>NC_142827.1:10052083-11422500 GCF_057945365.1 Rhopilema esculentum
AACTGCCTCCATATGGTTCAACGAAACTGCTGCGAATATTTGATCAGTTGATACATTCTTCAACAAATGCAACCCATTATCCTTCGTTGCACACACTGTGATGCCATTTAGTCATTAGTATTGCAAACTGTCTTACAAGTTATGTAAACACTGCAGCTAGCAAAATTGCCAAAATAGCTTTATTCTTGTAATACGAGCCAGATTTCTGTTAGTGATGAGTATATGTTTTCATTTCTTACCCCATTTCCCCTTTAGATCTCTCGATGTGTTTGTTTAAGCGTTAAATATTCAGGAATATCGTAAGTGAGCCAACAAAGAGGGACCTTGTGGTGTTTAAGCCTCCCCAACAACTAAAACAAATGTACTTGAAACCATCTAAAAGTCATATTTCTTATAGCCACTCCCCGAACATTTAAACCCCTCCAGTCCCTAAAGTATTTCAATCCATTTTTAAAAATTGACTACATGAAGAAACATTATTTTCACTTCACGGTAAAGAGTTAGGTCTTCACCGATCTAAGAAGCTGGAGACATAGAAGGAAAACTTTGCAAAATGCACGAGCAATTACCCTGGAGGCAACTTCTGAAGACCAAATCATTGGGCGCAAATAAGGCTTAAAACCGTTTTGTGTCATAAACAGTCAACTGCAAAAGGCAATGGCAAGCGGATGTTCTCTTCAGGTACTACAATGTCTGCGGTGCAATGTATCAGTTGAGCGTTATCGGGTCGGTCTTCTGTTGTATTTGTGATAAGAAGTGAGGATGAAAAGTTTCTATAAACAATATCATAGTCGTATAATGGTTGCCAAAATAGAGAAAGCTGTTTCAGATAACTAAAGACGTATTTTAGCCACCATGAGACAAAGAAGAGGCTAAGTGGTTGCGAGGCTTAAGATTCATCGTCATGGAAACGTGAAATGAGATTTGACAGCCCTTATACTTAGAATGGTGTGGTCATGTTAATGCAATAAACTGGATTTATCTTCAGAAAATATTTATGATTGTCTTGTAATATGATTAGGATTTAAAACATGAAAATGGAAAACGACAAGCTTATTTTATTTTCAAAGCATCGTGGTAGTGTAGTATAGTTGATGACAGCTTTTATACAATCGAATGTAGGTAGATTACTAGAAGTTTTGTTAGTGTTTTGAAGCCAGGTATGTAAAAAAGTATATCAAAGGCATTTTAAGTAAACAAAATCTGCAGGAATTTAAGGCAGTTAGGCCTAAACATTCTGGAATGTTCTACCCTAGAAGTTTTCTTTAAGATACTTCAAGGAAGCTCGTCCTATTTTCACTGAAAACTTTAAATATATTTGTTATTTGAATATATTCTAATAACAAAATATTCTAAATAATTTGACATTGCTTTCGTTTAACTGGTGTGCGCCTACTTTTCTGAATGCACAATTAAGAAAACCCATTCGAAGGCGGACTTATAGATTCTCTGTAACTGGGAATCAAATATAAGGAGGTTCAAATGTTTTTGAATATTTCATTCTTATACAGTTCAAAGTTTACCCTGGGCACCAGAGCCTCTAAGGAATCAGGTTGGATAGAGGAGGGGTAAATTGAAAATCGACTCAGGTTCTTAGGGGCTCTGATGCCCAGAGTAACCAATGTTTTACTAAAACGCTTTAAAGCTAATTCTAAATGTGCTATCAAATTTTGATGGGATCCAGAAGCTAAGCTTTAGATGCATTCATGTAAGCCTTGTCTTGAAATTACATGCAGAAGTCAAGTGAAGCCTAACAAAATTAGAGCATTCGATTAATCAGTGTCGTCGGACTGTAAATTCATATTTGGGAAAGGAAATATAGAACAAATTGACAATTATTGGGGGGAGGGCTCAAGATTCCTATCGCCCCGCTTCCAACAGCCTTGAGTATGGAAATAGTAGGGTTGTCCTTCAGAGATTTTCTTCGTGACCAAAACTATGAGTCCTTTTCCATTACAGTGCATCGGTGCCACGAGATAGCCAGGCATTTTACGATACACATACCGCAGATCTACTTCAACCGAATGTTGCCAAATATTTGTTACAGTGGAGAACCAAACATGATGAGATAATTCACTTTGGGTTTTTCTCAGCCTTCCCCAAATCGTTTGAGCCTCTTTGGAAATGCATGGTTCAAAAGATTGCAGAGGACTGGAGCCAACTCGGCCTTATTAAAAGTCGTGCAATCTCAGGTCAGAGGAGTTTGTTGACATAAATAAAGCATTCAAGATAAACGGTTTCCTTTACTTGTTGAAGTAAACCAACAGTACATAGAGCAGACACAATCTTGTCACTTTTCATGAGGAATATAAAAATCGTCTTAAATCCATTTGAATTTTCATTTTGTTTGCTGAAGCTTTATGTTGCATTAGCTCGTTACTCTTTGTTGGATTTGAATTAACAAAATGCTAAGACAGGTTTCGCGTTTTAGAATTATGTCAATGCTCGACGAGTTTAACTAAGTTCATTGTGTACCCACAATAATTTAAGAAGCAATTTGGAAAAATCACAAGCTAATTTAAAATGGAATCTCAAAAGGTTTTTTCATGGCCAAAGGGACCCTAAAAATTTTCTTGCTATAAGATTAACGCAATTTTATAGCAAGTTCATAAAGTGAGAATGCGCTTAAGAGTATAAAATGCTTTCTTAACCTTGAACCTTGAAATTTAAGAGCAGCTTGAATTTTGTCTGGTCATGTCGATGCTTCGATCATGCAAACTCATAAATGCAGATAATTTTGATCATCAAACATTCAGATGACGTAGTTCATAAAAAGAGGTTGAAAAAACGATTGTTCTTTTATCAGATTGGTATATCAGACTTTCCCATAAAATACAACTTTAGGTAGCATAAAATACAACTTGTGTTATGCTAGGCATTTTTGGTACCATAATACCTTAATTAAACAAATTAAGATGGAGGTGAGAAATAGAGTTTAACGACATTTTGATGCATGAACTAGTGTCAAATGAATTTGCTATCAAACTGCATCACTTTATTGTCTTCCATAAACAGAACAGTGCAGGTCACAGCGTTGGCTGTTTCAACGAAAATTTCAAAAACATGCAAATATGTGTAAATTAGGTTGTAACGAGTAAATCACCAATATTTGCACTAATAATTGCTGCAATGGAAATATTTGCATTTTGTATTCTCGCTATGAGTAAGGTTTTTAGAACTTGGAAGCCCAAAGTATTGCCTATAAAATGTACTTTATAAGAAAACCGCATTTAAAACAGGGAATAAAGCAATATTTTATATCTGTTTTAAAACAAATTGGCACCAAATCTAAAAATGTGTTGTCAAGATAAATAAAGCCCAGTAAAGGTTGAGTCTAGTCTTATTATTCAAAAGTGACAGCCTCAAATTGCCAAAACTTTGACGCTTTACTGCGTTCTATTGAAAGTGAAAACTGGAGGGCCCACGAGTGCCCACAAGGATCATGTCTAGCCTTTAAGCTCTTTTTCGGTAGTTTTATTGCAGTTACATAGAGTTCAAGCCTATCCATTGTGCTTAAAGTTGTATTCATTCACGGATTGGTATATTGGCTATAAGATTTATGTACCAACATTTCAAAGAAAACTTTTGAAAAACGAGTACAATGCAATTTTCCGTTTGAAGTCTGTTTTCATGTACGAAGCAACACAATTTTTGACGGTCTTGTGTATTTCGTCGTATGAACACTTTCAGAAAAGTTGTACGCTCCCTTTGCATTAAGGATAGTTTTTCGCTGCGGTGGGGTTTAATCATATTACCTTCACTGTTTCGGTACATGAGAGAGGCTCTTTCCATTCATTTCTTAATCACCGGAGGATATGATAGCGCCAATAGTGCGTGGGTGCCAGGATAGTAACAGGGACCTAATATTGACTGTTTTCTTGTAACAAAGGCCTAGATTCTGGGTATCATAATAATCTTAATAGCCAGAGATAAACAGCCGAGAGTCCCAGACCAAAACATAAGTTGCATAAGATAATGTTATTTCTACACGTGGATGTAAATTAATGATGTAGTATCAGTTTGTTGCCAAGCCATAGTATCTAAGGCTCACACAAAGATGGCACCTGTGGTTTCTATCTTAATGTTGATAGATAAATTTTTCAGATGAATAGTATTGCAGAAAGGGACGGCTTTCCGCAAGCAAATTACGTAACATATTTTTGTTCACCTCAGAACTCACACAAGCTCATCAATACTAGTTTTTATGTACATTAATAAACCCTAAACAGGACAATACGTAATGGTCTTCTCAAAGTTGAAAGAAAGTCGAAAGAAATGTACCTTTCAAGGAAACAGTATTTGCAACAAGTAAATTTTGTCATAGAAAATCATTAGAGAATAGCAGCTAATAGTCAGTAAAAAACTGGTAAAATTTTATAAACAAAGAAAAAATAGCGACAATCTAAGAATATTCAAAAGAAAAAAGATAAACAGCAGGCGTCTTAACAAGCGAGGGTGTAATATTTAGCAGAAGTTTATTTTTTTTCTATTAGCAATCGAGACAAACAGCAAACAATTAGGTATAGGTATTCTATCAGCATTTGTTTGCCATAGTTTGCGGGTGCAGAGAGCAGTTTGAATGTGACGAATGGGGTTAAGCAGGGTTCGGCATTGAGTCCATTCCTGTTTGCATTGATGAAGAAATATGTGACAGCAGATGCAGGTGGTAAGCACGTTATGTTTGCAGATAAGACCGTTCTCATGGCAGAAAGTCTGACGGAATGACAGGAATTGATTGTGAGGTGGAATGATAAACTGGAAGAAAATGGATTTAAATTGAACGCGAGGAAGACCAAATGGATGAGGGTCGGTGACCTGGTGATGGAGAATAGGGAAGTTGATGCTGGGAGAGGAGATTGTTGAACAGGTCCATGAATTCGTGTACCTGGGGGTCCTGCTTAACAAGGTAGCTGACCCAGCAGCAATTGCAAAACTCCGTAAGGAGGTCGCATTGAACAAACAGAGATTTCAGCTATCCTTTAAAAGAAATTCACGAAAAGAACCAAGATAAAAGTGTGTGAAAGAATATTGATGGCTTTCATTCTCTGCGAAATCAAAGTTGTACAGTATAGAGCGGATGTGGGGGAATGTTTGGAAGCTGGACAGGCCAGGGGATTGGGGGCTATCGAGAAGGTGACCTTGTTTGACAGAGTAACGAACAAGAAGTAAGGGAAGAGACTGAGGGTAGAGGACTTTGGAATGGTGAAGGGATGGAACAAGAGGACTTTGGAATGGTACAGGCATGTCAAAACGTCGGAACCGAGAGCGACAGTGAGTGAGGCATTAAGAAATATGAGATGGCAGAACTTGGACGGAGAAGGCCATCAACATACTGACAAAGATTATCTGAGAAGATAACAGCAGAGAAGGAACTAGTGAAGGAAGAAGCGCTTGAGAGGAAAAGGTGGAGACGGGGGATCAAGAGGGGGAGAAATACCTTCGAGAAGACCCTCATGATAATGATTTGGTTACCATCTGACATTTCTTACTCAGACGCAAACATACGATATTTAAAAAATATGGTGATATTTCGAGATGTTTCAGGTCGTCCTGCATTTTCGTGCAATCCTTGAAATGGCGCACGGATTCAGTGAACCGCAAAATTAAAAAATCATAATTTGAAAGTGAATAATAAATAACAAGAAGTTGCAATACTATTTTAATATTCAATTCGGTTGCAGGTCATCAGATATGTCTCATGAGCTCACACCAACCTAAATATTTATAACTACCAAAGATTCATAACTAATTATCCTTGAAGAAAACTAAGCATGTAATGACGTCATCAAATAACGACGTAAAAGCTTCAACCACAACAGGGCCCTTATTGATAACAATAATCGTTGTATTGACAAGTTTTTCCCCTGTATAAATATTCCTCTTATTCATTATTATTTATTTATTACAGTGGACAGTATTTGTTAATCAGTAGAAGAGTGAATGTGTATTGCGTATATCAGAAGCAAAGAAGCTTAGTGCAAATCAATCAGTTTTTTTAGGTTACTGCACAGGCGGGATTTACGTAACAATCGAAGAATAGACCCCTACTGATCGACAAAGTATAAACAATTTAGGGATCGAGTATTTATAGTAATTCATGAAAACAGAAAAAACTTATATTCTTTGTTGTTTACGTTGAAATAGATTGAAACGAAAAATGAATAAAAAGACAAGAAGAATCAGATTGAAAGGTTAACAAATCGGCATTTATTGCTGCTGTTTGTCTTATAAACCATTTATGTTTATTTATACAAAGTTTAGATTTAAAGAATAAACTAAATCAATGTTTCTGTTACATGCATCTTTTCCCTTTCAACAATAAGGGAAATAAGACTAGTCGGCAGGTGAAGCATTGTCATTAATTTGTGAAAATAAGAATTTGAAATCTTACTTGGTGCCTGTTTACAATTTTAAAAATGTTAAACAATCGAAAACTTTCAGATGTCAGGAGCAAATCTCAACTTGTCATTGTAGGACTTTCAGATGCTAATTATATAGGCCTTTGCCTACAGCAAGAATTCAAGGACTTGACAGTAGGAAATCTCTAAGCAAAAGCTTGGCATTATCTGTCAGGATGTTATTATAAGACTTGCCATTTACGCATTTCCTTGAAAACTTTGCTTTAAGGAAAAGCTTAAAATAGTCTTAATTTTGAAATCATAGTTGTAGGAAGTGCCATCATAGTTGTAGGAGGTATTTTGAATGTAGGGGGACATGCTTAAACTGGCACCTACGAGAAAGGCAAATTAAACTTTTTTTCTTATGAAACTTATGAAAGGTTTGTGGGCATATGCCCTTTTCCCCTCCCATCCCAAAGTCTATAGGTGCCAATGCCATCTGACAATAAAAAGATAGATCTTTCTCTTGAAGAAAGATAAAAAAGTTTGATATGAAAGTAGATTTGGCTCAAAATTGCGAAAAGTCGCGTGATATCAATATTTGACTTCTGACGTAATGTCCTACATTGACTCCGATATTACAGTTTTCGGAATTGTATCACAAGCAAAAATACGAAAACGGTGTGAAACGTTAATGTTTGTATTGCTTGATAAGATTGGTAACGACAGACATGATAAAAGGTGGCAAAATTGGCTTTCAGTATACATGATAGAATTATCAAATCGACAATGGTGGCTAGTGTGAGATTTTTTGGGCAGCCGCAACTGCCATTTTCTTCGACAGAACAGGTTTCTTCATAGAACTCTTTGCCAATGAATTCACACAATAACGTCATTAAATAGCATTGAAAAGCAAAAGCTCTGGGCTCAACTTAAATGTTTCTTCTTTCAAGGCTTGTATAAGTTGAGCATTCTTATGTTCTACTCATATGATTCGTGGGCTAACTAGAACCTTGTAAGGTTGGATTCGAAAAAGGCTCATCTTTCTGTTCATTTCACAATCTACAAAGCTGTGCTGCAAAATCAAAAATTAAGCAAGATTTGATCTCGAAAACTTTCTAGCGTGAAAAAGATATTTAAGGGAACTATCTCCTATTGATTAGAAAGTTACCAGCCCTATCCACTCTAATGGTGTACAACTTTAACCTTTAAACAGGTAAGAAGTGCTATTGCGAAAATATCACAAAGACAATATTGAAAGCATAAGTATCGGTATACATATCAAAATTTGTCTACTGTCAATCATTATTGGTAACAGTGATTTCACTAATTATGACTAGTATTATGCAAGACAAGAGATTGAATAAGAGTCTCAAATACTCCAGAATGAGCAGACACCATTATTTGCAAAAAAAACCACGTTATGATTAGTTGCTTGAAATTTTCTATATTTATGGCTGTTTTTTTTTGAAGAAAACTCGAATTCTAAAGAGCGATTGGTCATTCTGAGGTATCAGCAAGGGCACTCAACCCCTCCCCTAGCATGATACCCTGACCATAAGGTAGTGGAATGAGCTATTAAAAAAGCAAAGTTCTTATTTTAGTGTTGATTTGGGTCTATTAATACGAATCACCACACCTCTTGCCTGCGTCTTAAATTACACTAAACGTCGAAGCCATGCGACATAGAGCACCAGAACATTTCGATGCAAAAGTAGCTTTCGAATTTAATCAACCGATAATAGGCTATGAAGAGAACTAAGAAGGGTCTTTTATAGAGAGTTGCATCAGAATGAGAAAGTGCTCTTGGTAAAGATCAACCCATCGTTTGCACAGATGCCTGAGAAAAACTGATGTAGTTTAGCAATGGTAGCAAAATTCTTCGACGAGACAAAGAGTCTTCAAAGAACTACAAATTAGAATAGCACGAGAATCTAGAGAAGATAACCTAAAGACATGGTCGTCAGTCAGTGTATATATAAAGAACATTTTTCGTTATTCACGAAGAAGAACTTCGTTTAAAAGACATGGGTCTATGTAGAATGCCGACTTAAAGAAAGCCAAGATTTTCAGTTGAAAGTTTTCGTTAAGGATCAGCTCAGGTAGGGATGTAGGATGCTGGTTTAATCGAAGATCTGCTTCTTAGCTTCTCAGGATTTTGACATAGAAAAAAGCAATGTTCAATGCAAAAGGCGCTTGATAGAATCTGTCTTTAAAGTTTGCTGCTCCTTACGAATCAGAACATGAAGTTAACACAATGTGAAAATTAAAAACTTGCAGCAACAAGCTAAGTCATCAAATTTTCATGACGTTTTTCAAATTAGGTTTGGTAGCAGTTACTGCTCAATGCAAATATTTATGAAATTAAAAGTTTCACAAAAATGATAGCAGAACTCACCATATGCGATAATGAAAGCACAAAAAAGACAAATCTTTTGTTTAATCGCCATCATCCGAGCATTGCAAAGGCAGAATGGCGGTTTCCTTGCTAAAGAGTTTCTTTTTCAAGTGCAAACGTATTCAGTATAGAACTATTGAAACTCATAAGAATGTCAGGTACCAACAGTGGCTTTGCTTTAAATCGAATATATATATGTGCGGTTATATATGTGCGGTTAGAAGCACTTAGAACCGATGACATTGTCTTAGATATATCTTTCGACAGGCAGCCGTGTTTTCACCATGTAGCAGGGTTATATTTCAACCGATTTAGATGTAATTTTAACAATCTGAGACCGGGGAATGGTTTTTTACGACGTGACGTAACTTAGTTTCATCTCTTGAAATCGATCGACCGAGAAACCGGGAGGGGGGGGGGGGCACTGGAGCTTAGCCTCCCCAAAACACTAAAGTAGCATAAGTAAAATACTTTTATTTTGGGCTGCCCCCCCTCCCCGAAAATAAAACGTTGTACCTCGGCCTTTGAATCAAACGCTACAACTACCCAAACTGATTGCACGCACTTTTTATCGGAAAACGTGCACAACAAACCGGCCTAAAATTGATAGAAAAGAATTGAAAGCCACAGTACCGATCCCTCTCAACCTTAAAAAAGTGATAATTTTAAAGATTGAATGATAATAGTTCTTCAAAACCCAAAAGGTACCGATTTTATGATCTAATTGACATTGAGAGAATACAAAGAACTTTTCCTAGCGACTGAGTAGGTGTTCTATTTTATGTTATTTTATTATGTTGCCTTATTTTTTTCTTTTGACTATCTCTTTAGCACTTGGAACTCAAAAAACTTTTTTTTAAGAAACTCTGGGTATTGAAAAAGGAAGAGAGATAGGTTTTGTATCAGGGTACCTGGGCTTAATTTCATACAAACATGTGTGTACAAGTTCTCTTTATCAGAAAAGAAAGGAGAGCCAAGATTCAACTTTTTTGAGGCAAAATATCAAATAAGATGTTTCGCTTGCTTGTTGATATAATCAAAACAGTCGTCCTGTATTTGTACAGGATCTTACAGGAGTACTTATTGTCATTTTTCATTATTTTATGGTCAAATAACTAAAAACCCTCTGTTTTTTCAGAATTTTTTCCCCAAAATGACTAGGTGACTATTTGGTCACAAAAGAGAACGACCTCCACGATCAAACCAAGCATTATCAGCAGTGGTATAATGTTTTGTGGCTATTCGCAACAATAGCTAGCTAGGCCTTAACATGATTGTAGTTTAACAGGGAATAAGATCCAACGAGACAGACCCTAACAGAGAGCTTGACAACTGTCTTTTACGATTTTTAAGACCTAGACTTTTAAACAGTGTGAATATGCTTTCTGATATTCTAACTCAGAAATGATAGCAGAACTCCGCATATGCGATCTTTCTTTATAAATATTTCTGAGGCTGTTTGTATGATTGAATTTGTCAGATGAGGAGACCCTGGGACCTAGGAGAATTATATGCACTCTAATCCCATTAGTATAAGCTTTCACTAGTAACCTATAAACGAACCTTTGCTTCGAGGTCTGCAGGGCACCCTTTTCACCACTTCAAGCTTATTGGCCTAGTTACGCCCCTGGACTCCTGCTCGTATCAAACAATAATATCTTTATCGCATAATTTGAAATTTTCTGACCAAAAATTCAAAACTATTTTTACAGGATATTTTCTTCAAAAAGTTTACGGTCAGAAGAGGTCTTTAAAAAATAACAGACTTGGCACCGAAATCCAATTAGTATCTAAAGCCCTCCAACCCCCCCCCCCCCCCCCGTCATTGTTGCTTGAATCAGTCCCTGGATATATCAAACACACATGGAGCGATGCAATCGTAAGCGGAGAGTTGCCTACGCAAACGGGTACATCAAACGCATACGGAGCGATGCAAGCGTAAACGAAAAATGCACTTGCAATCGAAAAAAAGAAAGGCGTACGGAAGGATACAAGCATTAACGAAGATATGAAAACGAAAATGGAGTGATGCAATGAAGTTAAATGAAATAAAACATTTATATGTAAAACGAAATGAAATGCAACGGAAAAATGTCAACTGATGGCGGGAAATTGTTCTTTAAAAAGTCATTTAGTTGTTCTTGCAATAAGGCTCTGTCATTCACTCAAAGGTTAACATTGCCTTCGTAATTCCTCGATGCACATTAATTAGCTAAAACTTACGTTTACATGCAAAACTAGCAACATATGATAACCCTATGCCCGGGCTGAATTTTCGTGAAGGCGTATATAACTGAAACGAGCATACATAATCAGAACCATTAGATTTAAGAACTCCTGAATTCTATGAGTGCGTTTATTAGATAAAACCTTGCCCCTGGCATTCCAGAACCTTCAAGTAGGGCCACACTAGTGTTCGCATATAACCATTTGCCTACATGCAGCAATATATTATAAAAGGATTGACCCAGTATCAGGGTAACCCCAACACCATTTGAACACCACTCATTACCAGTGACACTAGTCTGTAACGAACACCCTCAAGACCCACATAGGAAACTTTAATTCTTGGGGAAGTCTATCACGTCTTTTATTTCTTTGAATAATCTAAAAAACACTGAAAATAATCAGCAGTTAGGGTAAACCTTTTTTATGTTTTTAGTAAGCATACTTCTAAGAAATTAACTATAAGATTGATTTTAGAGTATTGTTTAAGCTCAAGAAAATCATGTTTTTTGAATAATCACGTGTATGCAACGTACTCCTTTAGCACAAAGGTGGTCAACGGATTCATGGAGAAGCAATTACTCCAAAGTGCGGGTGGCTACAAACGACAACCATAGAACAGTAACCAACATACCGGTATGTTGCCATGGTAGCAAAATGATAACAAGTATCCGGCTTAAGAACTCGTATCAAAGGCAATTACCAATGGACTGTATGCTAAATCTTATCTTAAATTTGTGTTATTGCAAGAATCTTGACACTAGCTTATGTAATGAAAGCATATTTTTTCCATTTTAAAATCCCTGCAAATGCCTAACTGAAATATGAGGTGTTTTACAGCTTACATCTTTGCTTGATTTTGTCAAAAAATATGAACTATCGCGATTGCCTGGGTGCAGGGGGTTTCCGAAGGAGGAAGGTCAAGGGTGTAGTGCAGGAGGGCTACGGAAGGATGAACTCCTTTCTCAATTTCGAAAAGCAGCCAATTTTTACTTTTGCCATTTTTGCAATATTTTGCTTGAGAGTCCCCTTGCTTTTTCACAGCACTATGCATCACCCTATCGGATAACTTTTTAGCTTTATTCAAGATGAAATGCTAATTTTAGCGGCGTTATACTCGACTTTTTGTTTACAGAAGGATATTGGATAACAGCTTCAAGTTCTATTTCTTACGTAATAGAACTTGAAGTTCTGTTAGATTCGCAAACATTTAATACCCCTCTGATTAACAAAGTCTGGAAGATTAACAGTTCTCTTCTTTAACCTTGCCTAACCACGCCTAAATGGGATACGCATTTTTCGAAATCTTAGTTCGGCCCGCCTCTCTTCAAAACTCGCCATCAAGGACGTCGCTAACTTCACTCCTCTTAGAGACGATGTTTCGTTGCATAACGCTCCAGCAAGGTTGACTTCAAAAACTCTTTGAATGTATTTTTATCTCAACATATAGTTTCCAGCCCAGTTTTTGTTCAAAAGTAAGGGGAAAAGTAACTATATACATATCCACTTTAAACGATTCTAAGTGATTTTAGCGGATTATCGTATTCAAAATTTGAGAAATGAAGTGTACCAAAAAATCAAAGGATTGTTTTTGGGCAGAAAAGTATCCCTAGATCTTTGGAGACTCAGCACTGCAGCTGTGCGTCTTTGGGGGTATATTATTTCGAAAACAATTTGTACCACCTAAGGGAAAGAGGCATGAGATGACGAAAAAATCAGCTTGACGGCTTCTGAGCTTTGGAGGAAGCCCGATATACGCATCATTTTGCGCAATATATTGAGAAATGTAAAAGATTGCTGCAGAAGTCAAACACCAATGAGTAGTACACAAACCAAAGTGAGAATGGATGCCATACAAGACAATTGTGGGCAAAACATGGTTACGCCAGCAATAGTTTGATAGCGCTTTATCACATGGGGGGACACGTCCCTCGACAGTTCTCGACAGGATGAATTTTGTTTTTCGTCTAAATTTTAGGGGAGGGGAAATATTTTGACAACGTACTTTTTGTGATGTAATCCTATGATTTTGAAACTGCCTTTTCGTAGCCAAAAGCTAGCAGCTCCCTTCAGGTAAAATTGGCGTTCCCTTTTTGTAAAAGGAGGTTTCCGAAGGGTAAAAAGGGCTTGATTTGTCCCCCCTCCCCCCTCAGAGACTAATTGTTGGCGCCGCCACTGTACGCCAGTCCATCCTTACTATGACTTAAACTGAAAATGGCAGTGCAGTTCCCGGATGGTTTCTAATTTGTAGTTTGCACAACCTTGCAATCAAAACGCATAAATCTCTATGCCCTGACATAAATCTTGCAGGTTTTAGGAGGATTGACATGTCTGCTTCTATGGAACCACTCTGCCTATTCTGGGATAAAGCGTCAAACAGGACAGATAGATGAAGCTTATTCAAACAAATTTAATATCAAATAGAAGAATCAAAGTTTTCGAATTTCAACCACAAAAGTATACTTTACTTTATTGATTGTTTCATTAATACTGCCATAATGAATTGGTTTTACGATAATTTGATTAATAATTATGAATTCAATTGCCGCTTTATCATAACCATCGTATTAGTGACAGGATAACATAACCAGACTCTCCTATACCTCTTTCTGATCCAACATCGAGGTACTCTTCCCCTAACAAAGCCTTAACCGAACACTGCAAGTTATGCAACGAAGGCATAACAATAACTGAAAGCTGAAACAATGGTTCCTTCACACGTCACAAGGGACTTTTCTGAAAAAATGCTTTTCTTCTTACGGTGATTTTCATTTTGAAGAGGCGAAATATGCTGTTTTGTACTTGTCGGTATTTTTTCTATCTAACGTCCAAAGAGAGTTTTTAGTACTCTTAGCATATGTTTATCGAGCAATGTTCTGGTCCTTCCTTTCGATGTGACCACACCTCGTGATTCCTACGCAAGGAAGTACAGACAGCTGGCGACTCCCCTTACTCAAACAAAAAAATTTGCAAAAAAAATCAAGAAAGCTTCAGATCTCACGGGTCCGGCGTTTTCATAGCGTGAACAGGGCTTTAACTTATTGAGTAGAGAGGGGCCTTTACCTATCCAGTAAAAGGGTGACGTACGAGGGGATCAGGCTTCACGCTCCCGTCGTTTCATTGACGTAATCTAAAACGACCATCTTCTGATAAAGATAGAGGGCAATCTCAATCCCTATCGCTAATTTTCCGCTGCTGAAAACTTTAAAAGATAGAACCATATGTGCATGGTTTGATATATAGTTTAATTACGCAATCTGCTTAATCGAGTTAAATCTGGTATGAGAAACTGCGATCGCTGATTGTGGATGAAAATCTTGCAGAAAATAAACAAACATTTCTAATCCAGCTCAGCTCACAGCAATTTGCGTCGTCTCCAGATACCATCAACAAAAACTTCAACATCAAAAATAAAAAATATAGAAAAAAAAGCTGAATTTTGATTCAAAGGGGACGTGAGATCTAGTTGCTAACAGGTATTTGAGTTTCAAGTCAGCTCGTTTGGTTGCCAAAGTACGGGTTTATTGAGAAAGAGTACAAATTTCAAACCTGTTACTATGGTTCGATCAACCGAGATTCAATCTAGCAAACAGAAAACAAAGATACAACCTACCTATGCAAAAGAAACTCAGACAAGAAAGCCAAGACGTTCCCATACTATGTTCCGCCAAGTGGCACTTGTCTTGTTATCTCTGTCAAGTCCTGTTATCTCTGAGTGCTTTATTTTTAAGGAAAATTCGATTCTTAGAAGCTGGTTATTTCAAAGTGCTAACATATGATGCGCCCGCACACCAAAGTCAATGATACCTGAGTTATAATGCGCGACTCCCAGTTGAGTTACGCTTATTGTGCAAAACATAATCATCAACTCATTCTTTTGAAATTCGATTCAATTGGTTGCTCGTTCTTTTCAAAGTGGCGCAAGAAATCAGTTTTGTAAGGTTCGAGAACACGTGAACATCCTACCACTCGGTGGATCTGTAGGTCACCTTTTCAAACGGAAGACGTTTTCAACATAAGAGGATTTGCCTCGGAAAGCAGCGAGGGCAATAAATCATTACAAATGCAATTGATCTCATTCGAATCATTTTCCATGATAAAATCATTGCAAACTGTCTTGAAACACAAACTTAACTTTTCAATGGAATTTTCATCTTCCACTCTCCCCTTTAAACAATCTTCTTTATCAGTTTCTTTTAGAGAAGAAGAAATCCGTATTTTTGGAGGTAAAGAGAGAGTAAGATTTTTGACATGCATTTTACTAAGATCGCTTTATTCTATTAAACAAGAGTAAAAAATTTGCCATTGTTAGTGTACGCACCCTTGATAATTCAATCAATATTATATATAATTGTTACCTTAAAAACACCATGTTACAACCTCTTCCATTACATTGATAGCTGCAAAGCGCAAGGGTAGGAACACTGTCGCACTTGGATGTGAAATGAGCCTTTTGTCCAGCAAAGTTTCCAAATGACAGAGGAAAATGGGGATATAGTATACTTTTCCTGGTTTGCATCACAGAAACAAGGCGATAAATGATTTGGTTTTTGATGTTGCTAACTTTTCTGTACTGTTTCGAAGTAATGTATACCAAAAAGCAGTTATAGGACAACTTTCTGTTATTCGTTTTTTTAACACGGGAACCCCTTCCCGTTCATAAAATCTTAGCTCCACCACTAACAGTATCTTTTAGAAATACGCCCAGAAGAAATGTGGAAAATCAGCTTTGAAATTATTACAACGAGAAAAATGAAACCAAGGTTGCGAAGAGGGGATTATTTTCCCAAGACTCTAAAGAGCCTGTGTCGGTAACTAAATCTGTGGGTCGTTCAAATTCATAAAAGGTCGTTGGAAAAATCAAATATTGGGAAAGAAGTATAATAATCCTGCCCGTTTTAATGGATTGCTATCTTGGGTGCAAACCTCTCTAATTTCAAACTAAAATGTATTATTCAACTCTAGTCTCAGAAATATAAAATTGATATCAGTGAGTTATACATTTCTAGGGAACATGCTAAATTGTTACCCCTTACTGGATTCTAAGGCAGTGGTAGATTTTGAGGATTTTGGTTGGAGTCAATAACAGTGAATTTCCCAGTATAAATGCCCTTCCGCTATTTCATGCAAAAAATATCCGATCGGGAGGTGATTTCACTAGTTAGGATCTATTCAGGGGCAGATGTCCCTCCTGAATCCAAAATATTCGCGTCACAGTTCTAGGGAAGTATAGAGAGTAAAGATAAAAAATTACTAAGGCTAAACCTTGATAAAACCACATTTTATAAAACCACATTTGATAAAACCACAGGTTTAAATGATCTATCACTTAAACCATATTTATATGCTTTATGCAAAAGAGTCAGTCAAAAAATTCACGCACTGTCGCATATTTCAAACAACTTGTACACTGAAAAATAACAAAAATTCTCAGGGCCTTTATTCTATCCCACTTCAACTATTGCCCATGTTCTGTGATGGAAAATCGAATAATGAGATCAATCCCATCCGCGAAAAATCCTTGGATCTGATTATAAAACATTATTTGAAAACAATAATACAGTGTCCGTTTACATAAACAACCTGCAGTTACTAACGGATTAGAGTTTTGAAAAAACCTGCCTCTAATATTGACTACACACTTTTTTATAAGAATAAAGTCTATAAAAATATTGAGGCTCAAAATTGCTAAAATTTAAGAATAATTTAAGAATAATTTAAGAATAATTTAAGAATAATTTAAGAATAATGCCAGGCTCAATCTTCATAAAGACTAAAATTTTTCCTTAATCTGAGTTTTCTCCCAAAGCAAAACAACTGTCACTTTGACGTTTGTGGAATAGGATCGTATTTGTCTCATTAGCTTTTGCATTTTAATATCACATTTGTTGTTCTGTTTGTTCTTGTTGAAATTTACGATGAAGCAACACATCAAAAAAGATTTGATGTTTTTCTTTGATCTCAAGGCGAATTTAGCCCTTGTGTTGGACAAGAGTAATTTAAGAATGAACCTAGGCTCAAAATCGAAAATTTTTAAGAATATTGAGGTTCAGCGAGAAATTAGGTATTCTTACAAAAAAAGTATGTATCGAAAAAAAGCCTTATCATTATCTAAGAAATGAAAACTCATTAAAACTCCCAAAAAGACTAACAACCACATATGGTTTAGAAGCACCTCTTTTTTTGGTTGCAGATTATGAAATAAGTTATCAAACAAGATATAAAAATCAGACAATCTTTTAATTTCCAAGAAGCTTATCATAATGGATAGATGAGGGAATTTCCTTTCTTGAATAAAATATCAGAATAGACGTACAAACCATAGATATATATAATTGCTGTCACAATATTTATTATCTATATTCATGTATTAATTTTTCCTTGCACCTTAATCTTACTTTTATTTTGTTGTAGGCCTTAGCTAGCTGTAAATAAGCTACATTTTAGCAGGCTACTGTATATTAATTGATAAAAATAATGATAAAAATAGTTTTTGCCAATCTGTTATACAGTAAAAGTCCTTCTAACAGAAATTTCTGTAACAGGAGGAAATGACTCCTATACTTTTTCAAACTGCAGTCTCTTTTATACGGGTTTCACCTTATATTCTTATTTCAAATTCAAATGATATATGCAGATGCAACTATCCATATAATTAAAGTAAATAAAAATTCAAATGACCTGGATGGCGACTTTTGTTAGCACATTGCAATAAGCTTATTGCAAAGGGCTTTGTTGACGCCAGCGACTTTCACGAGGGTCTATCTATGGTATGATTGTGACCTTCTTTGGAGCACGTTAAAAATCGTTGGTGATATCAACACAATAACCCCTTTGTGCAAATTATAGGGATAAGGAAGATCATAACTGTATCTTATGAATTTTTCAGAACTATCACTGTCAGTAATTGTTTCTTTGATTTAAAAACGCACTGTTGTCGTCACAACAACCAGACGATAATCACGGGTGGTTATTGTTGTTCCTTTGAAAGGCTAAACTCTCTTGCTTGGAATAAGGTCAAAAGTAGTGCGTGCAGAAAATAAACTTTGTTGTACGGATTTAGTCGCTGAGTTAAGGGTCGTTTCAATCCCACCAACATCGAAATGCTCATTCCAAGTATCTTCATTGGTAGACTCTTGGAAGCTATAATATTATAGCAACAATATCATCTACCTAGTTCCTATTGTCCCTCTTTTTAGCACCTTTTAGTTATCTCCTTTAACTTTATCTCTATCGTTTATCACCCGTTATCAGCTTGTTGCAACTGGATACCTTGTCCTATTTTTACCAGACCAAGAACAACGTCCAGAGGCGAATGCCTTTGGCAGTAGCATTACAGGACAGGCTACATCCAAACTCTTTTGATGGTCATCAAACAAAGACAGGACTAATGAAAAATGCTAAAGTTTAGTGAGAATTACTAAATCCTTTACAAGCAACTGAGCAACAATTATGCTGGCGTGACATAAACAGATTGTTTCATGGTGAGTTATTGTTGCTACACTCTGTATATCCAAACAAGTTTATTTGTTCTATTGACAATATCTATCCTTGCTAGCTGATTCTACATCCCAAACATAAAAAATTACCCTAAAAGTAAGTTTATATACAAAAATGATGCCCAGTTGCTATTAAACAGTCACATTTAACAGTTAAACGTAGACCGCAAAATCATCCTTGCTATACGTGACTATACTCACTCCAAGCGTAATCTTTCGAGTTTTATATGTATAGAATCTACGAGCAAGACCCACACTGGCCACCATTGTAATACCTCAATCATTCACGGCTTAAGGTATGTAAGAAATTGCATTATGACGTATGACTCAACAATTGTTGCTGTAGTCACTTGGAATTTAGTCACTTTCTAAGTATATTGTGACTTAGTTTTGTATATCTTTTAGGTAGTGTTATGAATAAGCTTTGTTTTTAATTGTGATATTGTAAATTAAATGGAAGGTCCCTTGTAGAACAGCATTTGCTGAAGTGCTACCCTCCTTGAATTATTTGAAAATCAAAAATGAGAAAATGAAAAGCTGAATTTATGGTAGAAATTAGATGAGATTAGATTAGATTAGACTCAGAACGGAGTTAGACGGATCGATATCATACAGTACTCTTGGTTTAAATTATGGATTGAGCCTGAACAATAAATCTTCATTTTTTATGTATATCTGTAGTACCACACTGAACGTGAGTCACAAGCAGATAATATTTCTGGATATGGTCCACCGAGCCGGATTCGAACTAACGATGTTATCAATACAGAACGCGATGTTAAGACGCTCTTGCATTCAGCGAGTAAACTCGTAAAAATCAGCAAAAACATTGCTTTGATCTACTCTCCAAAAGCATACGGCCTAGATGAAATCTAATGTAATTATATTTCAAGAAGAAATTGACTTGCTTCAAGAAATGCAACCTCTTCAAAGATAAAGAGGAATACAGAACAACACGTTCACTACTTAGCAGAACAAAACTGTTAAAAGAATAATAATACAATTGAAGAAAAAAAGAAAGAAGGATACATATGCATTTGCACTTTCGTCAATATATATAAGATATTGCTGAACAAAAAGATCGAAGTCAAGAAAAAGCTGATGCTACACAAGTCTCTTCCTGACATGCAGTTTCGAAACCAGTAACCTCGGAAAGAAATAAATACACGATATATAGACGTCGTATAAGAAAATTCTTCTTACGATCAATGTAAACAGTGAAATGTAAATGTAATTTACATTACAAAGAGAAATGTAAACATGAGCAAACCAGCCAATCAAAGACGGTAAACAAAGGTAAACGGTTGGCCATAAGCTGAGTCTGACTGAAGTCACGTGTGCAAGAAGATCAATGATTTACATGTTTGAAGCTCCAAAAAAGTACCAAGGACAAGCTAAAGTCAGTGGCGGCCCCAGCTACTGCAGAGTGGGAGGGTAATAGGTGTTGCCCGTGAGACCACGCCCTATTGGCCTCGTTTCAGTGCTTTGTATCAGGTCAAATTTCCTTAGGGAATATAATCTACCCCCACCTAGTGTTTTTAATCCATTTTTAGACGAAATATGTAGACCATGTTTCGACAAAAGTGGGGGGGAATTACCCCCCATACCACCCCTTGGCTCCGCCACTGGCTGAAGTAGTCTTACCAGCATCTAAAAGCCAAGATACAAGACACACGCTAAAGACAGATCCGCCTTCCTCTCAATCATCTCGCGAATTCAAACGACTTAAAAGACATTTACAATCTTTTCCAGGAAGGTATAGGATAGTTTAATTGTCTAAAAAAATAATATATCAATCTTATAAATCAAAAAGGCGAAAAATGAGAAAGAAGTTCCAAATTTTTCTGCATAGCTTGAAGGATCTCCTGCTTTACCAATATCTTTGTTCTGAATGGTTTAACTCAAAAGATTAATGAAACGTTGGATTTGTTGAAACTAACATGCGAAAAAATTAGGAGCGAAACATTCAATGGTTAAACGTAGATTGCAATCTTAGTTATCCTCCACTGATGTAATCATTTATAAATGTAAATATTAGTCCATAGCAACAAGACATGGATGAACGTCAGCGTGACGTGTATCGGAAAACGCTGCAAAACGCTTTAGTTAACAGTGAGCATTCAATATCATAAGGCGGTCTTATATTATCTTAATGGCATCTTTTCTTTGAAGCGTGGCACAGAAATAACTCAAACGGAGTATTAATCACACAGGATGCTATTTGTGTTTGTTTCTTGTGAATTTGAATGCATATTACGCAGCCCTGGGCGCAAATCAATGGCTAATCTTGTTACAGACGTTAAATCTGAGTTACTTGACCGGCACACTGTGTCTTTGCATTTAAACATTCAGAAAACCTGATGCCGTGAACAATAAACGGCCTCCTTGAAGAATTTCTGTTGAAGCAATAAACACAGACATTTTTCGTACAGCTCCATCTATGGAATTACTGTTGCAATAAACCATTGCAGTTTAAGGAATTTTTCGTTTGATCGGATGTAAACTTTTTTAAAAACATTGGGAAGGGGAATTGCATTATAAACTAGGCCTAAACAAGACTTAGAGACTTGGTAACATGGTCAGTGATGATCAGTGACGTCACTGTGATCTGTGAGATCTGTGAGAGATGCAAAATCAAATTTTACCAACAGAAATTCTTTTGTTCTATTCTGTATAAAATTATTTTGTTAAAAATGTAAATCTACCGATGAGTTCTCTAAAAGTTGACACCCCCCGCACGCTACGCCCTTGGTGGGGGGCTGGTGATGATGGAAAACTAGGTAGTTGGGGGAACAACCCGTTACTTGGCTCCACTGCTCTTTAGAGCGGCCGGAATTGCTTAAAACGGATTTTCTCCGTTCTGCTTTTTTTATAATCAAAGTGCATGTCGACTTATTTGGCGACGTGGGCAGCTGTAAGGTATTTTCAGGCAAATAATCCCACGTCTTTGGCTAACATGCACACAAAGTTAAATAATAAGAAGATTAGATTTAGAATGTGTGTGTTACTTTTACAACCAAAATTTTTTTAAACATATATGAATAATAATTACGTTTAAGCGCATTATAGAAGTAGCATAAACAACACAATTTAAACAATCTAGTATGATGCAAGAATGGCAGCAAAAGAGCATCTTACTGTGAAGCAAACTTTACTACTTCATAAAAATCGTCAGACTTTTTGCATTTGACGTCAGTCGTTTGCACGCCTTCAATTGAAAATCTACTGGACAATGGGCTGGACAATGATAAATAATTGACGTCAGTATTTCCTTGGATTCTTCTTGATGACAATATGATTCCCTTCCATATGCGCAAAGAAGTTATGAAATCGCTTGCCTTCAGACGTACCAGTAGGTCGGCCCAATACTACATACTACATACAACAGGGGTTAATTAGTAAATATCACTAAACATGGACAAAAAACCAACATCCTTTCTGTAAATTTGTTTTTGGTCAACAACTAACTCTCCCTTTTATCCCCAATACAATCAGTTAAAACAGATAGGCCTATGTGATTTTTAGAATGATAACGCTTTTCAGACTTCTAGACGCTTGCATTGGGCCTAAGTATTTTGGCCCTTCAGGAAGGTTTAATATTTCTAATTTTCTGGAACGTTTCAAGCAAAGTTGAGTAAATTCAAAGCAACTTCAACGATTTGGCCTTTGAACTGCATTTATTTCAACACGAACTAACCTACTGTTATCAGATTGGACCTACTATCAAAGCAACCAGCGTAAGCCAAAGGTCTGGGCTCTAGTTTCGTCATATCATCAAAAGTAGCCCATGTTAGTGCCTCTACGCAAATAAAGACGTAGCTTGCGTAACTCGAATAGGTTTCTCTGTAGAAGGCAAACTGGTGTCTTTATCATCAATTCATTTAGAATTGAAATCCTAGAATGATGCCGAAGGATACTTACATGCCACGGCGAAGGTTATTTACAAGCGAGTTATGATAACAATGAGGTGAGAAGTGTTGGCTATTAACTTCAAACAAACGAGGAAATGATGTAAACTTTGAAATGAATGAACAACTCATTTCTACAGAAGCGCTACTTCCTTCCATTCAGTGATTCAAATTTCGGTTCCTTGGAGTGCAAAGTCGCTAGTCGTTTTTTAATAGAGTGGCGATTGGTACATCCCCTCCAGGCAAGGGGATTTATACATAAATTTATTGCTGTACAATACCATAATGTTTTAAATTTTACTCAATATTTGTTCAAATCTCAAAAGCGTTTATTGTTGCTGGAGAGTCTTTCACACTCTTATAGTGTCGGGAATCGTATAGTTAGCCGCGACAATAAATCACGAATCTGTTCACAGAAATCTTTAATGTTTATCACGTTCACGATCAACACAACTACTCCTACTTCAACAATCTCGACTGCTTTTATACCTAAGTCTAAGAATGTTCTAGCAACCGCTGTCATTATTGCGTACCATTTTATTACAAGGCTTCTAAAAATATTAATTACGTTATAGCTAATTTGGGATACCCTCAGAAAGTTCATGAAGGTTCCCGAGGTACAATTACGTCAATAAAACGAAAACGAGGCTATGTGTTTACATTAGGCCTAAATAAGCTACTATGAAGAGCTATTCTAAGGGATTACAAACAAGCAAAAGTTCTAGTATGTTCTGGAACGTTCCACTATTTCAAGCTAAGTATAATGTTTATTAAGAATCTTGACACTCTCCCCCCATTTGAGAATTGCATTGTTCTCAAATGTACACTTGTCAGGAAGAAGCCCAATCCGCTGCATCACCATTCTACCAGTGGCTCTTCGTTGTCTGCATCTGTCTGATTTGCTATTCTCATCCTAGCAGCTACAGCTGCGTCTCGTTTTGGTCTGAACTCTGTGGCCTCTACGTTCAGTTGTTTCGTCCCCGTGTCTGGAGTAGGTTTCTCGCGTGAGCTGTTGCACTGAAGCTCCAGGGGATACAAGTGCTGCACTGCACGCTCAAGTGTTGTATTCCCAGCTCTGAGTTTTGCTCCTCTAACTATTCCATCTTTCCCTTTGATGAGGTCACTTACAATGCCGAGTTTCCAGTGGCTCCTGTTCTTTTGATCCCCCTTGATGATCATAACATCACCAACCGTTAGCTTGTTTGTTCTGCCATGATGCTGTAGGTTATGCCTTTCCCTGAGCCCACGTATATATTCACTGCTCCAACGGTTCCATATCTTCCTTTTGCATTCGTTTAGATACCGTGCCCTTCTTCTAAGGTCTCTATCATCTATCTCATCAGCGTTTTCGTCTGGCACACTATTCGGTTGACCGAATAGCATCGTGTTTGGTGTCAGAATCGGCATTTGGACATCATCTTCCACGTATCCGAGTGGTCTGTTGTTGATTGTTAACTCTACATCCTGCAACACGTCAGCCAGCTCTTCCCAAGTCAGCGTTGATTTGCCAACAACTTTATACAAAACTTGTTTGACCAGCCCAACCATTCTTTCGAACTGCCCACCCCACCAAGGGGCTCGGCTTAGGTTGAATTGCCATCTGACATTATGTTGAGAAAGAAAGTCCTGTACGTGTTCATTTCTCTGCACATTCTTTAACCATTTTGCTGCTGCCACAAAGGTCGAAAAGTTATCAGAGTATATCTTTTCCGGCCTGCCTCTTCTTGCAATGAACTTCTTCAGGGTTGGTAGGAATCTCTCTAATGATTGATCTGGAAGTAATTCGAGGCAAATGGCACGAGTAAGACTGCAGCTAAACAGAAGAATGTAAGCCTTACCCATCCTTTTTTCCCTTTTCTTGTAGTACAAGGGTCCAGCATAGTCCAGTCCTATAACTTGAAACGGCCTATCACCTGTCGTACGTTCTGTTGGTAGGTTTGCTTGTGGAGGCTTCCAGAGTGGCATGGCATGAAACCGCTTACACCCAAAGCAGCTACGAAACAATTTTTTGGTGAGTTGTCGCAACTTTGGTACCCAGTAGCGTTCTCTAATCTTTGTAATTGTTAGTCCGACTCCCCCATGCAATGTATTCAGATGTGCATTCATCACAAGCCTCTCGGTATATGCTGCATCCGTTGGCAGAAAAACTGGATATTCACCTTGTAATCGGCCAGCGCATACGTAAATTCCCTTGTCGTTTTTCTTAAGATTCAGCTGATGCATTTGTTGCTCGAATACTGAGGTTTTGGTTGCTTCTTCTTGAACCCTTCTTATCCAAATCTCATTTGCTGCATTGAACTCTTCTGCTGTCAGCGGTCCATCTATTTTCTCATCTGCTAAGGAATTGTTCTTGAAACGCAGCATCCAGCCTGTTATTCGAATTGCTTTCTTGAAGGAAAATCGATGCATGATGTCATCAAAGTTTCCAGGAGTGTTGACTGCAGTAGCTAAAACGTCCTTGATTTTCCTTGCTTCAGTTTCACTTTCAGTCGACGGTACTGTTGTGATGTCTTCAGGCCAATTTTCTTCGTTTGGAAGCCATGAAGGGCCCTTCCACCAGAGTTGGTTGCCTTGTAGTTGAATTGCAGAGCAGCCGCGACTTCCAACATCCGCAGGGTTGCATTCTCCTGGTATGTGTCTCCAACTGATGAACTCTTTCGTTCGTATCTTCTTTACCCTGTTGTTCACGAACTGCTTATACCTTCCTTCTCCTCTAATCCAATGCAATGCCACTTTGCTGTCCGTCCATGCTGTTGCTCTCCCAATTGGTAGATTTTCAAAGGCATTTTTGACGTTTTCCAATAAATTTGCAGCCATGTGTGATGCTACTAGTTCCAGTCTTGGGATTGTTGTATCCTTTTTTGACAATCGTGACTTTGCCGCTATAATACCTTGACTGATACCTGAAGGCTGATGCACCACAGCGTAAACACATGCAGATGTTCCGAGATTACTGGCATCGCCAAAGGCATGTAGATTAACCAAATTGATTTCTTCCTTGTAAGTGCAAAGACTCCTTGCTGCTTCTATTTTTGGTGTTAGATTTTCACAGAACAGTTTCCATCTCCTCTCGAGGTTTTCCGGCAGCTGTTGATCCCAGGATAATTTCATGTCACAAAGCTCTCTGAAGAAAACTTTCCCTTGCAGTGTGACAGGAGATGCAATACCAATTGGATCGTAAATTGATGCAAGCGTTTGCAGGACTCCTCTTTTCGTCATCTCGCCACGGTTTTCCGGGAACATCACAGCAATTGTATCATCTGTTTTATTCCAGTGAAGTCCAAGCAGTTTTGCTTCGTTATTCTTTACTCCCAGTTGCTGCTTTGCATAAGACTGCTCCAAATCTTGCTCATCTCGTTGGTCACTTTCAAAGTGCTTTTCATTGGAATGCCATTTGTGCAATTCAAATCCTGCATCTTTGAAAACTTCAACTGCCGTACTCTTTAACTCCCTGACCTCGTCAGAGGTGCAGCCACCACTTATAATATCATCGACGTAGAGACTTCTTCTTATCTCTTCTATCCATCGGTGATATTTGTCACCATACCCTGATAAATGTTGTTCAATTGTGCCTCCAAGAAGGAATGGAGACTGCGTTAAACCAAATAAAGCCCTGGAAAATCTGAGAACTTCTCGTTCCTCTGTATGAATGTCCTTTACCCAATGGAACCGTAATGCATCCCGGTCCTCAGGGCGTATTCTTACCTGCAGGAAGGCTTTCTTGATGTCACCAGCTAATGCGATTGGTTTCATCCTGTTCCTTACAATGATGCTCAATAGAAGATTTTGCAGTGGAGGTCCCGTTTCAAGGCAGTCATTCAGTGAAGGGCTGCTGTCATCTTGTTTTGCTGAAGCGTCAAACACTACTCGCAGCTTAGTACTCTCAGCTTGGTCTCGCACAACCGCTTTATGTGGAATGTAGAATATCTTTTCTGTAGGTTGAACGTTGTCAGACACCCTTTCCACTATTCCCTGGTCCAAGTACTCCTTTATCACAGCATCGTAGTCCTGTTTCATACCAACCCTCATCGCTTCTCACTAGCTGTTGCTTGAAGTCTTCGTAGACTGAATTTGTTCTGTTAGATGGCGAATCTTGGATCCCAAGGACGTCAAGGCTGCACAGGCGGTCGTAATCTTCATCTGTAGATCTTGTGAGGTACAAATTTGACAAGTCCAACTCAGTTCCTGGCGAAATTATTGTCCAGCCAAACCGCGTGTATTCAGCCACAGGCTCACCAATATGTCCGATCTTTGGTGGTACTGAAGTTTTTATTCGAGAATACTCACTTGCTCCAAGCACCAAATGCACTGGCAGCTCACTCTTTGTGTCAGTTTCTGTCATCTTTATACCTTTTAAATGGCTGAACTTTCTGATCATGCCCTCATAATTCGGATTTGCCAATGACAGAAGAACGTTCTTTTCCACCTTGCTGACATCAGTGCACAATTCGAAATCTTCGTCACAGTTGCTGATTTTAAGGTTGTAAATTTGGATCTTCCTCGTAGTCGTGTGCATCATCATTTCTATTTGTCTTTGCTCGACTCTCGATGCTGAAACACCAATGCGATTGATGAGTGTGGCTGATGCGTATGAGCTCCCTGCTCCTGTGTCTAGCAGCGCTCTGCATTTCACTCCATTGACTTTCACGACCACCACTGGGTATGTAACATGGCGTGTTTCTGACGTCAGCATTGTTTGGTCTGTTGGCTCCCGAGATTTGTTGCAGATTGATGAATGGTGCCTTGCTCCGCATTTGGAGCACCCCTTTTGGCTCTTGCATTCAGAGGCTCTGTGATTCGCACCGAGGCAATTGAAGCAAAGTCGTTTCTTAGATATAAGCTGCTTCCGTGCTTCTGGAGAAGTCACACGTTGGCAGTTAATAGGTTTGTGCCGTTCACTGTCACAATACGCACAGCTGTTTGATTTCCATGGTTTCTGATAGGTTTGGAGCGTTCTCTCAAATCTCCGATGGGGTGTACTGTGTTCTTTTCCTTCTTCCGGGATAGGATTCCTTTCGGTCCATCTCCGAATTGCTTCTACAAGCTGCGGAAATTCCCAGGCGTGCCATTGATCGTCGTCTCTCACCAGGTCTGACCGAATCCCAGGGAGTCTATCAATTAGGAGCCTGACGTAGCCATTGATTGTTTTCAGTTTTCCCATGGTCTCCATTGCTTGCACATGAGTAAGGAGTTTCTGATAGAATTCATGTATTTTGGCAGCGTTTGATCCATTGATTGTAGGTAGATCCATGATCCCCTTCACATGTGCGGTGACAATTTCACTCGTCTTACCAAATTTGGTCTGCAATATGTTCTTGGCTCGCTCGTATCCTTCAGATGTAAATGGCAGTCCATCTATAAGAAGTCGTACCTTTGAATCCAGCAGTTCCTTGAGGTAGGAGAATTTCGAGACATTTGATATCTTCGCCGTATCTATTTCTGTACTGAATTGGTTCCAAAATCTCGTCCAATCGATGACAGTACCATTAAATTTTGTTATGCTGAGTTTTGGAAGCTTAACCCTCATATCTCCTTCCTGCGTGTTCAGCGTTTTCTCCACGGACTGTTTAGATTGGTACTGCTCTCTGAACTGCAATCTCATCTCTTCGAGGCGTCTTTCTTCTTCAAATCTTCTTCGTAACCGCAGCTCCTCTTCTTGTCTTTCTCTCTCAATCTTTTCCTTTTCTCTGTGTGAATCCAATGCTGAAATGGCATTGCTTGTCAATTCAATCGTATGCTCGAACCTCTCTACTCTTGCGTCGAGCTCAGCACCCCATTCTTCCACCTTCTCTACGCTCTCGTTTTCTTCCATCAAAATGTTTTCGACTTGCTCTCTAAAAGAATAAATTTCCTGTAGTCGGCTTTCTATGGCTTGAAGGTGTCTTCTGAGCTCTCGTTCCTTGTTATCTTCCAGAATTCTGGCCGTGGACTTGTCCTTGATATCCAAAATCTTGAATTTATCCTCCAGTTTCTTCATTATTTCGTTAGAATCCATTGTGAATTAAATTGCTCGAGACTTATTCGCTAAACTTCGGAATAGTCCCGTCGGAGGTGCCACTTTGTCGGGAATCGTATAGTTAGCCGCGACAATAAATCACGAATCTGTTCACAGAAATCTTTAATGTTTATCACGTTCACGATCAACACAACTACTACTACTTCAACAATCTCGACTGCTTTTATACCTAAGTCTAAGAATGTTCTAGCAACCGCTGTCATTATTGCGTACCATTTTATTACAAGGCTTCTAAAAATATTAATTACGTTATAGCTAATTTGGGATACCCTCAGAAAGTTCATGAAGGTTCCCGAGGTACAATTACGTCAATAAAACGAAAACGAGGCTATGTGTTTACATTAGGCCTAAATAAGCTACTATGAAGAGCTATTCTAAGGGATTACAAACAAGCAAAAGTTCTAGTATGTTCTGGAACGTTCCACTATTTCAAGCTAAGTATAATGTTTATTAAGAATCTTGACAATAGTGATGTTTCAAGGGATGCAAATCATTTCCAAAGCAAGGCAATTTATGAAGTCAACAGGTATTGACCTTGTGATGAAAGGCTCATGTGAGGCTATTAAATTCCATTTAAAATAGATATGATTAAAACTTTCAATGTGATTGAATATCATTATATATTTTCAAAGTTTGATCAATATGATGAAATAATCTAGTTCCTCTATTCAAATACATGCCATTTGACCTAAATTTTCACTTTTAATGGTTAACCTGCCTACCTTGTTGACCTATGGTGGGATTCGATTACCCATTCATTTTTTCTATTAGTATTACTTAAACCATAGTTCTAAAAGATGTAAAAATTAAGTGTGCATAATGCTGTGCTCGACTTTTATGATTAATCGTGTTATTGGAAGACTTAAAGCCACCATGGGCTTTGCAGCTGATGATTCCATAAATTAGGCCATCTTCAGAAGCTGTTCTGGTTGGATAGCCAGAGCTCTTGGACACAGTGGCGGTGCTAGCTACTGCCGAATGGGATGGTAATGGGCGTAGTCAGTGAGACCACGCCACTTTTGCTTCGTTTCAGGGTTTTGTACAAGTTTAATTTTTCCGAGAAAGTATGATCTACCCCTACCTAGCGTTTTTTAATCAATTTTAATTAGAAACATGTGGACCATGTTTTGACAAAAGTGGGGGGGGGGTAATTATCCCCTTTGAGGCCACCACTGCTTGGACACCCCCGTGTAAAACGCCTACCGAGCTCTTTTCTTCACCAGGGACTGCAAGTAAAAATGGCCTGGGCAGCCAAATTTGCCAGGGACTGCAAGGAGACAAGATGTCGTGCCAAAGAAGGAAACTTAAACCGACTGGGAGGAGGGGTGGGGGAATTCAAGCTTTCAGAGAGGAAGGTTGGGGAAATGAACAAAGAAACCCGTCTCCTTCGAATTTTCGAAAAAGGGACTCCCCAGTCGGGAAATTTCTCACCAGGGATGGATTTCGTCGGCATGTTAAACAGGGCTGTTATTGGGGAGCGCTGGTAGAAAACTTAAACTTTAGCTGGCTGTATGTCTGATTATAGGAAACAAGGACAGTAAGCAAGACCTAAAAATCTCTGAATAATTTTCCATTAACATACTGAGCAAATACGATTTTGCTTGCTGAGCTGATACTATGTGTGAAACGGTAGGTGAAACAATATTTTCTGATACTAAAAATGCGTCTGGAAAGGTGATCAAACAAATCTAAAAGAAAACAAATACAGATATGAGCTTTTGTATGGTTTGAATAAAAATGTTTAATTTAGTTCTTAGAATCTAAAAAACATCTTTTATTTGAGAATATATTCAGCGTGTTTATGAAATCACCTCCATTTTACTTTCTGATGTATTCGTTTTTACACTGTAAGTCTTTCTATAAATGATGCTTTTGTCAGGTTGAAAAGGGACACATACGGTCGGTATGATTTAATTTCAATTAGTCGGGACAAAGGGACAAAGAAGAGACAAACGCTGTGTTTTAGCTTTTTTGTCGATTTAATCAATATTCATCAATATTATGAAAATAGCACCTACAAATCAGTGACGTAGGAAGAGGAGGTCACAGGGGGGCGAAAAGCCTTGTTATATTATGAAAAGAAAAATCTTAAGAGGTAACGATTTCTTAAAAATGCCTTCGAGGAGAAATCTTGAAAATTTTCAAGAAGTATGATTTATGACACTGACTATAAAAATATTATAAAAAGGTTAGCTTCTGTTTTATTTCAGTTATGATGTAGTTATATTAGGTTCAAACTTATGAAAACATAAGAATGCTTTTGAGGCTTTTCTCGGAAAACCAAAGTTTCTCGCCCCTCCTATCTACGCCACTGCCCGCATTCTCCTATCTACGCCACTGCCCGCAAACCTGTCTATTGTTCGGGTTGTTGGGACTGAAGTGTAACTAAAACATAAACAAGTGATGTAAACCAAATATCAAAGACAATCTACAAGAGCACTTTAATTTCGAATTTTTAGCCACCTCAGAGAGATTAAAAGCCGGTGTCTATGCAAAGGGGGGGGGGGGGGGTGGGCACGAGTATTCGTACTGTTGTCTCTCGGGGCATAGTTAGGAGATCTCTTCAACCTTCATTCGAATAACATATTTCAGTTGAAATGTCTCATTTTTCAACTTTCCCCTTACTCACTTACAGTTTCAGAAGGATTGATTAAGAGGCATTGATTGATTAAGAGACACAGATGATATGATACTTATCGATAATCAGTTCTCAGGATTCAGTTATCAGTTACGTCATCAGTTCCCACAAAAATGACAACAACGATAATTTGCTATATTCCATTAATACTCTCAGTTTATGTGTACACAACAAATTGAATTATCATCAATTTTATCATATTAAGCCACTTAAAGTCGAGTGCTTTTCTGGTTACAAAAATTAATTTGATGTGAGAAATTGATATCATTCAACAATATTTACCGATACTGCATGTTACTCGTTTTTATTGTAGGAAAATTGCCCAAAGTCACTGGACACTCAGAAAAATTTGAGAAACATCAGTACTCAAAGCAAAAAATAATTAAGAAACATACAAATTTTGAAAAAACAAAGAACTCTGAAACTTTATAAAAAATAGCTGCAAAACCAATCCAAAACACGTTTCTGCTGGAAATTATATGTTAAAATGTAAAATCTTGCCCTTAAAAGAAACAAGGAATCGTTAAATTTCCTGAAACATTAAGAATTTGGAACACACACCTTCTAACCTTGTTTCTTATAGAAAATGAGTGTATTGACCTATACACAGTCGATGTCAGATAAACTTGCGTCATTTGAATATTTTCAGAATGGAAAAATTTAAATAATAATAATTCTTACAATATCTTTTATTGGCAAACTTATAATAATAATTAAACCTTTCGATAATTGGTTTGCATACTTGATATGCTAAATATGCTTGTGGAAGAAAAGGAAAATATTCAAGCCAACGAAAAGGATGTGTCCAAAACTTCCTAGCTTGCTCGCCTCGGACACTTTACTCTGTATAAAAATACTACTTCGTGAATTATTTTCCAACGATTATTCTACAAAGTGGGTTTAATTGATTCCACGAAAAGTATCCCGATAATTGAAGGCCCAACATGCTGACATTTAAATAAAGTATTTTGTGTTTTAGACCCTTGTTTAGCCTGACAAATCATAAAGACGTCTCTTTGAAAGAAAGATCACTAATTTGCTTCATTGAAAACGTGCGCCCACCGGGTGCAGATTGTCTTCAGCACTATTTCTTGGTCTGACGGTTTGACACATGGTCAACCCCAACCACTGAAAAAACCCCTTTAAAGTTCTTTAGAATCAAAAAATATCGTAAACTTATAATACGGGCCAGTCGATAACGATGTTCGATAAAACTAAGATAAAATAAGATATGCATAACTTTATCTTGATAAAACAAAGTGGATCTCTTTTGTCGAGTGCTTGTAAGCGTAATTGAGGGAAGCTAAAAACGGGATACGATGTAGCAACTCAAAAACAAATCAGAAATCGATACGTCTAAATATGATGTGTTGATATATCAGACCATGAAATGAAATCTTATTTTGCAAAATATGCAGACATACTTTTAACACTATGTCTAGAGTATATTGAGTTTTAAAACAGTTGTGAGAAACAAGAAGACCTCCAAGACATTTCAAAACAAAAAGAGACGTGCAATTAATAAATATCTTAAAAATATTAGATAGCATAAAAGATAACACCATGCAACACGTCTACTGCCCTCCTAGACATTGTAACCAAAGAACTCAATTATCTATCAAAACGTCTGTTTTACTTCTATTATGATTATTATTATGATAAGAATGGAATGCTCTGATCTTCATGTGCATCTTGCTGCACCTACGATACAACAACTGTCTCCATAATGGCCTCAACAATACTCCTAAAGCGACTGAAAGAAGGGAGATGACGAAGGAAAAAGGAGATGCAATTGCTGGTAATAACAAGAAGTATGACTTAACAATCTCCAGTTAAACATATTTTTAGCTTAATGTAGAAGGAAAATTAAAGTTTACTGAGAAAAATTGTATAGGCCAATGCTCCATCTAAGAAAGGGCGCGCCAGTGCTCCAGACCCAATAGACCTCTATCTTCAAGTTAGGGGCTGAAGCACAGACTAACAAAGGGAGTGTTGCGTATGCAGAATAGGCCACAATCACTAAAGTAAGCAAATAAATACGTCCATCTTGGCATAAATTTCAAAAAGTCCTCAGTTTCTCATGATCTGAGGTGGTAGAAGGGAGTGGAGGGGTTTCGAATGTTCCTCAAAGTACCTCGATTCCTCGTTGCTTCTAGCTTTGATCTGATAGGGTGTTTAGGTCCAAAACGCAACGCATCTGCAATGCATGATGTCATTCACATAAAAGCTCCAATTAATGTTACAGAAATCGCTTGACGTATTTTTATAATCCAGATCAGGTAAAAAAGGGAAAAATGTTTGGTACAAAATTACGGACGGTTGACCTAGTTAAAGAATAAGACTTATTATGATTGATCTTTATTTTGACAAATTTGGTGGACTATCATGATTACAGATTTATTATTGAAGACTCTCGTTAGATTAGAAATGATTGATAAATTCCATTTCGATTCATGAAATTACTGACTAAGAAGATTACATATTCAATCGGACATACAGAAGCTGTTTTTCCAACTTATTTTCGAATGCTTCTTGCTTTCATCAACATTGCAATAAACTGACCAATAGTTAGAGTGAGACTGATGCATCTTAAAGTTGTTGCATCTTAATGTTTTTGCACAAAACCCTTTAGCATAGGGTGGCCACAGAAGCAAACAGATGAAAGCATAGATAAAGAAACTACTCAAAGGTTGGACAGGAAAGTCTTTTCCAGTAAAAGCGCAGAAGGTTAATGAAAACACGGAAAAGTTTCCGGTCAGCTATTATTCAATATTTCATTAATACTCTGAGGAGTGGTGAAAGAAAAGTGCAATGCAAATTTTTTAAAAGAATGATGCAAAATATTACTGGTTTTCGTGCAGCCTTCAAATTTTGTACAATGAATGGCTTACTTAATCTGTTTGCTACTTTCGCAACTTACACTTTCAAGTAATGGTTATTTTCAAGTCATGATTTCTTATCCTTGCAATATTAAATCTTTAGCAACGTATAAAGTTCTTCCTTACAGATATCTCTTGTGAGTTGAAATTATGGGTTCCAGATCCAAAGATGAAGAAGTCATCAATCAGAGTGAGGTTAGGTTACTAGAAAATTGTTGGGACACGCCCCTTACTTTGCGTAGCGGGTAATACTGTTACGCAAAACAAACTATCAAAAGGCTGAACTACAAAATGTTGACCTAGACATTAACTATCATAAAGTGAATGATTTTCTGTCTCAAACCTAAAACAGTATGGTATGTTGTTTACCAATATTTTTACAGCGGACAAAATGATAAATTGGCTCATTTCTTGCAGGAAGGAGCTATGTAGGGCAGTTTGCAGTATGCATATACATGGCCAAATATACCAGAAATTAAGCATGTCAGGCTTGCTGCACTAGTGACGAAGTTGCGCGACATCGCACTGTACAGCTATTACTGCATAATATTTAAGTAGTGCCTTGATTATAGTGTTGGGCTGCATCGTGGACAGTGCAAAGAAGATAGGAGCATTTTGCAACTTCTCACTTACTAAGCATTCGCAAACAAGTGTTTCCACCCTCTTGACAAAAAGGTGAAAAATATTAACATGTATAAAACGAGGAATAGCTTCCTTGCTTAGAGGGTTGGGATGAAGCAAAGGCGTAGTCAATCTTGCAGTAGTCAACCTAAAGAAGTTTTTCAGCGTAAAGGCTTGCCTAAAATACGCTATGATAGCGTGCCCGGGATCTAAGCACAATAGTTAGTAGATTGACATTAAATCTTTTGCAGCGAAGAACATCTTTATATTTTTTTACCTTTTTTACCACTGCATGCAAACACCATGTCGATATTGATCGAAGAAAGGGCGAAGACATTACTGAATAGCCTGAAGTGAATTTTTATGCAACCAAATGGACGTGGTCCGGCAAAATGCAGCTTTATGTATCGACCTTAACACTTTTAAATCGTTCCATGTCTTCAAATGGAAAATTGAGATTGTTTTTTTGGCACGTGTCCAAGAATAATCATTTAAAAATGGCTTTTGAACCCATGCTGGTTTTACAATTCAACAGTGTAATAAATTGTTACTTCAAACCACGTCAAAACTGACTCGAAACAAGAATTCGACACGACAGTCTTTCAAAATCCTTCGCCCTGTATATAAACTGCTAAACCTGCGATTTCAACCTGAAGTGCAAATTTCTGTATCAGGTTGCAGCTAAGCTAGTTCAGGTACTACAAAGCTACAAATTATACATCATCAACACAACATATTGTATTTCAAAGAAGAAATGAAATATAATATTTTATGTTATGTTATGTTATGTTATGTTATGTTATGTTATGTTATGTTATGTTATGTTATGTTATGTTATGTTATGTTATGTTATGTTATGTTATGTTATGTTATGTTATGTTATGTTATGTTATGTTATGTTGTGCTTTGTTTTGTTTCGTTGTGTTATCAAAATGTCATGCCACATTATATTATGTAATTTTATGTTGAAGATTTGTTAAGCCTTCCTTAAACGATAAACATGTTCGAAAATAGATGGATGGCAAGCGGGCCAATTGTAAGTGAGGTTCGGCAAAACACCCATCGGTCTATTTCAGTAAAATTGAGCTTAAAATTTAATGAATACGTTTTGACTAGAGATGGGAGTATGTATACGTAAATAAAAAAATTATGTAATCCTAACATTTGACCTTCTCGATCGTACTTCGGTAAAAGATCCAGCAATTTCGAATTGGGCTATCTTCGAGGGTCGGCCTATTTTCGAGGAAATACGGTAGGCAAAACATAAAATATTAATCAAAGACATTGTATTCATTTACAATGCTGTTTCATACAGGTTGGCGGCCCCTTGAACTCGTTAATTGTATCCAGAATACCAGCTTCAGAGTAAGCTTATTTTTGTTTGGGGGAACTACACACATGGCTCAAGTTTGTTGTGAGAGTAGTTCTGTAGCAATTTAGTAGCTTCTTAGTAGTTATTAAATAGTAGTTCTTTTAACAGCTTAAAAGTTTCGAGCATTTAATCCCACTATTGAATCGGACAGAGACGATGCCAAGAAATTGAATCTGGGGGGCTAAGGATCAAGCTTAGTGACAAAGGAGGACCCACATGTTGGGTCCGACGCGCAAGAAAGTTTTGAAATCAAGCCTTCTAAAATGGCGGCTAAAAATGCATCTCCCAGACTAAAATTTAACAAATTACTATACCGCTCAGAATAGACAATTCGACGATTCCCAGAAAAGCATTAATTTTTTATTTTTAGAAAAAATTTTGGAAGGGAGGATTCATGCGTTGGGGAAAGAAAGAAAAGGGTGACCTTTTGCTCAGAGTGCATATCGATGTAAATAACAAGAAGCTGTTGTAATGATTGCCATGATGCATTCCATGTACTTAGGCCCGAAGATCTTCGGTGTAAACTCAGGTTTTGATGTCAGCTCAATAAATGAAGAAGAGTATCATAAACTCTTATTTGAAAGAGGTCTTTTTCATTTTTTATAGCCTATGGAGCAAAATAAAATTGGATGCGTTTACAGTTCCAAATATTCTCGATCGCCAATCGCCATGAAGGGATTAGAAATTCTGATCGATTGTGAGTTAAAAATTGAGGCGTCCAAATTGAAAGCACTGGAATGTTAAAAGGAAATGATTGAGAGAAATTATCAAGTGTCAAAAGAAACATCGGCTCTATCCATAGAGAACTCAAATTTCTTGAATGTAGAGAGCAAAAGAGAAGAAATTGAAGATGAGCTGGGTATCTTATTTGTTGATGACGAAGGAACGCAAACAACTGAAAAAAGATATGTATTGGATGTATAAAAGATATTGAGTTTGTTAGTTTGCAAATCAATCGGTGTAAAACGAGTTTTTCTAGCGTTGTCAGCAAGCCTAATTTCAATCACAAAAGATTTCGGTTTCCAAAAAATTCGTTGGGATTAATTTTCGGTAGCCCTAACTTTGTAAAACCCAAACTTAACAACCTACTCTCCCTTTCTTGTTCCTTTCGCCTCTTCGACAGGGAGCAATATATGAAACAAATTTTGATTGGGTCATGGCAACGCAACGTGCTTCGATTGTAGAATCGCACGTTTTATTTGATTGTTCACAGCAAGTTACTGCGAAGTGTTCTACCCGTGTACGATCAATTTTGATGTTTCTAACCAAATATCAAAAGCAAGCAATTTTGGCGCCCCCTTATGTCCAATCGCGCCAATATTCAGGGGGGCATGGCCCCCTGGACCCCCTGCCACAACGCCACTGGTGGGGATCTTTAAAGTTAAATTGCAAGATTTTACCAGGTTAGGTCTTCATGTCATCAGACATTCAATAACATATATTGCTTTGTCAAACAGGTCGTTTCCTGAGCACAAATAGCTAGCACTAATCCTGTATAATTTCAGCAGTACTTTTGCTAACGGGGCATACACATCTTTGCTTTACACTGGGGTCTATTCAATGAATTATAAGTGTACGGAATTTCCGTGAGGTGGTAAGCACTTGAAGCGGCATCTGGGAGGCAAGTACTGTATTGCTTCGAGTAAACACCTCCTTAATTTGAAAACTCTCTAAAATGGAGCACGTTCTCCCACAAGCATATTTAGCATAACCAAGAGGCAAACCAATTATCAAAAGGTTGAATTATATTTCTATGTTTGCCTATCCAATCTGAAATATTCAAGTTACGCAAGCCATTTATCGGACATCGACTGTGTTTAGGCCAATACACTTATTTTCTTCAAGAAACAAGGGTAGAAGTTGAGTGTTCCTTGTTAAAAAGAGAGCAAGTAAAATGTATATCGGAAAAAAGAGAGCAAGTAAAGTATATACTTGCAGGGTGTAAGTGTTAGATTATTTCAATTTATTGTAATCAGGATATGTTAGGCACAGCACTTTTTCTAATTTTAACTTAGGAAATAGTTCTTTTCAAATGTTTTTTAAAATAATTGCAAAATGTATGTTGTCTTTTCAAATATTACGTGTTCGCTTGTTGCTTAAAAACGCACACAAAGAATGAAAACATTCAATAAAGCATTTCAAGTGCGCCCTGATCGAATGATACATACAAGATAAAAATAAGAAGAGGCTATTTGTAGAAATTATTTCAGCCCACTCGCAAAAACAGCTGCAGTAAGTCTAATCTTGCACTTTTGTTTGGCTAACTCATGATAAAATGCCAAATGATATTTCGGTATAGACAAGGCTGTGGCTAGCAACTACATGCTTCCATGAGATCATAGATAATATGATCTATGATGTGGTGAGAGTAAATTATGTTGATATAGCGAAGAACAGTAACGTGACCATTGGTAAACTGACTGGCCATTAAGATTGCAAACTTGTTCATATGGAAACCGAGTGCACAAAGGAGAATGTATTGCAAGTTGCTTTAGGAATGTGGCAAGGGAGGAGGGAGTAATCGTTACACGATTCTAAACTGTCTAGATGAAGACAAGGTCATGCCCAGAGCCAAGAAGAAATTTTCGGTCGTACGATCACGGCCGTGCTAATGAAAAAAAGAAACAAATTGGCCACGCCCGCAACCCCGCTTTGTTTGTCAATGAAGATTTTCAATGCTCGGGGAAATCGTCCGGAGGAAGACTGTGTAGGAATCTGGATTCTAGCTATACTGATGTATAAACAAAGCATAAGAACTTGAAACTTCAATTTTGGAGAAAAAGGCCTGGAGAAAGATTTGAGGTCCTTTAGGTTCTTGTCTACAGAAAATCAGAACTGAAGGTATAACAATAGAACTGAGAATTAAAGGCTCAGACCAGAACTGAGAAGATTCCGTACTGAAACGCTGGTCTTTCAACTAGAAATCAACTACATTTTCCAAGCAATTATAATAAAATACGAAAAAGGAGCTTGCACTTAAATTTTATCTTGTAGATTTTCGACTGCATTCTCCGGATCTTTGCCACAGAAAGAAAAGCAGTTATCAAAGTTTGTTAGCTTGAAACTCTGAGTAACAGCACCTTATGTATTAAGCTTCTTTTAAGCATCTTTCTCATAATTTTTGTTTACCAGCTTTGTGTGTATGCTCTTCTTGCGTAAGTTTTGCAATGAGCCAAGCAGCTTTGCAAATTGTCGGATCTCTTAAATATAAATATCTCATTTCAAATTAGCAATGATGGAAAATTTGAGAAAGATTGTTGATTCTACAAAACAAAAATCTGCTCTTTCTATCCCTAAAGTAATCATGAAGATTTGATGAAATCTTTAATTGCTTTTTTTGTATAATCTCGCCGCGCATCTAACGCCGATTCTGCATTTGAATTATATGGTTTCCATTTAAAGTGCTTAGGAAATGAAATTTGACAGTTTTTTTTTAAAGAAATTGAAACTTCAACATATTGTTGCAATATAAAAGGAAAATTAACTCAAAAATTTGCACGGGAAGGTTTGTTTGTAGGGTTTTAAAAACAATGAGTGCGCGTGACAAAGCAAGAGAATCAGTGACGTTACAAGGTTTGCAGTTGGTTCCGTCTTCACAACAAACATACCACACCTCTTAGCCAGAGCTATTAGTCAAACAGTTGTGCAAATCGTGATACCAGCATGAAATTTTGCAAAAAGGGGTAGTTTGATACGCTGAAAAAGATAGGATATGAAACCCAACTGAAAATTGCCCCCTTTTCTATTTTTAGACCGGGGTTCCTTGCCCCAAGCCCCTAACGGCGTTATCAAAATATCTCTTCTGAAAGTGGTTATAGCAGAACGAAACTTTACAACAGGGGACAGTTTGATACGGTACAAAAGATAGGATATAGAACATAACTGAAATTGCCCCCTTGGGCTATTTTTAGACCGGGGTACTCTACCGCATGTCTCCACTGAGGCGTTATTTTGATACCTCTGCTGAAAGTAGGTAGAATGGCAGGAAACATTGCAACAGACGGCAATCTGATACGCAGAAATGATAGGATAAAGACTCCATCTGAAAGTTGCCCCCTTGTTCTATTTCTAGACTGGGGTACACTGCCCCACACCTTAATAGACGGTATTATTGTCTTTCAGTCGTACTTACAACTGTATAAAACTTTGCAAAAAGTACAGTTCGATGCGCTAAAAAGACTGGATATGTACCCTAACTTAAAATTGCCCTTTACGGAAAATTTAACGGTGATTCAAATAGCGACCTCCATTTTGCTTAGTGTACTAAACGCAAACTTTTTTCGTGTTTGCAAACTTTGTGACGTCGAGGATAACGCGCGCTTTGTCACAGTCTAAAACGCGAAAATGGGATACTAAATTTCTAGACAGTTCCGCAAGAAAAAAAGTCACCTAAACATATATCACTGATATCAGTAAATTTTGCTTGGAAAAGTGTGCCTTTATCTTAACCTTGTCAAATTTGATTTCATAAGCACTTTAAAGCTGAGAAATCAAACACCTTTTTCGAAAAAGAATCAGTTCTAGAACATATCCTTGCGTCAATCCTACAATATTTGACTTTGCAGGACCAGTTACGCCAATTAAATGAAATTGGTCTTGAATAAAAAAATTGACGAACATTGTTTACTTACATCTCAAGGATTAACAGAGTCGTACTTTAATCTTTACATTTGCAAAGAAGAACTGCCAGCAACTATGAATTAAAGCTACATTTGCTATCAAAGCAGACAAATGCAAACTGAGCAGTCGGTACCCTTCAACTTGCATAAAATCTGTCCCTGTGGCAAGGAACTTTCCAATGTGGCCATAGAACAGGTTTTCAGAGACGGGCTCAACTTGAACTGAAATCGACCCCGTGTTAAAGCTGTGGATCCAGTGACTTTGGCTTTTGCCAATCTTTGTCCGAATTTAAGGCAAAATCTACAGTGACTATATAAAGACACCTCTGTATTTTATTCTCATAGATATAAATATACATTGTCATCGAGGCAAATTGATACGCCTTATGGCTCAATATTAAATATGAGAACACAAAACACAATTTACATACTAGCCATTCCTGTTAAACAGTCGATCTTATTTTACTTTAAACGTACAAGTCTGACGATGCTATGTTCAAGAACCAAATTGACACGGCTCGACAACTAAAAGCTACAAGATTGCAAATTTAAACCTCCTCCTCTTTAAAATTTGCAAAACTGAGCACATCAAGCCGAGTAACAACGGAGATCCGTCGAGACTTTTCCCATAATCGTCAAACTCTACTTTGGACAGCTAAGAGCACCATTTCCAAAAATTGCTAAATGCCGTTTAAACGACTGTGAAAATTAAAATCAAAGCAGGTCTCTGAAGTATCAACCAATGCTGTTTATATTAACTGATAAACGAGAAGTTTGCTAATAGATCCTCCAACAGACTTCGGTTCGTGGGTAAATGCCTCTACCTTGAGCGGCTGCATTCCAGTTTATTTATGTTTAATGACTGCAAGATTTTATTATCATAAGCAATGTTTCTTGAGCTGGATCCTCTTCGCACTACCTTGAGGCCTAGCACAGTTTTATCTTGTCGCGAGCCATTCCCAAACCAACCCTTTTTGCAAAGAAACACAACAGCATTCAAGAATGAGTTCACGTACACAATGTTATAGGACCAAATGTTTACTAACCTTAAAACAGAACTTGGAAAACCTTGACTGAAGAAACTTAGAAGTAGGTTTGTAAGAATGAAAGGCCCGTAACATATGACAAGGACGCAAATTATTCGCGTAACTTTCTTTGCGAAAATTCGATTGTAGTTCAATTTACGAGACACTCGCAAGTTGGTCGCAATAATGTGCCTATGAACTGAATAGTAGGCACTTAGATAAAGGAAGACAACAGCTCCGAGGAAAAAAATATCCAAAATCGTAAATGCGCCCGAAATCTGGGGATATAAGTCCAATCTTGAGCCCACTGTCACTGCTACTGCAACCACCAAAGAGACTGCAGGTCCAGCGGTGCAAATTAGCATTTTGTACAATTTTGTCTCAAGAAATGGATGGGTTGTTATACTCTTGATGTGGACTGATTGTTCAAAGGCAATCATAACTGTGGTTCTTCCCGATGACCCGCCAAACATTGCTGCACTGAACTGTGCAAGAAGCTCAAAAGCACAGTGGCAGTTCGAAGGGTACATAAGAAGAGTGAAACCATGCATTGGCAATACAATACCTCCGACAAAAAGGTCTGTGATGCTCAAAACCTGTAGAAGTCTACGAAAATTTCCTGGTACATTCTGTTTCTTTCTCAGATGAGACAAAAGAAAGATGTTGGCGACGATAACAAACGGTATTAGAGTTAAACTAAAGATTCCGGCTGTCAGTAAATGTCTCCTCGGTAACAACTGCCTCCCTGACAAAAACGTGAAGCAGTTTGTAGCCAGAAAACATGAAGTATTCTTGTCAACTTGAGCATAGGTACAGTTGTCCATGTTTCAAGTTGATGCCTATTGGGCAATAAAGAAAAACCAACTAAAGGATCACATTCGATGCACAGAGAGCTGATTTGACTTCCAGCGAAAGACGATGGCTGCAAATTAAACTGATTTATACTTCCACTTGAAGTTGTGCTCAGCATAAGCTAGAGCAGTTCAAATAAAGGTCTCAAACTCAGAAACCCGGAACTATGAGCGATGACACTTTACAGGCATTCACTGATCGTCTGCAATGAGAAACCAGGAAATGAGAACAATACACAGAAATCGCCTTAAAAAGTGCCAGATATCTTACATAACTTATGACAGCCGTCAATAATTCAGACAATTGAAGCAAATATTACAGGTGCATGAGTCTGACCACAGGTAACCATCAGCGTTGTTAGCAAATAGCGTCTTTTCCATTTGTAATAACCCGGATGCAATATTGCGGCTACGAAAGCAGATCTTGCTCCATGGGAAAAGACATTCAATGGTTTTATACATATTTGCATTGTGTTCGAATAAATGGCCTCTTTTGCCCCTGTGCAGCGGCATTGCATTCACAGTATCAGTTCCTATAAATTCTGCTGGGGGTTCAGTAACTGAAGTCAAGCTGCAAATTGCAAATGGAAATGTCTTCATTTGATCCCAAATGAAATCAAATATTTCGAGGAACTGTCCGTTTCTATATAAGTACCTATTCAAAATGCTCTATCCCCTATCCACACGGCACTCTTTGTGTAAGAATATAAGAGAATCTCATAATAATCACAAATTGCTAGAAATAACTGCCAACGAAGTAACTGGCTACACGCTTCGATAGCTCCAATTCAAGCTACCGCCCTGGCAAGATGTGATGTTTAGACTGTGAAAATCCAGCAAAGCGAAGCAAATATTGCAGTTATAGATGAAAATAACTGGCAAAGGTGCATAGAAAATGAAGTAACCATGAAAACAACAACTGTTCTGAAGGGAGCCTAAATTTATTTTTTTGTTTTACTAAGTAAGTAAAACAAGGAGAGTTAGTACAACCTCTAGAGATAACTTCTAACTTAATACGATAATTTATGGTAAATTATAATAACATCTTGCAATTCATTTCTAGGCACATTTCATACAGTAAAGGAGGGGAACGCTTGTTGACGTGTTCCGTGTTCCGTGTTCCTGGAAGTGCATCAACAGATGATTGATGTCTGCAAAGATCTTTGTTTGTTTTAAGAAAATATTGCACGATAATGAAAATCTGTAATTCTTCATCACCACAGTTTCCTAATACATTGAAGATAATGTCAGATTCCATGACGTGGCTAAATATTAAGCAAAACTCCTTTTTTTTACTTCAAAACAGTTCCTTAGTGCGTATGCACGGACCACGGAAGAAGGGGGGGGGGGAAGTTACGGAGTCTTTAGCCCCTCAATAATTTCCAAAATGTACTTTTAACCATGCAAAAGTCATTGGACACGCTAGCTGCTCTTATGAGGCTTGGGTATTCAGAGGAGAAATAAACCACGATGACATCACTGCTTTTTTAAAACGACTGAAATTAAATGATATAAATTCTAAAAAAAGAAAAACCTAGACACATAATCGTTTACAAATGAAAGATCTGCATCAAATGAAATATATCAAAAATTGGCACTTCGCTCTCTTTGTTCTTTATCTCCTTCTCCTCTAAAAAGTGTCATTGTTATGTTAAGACAGAAATGCCTGGGTTATGAATATCGCATGTATTGCATTGAACATTTCTTGTAAATGGCTTTGAAAAAAGCAAACATTTAGTAAACTAAAGCTTTTCGTCTGACACTCTTCAGAGTTTAAAACGTCAGAACATAGATCGAAAACTCTACGCTAGGAAATATATATACCCAGTCGTGGATCGAAATAGGCCAATCAGAAAACACGAGCACATGACTGTATAGGTTGACCAATCAGTGCCGCTTGCCTATTGAGAATATTACCAATGGAGTCCTAAGGTGAAAACGAACTCCTTTTGTCTACACAGTAGCGGTTTTTTCGTGCTTATGTAGATAGATTCCAAAACTGCTAGGTGGAATTGAACATTTCATACGCGGGCCTGTAAGCGGAAGACATCTAAAAATGAGTCCCGACAATCAAACCCTTACACTTGGCCTACCCGATAACCCCATCATCACAGTATTATAAATGAATGGCCTCTAAACAGACATTTTCTCTCATCTGGCCAAATCCTGATACAGCCGTTTGAAAGAAGATTAACGCCAGCATATCTCTATGAATGAAAACTCATTACGGAAACTAATGCTTTACGATTTTCTAGGTACGAAGGAGTCATGTAAGCCATCAGAGATAAACCAAGACAAACAGCTTGACGCTCTGCATATAAAAATGAGTGTGTTTGAAAAATGACGTCATACATAGTTAACTGCCACTGGAGTGCCTAGAAATCACATCATATCTAAACTCAAAAAGCTTTTTCAATTCACAAAAGCTCAAACAAAGTCTCCGTTGAAGTTTCGATTTTTACCCTAGCAGGCTTAACCTTTCAAACGTTTCTCTCTACTATTAACGAAAATGAAACTTTTCCACGTCATCACACCTTAAAAATCGCGTTTTGATATTGTCGAAGGAGAATTATGGCGAAAAGGAAAGCGAACGCTATTCATAGGCAGGGACTAAAACCACATTAGAAATCCCTACGTGCAAACATACACCACAAATATTATTTCACACTTGCACACATTCTGGAAACTGTTGACTTTGCAATAAATTTTTTCTACAAACCTTAAGATTGGTAATACAGTGCAGGACTGATGTGTAATTTGGCTGGTACAAATCTGCCAGCCTGTTTGCTTTCAAGGCAACCAATTCGAAATTTGACATTTGTAAAACTTTATAATGATGATTGACTAAGTTATTTAAACGGGAATTCACACTGTCTACTATTCATCGTCTAAATGAATAGTAGACAGACTAAAACACCTTAAATTACCGAAGTCGGCGAAATTTCCAAATTCCAAACAGCTCAATTCAACTATTTCTCGTCTACAAACCAGAACTGATTCACAAGCAATCACAAGCAGAATTAGTATGAGCTACAAAATGTTTACCACCTTATTCGTAATAACATATGGTAATAACCACCTTAAATATATGCATTCATTGTGTCAGAACGACAATAAACGCACCACGAAGTAATAGTTTTGGTAAAATAGAAGCAGGAATTATTAATGAAATATGTATAAATACAGCTGGTATAAATTAAAGTTAATGGAAATGATTATGATTATTCAAAGAGACAGTTCATAGGGCCTTTACAATTTGTATGGCTCAATGAAAAGCAAATCAAAATTGTTGAAAAGTCTGATTGTCTAGGCATTACTGTTGACAAAAATTTAAATTGGAAACAACAAATCAGAAAGGTTTGTAAGAACCGAATTGGAAAATTAAAGTTTTTAAAGAAACTAAGATCAATGTCAGCCAAAGTCCTAGAAGAAATTTATTTCAAAGGTTTTCTGCAAAGTGCAACCTGTGGTATATCAGTATGGGCATCCTGTAACTTGTCATCAATAGCAGAGCTTGAAAATTTTCATGTTAGAGCATCCACAAAATACCATCCTCAGTTCCGAACCACCAAGTACTCGAGTATGTAAAATGGAAGCCAATAATCTATCTATACAGAAAAGACTTATTGCATATCAGTGTTACTACTTACTATGGCCCGTCACATGAAGCTATTAATTCGTTAATGCTGAAGAAAGAGAACACAAGATCTATGCGAAACAACCAGAAGGTGATGCTAGGGCGACCACGTTCAGAAACTGGAAGGCAGACATTCAAACATCGTGCTGCTATTATTTGGAATGCACTTCCAGAGAGGGTAAAATGTTTTCCTAACTACAATTCATTTAAATTTGCTCTGAAAATTAAACTAATCTTGTAGACAACATATCGTTCGGATCATCGTCAGTTGTTACAAAGAAAGACATTTCAAATTTTATTAACTTTTAACAATTTTTCGTGTATTAGCAATTACTACATTTTTAAAAACCTTTGTAAATATCCTTTTCATTTTAAACTGTAATTTGCAGGCCAACATCAGCTTATTAGCTGAATTTCTGACCTGCATTAACAACTAAATTATTTGCAACATTTTTATACAAGAACCAGTAAAATGAGGTTTAAGCTGGGCCTTATCAATTTTTCTTCGAAGTTTGATTGTGCTTGCTAAAGAAATGCTAAAGAAACTTAAACACGAGAAAACATTTTACTTAAGAGCAAAATTGAAAAATGCTCTTACCGACGAATGTCCTTCACATGTATTCTTTTACGTTACCATGCTTTTCATACCATTGTTGTTAATAAGAAAGTTTTGATACGTTACGCAAATAATGGAAAAGCGCAAGTTAACCAATCTTGTTCAAAATTATGTTGAAAGTACTTCAGCCTCACCCTGTTCTTAACTTGTTTCTAATTTTTGCTAGTCTGTACTTTAGCGGTCGACTTTCCTGTTACCTTGTTGGATGTTGAATGGAATCACTACTCTCTAGCAACGATGATGCGAGCAAAAGGGAGAATAAAGATATGGAGAAACAGATGGAAACAAATTCCTTTTCGTTCACAACATGCTAATCAACGGTTGTTTAGGCTGTTGCCCCAAAGACAGAAAGACAAATCTAGAGAACAAAATCATCTAATCTTTTATTGAAACTGTTGTATGGCTGCAGTTGTATGAGTCGTTTACACTCCTGAACTGGTCGAACTTTCAAATATTACAAGAAAGATTTGATAGAAGGATCTTAAATTCAATTAAAGTGCCTGTGACATGATTTTTTTTATTCTCTTAATTGAAGCGTTGCATTGCTCTTATAGTAGATCTGAACCTTTTTTTTGAAATAAAAGCGTTTTGATATTGAAATTAAGCAAAATAGTGCGGCCTAGCCAAGTCGCTTTATCATCATTCGCCGTTCTCTTGTGACGTCATGGGAGGAACTCGTTATTGTAACAATGTAAGCGCTACCTTCAAAAATCTCATCCTCGCTGCCACTACTTTCTCTGGAAATATCGCTCATCTCGGACCTGTTAGTTTTCCCTCATTGACTACAATACAAAAACTCGAAGGAGGAGGCGATCGGGTCCCTCCCGTGACGTCACTGTCTACTCATTCTGAAAACCCAGATGGCGAATTTTGGCGTAGAAGATCGCCAATAACTCATTCATTTCTCACTAAACGTAAAAACTAACCTCAGAAATGAAATTAACAGGCCTTTTTACATAAGAATAGATATATTAACCCAAAAGTACGAAAATCATGTCACAGGCACTTTAAACTTCAGACCAGGTAACAAAAAAATCGTCACATAATTTTCCATCTAATTGCTGAGGCTCTTGCTTTAAAGAATAGTGCTAATAAAAACAGTTGAATATCTTGCCATGCTCAAATCTTGATTTTCCAAAGTCAAGTGAAAGTCCAGGAACCTGTGGCCTTCAGATACCGCCATAGATTTGTTCCATTTATTGTTTACCAAAAATGTGATGATGCTTCAAACTTAAGTGTGAAAGAGAGGAACAACCTGGGACTTGCCTGTCCAATAGACTAAATGCTACGTGAACTTCAAAGATTTCATTATGATATATTTGGAGTTTACTCGAAATTTAGTAAAATAAGAATAATGAAAATTGAAAGCATTTCAGAAGCAATAAAATGTTTTTCATACAAAACACATCATCAAGGCTGTTGACTCTATCAAAACCTTTCCAATTTTGAAAAACACTTGCTGACTCTATCAAAACAAAGCAAGCAAAAATCCCCAACATTTACAATGTAATTCAGCAGTATGTTTTGCTAATAATGGAAACAAAGTGGAAATAAAGCAAACTTCACCAAAACTAGGCAAAAACCAGAATTCAAATCTGGTAATAAATCAAAGCGAATCTAAGACGATAAATGCTTTATCAATGGAGTGCAGGCAATAACAAAGCATGATCGTGTGCTTCTAAGTCGGTTGATAGTCAGTTAATAGGCTGAAGTGATGATGCTTTATCAAGTTAGGAATTAGGGAGAAGTGATGATACGTGTTGAAATCCCGAAAGTAGGGTTTTTTACAATGTTACACAACTAAAATGCCACTATGAGGTTGAGTTTAAAGCATCAGAAGACTTGCTGGCGATCGTGTATTTTTGAGCTATTTATGCAGAGCATTAAACGTAAGCAATCAAATGAGGGAGGAGGCAAGAGCAAATTGAAGAAAATGAAAAAGAGTTTCAAAAAGCATGTTGGCTTTTCAAAACGTTTAGGGTGCCATTGCCACTGGCCCCTGTTGTCGGAGGCCTTAACGATTAAACCAGATGAGAAACTTTTTAGAATATCAATCACCATTAATGATAAATGGTTATGAGTAACACAAACATAAATAACAATCAAATGAATATGTTACATTTGTTTGACTGGAGCTGCTAAAACTAATTTTTGACATAATTTATAATGATTTCTTTAACTAAATTTTAAATTGACATGAATGTTTAAAAGAAATTTACGATATTGCTAAATCTTAATTGAATTGGGATGTACCTTTAGAGTATTTTGCTTTTTCTGAAAATTTCCTGAACCTAAAAAAGTGTTGAACAAATTGCAAGCCTCTAATTTAATGACAAAACACTAGTCTTAAACATCAATTTATATCATCTGAATAGGAAAATAAAAGGAAATGCGAGCTCATGACAGTTAAAGATGCCCAACCAGTGCTGCATTGCCATCGTAAGCATTACCACTGGAGTCTCATGTTGAAAACGAAATCCTTCTGTCTTCACAAGGTGGATTATTTCATTTTCTATGTACATTCATTAGAGAACTATTTAAATACTCTAATTTCAAAACTTAGAAATCAATAAATTTGAATAGCTGTTTCGTCTATTTTAAAAACAGTTTGGATAACTCAGATGTTATCAACTCTTCTAAAAAATAGTTGAGTGAAACATAAATCGGACCAGATGAGAAAAAGGCTTTGATTTTATTAGTCCTATTTATCAATATTTCTTGTAGGCAAACTTATACGTAAAATGGTAGCCCCTTCATTAATGTCTCACCATAGTAAATTATTATTTATAAAATAACTTCATAAGTTAATTGCATTGTTCTTAAGCCTTCTAAACAAAAAAGTTTGGATTAATAAATATCTTTTTCGAACTCGGTTTCTGTTCAACTTATCATGCTACATTTATTTATTCTTGTACACGCCAGATAAAAATTAGACTAAAATAAATACTTCAGTTTACATTTAAACTCTTACTTCCTTATCAGAACAATCTCAAAACATGCTTATAGCAATAAACATTACAATCAATCGATGGTATTTTTATAATTGTAAAGCTAACTTATTCTGCATTTATCTAGGTATCTGCATAAAACAATTAGTGCTGAAATTAGCAAGCAGGTAGAGCGAGACAATCGTGAGAACATGCTTCGATGATTGACATGATACTTGAAAAACCAATGAGCGAAGCGGCTGACAATAGCAGATGACAAAAGAATGGAACAATAGCAGATGACAAAAGAATGGAACAATAGCAGATGACAAAAGAATGGAACAATAGCAGATGACAAAAGAATGGAGGGATTGCAGGTTTCAACTGAGACATCGGATGAGAAAAATATCTCAACAGCATGCCCATTTCAAATTATTTATTTTCACCAGATTTTAATTTCGTGCCTGCAGCCATAAGATGGTGGTGGGTGGATGGGTGCAACTGGTACAGACGAAAGAATTATTAATATGAATGGCAAGGTGATTACCCTCACTTGGCATCCAACACCAAGTACTTCATATAACGATAGAATGACACCTAGATGTTTTTGAAAACAGAGGGGTGTTTTGCTGACAAGACAACCCAAACTGGTTACAGATCTGAATTCATACTATTTCATTAGAACGACAATTTGTCATTTCTGATACTTTCACTAAGAACCAGTTTTGTAAAATCGCAAAGTTCATTGTCGAATTTGAGCCATAATGCAACTTGAGCGGATGCTGAAAATTCAAATCCTCGTCATACAAAGTCCAGAAGTATCTGCCATCTGTAACGGGTTCTTCGCCAACCCTTCCAGGCAAATAGTGTCCTCGAAGTGTCTCGAAATTCTCAGCACGATCAAGCATTCGAAATATTGTTGGCACCGCTATTTCGAGAAAAACCTCGTGTTTACGAAATATCGACGACAACATGCTGAACTTCTTCGCGAACTTACGGGGCACGTAAAATATATCTGATCTACCGCGAAAACATCGGGTAACACCATTGCCGTTACGACGCAGTTTCGACAGCAATTCAGAAGCAATAATTGCTGTTTCGGGAGAGTCTTTTTTCATATGATGCACTTCGTTGTAAGCTTTCTGACATTTATTTCTTCCCCAGCGCGATTGCCACCAATACCATAGCGAAGGAGGTGAAAACTTCCCAACGGCAATTGGCTGCTTTGGACCCTCCCAAAGACGATTGAAATTGAACCCTTGCAACGTCCAAAAATTCAGCAAAACGTCATCCATTAGGAAAAGATATCCAGAGTAGTTTCGATGGCGCAATATCGCTTCAGATACACAGTCGTAAGCATAGTATCCCTTGTGAATGTCAAGAAAATTAACAGAGTTTTCGAATGCCGTTCTCGTAGACGTCTTATTTGTCTTCGGCCCACAAACATATATATTAGGAAACGCACTGCGGTACATCGAATACAAGAGAGGCAAGCTTTTATAAAGAGGAAAATTGAATGTTATTACCAACAAAGTATCGTTGAATCTGCCACGTAGACACGGGCTGTCTCCTCGCATTGCATACTTGAATAGGTTGCATGGAATCCAGAGTGAATCTAAAACGAAAGAAGATTTCAGCATTTAGAAGATTAATTTCGGTAGCCGAAGCTTCGGATCAGTAGCTTAGCGCTATAAACAGCGTGAATAGCAAGTAGGCCGTACAGAATTATTGTAATGACTGCTTTTCACTGGGCAGTGGAGAACTTCTCGACTATGAAGCATGCAGTTAGAGCATGGATTAATGTATCAAGAAAAGGCATGATGCTACCAACTTTTGGAAAAAATGCCCAGTTTTTCAAATCACCAAATTCTCGATTCTTCAGCATGAAAGCTTGTGTTTACAAATTCAGCACATCTGTAGCCTTGCTTTTATCACAAGAAAGATTTTACGCGAATGTCAAATTTCATTTCAAAGAGTTATGTAGCAATACCAGAGATGAGCTTATTTGTACCATGAGCCTAAGACTGTATTCAACAAAACATAACAAATGAAACTGCAAATTAACATCAAAGCAAATGCTGAGAATATTCCCAAGTAAATGTCAATAAACTCTAAAACGCCAAAACAGTTCTCACCTGTCCCCTGGTTATAAATTTTCGAAAGACTAGTCGTTAAATGGGTATTTGTTAACAGCCTTTAATTTGTGCTTGGTTGCTTTTCTGTTCAAAAACGTTAGCTAGCTTGCTACCTTTAAAGGTGCAGAGAAAGCATGAAAAGAAAAATTGTGTATGCAGTTTGACCTATGAAAATCAGAATATCAACACTTTCTTCATGTTAAAATGTCTTAGGATACATACAATGTTTTGTTCAGTTTTAAAATTGAATCCTGAGATTTTTGAAGCAAAACCATTCCATGGCTGGTATATATGATTAAAAATCAAAATCTCACCATAATATTGCAGCGCAAAGTAAGCAAGAACAGCCAAACCGAGTAGGACAGCTAGCAACACTCGCAGGATATTGATTTCCGCCATCCGAGATCAACCAGGCCCAGCGAACCATGCAACACATCTGGTCCAAAAAACGAACTGCAAAACAAATCCAAATTTTGATAACGCAATAATATTTAACAATGATAAAAAGGACTAAGAAAGTATGCAATGCAACTAAAATTCCACTTTGAGGCTAGTTTTTAACCCAAGATGCTTAAGTATGATATCAAAACCACTAGTTATTTTCAAACAATGCATTCTATGAAGGCCTATTTGTGACTCATTAGCACGGTTACAAACAATATTTGCTCGAACCTGTTTCTTGGCTTTATCCAGCTGCCAGCCTCATCAAAATCAGAAGAAATGAACAAAAAAGCAAAAATCAGCAAAAAACTGGTAGCAAAAATAAGATTAATGGCAGAATTAGCGCCAGAAAACCAAAATAAATTGATGGAGTTTGACATTTTTATCGGGCAAGCTGTCTTCGATATTAGTGTTGCGGCTTCAAGCTGGTGTTTCTTTAGTTGGAACTACAAACATGGCTGCATGTTCACTGAATCTGCTCGCCTCTTCGCGCAATGCTTTTGCGCGGTTTGTCAATAACAAACGTGAATTATACACAAATCACGGCTATGAAATATATCAGACTTTCGTCAACCGCAAAATAAACAAACCACGGCTACTAGATGTCTTGCATCAATCGCAAGAGTATTTAATGGATGAATCGCAATAAAAAGAATGTTCGTTGCCATTTCGACTAAAGCCAAGAAGTAAACTCGTCAAAGGCTTGATAAAAAATGAACAACCTGCTTCTAGGTGATAAGAAAAATACTCCCTTGATCTTGAGATCATTAAATTCACCAGGTCAGATGAAAAAGTAGCAAGCTTTCACGGATTTCTGTGGGGGGAGCAACGAGAGTATGTTTGAGCGATCGCTAAGCATGCTTGTCGGGAGGCGTTGGAAAATTATTAAGTAAAAAATAATATCTTGCCCTAAAAGCAATGCTAAATCACCAGGGTTTGGGGCTGGGGGATAGGGACTGTAGCTCCCAATAATATGTTCAAGTAGACTTCAAAAGATGCAAGCAAATGAAAACTGTGAAAGCGAAACTTTTGGGTACGCCACCGAAAACGGTGCACAAAAAGAGGGAGCTGAAGGGGGGGGGGGTCATAATCCCAGCTCCCAGTCAGTTTTGCTTAAACCTCCTCCGCAGTGACATAAGCTATCTCAGTTTCCAGTTTGTCCTACTAACAGTTTCATTATAGTTCCTATTAAAAGCCTATTCTATTAATGGTTTTCATCCTTGATCGATTCGCTAGTCTCTGTTTGTAATTTACACTATCATTTGCAAAGCGAAGAGAAGCATGTACAGTCAAATCTGCAAGAAGTGAATTTTCTGATAGAAAATATATGTGTTATTATTCAATCCAGGTAGACCTCTAACTGATTCTTGGAAATGTTTCGAAAAGACCCTTTGCAGTTTTCCCTTGCCACTTAAGCCAACTTTTTCTTTTTAATAAATGAATGAAAAAACGGAAACGTAATAAAGTTCCCTTCGCTTTTTGAACGTAATCCAGAGTTTTTACTGGAATTTCTATCGAAACTTAAAGCAAATTATAATTAGGTTTTTATCATAGGGTGATAATGAATGAAAAAGTAATATTGAAATTTTTGATCAGAAGAATCAAAAGAGGTTCAAGCTAACTTTATGAACTTTTCGATGCAAGCGCCATATTTTCATTACATTACATATTTTCCTTTGGAAAGACTGGTTAACCTTAGCCTAGATGAATGACCTTTTTATGTTAGAACACAACCTAGCAAACGCAAAAAACTTGTTTCCACTACATTGTCATTGCAGCGTTCATTGGTCGAGCATCAAAGAAATGGAAGAGAACTTCACCAAGAAAAGAATATTTAAAGAGTTGGACAGGTAAAGGCAGACTCTTTGCATTTCTTGCATCCTCAAGAAAAAACCAGTCAACTAGAAACATTTGCTAGACCGAAGCATTGTTAGTGTAGGGTTATTGACATACTGTTATTTTCAGAAGAATATTGAATATAAGTATCTAATATTACTAGGAAGATGCTTATCATGGGAAGGCGATTTTGCATTTAGATGTTTATTCACGGAAATTTGAATGTCTTTCTTAGAACAATCATAAGATTGACATGTTTTCTGCAACAATCGTAAATCCTTAGACAATTGTGTAATCAAAGTATACATGACACATTATATTCATTTTATTACTTGATAACATATATTAAACTGTACATGACTTTTATATGCTTGTTACTTTGCCTTGTTGTAAAGCAGAAGCTCTACACTGAATCGTTTTCAGCCATGATACATGGCTGTTAGTCCTTCTATCATTAGGCAACTTAGGAAAAATTCAAAAATTATGATAAAACTGTTTCAAGACAAAAAATACCTAAAACTATTGTCTTTACTGACCTTTTCCACATATAAAAGTCATTAGTAGTGTTATCTACATACTGTTATTTTTATAAGAATATTGAATACAGGTATTCAATATTATCAGGGGGAGATGCTTATTATTGGTAAGAGACTTTCCAGCTTGATGCATACTCAGACATGTCTTATGCAACAGTTATATATTTTTAGACAGTTTAATAACAATTGTACTGAACTTTGCATGAATCTTACATGCTTGTTCCCTTGCCTTGCTTTGCCATCACTTGTCTTAACTGCTCTGTGTAAAAGCTCTTTGTTCAATTGCTTTGGGCTATGATACCTGGCCATCCTGATCTTTTCCCTGCCCTAATGGCATTGGGTTATTCAAGCAATATAACAAATGATGGTAAAACTGTTTCAGTAAAAAATTACCTAAGACTACTGTATTTAAAGGAAAAAACAAACTTTGATATGCAGTCACCTGATTACTTTTTCATGCGAAGCTCCATTTTCAAAAATGCTTTCAGGTTTGCATCAGGTATGTCATCCAGAGCTTCTTCAGCCTTTTTGCCACCATCTTTAAAAAATTCACTCAGATCCTCAGCATATTCTAACCAAACACAATTCTGACATCCACTCATACAGCATAGGCCAGGTGGAGGTGGTGATGGAGGGGCTCTGTCACCTTTTGAACTTGATACACCTTTCTGTTGCACTTCAGATGTGTAAACTAAATGTGATAAAAACATGTAGCAAAAGGCCACAGGAAAGGCTCCTTGACAAAAGAAAGAAACTAGATTTTTATAACACTATACTGCACATTGAATTTGATTTCTGAACATTATAAATCAAAATCTCAGTTTGAGACCTGTTAATTAGGCACTTACAAGAAAAGAACAATTTCTTTTTTCATCATCAAAAGTTGCATACTTTCAAGAGACCTTGGCCGAGCAAAAATGGTATGCATACAGACAAAATAGGTAATATGTTCCATATCATTATGATGTTTATTATATTGATTTTAGGGTTTATAAAGTTGATTCTAATTTGGCATATGTTGTTGTTGAGCTCAGAGTTTAGATATCTTAACATAGAGCTTTGGCAGAGGGAATTAGGAAATAAAAATTAAAGACCTACCTCTTTTACAAATATTTGAGGAAATTCTCCTCAGCTGCAGTGAAATTGTTGGACCAAAGCAAGACATCAAACCAGCAGGAAGGCAAAGTCAAGATTGGAAATCTGCAATGAAAAAAAATTTGTTAATTACTGTGAATTCAAATTCAGTTTGAATAACAAAAATATACATATATTGTCAAAATGTTGAACTGTTTAAAGGAATTAAAAGTATAAGGCAGTGATCATGGGAGTAATCTGTTCTGACAATTTCTTAGAATTAAATCCAAATCGAAATTAATTATGCGGAGGTGAAAATGGAAATGAAAATGAGCTTTGGAAGACAATGATTCCTAGGAATAGCTTGATTATGAACCTTCACTCCTACTTCTCAACAAAATGCATAAGCTTTGACAAGGAAAATTATTTCAAAATTCATACTTACCCTGAGGTTCAAAAAAGAAACTGTCCCAAAGTTAGGCAAAAAAGTGCAAACATAGCAAGAGAGGCGAATGATTGATACTGAAAATGACACCTAACCTTATCATCATTTTTCCCATAACAAATACCAAAACATTTTGATAAAAAGTGATTAATATTTTGAACCTTTCTTAAAACAAAATTAACTAAACATCTGTGCAGGATATTGCCATTTGTAACTTCTGAAATGTTTGAGTGAAGAAAATCTAAAGGGAAACCATTGGCTTGGAATCTGAAGATGCTGTTAGATTACCACAGTGATTTAGTGAGACATTTTGTTTAAAATTGCTTAATTGTTGAAAATTTTAGGGAAACTGCTTAGTCCGTAAATTATGAGTTGGCAAGCAGTGGAGCTACTCCTTTTGTTTTTTTCTGCTAATGGACTATAACTTTAAATCAATTCATTTAGTGCCAACTGGATACATATTGAACTGAATGAAACAAGCCCAATTGTTACCTACAGTATTTTGCAACAAGATAGGGATGGGGCATTTGAGCATCAAGCTCCCTGACATAAGAAAGGGTCTGTAGGAAAATTATGTTTTCTAAAGTAATATTTGTATAAAACATGTCTCCCTCTTCTTGACAGATATCATAAACCCCTTTTGTATTTATTATACTTCATGTGACAGCCCTGGCAACCTACTTTCCAATAAATAATTTGGCATCATTTGACACAGCTCCTATAGATACAGATCCAATCAAAAGCAAGATTCAATGACCAATCCTAATTGATTTTCTAGTTTAAGCCTGCCATGGCCACTGGCTGCACTGTAACCTCTTTTGAAAAATAATGGAAGGTTTGTAATAGATATACTATACACTCTCTGGTAAAGCATTTACTCAATATCAGCTTGTTATTAAAAGTGCTTTTTAGTCTATTAAATTCAAGAGGATCTATCTAGCATTCAAAACAACTGTTGGTTGGTTGTCTCTATATAATCAATTACATATTTTGTATTATTTCTTAATGCATGATTTAAATAAACCCACAGCTAAAAAACAGTATTTCAAAGGTAGCAAAACATCGAAATATTGATTTTCAAGGAAAATCCCTGGGTTTTTGAGTTAAGAAGCTAGGGCCTAAAAATATTTGTGGTCACATTGGCATTTTAGGTCTAGAAGAAAACATAACATTAGCATAATTCTACACAAAAAGTTCCTAAAAATTCAACATATTAAAAAATTTAAACAGAGATTTGAATTTCCATCTGTCTGTTAATAACCAAATTCAAACTTACGTCTAGTCTCTTGGCTTTGCTCTCATTAAGTTGACATTTTTTGTGTTTCCAGTAGTTTGAGAAATAAAATTCAAACAATCTGAATAGGAGACTAGCCTCATTTGCACTGTAATTCAATTTAGTTCCTCGTGGGCCTAGCCATTTTGAGGAAAGTTTGCAGTGAAAATTAGCAGTAATACACAGATTTATTATCTGATACGTTAGATATGGGAAGAATAGGGCGACAGCGAAGATTCAAAAGTATTGATCCGTTTGCTACCAAAAGTTCAACCGACGGTGGTAAAAAGTAGGTGTTGCGAGCTCGCTAGAGTCAATTTGTTTGTCAAAATAACAGAAAATGGGTAAAATTAGTAAAATAAATTATAAACAATGATGTTATTGGCTCAGCAAAATTTACGCATGCTGGAGAGCGGTCAGTTTACAGTGTGAAGGGGAAATCGATGTTTTGATTAGTTATGCAAAGTTTCGAAATTTCGAAAAGCCTTGTGTGTTGTTCTTGTGTCTTAAGATAGCATTTGTTTTTTGCAGTAGTTTTACCAGGAGTCATTGAAAAATTCTTGTCCTCAAAAAAAGATCAAAATAGGTTTTTTTGAAAATATTAGATTCTGCAAAATCCTTAATTTTCTGCACAGTGGAGCAGATTCTTGAATAGACAGCAAAAGAAAACTGGCCATCATCACCACTGATTCAGCATTTGCAGAGTCATGACTCAAATGGGGAAAGTCTGAAATAAATTCAATGGCAGCCTATATCATCAAGACCTGTAAATCTTTCTGTAGCTAAAACAAGGTCCATTGCATGGGTGACTAGGAGCAGTATTAGCCTAATAGCAATTTTTTTTCAGCAAAGGCTCTCATAATCTACTGGTCATGTATCTTTAAAATGAAACCAGCACTGGAAAATCCTTGGCAAAAACAGTTTATTTGAATAGCTAACTGTTTTCCTGCCTTTTTGCAATGATATGGCATGATATGACGCATATGGTCAAGCAAGCAGAAGTCGATATTCTTGAAACTGATATGATCCTTTCAAAAATGGACCTCCCTCTTACACTTATCGCAACACTTATTGTGACGCATAAATCACTCAAAATAAATCATATGGCCGTTTCTAGTTTAGGGATTAACGACAGTAGTTAACAACATACTGGCAGACAATCCTTTCTTCACAACAACAATAAACAGACCAACAGCCAACTCCGTTTAAGTATATGATAGCAAGTGCTCCCTTATTATTTTCTGGCATAGCTCAAAATTCTTATGTTAGTTTCATCAAAAATTTAAATCTGCACATTAATTGAATTTAAAAATATGGTTCTTTGGTTTTGTATGTTAACAATGAGTATTTATCAGAAATATTTGTTCTTTTTAAGGAGTATTTCAATGTCCTACACTTGCCAATATAATTTTGCTATTAAAAGAGGGCCATTAATAGCAACAACAAAGAGGCTACAGCTAGGGACAGAGAGCCTTTTCACTGTAAGCTGATGATATTTATCTCTATGCCACAGGCTGACGAAGCCACAGCCTACAGTTGTAATTGAAAGACTGAATGTGTAGACATGACTTTAAACTGTAGATGTATGTCGTTTTAGTAAAAATTTGAAAATAATGCTTCTGAATTTTATTAAGAACTGAGAAATGTGTTGCAACTTTACAATCTTTTTTGGATTAGTATCAGAATCAAAATTATAAGTCTGAAAAGTCTGACAATGGGTCATGTTGATCTGGAGATCAAATATACCTCTGACCGTGGCCATAGCCCCTTCCCATCACTCCTAGCTGCCCCTGGTCCATTGTTAGTCAAAAAATTTAGATTTCATATTCTTAGATTATTTATATTCTTAGAGGCCGGGAAAGGCCTGAATTTTTTGATGATTTGCAAACCAGAGCAATTTTGAATTAGCTATTGAACAATTCCATCATGTCATAATTTTGCAAGTGGCCACTTAATAGTTATAATTGGATAGTTTGAATCTATGTCAAATGAGAAAGGTTATTGTAATTTTTAGTTACATAATAATTCTTGCTATTCTTATAAATGTCTTTCTGCTTGCAGATATGACCTTGCTCCAAAGTCTAAAGATTTGGTTGATAGCAATGACTTTGTTCCTAGAAAAGCCAGAAAAATAATGAAACTTACTGAGCTATCTAAAGATTCTCGTGGTAATTTGCCTTTTTTAAAGTATATCTTTGCTCTGTATAACCCAAATATAATCTTTTGATATTGCCTTTTTCCTTTTTGCTTCCCATTGTCAGCCAAATATTCTATCCGTCATTATTTATCATCATTAACAAAAAATCAAATCTGCAATTTTTCACTCCTTATGTGTTTCTACTTGCCGTTATGAGATCATGGATAACAGATTCTACTCAACCTCCCAGAAACTGTTTTTTAAGGGTTTCATGAATCAACTTTTTACCCCACTTCAGCTTCACTGAAATGTCTAACCAAGTCTATTAATTTTAAGCAATTACAAAAAGAAAGCACAAGTCAAAGAAATCTCCGCTAGCAAAACTCATGAAATCTGGTGAAAGCAGGAAACAGTTCCTAAATCGCCTTGACAAGCAAGCTAGTGAAGCACTCAACAAAGCAATGACAGAAACAAAGAAACTCAGGGACAAAAGGAAAGAGTAAGATAGGCCTTTTGAACAATTATTCATTTCTGAGATTCTATCTACTTTGATTTTTGCTTCAGATCCAAAGAGAGGGACATAGTTTTGTCTTGGCTTGTCCATTTCTTTGGTTTGCTTTTGATGGTGTTTAATTACTGTCATTAAAAGAACAAAAAAAATTTGCTTTTAAAGAGGTTAGCCAAGGTACAGCTCTAAACAATCAACTTTTTTCACTTTGACAAATTTCTTTGCTTTTCTTTTATTAGGCATTTAAAAAAGCGAGACAAGAAACTGAAGTCAAGAAAATACAAGCAAGATATATTTCCTCAAAAGCAAGAATCAAATCAGGAAGAAGGTTGTCAATATTTTTTAACTTATATGAATCTATGTTTTATGTTGCTATATACAGCCCCATAATTGACATAATATGATGTAAATTATAATCAAGTGTTAACCAACCTTCTTTTTGTAGTGAAATTTGGTGAAGTCGTTTCACAACCACCAACCTTGTCTGCAGTTCCTCGAAAAGCAAAATCAAAATCAACAAAGGTTAACAGCATTTTTTTATCAAGATCCAATTTATATGTCCTGATAATTGTCGGCTGATCTGAACACTGATATAATCCTAGACGTCATTGCTAGCTGCTCACTAGTAACAATTCATTTTCCTTCAAGACTTTGTCTTATAGAAAAACATTTCTATTCATAAAAAAATAGTCGTTTTTGGTACTTCAATGTAAATTACTGTCTCTTATGACTATTAATTTCTTATCAATAATTTTTTTATATTTCCTTTGCCTTGCTTTGTGTCTGTTTATAATATGCTCAGTTGCCCAACTTAGATCATTCATTTTTGTCATAAATTACTCAACTTAGTTTTGCATTCTTTAAAAGGTAGTATCTAATGTTATTGCATTAAAAATGCCAAGTCAAAGTTATAAACCCTGCTTGCACCAGATTGATACCAAAATTTCACTTTACAGCCTGCTCTCGATCTCAAGCTGATGGACATCATCAAAGGCAAAAACAATGACAAGGCAATAGACAAACTCTATAAGACAAAAAGGAAAGAGATGACAGATAAAATGAAGAAAATTCACGATGAAGAACGTCAACAAGCAATTAATGAGTATCGAAAAATTAAACAGAGAAAAATTATGAGGACTTAGGAACGTGATTCTGCAGGCCAAACTCACCTCAGTTCTGTGAGGATAACATTTGGATTGGAGTTTCTCCTTAAATGCTCATTTACATCAGCCAATGAAAGTGAGTTTAGGAGAGTAATGTTTTATTTGCCAAGCCATCCAAATTTGCAATGTAAGGTGGCAGGTAGCATCACAATTAATAGGAGAAAGAAACAGGGAATGCGTTAGAGGTTTTTAATAAGAATAAGATAAATATTACATTTACAACCAATCATAAAAAAACAGTGCCTTTATTTCAAGCTGGAGTAACAAATAATTGCAAAAAAAAGATCTGAAACAAATAATTGCAAACTTAAAAATCTATGCAAAAATTATTTTCACTAAGAAAAGAAAAGGTGGTAAATCGTGGGCCCAAAGATTCATTGCACAGTTTGTTACCCTAAAAATTAGTGATTCAGAGGACTGCAAGTTTCCAGTTACCTATAAAGAATATTTGATGTGAGGTACCTATACAATCTGCAAGTATTTTTATATTTACTGGACAGGCATAAAATCAGCACATACTTTAAGCCACATGCCTATTGCTGTGCAGTTGCTACACACAGCTTCCAAAAGCATCCTTGCCAAAACTTTCTGCTCAAATGAGCATACCCTCATTTCATTATACTTCTTGCATAGAGCTTAAATACCAAATTATATACCAATTAGTCAGTAATAAGAGATTACGGTAATGTTATAACTTGAAACAGTGTAGGTTTTGAGGCAACATAAAAACATCATTTGAACACTATAGCTTGGTTTTATGTATACAGAAAATGTGTATTTGTCTTTGACAGCTGTTTTTAAAAGAAAATATTTAAAGCTGGCTTATTACCAGGCCTCCACTCCCATCTTTTATGTAATTATTTGTGTAGTTAATTGTTTCTTCAAATTCATCTTTCAAAATCATGATTTTTTAGTCTCTTTTTACACCTAATGATTATTGGATAAATTGGTTAACCTCTTGTTAGCCCAGTAGCTGATCCATACCTTTATCTTTACTAGGCTCAAAATTTTTAATTTTTTTACACAATTATCATTAGCAGTAGCCTTCTAGCGTAAGTTCTTAAATTGAGAGAAAAATTCACCTATAAAGCTCAGACTTGTTTTTGTATACACACAATGTTTCACTATTATACAAGAGTAAAAGCCCAAAAATTTCCGGGCAACCCAAAGTAAAATGTCATATGTAAATTCACCCAAAGGTATCTTATGCTGAATCAGCTAGGAATAAAAATTATCACACATATCAAATTTAAAATGAGCTATTGACCCTCAAAAACACATAAAATAAAATAATTGATAATATTCAATAACGGTAGTACCTAAAATTAAGTCAGGGCTGTCGGAAGCGGGACGTAGGCTGGGGGCTAGAGCCCCCCAATAACTGCCAACGGTACTAGACCTCCTTTATAACAGTTACTGTATGGGAAAAAATAAAATGGACAGCTCTCCCAGTATGAATTTCGTTCCGACAGCACTGCAAATCCTTTTCTATCCAATTGGAAATAACAACTTCGATTAATCTTGGCACCCAAACACCAGACTGACCTTAGAGCACCTGAGAGCACCTTTAAAAAAACCCGAGAGCCTTGATGAATATCAAATCAAAGGAAAATTTAAAATGCAACCTAGTATGTTTTTATTTAATTTTCGATTTCCCCTGCAGCACCCTTCCCTACAGTAGAACAGTAGAACAGTACAACTGAAAGAACCAGCATTAAATGCCAGTAAACGATAACTGGTACGACGTTTGTTTACAAATTGACAATCCAGGAAAGGTTTTACGACCTAGCATGGCGATGCCTACCAAGCAGTGGTATGGGTCTGTTGGCGCGAAAAAACAGTAGAAAAAATAGTCCGCTACTTTGTGGTGAGTGAACTAACAAATGCACAAATGAAGACAGAAAAGGACTGCAAATAAACTCAACATCATTAATCTGAAAATTTATAATATGACGTAAACTTTTGCAAAACAAATTTGAAAGGCAACAAAGCTTATATAGATTCACTTGCATTAAAAAGCCCGTCTGGCAATAGCTTATTACCGGTCGAAGGGCTGACGGCTGCATGCGTACTATTCACATTAACAGCCGTCACAGGTGAGGCACTGTTCGTTGACCATGGTCCGTAATTTGGGGCCTGATTTAAGAGTCCTTGTGCGGGCAAGTTCATCGGCCAGAATTGAGAAGGGTTTACTAACGGATCCGATCTAGCAGGAGGCCATTGGCCCAAGTGTGGGCCTAGTCCTAGCAAATTTCCTGGGGGCATACCAGGCATCGGGGGCGGTGCAAACGGCATGTTTGGGTTAATTGTTCCGATTTGACCATTGGTATCCCAAAACGGTCTGGATGGTGGCTGCATGCCCGGAAACTGGGCTGGTATAAACGGCTTTCCAGGTGCTGGAGGCATTCCAATCTTAGCATCCGGTATATTAGGAACGTCATCCTCGGTTATCAAAGTCGCCACTATATTTGCATCAAATATGATGCGGCCGTTCAACGCTTTGCAAGCATCTTGAGCTTGGGCCTGGCTTTCGTAACAAACATATATAGCGCCTTGACCGGTTCTATGTGCAAGGACTATCCCGTATTGTTGGCATAACATGCGAAGTGGACTGTAGTCAACCTAGAAAGGCAAGTTCAAATTGACTTATAGGATAGAACATGCAACAGACAAGATTGGGATCGTGCCCAAAATCTCAAACTAGCCAAGGGCCTGTCTATATGAGCAAATTTGTCCCACCTCTCAGCCCATAATCTGGCAGGTGGGATGGATTCATCGAATGTTTACATGCAGATTCTATCCGACCTTCCAGCTGTATATGGAGAAAATTATCCCACCTTCTAGTCTGTGTGCTGACAAGTGGGACGAAATTCGATCCCGTTTATATGAACACTTCATCCCATCTGCCAGCTTCAGACCACCTTCCAGCGTTTATATGGAAAAAATTAATTCCAGACCGGTGAGATCCCACCTCTGATGCAGTGGGATCTCACCTAACCGGATTGGCTCGTTCATCATAACGCAAGACGAAATTCACAAAGGATTCTATAGAAGAATGGAACCTCAGCTTACAGGCTGGAAGGCGGGACAATTTTTTCCATATAAACAGGCCCTACGTGCATTCACATGTAGCTTCCTTAAACATTCCAGAAAATAATTCTGCCGAAACCAAAATAAGCCCCATTTAATGCGTTGAGTTAAATTCAATTGTCTCTATACAAGTACAACGTATGAAATGGTATAAGCCAGAATCCAACTTTAGAATCGTTTATTGTAAACATTCACGATAAAGATGAAAAGGGGGTCATATTCTCTAATGTTCCAGCAGATCAAAGAAATTTTCATAACACTGGGTTCGAATACTTTTTCCAAGTCTTGGACTATCAAAATGCTAAGTTCTTCACTCACATAAAACATTAAACAAACTATACTACAAAGCTATGCTCAATTCCACTTGTAATTCCTAACTTCTATCCTAACATCTACCTTGACTGTTCGATTTGAATCTTATGCAGACAAACTATTTCTTTTTATTTATCTCTTAAAATTCAATGTGAATTTTGTTGGAATAACAAAATAACACTGAAGAACATAAGAACTTAATAATAAAAAGGGATGAAAAGTCAACTAACCGCCGGCTTGAGTCCAGTGAGGGCTAGCCATTGTTTAACAGCCTTGTTACTACCACTTTGGCCCACACTCGATTGTTCAAGCAACCCAACTGGCGAATCTGTATTATGAAGATCAAATGAATTTGCGGCCACTAGTCCTGGTGGGGGTCGGATTACACCCGCGGGAGGCGCTTTTTCAGACGAGGACAAAATACCATTGATGTTGCCACCTGGCAGGTCCTTAGAATCAATATCTGGGAAGTCAACATCCTCTGTTCTCTTCCCATCATCCCGTTCAAGCTCTGCTTTTGGTTTCCAAGGGACACCTGGCCTAAATTCGGATGGCGTCGGTGACAACCGTGGCGCAGCAATAACACCCCATTTGGCAGATACAGGGTCAACAGTCACTGGTGCACCAACTGGGGTTATAGTGGCACTCGCACAGCCTGGCACCGATGTGATGCTGTTCCAAGAGGCGTCTTGCTCGGATTGAGCCGAAGATGCAACCGTGTCTCTTGCTTCCATTGAAATTTGCTGGGTCCATTGCAAAAGCTTCGACTGTTGGGGGCCTGGATTTGGGTTGGCAGCTAGTGGAGGTGATATAAAAGTGGCATCTTTTGATACTGTCCCAGGTACGGTGGGTAAAATTTGCTGCTGAGGGAACAAAGATGGCTGCGGCAGTCCTTGTGACTGTTGTAGGATATGGTGCAGTTTCGGCCCTTGGCCGGGAAAGGCCTGGGTATCATGACTAAAACTCGGGAAGGACTGTTGCGGAAGGGACTGGTTAACAGATGACCCTACCGGGGAAATCTGTTGACCAGGTGTCGATATTGGTGCCTGAGTTGCCCCTAATAAACTTTTATCATCTGTGGACAAAGGCCTTTGCGAATTCTGTGATGAAATCTTTGAAGTCCCAGGTAACGGGCTTCCTATAACACCAACTGGCTTACTTTTGATAACATTGCTATCTGAAAAACGTGTCCCGATATCTGTTGGTAAAAAGGAACTGCTTGACATTGAAACGGGACCTTGATTTGCCGTTCCTTTGGCATCCGAGCCAGCATTAGATTTTTCTTCTAATTTATTTCCTCCGACAAAATCTGATTTATCAGACGTAAACATTTTAGCCGTTTGTGTTCTACTATCTTCGATAGTACGATTTTCTTTGCTTTGTCCTTTTTTATTACTTAACTTTTCGTCAGTATTGTCATTCATACTTGAAGATAATTGATCTTTTCTTCGACTTGAAATACCCGCCTGATCATGAATTTTATCCGTAGGGGTGGTGTCAGCACGGCTCAAGAGATCACCTGAAATAAGACATAATTCATCATAGTAAGTGCAAAATGGATTACCATGGAAAGACAATTTCACTCAGACAAGCACTTAATATATTTCTGTCCTGTATCTAATGAAGTGTTATCTACAACGGAGCTGGCATCTCCCATAAAATCATCTGAAAGTCATGACGTTATCTAATTAATTGGAAAAGCACTTGAGCATCAAACTCAATTGGCAATTACTTGTCAAGATTCGTTGGGAACAAAGACGGACTTACTTGGGAATGGACACAGAAGGCTTAAATTTCTTTAAAAATCATACAAAATCTGATGTATGTTACCTGCACTCCGTCATTATTAGGTATAAATCACAATTATCAAAAGCCAGTGATGATACTGAAAATATCCAAAGCTACGTAACTAAACTACAACATGATTTTTCTTCGTATGTTAACAGGCAGTCATTTCGGAGAAAATTGCATTCAAAGTGAATAGGCCAGACATTACTAACAAAAAACACTATATTGAGTTGATGATTAAAAGGCTGTGATAAACGAGATTGGAACGAGATTGGAACGAGATTGGAACGAGATTGGAACGAGACTGGAACGAGATTGGAACGAGACTGGAACGAGATTGGAACGAGATTGGAACGAGATTGGAATGAGATTGGAACGAGATTGGAACTAGAATTTATAAATCGATGATATGATTTTTATTTGATTGAAAAAAGAACAGATTTGTTAATTCTCTACTTACTGACTGCGCTTTCAATTATTCCATTGTTTTCTTTCAAAGCTCTCTCTGCATCTTCAAGCTGCAAGACAAACATAAGAAAATAAGACATTGATGCTAAGCATTCACGTAATTCAACAAAGCTTCAGATTCCTGACAAAATAGCATTTGCCAATTAACCAAAATAACATAAAAACGAACCCTCAATTCAGGGCATTATCCCCGTAGCCTTCTCTTAACTCAATTGGCCGTAATGCCACGAAAAAGAATATAGACAAATTTGTAATTCTTCCTTGCAATTACATTGACTTAAATTTTTTGCTTACAAATAAAACATGACAAGACTATCACTAAGAAAGATACAAGTCGCTAAAACTGCATCCATTGATCAACTTTGGAAAACATACATGTCTGCAATTTCTAGGCATCAAGGACTGAAAATGAAGGTAGAAAATGGAAAAAACATTGTGGCAATTAAAATAGCTGTTGCTCGAATTGAGATCTACAAATAATAAGAGCGTATAACCATTATGAAGAGGGAATACCTCATGGTAGCAGTATAAAAATTGTAAAACCGAGTACAAGGTCACTGGGAACATGAAATGAAACGTGGTACTCACTTTAAATCCCATATCCAGCAGTTGTTTTAATGATCGGCTCATCCACGAGTTCGCTTCTCTATTTACACTAGGTGTATTGCTGGGTTTTTGCTAAAAAAAAGTCCAAAACAACTTCACAGCTTAGAACATGACAAATTTACATTAATGAGATGTTTAGATTAACAAGCACATATAACTCTGGCATTATAGCCCCGATGCTACTCTTCCGAGGTCTATCTTTCTAATACCTTGAAACACTCAAGTCTCCAAAGCACAGAATCTTTCCAAATAGTTTACCTTAATTTTATCTTTAGTTTTAGACATTTGGATTTAAACACAAGAGCACAAAAAAGACTCATCAAACTACTACATGCAATTGTTGCGTAAAAACATTACATTCATCTGTACCTTTCATCAATGATTACTCACTTTAGAAAAATGCACTACGAAACAAAGAATCGCATCGACACAAATTTCACACAACGTGACACAAAATGTGACCAGATCTAGCATAATATTATGATTTTAGCATAATTTGGTCCCAAATTGCTCTTTAGCATTAAATCTGGCATGGTTTGAAATCAAGCATAATTCTGGCATAATTTTAATATTTGTTAAGAATGTCATTGTTTCCATTGATAAGTGATCCACTGTCTATCGTAGCTGCATGCAAACACAATACACCCGTATGTGTGACTATTACTATATAAGGAAATTGTGACGCCAGCTCATCATAGTATTTCAGGTAGCAAGGCGCATTGGTGATGTCTGTATTTGAATGCAGGTTTGGTTACTATCTAAGTCGGCAATGATGATTTCCAGAAATAGCTCTGTCAGTAAAAATATGGGCCACCTATATTTTACATATACATAACTACATATACACATAGTTAATGGTTAATTGATTGAACTGGTTTTCTTAGCTGTTTATATTGATTTTATAAAGTTACAGTCTAATATTCTATTTTCAAACGAAGTTTAACCATTCTTTCTAATTTGCGCATGCACTAGCCTCCTTTCTATAGAAAGGCCTTGATTTGAAATTTAGCATAAGTTTTGTAAATCAAGCATAATTTTATGACAATTTCGGTATAATTTTGAAATTGCGATCTGGTCAAATTTGTGACACACACTTGCCACTAGTATCAAGAATTTGCTACAAAAACTCGGCTAACCTGTTTCTTTAGCCTACACCAATGGTTTCAAACATAATAAGATTATCAACCCGGAAGTTTCAACATGATTCAAACATAGTCGCTCAAACCCAAACCCTTACCTTTGCTTTCTTTGATGAGGCAGTAGTCCATCCCCATTCATCAGCCTCCCTTACACCCTCAGCCTCTCTGACAGCATTTTTACTACCACTGCTTTTCTCCACTGTCGCGCTCTTCACTAGCTGTTGAGTGTCGCTGATCACGTTTTTATGGTTACTCGTAACAACATTTTCCACTTTGGTTCTCGATTGGCTTTCATCCTCGACAACACTAGCAACAGTCTGTGATACGCCCGAGCCCTTATCGTAACTAGGCAACGGTTCAAATCCATCAAGACCTGACCAACCGGTTAATTTAGGTGTTTTAGACCCTTGAGAGTTATTTACTTCAAGATCTTTCGTCCCAGCATCTACTAAAGTCTTTTCCCCTGACTCGGGTGGTTTTTTCTCTATAACGTCCTTATACAGCGGATCCCTCACTACATTTACAACTGGCTCATGCCTTTCCGTTTGTAAATCCGAATTTGCTTCTGATTTAGGATCAACAACCGGAACATCCTTAGAAGACGACACAGGCTGCCCGATCACCCCGAATTGTCCACTAATCGAATCCTTCTTAGGTATTTTACCGCTTTTCAATTCGCTACCGATTGTTCCTATTACAGAAGGTTCACTTGTTTTCGTATCCTCTAGTTGAGTCGTTTCTTGCCGGGGTTCTGTCCAATTTGATCCAAAATGCGAATCACCAGGTGCGTCCCAGTCCTCAGTAACATTTACAGTTCCCCAATCAGACAAAGAGCCCCCTCCACTACTAAGTTCTTGCCCCCAGTTTTCATTACGAGTTCCTGTTGAATTCTCAGTCCATTTACTCCGAGTTTCTTGCGACTTATTTACATTTGCCAATTCATCCGAGCCACTGTCCCAATCTCCTTCTTCCTTTTGCTGTTTTTGATCTTTACGAACGGTCTCTGCGGAAAACAGCAATAAATAAATAAATGAAAACAAAAAACTCTTGCTAAGGTTTTACTAGATAGAGGACGCTCATTGCCAAAGTTTTGCTAGATAGAGATTTATTAGAACCTTAGATTACTCGCAACATTTTATTAGAGGGATCATCATCATATCATCAAAACTTTTATATGGCCAAAATACTGCATCTTAAGAAATAAAGAGATTAGTCAACCACTGGAATTTTCAGACAGTTTTCATGTACCAGGGCCGGTTTTCGTATACCCTATTGCTTACTCAGACAGCAATTGCATGCAGTTCTAAGGAGACTAATACATCATTCATTGAAGCTCCTTCACAAATATGGCAATACGAGTTGCCATGCGGCTAAGTTACCAAAGCTTGAAAGACATACGTGTTTTAGGCTGCAGATTTTGCTGTTGTTGTGGTTGTTGGTGCTGCTCTACATCTGTTGACGTAGGCCCTTGCCTTTGTTGCATCTGTCTTAAAAATCTAGGAGGAACTTCTCTTGGATATTTTTGTTGTTGCTGTTGGTACTGTTGGTATTGTGGTTGATACTGCTGCTGGGCATTTGTTGTTGCTCTTTTTGCTCCCTGTTGATAAAGCGAAGCAACACTATTAAGAGGAAGAATCTTTTAGCCAGAATTACATATCTGAAGATTGCATGGAAAAGCAAAAACATAGCATACTAAAATACATATTCCCAACACTTGCGTAAAAATCCTCCAAACCAATGACGTTGAAATAAAAAAACACCCTGTCTGGTGGGCTGTTAAACTAAAGATAGGTAAAATAAAGGCTTTTTGTCAGATAAATTTTGTAATGTTCACATTGCACTAATATTTTTAGTACACTGTGGTCTAGGCATTTAGTGCTAACGTCTTGGCAATAGAACTCAACTTTCTACAAAATTGAAAAGTACAAACACATCTCCAAGCAGTGTAGAAGGAAAAACAGCGGCAATTATAAGAATCAGGGCCAGCTCAAGAAAAGGAAGAACAAATGAGAAATGGCAAATAAAAAGGTTTTCCAATGAAAAGATTTTATGCTGACGATTCATACCTGTTGCTTTTTGGACTGATCCTGTTTCTCCTTTTCTTCTTTTTCTGTACAAATTATAACAGTATTATTGTAACTGCTGGTACAGCAAACGGTTTTGGAAACATGTTGGCATACCCTTTGTACGAAACTTTTTTCAAAACTGCAAGACGTGACTCAAGTCATCAGTTTTGTTATTAATAGAGTCTGTAGGTAATACCATAAATTTTAAACATATCACTATGGAGGACCAATAATAAATACTAGTAAAATGCTGTAAGAAGGTCCTCTCAATTGAGCATAATCGTGCTTTCTTTGCGAGGCAGTGTGCAAACTTCAATCTAATTCGTGCTTTTGAACGTCCCAAAATCGCTAAAAGCTAGCTAATTCTAACACGAAGCTCTATGGGTTGGGAATTGTCACAGTTCTAAAGAACAAAAAATCAACCAAACTGAAGATTAAAATCACACCAACGCGATTTAGGAAACTACGCAAGCAAACTCAAAGTTAAGCGAATCGTACACTTGGTATTAGCATAACACCTGGCAGAGCTTTCAATATCAATAATGTTGATTGTGAACTGACACTGTTAAATCATTATTCACAGAAATAATCTCTGAAAATTTGAAAGACTCAGCGCGTTTGAAAAGACCCAAAACATATTTTCATTAAATTTTCAAATACGCATATTCAAAAATCCTATTTATATTGGTTTGGAATTTGACTATAATTTCTATCTCATTTTCTTCAACAAAGTTTACATGAGCGAACCATGCGTTGGGTGCAATAAAACCTTTTCAGAAAGTCATATAATTGTTCCTTTTAAGCTTGCAAGAGACAGCTGTAGAAAAAACGCTAAAGATTTTTGTTATGTTGAAATCTCAACTTTTAAGTGAAGCCTAGCAATAACATCATTAGGTAGCAGAATCAAAATGGCTACCTTTAGCTTCCTTTAATGCTTTGGATTTCGCTGCCTTTTCCTCCGCTTTTCGTTTCTTTTCTTCCTCTTTTCGTCTTAATTCTTCCTCTTGTTGCTTTTTTAACTTTTCAAGACGCTCATTTTCTTTCTGTTGTTTTAGTTCTCTTTCCCTGTCCTCTCTAAAAAAGAAACGCGTTTGATCAAATTTGTAGGAATTGTTTAGAGTAAAAGCGATGCACGATGTTTTCTGGTCTAAATTGAATTAAAAAACGGGTCATGACCTAAAAGAGCCTCATCAACAAAAAAGTAGTTATTTTTGACAAATCAAATATGTCGTTTCAAAACGCTTCTATTCACAAAACGACAAACGTATGCACCTCTCTTTACGCTTCTTTGCTTGAGCTGCCAATCGTTTTCTTTCATCTTCCTGTCGTCTCTGCTCTTCCTCAAGCTTCCGTTGTTTTTCTTCCTCAAGCTGGAAATCAATTTTGTTATCAAAGGTTGAATATGTATACATGTATAACAAAAATGTAAATTGAAAATTTTAAATATATAAAGTTTCTACAGCCATTTACCTTTTGCGTGAAAATTTATTCGTTTATCAGTTTATTTAATGAAAGTCAAACTGGAAGTAAGTCTAAACAACTGTCTTGAATTGAAGTACATAAAATATGCATCAAAATACACTCTTACGCGAACACGTTAAAGGAAGACTGTAAAAAATATTTCATCCTAAAGAAGAAGCTTGCCTGTTTTTTTGCTGTTTCTTTTTCTTCCTCTAGTCGCCTCTTTTCGTCCAACTCTGCAGCTATTTTTGCCATTTCCTAAAAAATGGTTTTACTATCTTTCTACAAAGGTATCAACACTTGAAAATAGATCGATACTCTCGCAAGATCTTTTACTCGTTCTCTTGACACATCTTATATGTTTTGAAAACAAAGAAGTAAAAATCTGCAGGATGATTGGAACGCAGTTCCCGGTTTTTATGAAGTAACAAAGGACACTACGCCAGGAGATCAAAGAACTGATTGTTCTTTTACGACTATAAAAATATTACTGAGCTTTATCTAACTGATAATCCTATACCTAAGATAGGCAATTGTTCTTCCCTGGAGGCTAGATTTAGATGTTTGCAGATCAGCACGGGCCACGATGAGCTTAGCTCACACAAAAACCAGGTATACTTTGTTATATCATTTCTTTTAGGTCCAAGAGCCACCAACCATTGCCGAACTGCAGATTCCCCATTTTTGCCCTACACAAGATAACTCCACAAACGTTGTGGCTGGATGCGCTATTCCATTTACTCTTTTTCCTCGGATTTCAATTTTGGTCAACAGAATTGAAGTATCTAATTCAATGCAAAGCAAAATACCAACCTTTTCTCGTCTACGTTGCTCGGCTATCATTTGCTTTTTACTTTTGGGTTTGGGCTAAAAGATGGAACACAATTAGAGAAAATAATGCAGAATGCGAGCCAATTCAAAATCACAGTTCCCAGTAGAAAAACCACTCTTCGAGAAAAGATAGACCAAGGGTTCTTACCTGCCTTTGTCTGACTAATTGGACTTATGTAAATTATATACCACCTAAGCTCTACTGCCCAAGCTTATGAGGTGAATAATGCTCTATTCTACATACTTTTGAGTAACGATTATTCTTGTATCAAATACTTGGCTAGAAAACTTTACTTACTGTTAAACACTAAGCTTTGCTGGATATGCTATATTGGAAAACATACATACAGTGCCTCGGTTATCTGAACCTGGTTACCTGAGCACCATTTAAGTTGTGATATCCAAACAACACTTTATTTGACAGAACACTAACTCAAGTTCATCCCAAATAAAATTCGTGCAATCGTGTCCAGGAGCTATCGACAAAATGAAGTTTTGTTTTGAAAGCATCCAAAAGGGCTCAAACTTTTTTATATCTCTATTAGCGAATCTCTGTGAGATCAACGAACGTGTATTTCAGTTACTTTTTGAGGGGCACAAAATGATTTTCTATTTAAATGTTTTTCCAACCAAAGAATGCAAACATCTGACAAACAGATCTAATCTTTCTAATGCACGCAAATCTAGATTTTACACTCGTCTCACAACTGATTAAAACTTATTTGTGTGTAATTGTTCTTGACCAAAGAATCTTATACTCGATTTTCCGAACCTCCGGCTTATCCCAATGGCCTTTCTCACATTTCAATCCAAGCTGTTCGGATAAAAGAGGATGCACTGTAGCTTATTTAAAAAAAGTAAATATGCACCTTTGTCACAGGAACCTGGGTTGTAGCCTTTGGTTTCTTTGCTGTAGTTGTTATCTGTTAACAACAAATACACAATGAGTTAAAAGTTGACAAAATATAATCTCATGCAAGATTTCAATTGTCAACTACAAATATTTTCCACAACACAGTCTTAGTCAGACTTTGATAAATGAAGCATGATAAGTTGTTCAAGCACGAAACTGAAACAAAGTAAATAAAATTTTGTTGTTTCTGCCAAAGAAAATGCTATTATCCAACGAGCCCAGAAACCAACACTTCCACATTTGTATTGGATAAATAACATCCACAGTGATTTGTTTCAAATTAATCAAGGAAATCATCAAACCTTTTCATCTTCTATACATTTCTTGGTAGCTTCTTTATGTTTTATAAAATCCTCTTTTAATTTTGAAATCTAAAAGAAGTAAAAACTAAAAATTGATATGTGCACATTGTCTAAAAATTGTACTTTCATGCATGTAAGAGCATGGCACTGGATAATATCTTTAGAAATGTGTAACTCTATTGCTTTATGATAACTGGTAGTGGCTACCCAAGTCTTTGTGAAATAACAAAAAAAAGAACAGGATCTCATTTAAATCTCTCACAAAACCTAACCAGACACAGACCAAACAGAGAGTGCAATTACAATCGCCAAAAAAGAGGTCTAAATGCAAAGGTTAGCTGAATATCAAAGCTTTTGAAGACAAATGAAACAAACATGTACACCTTACATATTTCATGGGCTTAGTTTTGACATGAAGACCATCAATGTAAGAAAATCTCATACACAAAGAGTATGGGAATACCCTATTTTTCCTGACATTAGTAAATTAAAATTAATTTTGAATTATAAAACACCCAAAGATGGAGCGATAATTTAGCTGTAATGTATAAGGTCATGTCAATGACTGATTTTCAATATTTAGACCACAATACACTTAGGTATACTATCAATAGAAATAAGGGTATGCTATAAATTTTTTATACTAAGCCCTTGGAATCTGAAATTGATGGATCATTACCCATTAGATTGGGGGTTCAAGTTATTGAATAAAAATTCTGAGTATAATTAAAACTATATAGTTGAATTCAACAGGGCAAAAAAACTGCAACATTAAACCATTGCTTCACTTTTTACAAGATTGTCTAAGACGCTTCCTCTTTCGTTTGTCCTTCCTGTTTTTTGAGAGTTCCACAGGTTTGGAGCCCCTACTTATTCTAACAACTCTGTTTATTGTACAATACAAGCCTGTAAATCTTATATCATCTGAATCATACAAACACAAATTAATAAAATATCAGACAAATAATCTAAAAATCAGACAAAAAAATCAGATAGAGAAAATATATCGAAGTTTATTGCAAAGTGCATACCTTATCTTGTGTTAGCCCAGCAGGTAATGATTTTCCATTTTGTAGACGATTCTGTGGTTGATAAATACAATTATAATAGCTGCACCAAAAGAATCAGAAAGCTTGAGAATTTGAGGTCAATTATGGATGCCATGATCACATGAATCCTTAATGCACTTAAACCAATTTACAAGGAAAATAACAATCTACCATTGATGTTATTTAAATTAAAACATGACAAAAAGGTTTCATGAATGTAATTTGAAATTCCATTTTTTATTTTGTAACCATCAGGTTTGAAGGAGGGAGATCCTTACTGCTACACTTAATCCTTTTAACACTTTTTCACTGAACATCAATATCAACCAACTTTAGGAAGATTAACATAAAATATAAGTTATAAAAATAAGAAAAGTTACCATAAGAATAGTTATAAGCCTATTGAATTCTGTATCTTCATCCTCATCTTCATCTAATGCATCCTCTTTGCATCTGCAAGGAAATTTTGCTTTAGATCCAAAAAATAATACACTTCAGCTATAGGTATAGACAGGCCTTGCGAGCAGCAATGCTTGAACTTGAGCCCGTTCATACTGGTGTTTCCATCTTGGGTGCAATTCAATTTAGCTCAGTTCATGCTATTATAGTCAAATAAATCAAGTCAAATAACAATGCTTAACAGAACTGACTTTCTTAACTATTGAATTTTGCCATACAAATTTCCTAGGAGCTCAGTAGGTAGTCAATGGTGTTCTTTGCATTTTCCCCCTAATAATTATCAACCTTGTCAACTTTTCAAGTGGCTTGATAGCCAAAAACCCATAGCACATGAATCCTTGGCCTGTGGTCCCATTTAAATCAATTTCTACATACTTGAATGAAATCTGGTCATTGCTTCATGAAATTTTTGCAAGGAAAGCTACCCTATAAACCACATCAATTAAAGAAGAACCTCTTGTTCAACATAAAAAGATTGATGATTTGAAAACTATTTTCAAAACATTCAATAAATAAGAAAATACATCATAAATATTCTATTTTACAAACCTGTATTCATTGTCATTTTGAAAATGTGATTTATGATTTGGTAACTCTGAGAAAAGTCCGTATAAAGCTGAAAAATATACAAAATATATATAGTTAAATTTGGCCATAACAAAAGAACTAAGTTTACAGGAATAAGACTGAAAATCTTATGTAATCCAAAGAAGATTCTGGAAAAATAATACAATATTACAAACGAAAATTTCGATCTCTGATATATACCTGCTTTTGAGTTGTGTTGTAATGAATCTGCTAGCAGACTGAAGAATATCTGAAAGATTGGAAAACATCTGTGTGACAGCTGGACTTCTTTTTTAGTTAATGAGACTACGGCATATGTTAAAAAATAGAAAGTATTTAGACTATTAGTGGCAGTATATTTAGGTCTATACATCAACTTAATATAAACCACATTGCTCTATACACTGATTAAGTGAAATATTTTCACAGTTTGTTTAAAATGGCATGTATTGTACAATTACATAATACATACTGAAAAACAAACAAAGAGATCATAGAATTTTTTAAGGCTAACCTCGTCGCTTTTATCAACATTCCAGTCAGATGTATTACAGTGGTCTGCAAATAAAGACAAAGTTTACTTCAATATATATAAATACTGTTTCAGTTGAAATCATGCAGAGATTATATCAAGGTTACGATTTGATCTTTCTGACAATTTTCTGGCTTGCCATTACAACAAACCTCAATAAACCCTTTTTTGCATTGATGCTTTCAAATGTTATTTGGTTTATTAACAGATACAGTAGACAGTGGTGCATATACAGGAAATGTTAAAAATACAGAAAATTGTGTGTGAATATTGTCAAAAAAGTATATACAGAACCATTTGATGCTAAACTGTATAGCGATGGGCAAATCAAATCAAATCAAAATTGTGCAAAACAGTTGATTTGTTGAATAACATCAAATAGAAGTAAGGCAAGTTGTAAAGGTGCTGAACAAGATATAAAAAGGTGACTCTCAGCATCTCAGGCAACTCATTGTTCTGCACAAAAAAGCAAAGCAATAAATATAATAATCGCACTTGCCTGATGTTAACCTTTTGTAGGCTTTACATACTTCATGAAATTTTGTTTTGATAGAATCATCAGGACTCTAAATAAAAACATCAAAAAGAACATATGACATTTCATCTAAAAATTTCCTGCCTTCATTTCAACAAAAAATTGGGTAGATGGAAAATATACTTGCTAAAAAGGTTAAAATGTTCAGAATTCTATGGAAGAAATTATCAAAAAAATGAATGAATTAGGAAATAGTTTGCACAAGCACCAACAAATGCATAGACTTTCTATAATGAAAACCCTCTTTACACACCAAATGGAAATAAATGCCTCCCTAATTAACAGCTACATACATAATAGTTGTATTATATTAAAAAGTGTATAAAATATAAAATGGAAGATTTAAAAAAGCTGTCACGTTCTTTTATCATTTCATGCAAAATTCAAAAAAATTAATTTATCAACATTTTGAAATAATACATATAGCCAAGGTTTAAAATAATACATGTAATAGGGTAGTTAATGATCAAATGGCAAAGAAGAAATAAAGACAAGACTTTGGATACAACATACCTTGCTAAATCTATCTGGATGCAGTTTTAATGCTAGTTTAATAAAAGCCTTTTTCTTGTCATCTGCAAATAATAACATTACATGATTATTTTTCACTGAAATAAACTTCTTTTCGGTCTAGAATTAAGTCTCAGAACTTTGAAAGACATCGAAAATTGAACATTCAAAGCTGTGAATGGTTCTACGTAAGTCTTTTAGGGAATTAAAGATGTAAATTATTTGAAAAGTAGATAAAAATGGAGGTATTTCTTATGCTTCTGTTCAAAATGATGTTTATAAATGCAAGACCACAAAACAAATGATTTTGACATTTACTAAAAAGTTTATATAAAAGAAATTATGTATGTCAAATGTCTCTTTGGGCTATAAAAGCTGTATTAATCCCATACATAGCAGCAACTAGGCTGAGATGACCCTTAATCCAAGTCAAATTTGTTTCTCACAACATATCTTTTAAAAATACAAAACTTGATAAACCTGATTGTAAAAAAATTTACAGCAATAAAATAAGCTACTGAATACAATTAAAAACTACATCAATATATAACAAAGAATTTTCAACAATGAAATATCCCTATAAAGGTAACTAAAGGCACATCATTTGAGATGTATGTTTCAGTAGAGGTTTTAACTGGATAGGTTTTATTTATGACAGGTTTCAAAAACCAATTAAGGTAACATTACTTAAGGAACTGTCTAGCTAGAGATGACCTTAAGTTCTTTTCAGAAACACTGAGTGCAATCATCTTACATATAAGCTGCAAATGCAAAATCACCAATGTTAAGCAAAATTAGGCAATTTTCAACTCGAAAAGTTCAGAAGATTTTACCAGCAAAGAGTACAAGCTTAAAATGTTGAAACAGACACTTCAGCTTGCAGGTTGTTTTTTATGGTAATTTTAACTCCCAACAGGTAAACAATTTTTGTTAGTTATTTGAGTCAGTGATAATAAAAGCATCATGTCATATATATCATGTCATATATCATGCCAAAAATAAATAACAGAAAAACCACCAAGCAAAGATGGCACCGTTTTTGGTACAATAATATTTGAGGGCAAAACAAGCTTGATGCTAAAATCTAGGCCCCCCATATAGAAACTGACATAAACTTGACAAAGATGGAATCAAAAATAACTGCATATCTAAGAAAGAAAGAGCTACCCATTTTACTCCAGTTACACATTTAACACATCTTATCCAGACCTTGGGTAGCTAGCAATTTAGATGCAAATGTAGTTAGCAAAACAATTTTAAGTATGACATAAATGATACTTATTGCAACAGAATTAAAAATAGTGTTTAAAGCGCTTTTTCAGTAATATTACAAGCACAAAACATTAACAAATACCTGACCAAGAAACATATCTTTATATATACATAAATTTTGGCTTTAACTAACAAGAATTGATGGCATTAGAAGCCATAAGCTAATTTTAGTAACTTTGAATCTGTTCATGTTCAAGTTTCTCTCACCAGTTGATACATCTACCTTTGTCAAGAACCATTTTGTAGATCTACTTGACCTATAAATTGTACTTGTGCTAAACAAAAACATTCTTTGCTTCTTACAAATTTTTTCCAAAGGGCTTTTCCAAAAAATAAAGACTTTCAATAAAGATTTCAAAAATACTGAATTCAAACAAATATTGATGGGTTTCAGCATATAACTTTAATAATTTTTGCATTATAATCAATATGGGAAAGATGCATTCCTAATTTAGAATAAATAAGCTATTGATCAGAATCACTTCCTTGATCTCCAGCAAAGTGAACGACATCGAGTAAAGAAATATAACAAACACCGCCACAGGGTCATTAACTATATAAATAAACCTATTGTTGTTGTAAAATGTACTTTTTCATTTGAATGACTGGATCACTAGTGGAAAGCTTCTAGGAAAACCTCCAAATTAACCTTAAAGGACTTACACAGGTGATCAATCATAAACAAATTACTCCAAGAAAGCACGCATTTACAATCAATTGCGTGACTTTCTTTTATCAAGCTTCGGATAATTCGCGTATAGTGAAGAAAACAAATGCGAGGACTTCTAAAAAAGCAACAACAACTTCCATGTACATTCATTATCTGCTAAAATCCAAGGTAACTTCCAAACATTTTTTAGCGCTCCAAATAGGAACCAAAATCAGACAGCCTTCCATACGTACCTTCCGATGCAGACAATTCTAGTCCAAGTATCTCCAGATCACGACGCACTCTGTCTTCATTTCTTGGCATTATTCTTATATCTCAATTTGCTTGCTGCTTTTAAAACAGGCTAAAGCAATGAATATCACTATTTCACTTATTTGGGGTTTTACAAGGCTTCAATAACATGAAAAATCGACTTCGTTTTACACTAGCCTACGCTTCACTTAACTTGCTCTTTTCGCCGGAACACTGAGAGTCAAGATGGCGGATTTTTAATGTCCTACGTCATACACCGCTAGGTCCAGACTACTTATTATGTTTCAATGCAACTCATCATGTTTGGTTACCCGTCTGCAGATGATAATTTTTTCTCGCAGAAATTTTATTTGTTCATAGAGGACTTCATTTTGAAATGAATCAAAAAGAATGAAAAAGTTATTGTCTATTTAGCCTGTTATAAGACCATTAATCATCAGAACTTTCCTTCTATGGGGTGATGGGCTGTTACACAGGCTACGATAGACCACGCGGAGAATAGGGGAATGGTCACTCGAGGGCGAAATTTATGGGACAAAAGTGCTTTTGGTCAATTCGAGGGTGCTGATTTCGAAAATAGATGTTATACGGGGATTTTGGGGGCCATCGGCCTCTTTTTCGTGTATGAAGTCTCGTTTTGTTTATATAAAAGTAATCAATAAAAAAACAGTTTAAATGGAAAAAAGTCAAAGTCTTAAAGTTGATTAAGCAAATTTCTTGCGCATAAATGCTTAAAATTGAATTATGGTCTGTTAAGGAGGGCCAAAAGCATCGTTTTCACGAGCAAATTGCGTAATCTTAAAATTTTTATTCTTAAATAGACATCTAAAAAGCTTGATACATCTTTTGTTAAGATTAATTTTTTGATTGTCGTTCGAAGAAACTATGCAGCGCTATTAATTACTAACTGATAAATGACACCATGAAAAAGCAACCGGATCATCTAAACGTAGTTTAATCTTTTCAAAGTTCCACAAGGTCGTCTTCTCAGTCACTGCACACGACGCTCCAAGCGTAAAGCTCTTTTTCACTCTGACAATAGAATCCTCATTCACCCCAACCATAATCTGTCGACTAGGAAGCCCAACTGAAGCATCAAACCACCTTTAAAATCATTGAGATTTAGTTTGCATGCAGAATATATTATATTATACCATATATTTTACCCATCCCATATTAACCTGCAAAAATTACCTAATCAGCTTGAAGTTTAGTTTGGAATATGCCTAATAAACTTTTAGACAGGGAAATGTAGGTGTGCAACCCACACAATTTAAGTGTGTTTCTGGGTACTATCAAGATATATTTTTGGGAAGAAATTACTTAAGTTAGAACCAGCGTCTGGGAGATTTTTCTAAATCAATGCTAGGGAGTAGAAACATTAAGAACCTTGCAGGAATCAGGATCCTCTTCTCTTAATTTCTCATAACTTTGAATCTTCTTCTATCTTTCTTCTTTATGTGTCATGCGCTAAGGCACTGGCGACCATGCTCCTCCAAACTTCTTTTTCTTGACATGCTTGAATGAGTTCATTTCCACTTGTCCTGTTAGTCCATTTTTTGATGTTGCTCAAATACGTCATTCTCTGTCTGCCTCTTGCTCGTTTATCTTCCGCTTTTCCGGTTAGCGATATGCCTTTTCTCCGCATAACATGTCCCAAAACTCGCTCATTTGATATCTTATCAGTCCATGAAATCTTCAGCATTTTTCTTAAAAACCACATTTCTGTTGCCTCCAAATGCTTTTGCACAACAGATGAGATACTCCATATCTCACATCCATATAAAACTTTAAATAGACTGTTTAAATAACTCTGTGTCAGTTTGACACCAATAAACTTCCATAATTGGCGCATTTGGTTCTGATTGATATTTGTGTTTCCAAAACATTTGCCAATGCATTGGTGAACAGATTGCCAGGCTGAATAACATTTTTGCTTCTAATGGTTTCAACTATAAGGGCTGTAAGAGGGATGTTGCTCAGGTACTCTAGTTCCCATACCCACTGGTAATCACGCCCTGCCTTTGAAAAAGTCAGATTGTTTCACTTTGCTATTTTGATGTTTTATAGTTTTTCTAGGCTCTGCTCCAACCAAAGCTCTGTTCTATGTCTCTGTGCTAGCGATATTATATTACTCTCTGTGCCTTTTACTCAATGGGTAAATGTACAGTGTTAAATCTAGTATTTATAGTCAGGAGAGGGGGCAACGTGCCCAAGAGCTTCAAGGTCAAGGGGGACTCAAAAAGTGGTAGGTTTCATTTTAAGAATTGTATAAATCAAACTTAAAAAAGTATGCATTTGAAATAATAAAATTATTTAGTTTAGACGAACACAAGAAAAAAGACTTGCAGGGGGTGTCGCCTTCAGCCTTGCAGCAGGATCTCCAATACCTCCAGACGCCCCTGAACATACCTGATGCACTATTAGCCAGGATTAAATAATCAAATAATAGATGATGAAACCCAACTGCTTGCAAAACTATATATTCAAATTCAATTGCATAAAGACTAACCGGATTCTGCCATCGATTCTGCCAAAAAGAGTAGCTTTCAAATTAATTTCTCACTAAAATAAAAAACTAAGTAGAGAAACGAGAAATAAAAGATGAAATAACAGAAAATTTTTAAGCTTCAAATATTTGTTTGTTGTTTTTTGTTAGTTGAAGAGGTTATAAATATGTTTATATTTCGAATGACTTTTCAAAAATGTAATTGCTCAACTTTCTGTAACAGCCACCAGTTGCCTAAGTTGAGACATATCAATTGTGATATCGATAAATATCACTAATGAACTGTTCTTCTAGTATCTTTGTGGCAAAATAGTGTTCTTTGTTCTAAAAGCTAAAAAAGAGTGGGATCAGTAAATGCATTCAAGGACCATCCAAAAAACACATTTTTTCATCAAAATGTGAAGTGATATATTTTCCTTAAAAATAAATATGTGCATGGGCGTACCTTGACGATTTGGAGTGGGGGGGGGGGATTGTAAACGGGTATTCACCGACCAAAATTCAACTCTTGCTAGTCAATGTATACACGCCAATATACTAAATAAAGTCAAGATACGCATCTACCGACAATCTATAACATTTACCGACTATCCGTAAAATTTACCGACCAACTTTCCAAAAGTGTACCACCCTTTGTTTAAATATGTTACTGCTGAACCACAAATGCGGAAATAACATAGAGAAGAGAATGTTGAAATTATAAGATAGAAGCATATTCTTTATTTTCAGCAGAATTTACAGAAGGAGTTCTCCTGTTTCCATAAAACGTTTTCTATCTTCCTCCAAGGAATAAAGGGTGAAGTTTGAAGGAAACAAATGGCCCGACAAGGTTGGGAAGAAGCTGGAAACGTATCATGAAGCTGCGAAGGAGCTGAAAACGTAAGCAAAAAATGGTGGATGAGGTACAGTGGTAGTAGATGGCTGATGCTCAAGGGACGTTAAAGAACTAGGACGACAATAATGGCACCACTTGCCGTAAGCTGATTTATGTATTAGATTAGGGTTTAGTTTGGTTTTTTGTATCAGACAGTCAATCAAACGATAAGTGACCGCAACGTTGAAGATTTTGAATATTTTTGCTTAGAAAGGCTAGGCCCATCATCATGAGTTACTGCCTTGGTTGAGTGCAAATAATAAAGGCAGCATCTATTAAGCCTCTAATGTATACACTGAATTATGAAATGAAATTATGAAATTCTTGTACAGCATATTCTCGTTTAAGAACATACATACAAGCATACATATTTTATTTCCAAAGGAGGTCAGGAGCTGGCAACATAGTGAGTCTCAAAACAAAATATGAGAACTCTATACCATTTTATTTTTATACCGTGACCAGTAAAAGTAGCTTCAAATTTTCGTTTTTTAATTTTGCGACAGGCCAATTTGGATGATACAGAAGATGTTTCTCTTAACTTTGAAGATGATGCTTCTATGGAGAAGAAGTCAAAATTCAGGTACAAGGCACGAATGTACTCAGACCTTTGCAAGATTCCCAAGGCAGTACTTCATTACAGGGCCTCCTACGAAGGGGGCGGGAGGGCCATGGCACTCACTCTTTTGCAGGACAAAATACCTTTTTTCAAAATATTTTGTTATTAGTGTTAAATTTTCCCTTACACCCCCCCCCATTTTCCAACCTGTGTCGGAGCCCATGTTCAACACAAGAGGATGAAAAATTCAGAATGATTTAATAACTCATAACTGGATTAATTTTTTTGCTATATAGTGATTTATTTTTAATTGCAATCGTCTAGAAATTTCTTATAAATCAATTTCAATGCACAACCTTTGAATGATTGCAAGAAATTATTTGAAGAAATGTTCTGAAATGCATTTTTAGCTTCTCTGAAGGGCATGGTCACTGAAAGTTTTGGGGGCCTCGTATTTTGTCATTGCCCCAAAGGCACCCCTCAGGGCCCTGACACCTCCAAAACCTTAGGGCTTTATCTCAGGAAAATCTATTTGAATTTGATGTCAAAAGAGGAGGAAGACATGATTGAAGGTCTCATCATGGTGTATGTGCTTGCTTAATGTGTTATTTATGAAACAATTAATTCACATTTCCATTTGTTAATGGGTTGTTCTATTTTTTCCTAGGTTGTTACTGGGTTGTTCTGCATGTTACTGGATTGTTATTGGGTTGTTCCCCCTGTTACTGGGCTCTTCCGCTTGTTCCTCGTTTTAAAATCTGTGAAAATTCAGTCAAATGGTTTTTATTGTATAGCAAATGCTTGCTGTTGACTTATAAGATGATTTTTGATAAATTTAAAAAAACAGGATGCATGATTAACTCAATTTGAACTTTTGTTCTTGGAATAGATTCCTTTTCACTTGACATTATATCTGCAAAGTTGCATTTGATAAGTTTTGTGCAATACTGTTTCTGATACCTCTATTTTCATTTCAAGATTTTAACAAGCATTTTCAATTCTTTTGATGAGTTGCAAATATCTTTTTTCTTTAGGCACCCCATTGCTGCCTTTTTTCATCTGCTGTTTAGAGTTTTAGCAATAGTTGCATACTTGATTTGTGGACTTTTCAGTGACAGTTTCATCACAAGTTTTGTCATTATTGTTCTTTTGCTTTCATTTGACTTTTGGACTGTAAAAAATATAACTGGAAGAATTCTGGTTGGCTTGAGATGGTGGAATTATGTTGATGAAGATGGAAATAGTAAATGGATATTTGAATCTAGAAAGGTTTGTTGCAAATATTTTATTGTTAAAAAGCAATTTTTAGCAACAATTGTTAATAGAATTACACAACTGTATAATGAAAACTGTCATAAAACAAAAAGCAGGTAAAAGTGTTGCCTGATGACCCAATTCAGCTTGAGACTCAAAACAGCAACAAAGAACCGTCCTGTTCTCTACAGAAGTTCTTATATAGAAATTCAACATTTCAAATTAAGGAGCATGCTCATAAAATATGGAAACTTGTCTGTCTTTTGTGATTAATTCTCTAATGCTTATTGCTTAATGTTGATAACAATCAAAGAAATGTTAGATTTATAGGCTTGGTATATAATTTTATAGGGCAGTGGCATGCTCCGACAGGACATGAATGGGGAATTAAAGCGTCCCTTCCCTCCACTAGTACCAACTGGTACCACCTGGCAAGGTTCCCTAGCTCAGGTCTACGAGCAATGGCCAATGGCTAACTCGGCGGGAGACCGGCAAGGAGTACGGACTCCAGGGGTCAACAGCTTCAGGCGAAAGAACTTCTGGAAAGAGGGATGGTGTCCCTTTAAAGACACTGTAGAGGTGGTTCTGGAGGCCCATCTCTACTATTAGCCCCTTAGTTTTATCTATGACCATGACAATAAACCAAAACTCAGATTTTGGGATAGTTGGAGGGTCATGGTAGCCAACCTTCTGAGAAAAGATGGTACCTGATGATGATGATATAATTTTACATGAGATTTTTTATGAATATTAATTCATTTATAAATCATTGTTTAGGGGAACAAGGCACTTAAAGAGATAATGAATTGACCCCAGGAAACATAAGAAATGATGCATCCTATTTTGTGTTGGTGTTTTTATGCTGTTTCATCTTTTTCTTTCTTCAAGAAAAAAAGTGGAAAGAAATTGAATGCTACAGAATCAAGATTATTTTGGCTTGGACTAATTATCTGCCCTATTATTTGGGCTTTTCTTCTTGTTGCTGCAATTTTCTCCTTGAAAATAAAGTGGCTGGTGAGTGTTTACATGGCATTTTATTAATATTGGTTAGTTTTGACTGTATGATTTTTTTTCAAATCAGACCAAGGTTGCTGATCAATTTGGCTAGCTATCGAATTATTTTGTTGATGTAAATTTAAATGTTGATTGGTGGTAAAAAGATTTTGCCAATGGAATTTCAAACAAATGCACTTATGTGACTACATGTTTCCAGACTGTTAACAAACCCCTCTGTCCTACTCTTGTGGACAATTTGTCTTTTGAACAGTTCTAGATTTGATCATTCTGGATATTTGGATAATCATCATCAATAAGGCTTCTCTTTTTTCTAGCTTATTGTACTTGTTGGTTTAACATTGAACTCTGCAAATCTTATTGGATATATTAAATGTAAGAAAGATGCAAAAAAGCAAGTTAAAGACCTTGCGGGAAATGCCTCATCCTTCCTTGGCAGGCAATTACTAAGTCAGGTATGTTAATTCGTCAAATTACTGACACCAATATTCTTACCAATCCTTACCAATATTATTTTTTGCTAAATTATTTAATGCTGTAATATTGTTTTCAAAGCATTTGTTCAGAGTTTCCCATCATTCATATCACTGTAAAATTAGTCTTAAGAAAGTCTCCTGTGATTCTAGTAAATACTGTGATTGCCACAATTGCTAAATAAACGTTTTGATATGATGATGTTTTGGTATAATTGGCAACAAGTGCATCCACTGACCTGAAAAAGTTGCAACAACTATCAGGTAAATTGAGGTATCGCATGCTTAGGATTCTCTGAAAGCTAATAAATTCTACTTCATCATATCTATGACATATTTTGATGTTTGCCAAAATGGCAGATAAATTACCAGTTGTAATATTGTTTCAGTTATCAAGAGATAGCAGTTATTAATCCTATTGATATGTAGAATTTTCAGCAGTATGTTTCACAGAAATAATTTTTTTCCCTACAGATGCTCGGTAGGAATTCAAAATCACAACCAGAAGAAACTTGAGAAATTGTGGCATTCCAGTATATGAACAATTAATGAATCTTTGGCTAACATTCATCTGTAGATAATTTCATTCTTATTGGGATTCCTAAACAAAAAAATTTTTTTGTTCTGTGTACTCGTTAAAGAGGCTTCATCTCTATAGATGATGTTTTAGAAAATTGAAAGTTGATAGTTCAGTCACAAATAGTGGTATTTATTTATATCTTTAAAAAGTATTCCTTTTTTACATGGAGTACATGATGTAAACTCAATTTAGCATAAAAAACGAAGCTCCGTGGCACTAGTTTTTCAGAGTTTAGAGCAGAAATCTTGGACATATAGTTTCAGCATGAAAACAAAATGTTTGTAAAACTAACTGCAATTTAATGTTAATCAATCATGAACAACTTTAGATAACTATATAATATGATAATAGCAAAAATAATAATACATATCTGTACAGGATCAGCCTTTGCAGTACAATGAAGTACTGCTATCAATAAGGGTCCTGTACTAAGGGATTATAGACAAACCCAAAAAAGAGCAACTTGCAACGAAGACAAGTAAGGAAAACTTCAGGAAATTCAGAGCATCAAAAAGTTTTAAACAGATTGAGCATTATTGTGCCAAAAAGTGAGACAGGCAGAAAGTTTGCATTCATAAGCATATTTGAAACTGTGTCATAATCTCGACCTCAGTAAAAACCAGTAGGCTAATAAAATCACAGAAACTACTACAAACAAACACAGCAACAAAGTTTCAAGACAGCTGTTATGAGAGACCTAAAAACGCTTAAAAACTTGTAGTGCATTGAGTCTGAGAATTTCAAGAAAACTTCCTACACCTACTCAGATCTTTGTTTTTTGTAAGATCCTTGCATTTTTCTATGTTCTAAGTACTGAACATATTGGGGGGTAACAAATTTCATGCAAAAACAGAACTTTGACAATTGAAATTTTGGAACAATTTTGGCTGAACGTTTAATCTTCCACAAGTTTTAGAATTTGATGCCAAAAAGTCTTTTGTTCACTTTTAAAGTCATTGCCATACCAAAGTATACGCAAAAGGATGGCACAGGATGAATAAACTAATTCATTCATGAAAAGGGTTTCAACAATTAAGATATATATGGTCATGGGGGTAGCAATGAAATTATTATTGTCAAAAACTTTTTTCAATAGAGTGCTTTATTTCTGGGAAATTTCAGCAATTTAAAAAATTCTTTGTTGCGCATTTTCTGTGCCTATATTTATCAATAACATCAATTTTTTACACTCAAAAAAGACATGCGTGATCATAGTTGATTACAAATAAATCTGGAAAAAAGAACGATTTGAAACAGGCGAAATCAATTTGTTACTGAAGGAAGAAACTTCGAGGCGATTTCGAGTAGAAGTTTTGGAACGTCTAAAAAATTTCTTCGCTAGTAAAGAAGACTTCAACTTTACTTTGATTTTTTGTATGAAAGTTTTGGAAAATTCATCAGGTTTACTGACAATAAAAGAAATGAGAGATTTTAATGCTTGTATTGAACGTGATTTTGATCCAGCAGTAATCTATCATATTGATTACTGATCCAGCTGTTGCTGATCAGTAATCAATATGATGGTATTGAGGCATAGTAACATGTATCAGAAGAATGAACATCAAGGACATGCTTAAACATTAATGCACACCAGGAGGGAAAGAAAATTACCAAGAAATAGCTCATAGGACAGTCATAAGTGCGAAGATGGCTCAGTGGTTAGGGTCGCTGACTACAAACTCAAGGTTTTTGATACGACCAAACTTTCTCTTAGAGTGAGAATAGTCGCATAGCTTCTCAGTGTCCTAAACTACCTTTAGCAAACAATACAATACAAGTCATAGGACATATTTGGCATCCAAGCCCCATTCTGCTAATTGTGAGCGGTTATTCTCGCCATATAACAACTTGAAGTCACGTTTAAGGGACAGCCTCCAAAAAATAACAATACTTTGTAACTTATTTTGGATGCTGAATATGAACATGGCTTTCTTACGCTTGCATGATCCATGGTCAGAACTTGATTACTTATTGATAAAAAGTTCAAATAAACGAGAGCAAATAAACAAGAGTGGTTTTAGAAGTGGTTTTTAAAAGTTCACAAGATCAAGTTTGAAGAGATGCCGAAGGTGAACAACGAAGTACTGTTTTTATTAGATACAAATACTGTATGTACTCGTTTGACGATTACATGTATCTAATAAATAAATTGTCACTAGTTCTTGATAATTTTAATGTAATATATTATTTGGTTTTGACTGTTAAGATAATATGTCATCACTACACAATATTTCGCTTGACACTGCACTAATATCTTAAATTAAATTAGGACTGCATTTGATACAGAATTAATTTATTAGGAAATTTATTGGTATCATCTCTAAAAAGATAAAGTGACTTTCTGCATTGGTCTCTTTAATTTTATTCATAAATTATTGGATTTATTCAAAACGATATTTGCTTCTTGACTACTCATTTTTAAAGTTTTTCTCTTTCGTTCCAACTCATAGCCTACTCTATTAACATAGTTGGTGCGTCATCAATGTTATTGTAACACACTCAAAAAAAATGGTAGATGGACTAAACTGTACCTGTCCTGTTACGCCTGATAATGTTCTTAACATTTAGGCAAACGCCTTGTTGTATTTCACAGCCAGCACATTTCCCTGCTTAAATGACAGAAGTTTTTGCCTTGAAAAACGCATTGTTGCCTAACCATTACCATTTAGTTACTATAAGAGATCGCTTGCGCCTAGTAGAAGTAGATTCCTTAGGAGATTTTAACTGGAGACGCTACCTTGTTAACCTTATGTGAAAAAGTCAATTTTTTTATAATCTCTTGGACTGTAGCTTTTGCAAATTTGGTTATTAAACGCCTTTCAAGGGATTGATTTTCAAAAACCGTCTGCTGAGTTTCTTATAATAACATGATGTAAATAGTACAACCAATTTTGAAAGGCAAAAACTCCTTGATTTATAATTAAAATCCTTTATGTTATTATAAGAAATGTACTTCACTTTTTTTACTAAAGAATCTTTGTCAAAAGCAACATATTTTTCTCTATGAAATTATCTAAACTCAGCGAATTTGAAAGTGGGGGGACCAAGGCTAATGAAAGTTGGGGGCAAGGCTTCACCTTTGATTGTAGCTTTGAAATTACCTGCTTCACAAAAAAGTGGGGGAGGGCATGGCCACCGGTGGCGTGGACTCTGAAACTCTTTGAAAAAAGCTCACTAAAAGTAGCTTATGAAGTTTCGATCTTTATTGTAGAGAATTCGAAACTATTACCCAACACGAAAGTAATTGGCACCTAAACTAGAGATTAAAAAGTAAAGAACGATTTTGAAGACGATCCGCTTCTTATATTAAAACCCTCGTTTCATCGAAGAAAAGCTTCGATCAAAAGTTGAATGTCGACTCCCCTTCACAGGGGCGAAAATACCGGGGGTGTGGGGGGGGGGTGTGACACCCCCCCCCCAATCTTAAAAATAGTCGATTTCGCAGGGCAATCGAAGATTTCGCAGGGCGCCAAGAAGAGCTTTGTTCCCACGCAGAAATGTCACCTCTGAAGTTCGTAAAGGGCCGTTTAGGAATTTTGAAATGGAAATATTAAATTTGTTATGAACCTACCTTCCTGATATTGCATTTTAGAGAACGGAACAGGTATGTAAGGAAAAGCTCCGTTATTTGCAAAGCGAAATCATGTCTTACCGAAAGTCATAGCCAATGGATGCAATGATTGATGCATATATTTATGAGGGCAAGGTTGAGTCCATATAAATTAATTTAAGTTGTAAATTATTTTCATGACAGGCACGGCGTCACTGGGGGAAATAGGGGGCTGAAGGCCCTCACTTTGGTCAAGATAAAAAAATTTTATCATTTTTTCTATTAATTTTTAACAGTGCATGAAATAAAAAGAGAGTAAACTGTTAAGATGCCGATTTTGTTTGATCTAATTACTAACTTTTTCACGTAAATTTTTATTATTTTTCTTTTATTTGCATTAATTCAGTAAATCACTTTCTGTATCATTGCAATGTTTTTATTTTGGAAGTGTAAACATGGCCTTCTCGATACAAGAAACTGCACATTTCTGTTCAGGAAATAAAATTCTCCCAATCAAAACAACATCTTCCTCTGTCATTCACAACTATGTGCAGTCTGAAACGAAAGGTTACTGTTTCTTCCCCTCCCCAATGTCTGTCACTAAAGTTTTAGCATGACATGCCCCTTCCTATTTTTCCCAATAAACAATAATCAGTTTTTTAGGACAATAGTATTTTGCTAAATTTTAGTCTGAAAGATGCTTTTTAGCCCTATTACAAGGTATAATTTCAAAAATTGTCTTCAAATCGGACCCAACCATGGTGGGTCCTCCTATATCACTAAACTTGATTCTTAGTCCCCCAGGGCTCAATTTCGTTGCTTCGCCCAAATACTGCACCAAAAAATCATATGCCACGAGATAGAAGCTTTATTATCAAAGAAAATCAAATTTGACATATAATTTACGCTCACGTAGAGAAATAGATATTTCATAGGCAATGAAGTTTTAAGTTTGTTTTTATTGCTTAGAAGCTTTTCCTTGGTAAAGACCAGTGTACACTGGTGAAGCTTTAACTAGTAACCTATAGAGTATAGACAAACCTTTGCTACGAGGTCTGCAGGGCATCACTCAGTTTTGCAGGGCAGAAACCCTTTTCACCCCCCCCCCCCCAACCTTCTGGCCAAGTTACGCCCCTGCCCCTTCATCAAGTTTTTGAATTAGCAATAACTCTCTTCCTTTATTTCTACCCTCTACTAAGTTTTCATCACATTGCCAGTCATTTTATTGCGTACATGAAAAACTGGGGTTGAGAAATAGGTAAAATGCCCAAATACGTAATTAAAATAAACAGATAATAAATTTATAGCGATGATATAGTTAGCAAATAAATTTAGTACCAGAATGAATGTATAATAGTTTGATTGTTAAAAACACGACGTTTCGAGCATGTACTCGTTATCAAGTGGCTAGAAATCCTTTCTGGATCGTTATTCTGGATGAAGTACCACACACACGCAACGTAACTATTTAATAAATTTGTAATAAACACAAGCATTGTTCAAACTTTATTTGCCTGTTTTGCAATTTCTGCGAACAAGCGTCTTCATTTGCAAACCAAAGTCTGGGCTTATTTGAACCACTTGTGCTCATTAACCACTAGCTTCTATACCATGTAGTTGACATGCGCAAAAAATATGGCAAACCGCTCAACACATTGCTAATTTATTGCGAGTAATGAGCTTCAGAACAATTGATGTAGTGGAGGGGTAGCGCGGCATAACCCCGTTGTGCTTTTCGGGTATTTTGGCGTTAAAATACGTTATACTTGCAGCGCTTTACTACCCAACCAAACAAAAAGTGATGTTGTGCTTCATTAATGTTAGTACCATACTAGATGTTAGTACAATATCCTAATTTACTTTTGATTAGGCAAAGCTAAATTAACTGGACTCGCAATACACAACGCTCGAGTGAATACAAAAGAGATTTAAAGTGATATGTAGATATCACTATTGCTTTTTGGATATTTGCTTATGTTACTTGGGCATGCGCAGTTCGTTATTCTTGGTCTAAATAGAGAGCGAGGCAACAGAAGAAGTTAATTTAAATGTTTACCTGGGTCAGCTGATAATATCATAAAATGAAACAAATGACAGAATAATAATAACTGCAGGATGGCAAAGATTTGTGCAATAGGGTGATTTAATTAGGAAAAATCAAATCTTCAAATTTGAAGTAAATGATAATGGACGGAGAAGTACTACCAGCAATTACATAAATTGGATACTAGCATAAATTGGCAGTGGCACAAAGAAGCATGGAAGGAGCAATGCTCAACATCACATGCCTAGGCCATTGGACAAACTAAAATATAAGATAAGCCGTTGACGTTGTTAAAAACTCAAGTGGCTAAGCAAGCCATATCGGCAGCATGTAACCAAGAAAGTGGACTAGAAGATCATTGAGTGGATACCAATTTCCATGAAAAGAGGATGCAAAAGACTTAAAAAGAGACGAAAAAACGAACGGCAGAAAAATGCCTATATCAGTAGCACAATTTTGAACGAAATGAAGCACTTTATGAAGGCCATCGACCTCAAGAGGCCTGAACGATAGCAATGGTGATACCTTATGAAGTTGTATGTACTTTAAAAGACTTGTACATAAATAGTACATAAAAGTACATAAATATAAAAATTTTACAAGCATGCAACTTTTGATATTTACATGTTTAAAACAGAAATGTTATTAAAAAACACTAAGTATTTTAAAGTTCCAAAAAAATAACTTAAGATTCTAATTTTGCGTCATACTTTTAAAATTTTACGCCTAAACCATTGCAACTATTCTCAAAAAGGGAAGCTATGCTACTTTTCTATCAGAACAAGCTATGATATATATGGTTTACAACTCTGGCTAACGCTGCTCGTTGGTATATACAGTGTTTTAAGACGTATAACATATTTTATTAGACTTGTAACATATTTTGGACATAGCATCAATGATTAACGTTTCTTATTAGGTATATATGTCCAAGAACGTAGCATATTTTTTCTTGCAAAAGGCATATGAAATAGCGTTATCACTGGCGAAATTGGACCTTCATATAAACAACAGTGCTTTCTGGCCATCTTTCGTGTTATGAGTAACCCAAATAAGGTCAATCACATGCATTTATTGAAAGACTCTGCAGACATTTGCAATTTTTAATTTTATAATTTATTCAACAACAGTAATTGACCAGGCGATTATGTATCCCTAATTATACGCAGTCCCATTGCTTTTATTTGGAGAAATATTTCTCGCTTTAGTTACGAATCTTCAGCAAATTTCTCTAACGAAATTGAAGTTCAATTTAATTGGTGCAATCCGAAATAAAGAGTATCCCCTGCTAACAAATTCGCAAAGATTTGGCCCAAAAATCTGAAAAACATTGACTGCCTGTAGTTTCTGGCGTTCCCTGAGCCAAGCTGAAACAACCCTGCCATTTGTTCGCGACAGAGCAATACTGTGATCCACTTTTTGTGAAACGAATATTTCGCGGCGAAATTTGAAAGTATAGCAACATAGATAATTCGATTAGTGCGAGAGAATTTGTTCAATATAAAACCTTTTTTTAAAGAAGTAGGCTTGCCATCGCAGTGGCTTTTGCAATCGATTCGTTGTGAAGAATGCCAAGGTTCTATTACCCTGGGTACCAGCCTCACTATATAAAATCTGGTATCTGGTACTCATTCTATATGATTGAGTGACAATGTGACTTAAACTTTAAGACAGGTTCTTCGCTTTATGTTGACTTACAAAAACATCAAACAGCCTTTAGGACAAACCCAAATAATAAAAGATTGCAATGATAGACAAAATACGGATTATCCAAGGGCTGAAACTGCAAACTGTACTTACATAGTGAGCTTCCATTCTGCATGTTTGGATCAAATTGATATGGACAAGAAAGTAAATCGGTTGAAAATTCAAAGTTGGATGGAACATCTGGCATGACTCACTGCAGAATCGTTATCGTTTAACTTGGACAGCGCCCCTCAGCCATGTCAGTCTGATACTATGATTTCCCGAGAGGCTGGATTCGTTCAAAAACCAATCTCCCTTGGGTTGCAGCATTGACATCCCGTAGGAAATAAAATCAGCATGGATTGGACAAAAGGAGGCAAAAGCGAACAAAAGCTTCAGCGGACATTTCTACATAAACAACAGGGAATAAATATGCTTCGAGAACCCCCCAGAATCTTGAACAAAACCCCGCGAGGCATGAACCAATCGAAGTCTTATTTTATCAGTGATATGAGAAACATCTGAAACTAAATCAATTAAAATGATTCTGAAGAGATTGGAAACGGAACAACATTTGGTCAGCAAATCTGTTCTAGATTGCCGTGTCCCTTTTTGTCAGGCTTGAGCGTCCAATACTTCATTATCACTTGTACTCTTTCAGCAATTTAGTTTAAGTCAACAGCAAAAATAATGCAATTTTCTTACTGTGTTTTTTAACGTCAAAATACAAGATTTCTACGTTACCCAACACTATGGAGCAGCAATATTTCACGTATCTAGAGATAAAAATAAAATGAGATTCCGTCCAAAAATTAAACTAAAAAGCTTATAGCTTAAAAATACAATTATTTACTATATGTCGTTATATGCAATAAAAATACACCCATTTTCGAGAAACTTATAAACTGGCAAAATTTTTGTCTATGCAACTCTAAGAAAAAAACTGAGCAAGGAGATTTTTCAGGATTGAGACATTTGTTCTGAGGATTCCCATCTGCTAATCCTGCAGTTTTTTAAACCCTGTCACCTTTACAATAAAAGGTTCAAGATATCAAATGCGTTAAGGGTTACTTCCATGGGTATCAAGCATAATTTTCTTTACAGTATATTAACTTTGGTCGTTGTATTTGGATATATACCCGCGTTAAAACGGCTGGCCTCGATTAAGTTTCACTTTCAGTCACAGGTGTATCGAGTTTAGATCAAACATTATTCTCACATTAAGAGTCCTAGATCTACACAAAAAAATAAAAGCATTACCGAATTACAGCTAAAAATAAACCTAAAATAAAATAAAACTGATGAAATTTCTTATTCCTTTGAACTGATACAAAATTGCCATAAAGCATCGATAAGGTTACCTTTACTGCGACGAATTTAACCTTAAAGTCCCTTTTCAGCAAGTATATATTCTGAATTCCATTCAATTGATTTGACTACTATATACACAGCTAAATTTACAGTTATATAACAATTATTAGTTTTATTAGGTACACCACATTCTGTCTATGTTGTCTACAACCTGGGTCCAGTTGACGGGCAAAAATTGGGAGGGGGGGGGGGGCAAGGACGCCTACACTAGAAAAGGGTAGGGGCGAACATATGACTAGGTCATCAGAATAAACCAATATGCTTGTTCTCTTTGAACCTTATAAAAGGCATATCTTGCCCTTTCTATGTTGGCTAAGCGCAGGGGGTCGTCATTCCTACTGCCGTGGCCGTTGGAGTCCTTTACCGCACATCTCTTGCTAAAACTTTGTGCCAGGGACCTGGGTGCTAAAATCAACGAGTTCCTCATGAGATCACGAGGTAAACTTTCTTTTGCAATTGCATTTTGCCCTCAATTACCGGATACAATTTAAGTTTGAAGCATGATGTGATAAGCATGGATTCTCGGGGAGTGGGGGGGGGGGGGTTGGGCTAATAGATTTGAATGAAACAAGAGATACGTATATCACGATAACAAGTTGGCAGGTAATACTCAGGGGAAAGGGAAAATCAGATGTGAACTACCACTGATTAACACTATTGTATGTATGTAATACATACCAGGTTTGCATATCGCATGAATGTCAACCACACAATCTCATTTTGTTTATCCTTAAACAGGTCGCTTGCAGGCTAGTTTTCAGATTGAATATTTGGGTTGGACTTTATAAACTGGCTTATTAACAGAAGCCATCATCACAACATAGGAAGGAGCATATTCTCATTAACTCATGTCACTACACCATTATTCCCATGGATAGTCTGATTCAACAATGGCAGTCTTTCCGGCTCTTGTGGTACATCAAACGATGCCATTTTATCTTTGTTCTTTATATTTTTCAAGAGCATAGCCCTTCTCAGCGTAATTGGTGTCACATCAGGTGACCCTTTAATAGTTCCAGAAGGCACCTTATGCTTTAGGGAGGGCGATTGTGTAAATAACTCTAAATATTTGTTCCCTATTATCGCCTTTTGACATCTCCTGAATTTCTCATTTTCTGAAATCCTTTGTTTGTGAGTGGTCACGACATCATTCAACCAAAACGTGAGGATCTGGCCTTTACCCTGCAAAATAAAGTAGGTCGTGATAAACCTGCAAAATGTCATATTATTGGAGACTCTGGTGTTATTCATATCAAATCATGCATGCTAAGATGTGACTGTAAGGGAAGTATAACCATTAGAGTAGACTAATTTTGAGTAAAGGGGAGTATGGCTTAAAGTCGAGGGACTAAAATTGGAGCCTGTGTACCGAGATTTCTTAAATGGTATAAAGATTACTAAATAAAATATTGAGTGCAAATCCTAAAGTGTCAAAACGTCGATTAACATTCTCGGTCAAAGAAACAAAGAACTGCAACTCGCAATATGTAGATAGCAACTATCTTTTGTATTGCCGTTACCTTGCAATAAGTTGTTCCCCTCGCATCAATCGTAAAACCACCCACAATATCAAGGGCCTTTTTAGTCGATTCGCTAATATGAACTCTTGAAGCTAAAAAGAAAAATGCAATGTAAATTAAAAGCACGAACATGTTTAACCTGGTTCAAGCATTAAACCAATGACAGTGACAAGAATATAGAATTTACTGTTAGAAAGAAGAAAACCTAAGATAGGAATCATATAACTTAGAGGAAATGGAGGGGGGAATCCCCTTAGACATCATTCTATGGGCACGTCATTCTCTAGATGAAACAAACGACCAGAAAGGTTTGTCAACTTATGGCCAACTGATGGAGAAAAAAAAACAAACGTTTGAATGCAGTGCTGCAAATTCTTGGATGCATTCGTAGCTCAAATAGAACAATAGATTGTCACAAAACTCGAATACAAAATTCGACACCAACAAGGCTTTGCAGAAACCTACCCGAAGAACAAATAATTACTAGAGAAACTGTACTTTAAAAAGTGAGCCCACGGAAATATGAAAACATAGCACAGTGTCGAGTCTAATATGCACTGAAGTTGGAGAGAAGAAGACGAAAACCAAGAGAAGGTATGTCTTACGTGCTCCCGTTGACTCCATTCTTGAAGCAGTGTTTACAGTATCACCAAACAGACAATATCTTGGCATAGTTGTTCCGACCACGCCGGCTACAACGGGTCCTTGAAAACAAAAACCAAACCACTGTTACCTGAAGTAATACACCGTTCTTTGAGGCAAAAAGAATGCTGGGATATGGTCAAATGGCTGGATAAAAATGATTTAGCTTAGTTTGCCACATAAGTTTAAAGCAATTTGACAGTTTGAAAAGGAAGCGACACATTTTTAATATACAATGATAGGAATAGCATTGGGAAGAAAGGAATAAAGTCTTACAGTTGAAGGAATTGAAATAAGCATTTTAGAAGCAAGCCACAGTAATTCAGTTTTATATTGTAGCAGCTAATTATCCTTAGCGTGTTCATTATTGTGAAATTTTACACCAGGATCATAGAAACGAAATATCTTTATTAAAATGGCTCTAAATTTCAAAGTCAAATTCAAAATAACTTAACTTTCACAATAACAATAAAACTCATGATGTTGCTCATTGTAGTCATCATATCGAAATTTGTATCGATCAATGCTTTGCTTCCCAAATAATGTTACATGCACTAAAGCTGACAGAAAATGATATAAACGATTGAAAAACTGGAATTTCATCTACCTGAGTTGATCCCAATCCTCAGCTGAATCGAAGTGCCTGGTCTATGGTGCACTACAAAATCTTTAATAGAGCTGTTGATATGCAGCGCCATCAAAGCGATCTCTGATGCATGCTCTCTTTCGTTTCTGATTGGTAAGCCAGAAACAACCATGTACGCATCGCCAATTGTTTCCACCTGGAGAGTAGGTAAGGATGGATATTGTAATACAAAGGATGAACTAGAGAACTGAAAAAAACTTCAAGAAAAATTTAAGATTGGTAGTCTACTGTGGTTACTGGTGTTTAATAATTATCACTGTTTTGACAACGGAAAAAGAGCCTGATAATGTTGATGATGATGACAATGATTGATCATGATGATGATGATGACAATGATTGATCATGATGATGGTGATGGTACTGATTGATACTGATTGAAACTGATGATTGATACTGGTGATTGATACTGATGATTGATACTGATGATTGATACTGATGATTGATACTGATGATTGAAACTGATGATTGACACTGATGATTGATACTGATGATTGATACTGATGATTGATACTGATGATTGATACTGATGATTGATACTGATTGAAACTGATGATTGACACTGATGATTGATACTGATGATTGATACTGATGATTGATACTGATGATTGATACTGATGATTGATACTGGTGATTGATACTGATGATTGATACTGATGATTGATACTGATAGTAATAATATCAAAGATAATGATAATATAGATTATTACTTTGATAAAGATGTTTACTTTTATGATAATAGTAAACAAGGTCTTTAAGGCAAAATTATATGGCTTAACGTTACCTTATAAACATTGTAGAACTGGATGATATTATCAAACAGAGTGTAAAGGTCGTTAAGAAGCTTGACAACCTGAAATGGAATAGTCTTTCAATAATACAAGTTGTCTGTCATTTGTAACTTGCAATGATAACGCATAGCAAACATTATACACGAGGACTGAAGATATAGCGAATAAATTTTGGAAACGGAAAGCAAAATGAACGTCCTCAGCAAAACGTAAAGAGACCTACTTATAAAATTATCATTGCTCAGAATCTGGGGACCCTTTCAAAATGATTTGGAACTGCTTTCAATAGAACGTACAGACCGTAAGAGCCAGTCAATATCTCAGGTATTTGAAAATCAGTTAAAAGGAAGATATGCCAAAGAGGTCATGAGCAATACCTGCATTGGATTGCTTTCTGCACATAACTCCGTAAAACCGACTATATCACTGAAATAAATTGACACATCTTTAAAAGTCTCCGCCTCCACCTCCCTTCCAAGTTTCAGCTGTCTTGCAACTGAGGCTGGCAGCATTCTCTCCAACAGGCCTTCAATTCTAGCCTTTTCACTTCTTAACTCGCCGGTTTTTTGCTCAACCAAGTCCTCGAGATGGTCGGTGTATCTTTCCATCATATAAGTCATGTGGTCGACGATGTTCGATTTACTGAAAGAAAGATGATTGTCATGTTTCTGCTGGGACGCGATAGGATCTCAAGTGGTGAATGAGAAAGCTACACGACCAGCATATACACATGCATGAAGTGGAATTGACTAAAACGCCGCTTCATAAGAAAAACATTTGACAAAGGGCACGACACAAATGGGAATCACGCAAGAAAAAGATCTCATTTCCAAGTTAGTTTCGGAGTTTGATCAGTTCACTGGAATATTCAACCTTGTTTCTTGAAAAAATAAATGACATTTCAAGAAGATTTTTTTAATAGAACTATATGAAAGAAAAAGAGAACATTTTCTGATTGGCTAACACAAAAAAATTAACAGTAAATCAGACTTTATTAGGCTTAGCAAAGCTTCAGAGAAATAACGAAATTTTAAAAGGAAATTCATAAACAATATTTCGGTTGTCGAAAGAAATCAAACATGATTGTCTTCAATTGTAAGAGCTGCAGTTAATTGAATGTACACAGCATATATAGTCTTTAATTGAGAAACCCTTATTCAAATGGCAAATTTAAATGAAAACTCACAATCCATTTGCTTTCATTAAAGCTTCTATGTCTTTGCATAAATCTTGAAATGTAGGCCTACAATCTGGGTGCTCCTGCCAACACTTTTTCATTACATCGCGCAGGCTTTCAGCGCTCTCAACGAGTTCGGAGACGGTCGGGCGATATGGAGGCAACTCAGCAACAACAACGCGGTTGAGAATTTCTAGGAAAGATTGATAATATGAAAAAGTACAACAACACAAACGCTCTGTCACTTCTCTGTTGGCATGCTACAAAATAATTCTGCAAAGGCGCCAGCTAGCGGCTTGTTTCGGGTACTGTTTACAAAAGCAGTGAGTAAACATCGACAACTGGTTGCGAAGGTAAACAGCAGGTCTGCTAACTTCATTCCAAAATCTTGGCCAAACATGCTTTTCTTATAAATTAACTATCAAGATACGCCTAATTATTGACACAAAACAAAGCAGAAAATTTTTTCAAAATAATTCCTAAAAAACTAAGACAAACTTAAACAAAATAAAGCAAACCAAAAAGCATTAAAAACTGAAGTATGATACAAATTATCTCCTTAGAATGTTACATCCTATTTATTTCTCTAGTCGTAATATGATAAGTATTGAAAATATCAATATAATTCTGCATTTCCTGTTAATTTTGGCCCTTCAGCTCAGATCTAAAAGCTTAGTTTTACTCATTGTGTTAAAAGAATTTGATACAAAAATGCATCGCGTGTCACATTGACAGGCTTAATAAACTGCACAACTAACTTTAGTCTACATTCTTAATAAAAAAACAAAGGAAAAATCGTGTTATTTTATTGTTTTAAATGCAACGTTTTTCGTTTCATAATAGACTGCTTCTATGCAAATTACTTTAAATCCTCTGACTGTATCATCCTACGTCTATTATGTGACAGGCCTCAAGTGTACAAGAATTCATAGCTAATGGTCCCTGGGATCTATTGTACTTCCATGCTCTGTTATCATTGTGTACATTGCTTATTGTTACTAGCAATACACTCTTTTTTTATAAAAGCATTTTTATAAGAACACGAGCCTCAAAATTTGTCAAAAGCTAAAAAAAAATAAAGAACAAGCTGAGGCTGAGCTACTGCAAAATGCAACTTTGAACAACGTTTTATCTCAAAAACGAAGATTTTTAACCATGTTTGGGTGTATTTTCGGTTAATATACAAACTTGTCGGCAAATGAGGTTGTCTCACTCACTTTGTTAGTAAACGAGGCCTAAACACCTCCCTAGAGCGAAAAAAGCTAGCAATCGCACTTCTCACACCCTATTAATTTAAGAACAAATTAAGAACATTCCAGCCTCAGATTTTTGAAAATATTAAGAACAGTCAGCCTGAACTTAAAATTACTGGTTCTTATAAAAAAAGAGTGTAATAAAAATATCAATTTACTCTATTTTAAAACTGTAGTTGGGTAATAGCAAAAAATCAACTAATAAAGTAATTGTCACAAAGAAAAATTGTAGTTAACAGGTACCTTTATTGGAAATGCCCGAGCCAGACCATGGTCCTTGTCTTGTGTGACACTCTTGAAGAATTATAGCAAAGCTGTAGACATCCCCCTTCTCTGTTCCGCACGGAGGAGGATTCGCCATCCTTAGCAGTTCAGGCGCACGCCATAGATACTCTGTAAGGAATCGCGAAGGAGCATTAGGTAAATAGAAAACAGCCAAAAAGAACGTAAAAAACATCTTTTTCAATACACAGAATCAAAGATTTGACCGTCTCTCAATACCCCTCAAATTATTAGGCTTTCTGAAGAAACAAGGTGCTAAGAAAAGATGGTAAAAATGGCTAAGAAAGGCAAAGGGTTTTGGTTTCATTATGAAATCATATTGATTAATATAACAACCAAGTATAAATTAGAAACTTGAAGGTCCATACTTGTAAGGGCACAGTCATTAGCCTCTTTCAGACTGCGATCATTCTTGCCTCGAAATGAATGCAAGCCAAAATCTGTGATCTTCAAAACCCAACGACTATCGATGACGCAATTTGAAGACTTTAGGTTGCCGTGAGATTTTACTTCGGTTGCATGCAAGTAGGTCATTCCCTATGGAAAATGCACAGGAACTGTAACAATGTAGACATTGCTTAGACATTGCCGCCTTGGAATCATGTTTTAAAATCGTTTTCCGTATAATGAAAGAAAGTCCGTGAAAGAATTCTCAGAACTGCTCACATTAAGATAGTTGAAGATTTCTTTCAAAACATTTGCAAGTCTGCCAAAAACATAATGTAAAAAATATCGAAGCAAGGCCTTTAAAGAAATCAGAGAAAATTTCTTACACAAGTTAATAAAAAACACGTGGTAATTGCTCACAAAATGTACACAAAATGGCTGACTAGCTATTCCAACGTTATCAGGGGTTTTACTTAGCTTAAGATCCTATAGAAAACGGCCTGGAAAAACCTAATGTTTGAGAAATCTTTTCTATAGCGGATTAATATCGAATTTGATTACCCAAGAAACAATTAACTTACGTACAACTGAGAACTGTTTGGCTGTGCTACGCAGCCGTACATTTATAAAATCGCGATATTGTGGCAGAAGGAACAAGGCGAATAGAAAGATGCACAGCGGCATAATAGCAGGGAGTTGAGGAAAGGTTTTATTGCTTCACTTTTGTGCATTCAAACACAGAGACAGGAAAACTGCGACAGAGGTCAGGTCAAAGATGTAGAGCAGGCACCGAGAGCTCAGGCAGGTGACTGTTTTGCCGTGGGCGGGAAAATAATGCTATTGTAGTTGAAACAAAACAAACAAATTTATTCGGAACTGTGATGATGGGCAGAAATATAACATTTTAAAAATAACATCTATATCATTCTGGCGAGGAAAATAAATGCAGTGTGCAAAATACAAACAGTAAAACATCCCCTTTTAGGTCACCGAATATTCAAATGTAAGCTAAACAATACAGCGGCCGACAAAAAAGTCAGATTTAGGCTATGGTAGCCGACAAAATGTCGGTAGGACTTTCAATAACAGTTATATCAATATGCTTTTGGATATATATCAATAGGTATTATTCACACAATTCTAGTTAATTCAGGAATATATTCATACAAAAATGATTTATCAAACATACACTTCGTCAATACATACTGGATGTGTTATGAGTTCTAATAACTAAAGTCGGATACAACATTAGGCACCAATCAAGCCAATTGTATGATACACAATCTAAAGATCCAGAGAAGTTAGTTGGTCTGTGAATTATGGGTATCTTACCTTGACAACATCATAGATCAAAGACAGCAAGAAAAGAGTCTCCAACTTTATAGAGCTATCAAACAGGACATCCTGAAAAAGAATTTGACTTGTAAATCACAACAGATTTGGTGCGACATAATCGCAGCTGCATACCAGCCCTGCCAAAATCCATGGTAAGGATTTTGTAGCCAAAACAGTGCATGGAAAGATTGACAATTTGTTACTTTATAATGCAGACAATTCGACATCCTCCCCATAAAACGATATGTTCCCCCTAAAAGATTGGCACCTCCATTTCTATGCGTATATTGTTGCAAGCACTCTTTCAAACCAAACAAAACTGTTCAAAGCTATTGATGTCATCGGGACACTGTCTACAAAATCACAAAATAAGTATTTAGCATAGATTTCACGTGGCCACCTCCAAATTCACCACAGATTGCAAAACACCTAACTCATTACTAGATTTATCACTTACAAACTGCACAAATTGATCAACACCACGCTCTATAATACAGCTTCTGCAAATATTTTCTCGATTTTTAACTAACGATATAAGCTTTAATTTGTTTAAGGTGACAAGAGCTTCATATTGGCAACGTCACAGGCTTATTATTGCATAAAGTGAATCTCACCTCGAGGCTGCCTCTTGCTGCATACTGAGTAACGATTAGGACTCTGTCTGACTCAACCGAGGCTCCAATGAACTGGCAGATATTCTCATGTCGCATTTCTCTTATCTAAATGAAGAGAAGGGAGATCTCATATTGAAGGTATGCAATCAATTAGACGTAGAACAGCCATGTTTGAACAATATGGTTAAACAATATGGGCGAGCATTAATAGAACTGGAAATACACACTTAGAAAGTATTATAAAGGTCAACAATAAATTTTATATACAGCCATTTATATACAGTGGTCAGAAACCCAATTCTCGAAGAGTTGTACGTGGCCTCGTGGTGCGATAAAAAATTATCATCAACTAATTTATATGATACTTAAATCTATTTTGTGAAATTATTAATGGCCAAAAGTTTTTATTCAATTTCTATATTTTTGGCCAGGAGACCTCGCAGGAAGGAAAACAAAACCTTTTATTTTGAAACACTACATTGCGGAAATCTTATGTTTGTACGTTTTTTCTTCATCTTCTTACACAACATTTCTCATTTATCTTAATCGCAGCATATATCTTTACTTACTTTTTTAAACTTCAAGTAAAAGGAAAAAAAATTAGCGTTTACTGCTTTGTGTTTACTGTTTTAAAGATTGTTTGCATGAAAAATTGGTTTTACAGCGTCTGGTACTCCCAATAACGGACAACTTGAAGGGGCATTCCCAATAACTAATAACTCCAATTAACAGACACTCCTAACTGCAGACACCTTCAGATAACGGTCATCTCCTTACAATACCCAAAAACGAACAGATCCCGATTAAGGGACATCTCCCAATAACAGAACCTCCCAACGACGGAGACCTTCTAAAGAAACCCCTCGATAAAGGACATCTCCAAACAAAAGATAAATAATCTAATTTCAAAATCTCTTCCCAATGGTCAGTGCCTTCTTAAAGTAACTCTAAAACGAAGGACAGTTTCCTAAAACAAGCATAAAGCTGACTATACCAGTGTACGATATATTGGTGTTAGACTGTGCACGCAATATATAAATTCACTTCCGAGTAAATCCATTGGCATTTTAAACTAAATCTTTAATGGTGACATTTTGTGTACAAAATTTTATTTTCAGTAGTCCAAAGAACTCATTTCAAGAATCAGTAAAAATAAAGAAAATTTAACTGACAGAATGGGTTGAAAACATCAAAATGCTGTTTAAGAAGTTGCAGAAAATATTATGATGAGTTAAGACTAACAGACAACAAAAATTACTATGTTAACAAAATAATGCATCAAAAGAACGATTTCCCGCTGAAATATTTATTAATATAGATAAAAGAAATATTTCACGTAATTGCATTACCAAATTTTATAGTCATTACAGATGGTATTTAATCTTTTATCTTTCATCTCACATAAACACCAAGCGAGTGTTTTCAGAAAATGTTTGAAAAAATAAGTAAATGAAAGCTTATCGGGAAAGGATTTCAACACTTACGACTGCAGACACTCAAGCACGGTTGAAATTGCTATTAGGCAGCGAGTATAACATATGGTATAGGTTTTTATTATTGTAACCGAGACAAGGGCCTTTGGAAAAATAAGAACCAGAAGATAAATTCTGAGCCTAGCCTAGCGTCTGTTTCTTTGCTCAAATTCCTATCTGGGACACAGAAAACCAATTTATATTTGGGGTCTGACCCCAAATGGAACATCTTTGACAACAATAAAACGACTTTATAAAACTATGCTAGCAAAGTGAACAAAATCTGGTGTTAGCAAAAATCAAAGCCTGGGCTACTTTTGTCAAAGTTTTAATAATGTCTCAAAGTGTAAATCCCCTTAAAGGGTTGCATCTGTTGTCGCGAAAATATTTCAAATGGGTGTCGAAAAGGTGACGTAGTGAGGATTACGGAAAATCTTAACTTCCAAATACAGAGCCACAAAACTGCCTATCAACTACTACCTCATCTAAAGTCCCAATAATCTGACTGATGATTTATGAAATCTCACAAATACTGACAAAAATGGTGAAGATCCGCTTTAGTTTAAGCCTATCAAAGATTCAGTGTCATACAGAATCGGGATTTTAATAGATCATGTCAAGAAATACAATTGTAGGAAGATTTTGATTCGCACACAAGCCTCTATAACGGTACAATACAAATTAATTTTAATGCATCCAATAAACTTTTGCACTAATCACATTTCTTAACGTCTTTGCACTTTGGCTATAGGTTATCAGCTGTGATTTGATATGACATAAATCTTATGCCAAGTCAAAATATCTCAAAAAACACATATTTTAACAAATCTGAGGGGATTAGGTATAAATGGCAGCAACAAAATATAAAGTTGAAGTGTTTCCAACATCATCCCTTTGAGATCTCAAATGACAGTTTTTCGGATTAAAATAAAAGCTAAGGAATGCAAAAGTGGTTGAATAAAGTTTTTGTCTTTTGGTAAGAGAAGTTATCACTATGCAAAGAGCCAATAGACGTCACTCTTAGTAACCAACAGCACTTATTTGATGAAAATGAACATCGAAGACCCCCACCGGACGTAAAAAGGGTCCCAAAGTAGTGGGGGATGGAAAATCTTTAGCAAGCATGCTGAACAGAAAGGGAAGGACATTCCCGGAAATATGAGGTTATAAAATGCCGAAAAATAAATGACACAATACAGGAGCATTCTGAAACAATGAAACACACCCATGAGACAGGCATGCTATCTCTATGCACCTTTTAATACCTCTTTGTTAAGGACAGAAGCATAGAAAAAGAAAGAGATGATATGGGCTCACAATGGGGGTAGGGGTAGAGGATAAAAGTTGAAAATCTACTCTTTACTGGGCTTCGAGACCGTCGAATAGACAGTGCTGTGCGATCTCGATTTGCTGGGCACTTGCATTCCATTATAATCTATGGCTGGCAAAACACGTTGCAAACCCAACCAAACAGCCACCTGACTGACTAAAATAGAATCAAGGGATTAAGCTACGGCTTATAATAGCAACGGAGGCTTTATAGAAGTCTTGAGGTAATATGGCCTTGTGTTCTAAAGCAGCATTGACGCACTTCCAAGAATAGCAGATGTCCGACAACAAAACTTGTCGGGACAAAGACGTGTCAGAGACGCACAATATAAGCTAAACCGATGATTATAAGTTTATTTATATTTCCATTACATATGGCAGAAATATAAATGTTACTCAGCGGTAAGCTGGGGAGCCAAAACTCATTTCTTAACCTTATATCAATATTGTTTGAGCGGTATCCAAAACAAGTTAGTCGTTTCTAAATTTAAAGAATCAAGGAGAGACATACAAACCTGTTTTAACTCTAATAGAACATCTCTGTTCAGCTCAACAGATTTTATTCTCGTCTCTTTAACAGCGACATTAGAGCCTTTAAAAACAGCAAAAACAGTGCGCGATTCCTGGAGCTGGATAAAATCTTGCTCGGGCCGAGACACAGGCATCAAGCAACTATCACTATTCTAGGAAAAAGAATGAGTACTAAGTTTAGTATTCCAGGAGCCGTTGTGAAATTATAAAATACGATAACGATAACGATAACGATACGATACGATACGATACGATACGATACGATACGATACGATACGATACGATACGATACGATACCATACGATACGATACGATACGATACGATGATTTGCTTAACTAAATCATTTTCACTCAGCACTTTTAGGTGTTCAATATTCTAATATCTCTATCAATTAGAGGCGAGAAAGGTTGATTTTTCTTCTTATCGTATTTAGCAGGACAGGGGCGAGGATAAGCGGTGGGACAAAAAGCTACAGGGAAAGGAGAAATTCTAACAGGTCGCTCACTAAAAGAAATGAGATAGTGAAAAATTCTAATATTTACGAGCTTTGGTTATGTGTCATAAAATGACTTTGAACAAGAAACATTTACAAGCGCCAGGGAATAAGTTTTTAAAAATCAATATCCACAGGGATGATGTTTTTAAGCCAATAGCACTCGACAGAGAATAAAAAGTCTGACGATATCGAAGCCGAGAGTTTCCAACACTCTGTGGTACAGCCGAGCTAAAGTTTCTTAGGGGTTCAGTTTAAAGTGCTTTGAGCATAATTCGTGCTATAGTGCTTTCATTCGAAATATACTGATTTGGAGACCTGAAAAATTGAGCTGGGGGAGAAAAAGCTGCAAAATCTTAACACTAGGTGTCAAGAACTTTAAGTGAAGATTGTCAAGTAGATATGTCCAGAGTAAATTCAAGTGAATTTTTTACATACCATACTGTTCAGTGATGTCTGACTCAGCGACAAAGTTGACGAGCTGCTTGAATGTCGATTTACAAATGTGAGGTCGTTGACAGAGACTCTCCATAACTTACTGGTTAGCAATCGTTCTAAACGGTACTGCCTGGAAATAACAAAAATCAAGCGCGTTCTTCAAATACTTGCATCAAAGTGAATGAAGGAAAATGACTTAATGATAAAAATTATGAGTCACCAAACTGAGTAAAATCCTTATCACGAAAACTCTGATCATAATATTGGTTTGCCATGATCAAAGTTGACTCCCATAATTCAAATTTGATTTTCCATCGGGAAAAAACAGTACAAAACACTAATTAATTGGATGCATAGATTTGTAAATACCTCGCTACAGTGCCGGATTGAGCCCAAATTGGGCCTGTAGCTGTAACATTAAAATTCCCTTTCATTAGGCCTACACAGCTTCAGGAAAATTTTTGTCTGTTTTTAATTTAGGCCTATTCCAGGAATGGGCCTAATGCTGCAGCATAACAGCTTCTCAGAGGAGAAACGACTTCTCAGAGGCCTAAATAATTATCAAACGAAGGTCTTACCTGTACATAAATATTGGCAAAAGAAGAAGAATCACCCCAATAACAGTCGTCGAGACAGATATGGCAACAACAACTGACACTAGAAACAAAACACAACATTCAAATTATTTTGAAATAATTTCCAGTGTATACCTAACAGCACCTTTACATGAACAAAGTTAACCCAGGGTGTCGAAGTTCCAGCTTTCATTTGCATGACGTTTCAAATCTGGGATGGAGTTTAAACTCTCTCGGCTTTTGTAATCCGGCAGTTTTTTTGTCTCATTCTACATTAGGCATAGAAAATAGCGCTTTACGTCCATACTTCTTTTCATCTCGAACAAAAGCCCTATTTTGGTTGCAAAAGTAAGTTAACTTCACAAAAGTTAATTAGGAAATTGAATTCCTAATAATAACCATTGAGGAAGTATCTTATTAAAACGTTTTAAATTTATGTTTGATGACTTGTCACTGGCCTAGATTTTGTATTGACAACATTTCTGTCTGATTTTCAGAGTAGAGACCAACTGGATTAAAGTACTGCCTTCTGCTACGGAAGCAATGTCGATTTGAAATTTAAAATTTATGAAGCTTAGGTGAAGCTTCGCGCAACAAATAATGTGATATGGCAATTTGAAAAGCATACAGAATTATTTCTCGATGTGATTAAAGGAGAAGGTCTTTATAAAGCGTTAAGTACTCACTTGAGATACCACTGTCCTCTTTTTTCTGGCAAAGTTCGTTATTAAAGCCGCATTTCGGGGTATCTTTAGGGGGACCATTCTTCCCCCATTTTATTGTACGTTTTTGCTTGTAAATTAACGTCCCACCAAGGTCATTGAAGTAGCCAGCCTCAGTAACGACTAAAACAGTAGTAAAGTATTAACTATAGACCACTAAAAGAAAGGCACAGAAAATTTACAGTCGTCCTATGATGAATCCTTTGTTTGAAACGTACGGTAGAGAAGTACCTATTTTAGATAACAATGGGGCTTGGGCATAAGAATTATGAAGGAGGTTGGCAAGTTTCTCGCATTTTCATTTTTATCCTTTCCAGTACCGATACCAGTTATCCGTTTGCTCCTGGGTGGGGAAAGGCAAGAGTTCAACTTACGAGTCTAGCCTTGGTTCGAGCCCTTAACCTTAGCAAAGAAGTCGAGGCCTCTAGCCACTTGGCGACTTCGCCACAGCCAGACAAAATTAAATCATCCCATCAATCGTTTCGTGCCTTTATCTGCTCATAAAGCATCAAGAGAACGTGAACAAGCAGCTCATACCCAAGGAGATCCTTGCAATATTTTAACGATATATGTATACATGGGGCTAAGGTTGAAGCATTAAGCCCTTAGCAAAGTTTAAGTCACCCAGTGTCAATTGCTGCCATCAGGTCAAGCAGCAATGGGGCCACCTAGATTCGCCTTGTTGCTTCCAGGACAGAGGACCACGACACTTCAACAGAAAAATTGCCATTTGCATTACCACAAATATAATGAGAATTGATGGATAATATCTTCGAATTCAATTGTACGAAGCGTTTAGCAACTAAAAGATGTTTTACTATGATTTGTTTACTATCAATAGCTGTGGCGATCACTACATTTACATTCCTTGCGCAACCGGCATGCTTAGCGGCAGTTCTCTTGAGAAATTGACTATGTTTTATATTTTCATGAAGTACGATATTAGGCCGGTCTTTTGAATTAAAGCGCGCAAAGCGTGCCGGGTGCGCAGAAGCCTTTAATACACATACTCAAGTCCTTTGTGTCGTTCATGTAGTCTTGTGCAAGCAAACTATATAAAGCTTCTGAATTAAGATCTTTGTTCATTTTCTTGTCACTACCATCTATACCTGAAAACAAAAAAAACAATACACATGTACCAAAAAGTAAAAATACACACGATCAAATAATAAGATACAAAAGTACTTAGCATTTCCGATGACTCGTTCAATGCATATTAGTCAAAGGCTCTTGATGTTCCCAAAACCGGGGGTGCACTTGAAAACACGTTCAGAAACGAAATAAGCTGAAGCTATTTAACTTCAAGCAATAAAAAGCTTGTGAGGAAACTTACTTCGATAACGAAGCTCCCTCATATTCTTTACTACTTCAATACCATCAGTAACATCTTTGTTATGATTAATAGTCTTGTTCAGCGCCAATGCTAGTACCTTTACGGCATCGTACAGGTAGATGTTCTCGAGTGGTACAGGCAGCTGCAGAGGGAGATGTAAAAATAAACTTCACGTACAAGAATAACATAAAAGAAAAGAATATAAACTCAAATTTGCTAATCAAATAATCAACAGTAATTAAGAGATACAAACATAATAAGAAATAATGCACAATAAAGAATCGACATACATTTTCTATAATTACTTCTCATTGATTTAACATCAAAGCCAAAAATTCAGCTCAATGTCAAAATTCTTTGATGATTTCTAAACAGGTTTTATTTTCTTTACTTCAGCGTTAACTTGATGAATTAGTTAGGGAAGGGTACAATGAGGTTATAGTCACCTTGGCGTATATTCCGGCGTAGTGTGGACTGCAAAATGGCGGACCTTTGATTCTCCGCGTAAGCTCGATTGTATACCGTTTGTATTCTTCCCGTAAGTGCCTATCGCCAAGCTTCACGCCAAGTATCAGCGTATACGGGAACATTTTCTTCACCGCCTGATCGTGGATTTTTTCATTTGTCACCGGATAGCCAGAAGCGAGCCATTTAAATGGCCTCTCTAGTTTGACCTCCAGGTTCAGGGAGTTGAGCTCAACTACTATGAAACCATAGAATCCATTGTCCATGCCAAGCTTTGATGCATACAATAAACCTTCTCTTGCCACTTTGTAGTCCATGTATAAAATTACAACTGAAATAAAAAAAATCAAGATTTTAAGTACACTGATATGAATTGAAAAAAATGAAGACATTATGAAAACTAAGGTTGACGTCAAATACATGAACATTTTTTTCTTGTTTTGCATGCTTACAGAACAGGCAACAACATGAATATAATTTTATGTTTATGATGACATTTTCCTTTAAATATCATCAAAGATTGTCCTTCAAAAATTTTACTTAAATGCGTTAAGAGTAGCATTTATTTGAAAAAAAAATTCCGCAGTGCATGACTCGCCTGAACGTGCTATTACGCGAATTATTTACTGAAAAAAACTGAAAATATATTCTGGGAAAACTTTGTAGAATTCAAGCACTTTAAATCAACACCCGTTGATTTAAGCCAAATTTTTAAACAATAAAGAAAAGCTTCCTTTTTGTCGACTGAAAAATGCTTACAGAAACAGCAATAACCGTCCCCTCATATAAAGGTAACCAATCTAAATTCAAGAAAAGTACAAATTCGAAATAAAATCTGTAACCAAAATTCACAATTGTCAGTAATAAATAAAATTGCTGAAATCACTCTTTAAAAAGATGTCACTTTGAACAAATTTGCTAGGCCTTCTCCCTAATACTCACTTCGTGCTTTCTTTTGAACTTCTTTCAATATCTTTTCCAGTAAACCCCCCTTTTCATCATATCGCACAGTTTTGATGCCTTTATAATACGATATATTTCTTTTGAGTTTATGAAGAAGCTCTCCACTGGTTTCTTGGTACTTTGCAGAGTCGTTTGAATATATAACTGCAACCCTTTGCCACTTGAACAGCTTTAACAACGCTTCAATGGATGGTATGACGTATTTACCAAGAGGGTACGTCCTAGCAAAAGTTGGATATACTTTCTTGTTCGATAGTTCCTCGCCGGAGCACATCTGGAATGACAAAAAGCAATGATTCAGCACTTTGGGCTCAATCGCTAGTAACCGGGCCAGAGATACTAGACATTTTTAATATTGTAACGTTGCATAAATAATATAATATACGATATCAGTCGTTGCATAAACATTATATCGCTATACCATATCAGTCGTTGCATAAACATTTTTAATATTGTATCATATATCTATTTAATACTAATTCTTTATAGATAGTTAGCCTTAATTAGCTTTTTTATATCTATTAGACGTTCATTTAGTACGCCAACTTTAAACAAATTATTTATTCTTATTATTATTATTTATATAATGGTAGCTCCTTAGAAATAGCTACAGTCAAAACGAGGACGAGACAAAAAAGAGCGACGATCATAAGATTTGGACAAAAACAGAACTCTTACAAAAGAGCAAAAGCAAGATAAAATCAAAACATAATTTCTAAGTCAACGAATAATTTCTTTATCACAACATCTGCAAGAAAAGGTCACAAAAAACTTACAAGTGCGACTTTATCAGACAGTTAGTTTTACGAAAGATTTTCAGCTCCATGAACAGAATCAATTTAAAAGGCAATGTCAACTTAGAGGAATAAAATACAGAAAACAGTATTTGCAATGCATAAGGCAAAACCAACTTTCTGTGCAAACTTCATGTTCTTACTAGATAAAGATTCCACATTGCATCTTAAATTGAAGATTGCACTTGATCATAAATCCGAACACACTCTCAACGTACTAGTCTTAATAAGGGTTTTTAACGCACTTTTTGGAAAATTCATGTAAACGATGATGATAAATAGCCTTGGGGCACATCTGAAAATATAAACATCGAATGCCTGTTGTTCAAAATTCCATGTGTTCAAGGAACCGAGCGTGCACCAGAACCATTTGGCCGTCTTTTAGGCCTAGAGCCCACCTTTGTTACAAAAAAACAATTTTAGTTTTCTAACCTTCTCAATCTTTATATTTTCCTTTCAAAGATTTCTCACTTAACGAAGATATCTAAATATTCATATTTTTACAACTACCACATCTAACTTGAAACTTCTCTTTCTCTGTCTTCCCTTTCCATCACATTTCTACTTCTACAAAATTACTAGAATTCAAATACACCACATAGCAAAATCTTGATTTGCTTCAGGGTTCATTTGGACTTTCAAAAGATAGTTAACAGCCTCCAACAGAGATAACGCAAACAAATGAACATCTGAATAGAAGGACTGGATCAAAGTTGATACTGTTAAGTAATATGGAAAACCAATAACAAAATGCCACCAACAAGGCCTGTTGAGACGCATTTGACACGGGCAAACCATTAAATCTACCCACGACTTGCTTCAGTGGAGATCGTAGCAAACTTTTCAATAAAACTTTGATGTCAGGCAAATGGATATCATATAAAAAATTAAATATCTAAAAATTTGTCACCACAAGCAACGGCACTGTTCAGATTTTATGTCGACCAAATCATTATGGGTTTCAAAATCGACCCCAGGGGCTCTAAAACATTTTGTAGACCTTTTGCAAAATTGCCAAAACGAGGCTGTGAGGTGAAAACGGGTTTTACTGGCCCAAGAGTTTTTATTACCCTCGGTGTTTGCTAAACAACAAATAAACAAGAGCAGCATTGGCCACAGGCCCATTGAGCCATGCCCTAGCTTCAGGCGATCTCAAGTGGCTCACGACTGCATGAATTTATGGCGAATCAGTTTTCTATTTGGTTCTTGATGAAACGAAGCAGACACAGGCAAAGAGTCAAATAATCTAGCCCACTATGGTCGACCATAACCACAGTGGTTTTAATGCGGCATTACCAAGATTTCCATTAATCTGGATATTGTACGCGTAATTTAAGGCAAATATGCGGACACGATTGAGGATTAAGCAACATATTTCGAAATTAACTACTTTTCTTTTCTAATAACAAGAGAGGATAAAAGTTTATTTAAAGGAACATTTATGTCGCTAGAGTGTGTGGGTAGACAGACGATGTTATCTTTATACAATAAAATGAATGATAAAATATCAGAAAAATCGGTTTTGTTTAGAAGAGGCGGATCTAGAAGCCGGCGGGTTGGAGGGGGACTTTGGGGAGTCGTATCTTTTTATTGGACTGGCAAAATCGGAGGGACTTAGTAGCCAAGACATTAGAAAATAATTTTCGAACGACTTAAAATGTACTCTAGGAAAAATTCAACTTCAATCTGATACCAATTAAGGAACACAAGAAAATGTCATATACTCTTGTTTTCTAATAACCAAATATTTTTGCCCGGGTTCGATTTCTTATTTCTTGGATAATCCAAGCTTCTGATTTTCTTAATGTTGATCTAACTTCAGCGTTGATTTATAAAGAACAATGTGCTTTTAATTGTTTCAAAGATGACAAAAAACAATCGTGTATGACATGTTTAATAGCACGGTCGATTAGGGGGGGGAAATATTGAGCTTTGCTGTTCCCAAAGAGTGTTCCAAAAGGTCTTTAAGCAAAATTATATTGCACGTAAACAACAAACCAAGAATTTGAGGGTCCTTGAAAACAGGATCGTTGCTATGGGGGGGGGGGGGGGGGATATGACAACTCACTTGGAAGAAATTTCGTTTAAAAAATGAGGAGTTTTTACCATCTAGGGGCACTTTGTCGGCAAATATTCAAATTTGTCGGCAGACAAAGGACGGTTCACCAACTTTGTCGGCAAAAGGGATCGGAGCACCTCCCTTGAACACAATAGTTGACATAGGCCCTGCTTGGAAATCAAGGTAGAACACTACTAGACTTTTTACAGAAGTTATCAATAGCTTAAGCAATCTTTTGCTGGTCTGCAACCCATATGTCTGGAAGTAAAACCTTTTTGAATAGCTTAATCAGGGCCTCCAACGAGGAGGGGCCGGAGGGGGGCCATGGCCCCTCCACTTTTATGCAAATCAATGGAACTTTTTTTAAAATCTTTTGTTATGGATGATAAATATTCCCTTGCCCCCCCCCTCCCCCTCCCCCCACTTTTCAACCTGCGTCGGAGCCCATGACTTTTGGCATGATGTTATTTTACTGAGACACAGGCGAGTAGCAAATTTAAGTTTTTTATTTAAAAAAAATACAACAATTTCAAAGCGAGCACTCTGATTTATTAGTCAAAAATTATCAAACAAAGCGCGTTGAGGAAGTTTATCAAAGTATTGTTATAGTCAAATGCAATAGAAATTTGAATGCCCGGCAAAATGACGGCTTTGGTCAAGAGTGGATGTGGATCTGCTTTTAAGCAAAATGACAAAATGAGAGTGGATCTGCTTTTAAAAAGATTCATGGCCGCTCTGCCCTTCACTAATGATACCAGCATTGAAGTGTTGATTTTGAATGCTAACCTATCACATTGGCCTGAAAGTGTCAATATATTGAAATTGAACGTCTTAGCGCGTTTAATTACTAGCTTAAACTTGAATGCAAAAGCCTCCGCCAAAGCAAGCAATAGAAACCTTACTCGCTGTTCTCTTTCATCTTTTATCATCATTTAATTTTTTAGTTTATTCAATTATAAGTGAAACAGCTGCTTAAAAGCAGTATGCAAATAACTTCCCTTGACAATGAAATTTTCAATAGAAACATATGTCTCCGATGCAACCATTTGCCCGCCCTTTTCGAAGATTGCCAGTGGGAAACAGCCACGTAGCTGCAAGGGGCACCGCGGGGCTGTGCCCCCCCCCCCTGAAATAAAAATTTTGGCAACAACTTGTCCCTTCTGGCTACACTTTTTCCAAATGATATTTTGAAAAGCTGGCATAATTATAGTTCCGTGAGCTTGATTTAGTCCAAATGTATTGTTTGTTATACATCTGCACTCTTGTTTTATAGCCTGCTCCCCTCAGGTATGGTTCTTGCTCATTGTCATTAATGATGTATGACATTCCTTGATGATAATTGATGATCATGGTGAGCAGTGATGCTAACAAGGATGATAGTTATGATGATATATAACGATGATGAAAATTATTTGATTATGATGATAATAATGGCGATGATGATGGCAATTAGTAGAATCATGGCATTGATGGATGGTCATGAACAAAGTACTAAAAGTTATCGTAAATTCTGATCCTAGTTTGACTTACAATTGATCTTCTGATGATAAAGGTATTGAATACTTCTGTTGAATCTCACAAATTCTCTTCTTGAAATGATAAAATGAGTCTTTCATCAATTTTTGATGAATGCTTTGAATCTCCAAACTTGTTTGCTAATCAACTGAATTGGTCTTCATGTGATAATCCTAAACATTGAATTGCTCATGATCTTTTACCAAGGCTGTATTTACCAATGCCTTATGGATTTGAAAAAGACTTGCTATGCAGCCATCAAGGTAGCTGTATGTTGAGTTTTACTGCCAGGAAATCATTAAAGAAATCTACCATGGAGGAAATAATTGTTTCAATAATTTAACAGCACGAGAAAGCCTCCTCCATCTGCACAAATAATTTTATGTCAAACATTGTAAACCAATTTCAACACAGGTGCCCAGCTGTGAGCTTCTCGAAAAGAGAGAATAAAGTTGTTCTCTTCACCAATTAACAAGCATATAATAAGGACATAGTTTGGTACAAATATTGTCTAGATCAAAAAAATAACTTTGTCAAATTAAACAAAAAATCTATTTCCAGGAAATTATTACAACCATATAAAAGCAGAAAGCTTTTGCACAAAAAGCTCTCCTTGGGTCTAAATATAGATGAATTATAAAAAACTACTGAAGTATGCATTGTCTTGCTAAGCTTTTTAATTTGAAATAATAGGAAAGGCCAAGACATTTTCAAACTTTTTAGTTTAGTGGGAAATGAGCATTGAAATAAGGAGAAACAGAAATGGTTGGGAAAGGCAGAAAAATGATGAAAAGGATTAAAAATGAAGCGAATTATGAGGCAGACAACAGGAGAAAGTAATCTGGCAAAAAGTAACCTAATATGCTAATCTGCATTTTGCTAATCTATGCAAGAGTTTTCAGCAGCATATTAGCTTATACCCAACATGATGACACAACAAACAAAGCATGCGATATTAGAGAGTTCCTTGCAGTACCTTTCAATTTTTCTTGGAAGAATGGAAAGATGGGTTAGATTCATTAATAAAATTTAAAGTCAAATTTCTGAGTTCAGTTTTGCTATGCAGAGATAGGCAAGTCACCTAATTTACCTTCTACGATGTGCATCCTTGAATGGAGTTATAACTTAGAAGGGAATAAACGATTGTCCAATTGAATGTGGGTGCGTTTCTGAGTGGCACATAAAACATAAACAAGGTTCAAAATGCCAAAAATGTTTAAAGATTATGCAAAATTTTCTGTACAAAAACTTTTAACCTTCCATCCACTGAACATTGACAAAAAATTATATACCATAAGATAAAATGAAAAAACTAAGAAAAGCTTACATTATTTTGGTCACTAACTTCCAGAATGCTAATTACAAAAAGAATTATAACTTCAAGACTGAGAAATTAACTTAGGACCCAAAAATAATTTGCAGCTTTACTTTAAGGTCAGATACATTCTACAATGAGTGCCCCAACCCCAGATTTCATTATTTTCCAAAACTGTTCCCTAACTAAATTTGAAAAGCAATAAATAAACAGGGTGTATATCCAAAGACTATTTACTGAGATCTGCGCATGCATGCTTAGTAGCTAGATGTACAATTGAGTCACAGTGATTATCAAAGATAGCAAAATTCAGTGCAGGGATTAGATTTTCGGAAAACTTCTTTTATCTAAGTATTATTCTTATTAATGTTAACAGGTGCAGTTCTCTGCAGTTTTATAAATTCTCTAATGTCCTTTTTACTGCATTTTACAGCAGGACAAAATATCAGTAGCCTGCTACACTCGTTTCCACATGAAATCAAATAGTCATGTAGAATTTATTTGCTGAATAACAGCTGGACTCTGCTAATAAGATTTGACCTGCATTTCCCCTGGCCATGGATTATCTCTTAATATCAATCATTACCAGATCTTCGGGATCTAGAAAACGGCCTTTAAATCATCTTTTAGCCCTCTAGATTAATGTGTCAAAGTGAACTGCAAATATATTTTATCATTTTTCACTATTTCAAAAGTGATAGAAAATGTTTGATTTTTAAAGGAAAGTTAAAAATTGAGAAGCGACATTTAAAAATAAGAAAAGCTTGCATAAATGCTGCAATGACAGAACAAAAAATTTGCATTAATTTCAATAAAGCCTAAGTTGCAAAAAAGCAGTTACCTATATGAAAACATGTTTGATATGGTTTAAAGGTATAAAGACTTAAAAAGCACATTAAAACTGTTTTGTCTTTAAACCTTTATCAACTGTATTAGATCGACTCTTTCTTATAAAGTTTGTTTTTAAAACAAGTCAAATCCAAAAGAAATTTTAAAAAATTGTGATCTTCTTTTAAAATCATCTCAATGAAATGGCATAGCACTAAAGTTTTATGCCAACTATATTTGTCTTGTGATAAAATCGAAGCTTTTTAAATTTCTATCGCTGCATGAACAATAACTTAGATACAGTCTTTAGAAAACAATAAAAGCAGTTGCTACTTTTATTTGTAATTGTTTAAGAAATGTTTACTTCTCTACCTGTGTTTTTTAGTGATTGCAGCCATCGGGAAATCGTTAACTGAGAATACACTTATTCCCTGCGAACATTATTACTGTTGATACAGTAAGTGAAATTGGTGTTGACAGAACAGCTCACTTTTAGACATAAAACAACAGAGAAATCAGTTGTTTATGGTTGCGGGTAAAATTATCATAGGGAGAGATAACCCCAGAAATGCAGTTATGGAATTTACTTCCTGCGGTTGTCCCAAAAGGTTACTAGCTAAATGCTACATGCAGATCAAAAAAATAAAGAAAATTACCTCCAAGAATTTATAACGGATACCGCAATGATATGGCTGATAATACTGCCACCCAAACAACTCTCGATAATCAAAGAAATATGTGCATTTTAAGTGAGCTAGCAATATCTAATTAAATCAAATAAATAAGTTGCAAAAAGATAGCCCTAAATACGTACCTAAAAATTACAAGTTTCTAGAAACAAAAATGGAAGCTAAACTCACATGTGATACGATCGGGACTTTCATTGCACTTGCAAACTTTGCAGCAGTGCTACATTGACACCCCAGACCAATAAAACCATGAATCGGCAATCCTTTCCTATCCCGCGTTTGGTATTGGTAATACATTGCTCGAATGCCATCCAGCTCACTGCAACGTGTGTTGTTGAAAACATAATCTAATTTATAGCCTGGTAAAAGCGAACTATCCTTGTTTATTTTTTCGACTGCAAGATTGAAAGCCTCGGCGTAGAATTTTGCCCCACCTCCACTGTATTCACCGCCATGGCTGGCTAAAGTAAAAGGTAATAATAATCCAATCCATAATTGTTTTCGTTTGTCAGGAATAGTAACGACTCCATTCGTAACTCCACTGCCGTTTACAGGGCAGCTACCAAGATTCAAAACATTCCTTCTTGAGCGATAGTTCCGTTTTAAAAATGCAGAGTCAAAATATCTTCCACGAGTTCTTGGCGATAAACCAGGATCAGCAGTTTCTAATAATGTTAATCCAATACTCCAGATAAACATACAAAATATAAAAGAATTACAAATCATGTTTTGAACTGCCATTCCTCATTCCTCACAACTGACTCACTTCATGTTATGCATGTGGGCAAGTGCGGCGACTGGTGAAACGGCCTACATAGGCCACACGAAACTAACAAAGCACAGTTGATTTCGCAATTAAATTTCGATTCAACCATTTGATTCGAGTGAGTTTAACATCGGCCAGTTGATTACCCAATTGCAACAAATAATTCAACTGTTTTCAGAGACACAACTTACAGAAACAGCTTTGACGTCCGGAAGTCAATTATAACCTCCGGCGACTAGTCGACTCTTGAACATTTCTGGTAATTTTAATTGACAGGTCGCCCTCCCTGTCGGGATAAAGTCGGTGTCGTGTCGGGAGGCTGGGACATGTCGTGTCTTATCTTTTCGGAAAATTTTATGATTTTCATCGTTATGAGGTGAGATTCAATCGCTGTTCAATTTTATGTTTACAGTTTGATTTGGAGGATCGATTCTATATTTTCATTATTCTAATAGAAAATTTTTTGTAGAGAAAACCCTTCAGCAAAATGCAAAATTCAATTTCCTCATTCCCTTTCATTCTTATCATTCCTAGATTTTTAAAACAGAAGATTTTCTAAAAAGTATGATTTTTATTAATTATATTTCTAAAAGATGTGCATTTTTTTAAATATGGCCTTGCGTCGGTAAAAACTATGAAAAATATCCATCTTTCATCTGGACGAAATTTTTGGGCACTCAAAATGGACCGCTTTCTTTTGTTTTGTCTCTTGGTTGAAAACTTTGTACTGCGCTTTAAAACCTTGGTGCATATGCGTAGAATGTGCCCAAAAATGAATACACCTATTTGACTTACGGCCTCATTTTGAAAAATTCTTCAAAATTTTTTTGTATAAAATTTTTGACCGCAGATTCAGATTGAGAGCAATTATTTTAGTCTGATCGTAAGTTTTCAATATCATATTGCTCACGATATTGATTTTATGACGACACAAAGATAAAAACTTTATAAGGGATTTGACCGTGATTGGCGACTAGGGGGGTAAAGTTTTCACAAGTTTTCAAACTTCATTTCTCCGTAAAATCTAAAATACAAGCTGAAACAATATGAATAATGGTATCCTGCCTAAAATTATGGCGATAAAACCAAATCTGAGCTTAAAAAAGTCGTATAATTAAGTTTGGAGAAATTTCCAAAACGAGGTCGTAAGTCGAATTGGTGTATTGCTTCGAAGCTCGTTACTTTAATTGCGTGCGCCGCAAAGACTTTTCGATTAGGTCAATGTCAACAAATTATTCCAAAATACAAAAGGGCATGTGAAATGGAGTGAAATATCTCTCTTTTCTAGATCAGTGTATCCTGGGTCTGCAGCACCTTGAGCGGAACGATAACTACAACAACAATAGCAGCTAAGTTCCAATAAAAGGGGTGTACCAAATGTTTCCTGGACTCTGCTTTCTTTTATATTCTTGTTCTACATCTCACAGAAAAGCGAAATCCACCAAAACCAATATAAACCACAGTTTCACTTTCTCTAGGGCGTATCTCTGCAGAGCTACACACAAGAAGTGTCAAATAATTGAAAGCGACATAGCCCTGCTAATATCACAGTTGTTTTGACAATTTGTTTTGCTAATCATTTGAATAACATGGTTCAAATTTAGGTAGCGTTATTTTGAAATTTTTTGTTCTGCAAACTGTAAATTACTACTAAGTTAACAATAGTGCAATGTTCCTTTGAAAACTTTTTTTCAAAGATGGCGGCAGCTTTCACGCGATGGATGTTGGCTGTCAAATGGATAATGATATCAATTGAAATACCATGTAATTAACTATTCAAAAAATATGTTCAGATTTGTGTATATTCTAAATCGGGCGACTTTGTCCTAGGCAATATCAACAATCCACTTGTAGGTTTCGGAAATGAGTAGCTAATAGGCTGTTAAAAATCCACATATGTCATTACAAAATGGTTATTAAGCTTGCAACAATTCTTTTTTTTTCAATTCGATAGTAAGGTCTGAACAAGATTTTCAAGGACCTCGTGGCGATCAAATTTTATTGGGGACCAAAAGAAGCAATTTTCCAAATTTTTATAGTAAATTGTCATTATATATACAATATGAACGTAAATATTATTTCGAAATTGTTCAAGATGACACAATAACACTTAGAATTTTCACCATAACATTGCTCAGCACGAAAGCAAAACAATAAGCAGAAAAAGCCCAAAATGCACGCTTGAGGAGCTCCCTAATCAAGAAACCACAAAGGCGATGTACTTGACACACTGATTTGATGGTAAATTTTTCTACAAACTGTATATTACATGCAACATCTTAGCACATGTATACTTAATTTTCAAAGATGTATAACAATTCATTTGCTTGTATTTCTGGCCTATAACCAGCTTTTCATTTGATGAAGATAAAAGTGCAGGTACAAGTGAAACATCCCGGACAGAGGCTTTAATTACTTTATCAAGGACATGTTATTGCTGGAAAGTACTATTTACAGGAAATTCGATTACATTTGTTACATAATAAGAAACACGTGGGGCTGAAATTAGGCGAAAAAATAAGAAACGCCAAGCTGATACTGGAGCCAAGTGCTCTTATGAAGAAAGTGTGTAAGCCAGAATCTTCATTTATGGCCATATGATGTTTCTTCAAGTAGACAAAAAGGGAATTTTTCTAAATTCTATTTTAGCAAATTCTCATTAAATATTTTAACGATTAAAGTACGTTTGTGCACAACACAGAAAGCTGGAGAGCAAAACTACTATGTTCTTAGATTAGATTTTTGGATGTCCCTCGATTTGATCGCATCACTAAAGATTGTCAATTGAAAAATTTTGTCAATATCTCGGTCAGAATTTGAGAACGTGAAAATAATCTAATTGATTTTCGAAATGCTATAAATGAGCTTATTTGCATAAATTTTGTATCTATTGTATCAGATCTCATTTGTCCAAGTATGTGAAATGTTTGTCTTCTAGTCGTCCTTTCCTCAATTTTACATCAGAATTCACCTTACTCAAAATTCGTTAATGAACTTTGCATGTCATCTTCGGCCCACTCCATAGTGGTTGTGATTCACGCATTCAGGCCAAATTTCTAGACTTTCACGCATTCACGCAATGCAAACCTGGATTTTCACGCTCACGCAAACAATAAATGTAATATCAGCTATTGCTAATCAGAGCCCTGTTTGAAGGACTACAACACTTCTTTCAAACTTTGAATACTAATTTGAGATTTAATTATTATTGGTTTATTACGTACCAAATTGAGGCAATTTCTTAAATTATCACTCAAAATTTCAATCACGAATTCACGGATGGACAAAACCTTTTCACAACATAACGCGAGGAAACTCACGTTTCACGCTTCACGTAGGAATCTTAATTCACGAAATTACGCATAAAAAATCAAGATTTAACGATTTCACGCACGAAAATATGGCCAACGCATAACGCCAAAACATGGGGAGGCCCATCTTCTGCTCTTACACTCAGAATCTTCAAAATTTCCTGTTAAGTCTTGTTTTCTTATCATGCAAAGTAAACTCATAATTTTCTAGTGTGCAACAAATCTGGCTGTATCCACGGCGCTCCGGATTTTGCTTAGTACTAGAACCGTGACATTCGATTGATAAATAGGTCGTCATTTTGTTACTCTAAATCAGCAGACACAACTCAACCCGTGGTTTGAGGGAGGGGTCTTATGAACTTCCGATACGGCAACAAACAATATCCTAGATACGACTTATCAGCTGCAATACCAGGAACATTTTTGTCTTATGACGTCATAAGTTTCTAGTCTTTATTAAAACGATGAGAGAAACAAAGGGGCGCGCTGTTGACAATACTATCTCTAATTAGTCAGTACAGAAGATAGAGTCTGATAGTAGTCATAAAGCAAATATCAAAACAGCTTAGAACAGCTTTCAATCTCTTTGACTATATTGAACCTTGACATCTGATCAAAATATCGTGTTTTCTCAGAGAAAAAACATGGAGATTAGCAGAGCAGTGCAAAAAATGCTATCGCGCTGTATTGCTAAAGATTAGATTGCCATCATTTCCTTGGTCACTGGTAGCAGGATGCAATCGTAATTGAAATTTGCTTAGAAGGAGGTAGATGTTAGATCTTTGTCGATGGTTTGGCGATCATGTGTTCTTCCTCTCAATCAAAAACACCTGTACCACTTGGGCATCGGTGGCAGCAGGCGCTGTGGAGGCAGTGACAATCCCCTTGTCCTCATAAAATTTTGCGATTTTATTCATTTGCTTTGGCCTTTTTCTTGGCGCTTTACCCCCTTGTCCTCCTTGATTCAGGTTCTCTTTTCTCTTACTTACATGAAATGCCATGCTCGTCTCTGCGTTTATGTCAAGGCAAAGGAATCATGGTGAGATCATAGGCCATGGTCTCATTCGAAAGTATTTACGTAATATTAAATACCAAGAATGGTTATTTTGGCACTGCTCATCAAATAGTGTCGTGTCCATGGTAATACCATTGTAAATTGTGCCTTATTTTACTTGTTTCAAATCTTTAATGAAATTAAAGCTTTCTAAAAAGTATTTCCTTGAAAATGTTTCTAGGGAAAAGTGTTCGAATTTCGTTAAAGCTCCTCCGGTCAGGAATAAAGTTGGGTCGTTCATTAAGCGATTCTATTGCTCCAATTGAAATTCGTTTCATTGAGAAACAATGCGTGAATCGTTAGAGAACAACTATACGTTCCAGTGATGTCTTAGGTCAATTAATTAAATCTGGATACATAGGGGAATGAGTCTTGAGGCACTAGAAGTAGACAAACTTGCTACAAATTGTGGAATTTATTATCTGTATTAGGTCATGTTATGTTTAAACTATAAACGTACAACAACCGAGGCCTATGCAGAAGCTGGCCTTTGTGTAATGGTCCTTGTGTGATGATCATTGTATACTTGGGCTATTCTCGCTGATTTGAAGAACATTTACATTCTATGTTTCCAAGAAACTCTTACATCTATAAGAAACATACGCTGATGCTGCTTCAATCCTAGAACAAAGGCTGCAATCTTAAGATATCTTTCCAAGCTTTATAGTTCTTGCTATCTTGTAAGTGAATACTGAGCAAGGCAGATTGATATTCTCTTCATCTCTTTCGTCACAAACCTATCAAAGATGGTGGATATTTTCCGTCTCTGTTCCGTGCAACCCAGCCAATGCGTAAAGATGACGTTCTTTTTCTAAAATGTCACAACAGCAAGAATTAGTAAACAACATAAGTGGTGATCTTTCCATGGCTTAAGAACATTGATTTTTAAAATGCAGCAAGACATCAAAATAGCCTTAAGATCAAATGGTAACTACCGTAAATCCTCGATTTAGCCACCTAGGGGTTTATTTACTTTTGACATTTTTGGATGGGGGCTTATTCGAGGGGGGCTTTTTCGAGGAGGGGCCAATTCGAGGATTTACGGTATACAAGAGATTTTGAAAGCAAAGGAATTAATGATGCAACCTTAAAACCTTCTTCAAAATGGTCCTCTATTCAATTTGAACTTATAAGTGCTACAAAAGGAATTTTGAAATCCCAATAGGGCTGATGTAATAACTGGATATTCCAGGAACACAACGAAGAATTAGAAGCTTGGCCCTGAAAAAGTTGAGAGCATTATAAGAGGGACATAGGGGACTCAGATCCCCCAATCAGCCTTCTCATCGGAAAGTTCGGGCTTTCATTGGGTAATTGAAAAACGTTTAACGTGCCGAAAACCAAACCAAGACTTTCCGCAAATGAAAGCCTCAATTTCCACTACTAGTTGAGCGGGCAATCTCCTTGTAGTTTACGGAAGAGCGCAATGAAAGAAAACTGAACATATAACAAAGATAAAAAATGACTACTTGATAGTGCTTTAGGATGATAGTTGGCTTTATCAAAGTAGTTGGTTTAAGTTGCGAGCTTGATTCAATGATAAATGTTTTAGGGGAATATCCTGGCTTTCTTGGCAAGAAGAGGATTTGTGTCGTGCAATTATGAGATTTCATGAGACTGAAATACTTATCAATTTATTCAAGGTTTTTCTACATTTAAAGTGGGTGTGGGATAAAAAAAGCGTTGAACAGACTGGAAATCAAACGTTTTTAACCCATTAACATGACTACAAGAAAAAAACATAGTATGTGGTGAAACATGTTAAATATTACATTGCCAATAGCTTTGTAAAGATCAGAAAAAGCATGTTGCGAATTTGTATGGATTAAGGCAACAATCAAATGTGCTAATCATGACTTAGCTGTATATTAAGAAATATCCCACGATGCATTAGCGATACTGTTACCGCAACAAAGATGATACCTCTTTTATTGCATTTATTCACAGGCATTCCCTTTGCTACTGACTCAACAGGAGTATTAATTATTCATTAATAATCCAAAAGTTTGAACCTAACACTGTCGGTTTTGCGAAAATTGCCTTTTTCAATGTCATATGGTTTGAGTTAATATAAAAGTGTTTTGCAGTGAATTGCACAAGAATTGTATGGATAAGGCTGGCACAAAGGTTAATTTTTTAAAGACTCAGGCTAGATTCTATTCAGGATCCTTTTAGGGAATTTTACTTAAATGAAGCAATAATATTCGGACGAGATCCAAACCAACGCCCCCCCCCCCCCCCTAAACGTTTAGAATATGCTATGACCATGGCGATAGCCTATTGAACATAACTAGAGAACATTCAATATTAAATTATAGACCACATAATAAAACTGCTAAAGTACACAGCACATATAATAAATGTGATTTATTCCTTCAAAGCATGTTTATCGTTATTTCTTCGAATCTGACGTAAACATACAACACATGACAGGGACTACAGTCAGAGAATGTTTGACTCCACTTATGTTTTAGAATTGCATGTAGTTAAAGCTGTAAGGCAGCTATGGAAGCAAAGAAGATGAGAATCAAAAAACTCACCTGTAAATGAACACACATAGAAACAGAAAAGCTAGCATCAGCAGTATAGTTGACAACGATACAGCTAGGTCTTTTAGCACTAAGGAGAAACAAACAAGATATTATTAAATCTATAGCTACTTGGAAGTTTTTATGAAAAAAACGCATACCATTTTAAGACGAATCTTTAACTTTTTTAATTTTCATATGATATTACTTCGTTTTTTAAACAGAATAGACTGCAGGAGAGTAGCGTAGTACTGTCACTAGAACACTATAGCCCAGACTTTTTAGTCATCATATCCATTCCGTAGTATATTGACTGAGATTTGTGATTGTTTTTGTGTTTTAATCAACAAGAAAGCATCTTTGCAACCTCTCTTTGCGGGAACAACAAGTAGAGTATCACATTCTCGATTGTTCCTTGCTCGTGATATGTATCTCAGGCTGCAAATAACAGGAAATGAAAAGCAAAAATTTCGAACAGTTTCTCCAGTGCTCCAATGCTAACAGCACAAGCGCTGATTTCGGAAGGACGACATCTTTCCAACTTACAAAAGATGAGCTTATTGATAAGAAAGAGAGGGGGGCAGGATGTTATTACAAAGATTTGAATTCAGATTGATATAACAAACCGAACTTGATATTGCGAGCAGAAATTGATACCAAGAACAGTATATTTTATCAAGAACAGTTACATTTTAGAAATGTAAACAAAACCGTTATTCTATGCCATACCTCTGCATGAAGATCCTGTCTTCTCTTCAGATCTACAAAGTTCGCCATTAAACCCACAGGTAGGGGTATCTTGTGGCAAACGGCCTAGCGATTTCTTCCTTACCAGTACACTGTGTTCATTGAAATATCCAGCCTCAGTAAATGCTAAAAATTGAAAAGAAAGAGTTTTACTTCGATAGAATGGTAACACGTTGCGACGATGGGAGTCAAATATATCACAACATTCCGGAGAAATGTAACCATAAAATGGTGTATCAATTGAAAAGGTTTAAAACAGTCATGTTTATTCCTTATCCTGCATGTATGTGTGTATCATGAATATTTTAACAGGACACGTACATTTCAATCAATAAGAACTGCTATCAAAATGTGTCCTTCTAGTCCTAATTAACAGAATCATAAATACATTAATAAATAAATAAGTAAATGAGTAGATATATTCTTACAATTTAAACAAAGCCTATAAAATGTCTTTAAAATTTACTTTAATTAAAGTTTACTTTAAACTATGAACATTTTATTTACTTAAAATATTAAAAAATATAATTTACTTAAAAAGTGAAACTACTTTGTTCTCAAAATCATTAGTGCATTCTCTGATGTCTTTAGGAAAATTATCCCCTTGCCTTTATATTTTTCAATTTTATATCATATAGACTATACACTGTAAAATTATACACTTTATTGTATATGCAGTATGCAATGAACAGCATCTGTAATTTACTAGCATAAAATAGCATCGACTGTCTTCATATTAACCCGGATTGCCTCGAATTTATCAATTTTGAAAAATTTTATATTTCTAAAATTTTGAATATTTTCATCTTAGAAAAGGAGATAAATGGCTTTGAAAAAAGCAAACATTTAGTAAACTAAAGCTTTTCGTCTGACACTCTTCAGAGTTTAAAACGTCAGAACATAGATCGAAAACTCTACGCTAAGAAATAAATATACCCAGTTGTGGATCGAAATAGGCCAATCAGGAGAAATAACTCGTCAAACAAAAAAGTAAATAGTTGCCTTGTAAATATATGTTAGAGCAGGGGAATTGTTTACCTAATGTGTACTTTAACGAACAAAAATAGTTAACAATAGATATGTCCCTAAGTCATGTTTGTGAATTATCTAACAAATCTATTTTATATGGCAACAAAAAAAGTGAAAGATCATTGAATATACAAAAAAGGAAACGTAGTTACGTACAAATTACATAAAAAGGTCTAGTTAATGGTGGTATCATTAGTATGACCACGTGTTATTACTGCGAAGACAGGCGAAGCAATTACAGTGGGTATTGACAGGGTTTATGACATTTCTATTTTACATTTCTATTTTGCTAGAGAACGTATAGAATTTTGCCAAAATAAAATGACCTGAACACATCTCTGGAAACTCCCTGTAACACCCATATTCATGAATATAACACGAGGTATTGACACAACCTTCTCTTTGTTTGGGATAACAAGAAACCACCAGTAATAAAGAAGAAAAAAGTTACAGCATAAAGATACGTCAAAGGCAATTCAACATCAAATGAATATAAATAATTTTCATACATAATCATGGAAAGTTAACAATATGTTATATGCTATAAAAGAATAGTATTTATAGACCAATGACAATAAAAAATAATTTAAAATATTTTATAGCATTATGATTTATTTGAAATATATGTAAGTTAAATATATGTAAGTTTAATGCATGGAAGTTAAATATATGTAAGTTAAATATATGTAAGTTTAATATATTTAAGTTAAAGTGCAATGAATCAAAATAGCAACAAGATGAAACATTTTCTTATTTCTTCAAACATTCTTATTTATTCTATTTTTCTTACTTATCTAATAAATAAACTCCAGAGCAAAGACAGCTTTTCATATTGCAAAATTTTGTCTATATTTCTAGACTGCAAATAGAATATTTATTTCTTATTAATGGAATAATTATTATTTAAAATTTGCATAACTGATTTATATGTACAGAAATCTGTATAATAGCTACCCAAGATTGATCGAATTTGAACTATTTAAAACACATACTCTTTCTGCCATTACTGTCGTGACCATATGTAAACAAGCTGAAGCAATCTTTTGAGCTTAGGTCACTGCTCATCCTCCTAATACGTCCATCAATACCTGAAACGCAACAGAAACAAATTGAATTACTTATTGCACTTCAAGCTGACACGAATATCTAAGATATTCGAATTCCCTCGCAATTATGCATTACAAAGTTGACTTACGTTTATGTAAGAGCAATGTTTCTCACTGCAATGTGGGTTTCCATTCAAACATTTCACTCAAAGCTTTACCTGCAGGAAATGACCTCATTCAAGAAAATAGCGAGAGACGATACTGATAGTAATTACTGATAGAGAATTGAATTTCAACGTCGAATAGCTTTGGAAAAAAGCAAATCAAAAAATACATAAAACTGTTTCATGCGTCGATCTTTCTGAATAAATTCATAAAGTCCTGGGTTTGCTATCTTCCACCAATTAGGATGTTTTTCTATTAAAATGTGCAATTTTTATTTTTTCCTTCAACTTTTACTACTTCCGCCTCCAAGAACTGAAATATTTCAAATTTTGTAAAGGTGGCCTCAAATAGCCTTTTTGACAGCTTTAAGGCAGTAAACTTAACAATTAAAAGAACAAATAATAAAAAAAATATAACAATAGGTTTTAGACGTGTAATATATCAGGCCGAGTACACACAAGAGAACAGGCACATTCACGCTAGAATCCAACTTGAATCGCTATCCAAAACGAGGCTATAACAATAGGACTCAAAACTGAACGAATACATCACACTTTTCCTTCCTTAAGGAAAAACGTCCAACACTGATTGGATTTGCTTTTATTAAAGTCCTTTACTGTAATTTAAAAGTCCTTTTAGCAGATGAATGAACTAATACAACAACTCAACTACAAGTGTTGGGTGGACTACAAGCACTTGAAAAACAAGCAGAAAAGCATTATTCTGGCTTTTAGTTCCACCTGTTTTTTTTATTTACCCAAGTCCAAGTATCTTGGAGGTCTTCTGAATCTTGTTGGATAACGTCTTTCAGGAGTCTTTGCTGGTAAGCTCACATCAGGAGTCTTTGCAACTCTTATCTCAGGAGACTTTTGAACTTCTGACTCTATCTGTAACTCTTCCTTCTCTGGGGTCTTTTTATTGGGTAAATCTTTGTCCTCAATAACTGTTCCATCACATTTTTTCTCTAATTCAATTGGAGGTAATACATCTGGAATAACAGGTAACTCTTCTGTTGTCTCTTTCGGTGGAATCACACTACTTGAAAGGTGTTCTATGTGCACAAATCTTATTCTTTGCCCACACTTTACTAAATATGTAAGAGGTCCTTTCTTCTTTACAATGACTCCCGGGATCCATCTCTCCTTGCTATCTCTGTGATTTCTAACAAGCATTGGTTGATTTTCTCTCAACTCACGACTTTCAACCCCCTTTTGATCATGATATTTTATCTGCTGATGCTGTTTCTCTTCAACCGCACTAGCTAGATTTGGTTTTACTAAACTTAACCTAGTCCGCAGAATTCTCTTTATAAATAACTCTGATGGTGCTTGCTTTGTAACTGAATGTGGCGTAGAACGATAAGTCAATAGAAAATCAGCTAATCTTCTTGACCATGTTACTGAAGTATCCTTTCTCTTATGATCTAGCCACATCTTGTTTAGAGCTTGCTTTACTGTCTGCACTGCTCTCTCTGCAGCTCCATTACTGGCTGGATGATAAGGTGGAATGAGAGTATGCTTAATTCCATTCCTTTTCAAGAACATGTCAAAATCTTCAGAAACAAACTGAGGACCATTATCGGAAACAAGTTCCTTTGGCAATCCATAGCTTGCAAAAATGTACCTCAGCTTATCTATGGTTGCTCCACTGGTTGACATCTCGTGCACTTCTATCCATTTGGAATAGCTATCTATGACAATCAAAAGCATCTGTTTGTCAAACATACCATGGTCAATATGAATTCTCTGCCAGGCTCTTGCTGGAAACTTCCAGGGATGCAATGGAGCCTGTGCTGGTTTATTTCTAAACATTTGACAGCTTTTACAACTCTTTAGATATTCTTCTATCTGTGAATCAAGATTTGGCCACCAGATGTAACTTCTGGCATACGCTTTAGTACGGCAGATACCTTGGTGTGTTTCATGTAATTCTTCAAGCATTCTATTTCTATATTTTGGTGGAATAATCACCCTTGTACCCCACAATACACACCCCTGTTCTGCAGATAACTCTAACTTGCGACTGAAATATGGCCTTAACTCCTCAGTGCCACAAGCTTCTGGCCAACCATTCAAAACAAATGAAAGAACTCTTGACAAAAGTGGATCTGTCCCTGTCTCTTGCTGTATATCTTTAGCAGAAACTGGCAAAGAATCAGTAAACCTAACTTGACACACTGAAGGCTCTTTTCCTTCCTGTGAATTTCCACTTGGTAATCTAGAGAGTGCATCAGCATTTGCATGATCACTAGATTTCCTGTACAATAATTTGTATTGATAAGCTGCAAGGATCAAAGCCCAACGTTGCAATCTAGCTGCTGCTAGTGTTGGAATACCAGATTGTGCACCAAGAATAGAGGTTAACGGTTTATGATCTGTCACCAAAGAAAATGTTCTCCCATAGAGATACTTGTGAAATTTCTTTACCCCAAAAATCATTGCTAAGGCCTCTTTCTCTAATTGAGCATAATTTCTTTCACTTGAACTCAATGTTCTAGAAGCATATGCTATTGGTCTTTCTGAACCATCTTCCATTACATGTAATAGCACAGCTCCAACTCCATAACTGGATGCATCACAGTCCAGCTTTAAAGGCTTAGCTGTATAGTAATGCACTAGTACCTTACTGCTACTCAACTGTGCTTTACAAGCTTCAAATGCTTTCTGACATGCTTCTGACCACTCCCATGGTTCATACTTCCTTAACAGCTCATGCAAAGGGCCTAAAATGGAGGCAAGACTTCTTCGAAACCTCCCATAATAATTTATCAATCCAAGCCAGGATCTTAACTCTGTAACATTTGTTGGAGCAGGTGCATCAATAATGGCCCTGATTTTCTCTTCAGTTGGATGCAAACCTTCTTTGTCTATCTTGTATCCAAGGTAAGTGACAGCAGACTTGAAGAATTCACATTTACTGAGTTTAGCTTTAATGTTATGACTTTCAAGCCTCTGCAAAACTTCTGATAGGATCTCCTTATGCTCCTCAATAGATCTAGTTGTGATCAGAATATCATCCAAGTAACATACAACATTCTTCACACCAGACAACACCCTATCCATGACTGACTGAAATATGGCTGGTGCACTAGCGACACCAAAATTTAACCTTTCTATCCTAAACAGCCTCTTGTGAGTATTGATGGTTAACACATCTTTCGCATCCTCTTCAAGCTCTAACTTTTGATATGCATTGGAAAAGTCCAATTTGCTGAAATAAACTCCTCCTGAAAGTGTTGCAAATATGTCCTCAATGTTTGGCAACGGGTATTGATCAACATCTAACACTGGATTCACTGAAACTTTATAATCCCCACAAATTCTGACTCTACCATCAGTTTTTTGAACTACCACAATTGGAGAAGCCCAATCACTATGCATCACTGGTGCCATAATACCATCTTTGGTCAAGCGATTAAGTTCCTTCTCCACAATTTCCTTCAAAGAAAAAGGAAAAGGACGGGCCTTCTTAAAAACAGGCTTAGCATCTTTCTTAAGAAGTAAGTCTGCTTTATATCCTTTTAAAACACCATGCTGAGCATCAAAAACATTCTTGTACTTTTTAACCAATTCCTCACCCAAACCATAATTTACCACAAACAGCTGATTCCAATCAAACTTAATTTCCATCAACCAGTTTCTTCCTAACAAAGCTGGTTTGTCACCATCAACAACAACCAATGGTAACTTAGCCTTTTGACCTTTAAACTCAACATCAACCAAAATTTCACCTTTAGTTGCAAGAACCTCTCCAGAATAAGAATGAAGTTGCTTTGTAAATGAACCCAAAGGCACATGTGGCAAATACTTCTCATAAAAAGCATTTCCAACAACTGAAACTACTGCTCCAGTGTCAATTTCCATAGTCAAAGGAACATCATTGACAGAAACTGTTTCTTGCTAGGTAGCCCTAGAATCACCTCTACAAGTAAAGATTGTATGCAAATCTTCATCACTACTATACCCAACATTACTGGATGAAGTACCAAGAAAACTTGTTTTCACAGATGGTACAGTTTTCTTCTTTTCACTTCTACACCTCTTTGCAGAGTGCCCTTGTTTGGAGCAATTTGCATTATGTTTATCTCCTCCATATCGCCAACACTCTTTAGCAGGTTTAGATGCTGAAGCACTTGCTTTTGCCTTTGTGTTTATGTTCCACCTTGTTAACTCCTAATCCACTACTTGAACTTGATGGTTGCAAATCAACTGCATTCTTTTGAGCTAATTCCATTGCTACAGTGATTTTTTTTGCCTTGTCAAAGGTAAGGTCAATTTCTGTTAAAAGCTTCCTCTGAATAGTCTCTGAACGCAAACCACAAACAAGCCTATCCCGCAAAGCAATTGACAAAAAAACCCCAGTCACAAGTACTTAAAGTTTCTTCAACTCAACAATATAATCTTAAATAGACTCATTTTCATGTTGATTACTCTTGTAAAAACGTCTTTGGTTTAAAATGAGCAGTTAATGTAGCTTTCAGCTCATCATACGACTTACTTGAAGGTATATCTGGGGTCATCAAATTTCTCAACACCGAATATGTTGAAGGTCCAATTCCACTCAAAAGCACAGCCCTTTTCTTGGATGCTTCAGTAATATCATTTGCGATGAAAAACTGTTCCAACATTTCCACATAACAAGCCCAGTCCTCCTTCCCTTCACAGTAAGGACCAACCTGTCCTAGCACCTGTGCCATGCTAATGCCACGTCAGCATTCAAGCGAACAAAATGGGCCTAAGAAGTCAGATCTCGTCTTTACCACTCAACTCGTTTAGCTGGCCTACTTGAGTTTTCCGTTTCAACAAAAAACTGGAAACGTCCACCACAGTCCCATTTGTAACCATTAAAACATAATGTGAGGACCCGAAACCATTTCTCGTCGCCAATTTGTAATATATCAGGCCGAGTACACACAAGAGAACAGGCACATTCACGCTAGAATACAACTTGAATAACTATCAAAAACGAGGCTATAACAGTAGGACTCAAAACTGAACGAATACATCACAAGACGAATACCCAAACATAATGAAAAATCATTTTTCGCAGGACACTCCATCTCCAACAAAATTTCTAAAAGACTGGCCTTCACAAGAATATCGTGGAGGGTATCTCTAATTAATCTTGAAGGAGATTTCAGAAAAACGGAGACAGAGAAAGAAGCAGTTTGATACGTACTACGGTAGGAAATGTTTTCCATGCTTGCTACCACCTCTAGACCATCATCTACTTTCTTGCCACGTTGCAAAGTCCTATTCATTGCCAATGCCAACACATGAGCAGCATCATATAGGTATATATTTTCAAGTGGGACATTGAGCTGCAGATAAAAGCGATGCACGATTAAAAGCAATAGCAAACGAAAGTTAGTTGGATCCAGAGGCCAGTGCCAGGGGTCAAGAGTCAAGTGCCAGCGCCTGCGCCAGGGTGCAGTAGCCATGCGCCAATGCAAGGGGTCAAGAGTCAACTATCAGTGCTAAGGGTCAAGGGCCAAGGGCCTGGCGTCAATGTGCCCATTTTTCTCATGAATGTGCTCGGGAGATGGTATATTATAAACTGCACGTCATGTGCTATTTCTCTATTGATCCCCTGAAAAGGTTGTCGCCTCTTGCTAATTTGAATCTATGAGGGTACATGCGCCAAATTACATGTAATAGATTATAATCAGGGGTAGATTCAACAATGAGTCTTTGGAATCATTGCAAGAGAGAATGATGGGAGAAAAGTCAACAGGAGGAGTTTAATCTTTTTATTAAAAAGTCTGATGAGCTACAGGGCTCATGTTGGTACAATTTTGAGCCACACTCCAAGCCCAACGCACCCACGCAGAGTCAAGAAAAGTCGTTAACCTTTTTCCGGTCAAAATTTTTCCCTGTCAAAACCTTCCTCAAATTTTTCAAACAATCACAATGAATAAGGGCGTGACTAAGGATTGGCTAGGGTATACGGGGTGACAAACGCTATTAATCGAGAAACAATTATGTGTTTGTGTTGACGGTAATTATCGCATACGACAAAACTTTGCTAGAATAACATTGATATAAACTTACTATAATATAAATTGAAAATTCCGACACCATGTGTTTTCTGGCGGTAAAAGGGTGTGGCCTAAAGTTTTTGCTTTGTCCTCCCTCCCCCCCCCCCCCCACCTCTAAAGCCTAGTGGCTCGTGCAATAAATTCCAACCAAATCTGCAATGAATTAAACTTGTGTTTTGAAAGCACAACAAAGAAACAAGTGCAAAACAAATTGTCTCAATTGTTTTTAAAAATTCTTTTTACCAATTTCTATTGTTTCTCAAACTTTCCTCCGGTCAATGACCGTGCGACCGTAATGTTTTCTCGACTCTGCCCCCATGATGGACACGTCTTTGTTTCAAATTTGAGTCTCCCGAGCCAAAGAGAGAACTGCATCTTATCTTCTCGATTCCCAAAGATTCTTTTCCATTCCCAATATACAAAAATATATTACTAAAGGAAGCATGAATTGAATCATATTTTCTAGTATAGACAATGAAGTCATACATACCTTACGGTATATTCCGTAATAGTACTGACTGCAAAATGGCGGACCTCTGATTCTATCCTTCAGCATATCAGTGTGCTTTATGTATTCTTTTCGATAACCGTTGTTCTCATGTTTGACACCGAGAATAAGTGTGTATGGAAACATCCTTTTGACTTCTTTATCTAGCATGACTTTGTTTGTTTTAGGAAAGCTAGAAACATACCATTTGAATGGGGACTCAAGTTTACTCTCCAAACTCAACCAGTCTTGTTCAACAACAATGAATTCGTATTCTCCAGAACCCAATCCCATTCTTGAAGCGTAGAGTAGCCCCTCTCTTGCAATATTATACTCCATGAATAGAATGATAACTGAAATTGCATTAGGTTTACTTACTATATTATCAAGATACAGTAATATTCTATTAGTATATCGTGATATTAAAATATCAACGTAACTGAAAGGAGATCACGATTGAAGAAAGCCTGCAACTTAAAGACATCAAAAAGAAAAGTTGAAACATGTCTTCGTTTCAGTTAACGCCTTATAAATCTTCTTTTTATTCATTCACCCCCAAAACATCCACTTTTTGCAAAATTAGTGTGTTGATACAACGGTTTCTTTGACTTTTTTTGTCAAATTTGAAACATTAAGAAAATGCTTTTTCAAGACCTGAGATAATAAAATTTACAGAATTAGTTTAGTGACGAAAGAAATGAAGTGAATGGACTAGTGAGGCTAGACAGAAAAGCAACCGCTGTGGTAAATATCAGATATTTTCATGCCCGGTCCCTCCTAAGATACACCGCCCTGAGATACGACACAAGACAGTGGCTCCGCAATACCCACATCAAAATGCAGTCGCGTAGATAGAAAAAGTTCATAGAAGGGTCGAAAATTTTAGATTTTCCGACAAAAATCTAATAAGCATACTTATTTTTCCTTAAATTTTAGCATTACATAACGACGTCCGAATTGAAATAAAAAATCTTCCGAGATATTCACATATTTTTATGTCTAATTCAGATTTAAAATTTGTCCTCTCAAAATGTAACATTTAGACAAAAAATAGACAACCATGTCATAATTTCAACAAGATTAGAAATTTTCCGACAAAATTGCCGTTTAGCTAAACAGAGGAATTTTCGCCCCTTTTGACCACCCTCCAACTACGCCACTGTCAAAACGTTTAACCCTTTGTCTATTCTCTCAATCTTTACTTTTAGAATCAAATTCAAATTTGAAGGCGACACATCCTCCACGTTGTTCTGTTACCAGTGACGTAAGAGCACGTGAGGAGTTAGGTAGAGAGAATTGGAGAGTTGCAGGCGTTTTTTAAAAGGAAATTATAATTAAGCTTTAGCCATCGTTTTAAAATCGTTTTAGTTAATATAGTTTGGAAAAGGGCTCTGCAACGTAGGCAGATCATTCAGATTTTGTGGCCTTTCAGGCCGTCTAATATAGCACAAACATCTTGAGCATAATAATTGGCGAGTCAAAGAGTGACTTAAGCTAGCATTTTCTCCAAAATATCTTAGAACTGGCATAACTTGCGTATTATGGGATCCAGTGCATGATAGCGATTCCTTGATTAGTGATTCCTTTTATTTTCTTTATGCAGATTGCCTGTTGATGATCAATTGTTGATCGATCATTATTTTAGAAGCATAGCCAATGCGAACCAATAGTGAACATTTCTAAACGACAGGGGTGTATCTCACGTCTCACGAGGGTTGGGGGTGCAGGGGTTGGGTGAAGTCAAGGGTAAGGCTTGCCTTAAGCCGTGCCTCCCCCCTAACTTGCTAGGACGGCATTCCCTGCATTATACTAAAAGTTAGGGTGTACCCGACAAGGGTTGGGGGTTGGGTTGTTATACACCCATTTATTTGCTAGTTGATGTTGGTATATATACTTTCGCGCCCTCTACGTCACTTCACTACCGATGGTTCATGCAATGGCAAGTCAAACATATTTTGCTCTACCTTTATGCGACCGAAAAGAATTCTCCCTCTAATCGATGCTAAATGCGGTACGAAGTACATCCTAAACAAATTGTATAAGTGATAAGAATACCTTGTTGAAAAACAAAAGCAATTTTTAATATGTTCAGTCACCCAACTGCTGCAACTAAAGTCTACCAATGCTACAAACGTTTTGCGACAAATGCCAAAATACTTAAAGCAGATAAAATTTTCCATCGAAAACTTGGGATTTGTCGCAGTTCCCACAGCACTCAATAAATCAATTTCTGTAATAAATACAAAAGCCTAGAAAAAATTTCAATTTTAGTGATAGAAACGTTTTTGAATATTTAAGGCATGTCACAAAAAGGTAAAGTTATTGCTCTTACTTCTTGCTTTACTTTTAACTTCTTTAAATATTTCCAGGAATATTTCGTCTGCAGGATTATACTGTGTGCTTTTTAATCCATGCTTCCACGAGATAAGTTCACCCAAACCACGAATAATATCATCACTTGCCTCTCTATATTTTACTGAATCTTTTGAATATATCAAAGCAACATTTTTCCAGTTTAAGGCCCTTAAAAGGCCTTTAATAGTCGGTGTGACCAAATTTAACAGTGGATAAGTGCTGGCAAATGTAGGAAAGGCCTTTTTGTCTGAGAGTTCTTGGCTGGAACACATCTGAAACGATCACATTATTTTGTTTACATTTTTCTGATGTCCTTATATAAAGCAATTAAAGACATATTTCTGAGAGCATTACAACATCAAAAAATTAGTGACCAATAAAACTCAACAAACATGCTTAAAATACCTTCTGCTGAGCTGCTAACCCTGAAAAAACTCCGTAGAGAACCCCACTGCCTGAGAGTTCTATTGAGAAAATCAACTGTTTCCATTGGAAAAAACGATACCTCGCCCCTCTTCCCCCAAAATAGTCGGTTGTAGAGATTTCCATCATTTTATAGCTATCTGATAAGAATCAGAAAGACATCACCAAAGCTTTGCAAAGTTTACAAAGTAACATTTTCAAAACAGAGATGAAAAAACTTTTGAAAATCGCAAAACTCTAATGTAGTGTGCAAGGACTTATGGAGAGCGTTTCTTTCCATTTGTATCCTTAAAATGAGTCTTTATATATATTCATACATTCCTATACTTTCTCATAGAGGTATCTTATATTCTATAAGTGCAAAAATGTGAAAAATTTATCATGAATGCGGTTTAAAGCAGGCCTATACTGGTTTTTGTACAACTTGTTGCAAATTAACGACAAATGAGGCAGCCCCAAAGAAGGGCATCTAGGGTAACTCTAGCGGCCTCTAGGCCGATATATGTTTCTGGAAGGGGTTATTTCGACGAAAATAATTAAATATTGAACTGTATGTGTACTGCTGGTGGTTATAGGCCAGTGACAGTTATGTCATTAGCACTTGCTTTGATTATTCACTTTGGCTATTCCGAACAATTCATGGTAATCTTTTGACTTAGCAGCAATGTAAGTAGTTTGTGAATGGCCTTTGAATAATTTGCTAATTGAACTCGCATATTCTATCATATTCTATCAAAATGTGAATGGCACAGGTGCCAAACAGGTAGCTTAACTATGATCCATAGTATTTCTAACCGAACCTTTCTTGACATTGACAGCAAACCTAGGTACGATTCCCAAATTTAAGCTGAGTTATAAAAAACAAGACCTGGCAGTGGCGGATCCAGGGTGAGTGCCTTGGTGCACAGAACTCAGTCAGTTTTCCAACATACAGCTAAAAATAGTGTTGCCTGAAATAAGTAATATTTAGGCTAAAAAAGTGAAACCTAGAAATTGTAAGTTTTATCGCAGTCTCTTCAGAATCTTAAAATTGCCAGTTTGATGTGATTTGTTCGCCCTTTTCCTTCCTTCTTCTCTGTCGTGATTTTGAAACGATTTTCCAGACGCTGTGAAGGACAACAGCAGTCAATCCTAGAACTCGGAAATAAACGTTTTGTGCCTCGGAAGTGAATTAATTGAAACAATAAACTTTTTGTTTGGAACACGGATGGAACTCAGTCAAAACAGCATCTGGAACTCGGAAATGATACCATATTTGTAAGAGAGCTGTACAATAGCCAGTTGTTGATTGGCTACCTGTTGTTTCTAATCTAATTGTAGAACTGCAAAACTTTGAATTCGAAATGGCGACTGCAGATGTCTTATTTTCACGGCCCTCGCAGCATTTTAGCAGATTATTGAGCGTTTGAGATAAAACCAGGAAGTATCGTTAATTTTCCAGGAGCATTAACTACCTGTATTTTAAATTGCAGTCGTTGAGAGGCCTATGGTCGGACGGAGCACCATATTTTGAAAAATAAGCTGGTGTCTACGTGGGTACCCCCCCCCCCCCCTCCGGTACCAAAATGCATAAATGTGGATAATAATGTTGTCTTAGACACAATTATCAATGCATTCCCTGAAAGACCCTAGCCTTGGCCTGGAACTCAGTCAGATTTTTTGCTGGATCCGCCCCTGCCTGGTATACACTTTCTACAAATTAAGAACAAGCTGAGGCTGGGTTACAGTAAAATGTATTCTGGGACAATGCTTTATCTCAAGAACTAAGATTTGTTTGCCTTCAAAGAGTGCTTTTTTGGTGAATTTTCAAATTCGTCTGCAAACTAAGGATGTCTCACTTACACCCTTATAATTTCAGAACAAAATAAGAACGATCCACACTCAGCTTTTCAAAAAATTCAAGAAAAGCCAGCCTCAATTTCAATTTACTGGTTCTTTTAAAAAAGAGTGTAGGTCCAGGAAAAACACTGGATTTGATTAAAAATGGATTACGTTGAGATTAATGATAATGCCTTAAAATTAACCACACGAAAGAGCTCATTTTTGGTATAGATTTGTTTAAATCTGAAAGAAAAGGTCAAGTTTTATCAGAAACAAATTGTAGACTAGCTGACTGGTAAAAGTTATGTAAGTGTCAAGACCAAAGATAAAGTTACCTTTTTACTCTGATGGTGCATAAATCCACGGAAAATGAATCTCGAATTGAACTTAGCTAAATCGATTTGTGTTTGCTATCACCAAAGGATGGACAATTTTATAAGATTTTTTACTCGGTTACGCTAGGGAGACGCCTGGAGACCTATAAAAATGGCCTAATAAGAGAAGGGAGAGAGAGGATAAAAAGAGAGGGACGTGAGATCAGGTTTGTTGATTGTAGCTTTGAAAGAAGAAAGAAAATAACAGTCTGGGAAGAAAGAAGAGAGCAAAGCAATCCAAAGTTCACAAGCTCTGAGAAAGTAAGTTGCGTCGTGGGACATAGTTTGTAGATTTGACAAGGACTTTGAAACAGTAAACAGGGAAACAAGTTTTGCAACAGCATCAGACTTATCAGGCCCTTTCATGCCTCAACATTAATTATGAATTATCAACCAAATTATTGTTTCGAATCATATACCAATTTTGATATGCTGGAGGGGCCATGCCCCCCCTCACTTTTTGGTTAGCAAAATATATCCAGCCTTGAAGCACTAAATTCCGTTCAGTGGCGTGGGCACTGTTTCGAAGTACCAACCCAAATTTAAGGGGAGTATTTTGCATTGTTTGCCGAATTGCATTGTATTTTGCATTTTGTATCTTACTACCTACCTTCTGAAGGTAGGTTTTAGGACAATGACAAGCTAAGCTTCCTGTTATTGTGACCAATGATTTCTAAGGCTATAATTGCATAGAGGTGGTGACTCTCCTCAAAACAAGTGAAAGTCTTATCATGTTACGGATTCAAAACAGGGATGGATTAAAGTGCCAAGGATTGGGGGGGGGGGAGGGTGTTAAAAAATAAATTGGTTTTGGTGTCACACACTTCAGGTCACTGGAAAATGATGAAAACGCCCATTTTCAAAAATCGCTAAATCAAGATAGAAAGATAAATAAAGTACAATCTTGGCGTAATTTTATTTTTACTAACTACCAAAAATGATTTTTACCGAATGGAAGCAAAACTTCTCCGAAGGAAACAAAAATATTGGGGGGGGGTCACACCCACTAAACCCCCCCCCCTCGCAAAATCCGTCCCTGGACTCAAACCACTGACCCTTGCGTCTGCAGCCCACGACCCTAACCGCTGAACAATGCTCAAAAATGTAAACTGTTAACACTTCTAGATTGGTGTAGAGTACCGAAATGTGACGTCATCAAAAATCATTTTTTGAATTTCTTAAATTTGACCACATAGTCTGAAAGAACAGCATAAAATACCTCTCATTGTGCAAAACCAGTAAGATATGTTCGAAATTGGGCGAGATATGGCCAATGAAAGATTTCGAGTTTGTTAACGGATTACTGTTACTCTGGCCTACACTCTTTTTTTCAAGATTCAGTAAATTTAAGTTCAGGCTGACTGTTCTCAATTTTTTCGAAAATCTGAGGCTGGATTATTCTTAATTTGATCTTAAATTAAGAGGGTGTAAGCAGTGCTATTGCTAGCTTTTTCGCTTTAAGGAGGTGTTCAGGCCTCATTTGCCAACAAAGTGAGTGAGACAGCCTTAATTTGCTGACAAATTTGAATATTCACCGAAAAAGCACCCACACATCGCTAAAAATCATCGATTTTGAGAAAAAATTGAATTTTGCAGAAGCTTAGCCTCAGCTTGTTTTTAATTTGTTCTTAACTTTTGACCAGTTTTGAGGCTCATGTTCTTATAAAATTTTTCTTATAAAAAAAAGAGTGTAGTTCATAAAGTTATGAACCAAGACCAAATAAGAGAGGTTTGATGGGCAAGAGCCTGTGCTCATGTTACCTTGTCCAGGGACGTCAGGGAAGTCTTCTCTGGGAAACAAAGTAATAACAAAATCCCCCGCCAACGTAAAAAGACTGTTATTCTCTTTTCAGAATCATTTGCTTCTCTTTTAGACCAAATCCAAAGATATTGTCAATACAAATTAGGTCTAGATTGTTTAAATAGTTTGTTCATGAAACAAAATGACACTGAACTAGCAACGAAAGTAGGGAAAGCTGACAAGGATGCCAATTTTACGTGGACTGGCAAGATACTGCACTTTTAACACGAGTATTTATCGACAAGGCAGCCAAGATGGCGAAAGGTCTTGATTGGGAGACAGTGAAAACTAAATTGGATGTAATAGCCAATCGCTTTTGAGCAAGATACGATGTGGATAAAATCGTTTACACTGTACCACATAGCTATGCAAACCAATTTAATCCACTTTCCTAGGTGAACTAATTTTGTTCGAATAGCCGCCCTCAACTTCGTGCGGATAGCGTGGGTCTAGTGTAAACGCGACGCCTATCTGAACTAATTTTGATGCGGATAAAATTTATCCGGCACAGTGTAAACAGGGTCATGAATGTAATGCAAATCATAACCTGCTGCTTTTCGCCAATCGAAGAAAATGATGATTATGATAAACAACACCCTTAGCTTAGTTTATGCCTTCCCCTACCCAACCTCCCAACTCTATGACATCTATTCTGCGAATCATTCGAAGAGCTTTAATAAGAGTAACTGTAAAATTTCGTCAACTCACTCAGGCACACCCAAGCATATCTGCCATAGAAGGGGCACTTTGGGCGTGGTTGTTAAGAAATACTCACGTGAGAAACGACGGGGACGTTGATTGCACTTGCAAACTTGACCGGGGCTTGACAATGACAGCCAAGACCGACAAATGCATGAATAGTCGATCCTCGGTTCTTTTGAAACATGTATTGGTAGTGCATTGCTCGTATGCTGTCTATCTCGTTACAACGTGTGTTGTTGAAGACATAGTCGATTCTATAGCCGGGTAACAACGAAAAGTTGTTATTGATCCGCTCAACTGCAATATTGAACGCCTCAGCGTAGAATTTTGCTCCTCCTTCACCATACTCGCTCCCACGATCTGACAAGGTAAATGGCAACAATAGGCCAATCATGATTGATTCCCTATCGTCATTCAGTATAACAGCCCCGCTTGTCTTGGAAACATTGCAAACAATTTCATGCGCGACGTGTCGCTTCAAACGCATACCCGGCCACAGCGACGTTCTAACGCTGTTTCGTCTCAGTAAATTGATACTTGAAGACTGTAACTTGCAAAGGATGCTAGCTACAATAACCATGGTGCATAAAAACCAGGAAATCATCTTGTTTGCGCGATAAAATCTCGATCACTTTAAGCAGATACGCCAAGTGTTTTTATGATCAAAACTGTGTCTAAATGTAATTCAATCCAATTGCAGGTTGCGAGTAGCAAATGTTCCAAATCTTTGATTGGCTAATCAGAATTCAAGAATATGACAACAAACTTCAAAAGGGCCTTTTCAATTTGTCAATGGTTTCAGGACACCTTTTTGTAAAAGTGTTTCACGCAATTATCAGGTCAATCGAATTTAAAGTTTTTTAAATATGGTCTCGTCAAAGTCAATGTGTCCAGTCAAGATTAATCCTACCAAAAAACGGAACAGAGGAATGACCTGCTCGTACTTTGATGCTTTAAGCCCCGGATTGTCTTTTTGTATTGGCAAATAATATAAATAAAGAGTGCAGCGAGCGCGAGGAGCTTGCAGATACCGTCGTGGATAAACTGGATAATCACGACATATTTTAGGAAGGGGGGGGGGCAGCTTCAGAGGCTTTGGGGGAGAGGAGGGAGTATCAAACATGAGAATTATGCTGGCAAAGCAGGGCCGCCGGAGCCAGGGGGGCCACATGGGCACAGGCCCCCCTGTTTGCAAAAAGTACAAAAAGTGTTCCTTTTTGATAAATAAATTGCGTGTTTTTTTCAATGCCAGATATTCTGCCTTAAGAAACTAAGTAAAATAACATAACTCTGGATGTTGTTGGAGGACCATTCACTGGAATTTCCTTTAATCTTTACTTGGTCTTGATGCAAAAACTCAAGCTCCTGTGATGAATGATATCAACTGTGCAGGAGACTGCCATTTTCGCGAGAAAATTTCCTTAGTATGTCTTCAGCAACAAACGCATTAGTGAAAGTTCTGCATCAAGTCCCCGGCGGGCACAGTCAATTGGTGCAATGTATATCGTGTGTGTTCCTGAAGGTAGAAACTGGACCCCTATCTCTGATTCTGGGTAAAGTAAAATGTACCCTATTCTGTGACTTTGCCAAAAATTGTGAAATTCTTTTCATTGAGATTTTTCAAGCTTGAGCAGGAATTTTTTATACCAATTCATGTTAGAACCATTCCTTTTCTTAAACTTATGTCTAGGCAAGTTAAAAAGCAGAGTACACTAAACTTGATTTTAACAACAATCCCTTATGGTTCTCAATATATATTAACAAAATCAGGCAGCTGTAAAACTATAACTGCAACATATTGCTTACTTCACGAAATTGTGTTAGATGTTTTTATGTAGACATGAAAAAGTTGTGTCCCTGCAATGAGTATATGCTAGCAGTAAAGGGTTTTTGAACAAAGAATTAAATTTCTTATCTAGGATTAGAACAACATACAAGAATAGATGCTAAATTTGTTGTACTTCAATATAATTCCTGCCTTTTTGTGTTTTCTCTGACTAATTAAAAAAGCAATCCTATTTTCAAGACTCTATGTCCCAGAATTCTAGTTTACAGACCACACTTTCTCAGAGTGTTTCGGAACTCACATTTAATACGTTTGACCAACTGACTGAGCCCGCCGGGATCAAGTCTAAGGAGAATTGAAAACTTGTTTCGTTAGTAAGACTGATGAGATGAACCTAATCAATGTTGCAAATTGAATTTTCTATGGCAGTGAAAAATGTGTCCGCACCTTCAGGCGATTGCGTAAAGATCAGCCTGCTTCTTACCCGGGGCAAATTCACCTACAATGAATATTATAAGGAAAACAAGTACAGTTTATTGTAATAGGGGTATAAATCATAGATGGAAGAAAGATTTACACTCTCAAAAAAAATTGAAGGCCATGAGATGGGAAGCTATACAAATAATCATGATCAAGAGTGCGTGGTCCCTAAATGGAGTAAATAGCCATGTCTGCTTTCAGCAAAGATAGTTCTCACTATGTCCAGCATGTGTCATTATTTTTATAAATTTCTAAATTACCATGAAATCTGTACCATTTTTGGCACTTACTAATGTTTCGGAAAAATATATTCGTGCCCTTTTTATTCGTTTTGCCCCCCCCCCCTCCCCCTGTTCAAATCTGCGTCCGGCGGCCCTGAAAGTCAGGCACGTTAGTTGACAAAACAGTACAGCTTGAATAGCTAAAAAATCTCTTAGTTATTACACCAAATTTTGCGTAAAAACCACTTGAAAACTTGTTGCGATACGAAGTGTGAGAATATCTCGAAAACTTGTTACGACGTAAGTTTTCGCGTAAAAACCTATTTTGCAGGAATTTGTTCAGCAATACCGAACCCTTTGCAATGCAGATATTTGCTAATGAAAGATAGGGTGTTCTTGTGTTGCTTAACAGCACGTTCTTGAGTGACAAACCATAACCAAAAATATTGTTGAGCTTATTTAAAGGAACTCTAGTCGCATGCTTGTTTCGAGTGATGATAAAATCCTTCGCACTTGGGTCTATCGTGATGAAGAAGCTAAAGCATTTATTTCCAAGTTGGATTATAAGAAAACTGGCGTGTGACAATGGTTTATGTGAGGGGGTTTTGTGTGAGTGGGGTTTCTGTTAGGTAGGGTTTTACGAGAAGTAAGGGGTTTGTGTTCAATCTTGTTGTTAGTTCGTTCTTTGCTTCATGGCACTTCGGGATGGAGGGGGGGGGGGGGGGGGGGTTTGCGTTTACCCGCCTAGGTGTGTTGATCATGGAAGGTTAGCCAACCTCGGGTTAGAGGGCCCTTTAAAGTTTCACCTGAATTAGCTAATTTAGATAATCTACCGAAAATTCAGATCAAACGCAAACTGAGGTTATAGAACTATACATATATCACGCTTGCAGTTGCGAGTTCAAGTATGGGCTAGATCTCTGCCCTCTTCTGCTAATTTAGAACATTTTTGTTTGTTTGTAAAATACAGTGCACAGACTTGATATAAAAAAAATTCCAGGCCTTACACAATAAATTTTGTATTAATTTTATAAAGAATTTGGTGTAAGACATGCCTTTTTTTATCAATGTGCTTATCTGTGTACCTGTCTATCAACAGTAGCCAAATGTTTGCACAAATCGTCATAGATTTCACCTCTTGTGGATCATTCCTAAAATGGGATGGGCGATTGCTTGTGCCGGGGCTGCAATCACAAGAAGGCACAGGAGCAAAAAACTATTCAACCCGCTTTGTACACCAAAACAAGGAACATTTTACTGTAAATTACTTTTCAACAAATATCTGTATTAGGCACCAGCAAATCATATATCTTTGAGAACCAAAACTGTGCAAATGTCAACCCTGTTTGAATAAAAGAAAAAGTATACCCTCTTTTGGAGTCAGATCAGGCACCACGCACCATTTTATAAGTGGGAGGGCTGAGGAGGGGGTGACCGAAATTCTTGGTGGCCACGCCCTTTAGAACACCGAAAAAAGTCCCTTTTAGAAAATACTTGCTTTTTTCCACTTATTATTTATAAACAGTCCGATTCAGAGAAGATTTCAATTATCATAAAAAAGATATAATTAGCTTGAGGAAGATTAGACACCAAGCTAACCAAGTTAGAAAATACAGCATATCATTAAACAAGATTGAAACTAATATTGCAAAAAATTGGGGGCGGGGCTATAGCCTCTGCTAGCCCAATGGCTGTGCGGCGCCAGAGTCAGATTGTTTATACAATTATAAAATACTTGTGTTGAAAAAGTAAAAAAAAATATTGGGATCTTAATGTGCAAGGAGTACATTTTGAAAAGAAATTTTAAAAAAATAGGGAAATTTCACGCCATACGAAAACGCGCGAAAACCCCTATTAGTTGCGTAAACTGGTTTAACCTATTCCCATTTGAAGCTCAAACCTGAAATACGAACGCGAATTTCAGGGGGCTAAGCCCTTGAAAGCAATGGGCTAAAAAAGCACATATTCAATGCCGTTTAATCATGCAATGATAGACATCAACCCAATTTACCTTGACTTTTGCTGTCAACATTAAAAACAGCAAGATTTGTAAGAGATTTTGAAATTTTAGACATGAGCAACGAAAAATCGATCAAGCATTTGCTGGAAGAAAGAACAAACAGCTATCTGTATAAATATGTACAATATTATTTCAAGTAATAAAAACTATCATTCATTCAATTATTAATTTCTTACCTTGTTACCTAAATGTTTATACAATTTCATTTATCTTAATCCAAAAAATTTACAGTGCTAAAATTGACAAAAATTGAGAACCTAGATACTAGGAACTTCGCAACGTAGCGACATCGACTACCGTATCTTACAGCATAACTGCACGATCTATGATACATTGGAAGCAGTGGGATAAATAACCGCAAATAGAAAGACGGGGAATAACCTTTGACGGGGGCAATTGTCAAATCCAAATAAAGAATGTTATGTCTACGGTTTCTTGTACGCTATAATGGAGGGATTTTTCGTTTGTATGCGTGTCTAGTGGCGTAACGCAGTTTAGGGGGCCCCGACCAAAAGAAGCCCCCAAATTATTGTTATATCCATGCTCTTTTAGACTCGCTCAAGTTCACCTCATTTTTAAAAACTTTCTTAAACTGAAGCTTCTGCTATCAACGAGAAATATTATCATATTAACATTTTACTGTTGCACTTAATATGATCTACAGCGTTTCTTGCAGTCCATACTAAATAAGGACCACATTCTTAGTTTTCCCTTAGAACACGCAAACACAAATCTAGTGGCCAGGCAAGGGGCACATTAGGAGAATGACAATTGATCCAGGGTTCCTATCTAGGACCAATGGCTCAGAAAGGGGAAAATGTTTTTGCAATGGGGTAAAGGCTAGATAAAAAGGTATCGGGTCGAACAAAACTAGGGAAGTATGACAGTATTATCAGGAATAACTACATAAAATCTTAAAACAATAAGCAAAGCGTGGTTAAAAAATACCAAAACCAGCCTCCGTGAGCAGATAAATGGGTTAGACGGTCCCTTCATCTCAGGGCCCGTTTCTAATTTTCTCTAGTTGTTCAAAGCACAGGCACCTATCTTGCATTAATACTCCGAATACTGATGTTGTCAAAAAGCGTCTTCGCGTAAACGTCTTCGCACGGGCCACGTTTGGCAAACCATGTTCCCATACATGAAAATAACCTTAAATTGTAGCAGCTGCAGTCGTACCTGTCGCGATAACTGATGTCAAATCCTGCAGGGTTACAGTAAGCTTTAGCTGACTCAAGAACCAAAAAACTACAACGAACAGGACTGTATTTGGTGAACACTCTTGCGGAGCAGCACATTCATCTGCAATGAATCTTAGCAAACATCATAAATCATCTTTCTTTGTGATCCTCTAGAATGTCAGACCAAGCAACCGCAGGGCGGCAGGAAATTTTCAACACAAGATACCGAGAAATCCAGACACTGTCATTTGATACGACCTTGGCTCTGGAAAAAGATCAGAATCAGGCTTTTGTCTCCCAGGTTGTTGGCAGTAAAATAACCGACTCGTCTGTTGGTGTGTTCTTGCTTGTTTTTAGAGTAAGCAGCCTATGACTAACGTCCAAGGACGGCAAATCAGATGGCGGCTCTACCCTGGCTCTATACCGTGATCCTTTGCGGAACAGCGTTGGTGACGTGTTTGGTGAAGGACATAAGGACCCCTGAGGAGTAGCCCTTGGATTTCTTTTATGAGTACTAGGTACTGGGGTATTAGAACCAGTCCCTTTGTCCCTCATTGCTTCCGATAGCAAAAGTTCATGCTTCAATATGATGTTTTTATATTTGTCGTTAATGTCATTCAACCAATATGTAGTTATAACACCTTTTCCCTGCAAAAGAATATGTTAAATATAGAACGCTGTTCGCTTTGTAGGCGCAAAAATAAAACATATGAAAAAGGCGTTCACACAAACTCTCTTAACCAAAAGACAATATTGGAGAACAAAACCTCTGCGATAATATGAATAAACTGAGAGCATAGGAGAGCACCATATGATGAACCATCATATGCCTCATAGGAGAGTATGAAAAAAGCCTCTTTCAAGATGCTTTATTTGAGAACTATCAAAGTGGAGAATTGATTTTGCAAAAAACAATTGCCAGTGACAATTCTGTGAACGCTTGTATGGTTAGCAGAGAGTTCAAGCCTGCAAGATTTTCGGGGAGCGCAAACTCATTAGGAACAGTTGTCTATTTTCTTCATTCCAGATAATCGCGAAAAATAATGGAAGGAAAAAGCTGCCCAGATTTCAGGTATAGGGTATCTTAGATACCGGTAAGTTGGGAAACACAAATCTGGAAGGCTTTTGATTATTTATTCCTTTGCATCAGGTTTCAAAAATACAACCAGTTTGAAAAATTAACAAACTAAGGAATTACATTTTATCTTCTCATGAATGTTTTCAAGGTTATTTCAATCAAACACCAACAACCAAGAAATCTGTTGGTAATTTTATCAAAAAGAGCTTTCGTACACATTCATTATTTTCATTCATTCTTTACACTTGAGCACCTCAGCTTAAAACGATACTTAGAATTGGGTAAGGCGAACGTCCTGCATTTTCATGTGGATCAATCAAACAAACTTTAATCAGTTTTTGAAGCACATTACATGACCTAATAGAATTAAGAACATTCTTCAAAAGGTGTAGTTGTAAGATCATGCTTCAAAGAAATAGGTCTTGAAAGTTTGCAATTATGTTGTTTGGAAAACGATACCAAACGAGATACAGAGTTTATAAAAGAATGTTAACTTAAAACGGGTAGAGTTGGATACGGCCTAACAAAATCTGTTGAAGAAAGTAGGGGAAGATGGTATATTAAAGTACTGCGCTGAAAATAAACGCTTAAATCCCGCCACAAAGCGGACGCTTTTTGCACGTGGAAGAAACTTAATCTCGTAATCTTTACCGACTGTGGTATAAAGGTGAAGTAGGGCGTACTCAATCCTGTCTCAGTTTGCATTCAAAGCGACTCATAGCGACAGCTCGCTGTAACTGACAGTCTCGCACACCTTACTAAATGACCTAATTTATTCTGTATCAGAGATGAAATTGATATCCTACCAAGCTTGAAGTTAATAGAAATGCCGCGCATTGATTCAGTCGAATTATGAAGAACAAAGCACTTGCTACCCTTTATGCGTTACCAGCTACTTAGAAAATAACTCTACCGAAACGTAGGCTAGTTTCAAAATCTTTAGTCGGAACTATAATGTTAATGACATTTATCTACGGGAGAGAGGCTTCATCGTGCAACACCCTTGCTTATAGTCTCACATTGGTAACCAGTGAAGTACATAACATTGTATGAGGGCCTAACAACGTATTCTATGAGTAATTTGATCGAACTGATCATTGTTTAACAATCCGGCTATATCATTTCTATAAAAAGGTAGCCTCATATTGAATCAAAGGTAGCCTCAAATTGAATCAAAGGTAGCCTCATCCGAATTGCTTCCAACACAAGAAGATTCAACGTCAATTATACAAAAATTATATTGCACAGTCACTTAAATGCTGTGAGTACCTCAGATTTGTCCAAAAACCAGCTAAACAAGGATAGAGTTGGTTAAAACATAACTACAGTATGGCAAAACTAAACAGGAGTTAAGCGACGACAATGATTAGCGTTCATTTTGTGTCCACTTGACCTTGAAATTTGAGTGAGACTTCAAAATCTTAATTAAAATTTGTCCAGGAAAACAAGATTGATGTCAAATTTCATGTTTATTTGCTCTAGGAGTTTGCCATAAGAGCAGGTTCTGCGAGCTTGCAGATGCATTCAATCAAATGCGCTTTGTGAATCAAAGAAATAAGGCAGATAGGAGATAAAGGGCTGTGACAACGATAAGAGGGCGAGAAGAAAAAAGTTGAAAAAGTATCTCACCTTGACCGCTATCTCTCCTCTTGTTTGCAGCTCAAAACCGCCAATATCTGTCAAAATTTCTTTCGTTGACTCGCTTACGTGAATCTTTAGGGCTATTTTGAAATAAAAGATCATGGGATCTGTAGAAATAGCTCTTGCACGAAGTACAATTATCGTCGAGGAGAAATCGACAAAGATTCTCATTCAAGGTAGAAATCAATTCATGATTGCAAGTGGAACAAAAAATGCCAAAGAAACAATTCATTTAGGTTTTCTTGGACTCCCGTAAACAAAAAAAAGAAGCGATCTTTGTTGGTCGTGAGAATTTCTCATCGGAAGTCTTTCGCCATGTCTGAAGTTACTGATTGGTCAAAATGAAGCCAATCACACGTATTCTTCCTGCTCTTGTTTGACATCGATGCAAATCTGGATTCAAAATTTTGTAAGCTTCGAGTCCTCATTCATCATTCAATATGAGTTTCAAGGAATTTTGAGTTAAGTACATGCTAGACAAGGTGCATTTTCGGGACTTCGGATACTATTTTAAAGCTCAAAATATAGTGAAATATTGAACTTCAAGAAAAAATATCAAATTCAAAATATCTGCTTTTTAATTTTATTATAAAGCTTAATTAAAGATGAAACCCCTTGGTTGTTTGCAATTGGCAGGCTTCTTGACTAATGTTTACAACGCAAAGGACACCCAGGCGCACTTCGGGTGACTCGCATTTTCACAAAATCTGACCAACTTTCAATTTCTATAGAATTCTTCCGTCTTACTTAAGCCAAAATCCCGACCATTTCCTAACACCCTTTCAAAGTCAAAATTAACGGGAATAAAGCAAATACGATCGCGAGGCTGTGATTTTTGGGATTATTTTCAACAGCAAGAAGTGATGTTTTCAAAAGCTTGTGGGAAAGATCTCTGAACCGAGCACTGGAAGAAAGCGCTTGGATACAGATAAACCATTAAGTGGATCTACTGATACCAATAAACCATTTGTTAATGGTAAACCATTATGGTCACACATCATTACTAACAGGGCTTTTTCATAAAAAGAAGTACAGATGGTTTATGATTGGCTCACCAAATGCACACCCATTGCCTATTCAGATAAAGAACACGTCATAACAATATGAAACAATATGTCTAGAGAAAATTAACTTTGGTTTTGTTGAATAAGATCATAGATAAAAACAGGACTGACCTTCCCCAGTAGACTCCATCCTGGATGCTGTGTTGACCGTGTCACCAAACAAGCAGTATCTAGGCATCGTAGACCCGACAACACCAGTCACAACAGATCCTGCAACATAGATCAATCCCAATATTCTAAATAAAATTTGAATGAAGTTTCCCTTGGAAAATTCGCAGGGGTTCAAAGTATGATCTATCAATTAATTTAGGAAATTTGCCTGTTTCTCAATAAAAGGAGAAATTTCCCAATATAAAAACACAGCCCTGGTGATATTTGAAATATTGAAGTAATTGAACAGTGGTATCGTCATATTATCGATCAATCTCCTTGATCATGACTATCAAATAAAAATAGGGGAGCAAAAATCGATATTCAAAGGATATCATAATATTAGAATAATTGGTTCAAGCTTATTGTCAAAAAGAAGAAAATACTGATTTATTCAAACCATTAGCGAGTTATTGAAAAAAGCAAAGCAGCAGCAACAGCAACAACATCCAAAATAAAATACACACAACAACAACAACAACAACAATAGCCAAGCAAAGCAAGCAACAGAAACAGCCACAACAACAAATAGAAGCCCAACTAGCACGGATTAATAAGGTTAGAGGAAAAAATAACTAATCCGAGGCAAATACCTGAATTGATTCCAATCCTGATCCGCAGCTGGCTATCTTTTTGGTGTTGAATAACAAATGTTTTAACTGCATTTAATATATGGAAGGCCATTAAGGCAATCTCTTTCGCGTGTTCATTGCCGTTACGAACTGGCAAACCAGAAACTACCATGTACGCGTCCCCTATCGTTTCAACCTACAAAAAATAAAACAAAAATCTAGAAATAGAGCCATTGTTATCGAGAGCATTAAAACATGGTTCGGGGACTTCAACCCTGTTCATTTTTGGTTTGTTTTCAAAATTTCAAATATCATCATTGCTCCCTTCCAGTAGGAAGTCGAATGCAATGCCATTTTAAATTTTTCATATTTAGTAAGATATGAAGCAAGTGCATAGTTTCTTCAATTCTTGAGTTTTTTCTGCTTGAAGTTTGCACAAACTTCCCCCGCAAATATAAAAACTTACATTTGTCAAATATTCAAAGTAAAGTATAAAAAGGCATCATGTAGTAGGGCATACAAAATTCAACATCGATGCTAACATAGCGAAAGCAGGGCTTTTATAACAGGCTTTCGCAAAAAGAAATATATCTCAGATTTCGTATTCTTGAAAAAATGGGTATACATGGATGGATGTAGGCTTATACGCAAATTAGCTTATACACCATTCAATGGACATCGACAGCTATTGTTGTCTTTGTTCTGTGAATATATATATTGCACGCATGGCTTAAAAAGTTTCACATAGAACATTTAATGTGCAAATTTCCTATGGGGAAATCAGGAAACGTCTTTTAACGTTAAGGCCTGACAAAATAAGGTTTTGGTTAAAGGTTCTGGGAGAAAAGAACTCGCGCAAAAAACGAATAACGTAATCACCTTGTAAACATTGTAATACTTTATGATGCTATCAAACAGCGTGTAAAGTTGGTTCAGGAATGTAACAACCTAAAAGGAATAAAAATAACGCCAAGGTTTATACAACAAGAAAAGATGTGAATGCAACCCTAAGACTTATGTAGGGATATAGATCTCATAGTGTGATAAATTGCCATGGGTCAGTCGACCTATGACAACTGCTCGCGCAGCCAGTCCAGCAGTCCAGCAACTGCTCGCATCATATTGCATTCAATAAAATAAAAATCCTTTATGTACACACAAGCTTTCAAATTCAAGTGTCACTTAATCGAAAATCTTTACAGCGTGGATGAATGCACTTGGATGAAGGTCAAAAGATCTTCATTGACGTAGGTAAAAGTCCGATAACTATCACGGTGGTGGGAGAACTAATTATTGTGACCTAAAATTACGAAAACTTATTTAAAAAACAACAAGGTATATGCTGGCAAAAACTGGTAGAATGTATTCAGTTTTGACCCTTCTGTTAAACAAGACTACAACCTCCCCAGATCCCCAAAAGCCTTAACATTCAAACAAATTTCAAAACAAAAGCTGTGCAACTAATGTTGCTTAAAAACAAGGCTGTTAATAACAGTTATTCTCCACAAGTTTACGATTGTGTAAAAAAGGGAACTTTAACTGAAGATAATAGAGATTTCAGCAATTATGTAGAAGAGGTTCCAGTTTATTGATGGCTGGCAACCGAGCGATGACCTAGCAAGGCAGCGAAATAACTGGCTATTTGTGATTACCAAGAAGCCGCCAGTATGAAGTAACTACAAAAAGGTGTGATATAAAATACATATTTTTCGGTACATTTTAGGCATCGAAACGACGTCCGCGTAACACTATAATCGACAGTCACTGGATCTGAGCGAAAAAGATCTAAGTGAAAGCAACGTTATTAACTTTTTAAAAATACACAGCTACATATTTTGCAGACGCCTGTTTCGGCGCCTCTGATTCTTTGTTCATCGGCATCTTTGAGAAAACGTGACTGATAACGAATGACCTAAGAAATGGTTGATGTTTTGTGATTTAAGAAAATTTCTTTTTCAATGCTCCTGGAAAATTAAATGGAATGAATTTCAAAGTACTACACTCCCGACAATCAAAAACCAGAATTGTCTTTGGAGACATTTCGGTTATCACTGAGAACAGATGGACTTTCATTAAAACAGAAAAAAACATCAAGGGGTTAAAAGAAATTCAGCTTTCTCAGCAGAAGATATTTTTACAGGATAGATAAAAGTCAAGATTTCTCTAAGACTCATTCTATAACTTTTGAAATTTATAGTTCAGTAGGCCAGGTTAAAGAAACGAAATGGTAAAGATCGTAAAACCCTCTACAGTTTTGGATGAGGTACCATAAAACTTCGCAGTATTAAGAGGCTGGATAGACATGAAGACAAAATCTGGAGCAATGTAGACATAAGTAAACCTAGCGTTTTCCGAGACAGAAAGTACTTTGAGTATTTGTCTAGGCTTCCACTAACGTAGGAATCACGTGGAATTTGAAACTGTTCACGTGGAATTTGAAACTGTTCATGGGGAGTCTGAAACTGTTCACGTGGAGTCTGAAATTGTTCACCTAGAACGTGGGACTGTTCACGTGGACCATAATAAGACTTTCCAAATAAGACACTGTTAACATCTAGGTCTATAGTAATGGCCAGCGGATAAAACACTAAGAAGTTTTTATTTGTCTGTATGCAAAACAATTGAGATCTTGTCACTCAAAATCTGAATAAAATTTAATCAGCATCAAAAAGCACGAATATTTCTTAACTTGTAAATGAGAATAAAACCCATTCCTTCAAGATGACCACTCATGCGTTCTAAGAACGCATAGATGAAAACAGGTCTAAAGAAAGACCAATATCAATTAGGTCTTTAGTAATCGCTTAATAGCTTCTTGATGCAAGTGTTATAACTCAACGTATAAACCGGGTCAATATTGCTCGAAAAGAAGAAATTCGTCATGAAACTCACTTCCATAGCGGTGCTTGCAGCGCAAAGTGACGTAAATCCGACAATATCACTAAAGTAAATAGTCACTTCTCTAAATGTCTCTGCTTCTACTTCCTTCCCTTTAGTTAGCTGCTTGTACACTGCACGTGGCAACATTCTGCCCACCAATGCCTCAATACGCTTTTTCTCTTCTGAAAGTTCTTTATTCTTTTGCTCAACAAGGTGTTCCCAGTTCTTGGCATACTGCTCAATTCTGTACAGCAAATCATCAACTATATTGCTTTTGCTAGAATAAAATAATCTCAAAATAAAAGAATAGCACAACCTATCCTTTTAACTTAGCAAAAAATGCTTTCAAAACCTCCTTTAAATCAGTACAGTTATCAACGCTTCAATTTGCCTTTGCCAGCACTGTTCCAATTGGCTCCATTGGCCATGTCGAAATTTGAAGGATAAACAAAATTGATAGAATGCAATACATAACACGGTAAATAACGTTAAGACTGCATTTTCCTTCTCTTCTGTAACATTGAAAAAGTTAAATAAAGGTAATTTAAAACATGCAATGGCTTTTCTTTTAATCTTATTTAAAACACAGTGCAATTTGTAATATCTTTGTACATTTTCCGCCATATCTCTCACCCTCTACTGCCAAATGAACGAAATGTGTCTGAGAAAATGGGTACGGAGCAAATACGGGCTCCCATGTAGCTCCCTCGTAACTACTTAACTGAAATTTAAAAGGCAACTCTGCGCTGACTCTCTGGGAATCCACTATCAGGATGAAAGTTAAAAGACCAAGCAAAGATCAATCGATGAATCCCTATCAAAGACTGCTAAACAATCTCTTCATCGTTCTTTGTTGGACTGTGCATTTTAATGACGATACTAGCAACTTAATATACATACAACCCATTTCCCTTCATAGCTGCTTCGGTCTCTTTCGCCATTTCTGAAAACGACGGCCTGTCCTGTGGGTTTTCACTCCAGCATCTGCACATCATTGTCTGCAATTCAGGTGCGTTCTCGATGCTGTTTGGAACGATAGGCCGAAAAGGCGGGTTTTCAGCTTTCACTACTCGTGCCACAATTTCTAAAGGGAAGAAGGTCTCACTCATATGGCTTTACTGTATCAAATAGGGTGAAGAAATCTCTATTGTTCTTTTGCATTAAGATAAAATTACGAAAGGACTCTTAAGGGAAATCATGCTCTACATTGCAAAAGAAAAATCAATACGATAACATCATAACATAGTGAAATAATTCAAAAATATCATGACACTAAAACTGAAAAAGCAAGTTGCAGAGTTGCTAATATTATCCAAAATGGATTATAACGATGTCGTATTTCATCCTCTTTCATTAAAACTACAAAAACGACTACAAAAGCTGGCTTTCAATTATATAACAGATCATAACAAACCAGCATATATTGACATATCATTAAATAAAAACAGCAAACATCTGATATCAAACTCTGCGCCACAAATTGCAACTACAACAAATTTTAAATTTTGAGGAACAGTGCAGCTGAAATTTTTAACAAGATGCCAAATGCGATAAGAAATTCAAAAACGAAATCCGAATTCTCATCAAAATCTAAAGAATATTTCCTTACTGAAGCAAAAAAGAGGCTTTTAGTTTGATTTGATTCATAAAGAGAAGAACCTAACTTTAAATTCCAATTTACATTTTATCAAACTATTTTAATCTTTACTTTTCATTAAGCAACTTTTACATCGTGTAGTATTTAACGACCAGATGAAGAGCCACCCTGTGGAGATACTGGTCATGATTCATTTATTATTATTATCATTATTATTATTATTATTAATACGAAGAATTTTAACGTAAAACGAACACGTGGGTTTTGATATCAAGATTCCCACATTTACGGAATTGTTAGAATTCTGTTTATTCTTCAAAACACATCAAACGCGATGTTTTTCTAACTTTAACTTCCGCTTTTCTAAAGATACAAGTTTTCAAGCTGACATTTCTCAGAAACAAACTTAAAAAACAGCCATGAAATAAACATAAATAAAAGAAAAGTAAGGCTTTGATCACGGAAGAGCTGTCAAGTGCCAAATCGAGTCATACCGAAAGCCCTTTTATTTTAAAATCTAATACTAGTACAAAATTCACAGATATTAATTAGGCAGTTGAGGGCTGGCATAAAAAATTAAACGCCGACCGATGTTAAATACAAAGATTACCTAACTTTAAGTAAAACTGACATTATGGTCTCGCCCATATAATTTCAAGGCAATTCTAAACAATTGGAATCACATAACTAGTTACTGTACCAAACATGGGGTGCCGTTACAGAGAGTTATTTATTTGGACTTTTGTTCAAATGGAAATAACTCTTAAAAATAAAATATTGATATAGCAAAAACCTAAATACAAAAAAGGTTAATATAAAAAGGTTAAAAGTGAATGTCCTTTATCAATACTGATATTTCTGTTTAGATTTCATCTTTACGCTAAACCGTTAACAGCATCATTGAATCTAAACTTTGTTTAAGAAGTCTTTATTGCGAATATTTGTTAAGTTAGTGAACTATTTACGCCGAAATCTAATAGTACACATACATATAGCTGTATAATGAACACTTGTACCTTCACAACTGAGGTCTACATCACTCCAAGGGCCTCTTCTTGTGTGACACTCTTGTAAAATCACCCCGAAACTGTAAACATCTCCTTTAGCTGACCCCCGAGCGGGAGGATTCGGATCTCGTAGCAGCTCTGGTGCTACCCATAAATGACCTACGAAAAGCAGACCTGTAGTTCAGCGACCTTCTCTAATTAGATTGGACATTCACAAGAATACCGTCTCCTGATCTTGCAAAACCATTAAGGTATTCAAAAGGCAGTGTAGAAGAGACATTAAAAACAAGAAGATTTGAATTCAGACACAACATCTGTATATATATAGGGAAAAGAAGTAGGCATGAGGCTTAGAGACTCTTTAAGCAATATCATTATGAGCCACACCGCAAAGTACTGCAGACATATCTGTTTATTTGATCGTATCGATGCAAACGAATTGCACCGATGTTCTACATAACAAAATACTTACTTCTGCTATCAAGAAGCTTGTTGTATTCAAGACCCTTGGTTTTTCTTTTCAGGGTATGCAGACCAAAGTCAGTGATCTTCACCAACCAATTACTATCAATCAAACAATTGGAAGACTTGAGACTCCCGTGGGATAAGATTGGACTATTGTGAAGATAGGCCATTCCCTGCAACAGACATTGTATATGCGTTTATGGAAAGAGGGGATCTCAAATACCAACCCCGTTAAAATGGATCGCAGGATGTCTCAAAAACACTGCGCTCAATATAAATAAAACAAAAAACACCCTATAATGGCAACTGAAGGATATATCTTTTGGAACGTGTCTACTACGCGCCATTCGAGAGACAACTAGCTATCCAACAAATATTCAGTGATTGAATAAACCAACAAAATATAAAAAATTCTGTTAAAGGTAAAGCCTCGAGATTCTTCTAAATACGGTACTCTTGTTGGTTACAAAATTGAGAGCTGAAAGGTAGCTAAAAATTCTAAAGTTAAACGAGTAGAACCATCCATGGTGCAAAAAATGCTTTAAGGGTACCGTCACATATGATACGCAATCAGTCAAAAATAACCATGTCAGATATCATCTTCTTTATCTTAATTATATTTTAAAACTTAATTTTAAAATAGGCGTTCCTGGAATCTTTCAGTTGCCTGAAGGGTGTGGCACCAAAATCCATTCTTTATCTAACACCCCCTCCTCCCAATCTTTGTTGCTTAAATCTGTCCCTGCAGATATTAATAATTGCAATAGAAATTACCTTTGTGATATCTGATATCAACGACAAAAGGAATAGTGTTTCCAGCTTCATGTTGTCGTTCTCAAGCACATCCTTAAAAAACAATAAACACGGATTTGTACGTTGTTGCAATTCCATTTCTGTTTGGTAGCTTGTAAAGGCCAGGGATTACTTTAAGTTTTAAATGTGCACGCCAAATTGATAAATTTGATATTAGAGAATTCATAATGAAGAGAATACGCTGTTTTAACCATCCCAAACAAATGACAGGCTTTAGGAGACGATAAGGGACCAACAGGGTAACAACAAGGAAACATATAGAGTTTTCAAACAAGGATACATTCTTTTTCTTTTTTTTATCTATACCCCCAAGTATGTACCCCTCCCCACATGCTCTATATTCTAATGTTCAAGAATTTTGCTTCTGATATTATCGGTCAACCTTTCGACTTACTCAATCGTTTACCCATACCCCAATTTGCTCTTTCGTGTCCATTTTTCCCAATTTTGTTAATTATCATTCCATGTTAATTTAGCAATATTTGAATCTGTGAACTTCCCTATAATCTGCTACAGGTTATCTAGTTATTGACTTCCTTATATAAGTCGAGTTTACAAAGCACAAGTTTTCAACGAAATAGAGCATCTAGCAAATGAAATTATACAAAGGCTGGGAACTCCTAGCAAAATGAAAATAAGAGTAATTAAGACTTGCAAAAAATCCTGAATGTGTTACCTCTAAGCTCCCATGAGCAGCAATCTGAGTGACAATTAGAACTCTGCCAGGTTTTACATGGGCACCAATGAAAGGGTTTATGTTATCATGGCGAATTTCCCGTATCTAAAATTAAAGATCAAATACTTCAAGTTATTAACCTTGTTTTCTTTAAGTTTTACAACCAAAACAATACTTGCTGCGCGGTCAGAAATTCGACAAGAATATGATAACAACCGAGTTTCTATTACCAGAGAGTAGAGTGTTTGGATGCATATGAAAAGTTGCCTTATGATCACATTAAGCGTGAAACTCGGAGTAGCAATTTTCATTCGTATAGTGTGATACACCAAATAGTGGGATATGCCTATGCATAATAATCTGAATCGAATTTTGCATTGCACAAAATTCCTTCCATAAAGTTGCATCGAGAGGGAGGGGGTGTTCTACTAAATACCAGGCGATAAACAGGGTTATGATTAACGATTCTGTTTAGCTTCTAAAAATGAGCTGATCAATACACAGCGATAATTTGCTTTCGTTATAAGGTATGTTGTGTGGTCGATTTTGTCGTAAATCTTGCGAAAATACAAACATATTTCTGGATACAGTTAAGTAAGCCCTGTTGACAATTAAAGGGTTTCGTTGAAAATGAAGCAAAAAACATCGCAAATTGGCCCATTTGAACAAAAGCTTATTTTCTGCAAGGAACACGATTGATTTTTTCCAAAACATTTGCTTCGAGATTCCTGGCCAAAACTACTGCGAAAAACGCCTGAATAAATGCCGCGTAGCATACAGATTTAGTCTAACATATATGTCACATGCCACCTCTCCCCTATGAAAGTTGGTGTACATGTACTTTAATAGTAGTGACACCGTTTGTCCAGGATTGTAGTTTCTTGAATCTTGCTTTAGAGACGATCCATGTCCCCAAAGAGACGATCCATGAATATCTATATTCCTAAAGAACTATATAATGGTAAAATGATATTAAGAATCACAAACCTGTTTCAGTTCTAAAAGTGACTCTCGCTTGAGTTCAATGTTATGAGCTTCAATGATCTTAACAGCCACCCAATCTGTTTTGTAAATTGCACGCACAGTTTCAATCGATGATTTCTTCCGCACTGGTGACAAAGGAATGTCTTTCTCGATGCTCTAAGATAAATGGCGAAAGCAGATAAAAATCTCTTCTGATTGGCAGCCAGCATTTGGCCATTGTTTCATAGTTACACACTAAGAAAATATATAGCGCACAGAACAAAAATCTTACCACGCTTGGTGTAGAAATTGCTTGTGTAAAGGTACCATTATGAAGCATCAATTCTGAAATATCGACTTCCCATAACTTATTTGTCAGCGATCTTTCCAAACGATAACTCCTTTAATATAAAAATGAAAATTCATGAAAACTACACTGTTGTCCTCAGATTAATAAGGGTTGGGGTAACTGCGACATTTTGAATGACAAATCAACTCAAGAACTGTTTCCCATTCACAAACAATAGTCACAGAATCACATTGAATTTGCAACACACACACACACCGACATTATTTTCAGATATTTCAATATTCTCTCATATGCTTCCCATACGAAATTGCTACATGGGAAACAAAACTACTACATGTACAAGGAAAGGGGCAGCCGTAGAGAACAACGGACACACGATGAAATAAAAGGCCTTGGGTCTAGGTAAGTGATTAATACCTGTCCTGCATAATAACTTCACAACAGAAATACCTGTATTTAAAGACTGGTAACAGAACCAGCATAACGACGATAATAGACACTGAAATGGAAATTGCCAGCACCTTTGTATCTGAAAAGGAGAGATTCAAATACTTAGAAACCCATAAGACAATAGCAGCATTGTGATAAGAAGTTAAGACATTTATAAGTAGGGCTGGGACATCAAAATGTATTCTTGTACAAAGCACCTCTAAGGCAAGAATGATAATATTTGGGGTAGAAATTCATTCAGTGCATACAGGGGGCAGCAAAAGAAAGAAACCGGCGCCTTTAGAGGGGGCAGAGCAGATCGCCAAAGGGAGCAGATCGTAAAATTCTTTAGCGAAGAGGGACGTATGAATGACTGTGTTAGAATGTCCTATGGATAATGTATGCTTGGAGGCCAGTAGCTGTCAATTTGCGGGCGTTTCTCCGGTCGCAGCCTTAGAAAAAGCGGCTTATACGTGTCTAGAATTTCGCCACGATTAACTTAAAATAATTTACAACGTAAGACTGAAATATCTTTTACTCTTTGCATGCGACACTTCTAAATTTAATAACTAATTGTTTGTCATACATTGGGTAAGGAATATAGCTGGACCAATAAAACCAGGATTTAGGGCTTTGTATATAGAACCGCCCATTCAGAGTCATGTTCCAGTTGCTTACTTCCACTGATAATATTTCATAGATATATATATGGCGCTGTCAACGATACATAAAACCATCATCACGGGGTGGAATGCAGTCGTCCAATCGTTACGAATAACAGGTTCAAACGATATTTTAACAAACACAGCCTGAAAACGCTGAGTTTTTTTTAAGTGTCGGAGGCTGGTTGGGGGGGGGGGGCGGGGAGAAAAACACAATTCATTTATTTAACCTTAACGCTATTAGAATAAATAACTACAGCCCTATAAAACTTAACCAATGTTGTTCTGCCAGGGAGTTGTGTTTCAGATTTTAGCTCTTCAGAAGCGTTTAAAGTTGTTTTTTAAAACGATCTTATGTCGGTAGCTCACGAACTTCAGCTTGAAAAGGCAGAACCATCAGTTTTAAAATGATGGTCTTCGTTCATTTCAACTGTACTGCTGTGTATAAATATTTCATATCCTGTCGAACACCTAGATATTGTTTTACATGTTTACGAACATGTAACAGCTTTTCCGTTTAGCAATATAATTTTGAAGGGTATTTTAAGGTCAAAGTTAGTTTTTTCCTACTTCATTAAGTACGTATTGTCTCTTTTTAAACAGTACGAATTTCACCATTATGCCTCTGACACTTCATGACGTCAAACACGCGCTGGGTTTACATAGAATGCGAAACATAAGAGCTAATATCTAATAACAAAAGAAGCACGAAAATAAAAAGACTGAAAAATCACGAAGAGCACGAGAGTATTGTAATAAATGTTATGCAGAAGGAAATTTTGTTTGATAAAAACATTTTGATGGAGATATGCAATTACAAGAAGGGATTTCAGTAAAGAGGGATTCAACAATTCTTCGTAATCAGCAAATATACTTATCGGCTTTTTACCAAGAAATCTAACAAGTAAACACAATGTTTGCTAACAGGAATTCCCATTTCAAAAAAACTGCTTTTAATCTAATTTTCTGCGTTAGCTCCTAGCCTTAGATTGAAATTTATGTAAATAGAGAATAAGGTACGAAAAATGTGACGACTTGATCAGACTATGAGAAAACCTCCATTGGTAAACATATTCCAATGAGAGAAACCCCAAAACAATGGAAAAAATTGGTCCTAGGGTGAAAGCTTTGTAAAAAAAATCGAGACAACGGGCTACTTTCTCCAATGTACAGCAATTCTGATCTCACAGGTTATGCTATACAGAGGTTACTGTATGGTTAATAGCACTGACTTTATAAAAGATAAAATCTTTCGGCAATCTTGATGTATTGCAAAAGCACTCAGCATAAACATTGGTTCGAAAGGTCTAACACCAAAAAATAGGATCGAAATGAACCAATAGAACTTCATTGGTTTTTCCTTCTACCAATGCATATCCCCTATTCTCTCATGTGATTGAAGAGTCATAACAAACAATAAACATTTTCCAAGATTGGTTATAAACACAACAATAAATGCTATCAAATTATCATAAAATACTTACAGTCTTCATTATAGAAACTCTCGCATTTAAGATCGCCCACAATGCTCTTAGGCCAATTAAGGGGCTTGCGCTCCTTGTACACCAAGGTGGTTTTATTTGATGCATCATCATCAGACTCAACAAAATAGGCATTGTACGTTACAACTGAAAAAAATCAGTGGAAGAAATTAAAGAAAAGCCTTTTCTAAGAAGTGACGAGCTGATTTTCTAAGAAAAGTAACATTGATTTTTTATTGTGACTTAACGTGATCTGATGTTACTTTTAGGAATGTAACTAAAACAATTGTATTCCAAAATAGCGCAGAATCGAAGAAGAATATTAAATTGAAGTATACTTTTGAACGTCTAACACTCCTCAGACTCTTCAGTACTGTATATATCATTGAAATTAATAAATATAAACTTGTTAACAGAGAGGCTACCTGAATCCAACTTCAAAAACTAGGTAAGGTTAATGAAAGTCCTGTTGTCATCAAAACATTTCCAGTCGACAATTTCAGCACAATTCCAATCAATAAATTCAAACTGACTGGCCTAAGCAACGATATACAGTTAGAACTTATCAATTTGGAAATATCTTGACATTATCAATTGGGAATGTTTTAATAATAATTAGAATGTTGATTATAACATGTCTTCTTTTTCTAATTAAACCTATAGAAAATGACCTTGTTGTGTTGGTACTGAAATTTATAATAGCATCGAATAAAAAAAGTAGCTATATACCGGAGCTTTCATTGAATGTGTAAAGCATGTAGTTGAACTTAACGTAGAGTCCTCGATGGCTGAGTTCGTGTACGACCATCTCATGGCCAAGAATGCCTGAAAGTGGAAAATATAAATACTACATATAAATGCTACAGGGACCGACATTTGAGTAGAACTTAGTAAAAGATGTTAATTTATTATGTAAATACCGGCTTTTACATGCATTATATATCCTCGTAAGTCACTCAATCACATTTAATTTTACAAGCTAAACGGCAGGAGGATAACTCTATCAAGAAAGCCACGACAGCGTTTTTGATTAAATTTACACTTTTATCTCATTACGAGATCTTGATGATATTATCCAAATAAGCCTTCGAAGAAAAAACAATAACTTGACCTCTCTGGTTTTGGAGATGGTAATTGCCTCAATATCAGGAAATATTTGGCAAATATGAAAATAAGTTCTAAGCTCAGAACTCTTATAGGACAAATATCTAGTCTAAGATCCTAGATAGGATCCGAGTCCCTAACCTAGCCAATCTAAATCCCTCTCCTCGTGGGACAAATAACTAATTTAGCCTGAAAGTTAAATACTTAATTCCCATTCAAAATTTTTAACATATAATAACAGAATCTCCCGTTGCTAAGCCAATGTGAGCTTCTGCCCTAACGTCTGTTAACACCAAACTGCAAATATGCTACAATGCGATTTATCACATCGAGAAATGAACGCAGCATTCTTACTTTCATATGTCATCCCTTTAAGGCTGTTGTAAATAGCAGTGCCATTGTTAACATTCCCATTCGCCATTAAACTTTTGTTTGCTGCCAAAGCATAAAGCAACACTGTGTCGTACAGGTAATAGCCAATTTCTGGAATCTAGAAACAAAAGAGCCTATGATAAAAATAAAAAAAATTTTTGCTTAAAACATCCACAGGTCTCCGTTATATAGATGTTTAAATGAACTAGGTACAAAGGTACACTGTAAAAGGCAGATGATAGAAAAAGTTGTTTCTGATTTGTGATTTATTCAGAATCAAGTCCCTGGAATCTCGTCGACCTAAAACTTTGTTTGCTAACCCTTTTAGCATTAAGATAGGCTATCGTAACATAAAGGCCGTAAATTGGTATCAGCAATTCAGGGGAAACTGAAAAAAAGGAAGCTGTGACGTCATAAATGTATGAACAAAGCATGTGTTAATATGGCTAGCACTGCGCCAACAAACATGAAAACTCGCAATCATATGACGAATCATATTTTCGAGCTGATGGCAGCGGATAAATTCCAGACTGTTTGGGATCTAGCACTCGATAAAATATGCAATCGTTGAAGAGACTGCTTTTGGGATTTCTTGAGAGATCGTGCACCGACAAAAAGATAACAAAATGCTGGAACATCGGATTCGAAAAAGAAGAGTGTTAAAAACAGACCGGAGTTTTACAATACACTCCGGTCCGAGCTCCGGTCTGTTTTATCGGATAGTTCAAATCCCCAGAGTTGGGTTGGAATATGCAAAATGAAGTTTCTACTTCTCTAGTATCAAAAACTGGAACAATATCCCTGACAGCATTCGAGAGAAAAAGAGTTTTTTCTGCATCTTTTGAACCTTTAAACAGACAAGACCCAAACACGACCCCTTGGTAGAGCAGCAGTTTATCCTTCCTAAACAAAAATTGCTAACAAGTCATAAATTTGTTGATTTACTTTTTTAACCTGAAAGGTATTCGCTATAAATATTGATGAATATACTATAAGTTGTTTCTAAGGCAATAAAATAACAGTTTTGCATGACTTTTTAGTACATGTTTGAAAAGCTGATAAAATCTGCTCTCTTTTGTTAATATTAGAGAAAACTTTCAAAAATATATTATTTGATCTTCTCATATCCCGTCTTAGGCCGGGCGTGTTCTTATGTTGCTCCTATTTGCAAATCGAGCATCGGTGCTCTTATTAAGTGAATTTATATAGAAAGAAAGTGTTAAGTCAGACGAGGTAGGAAGATTGACGCGGTTTTGTCAGCCGAGGTAGGTTAAAAAGTTTTGATCGAGTAAATAATCAATAATTCAGGCAAGCATTGCAGCGGTATGTGTCAGTATAAAAGCATCTGCTTCTCTTGAGCATACACTGAGCCTGGGATTTCGCAATTCAATAAAAAAACTGCAGGAGATTGCTTAAACCTGTTACTCATCTTAATTGCTATTAAAAAATTCAAGTTGTTAGAATCACCTCAGCATGTACCAGCAGTATCTTTACCAACAGAGTAAACAATTTTTCTTACATTTACTTGCAACGCACGAGTTTTCAGCAAAAGATCAAACAAAAACATAGCGATTTCGAGCTTTAAATAAATCTGGCTTTCCATTGCCGTGCGAACATTATGAATTATTCACAAAAAAGCTCAAATTTGATCAAAATGCCATACATTTGCCTAAGTCCTTTGCCAACATTCTTCAAGCAAACAAAGCTAAATCGAACTATTGCAAAACTGTTACACCGAGACCGGCGTTTCAAATTGATTCTAGGCCCGCTCAAAGGATCTCAAATATATAAAAATACAAGATGAGGGAAAGTCGATCAAGACAGGATACTGGCAAAAAAATTACAAAATGGGACGATGTCTCTTCGACATTGCTACAACTGAAAACTTTAGAATAGTGAAAAATGGCTGACTAGGAGTAATTCTATTCATAAGACATCGAATTTGCTCAACAAATAACTTTCAATAGCGACAGGGAAAATGGACATCAAGAAGCAAAAAGTAACCAAATAATGCATTCTAAGCAAACTGTAAAATTAATCTAGGCTGCATAGTGGGTAGTTTTCGAATTTTTAAATTCAAAGTTAGCTACCATTTTGACTGTTTTATTTAGAAAAGTAATTTAAGGGGCAGTTGAGATCAAAGAGAAGGAGGGGGGTTCCCTTCAAGCCACAGATAAGGCTGATCAATCACTAAGTAGGTGCAAGGATGGCTCAGTGGTTAGGGTTGCCGACTACAAATCCAAGAGTCTAGGTGTTCGAGTCACTGTCATGTCTTAACTTTTATACACAGTGAGGAGAGTCGCCAGCTCTCTGTAATTCCAGGTGTAGGAATCACGAGGTGTGGTCACATCGAGAGGAAGGACCAGGACACTGCTCGATAAACATAGCTTCTTGGCGTCCTAAAAACTATCTTCGGATGCAAAAAATATAAAAATCAAGAACTTGCGAGTTCACTTGTTTTTCTCGAAGGTAGAAAACAGTTATTTGTTCAATACTCGTTGTTGAAACTCCGAATGACACTTAAAACGTTGTTGAAACTCCGATATGCTCGTTTAAAACATTTTCAAATGCAAATTGTCGAGGGGCAATTCACTCTTGAATTGCGTACGAGATTTTCCCTAAAACAAAAGGATTTCCAGGGATTTTCAGATAAGACAATAGGATTTTCACAAAAGGTGTATGAGATTTTCTTGGAGTGATCTGCCCCTCGCAAATTGTCTGTTAATTTGTCCAGGCTGCCTTTGATGTTGATGCTAATGCAACTTGGCAATTGAGACCAGAGCCGATTAGCTCAAGCTTATTTTGCATCATCAAGATTCAAGCAATGAAATCAAGCAGCATAAAAATGCCTAGAAGCATTCAAACACTTAAGAAAACAAATGAAAAATAAAATCAAAACTTACTGATGCGTATCGGTGTTCATCGAAAAAGTTGCTGTAAAAAGGAGCATTGGAGCTGTCTCGCTTTAGTCTGGCAACAAATCGCTTGTACCTTTCATTATCATTAATGGTTGGTCCAACAAGGAAGGCCGTTTTCAAAGCTTCTTTCACCCCATTTTCAGAGCTGACAGAATGTTCTCCGTATTCTGACATGAACCATTTGAAAGGCCGCGCAATCTTGTCTTCAAATTCAACTGGGGATCTGATGATGATTATGAATACGAAATTCCCTCCGGTCATATTCAGCTCATTAGCAAAAACAAGGGCTTCTCGTGCAATTTTGTATACACACATGAACACAATCACTGAAAAACAAGAACAGCCGGGAGTTAGAAATGGATAGAAATAAAATCTAAACGACAACACACGCTTATATTCCAACCAGATAAGATTGAACTAAAATACAAAAATGTGTCAAAATCTGCTGTAGTTTTTTATATATTTTTTATACATTCTCATAAAAATCTTACAATAAACCAAACTACAAGACGATGCCTCAGGGAGCATGGAAATACATAGCAACCCTGTGACCATTACACTAAACATATTTACTTCACATTGGAATTACATTAATGTTAAAAAATTACATGTTACAGATTACTCATAACAAATAGCAATACTGTAGTTGCAAGCATGATTGTTAAAACTTTAAATGAAATGCTGACATGAATTAAGCTGTGATATGATTTGATTGGTTGAGACCAAGCTACCTGCTACCTGCACGTTGATTGGTCTTAACCGAGCTACCTGCACTTTGATTGGTCTATACAGAGCTACCTCGAAGCATGCTACTAGTACAGAGACATCCCCTTTAAGCATTACATGTCCTAATCTAATGGATGGGTATTGAAATAGCCCATCCGTAGTTTTGGAATGCAGTAACTTGCCCCAGAATCAATCGATCGTTGCATCTTCATTTTCAAAAAGTAAACACAAGCAAAAGATGAGAGAGATTGCGATCCCGATGAATTCTAGACCAATTTGATCCGACAAAATCTTGTAAAAAATTACCGGCAATCGACATTAAATCGCAAATTATCAAACATGATAGTAACTATAAACCTACGTATTCCTTAACCCCTGCTAAAGGCACAACCTCGCTTTGAAATAATGACAACTCACCTCGTACACATTTGTCCTTAACAGCTTTCATGGCGTTTCGTAGATCTGCTCTGTTAGTCCGAGTAAAATCAATTGTCTCAGGCAAGGCTTTCTCGATCTCAATATCAATTCCAAATTCTCGGAACTGGTCAGATATTCTTAAATTTCCACTCATCTGTAAAGCGTTCAATTCTTCATTCTTCATTATCGCTATCTTCTTCCATTTGAACCTGTTCAAAATTGCAACAATCGTTGGCACAATTTGTGTCGTAAGCGGGTATGTTCTTGCGAAAAGCAGTTTGTCCTCTGACTTTTTGTGAACCATAATCGAATCGTCCTCTTTGCAATACTAAGAAAGATTGATAAGACTAGTCTTTTAAGTCGAGGTATTTTACAAAGAATATAGGCAAATGAAAACAAAAACTGAATGCTCCCAAAGTAAAAGCTGTATCGTAAAAGTTTTTAGCTGCTTCGTAGAAATTGGCTGTCACAGTTGTTAGAACGGTTGCTGAAGTACAAGCTAGTGTTTCCACCACAGCCACTCACAAAAGGGTATGGCTCGAGACCCTAGTAAATTGAAGGCTGTGGTATCATCCTGCAAGACAGGGCCCATGCCATCGGGGGGGGGGGTGGCCTTGGCCTCCCAACTTTTTTCAGAAGCATATGATTTCAAAGCTACAATTAAAAGGTAAATGGAATTTTAATCCCACATTCGTTAGCCTCCCCCCTCAACCCACGTTAAACTTCGTGGCGTGGGCCCTGAGGCTTCCAAAGGTAACATGGAAAGAAATTGGTCATATGACCCTGTGTCCATAGGGTATTTGGATATCCTCCATCTAAGTAAACAGAAATTTCATTCAAGGAAAAAATATTTAATGATAAAAGTTTCGTGCGGGTGCGTGTGGGTGAGTGCTTGCTTGTATTCTTCAACATATCTTGCCAAGCAATCAATATGCAAGGACTTATGTCGCATTTTGAAAGTGGAAAGTGATTGCCTTAATGAGTACACCCGCGAGCTGCAAACAGGAAACTTTTCTACATTTCTGAACGTCTTGGGAAAAGCGGGCCCCGTTCCCCCAGCTCCTAAATCTTTGCCAATATGCCACATTAACTAAATTCGTTCCAGTGTCTCAATGTCAAAACTTCAAACTATTCGCATTGAATATCGTCTGGGGTATATTTATATATTTTCAAAATAACTGGATCATGTAAAAGTGGGCAATTCGACTATCCACGCGACAGATCGTTTATCCAAAGAAACCGCCAATGTTTGGGTTCAAACCAGAACAAACAGTATCTGGTTTTTCAAATAATCGATAATAATGCTTAAAATCTATTTTAGGCAAAATTGAAAAACCAGAGCTACAAAACTTCCAACCATACAGGATCGTGTTGTGATGAAGCAGCCAACAAGTAAAACCTTTATTTGAACTTGATAAAGATTCTAATATGCTGTTGGCAGACAAATTACAGTCGAAAATTTCTGCAATTCCTAAGATCAGAAGCAGTGGCGTCACCACGGGGTGGACATCACGGGGTGGACATGTCCACCCCAGTTTTCCCAGAGGTCGATTTTCTAAATACTGGCAAAAAAGCCACCGTTACGAAAAATGCTGCTTGAGAAAGTTGCTTGTCCAAAAATTTCGAAATAGATAAAAAATACCAAAAAATGGATTTTCTAAAAGTTTTAAGGGCCTGGCCGAGAAAAATGTTTTTGTCCATCCAAGTTTTTTCAAGCTGGCGACACTACTGACCAGAAAAGAAATATATTTAACGTCAGAAATGACCATAGCGGTACCTCAGGGAGAACTGGAGGAGAATATAGCAGCACTATTGATAAAAATCTCTTATTTTAAAGAATCAAATTAAAGGGCAGTTGGGGTTTGCTGTTTCAATCCTTATTTGATCATTTATGAATACTTATAGTAGAGCAAGTTTGAAAGGGTTTCTTGGCCTTCCAATATTTTTACGTGGTTTTAAATGTAAAACAAACTGCCTTAAAAATTTAAAAGATAATCAAATTTTGCAGAGGGCGCTTGAAGCTTTGAGGTCACTAACTTCTGCTGCAGTTTTAGGTTAAGCCTTGAGATGGGACATTAAGGCTTTAAAATAGTTTAAATAACTAAGAATAATTATTGGCAATGATCCATTCAGAATTTTCAGAGGCCTATGGCATTTAATAAACATGGGATCTGGCTTAAAGGGCTTTTTATCTTTTGGCCAAAAAACTAACTGGTTATAATTCCAATTTATATTCCTTGATATGTATTTTTTTGCAGGTTTAATTGAAGGTAATTCCAAACTAAATATTAGCAAATAACTAGCATGATAACTTGGCACATTGCCTAAATGGTTTAAGATAATTTATAAATATGAATAAAACAGCTAAATTTAAAAACAATATGTACAGTTCATAATATGCAATGCTTTTTGATTGGTATTTATTTTTAAAAAGTACAAATACCTTAGCCTGACAACAGATCAATTCCAAATTTATCACAAAGACGAAGCCAGATCCCTTTTCATAGACAGTTATTTTAACTTTGATAAATTAACCTTTTTATTGCTGTTGATAATATGTATGATGATAATGATTTGTGGTGATTTTATGATTGTGCACAAGTTACTTCCTTTAAAGTACTTCCACTAACAAGCTGCCAAAAAGAAGGGACAATGCCATTACTGTAAAGAGGACAATGCTATCCTGGACTCATAGTTGGAAAAATCTTCAATAGATTACTGACATCCCCCATGAAAAAATGAAGCATTAGATTTTTCAATTTGACAGGTATATTTTTGGTGATAATGATTGTAGGTAAGTTTTTAAAAGGCTTAAGCTGACTTAATTCACAAGATGCATTGAAATTATGTTCAAGAAAACAATTTTACAAAAACTAGGAGGTCTATCCACAACAATTTTCTAGTGGAACTTCCAGCAACGAATTTTCTAAGCAGGGCGACAGATTTTAGTTCATTATAGATTGGGAGTTTGGTGGCCTTTTACCCTACCCCTGTTTTAAAATTCAGAAGATCAGGCATAATTCTTGGTTGATAAGGATGTAAAACAATAATGCCATCATAAACAACCTGTTTGGTATGCTTAACTTTGCAGGTGAATTCACAATTATTTTTACAAGTTCCTTAGATGATTCAACATGTACATCTATATACTCAAACATACTAAAACTCCTTGAATACAAATAAATATGAAATGAATGACAGAATTGTGTATAAATTTTAAGAAGCTTGAAAATGACTTTTCACATTGTGAGCTTTCATTGACACTAATATAAATTCATACAAGGAAAACATCAAAGAGGAATTCTGAGAGAAAAAGACATGGTAGCTTTGGAAAACAAAAAAGATCAGATGGAATAAAACTTAATTGGTTATGAAATAAATGAATCTTCTGTAGATGAATGAAACTCTAAAAGGCTGTGAAGTTAATGTAGATTTTTTAGACAAAGAGAGACATTGATAAACAGCTGACAAATTTGCAATTTTGTATCATCAAAAAAACTTTGCCCACATTTTAATATTAGCTTTCTGCAAACAGGGAGTACATTTTTAATTTCTTATAAAAGCAGGTACTAAGTGCCAAAGCAAAGTTGATCATCAACAATACTTACATAAGTTTGGGAATGATAAAGGAACTGTCTGGCAGGAGCTTAACAAAACATGCTTTATTGTGAGAAAAATTGTTGATAATAAAAACTCCAATGTAGAAACTTAAGAGACCCATCTAGAACTGAATTGATGTCAGCTTGAATTGAAGAAACTGCTTTTGTATTTTACATCTAAATTATATTTTCTATGTAGTCTGTCTGCAAATATTTATAAACAAATAATCCAAACAAGTCAATCATTCTACAGGGTCATTTTAAAAAAGTTATATTTTGTCTGTATTTATTGTTCATGAAGGAATACAGCAATACGTTAGCAGAGGTAAAACAATCTGTAAAAAATTCAAACTTGAATGATTGTTCCAAAACGAAAGAAGCCCAATAGCAAGTTTCATATCTATGTTAGATTGTGAACTGAATGGATATTAGGGAAAGGACTTTAGGGAAAAAACTGAATGGATTTCGTCCTTAACATTGATTCATTCCAACGATCTCTTTGGTGCGTAACTGCTTTGTGCAATGATTAAATGGGCAGAAAAACGATAAATCAAAATAACCACAGTGGCTGGAATTTCCTAACGGATATAGGAAACAAACTGAAAATCAAGCACATCTGCTCGCGATGAACTAATAAATTAGCTACAATTAACTAAAGATACTTGAAGACAGATATAAGTGTGTTAGGCGGTTCATCGATAATTATTACTAGGCAATACAGAAAACCACAAATATTGCCAATCAGCAAACGGGTTTCGTTTTGAACAATTAAACTATGACATGCAAAAGAATTTGAAAAGGCAGGGATGAATATCGAAATCATGTGAGGGATCATATCATACTGAAATGGTAAGAAGAGCTGGATGTTGGTGTCAATGACAGTTTTTGATCAATAACTGACCTTAGATTTAATATTAAATTTGATTTAATTTCAATTAATTAAAATATTAAATTTTAGGTACCCACACACCCAAAGAAAACATTGACATCTGTCATATTCATATCTTAAACAAAAGTTTTAACTTTAAAATGAATTCTTTGCTTACTTACATGCGAAATAACGGGAACATCGACAGCAGTTGCAATAGTGGAAACAGAATGGCAAAACCACCCCAGGCCAACTAAGGCAGAGACATTCATACCATTTAGCTGTTTGTACACTGCCATTAGTGCATTTGCTTCGTCCACGGTTGAGTCATTAAAAACAAACTTGATTTCATGATTTGGTAGCAATGAGCTGTTTCTGTTCACATCGTCTACAGCAATTTGAAAGGCAGTGGCGTAACTTCTGCCATCGATTGGAGGTTCCTCTTCGCAAAAGGGTTCACATCCAGTAACCTCATATGGCATTATTAGGCCTATTTTTATTATTTCCTTCGGTTTTGTTATATTGTGATCGTTCCCTACCACTTCAACAAAGCTGGAGTTTAAAGCAGTCTGCAACTTAGTATTAACCATTAGAAATAACATCCCTATAATAAATAATAGCCTGCATGGTGAATGTAGATTACAGAAATTCATCTTCAGGCATTGTTTTCAGGCCAAGCTCACCACTTCATGTTTTCTCGTGTCTCAATTGATTCCGCAATTGCACGGAATAAAACAAATTGTCATTCGCCTCGCGGTGCTCTATCCTCCACAGGGTGTCAGAAGGTCACAGCTTCTCCATCATGCAAGAACATCAAAACAAGATTACTTTGTGAATGTGGTTATTTTTTAAAGTTTTTGAATCATGCTTAAAAACGTAATCGTTTTTGTCATGATTGTCATGACACGAGGTCTTCGTCATGAAAATGGTAGCAAATATACAAAGTGAAGAGTGCTGCGGCGAAGCTGTACTAAATCCAAACAGGAAATGCTTCGGAAACAAATGGTGATGAAATTCTGCGAGGGGGCGTCTTCCCCCCCCCCCCCCACGATCCTCTTTTTTCAGCAGGAAAGTGGCTCTTTTTGCATTCAGATTTTACAGGGGGCCTATTATAGGTTGGCAGCTTCACGGCCTGGATCCTATTTCTACACGCGGCCTCCGGATTTGAACATGGTTTTTCTACGGATTGCAGCTTCAGAAAAAGGTGCGTTTTGCGTCTTTCGGTGTAAATTCGCGACGGTTTACGGCTTCTATGATGCGGTTGCGGCTTTCAGCTGAAATAACGGCCTGCGTTCAAGGGTCTTCAATTTACACCAAAGGGTATTGAAAAGAGCCCTACTTCGAATAGAGTACCGGAGTGATGACGTCACAAAAATGTATTTTTAGAATTTTTCACTTTTGATCCCATAACCTGAAAGAGCATCATGAAATACCTCTTAATATGCATAATCAGTAGAATGGGCTATAAATTGGAGGAGAAATGGGCACATGAGCACAGGCTCTTGCCCTATCAAACCTCTGTAATTTTCCAAGGTTCATAACTTTATGACCAGAATGACAGTAATCCGTTAGCAAACTTGAAATCTTTCATTGGCCATATCTCGCCCAATTTTGAATATATTTAACTGATTTTGCATATTGAGAAGTTTTTTATGCCGTTCTTTCAGATTATGTGGTCAAAATTAAGAAATTTTAAAAATATATCTTCACGTAAGAATGAACAAGCGACTGCCAGTCATTGCTGTCAGTTAGGCCAAGAGAAAGAGAGAGAGAGAGGAAATGTAAATATTAGCTTAATTTAAGCTGTGTCCATCAAAGAGATATGATAATCTATCAAAGAGATGTTTAGCTGTGTTAGCCGCGCCGTCCTTCCGACTGGGCCCACAAACAAATAGGGACCACAAGAAATTTTCGGCAGTTTTAGATGGTGTCATACACGAGTGAAATCTTTTTTCGAGGGAGATCTATGATAAACAAAATAACTACGTACAGTTTTCAGAATGATTAATGGGTTGACGTAATATTCCTTACTAGGGAATTTTCAGAGGACAATGTTACAGCAAGCAGGGCGGTAAATCCCGGGGGGACAGGGGGGACTGGACCCCCCCAAAGATCTGGAGCAAAACGATTTTTTTGGAGAAATTACCATCATTTTTCTTGGAAGAAAGAAATCCCTGGTAGCCGGGTTAGAACCAAACTACGTTTTCTGTGTTATTGCAACAAACCTCAGCCACTTAGGTTATTTTTGTAAGCAGAGTGGTTTTTATAGTTTTTACAATATACAAACTTACCGTTTTCTACCGTTTTTTACCGTTTTCTACTGTTTTCTACCGTTTTATTTTGAAAACAGAGTATGAAATAAAAAGAGAGCAATCTGTCATTTTATTTGACCTATTTACTAATTTATTTACGTACATTTCTATTATTTGTCTATTATTTACTTTTATTTAGTAAATCACTTTTTGTATCATTAAAATGTATTCATTTTTGATGTGTAAAAATGGCCTACTGAAATCAGTCAAAATAAGGAAGACGCACATTTCTGTTCAGAAAGTAAATTTCTACCAATCAATACAACAGTGTCCCATATTTCCCCAAAGTCTGTCTCTAAGGTTTAAGCATGACTCTTCCCCTCCAAAATTTCACCCAATAAACAATAATCTTTGTTCTTCTGAGAAACGCCAAACTTTCTATCCTGAGCGATTCTAGTATTTTATTAAATTTAGTCTGGGGGATGCTTTTTTAGCCTTTCTAGAAGGTAAAATTTCAAAAATTTTCCATGGTGGGTCCTCCTACGAGAGTAAACTTGATTCTTAGCTCCCAAGGTTCAATTTCTTGGGGCCGTCTCTGAAAAATGTTATCCATCCAATCATACACACAAGTCAATGTACTAAGGAATATCTGTAAATACCTTCTATAGAGCAGAAAGTCTTGAGAAATCCAAAAATATTGACTTTTGTTTTTAAAGTAATTTGCCCCTCAACTGTTTCCATAACACATACCATAAATCCCTTGTGGTGCCATGACCCACTGCATACTTTATATTCATTCGCTCTGCCGACCCCCCCCCCCCCCCCCAATTCACATGACAGATTTACGGCCCTGACAGCAAGACAACTACATATCCGTTGGTAACAACTAAACTGGATATCGTTAAAAAAATTCAAACAATCAATACATCGTCAATACTAATGTTGTGGACATGGTCGTGCAAAGCGGGCTTTGCCAAGGGGGGTAGTTACATAATCTGCATGTATAGGCAGAACGGGCCGCGCACCAGACTTAAAAATATGAAAAATTACAACAAACTTATGCTGCAAAAGATTTTTTGAAACTAAGCTTTACATTAATTATTACTGTGGGAACGCACAACCTTAACATGCACAAGCGTCAATCTTATACGAACTGTCACAGTACCCTAACTTCACGAAAAAAGAGAAGGATGCTTCTATACAACCTAATACATCTTACATTAACTCTTACATTAACCCTTTAGTTTATTAAAGGAATTACATGAGCAGAGTTTAAAATTACACCTTGCCGCTACAAGAAGATCAATAAAACAAAACATGGATCATACAGAGGAGTGGGGGGGGGGATGGGGGACTAGTCCCCCCACTTTTTCAGAAAGTCGGTCCTTTAGATTCTTGCAAACCTGATGAGAAATCTTCATAGAGGGGGGGGGGGGGAATGTACGTTATCTAGATAATCACATTTAAATGACTTTTCTTGGGAGACAAGAGTTGGTTCCTCCGGAAGAAAATGTTTCAATCAGGGAAAAAGGGCGTGGTCTAGAAGGGTGAGTTTTTGACATACCTTTTGTTCCCCCCATTTATCCCAGGCTGGACCGCCACTGGGGTCGACTAGCGAGAAAGGCTATGTTCCTTGTCGACTCAGAGTCACAGTTTGGTCGCGCAGTGTGGTTCAATAACCGATTTATTCGGTAGAGCTTCAGAAGGACTAATTTTTTTCTCGAATCTTGATCCATTAATTCAAAGTACACACTTTTTCATAAGAATACAGTCTATAAAAATACTGAGGCTTCAAATCGCGGAAATTTAAGAATAATGCAACGCTCAAGTTTCATCAAGAATTAAATTTTTTGTTGATTTGAGTTTTTTGGACGGCAAGTCAAATGCGAGTTTCACGCTTCTTGAAGTTGACGTATCTGGCCCTGAAGTTATTGACACCACATTGCGACACCTTGTACTGTGGAAAAGTACTTGGATGAAGATTCGTTGTCTTTGATAAATGCTACACACTTTCCATGTATCAATAGATGTTTAAAATTGGATTGACACATTAACTTGCTGTGAAACAGAGTAAGGATAGTATAAAACAGTTACTTCTAGCAATCCCTTCTCATATGAGCAAGTAGATGGCTTTGGGTGTCTCATGACGTTTTGCCATCGCGGCCGCGTCTTCGCGCTTTATTTCGTTGCGGATTGCGGCATTTGGCTGAATTTCGCACGGTTTTGCGGCTTGCGGACCCATATAATAGGCCCTCTCTACATACCGTAAATCGTCGAATTTGCTCCCTGGGGTCTTACCAATTTGGGCACTTGTTGCATTGGGGCCATAATTTGAGGGTGTTGGTGGCTTAAAAATCATTTACAGCTCATTTCGTAACTTTTTCAAGATTAACCCGATCATTTAGTTTGCAGTTTTATTTAATAGCAATTTTCAAGGTATCATACTAAAGTATGAATTAAAGCACAAAAATATATTTTAGTCCAGAACATTAATATTTTCGTTGTCTTTTCATCAATGTCTCATTTCTTAATCTTTTTATTCGCCGATTTAGTGTGTTATCAATCGTGTACTAAGATTGTTTATCTTTCTGCTGTATCTCGACTTTGCCCTATTTGGGTTTATTATAACGCAAAAATAGGTCCAGAGATAAAAATGCAACAAAGGTACTTTCAAATGCAAGAAGATAAGCTTTTTGACAAAAGACAATGGCTTTGAAAAAAGCAAACATTATTAAACTAAAGCTTTTCGTCTGACACTCTTCAGAGTTTAAAACGTCAGAACATAGATCGAAAACTCTACGCTAGGAAATATATATACCCAGTTGTGGATCGAAATAGGCCAATCAGAAAACACGAGCACATGACTGTATAGGTTGACCAATCAGTGCCGCTTGCTATTGAGAATGTTACCAATGGAGTCCTAAGGTGAAAACGAATTCCTTTTGTCTACACAGTAGCGGGTTTTTCGTGCTTATGTAGATAGATTCCAAAACTGCCAGGTGGAACGACGATCGGGCTTTACCAACAATAATCCGAAACATGTCGCCATTGTAGTTTTTTGCACAATCTGGGTTTTCTAGTAAATGCTGCCCGATAGCAGAATCGCAGGTTTTAGTTGTAATTTTAGATTTGCAAGACCGAGGTGGCTGTACAAAAGACAATACAAATCAAATCTGTGTTATACAAATCTTGTGTTTTTCTGCAGTAGAATATTGTCTCGTGTTTAAGATTTGTTAGCCTACATCTAAATAATTTAAAAAAATTATGAACAATCCAGCCTCAAAGTTTCATAACAAGCATGAACAGCCAGTCTGAGCCTCAATTCCTTCGCAGTAGACTTTTGAAAATGCAGCCCTACCCCTCGGAAGAATTCAGAATTAAGACTTGTATCAAGTCAAAACGCTTATTTGAACAATGAATTTTTCAATTTCGCCGACGTCAGCATTATTTGACAAATGCTTCATTTATCTTATTATTTGCAAAGCGCGTAAAGACAAAAATTGATGATGATTCCACACTTTGAGTTAGTTAGAGTCCATAAGTGATAGCAGGCAAACCTGACAATGATGACAATTGCAAAAATTGCATGAATGGCAAATAAACAGTGAGAGTGAAATATGACGAAGTTAACATAAATTCAATGTTTGTTTAAAACGATACGATATAACCAGCACAGCTTGTCAGAAAACTAAAAAGAAATAGTGTAATACCAACCTCAACCTAAATGCAATGGGTGTTGTCACACAATCTTGAAATTTATTGAATTCAAGGCCCATTCAGGCAATTTCATCTCAATGAAGCAACGAAATTCGGGGAAGACTAATACTAAGCTACGTTTGGCCTCCACGACGCCTGTGCCTTTGGGGGATATGGGACCCAGTTTGTTGTTACAGTAGTTGCTCATCAGAAGAAAAGAAGTGCTTCCTTTCATTGCTGCTTTGCTTTGCTGCTGCCCTGCTGTTTTTTGCTGCATTAATTCTGATCAAAGTACCTTTCTAATTCTGATTAGATATTGGTCAATAATTGTCTGTATCGATTTGTATTTTATATCGAATAGGGCAAGGGGCTCGATACCATTTGTCCAATAGTTGTTAACAGTGGCCTTAAGTTTAAGCAGGCCTAAATCATATACGCAGCTTGGCAATTTTCTCAGAAATACAGTAGTTATAAACTGGTATACTTAAGAAATAGCAGTTAAAGCAAAGTAGGGCATCGAAGTGTACAAAAAATGTCCAGCGGAAAAGCTTATAGAACAAAGCTTCTACCAAGAAGATCGCAAGGCTCTAAAGTATAGGGAAGATCGATTAAAGACAACTCGGCTCTTAACCAACAATCTGAACAACCAGTTCTGCCCAATGCAGAGGAGCAACTTTAGTGAAATTTGTTATCTCGATATTGCAACAGAATCCACTCATATCAATGACCGATGTCAAAGATAATTTAGGTGCGAGGATGGCTCAGTTGTTAAAGGCGCTGACTACAGACCCAAGGGTCTGTGGTTTGAGTCCCTAGCATGACCAAACTTTCACCCAGAGTGGGGAGAATCGCCAGCTCTCTGTAATTCCAGGCGTAGGAATCACTAGGTGTCGTCACATCGAGAGGAAGGACCAGGACACTGCTCGATAAGCATAGCTTCTCAGTGTTCTAAAAACTATCTTCGGATGCTAGGTAGCAACAAATACAAATACCAAAAAAAAGAAAATTTGAGACAAGAGAAATCTAGGGAGATTGTGATTTGAATAACGACTGTTTTTGAAAGTCCTATTGAATTGGTTCTTTCGGTTTTGCCTCTTTTGAATCGATCGTAAAAAAATTAGCATCTGGGAAATCTGGGAGTACTTTTTTAGTGCAATAACAATTTTAGAACTCTGCCTATTTCGATGTATCTGCCCCCATCGCATTACAATTCTACGGCGCATCTAGGCGTGTCTCCCGTCATGAGGATAAAAAAGGGAATCATTCCAACATTTCATGTGAAACATAAGACCCACAATTCAGTTTTCAGCTATGTTGTTACTAGTTCAAATTTTCTCTCATTAAATAGGTTCATCTTTGTGGAGCACTAACTACATTACACATTAAATAAGAGCTTGCAGGATGTTGCCAATTGCCTACTAGAGTGGTTGCAGATGTCAAACATTCATTTGCAACAATCCTAAAAAAGCTTACAATATGTATGCTCGTAATTCTGTGTGGTTGGCGTTTTTAAAAAACTTGTATCCATAATTTAGTTATTTCTTATTGAAAAAGTTGGCCTTAAAATGACATTTTTTCTCCATTAATCTATTAAGATATTTTCTTATAAATATGATCTTAATCTAAGAAACCCTTAAAGTGACATTTTACATTTGGAAAGATACAAGCATTTAATAGAGTTTCCGTCATAAATGAGGGTCGTTTAGGGGCTCCAGGTGACATGGCGATGTACGAAATGAATTCAGGAACCGTAGGGAAGAGGGGAAATCAGTTGTTATTCTCGTTAAAAGTTTCTTTTTATAGGTCGTCTTTAGAAAAATAGATGAAATCTGCTATATCTAATTAGCTTGAATGAAGCGAGGCGCTCGTGAAAGTTATCTAAAAGTTGTCAGACAAATAGCTCGTTTTTAAAGCTCTTTCACTTTCTTTGAGCTCACTTTGCGAAACGAAACGAAACATCATGCAAAAACATTGTGAAAATGTCCCGTTTATTTTAGTTTTCCGTCTAACCATCTAACAATATTATTTATATCTTCGACTTAAGTCTTGGATTATAAAAAGAGATAAATAATGACGGAGTCTTAATCAAGAGTGGGGCTAATTGACAATTTTTACTTTTAGGTTGACGACTATTTCTTTATCGTGTACATCGCCTTGACATGCATGACATTCTGCTTCGCAGGCTGAACGGCGTCTGCTGATAAAATGTATGGTAATGAGTGCGTTGTTTTATAAACGCACGAGTCAAGAGGCAGAAATTTCAGCCGCAGTTACAAACATTTAAAATGGAAACACCACATGCCCTAGGCTTACAAAATGGCGCCTTTGTCTTTTATGTCGAAACTACTTGTGTTTTTATTTTAGGACAATACTGCCTTGACATGCTATGTTTAACTATTATATATGCAATAAAACGAGGCGTCGTTTGAATGTTTCAGCAGTGAGAGGTAGGGAAATCAATTATACTCATAAAAAACGATTATTATTAAGTAAGTGGTGTTTGTAAACAGGAATGAGTACGTTCTGGATCCCGCCTCAAAACAAATTAGAACAATGTTTCATGAACAGTAAAAATGAGCAAAGGCATGAAACTGAAATGAATAGGCCGATGAATAGGTATCAAGCACGCAGTGGCGTCGCCAGCTCGAAAAAACTGGGATGGACAAAAACAAATTTTCTCGGCCACGCTCTTCAGGCTCTTGGAAAATCCATTTTTAGTTTTTTTAATCTAACTGGAAATATTTGAACAAGCAACTTTCTCAAGCAACATTTTTCGTAACGATGGCTTTTTTGCCCCCCCCCCCCTGAAGGTTTTTTAACGGATTTCGAGAAATTAGAAAATCGACTTCTGGGAAAACTGGGGTGGACATGTCTACTCCGCGGCTCCGCCACTGCAATCACGGCCGGTTTGAAATCGAGAACAGATTTTCTGTTTATGCATCTACTGGCTGCCAAAGGCGGCGGATTTTTATGGATTAGAAAATCGACCTTCGCCAGTATTGGGGAGGACAAATCCTCCAAACCCCTCTCTGTACATTTTATGGGATTAGACATTAAATCCAGTCATCAATCAATTAATCACTTCTCAATATTAAACCTTAAAGTCAATCAGTCAACCAACCAATCAGTCTATTTAATCAATCAATCACTACAACCAGTCAACTAATTACTTCACTACAATCAATCAATCAATCAATCAATCAATCAATCAATCAATCAATCAATCAATCAATCAATCAATCAATCAATCAATCAATCAATCAATCAATCAATCAATCAGGAAGACTATAAATTGACTAAAACAGTTTTGTCAATCTGGAATTAACTATTCAAACATAACTTCATTGTATGAGGCCTTCGGAATCACATTAAAACACCAAAATATACTTCTTATTTTTGCATGTTGTGAAGGTTTGATGATGATTTCTGATGATTGATGATGACGATTGACGTTGATGATGATGATGATGATGACGATTGACGTTGATGATGATGATGATGATGACGATAGCCGATGATGATGGTAATGACTACGGCCCTCGTGGGTATTCGAAGGCGAGGAAACATCAATTTGATTCCAAGAGCATCATTTTCTTTAGGAATAACCATTCTTCCAGAAAAAGCTTCGAAAAGTTAGAAACTAAAATCAAAACAAACAATCAAATCTTCTGGTGAAAATTCTGGTGCGACCACATACTGGCTCCAATCTTTTCCATTTAATAAACTTTCTAAAAAAGTGCTTACTTACTGAATTAGTTTTGTCTAGGCACGGTTGGGACTCGAACAGACTTACGTAGTCATATAATCAAACAAAGCACTTAAATCTCTCCATGTTTTCAGTATGTGCTCAGTGCAACAAAGCAAAACAAACAAGGATGAGTTTGAGCCATAACTCAATAAAAACATATCAATACCCTTTTCATGCATAAAGTTTTCAAACAAGGGCTGAAAATATGGAATCACGGACTCTAAGTGATTCTTGCTACACAATGTTTGGTTTCAACCTTTCTCCAGATTGCACAGTTCCTTGTGTCGAAATTGTACTGAAGAATTTTTTTTGAAATTCTTAAAGGTATCTTGTTCAATTTTTATAGATACTGGGATAAGATAACATCAAAGAAAGTTTCCTGATTTGAAGAAAGACGACTGGAATATATATAAGCTCGCTACTTTGTACACAATCATGCTAAATACAAGGGCTGTAGCGGCTGTAGGGGCTGGGGGATCTGGCGACATTGAGCATCTAGAGGCATAAATTTGGCACGATGGTCTGCATAAGCTTTCGGGCAATTTGCCCCTATATTTTCATCAACACCACCCATAGATTCATCTCGTTAATGAACTGAAGTCGGCATTTTCCAAATTAGCAAAAACAACAGGGATGAGAAACGGAACTCAACAAATTTCTGCAGTTAGGTGACCAGTAAAAGAGATTTGCCAAGATTTATCCTGGTTTTCTAACCATCAACAATAGTATATAACTTTTCAGGGTAACCAACACAATTGCTCATTACAGCCTGTCTAACTGCTTCGCCACTTTTGGCTGTGGTGGTCCATGGGTTCCCTTAAAAACAAAGCATGGATACAAGAGAACATTCACATTGGGAAGGGGTAGTCTCTTATTTTCTTACATTTGGGAAATACATTTTTGCTGTTTCTGTTCAGATATCAATAGACAGGGACATCGGAACAAACAATTGCAAAGGGGGCTTACTTCAGTAAAAATTTCCCAGCTTCTACTTATTCCTTCGAAACTGTCATTCTTTTTTGATCTTCTGTAGGCATTTTAAAAATGAGCTTACTTCTGGCAAAGACTTTTCATACAAGCTTTGCAAAATGTCGTATTGAATAAAGTCCTTGCATCCCCTATCAAAGAGCATGAGGGGAAGTTACCCTCCCCCGCACCCCCACTCTGGCATCCTTTTAAGTTCAAAACAATAAACAAACACCTCTCTCAAAGATAAATGTAATTATATTTATTCCCAAGGCTAGCTCTATTAATTAAATATCATAATAACAAGGGCAAAGATTTATAAATAAGATCTAGCTACAAGAATATAAATAACACCCAAAGAGGAATCTGGTCGTTTCTTCTCGATATTGATTTGTCATAAATTATATGTGTGCAAAATTTCACAGTTAAATCGATTTTTAAGAGTTAATAAACATTCAAAGTTGAAATAGGCAGTTTCTAAAATTACAAGCGTAAATGTTTTAAAATGATTTTGAATATTCACTTTATTCTAACAACATCGATGAAACTGCAAATTTAAAGAAATTTGACGAACAAATACTTTTAAACAAAATTGAAGTACAAAAGATGGCAACCATTGACCTAATAGGAGAAGGCCACAGAGCCAAAATTTGAAAGCCTAGACTCCATTTCCACTCGAATGTTTTTCAGGTTTTAATCCAAAGCCTTCATACAAAGCTTCTTGTCGTTCATATCTAAAATCATGAAGTTTATCAGCATACTGTTTTTCCCTAGAAAGTATCTTGTGTTGTTCTTCAAGTTGTTTTTTGTGTTGATATAACACCCGCGTGTCCTGTATCAGCCCAAGGAGTTCTTTTCTCAGAGCCCTGTTTTCATCCTTGATGCGCCAAGTATGATCTTGTAAGCACTGCCTGGCCTCCTGAAAGCAACGGAAAACGTCACCATCCATTCTTTCTGAACTGTCCAGTTAAGACAGCTTGACTGTATTACAGTAAAAACCGTAATAATCTAACTACTAAAAACCGTATTATAAGAACCGGTAGGCTGAAAGTGGCATTTGAAGCAACTTTTACAAACAGCCTACACTTTATGTATAAATTGTACAGATATAATTGCCAATGGGTTCCAAAGATAAGATATTTCATTCGTAGCAAAGAGGGTTTCATGTAACCAAACACTTTTACCAAAATTGAAAGAATTCAGGTAAAAATAAAGATTATGGTCGAGTAAAACCGGGTTTGAATACTTAGGGTCGTTTTATACGTTGCGCTGTACCGTGCCGAGTCTAAAGAAATGAGGTTCGGTATTGGTACGACAAGTTGTACGGCTTGGCGCCTTCCAAGCAGAATCCTTCCAAGCGCCTGCACAACATACTAACTTTAACAACAACCAAATTTCACAGACGGTCAAAATGCCCCCGAATTGCTCTTTGCTAATCTGAACAGTGCGATTCCCAACTGCTCTTTGGGAAATTCACGATCTAAAAATAGTCTCATCACATCAAGGATAAAGATCTTTGTCCTCTTTAAAACCCCTTTTAAATCTTTCAAATGAGCAATTTGTCCAGCCTGTCATTCGAAGAAGCGAGAGAATCTAAAGCTTTCTTTGCTTCTTCCAGTGGACTGCAAAATTGCGTTTTTTCAAATATACTTAAGATATCCTTCTGCGTGATTGCTGCGATAGAATTTTAAAATTTGTCATCATTTTCTTTCCTCTTCCTCTTAAGGCAAATATTTCATTGAGAAGAAAAGCTTTCCTTTTTAAACGGTGGTTGCCATCATCAGCCATATTGTATCATGCTATGTTGATGTGATGTTGCGCATGCTTACGTAAGGTTCGGTATAAAACGGTACTAAATTTGGTTTTTTAAGTCGAACTTGGCCTTGCCGTGCCGCATAGGGTTAGGTGCTCTATGCAAACGGCATGAGTCGTTGTAAACCAAACAGCCCTTCTTCGTTTTTATTAGGAGATCATTATGTGAAAGTTTCCAGTTGAAAGGGAGTCATCTGAAGTGTTCGTCTTGTCCTTTTGGAATACTATTTTGATGTACTTTACTCTCTTTCAATTTCTTTTTGAAGATATCCTTTTCTTCTGGGTCCTTCTTTGATTGTTCGATGGGACAAAATTCAGCAACAATAGCAAGAGTGAGAGAGAGAGAGAGAGAGAGAGAGAGAGAGAGAGAGAGAGAGAGAGAGAGAGAGAGAGAGATGCGCGAGAGAAAAGCTCCACAAGCTAAGAAAAGGAACACGTGTCCAAAACAAGACAAAAACACTTACAGTGGAATCCCGATCAAACGAGCTCTGGAGGGAACCAGAAAATAGTTCGTTATATCGGGAGTTCGTTAAACCGAGAAAAAACGTTTTTTAGATCTTTTCGCAAGGCTATCTCCAACCTTTTTGCACATTCAACTTCAAAAAACCTAAGCTGAATTCAAGCATAACTAATGGCTGGTCATCGCAAATGAAGATCTTTATGCTCCTCTTGAAATTTGGTACCCAGACATTAGCAAAGGTGGTATCACTTCGCTCCTAGTTGGCGGCTGAATGACATCTTTGATTACTTCCCATTATCATTTGTCTTCTTCTGCTCCTCCATCTGGATGTCTCTCAATAAAATTTTTCGTCACTCATTGCCAATGTCCCATATGTAGAAAGACATTCATTAGTGTCAATGTACTCATTCGCAGCAATTTCCGACGCAATCAAATTTCATTCCGTGCTCTGAGCCTTACCAGCCAGTGCTTGAAATGGATCATCAGCATATTTTGCCGAAGACAATAACGATTTCCTCAAGAAAAAGTGATAAATGGACATCGAAAAAAATAAATAAAAAAGCAGACGAAAAAGTATGAAAGTTCGTAATATCGAGGATTTTCAAGATGAAGGGACTCAAAATTTGGTTAATAATATCGAGAGTTCGTTATATCTGGGGTTCGTTATACCAAGAGAATTTGTAAGGAGTTTGTTAGGCAGAATTCAAGGAACCAGACATTTAGCTCGCTATACCGTAAAGCTCGTTATATCAGGGGTTCGTTAAATCGGGATCACACTGTAATTTCGTTTTCTCTTATTCAGTCCAGACATCAAATTAAATTGAGCAAAGCCAGAAAACGAGGATTGACAATCCAATAACAGAAAATCTTAAACAAGAAAGCAATAATTTTATTAGAACAAAAATGTTAATTTACTTAAAGATACTCATTGGACAACTGATTGATGGGCACCCCACTATCTGGAGGCCCTTGTCCCAAATAGGAGCCAGCCCGCATGACAAGACCAGCTTGTGATAGTTACTGATTGAAACACAACTGGAACAAACTTTCGTATCCAGTTCGGTCATTAGACTCGCTGATTGATTACAAGCAGTCACTGAAGACACACCTATTCAGTTCGTATTACTCTTGGTGTGGTTAAGATGTAGTTTCAACGAGGTTTCTTTAAAAAGTATTGATTAATTCTTTTCTATGACGGCATTCGTTATCAGTAGGTAAGCAACATTAAGTAAATTTCTTACATAATCCCATGTAGATTATATTTCACCACTCTAATTTTACGTTAGAAGTTATGTTGTTAAGCGCCTAAGAGCCCTGGGGATCTACAGTGCTACAAAAATGCCTACATTATTATCATTATTATTCACTATAATTATTTTAACAGCCTACCGAGAAAAAATAGATTCTTATATGCAGGTTTCGTGACATTGGGCCTAATTTCTAGTTAGATATAACGGCTCATAGTCAAGGGTTCTAACGGAGTATCGTTATTGGAGGCTTTTCTTTGATTTGCAGCAATTAATCAAAACTATATTGATTTCATTTCTCTTGCAGACATTGACCTAACCTCAAAATCTTGCTAACAGCAAATGCTTTAGAAAACTTTACTGCGGTTTCCTTCATATCTTTAATAAATGGATATTGTTAAATACAGCTCAGTGGGCTAACGAAGTAATATGATAAAAATGGGATCACACATAATATAATGAATAGAGATAAAATGTCTCAACGAAAAGCTTCTATAAAACACAATCATATGACCTCTTTTTAAAGAAGAGGCTTTACTTTTAGTTTTAAGTACACAAAGAATGTACAGAGTATTTACTACCTGATGATCGAGCAAAAAACCTTCTAACATTCACTCTTCTAATATCTTTGTCGTGTTTATGAGTTCCATTAAATGTTTAACTACTTTTTCCTTCCCCATTTGGCGGCTGTGAGGAGCACCCATGATGAAGAGGGAATGGGGTGATTTGGACTCGTTGCAAAGTCTTAAATTCGGTTCGAATAAAAACGATATAAAAATACTGCACCAGGAACGTCATTTTATACCACATTTCCAGCAATGATATTTATATGCCACCAAACAAAAGTTTTAGCTCACAAAACTGGGCATTTATAGCAATATAAACACTTCAAAACATACCAAATTTGCTTCCTTTGTCAGCTTGTTGATCTTCTCATCTGACGTCTTTTGGAAAGCACATTTTTCAGCGATGAACTTTGCTTTCAGCTTTTGCACCGCATCAGAATGTGTCGCCCTCATGTCATGTACCTCTTTCTCTAGTCTTGCAATTTCTGATTCTTGCTCTTTTTGCAAAACCTTTTTGGAAAAAATGTTAAATGAAATCTTCTGCAATATAATTTTTGTGAAATTTGGCTTGATAATTGTACAAAATTTTGCCTTGCATCATCAGATAACTTTTAATGCTTCTAACAAACATTTCTTTTGTACACAGCAGCATAACCTGGGTATCATAACATGCGTCTTGTGCACTATCAGGACAAGCGACCTCTTTGAACAGAATAGCTTTTGGTATACACTACAAACAGCGAATAAAACAAAACTGTAACAATTGCGATGAACAAAGACCTAACTGAAGTAATCACAGTAGGGGTACGTACTAGTTCCTAAATTAACAAGGTAGAAAATCAATATAGGTCTAACTGAAGTGATCGCCTTACGTACTACACACTTTTTTATAGAATTAAATAGTAAAATAGTCAATAAAAAAATTAAAGCTCACTGAAATTTAATAAATAATGTGAGCTTCACCAAGAATTAATTTTTTTGTTTACCGTAAAAACTCTATTAAGCCCCCGGGGGACTTATTCATTTTTGCAGTCCTAGAGGGGGGCTTAAAAGGGAGAGGGGCTTATTGGAGAGAGGGTGCTTATTAAAAATTTGAAGCAAAAAAGTTTTAAAAATACCTTTGGCCATTTTTGTTATGAAGTGTCATACAAATGTTTTCAAAAAAAATGTGCGAGCAGCTTCGAAAGTTTAAATGATCAGTTATAAGGTCCTTATCTTCATCAATATCACCAGGATAAACTGATAACCCTTGGGCATCTTCACAAATTTCGACTGACAACAAAGTCGCATGAATAAACCTTTACATAGGCCGTATTTAATGCATTAGATATTATATTATCATCATCACAACCGTCAAGATACCTACTAAATGCGCATGTTTTCTATTTTTGACATCGAAGGCTAAAGGGGGGGCTTAATAAAGAGGGGGCTTATTTAAAGTTTTTGCTTGATAAGGGGGGGGGGGACTTAACAGAGAGGGGGGCTTAATAGAGCTTTTACGGTATCTGATTTTTTGGAAGGCAAATCAATTGCGAGTTTAACGCTATATGTTTTAAAATAGACGAACCTGGCCTTGGAGTCATTAAAACTATAATGCAATCCGTTTATACCTTATGTCGCTTAAGAATAATTTAAGAATAATCTTAGGCTTAAAATAAAAAAAATTAAGAATATTGAAGCTCAGAAAAAAATTAGGTATTCTTATAAAAATTATTCAAGTTCTAAAAAGGTGGGCCATTGTGTATCTACAGTGATCTGGTTAGATCCCACATTGGAAATATGTCACAAAGCAATTCTCCTTTGATAAATCTGTGACATTAGCTTATACGGTAGGTAAAGAGCCTCCCAAACAACCTCTGTTTCAATGTTAACACTATAGGGACTAGCAATAGCGTAAGTGGAACTTTGCTTTTGGCATGGTTAAAGGTTTTCAATTGAATAGATCTTTATATCAATAGATGAAATTTCATGTCAATTTTTGTGTCAAAAGGAACCTTTCAGCCTCGTTTTCCTCATTGGTAGAGATCTTTGGAAATTACAATCCATTTAAAATCAACAGACCGCAGCTTGTCTTTTAAAGTGAAGAGAGGGAGAAATCGTTTGGAATCGAAGAAAAAGCGCGATAAAATCACGGGATTCAGGAATGAGACAAGAATTTACGGAAACACAAAAAATGATAAAAAACCCCGCAAAGATGGTTGATAACCAATATGATTGCAGTGGAATGAAATGATCGAAAAATAGAAAAGCAAGGGGGTATTTAACTTAAAATCAATACCAATATATGGCGAAGTAACTGGTGTTGTGATGGAGGCCCAAATCAGCTTACTGTTATAATAGTCTTGCTATAATTAAAAAACAAATATATTTTATAACTAAATAGCTAAAAAAGATCTTGAAACTCATTGGCTATCTAGGCTTGCAGCGAACATTCTTGTATCAGGACCCCCTTAAATAACGGCAGAAAAACAATAATTCTATCGACTTGTGACACAGCAAGGAAATATTCATACTGGGAGAGAGGGCCAATGGATAAGCATCTTTAAGCTTCTTTGCACAGATAAATGTTTCGAGGCAACGATAAGCAACAAGACTTCTTTCATGAAATTAGTTGTTCATGACGTAGCAGAACCACAGTTAATGGAAATCCACGATTTGGCCTATTGGCAGACCAGTAGATATTTTCTTTATCTTTTATATAAGAAGAAGCCATATTTCAAACAACAAGCTGATTCAATTTCTATGCCTAAAGGATTGGTGAAACTTTGGTGTAGAGAAGGTTGAAAATTAACGTGGCGTCTCAAATCCCTTTGAAGCCTAGCATTAAAGCTGAAGATAACGAACACTAATAGAGCTAGTGCCAGAAATATGTAGTGGGAGGCATGCTTGGGGGATGGTTTTGAGTGCCATTCGCATTTTTATTGAAAAATTCGTACTTTCAAACCCCTTATATCCTGTTGAGGTCGTGATCTTGACGGGAAAATGTGGACCGGAGCCCTTACCCCCACACTTTGAAAAACATTATTCGTCCATAATTTGGGGAGCTCTTTTATTTGGACGGCTTCATTGATATAAAAAAGATTACGGCCTAATTAAAAGCTAGAGAAGCTACAAGCATAAATTTAAAGGTAGCACCCTCGTAGAAGCATCGTAGAAGATCCTGATTGTTAAATTGGATGGTTTGCAAACTGAATGGAAAAGGGGTATCGTTCCAACAAAGACCATTTCAGAAGCTTTTGCAAAAATCTTGAAACATTCGCATTCATATGTGAACATAGAACTGTATAAGCTTTACTGATAAAAATAGGGATTGGAGCCTAGAGGTTCACACAAGACAAAAAATGACATGTACGACAAATCCCAAGCAAAGACCTATCTGCAAGCACAGAGGCCAAAGCTCTTTGACCTCTAGGATTTTAATGGCCACAAAATCTCAGGTCGTTTATGACAAAGCTTTTTGTACTCGGGACCGTCGATATAGGGGAGGGGGCGTATAGATTAGGACACCCCATTGACAATAAATTTTGTTAAAAATCAAAAAGCTTTTAGCTGTATGAGAGTGCTTCATCGGCAAGTTTCAAACCTTTTGGCAGATAAAGGATGGCTCATCCACTTGGTCGGCAAATTGGACTTGAAAACCCCCCTTGAGCACAATAGCTAGCGATGGTCATGTCTGCACTTTAGGCATTTTTAATAAATCATCATGAAAACCATTATTTAATTCTAGCATTAAAATAATGAGCAAGAAAGAATTTGCAAGCGTTATCAATAAGAAATCGTAGGAAAAAGAGCGCCAAAAGTCACAACACTTCAACCAGACCAGACATTGGGACACAGGGCAGCAATACAATAACATAATTTAATTTCCTAATGTGTGTCAATTTTAAAAAGTAATGAAAACCAAGAGCCATGAAACACATCAATCAGCACTCAAGGATAAATATCGCTCATATCCTAATTAATACATTTTAGTTGCTTTTCAAGTTAAGAGAGTTCCCTATACTTTCAAGCTTTCCACGTTCCAAAATTCAAAGTAATAGAACCTTTTGCGCAAATCTAATTTATGAGAAAAGCAATCAAAATGCTGTATACCTCATTTTAAATCCTTAAAAAAATTCAATAGAATCTTCTTCTGAATGTGACAAAATCTTCTAGAATGCTGTGCAGTTTTGTTGATAGTTTCTCAATAGTTTTAAGATAGCAATATTATAATTCTTCATTGTATTCTAATATCTATTATTATCATATTCGAATAGTTATTATCGTCATTAGATGTTGAATACTTTTTCTCAAAGAGCTTCATTCCCTTAATAACAACTTCTCGCTCTTCACCATAAAACAGTGCTTCTTTTTGCAATGCGATATTCGCGTAACTACAGCTCACGTGTGAGGCCATAAGCTTAAACCTGTTGCCAGTCTCATAGGTGTACCAAACTTCCAACAAACAGTTTTTCAAAAGATGCTTATAAATGATTTTCATGATGCAAATCAATTCAAGATTTCAATAAAGGTTCAAGCTGTAATATAGTAAAAATAAGCGTAAAATAAAAAAAAATGACATTAAATTTCTAGAATTTTTCGAGACTTTGTAGAGCAACATCAAACAAATAGAAATAATAAAAAACTCAAGTGTTAGCACCGTAGATTGGATCAAACTGACGACTAACGAGTAGACGTCGAGCCGACTAAACAAAGGCTACAAATTACCTAGGAACTCAAGTGAATATGAATTGCTTAAACCAAAACGATTCGTGTTACATAGAAATACACTCAACTTGAAGCTTATTTGCAAAAAAATACTTTTCTGGGCAGCGCTAAAAAGCTTTGTTAAAAAGACTACCTGGTATTCTTTGAGGCTCTCTAAGTCTCGTTTGGCAGAGTCAAGCTCGGCTTCTTTTGCGAGAATTTCTTCTTGAAGAGCTGAAAGTTAATTATGAGATATCAAAAGACAGTGGAAATTTTAAAGAATTCAGTGGCAAAGAGTTAGTAAAAAATAATCTAATTTAAACGTCTATTAAAGATTAATGCAACAGAAAGCTGGTTAGTAGTGACTGTTTTCCATCGCATCTTTGTGTCATGTTTGAATAAAAAACATGTTTAATGATTGCATTTTAAGAGATTGAGCTGCTTGATAACCAAAGCTTATGAAAACCCTAGAGTAAAAACTTGAAATATCAAGTTCCAGGAGGATAATGAGATAAAAATTAACGACATTAAAAATGCTTTGACCAAGCGAAATGATTGTGAAACTAATAATACACGTACATAATTTGTGTATGAGTTAGGCATTTCAACAATCGTAGTGAAGTTCAGTAACAGAAAGTCAAGCACCATTCCCATTGCAAAGCTTGATATCAGTAATCTACTTTAGACATCAAGTTTACCGATTTTAATCTTTTGAATTTTTTTTTATCATTTCAGATCCAAAAAAATTGTAGCTTAGAATAGTGTGGCTATCAGTTTGTTTCTTAACATGGTTGGTGAATCTCCTAGTTTTAAGAAAACAATAAGCACATTCAAATTTTGGTAATATATATTTCCTGTCCACTCGCCTGTAACAACAGAACTTAACTATAACGTTAAAGTGCAATAAGATTACAGATATGACAGCAAATTAAGAAAATGCAGTTTGTGCCATTCGGAAAATAAATGCAATACTTTTGAACTGCTTCGCCATACTTGTTACATCTGCTTGGGGATTAAAAGTTGCCCCTCATTAATCGGCAGGTGATGGCCTAAAATTTCTTACCGTTGTTGCAGCGTCCTTAAAGTGGCTGAAGGTGTAATGAAATATCCCCCCTCTTTCAAAAGAACAGCCAAATACTGTACTTGATTGATACGGTCAGAACAGGTGATGTCAGGAACAATAGGGATCCCATGGAAATATTTCAAAGACAACAGACTTAGTAAAACTTTGCGACATCGAGGCATTATCACGAGAGGCAAAGAGGTCCCTTCATACTTACTTCTAAACAACTGAAATAATTTACTATTACCTACATCCATATATAGGAGCAATATATCGCTTCTCAACTAACCTGCTTTTTGGTCGTCGTAGTTCTTCAGCATCTGTGCCTTGTGGTTGTTGGTTTGCTTGATTTCATCTGCATTTCGGTCACTAAGTGATACAATAGCAGATTGTCGTTTCTGTGTCTTTTTTGTCATGTATGACATGTATTCATGCTAAAAAGGGCAATACAATACACTGGTTTTGGTGACCCATCTTTAATGCGATTTTTAAAGACCTATTTCGCAAGCAGAGCCAAGACTTATAACTACTAAAGTCAGTAGAAAAAATAAACACAGTGATACAGATATATTACATATCCTGTCATACATAACATTGAAAATGATTTACAAAATGCCAAAGCTGCTATGATGGCAGATTTCATAGATGCAAAAGCATATCTAAAAAATGGAAAAAAAACTTTCCTCAAATTCAAAAGGATACTGACAAAATGATTGGATCAATAGTCAAGGATCAACTTACACTTTCTATTCTGACTTCTTGTGCTTCTTGTTGCAGCCATTCATTTTCTAAGCGGCTATCAAGTAGTAAAGGAGTCATTCAATACAATACACAACTTGCAAATAAAAGCTGAAGAGGCTTTTTGAAAAAAAACTATTTTCTAGCAATAGAAAAACATCATGACACTGACATCCTTTATCCGTAATGCTCATATGGTTCATGTAGCATAATGGATATCATTGTTGCCTCTCGCCATTGTAGTAGACTTGTACTAGTTTGAGCTCTGCAAGACTCACCCAATGCAAGATATGGATCAAAAATAGGGTTAGGAGCAGGAACAGATTTAAGCTGCAAGTATTAAGGGGGGAAGGGGGTGTTAGATAATGATTCACTTTTAGTGCCACACTCTTCAAGTTTCAAGATTCAAGTTTCATTTGATTACCAATCAACACTACATACAATTTCCAAGATTACAATACAATAAATACAACTAAATTAAAAAGATATAATACAAAGCTACAAACTAAACAAAGAAATGACATTACATAATTGTATATAATATTGATTGATTGAGGAGGGACTCTCAAAGTAAGTAAACTAGTCAGAAGACTGGGAAATGATGGAAAATCCAATTTTAAAATTCATAAACAAACCCCTGGGCTTAATATAGCTCTTACAAAAAGGTCAACATGCATAAATACAGAGTGGAATTAAACAAAACATTTCCAAGAGAATTTACTTTAAATGACACCAGAAGAATTCAATTGAAGAAGCCAACCAAATCCACATGCTTTTGGAAATCTTTCTTCATCAACATCAATATTCTTCCTTATCAGGTAGGTCAAGACCAGTGGTGTGTAGTAATGAGTAATGAGGCTTAATGCTGTTATGCTTCCTTAATTGTTTTGACTGCAGCATTATACTACCTACTAAAACAATCAGTAGTATGTTTTTTAAATATTAGTATCATTATAGAAATTAAAACAATATAACAAGCTAATTTATAGAAACTAAATTTACCAGACTTTCATTTTGGTTTGAATGTTTATGAAAGTGATTAGAGCCGTAAGAAGATATGAGCATGCAGAGTTCAGAAGTCCTTTTGTTCATGATTGTTCACAATGACATATGAAGGATATTGTTCATTAGTCAAAAAGTAGAGAGCAGGGTCGTAGAAGATGAAAATGAAATGAAACAAAAAACAACAAAAGCAAAGGGATAACAGCAGAATGCCACACATTTGGGCAAATGATGATTTTCATATGGAAAAATCATTGCTTCGAATACGAAAAGAATAGGTGTTTTACCAACTAACAACATAGGTGTTTTAACATAGACACTAGCATAAATTGGCAGTGGCATGGAGCATGGAAGAGCAATGCTTATCATCATATGCTTAAAAAAGTGGACAAATTGAGATCACATACCAAAGCTGATGAAGTTGTAGAAAATACAAGTGGACAAATGAAAGTAAAAGAGGATTCAAAAGAACTAAAAAGAGACAAAAAGGATGATCTGCAGAGCATCGCATATATCACCAGGATAAGAGTAGCACAAAAAAGAAAGAAATCATCTGACAGTGATGCCCAATGAACTTGTTTGTACTTTGAAAGTATAAAAAAGATAAGAATTTTGCATAAGAAAACAATGTATATTATAAATATAACATATTTGCATGTATAAACATTTTGATAGTTAAATGATCAGTGCAGAGATGTATTGAAAAACACAAAAAAATTCTATATTCAGCAAATAAGAAATGAAATCTTGTTTTGGTTTTTAACTTTTGCTTTATATAAAAATTTTACAACTACCTACTACACCACTGGTCAAGACAAATAGGTTCTAATTATTGCTACAGCTTCATATCTATTCAAATGTCTTAATTTAGACAGACATATACAAGAAAAATAAGGAAATGAATTGATGAAATTGCGTTTTACAGCAATAGAAAGGATACAGATCTTCAACTTGTCTTTTCAGCTTATCAAGCTCAGCTGTAACCTTTTCCAGCCTTAAAAGAAGGCATATCATTTCATAAAATGGGTCTTGAGCAATTTTTCTGATCTGAAGAAAAATAAGTGGCCTAGAGTGGGATTTATAATTACTAAAATATGGACAAACTGACCCTTCAGCAAAAGCTTGAAAAATATGAAAAGTCTTGTAATTAGAAACAAAAAGCACCAGAACAAGGCCTTCACAGTCAGCCTCTCTCTCAAAAGAAATACTGCTAAGAGAACCATTTAATAAATTCTACTTAGACATCATAACCCAGACAAAGCTTCAATAATTGAGAAAATAGCAGAATCTTACACTTTCAAGAAGGGATAAACTATAAAAAGTTTCAAAGGTACAACATAAGAGGTAGAACCAAAGATTTTATTCATTTGGGGACATAAACTAAACATGTCTCGCAATCTCTTAGCTTTTGTAATTGAAATTTTTCAAAAGAAAATTGTGTTAATGGCATAAGATTTGCCTCTGAAAATGAGCAAAAACATTTTTACTCCAATATTTAACTGTTGAAACCCTTGATAAACTTCTAAAAAATACCATTCCACTCCCCCTCTAGTTACATGTTTACGCTGTTTTGAAACTGGGACCACTATTTAGTAAGAAAACCCCACACCTATCAAGTACGTTTTCTAAATGCATGAATCTATTTCACCTGACCAGTTTGCTAGTTCGTTGTACTTTAAAATATTGCTTTTTTTGCAATTGGCCCCATCGTAATTGGCTCCGGTATTTACTAGTATTACTTTGATGGATTCTTAACAACTAAATACATTTTCAGTTACACGAAATTTTCAGATTCTCATTTTCAATTACATACTCTCCCTTCATTTGTAGCTCCCTTTCCGTCGGCCCCTTTGGTTGCTTTTCCTCCGCACCACCTTCAATATCTTCTTTTCTATCACCTTTAGCTGCTGCCTTTTTCTTAGGTGCCATTTTTGAAGTCAAAGATTATAGCAAACTTGTTTCCTTGTACCAGGCAACGCGCCTCGCTTTCAGGAAGAGGGTATTAGGTTAGAGTTCTAAAATGATGACGTCACAAAAATTTATTTTTAAACTTTTGAATTTGGATCCCTTAGCCTGAGAGAGCATCATGAGATACCACTAAATGTGCAAAATCAGTCAATCGATTTCGAATTAGCTACCTCTGTACATTGGTCTCTGTTCATTCGTTAGTCAACTTTAAATCTTTTATTGGCAATATCTCAACCGATTTGAGATATACTTGACTAATTTTGCATATTTAGAAGTATTCATTGTGATTTTTTTATGTGGTTAAGATTCAAATATTCTAAAAATAGGTTGTTGGTGACGTCATGATTTAGAACTCTATGGGGGATTTACCTCCTTTGGGTAGATCCATCAGGGTAGTTAGGATTTTGAAATTTGCGAGCCCAATTTTTTTATCAACATATGAAATGAATGTATTAAAAATAACTTACAGAGGCAATGTACAAACCAACACTTTTATTTGTACTTGTTTCTACCTAGAATCCTAAGGTAGTTTTTAGGACACTGAGAAGCTTATCCTTCTCGAGCAGTGTCCTGGTCTTTCCTCTCGATGTGACCAGACCTCATGATTCCTACGCCTGGAATTACAGAGAGCTGGCAACTCTGGGTGAAAGTTCGGTCATGCCAGGGACTTGAACCACAGACCCTTGGGTAGTGTAGTCAGTGCCTCTAACAACTGAGCCATCCTCACATTGTCATGAGTGAGAAGTTCAAAAAGCAATATGGGCTCCTTTCTAATCAGTACAACTGCACATTGCAATTTACACAATAGCTACAAAAATTTGTTCCATGATCAGCAAATTTTTTGGTTGTGTGACCTGCTAGAATTTTGGAGGCCCATGCCCTACCTCTACTCACCCTCCTTGAGTAAGTAAATTGTAAATAAGATTTTTTCAGGGGTGAAGACAGTATGAAACTAGGCAATGCAAATTTTCAACATTGTGTGATCTTGCTGCTTTTTTGTTCTGTATCAAGTTTAATTTCTATGAGTTTGAAAATTAGGGCCAAAATTATAAACTCACAAACACGTCTTTTGGAATGTCTTTGAATAAGGACAGCCCACTACTTGCAAAACTTAATAGAGAAACATAATAGGACCAAAAATTGCCATATTATATTTGTGTTATAAAAATGTTGCACAAAATGTTTCTTCATTTGGCCACCATGTCATATGCCAAAATCAGACAAGAATTTGACCCACAGACTTTTGACAATTATCAAACACTTCCCACTTTGGCAAAATGTCATCAGACAATCTAATGCAATGCTGGTGAAATTAATATAGAGAGATACACAGTAAACAGTTCCATGCACAGTGCACCACAGAAAAATTACTGACAACAAATTGTCAGAACAGCAGTGTCAGACAAGTTTGGCAAAGTCAATTTCACTTCATTAAAAGTAAGGAAAAAAATAAGCCATTTTTGCAACAATTTCATATGACATTGTTTTATGATTTGGAAAGCTTGGTCTCATTGACCAGCAAACATTTGATACTCATTCAATACCCAGAACAGAGGACAACAATAACAGACACTTTTATCAGATACAGTTTCTTCATTTGATAGTATCAACCATTTGAATTTAAACCTTGTAACCTCGGCTCTTTCTTCTGCCTCTTGCCATCTCAAATTTACGTCCTCTAGAGCGGACAAATGGCCTAAAAGACAAAAAGAAAAAATATTCAGCCCAGTAGTCAAGTAGTCCAGTAGAAATGTCACAGTCAATATGATGATAGTACAAAGGCCATTTTCACAAAAAGTGAGACTATTCAATGAAGGCATCTAATCAAACATTGAGCTAAACATCTATGAAAAAATGAAACAGCCCAGAAGCCATATATGGGAATATATTGCTAAGAACTGTAGAAACAAATGTTTGTAGCAAATAGTATTTGATCCACATCTGCCAGCCAGGTTTCCTACATAACATGATTTATAATCAGAAGTCAATATATTGTGGGTTGTGAAATGAAGTGAAAGCAACACGTATTCACATAAATAATGTCAAATGGAAAGAGTGGAATATTGAGGTTGATCCTGGTGATGTTTTCCCTGTCAGGGATAATTTGATACGATAATGGACATGGTGGATAACCATGGATTAAACAAAAAGGCATGCTATGGTAGGCATCAAGCTGATCGACTTCACATTTGACATTTAAAAAAATTGGCTGTTGAAAGGAAAAAGAGAACCAATGCATAACATAATCAAAATAATAATTTAAGAACATACTTAGTCTTGCTGTGTGGGACACCAGGAGCAAGACCAAAGTGCTTGCAAGATTCTCTAGCATTTCTTGGGCCTTGATGAAAAGAATAAGACACATTTAACGAAGTAAGAAGCTTAAGATATATATACAACTTGACTTAAACCAATACTTAATTAACTCAGTTTTAACCAATCAAATCACAATTTAACTGAAATTTTGCCAGCATTTTATTTGGAGTTCCATTGACAACACTACACTCTTTATGAGGATAATGCCTTTTATATCACCAAAATGAATTCGAGGTTTAAAGTTGTCAATTGAACTTTAACTAAAACTTACAACATAAAGGAGTTTTTATATAATTGTCTTTTTTCATTTCTAAGCTCCCATTTGTAAATTTCCTAAACAACATTCAATTTATTAGAGTTGTTATTCTTCTAAAAAATGTTATCATATACAGCTTCTGCAGCTGCGAGAAGAGTACAGCGATCATATAAGTGACTGCTCATATAAAAAACATACATAAAAGAAACATCTGGAAATCACAAGTGAGTAATCCAGGTTCTAAAGTGCTCCCTGATATAACCAAACTTCCACTTAAAGTAAGGGGAGTTGCCAGCTCTTTGCAATTCCAGGTTAAGGAATCAGGAGGTATTGTCACATTGAGAGAAAGGAAGATCGGGACACTGCTCTGTAAGCAAAGTGTCTTGAAAACTATGAAGCAACCATTGCAATAAAAATAGCACAAGCGATACCTTGCATCAAGAGAGTCTTCTTGCCAGTTGGTGCCATCAAAGCCAACTGATCAAAGGTCAGGCATGCTCCACCAGCCTTAAGGATCCTGGCTCTTGCTCCTTCTGTGAATCTCAGAGCACAGATAGTAAGCTTGGGAACTTCATGAATCCTGTTGTCATCAGTCACAGTTGAAACAGATACAACTATCTTGTTCTCACAGCCAGGCTTCTTTACTCTTCTGGCCTATGAATTAATAGAAAAATCTTTAAGATTACAAGTATTTTTTATCTAACCATATCATCATATGCCCTCAACATTTTTTGTGCTACAGGACTGAAAACATATTCTTTTCTCAAGGGCCCTTCTAGGTTCTGCATAAAGACTTTATATATACCCACATAAAGCTATACATTATGTGCGCATATACTTATATAAATAAATTAGATATACACCTACTATATTTACTTTTATCATTACATTTTAGTAATACTTTGGTTGCAAGTTAAAGTTACATGTTGTGCATAGTCCTTCTGCATCCATTAATGCCTGTTCATGACAATGTGTCTTTTTCCAAATCAGCATGTAATGTAGCATGCTTTTTTTTGCTTCGAGCTTCCATTTAGTGTTTGTTATCGTGTTTCGGTCTCTCTGATAAAATAGTTAGCAACAAATAAGGATGATCTAGTCCCCTATTTCAACATTCAAGCCCATCACCTAGCAAGCCAGTTTCTCTGTTGGACTGGTTTTAGAATCCATCAAGGTACTTTACATATTGTTTTACATATAAATCAATAAAAAGTTGCATCCAGTCTACAGAGCATGGCAGATGCAAACCCCCATGAGGTCAGTGTTGTACTGCATACCAAAATTATTGGGACACCCAATTCACTATAGCCCTATTATGAAAACCTTCTTTTTCGCATGCCAGATGAAAAATAAACATTGATTGCACATGGTAGAAATGCTTGAAATAAGTGCACACACGCCAGTTCTTGTCAAGAACAGCCATACTCTGCAGACTGAGATTGCATACCATTGGCAAGGCAAACAACTGAATATTCTCAAGTTTTGTTACTGGGAGGGATGAAAATATTACAGTGACAGGGATTAACCAAATGCTACTATTTTATTAGGTATTTGTTAGCAAATATTCTTTCCATGATCAACAATGTATTGCAGTGATAATTTGTCTAATGATTTACTGCACTGATTATAACCAAAAAATGCCTATATATATAATTTGTCACTTCAATAGCAATCTTTTAAGAATAAGCAAAACCATTTGTAAAAAAATTACAACTTACAATCCTTGCCAATGAAAGTGGTGGCCTGTTAGTTTTACTCATAAAGAGCCTTTTCAAGACCACTTGGTTGAAGGTAGAGTTGGTACGCCTGGCCAAGAACCTGTACAACTAGAAAAGTAACAAATTTAATTAACATTTAATTTACTGAATAAACTCGCGAAATTAACTAAAACATATTTGATTTCATGAATAACGAAACACTCTCATTCCAAATCGAAATCATCACTACACATCTGCTACAAAGGGCTTACTTTTTCCAGTGTAACATTGATGAAGGCCAGGAAAAAAAACCTAAAAACTGAACACACTTGGAAATGTTTTGTTTTGAGAAAATTCGATTTGAAAAACATACAGGCTATCTTGTAAAGTCAATTTAACTATTGCACATGAGATAATTTAAAAACATAAATAAATGCACACTTTAAGTTGAAAAATTGTAGAAAGTCCGAGATCTCGGGAAGAGTGGATAGATAAACTTTAGTGTCTGGTCAGTCACAAGAACCAGAACAAACATTGGCGGCAATAGCAGAATCAACCAATGTTAGCGATACTTCTCAAAACCAACATATAGAAAGTCTTACAAGAAAGGGAACTTACTTTCACAAGGAGGCGAAGGTAGACATCTTTGGAGGCAGGCTGCTTCCTGTGCTTCTTTCGTTCGAACCTGTGGTCGATGTCGATACCCTAAAGTTTGGGGAAAACATAAATTAAATGGCCTTCTACGGTTTTTGGCATACCTCAAAGTCAAAATGAAGAAAAGATTGGTGAAATAAAGCAAGATTGGTCATACTAGTCAAAAATGAACCCACCATTTTGGTAACCTTAGTCAGAGGACGGACTGGAAGAAGCTTGCTGAAAAAGAGGCTGTGATTGGGGCTGCCGGCCTCTTTTTGGTGCGTGTTTAAAAAGTCTTTTTTACTGCTCCTTATTGCCCCTCACTAATGTTTTAGGACTGCGTCTCCACGTCGTACAACTCATGGCAAAAAATTCAGTTATGAAATCTAAAATTTAGAGGGACTTTGTGTTCAACAGTAGACACTTTCTTTCTGTTCCTTTGGCTCTTTCCTCAAAAGTTCCAAACAAACATAGCGCATAATCGAAATTCGAAAGGACGATGCGAAAGTATTTTGCGAATGAAATTATTTAAGTTTTTGTGAGGGGAATCGCAAATTTATTTATAGTTATACAAACCAAGTTTTGGCTTTAAGCTTGAGTGCACATCTCGGTCTGCATCACTTTGTTGTAAGGGAAAATTCACCATCTACAAGGCAGCACTTACATAATTAAATAGGGTTGCATTAAAGAATTACCAAGTAACGCTCAGAGGGACTGGTGCAAGAGCAAGAAGCTTTTATCTCTGTATTGAAACCTCTGTTTGCCATTAATTGTTTGCATCTGACTCGCCAAACCTTGGTTAAGGTGAGGGTGCAGCCAATTTATGTTCCGTTTCTTCAAAGTTCCGTTTGTTTTCAATGTCGCCCCTCAGCGTAACTAGTTCCAATATGATTTCAATTTTTATTGCTCACTCAGGGTATGCCAGTTTGCTTTTTTAAAGACAATTTGCAGGAACTTTCTTCGCCTCTGTATAAAGTTGTAATTTACTAGGTTGTTTTGCTTACTTTTTGATTTTTCTACCAGTAGGAGTTTCAAAAGCATTTTTGAACTACTAATTATACTTTTAAATGAAATCGAGTTTTAACTGTGATAAAAAGCTGTAGGGTGAATGCATGAAAATTTGCAAATGTGATTCTTTTCATTCCGATATGACTTCGACTTTCCTTGAGTGACAACAAACATGTAAAATGGCGAAGGAAATCATAGTAACATGCTGCCCTGGATATTTGCCGTGAATTTCCACATGTTTGATACACGCACTCTTGCTGAGTCCTGGATATTGCCTGGTTTATTACCTACAAAAAAAATGTTGAAATTCCGGTTCAACTTCTCCGAGACCCATCTGCGTATAGGATAAGATCGAAGTAAACTACTTGTAAATGAAGTTTACATGTAAGTGAGTATAAGGGGACCAAGAATAAACCCTTGAGGGAATAAGCACCGGGCAAAAAAATTTCCTTTGCAGATTCAAATAGTTCTGTTTTGTAAGATTTTAACAATAGGGTATCCAACTCAATGAAATCTGAAATCTCGATTAACTTTAAAGTTTGGGTTATAAAGTAAAAAGAACGACAAGTCTTTGCATTTAATCTTTAGCTTGGTTTTTCCCATTGATTTTATGGAGACTGATCTCGTGCTGCTAGAAGATTGCACGACCCAGTGATTGGTCCTGTTGGAAGAGATGCACTTTCTTTTTGTAGACGTAGCTGAGTTACAGAAAGATCTATAATGATGGTTGATATTCTGTTTCAAAAGCAAAATAAAGTGTAATTGTTATTCTCTTCACCTAGACCATTACCTAGACTACAACAGCAATTTCAAAGACGCAGCACAATGATAACATGTGCAATCTCCACACTGTGCCAATGTCGACAAATGGATGTATGGTGTAAGTATCGGCTGTCACTCTATCTGTAGTGTTTGATATGATGTTTCTACACCATAAACATTGGCTTTTGTTGCTCCAGCACTTGGGAAAAGAAGCTTATTGTAGGATTGCTCGATCAAAAGTTATTACTGAAGGGTACTCAATTTAGATACAGAACCTGAAAGACAAACTCGTGTTTAGAACATCTCCGGATGCAGAAACTTGTTTCTCGATATACTCAATAGAATCACGTTGTAAATTCCTTATCACTTTGCAAATTGGAATATTCCTTTGATTTTGCAAAGAAATATAGTTAATGCAAAAAAGACTGACAAGCCATTGGTAACTGAAACAATTATACTTTGCGTCACAGCTCTTTGAGCTTTGCAACTTTGGGACTCTTTTTGCAGGACCCCTTGGCCCCTGCCTAGTATACCTATATGAATCCGTTAGGTTTGGTGATTATGAATACTTGTCACAACATATTCTCTAACACGACATTTTCCTTTATCCTAATAGTATGTTATCATTCGTCATTATTCGTTTAACGTGACGTTTCCCCTTGAAGGGGGTTTCACGGGAATACTGTTAGTTTCCAGTAACTTCCCCAACAAGCAACAAGAATCTGTCCTTTGGGTCGAAATGTGTCATTTTCCATGTCTTTTTGTCGTCACGAATGGTGTCAGCCCAGTTATCCATATATGCCTAGTTTCTTTAGCAAGGAATTGGAGCTGGAGCGATCTTCCAAGCACACACATTGCATATCCACCGTATCATGGATCGGTCATTACGTTTTTGAATATTTGCAATGGTTGGTTTGCAGCGTTCGCTTCCATATAATAGAGGCGATCGCATGTAAGTGTCATTTAGCCTGCCCCGCGTTCTAAAAGACAGTCCACGTGAAGTGAGTAAGGGAAAAGTTCTCTTAACTTTCCCCATGCACATCTAAACTATGTTGCGATGATGCTCAGATTACAATCACCACCAACCCCAACTGTTACTTTATTGTTATTGGAAACTACCAAAAGTAAATAAAATAATCACTCATTCTGTGCACATAGAAACAAAGAGAAGATAAAAGAACCACAACAAATTTTGGAGCAATGGTCACTCCATTTACAATAATACTGGTTGATAAAAACAATGCCATATCTACTAACACAGTACACCCTATGTGTTTAAACACAACATTAACAGGTATAAATTGTATACTTGCTTTTGTTAGGCAATATGCCCTTGAAATATTATAGGTCCTGGCCAGAAAAACCAGCATAAAAAGGATTATGAAAAGCATACAATATGACTACAAAATGTATGGCTGGTTACCTACACATTAAATATATAAAGCATTAAATATAATAAATATTCAGCATCTGGGCATTAAACATGAAATATAAATACTATCTATATGGTATCAGCATTAAGCAAATAAGAAAAAGTTAAATATAAATGTTATCTGCTATACAAAATAATAAAAGTCATATCATGGAAACTAACCTTCTTGAAATTTTTAATGGATAATTAATCACCCCCATTTAATGGCTACCTGAGAATATTGATATGAATTGACTCCTGAAACCAAGGGCCACTTGAGCTGCTATTAGCGTTATCAGCCCAATAGCATTTTTAGCAACTTTCAGTGAGAACTTCAAAGTTTCTCATCTACTTTCTTTTTCAATTGGCTATGTCATTTTGCTTGAGACTTTGGAAACCACAGCTTGTTAATGAACTTGATAATATGAACCACGACAAATAAAAAATGCATATTGCTGAAACAGTTGACAACTTCTTGATTAAAAATCAGTTAATTAGACATATCCAGTATTCAAGGTTGACAAATCGGGTGTTAGACAAATCCATTAAAAGACAAATGGCCTGAATTATTTTACATTTAAAAGCAAATTATCTTAAATCAGATGGGCGACTTAAAAATGCCTTTTGCAAAGAGAAGACTATAAAACCTTCAATTAGTATGATTTCTGACACATGACTTTAAGTAAATAAATAGACTTTATCTCCTGTTTTATTTCAGTCCTAACGTTGTTATGTTATGCTTACATTGTCAACTTTTTTGAATCTGGTGTCAAATGCTCACGAATCCTTGCCTGCAGTGAATGAAGAAGCAATAACTAAATAAGAATTCTCAATAATCAAAGGGTATATGTTTACTTATATCTTCTCTGAGAAGAGTTCAGAATGATTCCATATTGTCAGTGGTGCAGCTTATCTGCCTCGCTCCGCTTTAAAGGGGCAGAATTGATTGATACCAACAATGTTCCGATAACATAACAAGCAGCCATAAGATAACCACCAAGGTCACCACCCCCATTATCAATCGCAGCCCCAACTATATAGGTTAATATTATCCCGTAGATATTGCCAACCAAAAGAAGTATACCAGATGTTGTGCCTTCTGGAACTGGGTAAGTGACTTCAGCTACATGCTCGAGACCTGCACTCATATATGGGTATGAAAAGAAACCAAAGGCACAAAAGCTGATAAACAAAATAATGAAATTGTCATGATACTTAAGGAGCAAAGTAAATATCACCATCGTAACAGCACAAGCAGTAAATATTGCAACTGAGAGACTTTTGTACCTCCTGGTCCTGTCAAGCCATACTCCACTGAAAAATATTGCAAAAAGACCACAATTCACTGCAGCAAATCCCATGTACCCAATCTCCTTCTCCTTTCCTGGGTAGCGTGAAATTACCATTTGGTTTAATATAGTGTTGTAAGCTGCAAATAAGCCAAAATAAAACCCATAGGCTTGGCAGATCAGATGAAACGACTTATCTTTTCCAAGAATCAAAATTGATTCTCCAAATGCAGGTACATGGGTATATGTGGTGCCATGGTTTTCACTTTTGTTTTCATCAATCTTCAAATTTGTTGTATCATGGTCAAGCAAAGTTTCTTGCTGTTTAATTGCTTGTTTTTGCCCTTCATTCTTTTCATCGCTGTCTGGTAGACCTCTGTCTGTTTCCATTAAGTGTGCATTCTCTCCGTTTGTATTTAAATCGTTGAAACATGGTTGGTATTTCAATCTCAACACCAGTTCTTGAGATCGACTGGGTGGAGTCAGTGGGGCATTCTTTATTACAACCAAACTTACAAATGCTAAAATTGAGCAGAAAATGGCCTGTGAAAGGAGCAAAACGTGCATTCCTTGTTTTACGTCGCAATCCATGTTTTTACTGCTTGGTACCATAGTCCCTCCCATTAAAAAGCCAAGTGCAACCCCGAACATGTTCATAAGAACTCCAATAGCTGAAGCTGTTGCTCTTTCGTGGTCCCCGAACCAAACAGCGGCTAAACGAGGGGGCACAAACAGAATAAAGCATTGAGCAAGGGCTGCCGATGTATTCCCAAGAAAAGCAAGGGGAAAGCCATCTCGATTGGCGCCAATTGCCCTAAGGCAACTCCCCATTGCATTTAGAAGGGCGCCAACGATGATAGTGAATCGAAGACCATATTTGTCGAGGATATATGATGAGATTACGACAAGCACGTACAAAAGCATGTATATCATAGACAGCCAGTTGACAGCAATCGCATCAACGCGGTAATATTCTTGCACGATGCTCGTTATTGAGGACAAACTGATCCAGATAACTTCATTTGTCATTGATATCAAAGAAAACAAGGCCAAGACAGTCCATCGTCTTCGGTATAACTTGTAAGGATACATTGTTAAATGAAGGACCTACTATTGATCCTTTGTTCTTCTATGGCTCCCTAACTTCTTGCTATCATCACTAAACCAGAGTTAGCAGTCTTTTCAATGAAAAGGTGGGATGGGCAAGGGCCTAAAAGCTCCTTCGGGGCGACACGAAGCAACGTGTTGTTCGGACTTTTTACCTGGCAACCATAGAGATAGTGGTCACTGTAGTCACGCCAAGCACCTAAAGCATGGTACTCACTAGGCGATTATCACGATTATCACGATTACCACGGTAACGATTATAACGATTAAATATTTCTTTACAGAAGGATGCTCAGCTAAACCGTGTACTCACTGACGCGTTAATCGTATACTCAAATTGGCTGTTCACAGGACTACAAAACTCCTTGCAATGATGATTGTTGTATATATCTTAAGAAAACGTGGACTTGCTACAAGTCTCTCTCTTTAAAGAAAGGGGAAAAAGAAAAAAGGGGAGGGAACGAGAGACTCTCTCCTTCCCTTCCACTTTTTCTTTTGTTCCTTTTCTAGAGAGAGACTTGTAACAAGTCCAAAGAAAACGTAGACAGAGATTAGAGAAGAGAAAAGGTAAAAGATCGAGAGAGAAGTAAGAGAAGGTTCTGGGTCAGAGATATTTTCAAAAATAAAACTTCTAGCTAATATCATGGATTGATTCAAGAACTACGACTGAAAGACCGCGAATTTCATTACAGATATTCACGGATGTCAAAAGAAAGGTACAGCCTCCTAAAAAACACAATAGAGAAAAAAGATACAAATTTTCGTAATTCGATTCCAGCCCGTCAACACTTGGTTATTACACTGTGCTGAAAATATACTTTTACAATGGTAGATGTAGGTTAGTATAGCAGCAAAAACGATACACTCATTTTTTATAAGAAACTGGCAATAATAAACGAGTACTGGACAGTCAGAAAAAGAAAGAATTTTGCTTCAGTACTCGAAGCAAAAAAATTGAGAAACTATTAAATCGTGATAAAACTGAGAACAACGAAATTTTGTAAAATCCAAGAACATGATTGCCCTGTTGGCCAAGAACTTAGAGTATATGCTACTAGATTGCAAACGAATTTATTTCACTTCCTGTCAATTGATGAGTGGCTCTCTAAATCTTTTTGTGCAATTAAAATTTAAAACCAGCTGTTTGGTTCGCAACAATTTATATGTAATAACAAAAACGGTCAACAACACTTTCTATGCGAAAAGGCAGACGTCATCTAATTCTTCCCCGAAATACCGACACGCTGTTATAGTTGTGTCAACTTTTACCGACAGGCAAAAAATTACCGACGGCTTCTACAAAAAGTGGGGGGATGTGACATCCCCCACACCCCACTTCAGCATGCCCCTGGTGCCGAGTGGCCCTTAGAAGATAGCATTCCACACAGAAGAGTTATAAAAAGCAGAAGGGTTATGAGAAACAGAAAAGTTATAAGAAGCAGAAGGGTTATAAGAAGCAGAAGGGTTATAAGAAGCAAAAGGGTTATAAGAAGCAAAAGGGTTATAAGAAGCAAAAGGGTTATGAGAAGCAGAAGGGTTATAAGAAGCAAAAGGGTTATAAGAAGCAGAAGGGTTATAAAAAGCAAAAGGGTTATAAGAAGCAAAAGGGTTATAAGAAGCAAAAGGGTTATAAGAAGCAGAAGGGTTATAAGAAGCAGAAGGGTTATAAGAAGCAGAAGGGCTATAAGAAGCAGAAGGGTTATCAGAAGCAGAAGGGTTATTAGAAGCAGAAGGGTTATAAGAAGCAGAAGGGTTATAAGAAGCAGAAGGGTTATAAGAAGCAGAAGGGTTATAAGAAGCAAAAGGGTTATAAGAAGCAGAAGGGTTATAAGAAGCAGAAGGGTTATAAGAAGCAAAAGGGTTATGAGAAGCAGAAGGGTTATAAGAAGCAAAAGGGTTATAAGAAGCAGAAGGGTTATAAAAAGCAAAAGGGTTATAAGAAGCAAAAGGGTTATAAGAAGCAAAAGGGTTACAAGAAGCAAAAGGGTTATAAGAAGCAAAAGGGTTATGAGAAGCAAAAGGGTTATAAGAAGCAAAAGAGTTATAAGAAGCAGAAGGGTTTTAAGAAGCAAAAGGGTTACAAGAAGCAAAAGGGTTATAAGAAGCAAAAGGGTTATGAGAAGCAAAAGGGTTATAAGAAGCAAAAGAGTTATAAGAAGCAGAAGGGTTTTAAGAAGCAGAAGGGTTATAAGAAGCAGAAGGGTTATAAGAAGCAGAAGGGTTTTAAGAAGCAGAAGGGTTATAAGAAGCAGAAGGGTTACAAGAAGCAAAAGGGTTATAAGAAGCAAAAGGGTTATGAGAAGCAAAAGGGTTATAAGAAGCAAAAGAGTTATAAGAAGCAGAAGGGTTTTAAGAAGCAGAAGGGTTATAAGAAGCAGAAAGGTTATAAGAAGCAAAAGGGTTATAAGAAGCAAAAGGGTTATAAGAAGCAAAAGGTTTATAAGAAGCAAAAGGGTTATAAGAAGCAAAAGGGTTATAAGAAGCAGAAGGGTTATGAGAAGCAAAAGGGTTATGAGAAGCAGAAGGGTTATAAGAAGCAAAAGGGTTATAAGAAGCAGAAGGGTTATAAGAAGCAAAAGGGTTATAAGAAGCAGAAGGGTTATAAGAAGCAAAAGGGTTATAAGAAGCAGAAGGGTTATAAGAAGCAAAAGGGTTATAAGAAGCAAAAGGGTTATAAGAAGCAAAAGGGTTATAAGAAGCAGAAGGGTTATGAGAAGCAAAAGGGTTATGAGAAGCAGAAGGGTTATAAGAAGCAAAAGGGTTATAAGAAGCAGAAGGGTTATAAGAAGCAAAAGGGTTATAAGAAGCAGAAGGGTTATAAGAAGCAAAAGGGTTATAAGAAGCAGAAGGGTTATAAGAAGCAAAAGGGTTATAAGAAGCAGAAGGGTTATAAGAAGCAAAAGGGTTATGAGAAGCAGAAGGGTTATAAGAAGCAGAAGGGTTATAAGAAGCAGAAGGGTTATAAGAAGCAAAAGGGTTATAAGAAGCAGAAGGGTTATAAGAAGCAAAAGGGTTATGAGAAGCAGAAGGGTTTAAGAAGCAAAAGGGTTATAAGAAGCAGAAGGATTATAAGAAGCAGAAGGGTTATAAGAAGCAGAAGGGTTATAAGAAGCAAAAGGGTTATAAGAAGCAAAAGGGTTATAAAAAACAGATGGGTGAAAGGCTGTAGCTTGATTACATGCAACAGGCTGATTGCATGCAGGTACCAGGTTTGGTTATCGGTTCATCTGAACATTAAAAAGTAAATTTTGAATTTGATGCCTTGCAATATGCTGCTTTCCGTGACCAGCATACCGAAAATATCATTTTCATCTTTTTCTTTCTCTTCTTTTTGTTCGATTGCCTTTTGCATAGTTTTGAGAACACGTAGCTCTTCTTTGTCCATGTCAGGTTTCTTTTTTGTCCACTTTTCCTGCTTTGCCACCTGAGACACACTCCAGTCTGTTACTCTATTTTTTTTATCTTTCTCGCCTTTCCATCACTTCTTCTTCATCTTCAAAAAGGTCCTCTTCTCTGCTTGAGTTTTCCAAAACATCTTCTTTCTCTACGTTCCCATCTACCGATTGGTTATCAGCAATTGAAGAACTTGGGGATGGCACTTCAAAACTTCTTGGAGGTAGATTTGTTTTTGTGGACCTACACTTGATATATGGAACCAGCCACATCAGAAACGTGCACTCATTTGCCTTCTCTTTTGTCTTCTCTAAAGCACTGGTGGAGGTTCCAGAACGTTCTGCCTTTCTCAAATCATTGTGTCGCTTACTCAGTCTCTTTTTCAAATTTTCTCACAGCTTCAGAAAGTTTCTCGTCGTATTGCAAGTTCTCACTCTCCATTGTGAAATGAGAATGTTTTATAAGATATAGTAAACAAAACGCACACAGAATGACTCAAATGAGAGTTTTTAAACATTTCGTTTGCCTTGGACACAGTGCCTTGGATACTCCTTTTCCTTCATAAATTCTTCGGATTGACGGCATCGGATCACGATTATGGCGAAAAGATATAAAAAATTTTGGATATCCTTTCGCGATAATCGTGATGGTTTTATCACGATTAGAGGGCATAACACGATTTCATTTGATGTACTCACTGTGGATGAAGACGATTACAGCCTAATCGTTATCGTGATAATCGTGATAATCTCCTTGTGACTACCAGGTTTAGTTTCCAAGTTGACTTCATAAAAATCTATTTTTTTAGAATTTTTGAATTTTGACCACATAACCCAAAAGAAGACCAGGAAAGTTTCTTTAGGGACAACTGTTGTTTTGCCTCTGTTTATAAAGATATGAACATGATGGGAAAGAGCCGGCGCTGATGTGGCCATAGCACAAATAGACCGATTTTTCACCTAGAGGAGGGTCTTTGAGGAAAATTTAGAGCTGCGAAAACCTTGGCCAGAGGTATTTCCTGATACTCTTTCATGTTATGGGATCCAAAGTCAAAATTCTAAAAAATGGGTTTTTGTGACGTCATCACTGTATATAATATTGCCAGCTCCATCTCAAAATTTTAAATTTACGTTCAATATACGCAGTAACTCCGTGTTCTACCAGCAATTGTCTAATTTTTTCTTTTAAAAACTCACATCATACACTTGTGCTATTCAAGTTAAAGACAAATATAAAATTGATAACTCTGTCTAAAAAACAAGAATCGGACACGAACATAGTTTTAACTCTTTCCATTTCTAAAAATTAGCATTGATATAGCCATCAGATACAAATTTATGTACCGAAATTTTAACAACGGCACTTAGACTGAGTGACACAGGTTTTTAAAAATCGTTTATTCAACCATCAATAAATTATGAATCAGTTAGACTTTGATCAACTTGGCTTCTTTTGAGGGGAGCAGAAACAAATAAAACAAGAATCAAGCTAATTGTGTAGCTGGCAGCAATGCAGTAACCACCCACGTGACCACCGCATCTCTTAATAACAAAACTCAGAAGAAACGTCCAAATGATACCATACAAATTGGCTAACAGAAAAATGATGCCCGATGTTGTCCCTTCAGGAACAGGATAAGTTATTTCAGCTGCATATTCCAAACCAATATTGATTAAGCCATTGGAAAAAAATCCAAAAGCACAAAAGATTAAAAAGATTGCCAGAAAACTGTGAACAAATTCAAGAAGCAAGGAAAAAAGGAGCATGAGGGAAGCACAGGATGCGAAAATAGCAACAGTGAGGCTTTTGTACAGCTTAGTTCTATCGAGTAAAATACCACTACAAAGTAGACCAAACATTCCACAAAGTCCAGCCGTAAAACCCATATAGCCAATCTCCTTTTCTTTACCTGGGTATTTTGAAGCCACCATTTGATTAAGCAATGTGTTGTAAGCGATAACTTGGCAGCCTGAAATACTATATGATTGAGCAATTAGATGAAACTGTACATCCTTAATAAGGATGATGATCGATTGACCAAACGATGGAACATGTTGAGCTTTTGACTCCTTGGTGCGTTTAATTAGTTTGGTATCATATGGGTTATCTTCTTGAAACAAAAAGCTAGTCTCTGTGTTATGTGCACCTTCATTTATGGCTGAATTGACATTCCCACTTTCAGCATTGTTGCTGGTCCCAAAGTCATCTTCTGAAGAATCCACAATTTCTTTTACCAAGTCTTGTCTTTTTATTTTTAGGACCATTTCTTGAGAACGACTTGGAGGGCTGAGTGGCTCCCTTTTTATGAGGAAGAAACTGGCAACTGCAAGAATTGTGCAAAATACTGCCTGCGATACTAACAATCTGTGCATACCTCGTCTGACGTCATCATTCATGTTCTTGCTGCTTGGAACTAGGGTCCCTGCAAGCAAAAAAGCAACAGCTATTCCGAAATGGTTCATTAGAATTGCAATAGACGAAGCAGTCGCTCTCTCGTTCTCCCCAAACCAAACAGATGCTACTCGTGGTGGAATTGATAAAACAAAGCACTGGCCAAGTGCTGCCAGTGTGGTACCAATAAATACCAGCGTAAAACCATCCCGGTTTGCGCCCATTGCTCGCAAGCAGCTTCCTAAGGCATTGAGAATGGCACCAACAATGATTGTTATTTTTAGGCCATATTTATCTAAGAGGTAAGACGCTGGAATGACAAAAGCTACAAAGAAGAGCCCAAATATCATTGACAGCCAGTTTACAGCATTGAGATCGACATGGTAGTAATCTTTGACGATGCTGGTGATTGATGACAAGCTAATCCAAATTACTTCATTCGACATTGAAATCAAAGAGAACAGTCCCAAAACTACCCACCTCCATTTATATAATTTATAAATCTTCTTAGGTTTAGGCGAAAGCAGCGGGGAACGGATGTCCATTTCTTGTTAGATTAAAAGAGATGTTTCCTGAACGAGCCCTTTGTAAAACAATACATGTTAGTGGGGTCTGTGGTTTTTTAGCTAAACAATCAATACCATCATCTATTCACTCACACAGGAAACCTCATTGTTTTCGAGTTTAAGAGGATAAAAGCAGTGATTTATTTCAGTCACAAGTCAAATCGGGATGTCAGTCAAATCGGGATGTTTGAATTAGATGATAGATCGGTAAAACACTTGTTGCTGGCCGGGGGTTTTCTCAGAGTCTTCTTCAGTGTTTATATTGACCACAGATATTTTTAAACGTGCAAGGCTCGATACATCGATCGTTGAGTATCCTTATTTTACCAAAGCCAAAAACTTTGTTTGTAATCTTCTATTCTTCTGCATTCAACATTCTATAGGTCACGATACGCTCCGTTGTTTCGTACACAAGAAACTGTATTGTTACTGGCAGAATAAAACAAACTGTTAAAAACAACAATGATGATACTGCCATAACAGCTGTTTACCCTATGAAAGTGATAGAATCGAACTTTCAGGTCAAAATTTTTCTTCCTGTTTTCATAAGCATTAATATGTGCTCCTTTATGTTTTAAAGCCTGGGAGCTGTTGTTCTATAGCAAGTTCGACAAAAATACATTTTTTCTTACTAGGGTATTTCAAATTTTCCTTGGCAACGATGGCTTGTTCAAAATTTTGGTTGCTAGGGGGCTATTTTTATTTGAAGACCACGAAAACTCCCGAAAAAATTGGAAAGTATTATTTCATCTTTGGACTGCCTGTGGTATGAGTTCTATCCCTATCAGACTATGAGACCTTCAAACGAGACTAAAAAATAGATGAAAAAGGGCTACCTCACAACTCAATCATTGGGAATGTCAATCATCATGCCATCTCCCACCTGCGCCTTTCCAACTTTGAAATGCTTCCGATGTCCCTGATTTTAGCTGCATCTTTTAGTAACCTTGTATTCAGACGCTCTCTTCTCTCATGTATACCGATCTTGTTTAACCAAAACAAACTGTGACATATTTGTTATCTTACCTCCCACAAATTTCTCTAATCTTTTTTGCATGTTTCATTTCACTTCTTTTCTTCATTTGTAATTAGGTTTAATTGACAGTGTTGCAATCTTTACATGTATTTTATGCCATTTTGAATTGCTTGATGTTAAAACAAGTATGCCATATACAATTATGCACTTCAAATATGTCATGTGATACTGTAAATACTTGAATTAGCCCCTGGGATGGGGGCTATTTGAGGGGGAGGCTTATACGAGGGGAGGGGCTTATAAAATTATAGTAGACATCAGAAGACATTATTAAAAGACCTCATATATTTTAGTATGACTTTCTTTATTAGCATTTGATTAATTATTACCAATAGTATGAATCTTTGTAGTAATCAAATGAAACACCAAAGGCAACCTCAGATGAAAACAATCAACAAATCAAGGGAGCCAATTTGAGGATTTAGGGTAGTAGAGGGAGCTGATTCGAGGAGAGGGCTTATTGACAATTTCTGGTTCTAGGGTGGGGCTTATTCAAGAGGGAGCCTTTTGAAGGGAGCTTTTTTGAGGGAGGGGGGGTGCAATTTGAGGATTTACGGTAGACAGGATTTACATAATATTTCCTGATGTTGAGCACTTTCTTTTACTACAATGTACCAAGTGGAACCACACCCCTATAAACGCGTAAACAACAGAGTTATACTGGGATTATAATGAACAGTCTCAAACCGTTAAGTGTGAATACACAAACACAATCGTAAGCTACATGAAGAAAGATACAAGCAATAAATCTAAATGGTAAGTTTGAATAAAGAATAATACCAAGAATTTGGCTTCGCATTGATATAGCCATCAGATGCAAGTTTTTAGAAGTTACAATATCTTAACAAATCCACATAGACTGGGTGACACCACATTTTGAAAATCGTTTATTTAACAAATAATTATTTAGGAATCAGGAACATTTTGATCAGCTTGGCTTCTTTTGAGGGGAGCAGAAACAAATAAAACAAGAATCAAGCTAATTGTGTAGCTGGCAGCAATGCAGTAACCACCCACGTGACCACCGCATCTCTTAATAACAAAACTCAGAAGAAACGTCCAAATGATACCATACAAATTGGCTAACAGAAAAATGATGCCCGATGTTGTCCCTTCAGGAACAGGATAAGTTATTTCAGCTGCATATTCCAAACCAATGTTGATAAAACTATTTGAAAAAAATCCAAAAGCACAAAAGATTAAAAAGATTACCAGAAAACTGTGAACAAATTCAAGAAGCAAGGAAAAAAGGAGCATGAGGGAAGCACAGGCTGCGAAAATAGCAACACTGAGGCTTTTGTACAGCTTAGTTCTATCGAGTAAAATACCACTACAAAGTAGACCAAACATTCCACAAAGTCCAGTGGTAAAACCCATATAGCCAATCTCCTTTTCTTTACCTGGGTACTTTGAAATCACCATTTGATTAAGCAATGTGTTGTAAACGATAAATTGGCAGCCTGAAATACTATATGACTGAGCAATTAGATGAAACTGTACATCCTTGATAAGGATGAGGATCGATTGACCAAACGATGGAACACGTTCAACTATTGACTCCTTGGTGCGTTTAATTAGTTTGGTATCATCTGAGTTATTTTCTTGAAAGAAAAAGCTAGTCTCTGTGTTATGTGCACTTTCATTTATGGCTGAATTGACATTCCCACTTTCAGCATTGTTGCTGGTCCGAAAGTCATCTTCTGAAGAATCCACAATTTCTTTTACAAAGTCTTGTCTTTTTATTTTTAGAACCATTTCTTGAGAACGACTTGGAGGGGTGAGTGGCTCCCTTTTTATGAGGAAGAAACTGGCAACTGCAAGAATTGTGCAAAATACTGCCTGCGATACCAACAATCTGTGCATACCTCGTCTGACATCATCATTCATGTTCTTGCTGCTTGGGACTAGGGTCCCTGCAAGCAAGAAGGCAACAGCTGCTCCGGAAAGGTTCATTAGAATTGCAATAGACGAAGCAGTCGCTCTCTCGTTCTCCCCAAACCAAACAGATGCTACTCGTGGTGGAATTGATAAAACAAAGCACTGGCCAAGTGCTGCCAGTGTGGTACCAATAAATACCAGCGTAAAACCATCCTGGTTTGCACCCATTGCTCGCAAGCAGCTTCCTAAGGCATCGAGAATGGCACCAACAATGATTGTTATTTTTAGGCCATATTTATCTAAGAGGTAAGACGCTGGAATGATAAAAGCTACAAAGAAGAGCCCAAATATCATTGACAGCCAGTTTACAGCATTGATATCGACATGGTAGTAATCTTTGACGATGCTGGTGATTGATGACAAGCTAATCCAAATTACTTCATTCGACATTGAAATCAAAGAGAACAGTCCCAAAACTACCCACCTCCATTTGTATAATTTATAAATCTTCGTAGGTTTAGGCGAAACCAGGGGCGAACGGTCGTCCATTTCTTGTTAGATTCAAAGTGATGTTTCCTGCGCTTCTGATTTTGTTCAAATCAACTCAACATTCGATTGCATTCTTGTATTATTTTGGGTTCTGAATTAGCTTAAAACAGTTCTATTCTGTGGCTTTAGTTGGTTATTTGAGCTTGGAGATGGAGGCACATTTGCGGGATCTGTCGTTTTATCTGAACATTTTGCCTCGTATTCACGTAACCGCGCTATCGAAGTTTTGCATCTAGGGCAGGGACAAGAGCTGTGAACTTCCACACAGGGGCGGACACTTGGTCAAACATTGGGGGGGGGGGGGGGGCAAGCCTATTGTTTTAATAAGATGACGTCACATTTCCCATTGTTTTAGAACAAAAGACCATTGTTCTCTAAAGTATTGGGGGGCGATCACCCCCCTCGCCCCCCAAGTGTCCGCCACTGCTTCCACAGTCCCTTGTAAAACAGGGGTGTCAAGGGTACATTGTCTACTTCAGAAGTTTCTTGCTTACATCGTTTAGGGATTATAATCAGGTTCCAGCCGAGTTTGGTTTCAGAGAATCATTTTTTGTGTTTTTACATTGTTGAGACCCTCTTAACCAGAGCACACATGTTTGGTTTGACGAATCCCTATTATGCTATAGATTTATGAGAATAAGCAGTTTCCTATCAGTCTTTTTGTGTCGGATTTAATATAAACAACAGAGAATCTAAACTAAAATGCAATTAAATTGGGTGTGGTCGTGGGTGTGGTCGTGGGTGCGGTCTTAGATGTGACTACTATAATTTGCCTACAGCACAGTCCCCTCCTAACTTTCAGGACGGCACCCCTGCTTGCAACTACCTTGTATATTTTTTAATCTTCAGAAGAATTCGTTAGACTATGACTATGACTTAACTAAAATGATAGGTAATTAGCCCCTTACACACCCTTTGTTTTGAGACCAATCTAAAACACAGTGTACTCAAAATCGCCTTATTTTCTACACAAAAAGGCAATTTAGATTGATAGTTTTGACATCCAAATTTCTTAACCCCTTGGCCGTCATAAATTGATTTGGCCGAAAAAGCAAAATGTGGCAGAATTCTGGCAGCATGTTGCAAAAATCACAAAAAATCCAAAGAAAAATAAATTTTTTACATAGATGATATTCAAATTTGTTTTAGAATGATTCCAAAATTGCAAATAAAGAAACACGAAACAACGTAAAAGATAACGTTGACAATGAAAGATAAAAGTAAATGAAAGCTTTGTAACTTACAAATCAAATTTTGATTACACTATCACTCCCCGCAATTGTCAATAATTTAGCTTTTTGTTCAATGAATTTAGCTGGCTGAATTTGGCTGCCAACCATAAAATATTTGGCTGCCAACCGTTCCAAACACCTGGCTAAACCCTGAAAGTGGAAAGTCACACATTCTTGTGTAAATTGTTTCCATTTGGTGATAGACAACAGATCAATGGAAACAGCGATTTTTTAAAAACTATCAAAATTATGCCCGTGTTATGCTACATTCCAAATTATGCTAGATTTTATGCTAAATGACGATTTTTGGTCAATATTATGCTGAAAGCATTATATTATGCTAGATCTGGTCACACTGTTACGATGTCACATGTTGCTAATAATAGCTATTAATTTTGAATATTTTGCGATCGAATTTGCGCTGCTACTTGCAGGAAAATCAACAGCGCGCGAAGATGGTTAGCACTTGAAATCATGTCCAAGAGGAAAAGGCCTTATCGCTATCGCGTACAATGTGTAGAATGTAACAGTGAGTTCGATTATGACTACCGAGGTTTTCATTTTGAAAAAGCGCATGATGGTAATTTGTTCAAAGGTAGGCCAATTCTAGAGAGTTCGCAGACTACACTACAAGGGTTTTTGGGCTAGGCAAGCCGCTAGTGTACCAAATTCTGCGGCTATACTTCCTGCTTCAGAGGATATTCATACCGAAGAAGACAATGCAGTCGATGATGGTGCGAAAAATGACGATGTTGATGTTTCATTGCATGATACAATCGAGATGGAACGACACGAGGATGCTCTTGCCCCACTTGCCATCTCAAATGATGCCAAAATTTGTGCTAGCCAGAAGCAGATAGATGAATCATCTCTCAATGTTGACGCCAGTTCACCATTAACGCCATCCGAGCCAAATCAGCCATTGCTTAAAGAGTATCCTTCAAGGACCTTTGGAAAAGAGAAATATAACCGAAGGTTCCAGCCACAATGGTATAAGAAGTACCCTTGGATCAGCTACGATACTTACAAAGATCAATGTGTCTATTTTCCCTGCAGAGAATTTGGCAAGGATCAATCTTTCAGCTTCAACAACTATAAAAAGCCTGACAAAGTACAATGTCAGTGAGAAGAATATCGACTCGATGACTAAATTGATTCTGTTTAAAGCCAGGGAAAAAAGAAACAACTCTGAATTAGATCAACAAGACAGTGCTCATCAGCAACACTATACAAGTTAATTTGTTGAACATTTTGATTTAGCTTCATTTGGGGTAAGAAACCGTGTAGGTAAAAATCGTCGAAGAAGAGAGTTGGAAATGAGTTGTTTGATCAGGATTGTGAACATTGTGAGTTTGTGTATCGGGACAAATCGGTACAACATATTTTGAGTAACCGCCAGTATTTACGCATCATAAATGAATGTCTTGCATTTACTGTACAGCAAGGTATTGCATTGAGGAGACATAAAGAAAATCGTTCAACAATATGGGAGGTCTCTAGTATCAACAGAGGAAACTTTTTGGAGTTATTGCATCTGAGGTCAAGAGATCTGCCTTGGTTAAAGACAAAGCTCAAGAATCAGTTGAAAAAGCCATGCTCAATGGACTTCACCTGATATTCAGAATGAGCATCTAAGTATAATGGCTAATGTGATTTTTGAGAGGATCAAGGCTGAAGTAAATGGAAGAAAATACTATGGGGGTGATAATCGATGAGACTAGTGATATCAGTAAAGTTGAGCAGGTTTCCATCTGTCTACGCTACGTCTTCGACAGGGACACGAAAGAAACTTTTGTAGGCTTCTTCAAGGCAACTTCAACATCTGGGGAGGATCTATTCAATCTCGTATAAAGGAAAAATAGGACTGGACCTTGCGAAAGTCGTTGAAGAATGTTTTGATGGTGCTTCGAACATGAGTGGCATTCACAGAGGCCTTGCCACTAGAATGAAGGAATCTTCCCCTCTTGGAATTTACATTCATTGTTACGGTCATCGTCTGAGCTTGGCTCTTCAAAGCACACTTGCAGACGTAGAAGCACTTTGAAATGCACTTGGAACGATGCAGAGCCTTTATACTTTCATAGAAAGGAGCATTAAGCGTCAAGCATTGTTAAAAAACATCCAGATAGCAGATGATGGTGACACGAACTTGCTCACATTAAAGTCATTGATTGCAACCAGATGGCCAATGCCGCTGGATGGCAGTTAAGGCTATTTATGAGCAGATCTACAATGTGATTAAAGCCTTACTTTTTTGACCAAGGATAAAGACCCAGATACCGAGATAGTGAGGCATTGCTTAATGCTGTTTGTGATTCCAATTTCGTGTTTGGCCCCCTTAAGATCATTTTTGAACACAGATGCTCTCAGCAAATACCTTCATGACAAAGATGTAGATGTTGCAAAAGCAAAGAAAACAGCCGATGCGGTGGTCAAGACATTGAGTGGATGTCGAAGTGAAAAAACTTTGAGCTAGTATGGGATTGGGCAGAAGCCATGGGAAGGCAAATAAAACAAGCCTTCAAAGATACAGCATTTGATTTCAAAAAAGCTACACTTCCCTGTAACAGACAACCTTCAAAGAGTGTCCAGGCATTGATAGGAGAAACACCCGGCGAAATTCAAAATACGACAGCTCATTATCAAGTAAAGACATATGCGAGTCTTGACAAAGCTATTCTTGAAATTAGTGCTCGTTTCGAAAAAACGACCAAGCTGTAGTATGTTCAATAGCTGTTGCCTTTAGTAAACTGCCAAAGGATGAAAGGTTCCTAAAACTCTCCAACTTTTACGGTTTAGATGAAGAAATGCTGCGAGCTGAGAAGAAAGTGCATGTTAATTACCGTATTGAAGAAAAGGATAATGATGGGAAAACAAATGCTGCTAGCCTTGCAAGCAAAAACTCTTTGCCTCTGTGACCTTCATGTTGTGCTGCCAGAGTTTTACAGAGCTGTTTCGATGTTAGCTACAATCCCAGCAACATCGTGTTCTGCTGAGCGCTCGTTCAGTGGATTGCGTCGGATGAAAACTATTTGCGCTAACCAATGGGGCAGGAAAGACTAACGAAAACTGCTTTGATGAACATTGAGAAAAAATACTGCAATGAAATGCTCAAATATGATGTCGTGAAGATAATTGATGCTTTTGGAAAAAGAAATAATCGTGACTCACAGTTTTTTTAAGATGACTTTAACCAGATCATTCGTTTTTGTTTGGTGCCAGTGATTTTTGTGACAGTAGGAAATATATTTGAACAGTTGTGCTCGTATGTATGTATATTTCCAAAAAGGCCTGTTAACAGGCTAGCTTGCTTTTGAAACATAACCCGTTTTTCAGTATTCCAGTTTGTTGTGTCACCTTACTTAAACGAGAAACAATTTGAAACTAAAGCTGAAATAAACAATGCTTGTTGAGCTTCAAAGACCTTGAATGTTTTGTTTTGAAAATTGAATAGAGTAAGATATTGATATGATATGTGCCATGCAACCAGAACGCAAATATTTTACCCCCTGCTGTTCTTTCGGGCAGTGAACTTGCAGCCCCCAAAATTTCAAGCGCCCCTGCGCCGATGGGTAACCTCGACACAACTGAGCACCACCCGATAGAGATGATAATTCTGATGATCCTTTTTTAATCGAAGTTATACTTGAAAAAAATTTGTGTAAATCAATTTTCTCTACTTGGCTGTGATGACTGCGAGCGAGATCAGGGAAGATCATGCAAGAACAATCAAATCGGACTAAATTGCATGGAAAAAAATGTCACAGTTTTAATGGCCAGCCACAAGCATTTATTCCCCAACACCCCTATAGAACGTACGTTACTGACATAGCTACTTTTCCAACCAACAGACATAGCTAATTTTCTTTTGAGACTGAACTCGATGTTAATGTTCTTGTTAAAGTTAGGTACATGCCAAACTATGGTGAAAACTGACAATATTTAATATTATTATCGTTATCATTAACTTGGTTAAACAGTTATTATCATGAAAATACAGAGTTCGATATTTGTAATAAAGTTACTTTAGGATTTCGAAAATAATATTTTGGTGAAGGAATAATAACAAATTCTTTACGTCACTTGAAAACAGAATAAACATCAATGGGGCATTCCTTTTAAGACAGTTGCCTTAAAAATTTTATAGAGAGCCAGATATATAGAGAAACACATTGTCTTATGTGTGTATTTGTATTTATAATCTATTTCCTAAGGACCTGCTATCATTTCTTTGAAGTGCAGTGCATTTGTAAGGCAAGTTTGATCCTTAACTGGTAATAGAAAATTATTGGGTACAAAAAAATGCAGATATCATACACCAAAAAAGAAAATAAAATGAAATTTATTTGGCCTTCATTAAAAATTACATCAAATCTGAATAAGCAACTAAAGGAAGCAGTCTATTTATAAATAAAAACCTCAATGAATTAGCTCTCAAAGCATAAATATTCCAGCATTGGCTCTTAAGCATAAATAACAGCTTATCTAAGAACTACCTATATTCGAAATGAATGGGGGTCGGCAAAGACAAAAGAGATTATGGTCAGTAACTGGCTGTTCTCATAAGTTGAAATAAGGCTCAATCATATTGATATGACAAGTGGAACTCACCACAAGGAATGTAATAAAACTTTTCAATTGTATCAATTATCTATTAATTTTCTTATTGTTTCATTGATTCAAAACATTTAACAAAATTCATATGCCAGCCCTACCCCTGGGCTGTGTTGGCATGGGTGGAAGTAGGGGAAACAAAGGATTCGAGGTAATTGCTGAATTTGTCAGACATTGGGAGAATGAGCATACAATTATACTTTAATGTTAGGAAGACGTCCAAAACATTAGGTTTATTTTTACTGAAAAAGCACTGAATGCAGTGAAAATCACCCTGAAATGCCCAAATGGAGCCAATTCTTGAGGAAGAAGAGCCAATGTTTTGGAAGTCTACTCAAACATTATTTTGGAAAGCTTTATTAAGGATCTTAAGTAGTAGTAGCTCTTCTTGGTGTTTTTTCTTGTTTAACCAATAAGTTGCATTTTCTAACTTGGTTAACTTAGTCTTTAATTATCAAGTTAGCTTAATGATATTTCTTTTCATATTTATTGAATCTGACTCTCTATGAGTTTTCCCTGAATTGGACTGTTTATAATTAAAGGGTGTGGTCTCCAAAAATTTTTCCGTGGCATGCTCTGAGCCCCCATTTCAGCCCCCTCATTTAAAGACTGGGGCACAGTCCTTGACTGTAGCCTCAGATTTGGAAAGCATTACAAGGTACAGTTAGAAAAGTTAACATCAAATTAGAAATGTTTGTTTGTTAATACTAATTGCTGCAAGCCATATTGAACAGTTCTACAAATTAGAAGATCTTTGATCCACTTGGCTTCGTTTGAGTGGAGCAGAGACAAATGAAATAAGTACCAAGCTAGCCATATAGCCTGCGAACATTACAAAGCCTCCAATGTGTCCACCTCCTTTTCGCACACCAACAGCAACAATATTAGTCAAAATAATCCCATATATATTCAGAAACAAGAAAAGAATTGCTGAAGTTGTCCCTTCAGGCACAGGATAAGTTAACTCAGCCGCATGTTCCAAGCCAGCAAAGATATATGCATAAGAAAAAAGTCCAAAAGCACAGAAGCTTATAAAGAGCACTACAAAGTTTTTGTAGTATTCAAGAAGCAAAGTAAAAATGAGCATCAGAAATGCACAAGAAGCAAAAATAATTATTGAGAGTGTTTTGTATCTCTTTGTTCTATCAAGTATAACACCACTGAAAAGGATACCAAACAGGCCACAGACTCCAGCTGCAAAACCCATATAACCAATCTCTTTTTCTTTACCTGGGTACTTTGAAATCACCATTTCATTGAGCAGTGTATTGTAGACTGCAACTTGCCCTGTTGCAATCCCATATGCCTGAGATATCAAGTGAAATGACTTGTCTTTCAGGACAAGCAAGATTGACTCACCAAATGATGGAACATGAGAAATTTCAACTTTTGAGTCCTTGGCGCCTTTAATTAGTTTGGTATCATCTGGGTTATCTTCTTGACAGAAAAAGCTAGTCTCGGTGTTATGTGCACCTTCATTTATGGCTGAATTGACGTTCCCACCTTCAGCATTGTTGCTGGTCTGAAAGTCATCGTCTGAAGAATCCACAATTTCTTTTACAAAGTCTTGTCTTTTTATTTTTAGGACCATTTCTTGAGAACGACTTGGAGGGGTGAGTGGCTCCCTTTTTATGAGGAAGAAACTGGCAACTGCAAGAATTGTGCAAAATACCGCTTGCGATACCAACAATCTGTGCATACCTTGTCTGACGTCATCATCCATGTTCTTGCTGCTTGGGACAATAGTTCCTAATAAAAACCCAACAGCTACCCCCAGCATGTTCATTAAGACCCCGATTGACGAAGCAGTTGCTCTCTCAGAGTCTCCAAACCAGACTGCAGCTAGCCGCGGCGGAATAAAAATGATGAAGCACTGAGCCAATGCTGCAAATGTGTTTCCTAAAAATGCAAGCGTAAAGCCATCGCGGTTGGCACCCATCGCTCGCAAGCAGCTTCCAATGGCATTGAGAAACGCGCCGATAATGATTGTGACCTTTAGGCCATATCTGTCAAGCACATACGATGATCCAATTACAAATATATAGAGAAGCAAAAAAATAAGAGACAACCAGTTCACAGCAATGGAATCGACACGGTAGTAATCTTTGACGATGCTGGTGATTGATGACAAGCTAATCCAAATTATTTCATTCGACATTGAAATCAAAGAGAACAGTCCCAAAACTACCCACCTCCATTTATACAATTTGTACCCTGTCTTCGTCCCAGGCAAAAGAAGCGATTTTTGCTCGTGCGTTTCTTTTTCTCTTGAAGAAAGGGTCTTTGGTCTAGCTTGCCCATCGTTTCTTTGCAACTCCATAATTCGAAGGATTTCGCATAAATGTCCAAGGTCAGAGGCCAGTAAAAGTCTTACCCTCACTAAGAACTCAGCGCAACGATAAACGTGGGTATCTATTGACGAGTTTAGCGTCACGAACGGGGGTCACACTTTGTAAACATGGTCGTGGAGAGTAACCATAAACAAAGCAATCTCACAACACCATTTTTTTCGAACAACATCAAGAAGAAATTCTTTTGAAATAGAATTTCTTCTGGAGCGAATATATAACAGGGGGTATCGTCTATGGGCAGTTGCGGATTAGATGCTGTGTTTCACCCAGTGGCGGCACCAGCCACTACGCTCTGGGGGGGACAAAACAGAAGATTTTAGACCACGCCCCCTTTAGCACCAGAAAACGCCCTTTTACTAACAAGGAACGCAATTTTTACCTGAAGGGAACGCCCATTACTCACTTTCGGCTATGTAAAGGCAGTTTGAAAATCATAGGATTACATAACAAAAAGTACGTTGCCAAAATATTACCCCTCCTCCAACATTTTCTCATCGGATTTAGACGAAATGAAAAATTGATCCTGCCGAGAACAGGGGGGGCGTGTCCCCCAGCCCCCCCGTGGCGCCGCTACTGATTTCACCCCCCCAATCCTGAAAAACAGCATTTCGTAGGGCAAAGCAGAAGGAATTAGTAGTTCTCGCAGGGCAAAAGAGATCAGAAATCAAGTTTCACAAAATATCTTAATTTAATTTATTTTTTTATCAAGTCCAAAACATATGTTAGTTTTTCCGATTTGTTGTGGTATTGTAAAGTGAGTTTCTTATTTACGTGCCCCTCGCGAAGAAAAAGTTACACTGCTTGGATAGACGGTATCGTATCATGGCATAAAATGAAAAGTGTTGGAAATTTTTCTTCTAAAACACACCAAGCAGCATTGGCTGATTTTGCTAGGTTTTCAGTCGAACAAGGACATATTGACATTCAAATGAATAGGCATCTGAAGGACATCATGATTCAGGAGAAGGCTGTCGAAGAAAAATGCAAATCGATAATGAAGATTCTGTTTGATATTGCTAGAACATTGGCAAGGCAATGAATTGCTTTCAGAGGCACCGCAGGAGACCAGAACGGCGATTTTGTCCAGTTTGTGAATCTTCTGTCCAGGCACTGTCCACAGATGAAAGAATGGCTTGATAGCAAACGATTGAAGCCTTACAGTACCAGATACATAAGTCCAAATTCACAAAATGAACTTTTAGAGATCATGGGGGAGAGTGTTAGAGCAAGAATAAAAGATGAGATTGAGTGTGCTAAAATGTTGTCGGTTTCGGCCGATACAACACCCGATGTCAGCAATAAGGATCAAATGGTTGTGGCTGCAAGATATAGTGGTGAAAAAGGAATTGCGCGCGAGAGAGTCGTGGAAATGAAAGAGTGCAATGACAAACATGGAGATAAGACAGCAGAATGTATTCTCAAGTGTCTGGAAGCAAATGAAATTAATGTGAATTATCTCTGCTTCCAAACATACGATTTCGCAAATAATATGTCTGGGAGAATTGCAGGGGCACAGAGGGACAAGATATTCTTGCAAGACCAGTCCCGTACATTCCATGTCAAGGGCATCGATCTAATACTTTCAACGAGCATTGTGCAAAAAAAAGTGTCATAATTACGTCGATGTACGATAATCTTCAAGATATATATGTTTTCTTCAGTGCCAGCTCCAACGAAACAAAATTTACAATAAAGAAGTTCAAGAAATTGATGAGTACTCCTTGAAACTCCGCAACATGTCTAAAACGAGATGGGTCTACTCTTCAGAGTCGATAGAAGCAGTGTGGCGAAGTTTACAAAGCATACCCAAAGCAATTGACAAAGTTGTCAGTGACGACAGCACAGAAATGAAAGTAAAAGTGAAGGGTAAAGACATAAAGAAAAAGTGTCAGTCATTTGACTTTCTTTTTGCATTGATGTTCATGAGATTAATTATGAAGAAAACAAAGATTTCGACGATGCAACTCCAAGCAGAAGAGCTTAACATCCTAGATGCGATGAAGTTAATTGAAGCAACAATAGAAAATCTTAAGAAGATTCGCATAGATAACAAGGCTATGGATGCAGAGTTGGATGCTATAAACGAGTGCGCTAAACGACATGGAATAGATTCAGCGGCTGAGTTTAGTAGAAAACATCGACTCAGGTTGCAGCCAAGAAAGATTGACAACGGTCCAGAAACATCAGCGGAATTTAAATTTAATTCCTTCTACAGAACAGAAATGTGTGTTGTTCTCGATTCTCTGATAACAGAGTATGGTGAAAATATCAAGGCATGCTTCAAAAAAATTGAGCCATTGGCAATGGCGTTGCAGCCACCACTCAAAACGATAAACCCAGAAACAGTCCACACGATCTTCGAAAGCTTTTCCCACCAGGCTTTCATATTGAAGCTAGATGTTTTCAAGTCAATTTGATTGAACAGCAACTGATCCAGCCAACTTCCGTCAAAGAGGCTGCCAAATTTAATTTGAAAACAGACGACTTTTCCCAACGGTTTACAAATGCTACAGCCTTCTTCTTACAGCACCTGTGTCTGTGGCTAAAGACGAGCGAACCTTTGGCAAACTTAAGATTGTTAGAAATTTGCTGCGATCAAGGATGAAAGGTGAACGATTGAATGATCTCATTCTACTTGCTTGTGACCTAACAGACACTATCCCACTTGATAAAGTATTAAAAGTATGGCATGAAAAAAATGAGAAGAATTTCAATTAAGTAAATGAGTGTGAAAGTAGACTAATTATTGACTTTTTTATTACGATTGTTGGTTTGTGTTGCTTTTTGAAAATAATATATGTACTTATGTAATATATGCACAGTACTTACATAAGTACAGTACTTCTATACTTGTTTTACAGGAAATAGTGTTTACACCCCTCCCCCCAAAAAATTAGTAAAGTGACGTCCCTGCACAGTCCCTCGGGAATGCTACAGGTTTCAATGTTGGCAGAATGCTTATTATTTTTGAAATAGTAGGGGCAGCGTCTGAGAAGTAGAATTTTCGGTGTAGAACTAGGGGCTCCGGGGGCTGCCCACTTTGTAAATGCCAAAAAGTTTTCCCTTTACTGGCTTATTTAGCATAAGAAAGTTTACAGATTATGTACAAATTGTTTATTTTTTGGTGATATAAAATGTATTCATAGTTTTTCTTAGAATACTTGTTTATGCATGAATGAACGAATGAATAAATGAATGAATGAATGACGGAATGAATAAATAAATAAATAAATGACGAAATGAATGAATGAATGAATGAATGAATGAATTAATGAATGAATGAATGAATGAATGAATGGATAAATAATTGATTGAATAAATGAATTGATCAACTAATTAATTAATTAATAGAGTGTTAACACTGCTAATTTCCCAAAAAGGAATTAAAGAGTGAAGAGACCCAAAGCCTAAATAATGAAAAATATTTTAGATACTATGGGAAAACTTTTTGGCTAGACGCTAAGGATGGGTCTGTGCATGAATGACTTTCTATAGAAAATTTGGAAAGAAAATTTACTCTTAAACGTATTGTAGCAAAGATTTTAAACTTTATTAAGCAAATTAAGTAAATTGCATTTTATCGAAACTTTTATTAAAAAAATAATGTCGAAATTACGAATAATAAAATTTTTTTTTAGATAACAGTTCTCCTCCAATCGTTGCTAGAAGTGAATTTCTCAGAGCTACGAAAGCTTTGTGACACGCTCTTTAAAAAGACTACGGCGGTGATAGACATTTGAGGTTTTGTAATCCAATAGAACTTCACAACTCACTTTAGGGTAATTTCTCGGTAATGGTGAATCAAGTTAAGTGCTTAAGTCAATCATGTACAATTATGATCAATCTGTGGTTTAGGTTCAATTTTTAATGGGAGTTAATACTTTTATTCATTTAATTCTAATCTTATTGAATTTCGCAGATATATTTTTCGAAATCGGTTTGATTTCATGGAAGCAAGAAAGAAATTTTCATCATCCCAAGGCTTTGCAATAACAAAATGTGAAGACATTAAAATTGCTAAATCATAACTATCTGTAAATTCAATGTGATTTCATGCTTTTTACAATTTCGAAATTACTTTAACCAAATTTGTACAAATCATAACCAATCATCTACAAGTTCGAATAAAATTAACAATATAAGTCAAGAATAAGAATCAAATTTAACAATCAATTGAATCAACTGTATGGTATCGTAAATAACCGATCCTAGGCCTATTTCTGAACTAGTGCCTCTACTTGAATGAGTATCCACGATTACTGAATCTACATAACCTGCAACTTGTGTCGCGATTCCATTGAGAGACCAGTTGAAAAAAACATTACACTGTGTAACACTAGCCTAAAGCCAACTCTAGAGAAAGTTAGACCAACTAGAGAATTGTTGGAATGGTTCTTCGTATGCAGTTCTTTAAAGCAGCTGTACTTCTCGCAAAATAAGTCAAATTGAAAAATGTGATAAACACAGCAAACTACCTACATACAAGAACCTACAGCCTGCCACAAGCATGTAAGTGGGTTTGATTCAGAGAGTATCTTTCTGTAAATTAGAATTTGCTTTCATAATTTAGCAGCTTGTTTCTATATAATTAATCATGCTTATTGTTTTAAAGATATCAGTTATGTCCTCATTTTGGTATTTCGAGCCTCCATTAACTACATCAAAATTCATAGCTTTTCTATTTTTCAGTGTTTTATTTGTATGCGCTATATCGTCTTGGCGATTCACCAATGTAATGAAAATGTTATCCAATCTGTGCGCATCATATATCGTTAATTTTTGCTATTTCTCATTTATCTCTACGTCTGACACCAAAATAACCATCTCTTGAACACGAAATTTTTGAAAATTAGTGTGAACAAGATATTTGTAGTGTGAATAAGAAACCTTAAACACCTTTCTTAGCCTTTAAAATGTTATTCATAGGTTTTCAAATTGGGGATTTTCACTGTACAAGATTTCCTAAGATTGCCATTGGTTTAATTTTTAAGGTAGTTCTGCTCCCATTTCCCTACCTCTAGGTCACTGTGGGGTAACCTTAAAAAGTTGCCTGCCTGTAAGCGGCTAAAACGCTCCAAAAAAGAAAAATTTATTATAAAAATATTGTTTGGTTTTGTCCGTTGAAAAATAAAACAAACTGCAATTAAATGGACGTGAAACTCTGGCATGTAGAGGTCCAATTATCCAGGAAAATGGGCTGCAGCAAGTCTCGTCTTTGAGAAACGTAGGACCGGCTAATTTAGGCGACTTCTGTCATTCTTAAAGTACTTCTTTCTGTGCAGCTTGAGGGGAAATCTTTAACTACGGGATGAAAAAATTTTTCAAGAATTCTTGTTACTTAGTAAAACAACTATAACACAGTTAAGTAAAAGTATCACTTGTGGACAGAACAGTGAGAACACTCCATCTGGAGAAAACCCATAGTTGAAGAAGCCTTTAATTCTTAAAGATTTAAAGCAAGGGCAATAAAAGATTGAACCGCAGCTGCTCTTTCAAAATAAGGGTAATGATAAATAAGGAAAAATCTAATCGTTCAAAATCTGTAATGCTATGCAAGGAACACGGTGAAAAGTTTTAAGCAGTATTTAATAGTTTGGAGAAAAATCAACAAAAAGAAATGATTCCAATATATACATTTAGTGGCATCGTAGATCCATCGAGTTCAGTAACTTATTTTTAGGAGATTCTTTTAAGGCCTAGTCTACCTTCACCATGGAGATATTGGTTTCTTATCGGTCTTATTGGTTTAAGTTGCATAAGTGCTTTTTCGACAGCAATGTGCGCAATATTTAACATGAAGAAGTCTTGTAGAAGGGCCGTTTTCAAAGTGTGACACAGTTCGTACTGAAGGATATTGCCTAACTCAATACTTATTTAGAGCATAACCTTGCTTCAAACGCTCTTAATCTTTTGCTAAATACTAAGGGATGAAAACTTTACTCAAAGGATTGAGAATTAATTCTACTGGTAATCATTTAAGTAGAATGAGATTGAGGTATTTCATAAAAGATGCAAAATATTTGTGAAATTTTTGTCACATATTTTTTAACGAGATATCTCTAATATCATCGCAAGCTTATTTTCTGGATTGCAGGGACATCAATAGCATTGAAATTTGGAGGGACACAGGTAAGAAGAGGTAGGTTCTTTACAAAAAGTTATATCGAGAGAACTTCTAAGAAAAGTGGCATTTTCCCAAAAGTGAAGGAACATGGGCTCCTGGTGTCCTCCAACTCCGACCTCCTCTAGGAGGTGTTGCACAAAGTGCCCAACAGCAGAAAGCAAGCAAAAAGTCCACTTACCAGTAATTTTACCAGGATATTCCGCTTTAGACACATGACTTTTACACAGTTCCCTACGAAGGAAAGAGAGCTTTTTTGACGATGATGAAATAAATTGACATAGTTCTGTTTGCCACTTTAAGAAAACAAGAGTGACAAGTTATTATGAATCTCGGAAAGTTCTCCTAACGAGTCTTTAATACAAATCGTGCTCGATACTACAGTGTCTTATGTCTAAGACTAGAAGAAAAAAACCTAAAACAATTGAGCAGAGCCTGAACCTGCTTTAAATGTTGACAGAAAGAAAAGGATCATTCAGGATTATTACATGCATTCTATTAGAAACCTAAAAACCAAGAGAAGCGTCCCAGTACCTTCTTGCAAATGTTGGAGTTTGAGTAACAGTTTCTTTCTAAATTTGTTTAGCATCTAAACACACCGCAAAATGCAATTGGAGTTGCCAAATTGTAATGGTTCTTTGATGCTTTGATTTTCCCTTTAGATGCAACGAACAAAGCCTCAAAGCCATTTGTGGCCAGTGATTTGAAATTCTTTCTTAAAAGACAAGAAACACAAAGCCGAGATGCAGTCGCCCAGAGCCTAATTTAGATGCTGGTGGTTTAAACAACTCTCCACAGCAATTCTAAAATACGAAAAATCACACCCCCGTCTTTACAGTCAATATCTTTAAGGCAAGAATAAAGACACGCCAATATCCATAAAAGGAATGGAAATACCATCCAAATAAACTACGAAGAACTCAAGAGTACTTTCTATTCTAAATGAGTCATTTTTAGACAAAAGCAATACTAAAGACGTACCTATAGGTGCTTGAGGCCTTTAGGTATTGTCTGCATAGTTTTATCTCTTTGAAAAGCCTTCTTGCATCGTCTCCTTCAAACAGCGGCATGCTTTCACACTAGTAGCATAAGGAAAATATCAATCATAATGGTGAGCAGAAAATTCCAGCCAACCATACAGAGTAAATTCTGGAAACTTTATCAATTATTTCTGTTGATATGCTTTAAATATGCCATTGCAATTGTTAGTTTGCGAGAAAGGTAAATAAAGGTTATTTAGATTCTTGCAATTTTTCTCTTTACATCTACTTAGAAACATTGGACAATAATAGAATGCGCTCTATGAAAAAACAAAGTAGGCCACCTCTTCATCATTGTAATCTTTGGACAGCAACTTCTGAGTGATGACTTCAATGCCAGCCATTGTTTGGTATCGATGATATCTAAAAAGATTCGTAATAAGCCATTACAGTAAGGAAGAAACTCCTTTTTCAAGAGGAAGACTATTCTTTGATCTTATTCTAAGAGTGGATATGGTTATTTCAGGGACAACGGTTCATATTCTAAGAATTATATTCTTTGAACCAGGGTGTGAAAGGAGCCAAAATAATTTATATGAAACCCTTCTATTTAATATTTTCTCTAAGACACGACATTGTTTATTGATGTATTACAGAGTTTGAGGGGAGGGGGGGTTGGGGGGGGGGGGGGTAGCTAAAACATTTGCCAACGCGCAGACTACAACTGTAATTGATCCTTGGTTATCATGCGAAATTCCAAGAACCTTACTGCTTTATTAGGAGCATTTATATTTCTTTGTCTTCAAAAAGGTATTTTAACATAAGTTGCTTAATCAAAGCAAGCCAAACCGTTATTAAAATCTTGGGTTCTCCTCTGCAAGGATTTACTGTAAGTAAGACAATTTATTTCAATAAAAACTGACTTATAGCATGGTAAGCATTTGATTTAAGAAATAGTTATGCAAATGTCAGTTTTTCATCTGACACTGTATGTAAAATGGCTTTTTAAAACACTCATACCTTCCTCCGGTCTGAGTTGCAAGTAGCTGAAGAAACCGATTAGCAATGCTAGAAAATATAAAATAAGTTATGATAAATTAATAGGCAATTGGAAAATATAATCGAATAGCGAAGAGATAAATGAAACTATAACAAGAGTTAGGGCCTAAAAACAATAGTGATGAGGTAAGTCCATCATTACAATTCAAGGTAAAGCGATAGCTTCAACTACAAAGTGTTTTTCTTCAGCTGTAAGACAGAAATTTTGATAGAAATTCCAGATAGAAATGTCAGATTGAAAGAGATAAATGAAAACAATTAGGAAAGAAAGGTTATTCGATGTTAGATAGGTTGTCAACGAGATTTCGATGGAATTTTCATAGCCTAAACATGATTCCATCTGGCAGCATCAATAATTTCTACATGAGAGCGGAAGATTTTGTTGTTAAAAGCAGATATTAACAGTTCTGCCTAAAGAGTACCCAGCATCTGTGAGGCAATAACGAGTACTTCAATTATTGCAGCCTCGCAATTGCATTAAAAGGATTTCAAAGGGCAAAAAAAAATTTCACGGTTCACAGAAAGTCAAATCACAGACCGAGTACATCAAAACCCGTTAAAACTGACGAATAATCAGAACAGAGTATCAAGAATTGATCCTTTAATTGGAAAAGTTCATGCATATGATGCAACTGGTAGAAAGGTTCCTGAAATTGCAGTATTTGGGAGACACAGCACGACAAAAAAAGGAGTATCTGAATGCCCGTAGAGACTTTTATGGCGCGTACATCATAGAATAAACATTGATAAAGTTGATGGTTGAAATATTAAGTATCTGCCTTTGCAAAGTTTAATTGATGTAACAAAACATGGCATTTCCGTCCTACTTTGAAAAAGAATGAATAATATTGAAGTTGAAGAAGAGAGCAGAAAATTGCACACACTTCGTTTACAAACCAAAGACATTATAAGAATGCTGAATTTTCGTCACTTTGCCATGAAAAAAGCAAGGCTATGAATCATAGATATATTGTTATCTAGGCAACAATGAATGGTGCTGAATAATATTCTTATCGACATTTCAACATCACATAAACATGGCCTACGAACCTATCTTCACAATTGAAGGAAATTGTATGAATCTTGAGTTTCTTTTCGGCATGCAGCGTTGCTACTTCTCGCAATACACTGGATGTGCTTGTATCCTGTGAAAAATGGAATAAAAACTTGAAATTTTTGTAGCAAATGTCACATTCACTCAAACATAGAAGACTCTATATGACTTGCAAAATGGATATTTCTAAACAATATGGATCTTCTCTCTTGATTTCTAAAAGTCTCTTTCAGATTTTTGAATTTTGATTCCTTTCGAGCGGGTGAAATCAAATGTCACAACGGTTGACCAGCTGTCTGTGATTTTTTCTTTTCAGCACAATAATTAACATTACTCGTAGTCTGGCTGGGTTTGATCAACTTGTGTGTTGATAATTATGTTAGTTTTACTTCTAAAAGAATCAATTGAAGAAGAGCAGAGTGGAAAAAGCAGTTGGCACCAAGGCTGTTGACGATCTCGAACAAATATTTGGGAAAAACTGGAAAAGAGCAGGGTAGATAGGCAGGGGAGATAGCCTAGTTTGTGGAGGAATCTAGACACCCAAAATAACACGCCAAACAAAAACGCTCAATAAAAACAAAAAACAGCAGCAACAACAATTAAATACGGTATTGGCAAAATAGGATAAAGAGGGTTTATTCTAGAACTTGTTTACCACGTGAAATAAAAGATTGTATTACACTGAATGAATCCAAGAAAAAAATCAAAGCTGGAAACCTGAATCTGCAGTGTATGCGAACAGTATATTCAAAAATAGGGGTCGTAACTTGATTTAGGGTGATTTCACTTACAACGAGTGTATCCTATTTCTAATCTTGAAGCCATGTAGCTTACGTGTCTACTTTTCAGCACTAACAAGGAGAGGGAGTTACTTTCTCCCCTGAACTTTCTGATTCTACGACCCTGACTACGAGCAATAAAGAAATGACCCTCAAATCTCAAGGCGGACGAGCGACTTGTGACCAACTGCTTCTGATTAATTCGAACAAAAGCTTTAAAGTTTAAAAAATAATCCTCTGGAAACTTTTTTCGGAGAGATAGAATCCATAATTAGGCACCCAACTGGGTAAATAACAAGCTCAACTCTTTGTTTTATTCTTTATTTATCATTTAAGTGCTACTTACTGGTTTCCCGTCCGAAAGAAGGTAGATAGCATCTAGGCCTTCGACTTGAAAAGCAAGCTGCAAAACAAAACGTAATTATTTTATTTTTGCGACAAATAGATGAAAGCTTTGATAGAAATAAGCCATCCTACGCTTATAGGCACAGGACATGCGCATTAACATCTATCAGAACTGCGCATGCGTATTGAAAACAAGGACGGGTTCGATAGCCTACAGAGCAGTTAAAATACAGCCTCATGTCAACTGGTACGACCTTCTTCTACGACCTTCTTCAAACAAACCGGCGATGATAAAGTTTGTTGTTTAATTCAACAAGCAAAGCTGTTGACTTTGACAAACAGTTTTGTTTTGTGGACCAAGCAAACAGCTAAAAACTTGGACAGGAATGATTGGCTTCCAGATTCTATTTGTATTTGCTACCTAGCATCCGAAGGTAGTTCTTAGGATAATGAGAGGCTGTCCTTCCTCTTAATGGGACCTCGAATGTGACCACGCCTCGTGATTTCTACGCCTGGATTTGCAGAGAGCTGGCGACTCTCCTCACTCTGGGTGAGAGTTTGGTCATGCCAGGGACTCGAACCACGGACCCTTGGATCTGTAGTCAGCGCCTCTCGCAACTGAGCTATCCTCCCACCTAGACTGTGATGTATGGGGAATGTCTTGAAGGGCTCATGATAACATCTTAGATACTAATCTTACTCTAATTTGTCTTTCATCTGACCTTCTACACTTTAACACAGGAAATATATGGTAAATCCGGTATAAACCCTTAAATTATATCAAGACCATGTGGTTACTGGTGTTTGGTCGAACAATCAATTGCTCGGCGGGGTATGGCACACCTTTTTGTACAGAATGACACGAAAACTTCACGTTGCCAAGAAAGCTTGCTTGCTCATTCATTTCTAGCTAATTCTCTTTTCTCAAGGTATGTCATTGTATCTTTTCGCTGCTTGATTCTAAGCCAATTATTCCTGGAAGATCAATTATTCATTAAAATCTAATCATTTTATCCATAAGGATATGGTTTTTTCACGCTGTTGACGTCATAACCACCTTCTTGGCAACTGCTCTTGGCAACCGTCTTGTTGCTCTTCCTATTGAAATAACTGCTCTCATGTCCCTAGTTGCCCCTAGTTGCCTCCCCCCCTAAATCCGCCACTGTGTCCGACTAGCTGATTTTCCATGACTTGCATTATATATTTTGTAGATAAATAATAATTCCAAAAAAAAGAGACGGTAACGATGTAAGCAAATGAAAATTGACCAAAAAGGAAAAATGGTTGCACACAAAGTTTAGAAGGATTGAAATGAAAAAATTACTTGTCGAGATGACACCCTTCAATTGTTTATGCCACAGAGGACAAAAACCTCGTCTTCACCTTACTCTACATTCCCCCATAATGGCCTCGTTGAGGTATCATAGCAGAAGAGAGAAAGAAAACTGACGTTCTAACCTTTAAAGCGTCGATAGTGCATGTGCCGCCATAGGCTTCGAATTGCGAAATCCACTCGATTGCTTTTTTGCACTCCGTTTCATCAGGCCTAACCAAAATCGCCTGCCACAGCGTTGGTGCCGAGGAATATTTTATTATGCTAAAACTGTCAGAGATACACATTGATCAAAGACCGTCAAATAAACTGATCTAAGTAAAGAGAAGGTAATTTCAAACTTAGGGTTTCTTTTTCATTTTTCTTATTGTGTATACGATTTCTTCGTTGTCGATTCTTAATAAACTATATTGGCCGACATATTTTTCTCATTATTTCTTCTAAAAGTCCTGCCAGAAATGGAATATAAACTAAACAAAACCGTTATAGTTACTTTAAGTAACTTTAAAACTGATACGTTCAGTCAACCAATGAACAAACAAAGAAGCCAAACTTTGAATTAATAATAAGTTCAACATCATTGCTAATTCTGTTTACATCGTATTCCATAATAACAAATCAGGTTTTCGTAGTAGGTTACATAAATCACTACTGGTGCAGTTTTATTCTTCAAAACAAGGGCCCACGCTACGATTTTCAAGGTGGTGGGGCCAAATTCTATACATCGAACTTGAATTTAGTGCTTCAAAACAGGGACTCTATGGAAATATTTCTGATTACCAAACAAGTGGGGGGGGGGGGAGGGAAAAGATACTGTAAAGAAACCCCTATATCAAAGTCAGAAACATGCACTGATCTGGTGCCCCCTTCCAATTAATAAGGGCATCTGTGTTTTTTGCCATTGACCATTTTCGAATCATCAAATCATTAACAAGTGGACAAGGTGGTTTTTTTGACACAGTCAGATCGGATACTGGGATGGGGCGAAATTCCTGGAAAAGGTCAGCAGCGAAAGTTTACACTATTTTCATGTTTGCCCATATGTAGAGTAAAAGAAAATAATAATAAAATCAGAATCGACAGGTTCTGAAGGTTTTCCCAACCAAGCCCATTAGGCTTGGTAGTACCTGCTTTCAGAGGGGCCATTGTTCCCAAGCATGAATAAAGTTGATGAATGGCCTTAATTTCAACAATGGGACAATAAGCGCTCCCAGGAACATAGAGTAAAATGCAATACTACTCACTTGATGTTGTTAGCATGCAGTTGCTCCCAGATAATCACAGCTAACTCTTTTTTCAATTCATCTATACTTGTGACCATGGAGCCAGATACGTCCACGAGGATAATGACATTTTGTTCTATAATTGAGCCAAACACTTTTCGACTTCCTACGAAATACAGAAAAGATGCGATGAATAACCCGATAAATAAGTTTTATGTCGCAATATTTGACCGGTTCTAAATCCTGCTCGTTTGTAACACAGACGAATAAGGTTATTTTAGAATGGTTAAACAGCAAATATGAATGAAAAAACTAGTTCTCCATTAAAATAACTTGGCGAGTTGCCTTTTAATGAAACTTTTCTAAATTGAAGCTTGTAATAAACTGAGTTTATAGGCTGATAAGCCGTGGAGCAAGACTCGATCTAGATCTCAACTGAACTAGAGAAAAAATCGACGAAAAGATACGATGCCTTGTGTAATACTGTAATGACAGCTTGTCTGTTTCAAGTCATGCTTATAACACTACTTGAAGTTGTTTTGCCCTAAAAACCCTTCGTTAATAACAGAGACTTGTTTTGGTAATCATTTTTGAATTTTCCTAAATTATTTGTGACTGATTATGTTATTTTTTTTATACTAAGGAAAACAAATCATGGAAAATGCAAACAAACACAGGATTACTCTTACGATCTGAAACCTGTCAATTATATCACTAAGTTGATTAACCAATCTTTTTGCAATCCTAAACACAAAAATATTTCATAAATGCAGTTATTGTGACGGCCACATAACTGAGGGCAAGAAACTGGTATTTTCGTACGCAAACATTGGAAATGCTGCGTAACCGACAAACTACCTGTTTACAATCATGACGCGAGACGTAGCTGTTTCTGTAATTATTTTCAATTGCGAAGCATGTTGATAATACAAAGCACAGCACAAAAACAACCGGGAACTAATCGAGCCTAGCTTAACAAATCATTATGTATTGAATGGAATCCTAAAATTGTACAAGAATTTTTCATAAAAATAAACCATTAGAATTCGGATCCAAATTCGAAAGGAGATAGAAATAAACCTTTGCTTACGTCAAAGAACTCCTTATAGACTGTTTGAAGGCTTAGCACATAACTTAAAACAAATTACAGAAAAGCAGATAGAATAAAGTTGATAAGGCAGTTGACAAAAGGAATCGACTATGTTTAGAATTAAATAAGAAGTCTATTGCAAAAAATCACAAAATTGCAACAATATTAGTACAACGCCCAAAGATGTGTGTGGCAATATCAGTCTTTTTCAATTTAGAAAATTATGAAATCGTGTTTGTAATATATATGCAACTTAAGGGCTACTAGCGAAGAAATTTTGAAGAAAAAGGGGATTAAAGAGTATTAGAGGGTTATCTTTTAAAGTTCAAAAGGGAGAATCTGGTTTTGGCTTATGTTGAAATAATAAATGATACTGGCCTAATCCTTTGAGATTTCTTTTCATAATCAAACTTATTAAACCACTTGCATTTTAATTTGCCGTTTGCTCTAACTACATGGAAAAGACCGATCTGTCCAGGTTCTCTAGCGGAATATGTAAATAATAAAATGTTTGATATCATTTGGTGACTCTCTCCCGCAATGCTGGGTATCACTGAATGCTGATACCAAGGGGTATAATACGTTATGTCCCTACTGTAGCACGATCTTCCCACTATTTGGCGAAGAAAGGAATTTCATTTGGTACCGAAGCTGTCTGAAAGCGAGATCGACTTTTTAACACATAAGCACGGCTGCATATCAAAACCGTTCAGAGATAAGTTTTAGGCAGATATCAAAACAGAACAGCAGAAATTAGGAATAAAAAGTGAGAAAACACAGTTACAGTTAGTAAAAGGGCATATCTATGCGAGGCTAGTAGAAGGTTCATAAATATAATCAGTAACAATCAGAAATGAATTAGAAGAATTTTAAATGAACAAAAAGTAATATAAAGGTTTAGTCGTTCAGCTAAGATTTCATAAAAAAAGTAATATGGATGGGAAGCAAAGATTAGCTGAAGGAGATATTAGAAAACGATAGAGGTATAGCATTCATGACAGATTGTGAGCGTTTTTAGGGCCTGCTGAATTTAGTTTTCCACTTACAATTCTAATGAATCGTTTAGTTTGGCCAAATACTGTTTGAAAATTACTGTTTTACTGCTCTGTCATGAAGTGCTCGATAGACAGGGTGGTGCACTCTTTGGTGGGTAGAACAAGTCACATCTCTGAGGTTCATGCTTAATGAGGTCGGCAGGCAACTTATTACCAAAGACAAGCATTCACGTAATGATCAACTAAGATTGCAGATGCAGGGGGAATTTGATTAAAGAATTGCGCAAAACTGTGCAGTTGAAGCAGTATACCAATAAAGGTCACATGAAAACTGTAGGCACATTCTTTGATGAATTTTGACAACATAATGGATCACTTCAAATTCAATCAAATGTCAGTTCGGCCACAAACGTCGCTGTATGTGTAAGAAGAGTTTAAAAAGTTGGCTTTGAGTAATCAAATAACTGTATCTTATGATTAGCTTTCAAGTGGATTTCGCGAAATTCAGCAATATTTACACCGCAACTAATCGTTAATTTTGCTGATCCAATAAAATAGGGATAACAAGTATTACCGGGTGATACTTCATTAAGATATTATAAAACGGATTGGGAATATTTTACAAATGCCAATCAATGATGTTAAATGAGCACAAAAGGGCTGCCTGTTCATGGCGATATAGTTGAATGTCAATGGGATATTTGCATTGCGTGATGCAAACGAAACAAGGATTGTTAAAGATATGCTTATCTCAGTTTCGAGCCGAGAACGAAAAGCAAAATTCGTGAAGCCAACATGAAAATGAACTAATTGTCAGCCCCAATGACATTGGCTTGAATGACGTCATCACAAACAAAGGAACTACGGTTATAGTAAGACAAAATGCCTACTGTAACAGGAAATGCCTACGGGTACAGAAAATGCTTACGGTAACAGGAAATGCCTACGGTTACAGAAAATGCCAACGGGTACAGAAGATGCCAACGGTTACAGAAAACGCTTACGGTAACAGGAAATGCCTACGGTTACAGAAACTTCAAGGAAGATTCTGATCAAGGTCGCCAGAGGTTGCTTAATGAAAAAGAAGATCGCACTCACCGCTTAGAAGCCAATGCAGTCTTTTTACGTATCGTTTTAAGACTGAAGTTAGTTTGTCTTCATACTCCTCCAGCTCTCTTGGTTGCAATTGTAAATGCTTTGGCTTACCCTACGAAAAATTACGTGAACAAAAATCATTAATAAATGCATGCTTCAATTTTTTTCTAAAAAAATTCAATTTTTTTCGTAGAAACAGAGAAAGAATTTTTTCTCCTGAAATAGTCATATATTGAAATGGTTGAAGCAATAATTTCATGCTTGATAATTTTGATACACCAATCTAGCAATTTCATTGTGAAACGATACTTGAAGAAATAACAAATGTATCTTAAAAACGTTTATATAAAAGCCAGTTGCTTAAAATGGCACACCCATTCTATCAAGTACCCATCATTAACAAAGTTAGTGATATTTGAGACCAAGAGCGTCAACAGAGAAGCATCTTCAAAGAGAACTAGAGGACAACCTTAGGGTTAGTTGCAGCAAAAACATAAAAAACTCCACAACTTTTTATTCCACAAACCATTCCAACATAACACTACGAGATTGTTCATAAAAACATCGGCTAATCACTACATTCCAATGTCAGATGATTTCGGCTGATTTGAAGTCCCTTTTTCGATAACTCAGAGAAAAGGGAAAATGATCCAAACGAATGTTCCGCTTTGAGACACACTCGGTACAACTCAGGCGGCATGGTTGCGAGGATAATACATTAACCGAATATGTTCATCCTACAAATGACTCCTTATCGTAAACAGGACTTCATTAAAGCCGCCAGATAACGGAAAAGGATTTAAATACCGGCTGTATGTCTCATTTATCTAACCACTTAACTTTCATCCATCTCCTTCAGTCTTAAGGGCCTAAGTGGGCTGACCTGACATCAATAGAGCACTTATAGTATTTGCTTAATGGAACCACGACAATCGAAATGCAGTAAGGCACCAAAGGGAGGCGCACACGGTAGCAGTTTGTTTAAATGCATTCTAAAGATATGCCAGGGTTGCCTTTAATGGCGTAATTTACTTGCGAGAAACTGTTACTTGGTAACAATAAGAAATACAAATGAACACAGATAAAAATTTCCATGCTTCCTGGAACACCTTACTGGAAATCCTCATTCTCAAAGACTATATACAAAAAATCTAATTGTGATAAAAATTGTCCAGACTGAATTAGAAATTTGTAATACTACCCCACCACCAAAAAATACTTTATGTGCCACCTCCACCCCCAGTTGCCTACAAGTAAAAGCTATATATTAAAAATTCGTTTAGACTTACATTGAGCAGCACTGTTGGGAAAATCTCGCAATATTTTGCATTAACAGCTTTGCCCAGCGTCGACACCTTGCTTTGCGAGTGCGAGCAATCTGTGGTATTCACGGTCGAGTTGAGGTCTAGTTTCAGTTTTGATAAATTGTACTTTCGTAGCCACTGCAAAAGGAGGAGGTTAGAAAATAAGTATTTATATTCATGTAAATCAGCTGAGTAGAAGTGGGAGTCCCGAGGTGTCATTCTTGTTTATTCTCATAGTTTGTAAACAAATGACTTAACATGTATACAAAAATTTTGAGAAGGAAGCGATCTGATGAAAATTTTAGAAGCGTATTTAACCCGCAGCAAGGGATGAGCTTAGCATGCTTGCAGAATTTACAAATAGCGTAAACAGTCTGCACGCAGGCTAAACGGAGGTAAGCTCTTAGAAAAGAGAAATGCTTTAAAAGTTTCTAAACTAGAGTATGGTTCATCACTTCTCTTTTTGTTGATAGCCATTTGTTAATGTTGATAGGTATGCACGTCCCATTAAACCGCAAGTACAGCTGATAAATTTTTACTGTTTTAGTGCCAAGATGGGAAAGAGGGGCGAGAAAGATGGCGTAGAACATCAACTGGCATACGCCAAAATCACGTGCTCGCATTTCTGATTGGCCTATTTCGATCCACAACTGGGTACATATATTTCCCAGCTACGTGTTTTGATCTATGTTCTGACGTTTTCTATTCTGAAGAGCGTCAGACAAAAAGCTTGAGTATGACCCAAAATGTTTGCTTTTTTCAAAGCCAATTTTGAACAAAATAGAGTGGAACTGGAATTATTTTTCAAAATGTTGTTAATAGCCCCACCCTGTTCCCACAATACAATTGCAGTTTGTTATCAAAGTGCCTCGATTATGCAGCATTGCTTGAGTTTGGTATCAGAAATCCAGAGACATCAAATCCATCTCATCTGATAGGAGTCGCAGAAATGAGTCCTCATATTTTCTTAGTGACTATATTAGCGATAAACCGTGAACATTGGGATTTTGTCCAATGGAAACTACGCGTATTTGTTGGTCCATTTTGAATTATATTCAACGTCATCATAAGTAACAGAGTGGTAATATTGAGTATGGACCTCAAATGACAAGGAGCAGACACAAGGAATGCTAATCTGTACTAAAAATATGCTCAAGGCACTTGAAGGAACTAGGGAAGGGTTTTGCTTGAATGTTAGAGAAAACGGTTTAGCTTTAGTTGAGAAGACAAAATATGATCGATTGGTGTTCAAGTTAACAATAGTATCGATTGGAAAAGGCACATTAAATGCGTCTCTGCCAAAGGTATCTTGAGCAATTTGTCTTTTAAAGTACGCAAGAAATTTCTTCCTCTAAATTTGTTGAGCCCCACCTCCGCTACTGTTGCGCTGTATGGGGCTGTTGTAGCATTACCGAAACCTCAAAGCTTCAGAAGCTTCGAAACAGAGCTGCTAGGATCGTAACGAATAGCAATTTTTATGCCTCTAGCAAACCCCTGATTGAGAATCTAGGCTGGAATACAGTCAATGACATGATTAAACACGATAGCAGGACGATTGTGTAAAAATCTCTAAACAATTTTGCCCCCCCCCCCCCAATATATGAGCGATATGTTCATATGAAATTCTCAAAGTGCAGTTTGGCAGCTACGTAATACAGACACTGATTTAAAGCTTCCAAAGAAAAACACGAGCAATGGGCAGAAGTAATTTTCGTTTAGGGGCGCTTAACTTTTGAATAACCCTAGATTCCGAAGCTAAGAGGGCAACATCTTTTAGAAAATTATAAACTTCGCTCTAAAAATCTGTTGGTTTGTTTGTTGTGTTTTAATATCATACTTCAGGTTTTTTAACTATTGTATATACATTAATATATATATATTGAAAGAGTATCAAAAAAGTTGTGAGGGTAGAATGGGTTAATAGTGGTTGTGTAGCGTATCTTATCATGTTCAAATCTATTGTAAATGTTTATTTTATTCTATTTTATGCTGGTATTTCTTTTAGTTTAGATGCATGGCCCCTTGTAAACCAGCATTGCTGAATGGGCTACCATGCTTAAATAATTGAAAATGAAATGAAATGAAATGACATAAAGAGACCAGTGTAACCTGCTGTAGTCAGTGTTCACTCCTTGACAAAGCACAAAAAGGTTCTATTTTCAGAATAATCGTCTTGTCAAGCTTTCCTCGTGTGATTTCATTGCTTTATTGCAAACGAAGGATCGAAGCTTGTGTAAAGCAGGCCGAAAGTTAAAAATAGGTCTTTTGAAAGGAGTTTATCAGAACACAGATACCGAAGACAGTCCGGGCGGCATGCTTACTTGGGCCAAGAGCGAAATTCTGAGCTCTTATAGGTCAACTCTTCAAACAGAAAGTTTCAACCAAGATTTCAAATTCAAATCAGTCTGCGACGCAGCAAAGTCGGCACTAGATTTGAAACATAATGGCAAATGGTACAAAAATGTTAAAAGACAATGATAGAAGCAATACCCCATTGTCTCTTAGGTGTCATACATATTGTTATGGGGGGAAAATTATAAATTTCAGTACGCGCAACAAAACAACTAAGAAACAACTGCAATTTGAGAAAAGCTTAAAGTTGGCACAAAACTTCAGATGCAAATTTCAAAATTCCTAATCAAGACAACACTAATCCCCCAAAACCAATATCTAAAGCCTCAAATGTTTCGTACTGAAATGAAATACTAAGATGCATGATCAAATCTTATCCAAGCATGAAAATTACACATTTGACCCAAAATGTTAAAATTAATGACATAAAAACTCTTAAGAAAAAATGAATGCTGAAAATTACTGTAGTATCAAAAGACCAGAGTACTCAATGTCGGCCTTGGTTTCTTAAAATAAATCAGCGTAAACCTTAGAAAGAGGATCCTTTCTCTGCGATGTAAACGAAGACAGGGCATACAGCGAAGAACCCATAGACACAATGTTCTAACAAGAAACACACCAATTACATACGAATGAAGCTCACAAAGTCTCCTTAAACCTTCTTAAACTTTTGGGTGGCAGAAAATCGTGAGCGTAACAGATTCGTTTCGATTAAATTTTACTATATAATGACAGCTTATAAATATAATACGTTATCAAATAACGAATTTAACGAATTTAACTACTATCCACAGCAAAACACAAACAAGTTGATGTTGGCTTTTATGAAATCATAGGAAAAACCGAAATATTTCCTACCCTGAAACACAAAAAGGACAAAAGTTTCTTAACATGCTTAGCCAGAAGTGAGGTTTTGTTAACTCCCTGGTTTCAAGGTATTTAGTTTCAAAAAAGGTTTCTTGCCCGAAAAAGACACGACACCCCGAAAATTCAAGCGTTGTTTCATCATCGATCTTGTGGTGACCCCCGTGCATAATCAACACGATATAAAGCCTCGACTTCTTCCGTGGAGAACAGTTTATATTAGCGAAAGTAGTGGTAGGAAGGACACTACAAGTGTAACGACGTCATGGCAGCAAATAGCAGTATCGAGTTCAAGTACACATATGGAGCTTGCTATCTGGTTGCTGGTGTTATTGGGATACTTTTGAACATCAAAGAAACGAGCTGTCTATTGAGAAAATCAGTCAAGAGAAGGGCCTTTGACAATACCGTCATGAGCTTGAGTATCGCTGATTTGGTGTCGGGAATATTCTTTTCTCTCATTGGACTCGGTGTCATTTTGTTTACAAGCAACTTGTCTGATTTTCGCCTTGTACAGTACGCCGTTATTGGCCTGAACTTCTCAGTGATGGCATCGTTGAATCACGTGTTGCTGATTGCTTTGCAAAGATCCTTTGCTGCTCTCATTCCCAACAGGTTTAGCCAGGCACAGAAATCTTTTTACCTGACCATCATTCTGGTCCTGGTCTGGGTGTCGGCTTGCATATACGGTATACTCAGCTTCAAGGTGATCAAAGATTTTATACGAGTTAATTCATACGTGATTATAATCTACAGCACGCTTTCTATGTTGCTATTTGGGCCAGTGCTTTGCAAAGCTAACCAGGAATGCTTGACGGTTCACGGTGAGAGACACGGCAATGTTTGCCTATGCGGAAGAAGGGTCATGGTGCATTCTATTCTGGTGACGCTTGGGTTGTTTGTTTGTTTTTTTCCCTTTGCAGTCAACAACCTGATGCTGACACACAATGTGATCCGGGGCGCTTTTTGTGACGTCTTGGTTGCAGTCAACCCGATCATCGATTCCATGGTCTACTTTTATGTCAACAGAAGAAAAGATGGGAAGATGCGGTTAGAAGATGCAAACTTGGATCTGCAAGTTGCAGAAGAGGGAGTCCCGTTGTAAAAAGAAAGGAAGCAAAAGTACAAACTCGGATTGGTGAAAATACAGAAGGTGGAAGCAAAGAAAGCCACGTAAATACGGACAAGAAAGTGTCAAAACGGCGGGAACTGCGAATAATCGTCTTTTTCACGAGTGAACATGCCGTGCTGAAATGACAGGACATCACCTGATATGTTCAAACTCGTGAAGACTGTCAGTCACAAACGCTGTAAATATATTGCTCTTACTATTGTCAAATTCACCAAAAAGGGGGGTACTTAAAAAATGTTTTCAGATTCTATTTGGTTAGGCTTTGTGATAACTTACAGTCACAACTCGAAGAAAAAAGCGTGGGTTCATTTATGCTCGATTCCGAGGGGCAATTCACTCTTGAATCGCGTACGAGATTTTCCCTAAAACAAAAGGATTTCCAGGGATTTTCAGATAAAACAAAAGGATTTTCACAAAAAGTGTACGAGATTTTCTTGGAGTGATTTGCCCCTCGCTCGATTCCCTTTGTTCGTGTACGACCCCCGTTCCTCAGTTTCTCAGCTCCTTCCCCTTGATCGAGAGGCAATTTACTCTTGCAAATAGCGTACTAGATTTTCGCCAAAACAAAAGGATTCCTACGGATATTTTATAGAGCAATAGGATTTCCATCAAAGGTGTACGAGGTTTCCACAGAATGATTTGCCCCTCGTCCTTGATTACCTTCCCCTTCATTAGATTATCTTTAAAAGCAGTTCTCCAATCTCGCGTAAACCATGCAGAAACAAGACTTCATCTACTCAGCCCCTTTGGAGGGACGGACATATCCATGCACCTCTACTTTGGTTTAAGCACCGAAAAATATACCCACTCACTGTGTACGATTGAGAGTAATTTTCAGTTCATAACCCACTCGTTATATCAGAAAAGAGTCGAACACGAGTAATCATATGTTATCTGTACATATAGATATAATCGCAGAAACATTTAAGCATGTACTCTTGATTAAATAATATGTAATAATCACACTGATATATAAATTTTACGGTTTGGTATCTATGCTTAACGGGCAACTTGCAGTGTTGCAGGACACCTCTTTGCCGAATCAGTTCTAATTATCATTCTAATCATATGCGTAATATGTCAAAGGAAATTAGAATAAACCTATAGCTCTTTTTAAACGGCAATTCTAAAGGATTAAATTTGTTATCTGCTGTTAGAAGTTTTGCCGTCTTCTCTGTCTAGCATTACTAACTAGATCTTGTCTTGCTGGAAACCATTGAAGTCGGGCGGACGAAAAAAACTTGGAAAGCAGTACACATGAGCGTCGTACAAGGGCGCAGGGGAATTCAAGTGTCCTTATTGCACCATCCTATTGGAAAAAATTGTGGGTATTTTGTTGGGTTCGTCTTTTATAAAGAATCAAAGCCATTTGGCCCCAGGCTGTCTACCGGGGTTTGAAAATAGCGGCCTTTACATGACTAGAGTCGTACATGACTAAAATCATAGACGAGCAGCGACTTTTCCTTGTCACCAGCGACCTTTCCATGACTAGAATTAACAATGACCATTTTTGCGACAGGACACATTCTTTCCCGTTAAAGAAACATGCTGGGCTGGAACATAGTGAAAAAGACAATAGTAACAAGACGAGAAATACGTGATGTATCTACAATTCTCTTTTTGTATCTTACAAAATTTAACTTTGCTGGTTACCAGAGACTGTACAAACGAGGCAGGGGGATACCAGTGCTATTTATGGGCGTGGTCCTCCTTAGATTTCGAAAATCATTAGAATCGACGATAAAAGCAAGAAAATCAAATGCCATTTGGACAGATATGGGCAAATTGAAATGAGTGCAGAGGCTCGCCTCCTGTAGCACAAATGCATTGACTATTTGTTACAATTAGACAATATACAATCTGCACAAAACTCTGATTATCTAATGAGAAATTCTAAATGCATCAGCATCAAGTCTTTATTGATGCGCAAAACACGTAATAATCGCAAATTAGGGCATTGTACTCATAAAGAAAAATTGTAGTGTTCGGTCAACAATTCAGTTTGAAGAACGCACCACTTGCTCGGTCTATTCATGATAGGTTTGTTTGGTCGTTGTTCTTTCAAGGATCTAAATATTTGATCAGCTGACAACAGTTTTTAACTGAATCTGGATTTGCCAATGATTTTGAACTAATATTATATTGCAAACAAAAATTGTGAGCTTTTATTGAAAATCTAGTAATTTAAAAAAATGACAGTACAATAAAGCTTGTACACCATTTTGCTGGATTAAAAAAGTTTCACAGTGAAAAATACGACTGAAGATATACAAAGCGTTGAGCGTGTGTTTGTTGAAAACATAACGTATTTCCTTGACTTACCAACCGAAAAAGCTTGAATAATAAAACTTCAATATTATCTTGTAGCTTTTTACTTCGCAATAAGTTTCTTTTGTCTAGTATCTCCTACATTTTAAAATCAAGATTGCATATTGGTTAGCACAACGAACCACTCACTCCTCACCCTGACATTGGTGACTTGAGGTAATTATTCCCGTGCTTTAGAGGTACAAAGGTTTTCCTTTGTAAGAAAAGTCTGGTCTTGTGTTGACTTGATCAACTATTTACGCTCGGTCAATAAATAGAGGTTTAGCGAGACGAAAGACTTCAAAAGGCGTTTTGGACGACTTCTGTTGCTGAAAAAGTAAATCGTTGAGTCAAGTACAGGGTTTGCTGCAACAAAGAGGCCGCCCATTGCAGCCAACACATCACTGTGAGGGAAAAACAAAGTCTGGACGGCATGTGGGAAGTAGGATGCGATGAAGGCAATGGTCACAAATGCACAGTACCGTGAAACCATTTTTTGTCTCTTTAAGTATGCTCCAGATATAGAAAGGTCTCTTTTTCTATCAACAGTGCAACAGATACAGCTATACAACACGACCAAAACCGCTCCAAACAACAATATGAAATACGAGTTAATCTTCCTGTAGCTTTTAGTAAGAAACGGGCAAACAGTACCGAAGAAACAGCTGAGAATCCAGGCTAGTCCCAAACAAAAAATGAGGTGACGGCCAAAAAAATTGGTTTTCACATTTAGAGGGAATAAAACTGCAAAAAATCTTTGCTGTGCAATGAAAACTACGTGAACTATCGACGCACTCGTTGCAATGTTGATTCCAAGTCTGAAATAGAGCGTAAAATCTAGCTCAGTGGTTCTGCTGATCAGCAAAATATTCCAAATGCCATAGAGGATGAAAGAGATCGCGCCAATCGCGTCAGCAATTCCCAAACTGAAAAGCGTTTTCTCTAACAATGTTAGCTGTTTCTTTCTGAATTGAGAAAACAGTTGCAGTGCATTTGAGAGCAGGCCTAATGTGCCCAAAAATGCGAGGATAGACGCAAAAACGTACTCCTGCTGCAGAGATGCCATCGTCGAAAATAGTGAATAACTGAAACTTGGCGATTTATTGATGAATAAGTTGTTTGCTCACATCAATGCTGTATTCTCACCGAACAGGTGGATACATAAACTCAATTCTTACTTGAAACAAAAGCAAGTGTTCCAGTTTCATCTCTGTGCACATTTAAGTGGTGACCGAGAGCAAAATATAAATACAGAAAGCAAAGCGAACTTAACCAGACTCATTCAGATCCCTGCCGCGATTCCAATTATGATAGCAAAGTTGCATACAGTTGAAAATTACTCTCATAATTCTAATGTTGATTGAATTAATAGAATTCATTTCGAAATACATAAAAAAGTAGGATGGTTCATTTTTAATATCTTCTAGCTTCGGGATTCAATTAATTGGTAAATAACCTTGAAAAGAAAAAGGTCAAGACCGATCCAATGTCATAAGCAACATAATGATAATCGTTTTACTTTGAAATCCATGCCTTAAAACAGAAAGTCAGAACAACATGGCTCTCCATTATACGCTTAGACCACTAGAAGACGTAAATTGCAAAGAAGCAAACTCTGTGTAAATGGTGCTGTATTGTTTTGTTGCGATATGGACGCTAATAACCAGACTATGTTAATATGCTAACTCCCTGTAGTTTGGTAGAATTGTTTTGTTAGACTATTCGTGATCATGTCTGGAGTATGATGCTCAAAATGTTGGCCTTGTTATTGGATATTAATCTAAAAGGCAGAACACGACAAATGGGATTTTCAAAATGATAGGGTGGGGCTAAGTTGTGGCTCTCACCGTCATTACAATAGGCTGTTCCAAAAATGGCTTCATTCTTAAATCGCACAAAGTAACATTTTACAAATCTCAGTTTCGATTCAGTTCTTTATTTTAGTTTAATTCACTTACAATACTCCTTAATTGTTGGCCGTATAAAACTCAACAATCAAAATAAAGATTTTATCTAATTTGTTTTGAATTAAATGCTGAAGAAAGAGCTTTAGTTGAATCAGTGTACAAGTACTTCATGGCTTCAGGTCGTTAGGTCTTGTGTTAAAGAGACTTGAACCTTGCAACTACATTGCTTTTGGTGTATAGAGCAGAACGGTTCTAAGTTGCTACTCCGAGTTTAATGCCTAATGCAACCATCAGGCAACTGTTCTACATTGCGTGCAAATTACAGTATCTCCATTGGATCCAATATTGGATGCCAGAATGAATTTTTCTCATATCTCCCAGTTCATAACAGTGAAACATAATACTGCCATAGTATTTAAAATGCTGTCGTGGTTACCATAATCCCAAAGTAATCTTATTTGATACCATAGGTATCATGGGTGTACAAAATACTTATCCTTAACCTTCTTAACCATTAGTGTGCCGTAGGTTTTCACGGTGCCTTAGCGGGCAGCTGACAAGTGTGCAGAAGGCGACCGTAAGTTGGTTGGATAAAGGCATTTTGCTCGCGACGATTAATTCCAGCCGCTCTTTCTTCCCACAGCTTTTACTTCCCGCAGCTCTTTCTTTCCGCATTTTTTTTGTTCCCGTAGGTGCAGCACACCCAGGTTTAGCAAACTATTTTACCTTTAAAAACCCCATTATACCCTTTCTTCTTGGCACCAACGCTGGCTTGTTGACTTGTCTTAAGATTGCTGCTGTTTCCAGGGTTGCGTGTGAGACCCCACACTCCATATCAACAATATTTTAAATCCTAAACAGCAACCGCCACTATAGCCTTATTGAGTAAGCTGACTATCTGACTATTAGTGAGTTCGAGTCACTCATTCTTTTTCCTCCTACACGAAATTTTCACATTGAAAACCAAAAGCTAATTCATCCTTCTCAAAGTTCATTAGTACTGGCAATGTTGTATTAATCTGGCGAGATTTCAAAATGACTACAGCCTACAACGAATGACCCAGTCTCATATAAGCTCATAATTCAGCAAATTAAAAAATCATACAAGCAGATCATAAATACATCGGCGCTCGCATTGGCACCTATAAGAAAATTTATATGCAAAGTAAATTGTATCAATGAAACAAGCCTTTGAAATGAACCAACCTCTCTCGTTGTTATATTGTCTTCGTGATTGGGTATGGCTTTCGTGCTAGCGCAGGCTAGCCTCTTTTTCGAAGCGGAGTTCGCTGGCACCTGATATGACCTGAAGACATGGCCTACAAGAGGAGATTTTGACTTAAGTGAGATTTTTCTTAAAAAAGTCTTACATTTAAACAAATGACGAACAAATTCATCAACTGTAAGCAATTAATTTGAATTATATACTCCGAAAACCATATTGGTTGTAAACGTCAGTTAGGTTCGTCTAACACTAGTTAAAGAACAAATATGAGATCGTCCTACCATATAAGGATCGAGATAAGCCAATAGGAAGAAATGGGAGTCTGGTTGGTTGTGTTTTGGTCAATCAGTGTTCTCAATATTTCAGAGATTAGAAATCGTCTAAACAAGTTAAAAACTTGTTTCCTTACAAATCAAACGTCTGCAAGTACACATGTTTAGCAAGATTTTGATGTATAAATACTCCCTACACCGCCCCAACCTTTTTTCAAGGTTCTACCAGAAACGAAACGAAATTTTAAAGGAAATTATTTCTAATAATACCACTCTTTCCCTAAAAATTGATTCAAGACATCTGGTTGTTTTTAATTGCAATAGTCATTTTAATATTTGTGATAAATTATCATAAATATGAAAAATTGTTTATGCCACGTCAAAATGTAATGTTTAGGAGATTACTAGAAAACCTAAAATTAGAACATGCCACTGAAAATTCGTTTATACTTCTGAAGGTACTTGACAAGGTGATTTAAAGTACGAACCGGTTTCGTTTCCAACTTCAGTGTAAAACGTCTGCTGCTGTGCCTTGATTTGGTGCTTAGAATGCTTTGTTTGGTTAGTCGAAAGTTGTTCATCTGATAACGATACTAGAAAAAAAGAATTATTAATAAGGCACTTGACAAATCAATCATTTCACGTCTTTTTACTTTATTAAGAAAACAGTTGCACAAAATACTACCCCACTTCCCCGATCAAGCCTCTAGATCACCAAAAATTGGGGTTTGGAGATCACCCACTTGGTCTCAAAACAATGGCCTTTTAAGGCCATGTAGCAATCTTGCTTGAATTCTCAAAGAAACACATCAAAACTCGATATCATTCAGTACTTACGAGGTGGAATCAGGTTCGTTGTGCTTGCAGCTGTGCTCGGCTTCCAAGTTAAAGATCTTCTTTCTTCTTTCGATTGTGTTGCACTGTGAGGGCGACTTCGAACTTTCTTTGACGTTGAGCTTGCGGCTTTAGCTGAAGATGGCCTAACGCCATTCTTTTCGAAGAGAAAACAAAGAAGGTTAGATCGTTTTGTGTCTCGACAGATCGCATACAGTGGTAATCAAGCTATTTCTTATTAGAACAGCTGTAGGGTGATAGTAATAGGGAAATCGATTGAGAATTTAGACACTTTAAAAATATCAGCAAACTCTATATTTCAGATTTAATATTTTAGATTTTGATTTATATTATATCTGTATATTATATACAGATACAGAATTATGCTGAATGTATTTTATTAACGAACACCATGAAATATTTTATTTTTTTGCACAGTTTTTAAAACTCGTTCCATTATTTGATTCGTTCCCGGCCTCTATTTCCAAAATTCGAAATTACTATTTCTTCTTTTGTTAGCCATTTGCAAATCTACTAAAAAAGGTACTGTGCAAAACACGATTGTTCTCTTCCCCCATATTCATATAAATCGTTGCATTTGAATTCGCATTTATGTAATGACATAAGGTTTAATTTGCTATTTTCTCACAGTGCAGTAACATGAAGAATTAACGTTTTTATTATAGGCACAATACCTTTTCAGTAAATGCAAGAGTTAAAGTAAGTTTTTATAGTAAAGTCAATACGAAACACGAAAATTGATTACGGAAAATAATGTAATTGTTTTTTAAATCTTCTTTCAACAGTTATCTTAATTGAGACACTTGACACATGGAAATAAAACTGACAAACAGTAGCTAAAAATGTTGAAACCGTTAGCTTATCGGAACAATCTGTGTAGCAAAACTATAAACGTGTTGACTATGAGGTGAGAAGTAATTTAGGCTTGTTGAGAAATATTTAGGTTGTGATGTAATTCGACAATGGCTGAATGTATGCCAGTGAGAGAATCTGCTTTTACATTACAACGTCAGCCACAAATACACAGTCTTGCGCGTCAAATGCAATACTGAAAAGATTACTCACGATTCTTGCTTGACTCAGTGCCGTTTGACGGGGCGGACCTATGCGTTTCTTAGCGCTGGAAGGTGGCCTGGGTACAAGTTCTGACGAATCAAGTTGCTCTGTCTGCAATAGAACGGGCGGTTATTTAGAATAAGCTAGCCAAAATTAGCAAAAGAACACTTTGGGAAGCGAGAAAAGGCCAGTTAAATCTTCAAATGAATAAAGAAGAGATTGTAAATATTTCTATGTTTCATACAGATATTTTATAAAACAATAAACATTGCAATCTTGTAAATAAACATAAGTGAAGGAATAATCTTCTTTGTCGTACATTGGAAAACATTTTGCATCGTATTCAAATGTCTGTCTTTTATAATACTTTCCAACTATATTTTATCAAAGCGAAGATTGTTTGATCTCTTGAGCTTGGGAATGAAGTGGCAGTCATTGGCTTTGAGGAACAGAGAAGAACAAACGTGCTTGAAGGGGCCTATATTTTGTAGACATTTTGTTTAAGTTATTGACTGCATGAAAATGGTACGGATTTCTGTTGTTTTGTCTTTTGTTATTTCATTTGGCCTAATAGTTTGACAAATAAGGAAATAGGGAAATTTCAAATTTGTTGATAAAAGTTTGTGAGAAAGTTTGAAGAAAAAGTGGCAAATGAGCCTGTTTGCAAAGTCGCTTTGGAAGTAAACTGCATGGTCTTAAACTTTTTAAAAAACATCGCTCTTAAACATCCACTTATTATTATGAATAGAGACAGTTTTCATGATACAAGACTTAAAAAAGGTAATGGCATGCATAGATGCCCATCATGTGTTTTTTTCTGCTCTCTATAATCGACTTCAAAAATTGTTACCTAAAAGTGAAATTTCGCAGGCTATGAATCTTGAGGGCTGTTGAATAGGGAAAGTTTACATACCGGTTCGCCTTTAGAATAGCGTTGCTTGAGCGTATCCAGGAGAACCTCTGCCTAGAAATGAAAAACAAAAATCAGGTTATGGAGAAGCACCTTTAATAACCTTTCTACGGAAAATAGCCTGATTCATAGAAGGGAATTAAAATGGCGCTGCCAAGTGTATTTCACACAAGACGGGTACATAGAGCTCGCTATAATTTTACACAAACACACATTGAATAATAAATGAATACCAGAGCCCCTATTGTGTGATACATAAAAAAATATCACCTTTTTCCTATAGTTTTGTGTTTTATCGATTTCGTCGGACACTAACCGGACATCGTCGCTTTCCATAATATCTACAATATAAATGTAATCATTATTATTTGACACTTCAGAACAACAAAGAACATACATATGTTACACTTAGTCAACGGGTAGGTGGTATGTATTCTAGATCTGATGAACAAGACTGCCCCGGATAACTCGGATTATAATTAATCGGACTTACTTTCAAGACTCATAGGATGGTCCTACCATATTTAAGTCGAAAGTAATACCTCAGACAAGTCGGACATTTCCTACGACGGATCATTTCCTTATCATCCCTCTAGATCCAACTTAACAGGATTCAACTGTAGTAATATCTTGTTCTGGTTTTTCAAGCATAAATAAACTTTATGATGTCCAAATGCAGTTATGCAGAGCTGAATAAGACGGTGTTTTTATGAAACAATTTTTTCGTTTTAGAGACTTGTCATTATGTAAGGTAGTCACCTACAATCAACGGCGGGGTTAGAACAATCGAATAAATGATCTTGTACAAATATTCTACAGTACAAACTAGGAAGTGATTTTAAGCAGGTGCTCTTCAGTGAAACCATCAACTTTTTTTCTTTTGCTACTGATAACCATTTATGCGAAATTTCGTCTGCATCGATCAGTGCATTTCTTCCCAAACCCTAGCATCCGACATCGTCTTTTCAAATAAAGCTATTCTCTAAATTACCGTTGTTATTTATCCAGTGAAATCGGCCTCTAGCTCCATGTGCAAGTTGTTTAAGATAAGAAACTGTCGAATCAGAATTAGCATATCGGCCAGCAACGGGGGGCAAGTCACCGCCATCTGGTTCGTAGTAAATACAGTGGAATGCAGCATCACGGCCAACAAAAGCCTCTTGGATATAGCCACAAGAAACCTCCTGAAAAGAAACATTCTCAAATGTTAGAGAGAGAGATTATGTGAAGTAAAGGAATGATACCGAGGTTTATAATGTCATACAAATAGATCTGTTATAAATACAGGCTGATAAAGACTTGAAGTGAGTTCTGTGGTGAGACCCAATAGGCGCTTGTTGTATGAGAATTTCAGAGAAACGAGTAAGAAAACTATCTAATACTGCAGTAAATATGACGTCATAATTGCTGCCATAAATCTAGGGGGATAGTTGTGAATAGTTACCTTTGGCTCGTCTGGAATTCCACTTGTGACAAGATAAACGCCATCGACAGCTGTAGAGAAGAAATTTACATTATTAATCATGTCCCTCAGCTTATAGGTGTGAAATTTATGAAGCACCCAAATTTTGATTTTGTGGCAAAGATAGTTCGTTCAGAATAGGCACATGTTGAAAAAGCACGAATATCATGTAAAAATGTTAAAGACCTTTACGGTCAAATATGACACGAAGTTTGCAGAGTTATCGCCGGAATAATAAAAGGAATCAATTTTGGAGCAAAATGGAATAAGAGAATGTAAGGAATCAAAGAAGGGAGAAACTTGTAATTAAAGGCAAGAGCACCAACAAGATTCATCGATTTGTGCTATGAATAAAGTTAACCCCGAGTTGTTACCTAGAGGAAATGAGAATTACTGATTTGCACGACATTCTTCTTAAAACTGTTATTAAATATGCAAATCAATACAATGAAATACCTATGCCATTCTTTCGCTCTTCCTCATTTTCAACAGCAGCTCGAAAAGCATCCATAAATTTGCGACTACCAGAACAAGTTTGACGAATAAACCATCTAAAAATACAAAATTTTACTTTAAATCCTACACAACTATAAAACTCGTGGTCAGATCCTTAATTTCATTTATTTGCCATTGCACATAACTTTTATGTAATTAATTCAATTTGCAAAACGAGGAAAATTTGTTCCATAATTCAGCCACTTTCTTTTCATTGGTGCAAGCATATGTTTAAAAGCTAAAAATATCAACAAGAACGGATTTAAAATCAGTTGCAAAATATCTGGACCATGCCGATAATTTCATTTCCAAGTGACACAACTTCCTTTATCAAAACTGTACTGTTTGCATTCAAGAAAACCTTGACATTGAGGAAAAATTGACTTTTCTATCGCACAATTTTGTCTTGTCTTACAATAGATTACCTGAAAGCAGATTCCAAATTAACTGGAGTTGCTTCAACCATCCTCGGTTGGAAAGGTACAACGTTGGAGCCAAAACTAGAAGTGAAATGCATTTATTGAATGAATATAGGAAAACAAAGGTGAAACAAGTTTTCTGGAATTCAATGTAGTTCGCTAATTTTTCAAATAGTTCTTTAAAGTGCCTATGAAATGAAATTTCACACATAGATTTTTGAAAGAAATTGAAACTTCTACATGTTGTTGCAATATAAAATGAAAATTAACTCGAAAATTTGCACGGGGAAGGTTGTTTTGGGGGTTTTAAAAACAATGAGTACGAGTGACAAAGCATAAGAATCAGTGATGTCACAAGGTTTGCAGTTGGTTCTGTGAATGGTAGATAGGTTTACAACAATAAAGAACGCGTGTGTCTCGGAGAGGCATTCACCATATATCTTATTCGTGCTACTATTACATGGAGTGTTTGCGTAACATAATAATAAGTATGAATCACTACAGGTTCCGTCTTCACAATACCACTTAGTCAGGGCTGTTAGTCAAAGAATTCTGCAAATTGTGATACCAGCATGAAATTTGGCAAAAAGGAGTAGTTTGATACGCTGAAAAAGATAGGATGTGGAACGTGGAACCCAACTGAAAATTGCCCCCTTGGGCTATCTTTAGACCAAGGTTATTTTTCCCCAAGCCCCTAACGGCGTTATTACTATCTTCTGAAAGTAGGTACAATAGCACGAAACTTTATAACAGGGGGCAATCTGATACACAGAAAATGATAGGATATAGACCCCATCTGAAAATTGTCCCCTTGTTCTATTTTTAGACTTAAAAGTGGGTTAGACTTAATAAACGGCATTATCGTACTTCAGTCGTACTTTGATACAACAGTATGAAACTTTGCAAAAAGGACAGTTTGATGCGCTAAAAAAGGTTGGATATGGACTCTGACTGAAAATTGCCCCGTTTCTCTATTTCAACTGTAGTTCCATTATCGACCTCCATTTTGCTTAGTTTACTAAACGCCAATGGCTTCCGTGTTTGCAAGCTTTGTGGCGTCACGGATAATGCACGCTTTGTCACAGTCAAAAAAATGAAAATGTGAAATTCAGCCTAAATTGTAAGACGGTTCCGCAGGAAAAAAATCAACGCAACATATATCATTGAAATCAGCAAGTTTTGCTTATAAAAAGTGTGCTTTTGTCTAAACTTGTCAAATTCCATTTCATAGGCACTTCAACATTTTCGGATTTTGTGTTTTTGTGTAATTGCTCTGTGACATCAACTTATGTGGATCAGTAGATTAAAATCTTCCATTGACTAACCTTTTTCCATGCAAACTTTTTGCTTGCAGGAGGGAACCTTGACTCGTACTTCGTAGAAAGATACGCTGTATGATATATCAAACTATGGGTGTGCCTATATGGGCTTGGCAAAGCTAGATTTTGAAAAACGGATGCTTGTACGAGATAGAATAAAACTAGTGTTGTAAAGAACTTACAGTAAGTGTTAAAATAACAGATTTGGCGATGTTGGTATGTTTTCAAAATAATCAACATGACTCGATTTACTGTGAGGCAAAGTGAGGCAAAACTTTGGAAAGAATTCCCTTTTCCCTTCTTAAAGGTCCCTTCTTTGCAAGGCTCTCTCTTACCCTGATCCCCTCAAACTTTTAAATGCTTCTAATTTCAACAATAAAAAAGTACCTCTTGAGGAAAAAGGACTTATTCAGCTTTAATGCATTTATTTTTCAGGGACTCACCATATGATATTAAATAGGTCTTTGCTTGATACTTGCTGCTCTAGCAGCCTCCGCATGTCTTCATGAATACGAAGCATATCACCACACATTCCCAACGACATATCCACGAGAATCACGATCCTGAAATTCCAACATAAATTTTATACATTATCAAGATTATTGACCAAAAAACCACAGCATCTATATAGATTACAAAAATGATTTTGATATGTTAATCGAGAAGTATTATTCAACAGTTTTACTGCAAAAGTACCATTCAAAATGTTAATTATATTTTTGAATCACCTTTTCTCTACCAATGTTCCAAATGTGTTGCGGCTTCCAGATGTCAACCATTCCATTCTTCGACGATAGAGTTGGAGAACGACGTCCAGATGGCGCTGCAAACATGAAATATGCCTTTTCATCGAATGAATACCAAATACTAAGTTTAATCTGAAGCAAATCGTGTCATGGTTGTAGATGCCCATAATAACTCACCAGCATTTTTCTATACATTTTGTAACAATGCGACAATAAAGTCAGATTTTTATTTGTACTGAATCACTAGCAATATCTAATCAGGCGCTTCAATTATTTCCTGCAAGAAGAACTTCTACAGGATTACAAAAAGGTTTGGTGCTTACTTGATAATTCGATAAAGTGACAGGATCAACATGAACATTTTTGGTGCTACCATCATGCCATTGCAGTTGGACCATGCTCTGGTAATTCAAAGAATTATTAACAGCTGTTATGGTATCTATACGAAAATACAAAGCTACAACTCCAAAAATTCCTTTGTAAAAAAAACAAAAAAATACCTCTATCTTTTATCAAAGTTTTATTAATTAAAAAATTTCCATGAATTAATCATCGAGAGCCCATATCTTCAATAAACCATAGTTAAACTGAAACTTTTGTAAATGTCTCCAGATTTTTGGCAGTCGGAACATACACCTTGTTTCTTAACTTAGAAAAAGCTAAATGCATAAATATTTTATTTATAGGACTTGCACTCCATCTACGCTACTTTCTTCCATGATAAGATTTACATCGAAAAATGTGCATATTGCATGGACACTTTGAGATGATATTCAACTTAGGACTGCACATAACACAACCTTAACAAAAATACATCAGGAAATTAAAAGAATAGAAATCTTAAGTAGCAATTGCTTTTTGAAGCAATGATGCTTAGTTTGTTTAGAGAATCTCTAATTTGGAGCTGTGTGGACCACAACATTAGGAAGAACACAGCCGACAACATTCAAGATGAAAACATAAATGAAATAGCATTACGACACAGCAAAAGAGGCTTACCCTGTGATGAACCTGGGATACGACACTTCTGTTTATCGATGAAACATATCCATTGACATAGTTAAACGCATTGGGAGCCATTACTTGGTACAGTGTCAGACCTTTGGCTACAGAAAAAAGTGGAGCTGCTGTCAGTTACAAGAATGAAAAGGCTAAACTGCTGCGATTCAAGGATAAAGACCCAGCTTTAGCCTGATGCCATCCCCGATTAATATGATATGAAGTTGCATTGTATTGGCCTACCAATAATAATAAGACCCTGCTGATTGGAACAAATAAAGAGCCTCATCGAACTGATTTAAAACAGTATAATCTGTTTTGAAATTAAAAAGAAGAGTCTTTTTATATCTTTATTTGACAGTTATATTTCTATTAAACTAGGAAATGAAGAGCAAATAAGTGATCTGTGCAAAGGTAAGCAAGCTTGAGCAACCATTACCGGACACGGACAGTCAATTTAGGGAGACGGACACCCGTGGTTTGGACAAGGACAAGGAAATTCATATAACTGAAGCCTTTCATAATTGGGACATGATTCAAACAGAACAGAAATTCTTATAATCTGCTACACGATGAAAGTGTTCCGTGCTACTACCAATATAGAAAGAGTAAAATTTCAGTAGTTTGTAGATTATATGTGTATTTTACTGATGCAAAGTTTACCTTTCAAACTGTGCTCATTAAGCCAATCTTTTGAAGTTCGCACTGGAAAGGACGGTGTTTCTACTATCAATGGTGTTGTATTGCCTTGGTAACTACAAAAGACAAAGAAGTTCATAAATGATTTAGTCTACATAAAGCACAGTGCATATCTATCCATGGTGATGCAATTTATGAACATCAAACTTCAAGAAAAAGTGTCTTCGGTTCTGAATGAAGCATTAATATACATGCAAAAACTGTTTAGAAGCATGGAATAGACTTTGGATAGGATAGAATATTTGAATTACATTTGAACTTGTTTTCCTTGCTTCGCTGCTTCAATTTCCAAGCAAGGCTGCGAAAAAATAATAACTGTTAAACTTGAGGTGATGAACGGGATACTTGGACTAAAAGACGAGAGTTAAGCTGGAACATAATGATACTCATGAAAATATTTATACAAATATAGAAAAGTAAGAGCTTTTTTCATTTGGCTCAGTTAAAAAACAGCAATTTTTAAAACTGATATTTAAAGAATTTTATGAAAATAGTGCTTTTGAAACACTTGAAATGATCCCATTTTCCATTGAACCTAATAGTATTATTCGTAAGATCAAAGACCACTTTTCATTTACAAATGACAAAAGATATAAAAAAAGAGTTTTGCAAGATAAATGTGAGATTGAACTGTAATGCTAAAACCCTTAAGCCAAATTCTCAAAGTTACATAGATAACTGCACACCTGATCTGCAATGGAAATAAATCTGCCCTCAACCATACCACCTTTTCTCATATCTGAAATCTGAGCTAAAACCTGAACAGTTCTGCAAAGTAAAAAAGAGTTGAAAGGTTACAAAAGTACCTAAGAATAGGCACTGAGGTAAGATACACAGCTGCGCTTGTGAAGATGTAATAGACAAAAATTGAAACTTGTATACTTTTATGTTAACTCGATCAAGTTCAAGAAGTAATAGATGGTTTTAAAACATCTGAATCCAAAGACAGCATGACGGGAACCCCTGATAAAGAGCCAACATGGGCCACAAAAACTATAATAATATTTGACCCAGGCAACAAAATTCTGCGTTAACATGATTTGGTGGAAGAATAGGCCAGTCTAGAATGTTGTCCTAAAGCCCATGAAGGGAAATATTTCAGTTTGTGGTAACTGTTTAATCTAAAAGCAGTGTGATGCTTTCATTTTGTTAAGTGTCGCTTTTGATTGAAGATGATTGGCCATCCATCGTAGTAGAACTTCCAAATAAGCCTACAAAATGAGCACTGTCCATCATCCTTAAGGTAAACGGCTTATTACTTAAGAGAGCTACGAAAAGAGTTTGTACCTTCTTATTTCCTGAGACAGCATTTGAAGATCTGTTCCAGTCATTATATCAGCCTGCAAGACAAAATTGTTATTTTGAAGGATTCGATCTTCCATCGGGGAAAAGAGGAGTGAAAGCCAAGAGCGGTCAGCTTTCAAACTGGAACATTTAATTTCTTAATAATTTTTGCATGGATTACATATTTCAACACTTTTGATAAAAACAAAGTTCGAGACGGAATTTGATAGTTCGAGATAGATAGACAGCTGTTTTAGATAATTCGAGATAGAAGTTGCTAGTTTTATCAATAAAGATATGGGGGTTGAAAGAATTGATTAGCAATGGGATATACGTGAAAAGACTTTGTACCTCACTGGTAGCTGAATAGCAATGATATCGTCCTTGAGTTGCATTTGCTAGCTCTTCGAGAAACATCTAGAAGTAAATTGAAGAGTGATAAACGAGTGCATCTAAAATATTCAGTACGGGTATCCATAAAACAGGACAAAGTTTTCTAATTAAAAAATGGTAGAAAATGCTCAAAATGACATTTCAATACCTGATAAAAATAAATTTATGTAGTGAAATACAAACAGTTTACATGTCTTGAAAATATGAAGAAAGGGACAGTCGTTTAAAGGTTAGGGCATACCCTATCTCAACTTGCGTCAACAGGGCACATAGAAGTAAATAAAGTGCGATGGCACCACTAAGATTAGAAAACGTTTTGACTTCCAGTTACTTGCCGTTTTATCTAAACATTCTACACCTTTGAAATTTAGAATCATTTTTGTTGGAAAAGTTGACATTGTTCTGACTCACTAGCCAACAGATGTAAATTATAGTCAAACCCCAATGTGAGACATAAAGCTTTATTATTCAATATTCAATGGCCTGATATTTAACTATCATTAATTCAACTTTGCATCAAGACCTTTTCACTAGAAGCGGCACCAGAAAGGGGGGATACTTTTTACACACAGATTTCAATACCCAGTAGGCTAAGTCTGTCAAAACAAGAGCTTTTGATAAAAATTCCTCTTAAACACATGAATTTTTACATATCAAAAATATCTGCACAAAATTACTCAAAATTTAATTTATTTATGCTCATGAGCTTGGTGGACAGAATTGTGTTCTGTTTGATTTACGTCAGCACATGATAAAAGGCTGAAAATAAATCAGAGAAACCTGGAATGGCTGATGTATTTTGTGTGACCACGAAGAGCGCTATACTCACATTTGTTGCTGAAATGCTGCAGTTGTAAGCAACGGTATGGAAAGGCAATGATCTACCAACTATTGACTCGTGCACATAGTCAATTATTGTTTGAGGATTTTGGTCAGGACTGAAAAAGAAACCAAAATAGAAAACAGACTATTTGAGGGTAGAAGAACAGTTTAAATCTGATTCTTCAAGCTGTTACTAACACAAAAAATTGCCCTTCACACTATAACTCCTTAGGCCACCTTTCAGTAGGGGATTATTTAAGTTTGTGTTTAAACTGTTTAAAGTTTGTGTTACAGCATGTGTTTAATATATCCACGAGCATGTCTAAAGCGTATATGAAATATTCAATCTTATCCGAAACATGTCGAGTGAACGGAGAAGATTTCTGCACCAAGAGATACAAGTGCCTAAAGTCCCATATCTGACTCTTTCAAAATATCTATACAGAGCAACTTTTACAAGCTTTACTGCTGGCACAGAATAGAAATGACCAGAAGGGTCACTCGTGTCGGTATCCTTTGTTGCAAGTTCACTCGATTTTTTCTGTCTTAAGTTAATAGTCTAGGATGTTTCGCAATCGAAGTCGTGGACTCGTTGATGCAGCAAACCTCACAACAAGCTCCCTGGAATATTACTGGGGCTGTACTTCATACCATTATGAAGTAAAAAGAGAGAGAATAAAAACACAAAGGTGTTTAGTTCGTTATGGATCGTGAGTTTTGGAAATGACATTCAAATGCCGTGTCATCTAATAATTAATGTTACATATATGCCTACTACAGTTGTGAGATGCGAGATCGCCATTGATGGCAATATTCTTCAATTATGAAGCAACATATACTGGGCAAAGTATTAGTTTAATTATTTTTGGATCGTTGAATTTGTTTTTGTAGTCATATCTCGCATTATTGTGTTGTTTTTCATCGATGTGCTTTGTTCGTGCTTACTGTTTTACATACTAACATCGTTTTGGTGACGCATGCGCGAAAAACTAGCATTGAATCGATTGGACTGGAGTGACCCTTCTGGTCATTTCTATTCTGTGCTACTGGAAAACTACAATAATGGAAAGACAAACGAGCTTCATAATAGAAATGAAGGTTCTTTCTTAACACATTGAAGAATCCGAAAAGACACCAATCTATAAAAAAGAACGCGCAGTAGTTGCGATATATGATCACAGAAAGGCAGTGAGAAAACAGTCAATTTCCTTAAGAAACGGAAACAAGACGTTCAAGTGTAGATTCAAAAATCAATCCCTCCTTACCAGTTCCCTAAAATTAGGATGATGCTGTCGATGTCATGTCTTTTTACCACTTTCCGTACGACAGACATAACGTTGCAACCCCCGTCGGGCTGCAAACAGTCAATCCAATGGTTCGCTTCATCGATTCTACATGAATGAAATGAGATGATAATGACGGGGAAGAGTTTTAAACAAGGAGAATCCAGTTGAAATCCAATTTATGCCTAATAACTACCCTTTCTAACATCCAAACTACTAAATATTTTACAACATTTTCCAATTTCCTTCATGTTTGATTGCCTTCTTAATTGAGTTTTCTGACATTTAAAGTTTAAAGACTTATTGCTAACAATGAGCCTTTGCGCGCGTGGCATCAGGTGACGATCCAAACAATGGCAGCAAACTACTACATATTAACCAAAATTGATTTAAGACTGTCTGAGAATGCATTATGGGATGCTTGTGCAGCGCAATGGCCCATTGTTAGCAATGATTCTTTAAAACACATAAAAATGTTTCAGTATGGTCTATGATAGACAGAGATATGACGTTTGCTTATATTGCCTGTTTATGTCAATAAAAGAAATGCATCTGTTTGCTAATTTATGCAGAAAACTGCATGGTTTTATCTAAGGATGGGCAATGGCATATCAAAACTAGAACTCCTTTACAGTATAGCTTGGATGATTCACAAAACAAAAACTGGATCTATGAATACAAATTAATGAGACAAAATAACCATAGTCCAAAAAACCCAACGGATTGCTTAGTTTCAGAAAAACTTACATTCGAGCATTGACGTCTCTAGCATCGTTCCAAAGAGGCTGGACATCAGTGCCAAACGAGCACAAAAATAGTTTTTCTTTTCTAGCTAACTGCTCCCCTACCAATTGCTGAGAAATTAATATAAATTCGGAATAAATAAAAAGAATCACAAGTCGATCGATTAGACATTAAAGATATCTTTGAAAGTTTTACTAAAACGTTGCTTCATTTACGGTTGAAAAACTTTTACTGCTGAGAAAAATAAACAACAGCTTTTCCTAACCCTTTCTTCATTATTATAATTTAACTTGTTTGTTTCTATTAATTATTTCACATTTAAATATTGTAATCTGGTTTTCTTCGTAATTCTATATTGAACTTTTTCGTGGTAAAAAAATTGAAAATAGTTCGACGAAATAACTCTGAAGAGTGTAAGACGAAAACCTTCCATATATTGTAAAATGCTTGCTTTTTTCAAAGCTATTTTTATATTGTATGCTTGTAAGAAAAGCCCCCTGTAATATCTAACCCGAGAGGCTACCATGACTAAATGATAGAAAATAAAATGTTAGTGAAAATGTTGTTTATTGTCAATAAATGTATGGAATAACTTAATGTCAATAAGTTGGAAGAAAACAAAATTTACAAACAAAATCTCCCCCCTCAATAGATTCAAGATAAATATTTCCCCGCTGCCTTAAAATTTAAGAGGTGAAAGGATTTTGAGCACCTTGATAACTAATATTTTGAAATCAGAATCGTTTGTATAAATGGTAAATACAAGAAGAACAGAAATGAAAGAAGACTAAATACAGTAGAACAGAAAAGAAGAGATTAAAGCGCATAGAATTAAATCATCAGTCATAAAATTTGATGCCAACTCTCTACCAGCTCGTTCCTCTAAATGTAACAAGTTAAAGTTGAAAGAGATAGCGAATGTGACAGAATGACAACTAAAACTGAGCTATAGTCTGTAAAACTAAATACTTCAATAAGGATAGTATGAAGAATCAGGTATACTTTGAAATATCCGAGAACATTGTTCCTAGACAGTTCAAGAAGGTTTGCACTGCTACAGGAACAATGCCGATTTCTTTCTTGCACCCTGTGATCATTGAACCCTAATAAATAGTAAGGCACAACTGCTTTGGGATGCCGAGTGATGTCATGAATTCAAGTTGGTAACCTTTCGTATTCTATACAAATGCAAAGGACAACAGAAGACAACAAGTGTGGTCGAGCACTAACTTATCATACTTCAAGAACGTCGTATATGATATTTCCGACCCACAAAGATAAAATTTGATATTTGCTTGCCTTCAACGATTCTTGTATCAAAGCCAGCCTTCCAAATCCAGTGTTCGTGTCTGATACATCAAGTAGTATGCACGGCTTGCTGCCAGTTAATAGCCCGAATGCCTAAAAGAATAAATTTATTGGCTAATAGGATTTCGCAGACAACAAAATCTCCTCACAGAACTCAAAACGTTAGGTTGTACTAATGGCTAACCTATCAACATACCCTTCGACTGTCTCTCAAAAGCCACCTGATCCTCTCTTGGCAAATCGTTAAAAACCTAAAACAAATAAAAAAGGAACATAAATATTTATTCTGACGCTTCATACTATGGCGTGTGAATATTTACAACACTTTCTTAAACTTATTTAACCGAAAGAGACAATCGTTCGAGTACAAAAAGATTTAGTCCTTTTAGTTGGACTATAGTTAACTCCAGTTATAGTAACTTCAGTGTTACTTGGAGAGATGTGTCTGTAATATGAACTATAGTTTATTCCAGTTATAGTAACTTCAGTGTTACTTGGAGAGATGTGTCTGTAATATGAACTATAGTTTACTCCAGTTATAGTAACATAAAGTGTTACTTGGAGAGATGTGTCTGTAATATGAACTATAGTTTACTCCAGTTATAGTAACATCAAGTGATACTTGGAGAGATGTGTCTGTAAAATGAAAGAGACTAGCTACAGAAAGCAGTTGATACGCTTTGCTAGTGTTGATCAAAGTTCAAGTGGATCTAATAACTGGCTTTCTAAGCCACGTAACTAGAACAAGATTCAGTCGTACATGAAAGGGAATTGGGCATTTTAAAAGTCGTATTGTAGCAAAATATATTCAATTGATCCTTCAAAATGATTCTGGATTGTTGTCAATATGATCCTATAAAATCCTACAAAATTCAATTGATCCTATTCTTTTCTTTTATCTTTTTTCTTTTATCGTACTCTTATCTTTTTTAATCTTCAAATACCCTCCTTTAACTGCTGTAGTTTACAACAAGGCTACTGTAGACAAATACCTTTTTAACTTTGATTCGAATTCATTGAGGACAGAATTGTAGAACTTGAGATGTTGGCCTATTCTGTCAGGATCCTGGCTTTCTGAGCTTGGGGGCCTAAAAGCGTTAAAATTAGCAGATATATAAGAAACCTAATAGAAAGCAGTGACTACAACTAGCAATGTAGTACAACTGATCACTTCACCGACCTGTTATTCTGCAAAGTAACTTTGAAAAAAACTGAATGAGCAAACGTCATTGATACAAACGTGATAACAGGGCATTTAATCACGAACATTATGGTACCAATCAAAACACTGCAGTAAAAGAATTGCAACACTGCTTTTGTTACATGACTTCTATCAAATCAAAAGATCGGCTCCGATGCAGTTGGAAATGGGGGTCAGGGCAAATTAAAAATTCACAACAAAAGAGAGGTCCCTTCAAAAGCATTTGAAATTATTCAGACAACCAGAAACATAACAAGTGCAGCAATGCTTAGGTCACAATAAGAAGCGGTCAGAAATTCGTCTTCACAAAAAAGCAAACTGTCTCTTCAAAGACTTGAGAAGGAATACATACTTGACTGGGATTCCTTCTTTCAGGATATCTTCAACTGTGAGACTGAGAGCAGCAAGACTGTGGTTATCCAGCCATGTTTTAGAACTTTGTCCCTCCGCCCTTGCAACTTCGATGTCCTTAACAAGCTATAGATAAAATGAAGAACACAATAACCTATCAAGTATCTTTAGGGAAACAAAAGCCAACACCAGTAAATATGACACTGTTGAAGATAATAAAGATCAGAGGTAGAGGAAGTTCTTGCGAGTCAACGTTATTGTGCAAAATGACACGTGAGACAGAGAGATCAGTCTCAGAAAGACTTCTTGCTCAACCCTTAAATAATAGTATTCTATTCTTTGGATAAAAAATGAAAGCACCTACTACAACGGATAAAGGAAACTCAGAACCACTTAGCAACTAGCAAAATAGACTTCAGATTTGTTTCTCCAAGTAAATATGTGTAGTTGATTGTTAAATTTTATCAGCAATGGTTCACTGTGATTTGTGCCTTCCAAGGTATAAGAACAAGTCACATAACTTATTGCAAGAATACATTGCAGCGAATTAATTAGATTTGGCATTTTAAAAAACTTTGCATGTCTGTTAAGTCTGCAATGCTACCCAAAGAAATCGTTTACATGTTTGATATAGCAAAGAATAAGAAAATTCAGACATTGGAATTAAAATACCACGCAGTCTTATAAAACATATTATCTTTAATAGTAAATTCATTTCTAAAGAGTCAAAGTCAAAATCCCAAACAAGTCAAATTCCTGCATTAACTTTTGCATCAACGCATCTGAAAAACTCACATATCAGCCTAACCAATACCCACCATTTGAAAATACTCATCTTTCCTGCTATTAAAATACGCGTCATCTTGTAAGAGCTGCGCTTGCTGCAACCTTGTTGCAAGCATTTTAGAAATAAAGCCTTGCAAACTATACTTCAATCAAACATGCTCAAAACATTTAGGCAACATTTAGGCCTAGTTGACTTAAATCACAAACACCTGACACGTGCTATGGTAACTCAAAACAACAGGTTTTCGAATTTATGAATGATGTTAGGGAAACCACGAAATCACATTCAGACATAAACTCACGAGCACCTGTTCAAAGTTGCTTGATATATCGTGAAAATTTAGCGCAATGTGGTCTAATTCTGTATGTAAGAAACAGGAGAGAAAATATGACACGATATGGTAAATAAATTTGCACTGTTTTGTACACCGGTGATCCCTTACACAGAAAATGCGAAACAAAATTGCTGATGTCTTGGTTTTTTAGACAAAAGAGGATCGTTTAACTTTTAGCATATAATGATAAAGCAGGGCTGAATAAGAACTGATAACAGAAAAAGAAAACGGAATAAACAACCAGAAGACGAGGAATAGGTGAGATGATTATACTTGATACTCTTGAAGATAGGTGAAACTCAAGCTACCTTTCAACAAAAATTAGGAAGTGCATCATAAAAAATACAAAGGTTATCGGATGACAATATCAGTTAGGTCGCAATTTGTATTGACATATTGAATAGTTAATTAAAAACTATACTTTTGAATGTTTTTCATAAAGCAATTTTTGAATCTTAAAGGCATACTTTCTGCTACAGATTTCTGCTGCAAGTCAAAGGAACTTTACTTATAAAGACACTGTCGATAAAAATTGGTAAAAGAATTTGGACTTTTTCATGTAGAAAGTGAAAATGAAAATATGAGTTCATTCTACTCGTTTAAAACATCTTTCAAAATGTGAGAACCTATGAGAAATACCTTTTAAACAAACGTTGAAGTAGCATACCAAAAAAAATCCACAGAGAACGCAAATTGGGTACAAATCCAAAAAAAATTTGTGTTATAAATATAGATATATTGTTTTTATTTTAAACTTATTTTTAGCTCAGTGGCAAAACATGACTTTCCAGATTGGCAGAGAGGAGGTGGTGGAGGTAATATAGAGAACAAAAATCAACAAAGACAATAAAACATGCTGACACCACTCATGCCAGATATGACTTTGGTTCATTCAAATTAAGACAAGGCTTTGTGTAACTGCAACACATTGAATTCAAATTTTCTAAATCTAGCTATTCAGCTAAAAGGTAAATGGCGTAGCTTGATAATTGGCATTTAGCAGTAGAAATGAGATAAAGGCGAGTCATGATGTATCTTTGAGGTACAATAAAAAGGTAGGTAGCCTGTCACTATGTACAAAGAATGCTGGTAGGCAATTACATGATTTATACATGATTACATAGCATTTGACTCACCACACAGTGTACTCATTCTTCGTACACAATAATGAAGAATAAATTTGATTCATGATTTTCACTGATTGGCTATTGAATGACAAGAACACATTTGAAGATTTCTCGCAAGATTATGCTAACAAAAAGCAAATTTGAAATACCATACGTACCTGCAATTCGAAATTCTGCCTCACAGAGGTAACAAGCAAGTCACCCTGGGGAGACACTGCTGTATTCAATGCTAGCTCTCTATTCCATTCAGGGTTTGGGGTCCTTGTCATTGTGTTAGGTGTTCTGGATTTAAGGAAAGTTTAAGAAGCATATCACACAGTCATGAAAACATAAAGAAACATACCATGAAGGTTTAAAAAGAGGAAATCATAGGTTAGAAAATTTGGAATTTGGATGCTTTTGCCAATTTTCAGGGAATTTTATTTTTATATCTAACAAAGGTATCTATCTACTGTAAATGTAAACTGAAGGATAAATGAAAAAAATAAATTAAAAAACATTTTACAAATAGGTATTTTACAAATAAATTAAAAAGCATTTAGATATTAAATAAGATTATTTAATCAAAGAAAACATGTTAATATTTGTATACATTTTAAGGTAAATTTTTCATCTCAGGGATTGTGATGCCATGACACAGGTGGGCTAAAAACCACAAAAAATACAGTGACAAACAATGGTCTTTTGGTCTTAAACAATGGAAAAATGTAACACCATCTTAGCAAACAATTGGTTTGCCTCCCCCCAATATTTGACCAAGTGTCTGCCCATGAATAAATACAATGGAAGCCTTTATCCTAAGATTTGTCAATTCTTCTGTAGCTTAAGCAAAGATCATTGTTAATCAGCGAAATTCAGATTTTCATTTTCAAAAAGTATCTTTCAGGTCATTCCATATCAAACACCCTTTTAGAATTGTCAAATTTTTGTAGGTTTGCTCATACTAATGAGATAGAAGAACCCTGCAAATTTCAGCTCAATAACTTTACTTGTTCCAGAATGAGAGCCACTTGAAATTCATACCATATTGGCTCGAATTCACCATTTTTAATATTTGCCGTAAATCTTTTTGGCAAAATTCAATGTATCTTTTGGCATTTTGCCCTGAAAACATCTCTTCTGGGTGAATCAATACTCAGGAGTTTGAACATGACATTAGAAACCTGCTAACATCTACAAAAAGCAATAGAATGTTTGTATCCAAGGGCTGCTTTTGTCCTTAGCAACTATGCTGCCCCCACTTGCGTCAATTTTTGACAATGTTGTAAAAATGTGACAAATCCCAATTTTTGCATATTGAATATATATTTTCCAAGCTTGTCTAGAGTAAAAAATCAGAGATAGTATTTTTCTTCTCTTGAGATCAATCTAAATCATCTCTATCCGCCATAATCTCTATCCAACATAAAATTGTTGCTAGTTTGTCCCACCTGAGAGATCATAACTTGCTAAAGAACAACAGAATTCCCACATGGTGCTGTGTACTCCAAAATAATTTTTTTCTTCTATCTAAAGATAGTGATAAAAATTAAAGGTTCCAAAAAAATACTCACGATTTAATCTTTTGGTGGCTTCTCCTTCCACTTCCACTGGGGATATTTATATCTGAATGTGTTATACTCCATGACTTTTTTTTGGCATAACTAAAAATTTAATTCAGAATTCAAGCAATGAGCCTAAATAGAGAACAGCACCCTTAATCAAAACACTATACAAGTAAAAGAGTTTCTAAAAAAGAAAGGTAGCTTCATCCAGAAGTTTTCCCTGTATTCAGATCTTCAAACAAACAAATATCTGCCGGTTTATTTGGTGAAATTTATAGTGACTGTTTGCTAATATGTAGATGTAGTCATCACCCCCATTTATATTAGTTGATTCTAGAGTCCTGTCCCCATGCATTATTCGAAAATATTTGTTATCTTGTTTGAACAAAAGTTTATAAAAGATCTCACTATCAAAGGACACTTGTTGTGTCCTCTAAACAATGTTTTGAATTATTCTTAGATTTACTCAATTTGCTTTCCATACAACCAACATTAACAAGTAGAGCACTGTGCGAAAGGCTTGCCGCCATACTGGTGCATGGGCCAAAATCAAGTGTGCTAATGCTGCTACAAAGAACATGAGTATAAGAATTTGTTTACTTGCAACCATTTAATTAACAGTATAGAACAGCTAACTATTTTGTAAAATAATTACATACAATTATTTTAATCTAACGCTTTAAAACCTGTAACAACTATTAAATAAGAGGATCTTTGGAGGAGATTAAAGCCATTGGGGAGGGGAGGGAGGCTGTAGCCCTCCAATCAGATAATAATCTTCCCTTAGTCCAGCAAAAATTTTGGTAAACAATGGAACTTTGTAGGGCAGGCCTGCTAGATTGTTTCTTCTTGTATGGTTATGACCCACAGGCAACCCTGGCTGGATTCCCAGGGGTGAACGACTATGGCAACATGTAGAAAATAAAATGTGGTCTGAAAAAGTCCTCTGTTTCAAGGGATGTTAAATAACTTACAAGTTTTTCCTCAAAGTCTCAATGTTTAATATCTAAACATTTAACGAGAGTGCAGAAGTATTGCAGTTGTATTTATATCAAAAACAGATCCTCCAAATAAAGGACTTATTGGCAGGTTTCAAATAAAATATTGGCATAAAGTGTTTCACATAAGATGACCAAATTGGAAGGAAAGGATTAAAAAGACCAATTATTTGTTTGATAATAGAGGAATTTATGCAACTTTGGGGGTGTGGAATTCAAATTTACCCAATTAACAAATAATTACCTTAAATTCTTAATTTGATGTCACAAACCTCTGCATATACATTTTGTCAATCTAACTGTGTGGCATATAATTCGCAACTTTCATTTTAAAATGATAATAACAGGCTTTCCTAATAGTTTTGCCAAATCTGTATACTGGGACGGGCCACTACCCAAGGCAGCACCATGGCTGTTACCAAAGGATAAGCAAATTTTACTAAAGCAATCCTCCTAATCCTATCAAAAAAATTTTTATCTTAATTGCAAACAAATTGAACAGCAGATAGAAACAACTGGTATAATTTCGCAGTGGTTTTGAAAAATCCCATGTCGTCAGTTACTTTAAAAGCCATGTTGTCAGTTACTTGAAAAATCCCATGTTGTCAGTTACTTCAAAAGCTAGGTAACAAGCAGCACCGGTTGCCAATTTAGATCACTTTTTCCATCTTAGCATGCCTTTTGAATGTTAAAAATATCTTGAGCTCATAGCGAATTACAGTTGACGCTTCTACCAAAAAACATTAGGGAAAATGGACACAAGGTACGATATTACCTAAAGAGGGCTTGGATTTTTAGATTTGGTGCCAACAAGAAATCTTCAATCTTCAAATCATTAGTTTGTTTACCTTCATTCATTTCGAGGAATATCTTGTTTGGCCATATAGCAACTACCTTTGTTTGATCCTTTATTGATTATAAGACATGAAGGTCGCTGAAATACCTGGGGGGTGACACTATACCCCCATAGGGTCGCGACGCTCCTGGTTTCCACCCTTGTATATATGGTGGTGGACAATTAAATCAATTGCAGTGATTTTAGCGACTGATGAAGCCCCGTATGCCGGGGCGAAATATCAGCCTTCACTAATTTACGTGTATTCATTGTTGTTTATTCTCGGCGTATTGCGGTGTTTTATATTTGCTACATTTTTGCGACAGCTGGAGGTTTCATTGAGGAAAATATACGCAGGTGGTAAGTGAAATTGAAACGCTCACTTTCAGTCCAAACAGAGATTATGAGCAGGTTGAAACTTGTTAGATACCCTACCATTCAGTATAAGTGTTGTATAGTTGTTTATATTTACCAAAGCGACCCAATTAACACCTAAAATATTATTATTGTTGCAAATACAATGACTCGCTTGTTCAGAATGAGCACATATAAAGTATAGCCTAGGCCTAATTAAAGTGAGGCTCAATGCGCTCTTGACTAGCCCACTATTTATAACACATACAAACCTCCTCCTGGGCCTTTCTTCTTTATTTTCTATTTTTTCATACACCATTTCTCTACATAAAAATTTCTAATGGCGATAAATGTATTGAAACCATCCCATTACGGTCCTAAGGTGTTGATTTTATTTGCAATCATTCCGTTTCTAACGACGTCTCCATGGGAAGCTCCTTCGCAGAGACTGCTCTGAAGTGCAATTTTTCTCAGACAAAGGTGGGATTTTGAAAACCTGGATATTTTTGCAGACACGTGAACAAAGAATTTTTTATATGTAATAGGGTTGTGTGATTATCATTTCTGCAGCATAATAACATTAGGACTCCAACTTTTCCAAAACAGCTTGTAAAAGGGATTGCTATTGTGCATCTACCATTCTGTTTCCACTATTTCAAAGAAAAACTAGAAAACCCATGATCTGAAACCCATTTATTTGAGTTAAAGCTTGGGTAGTCGCAAAGAATATCAGATAATTTGTTCAAGAGCCGTTCATCAGTTCCTCCTCCAAGGGGTGTCAAGCGATACCCGTAATACTTTCTGACTTGGGCCTTTCTTTACTTCGCTAGATCTAGGATGAATTTATTCGGGTCTCCTCTTCGGGTCAACGAATAAAGTTTTTTGGAAATTATTTGCTCTTTGTGAAAACTGCTACCTACATCCAGGGTCTGCAAAAACTCGTATATGGCGTCTTAGTATACGTAAACTTTTTGTCGCCTACGTTTTTTGGCTCTGATTTTGAGGGAGACATTAATGAAGAACTGAAAGCTGCGAAGGGTGTGTCATCCTATCCAAAAAGCGTACGAGTTTTTCGAGAACAATACGATATTTTGGGATTTGGGGGATATCTCTTGAAAACAAAAGGACTTTTGCCAAAGGCGTATGAGATTTTTCGTAGAGTGATATGCCCCTCATAAATGTGTCTCGATATCACTGTGTTGCAAATGCTGGTTCAGAAAGCAATACTATAGGCTTACTTGAAACCACCCTAATGTTAATGTAACAGGGTTAGAAAAAAAGAGCAATTTAAACAGGTTTCAACGGTTTACTTCCGATGAAAGAAAAATTTCATTGAATGTTCACATAGCAGCTCTTATTGCAATTCTTGATAAACCTTTTATCAAATACATCCTACAAAGATAATTCAACGGATTAAAGAGCAGCATATGCTGACATGAAAACCTCGATACACTGAGATCGATACAGCGGATAATCGTTTACGTTGTGCCAGCGGAATTTACTATATAGAATACACGAGGTGAGGTTTAAATTAATTGTTATGGCGATAGATAGTGTTTACAATATAAAACATAATGATAATAGAAAACAAGTTTCAATAACAAAGCAATGTGTGTCTGAATGTGGTGCATTCCTAGACCCTACTTACAAAAGCGAGAGTGGCTCGGTTCCGCTTGGACCCGACTCAGATAGGACAGGCTCATAATTTCTTGCCGGTGTTCGGTTCCATTAATTGAAGCGATTGATCCGCTCAGAAAGGATTCTCGCTTCAAGAGAATGCAACATCTAATCCAAAATCTTGCGCCGTCGTCTTTGATGATAAAGCAATGCATTTATGTGTTGAAGCTTTGGTGTCAACATGCCGAGAAAGCAAAATCACATGTAAGAGTGTTCTTTATTTTCCGTACTGAATGGAAAACGAAACACAAAAAAGTAATCTTGACGCACTTTTCATGAAGCCATCTGCAGAACAACAAGAGAAAGTGAGAAGCCTGTTCTACAACTCTTCGTCAAGTTTGCCTCCTTCCCTATCTGTTCTAATTTGGTTCTGAACCATTTGTCTGACTACACAAGCAACAGTGAGCAGGATCCCAATGGAGATCCACGTGCATTGAATCCAAACGTGTACGGATAGCAGATCACATCCTTGCTGTTTGAGATTGGATCCGAAAGGAACCGTTTCATTTTACTCTCGTGTAAATAGGTTCTTGAGGTGATTTTTATAAAAAAAGACAAGGGGGTTCCTCATCAATCGTGTACAAGCGATGCTATTTCAGTTGCAAATAAAACGAGCCTCAAACAGTAGGGGTAATATTATAAATTCTAGTTTTTCTTTTATGTGTGAACATTACATTACCTCTTCACCATCAGTTTGCGAGGAAAGTTCTGAAGAAAAAACAATGCTGTTGGTGATTACTGATTACTAATTACTGATTGGTGATAAATTGTTGATGATGGATGATTGTTGATGATAAATGATTGATGATCGTTGGTGATTATGGTGTTGATGACGGCAAGTTGTATCATCCTTCATTCTAAGTTGTTGTTCGTCAAAAAACATTCCGCAATCTTTACCAAGCAAGGTGCATTTTGACACTTCTGGCAATAATTAGCTGCTCGATATGTACAATATTTTGTAAAAAATTACTAATCTTAATCCAATTCTAATCAACCAATGTCATGGTCGCATTGCTCACAAAGCAAACATGCCCTCCTCTTGAGTTTCTCCCGCCATTAACTGCATTTGCCTCGGAGCCCCCGAGTTCCCTCGTGTCGACGCGATCCTCTCCTGGCCGACAACCGATCGTTCTGCTAGAAAGCGATCGAATTCGTCACTGGTTAAAGGTTTGTCCTGCTTTTTGCCACCTTCGGTTGACTCAGGTGACGCAGCATCTTGCGGAGGAGGTGGGTTGGTTGGCTGGATCTTGTTCTGTTTAGGAGAAACACGTAAACAAAATGTAAGAAAATCATAATTTCTCTGGCCAGCATAAGAAAATATTCCAGAGTTACTTTTGCTTGAGATGAAAAAATCAAAAAAATTTTGTAGTTACTATCATTTTCAAAATGAATATTTTACAAATTTATATTCAAATCAAGACGAGCGTGTTAGATTAGGCACAAGTTTGTCACGTTGAATCGTAAGCCTGTGTTTGAATACACAAAAACTCAAATTGCAAAAATGCAGTTGTCAAAGACTGTACTTTACTTTTATGGATAATTCTAAGCTAGTGTGCTTTTAGTTAAGGATACTTGCATTTCCAAATTACATACGAATTTTACGACAAATGCACGATATTAACTTAAGAATATTTCGAGCGCAACGTTGAAAAAAAATTCATACCAAATCCACATCTTTAAGCCATTCTTCCACATCTTGCATGCTTCAAAAAGGGAACAAAAAGTTAGATAAAATTGTAGCAGGTTATTTGTAAGTCTAGACATTTTGGGCTGTTTCTACTGCAAATGGGAATTAATTACACCGAAACGACTGCTGTTTAAAAAATCATGGGGCGTTTCGAGAATAAGGAATTAGAACTTCAAACAGGCTGCAAAATGAAATTAGCCGATGCTATAACAATATGGGAAGTAGTAGAAAAATACCATATTACTGTTTTACGAAAGAGAAGGCTTTAAAACAGGAGCCATCTTGTACTTTCAAGATGAAATGCCATTAAAATGGTAAATAAATAAATAAATAAATTATTGGGGTTTTATAGTATGCTGCAAAATATTTCAATTTTCAAAGCAACTTTGGTATCATGTAATAGAGAGAAAACAAAGCATGTGAATTGGAATATACGTGGTGGTAATCACCTAGGGTTGAAGGCAGCGAAAAAGTTATAAAAAAGCTTGTTTCTTAATTTTATTGACTCAATGCAATAAATAGTCCCCTCTCATACATATGGCTTGTATAAGACTGTATAAAACACTTTACCCTTTGAGAAAAAGTTTTCAACAGAAAAAATGTAACAACAATAAAATATAGCTAGACATGATAATTATCCACAAAGCATACTCACTCATCTTCAATACTTTTTCCCTATGAGGAAATCATAAGTAAAATTATTTCAAAAAAGTTTCATAAGTGGCGCATAAGTAGCACAAATGTACAAAACAAAATAGGTTATGATTTTAATTGTAGTTTTTCATACCAGCGACAAGTTGTTGCAAAGATGAATCATGTTGTTTCAAGAGTGTATAGCCCTGCCTATGAGGTATTGAGCGCTTTTTCACAGACAGGTAAAATGGTAATTTTCATTACACATTTATTTAAGCAATTGTTATTTACAGTCTCTTTTGCCTATATATTCCACCATTTATTTTTATTGCTGTGTAGTTAAAAAATATAAAAAATGAAATCAATCGTCTCTTTTGCAAATCTGTGGTGTAATATTACAAGCAAGGAAACGACTGTAATTTATAAAAGAATGACAGCCCTGTATAATTGAAGTCCAAAATGAAGGATGTCTTCACATTTGGCAAAAATTAGAATAAAGTTGGTAAATGCAACGCAGAAAACTTTCCAGGGGATGATGGAAAAAACCCACGGCTGCAAAGAAAGGTTCTAAACCCGGAAATATATTAAAGGGTTCTAGGGAAACATTAAAAACATAATTATATAGAGAAATTTTGGTACTAAGAACAATGCTTTGCAATATTTTGCAAAATTTACAAAACGAAAAGTAAAGGGCTCCAGGAAAGGATTCACAGACATGGCAGATAACAAGAAAAATTCATCAAGAGGAAGTATAGGTGACAAAAAATCAGATATTTCAAGTAAACGGAATCAAGGATTCATGTTGCAATATTTCACATTGCAACATAAACCGAAAATAGCACAAATGGTAGTTAAAGTAATTTAGAACTCATTTAAATTGAAAACAGCGTACTTCTCTTTATAATATCAGAATTTTAATGAAAGCAAAATAATGTAACTGTTAGTTGAGAATAAACAAAAAGAAAGTTTGTTTAAAAGTAAAAAGGTGGTTTCAATGTCGCCTTTGAGGTTAGCTTTACTGATATCACGAGATCCTGTCAGTTATTTTCATTTTCTTAATCCGTTATCTAACCTAACAAAATGAAACCACAACAACTTTATACTTACTCGAAGACAATTTTCACGTAGATAGATTATACAAAGACCTTTTGATCGTACAAAAAACCAATAAAATATTTAATAAGAAACTATTGTTTGTTCCAGTTTAATGATTGATTGAGGAAAGGAGGAATTAAAAGAGCATTCTGGATACCTTTTGATCTTTGTCTGTCGCACTCACATACGGAGCTTTAGATGCTATTGCCCCAGAAAACGATTCCGTGGGTACGTTATTGATATTATCCTCGTACGTCGAACCACTGTTTAAAGAAAACACATAGAAATTGAAAATTATGTAAGATCACCTCTATAAATCAATTGAAAAACAAGTACGTATTTCTGCGAAAAAAAGAACACTCTTTAAGCATATATTTTAAGATAAGTGAAATTTACAGGAAATAAACACAGTGTCACGTAACAGACATGTCAGACAAGAATAACAAACTTCATTAAATTAACACGAAGAGGCTGAGCAATGCTCTTGTCATATGAACTATCGATTTCATGAGGCCTCGAAAACATAATAAATTGGCTTGCAATGCTGTAAAGAAATCAAGTGTTCATTTGAAGCAATTCTTATGAAGAAATCCCCCGGAATGCGTACTTTTTTCTGCTGTCTGCAAACGAGCTGTTTCTTGTTTGAGCGAACATGTCAAATTCGTCATCATCAGGTACTTTTTGAACACCTATAATGACAAATCATGCATGACAACAAAACGAAATAGTTAGTGATAATATCAATCCTACAATACTTGATGTGTTTATTCAAGTAAAAATAGAACTTTCTCTACAAAGATGAGATCAATGCATAATTTTATGAATGCATGAGATTTTGCCTTCTGCCAACAAACTCATAGTTAAAAATTGAAGAACATGGCTTGTTCTATTGCAACGATGGTTTTTTGCATTTCACTCAGTCATTCAGCATTAGGATAGATGCAATAAACTTGCTTTCGGTCAAGATTGGTGTGGTATTATTGGCACAAGAGCGGCTCCTATACTTCAACCACGGTTAGCACAACATCTAATGCCGATGTTGACACCGAGTTAAATTAATTCAATTGAACAGACTGTGATATCATCATTATTTACTGCTCTTACAAAGCAGTTTTTGTTGGAAACAGCTGCTAATGACTGGCTATATCAGTGGCATGTTTTGGCCGCTGCAATAACACCTACCGAAACGCATTGGCTCCACAAGTCAAAGAAAGCGTTATTAATTGAAAAGACATTGATTTGAGAAAACCACTAAGGCTTTTAACTGTCAACCGAAATTTTCGGAAGTTATAGCCAATGTTGAAATAGATCCAAACTAGTTTTGATTCTAAGCTAAATTATTTCGCCTTGCTATCGTGACTCTAGCAATGAAAAAGTACATATTTTGACTGGACTTAACAACGAAAATACTGAAAATAACACTTAATAAGCCTGCTTAATAATGTTTGACGACCTATATTAAGATTTTGGTACTGGAGCTTGCACAGCAGTAAACTGGGATCGAAAATTATTAGGACTTTACTATGACAAAATCAATGCAAGATTAAATGCAGTCAAAACAAGCAACTCTGTGAATTAAACTGGCTTTAATTGAAATAATTTTCTTAGAAACTGCTCTCAAATGGCTTCCATGATAACTTCAATAGTCATCTTCATTTAAAAAAATGCAATGAAGATTTCAAAAATGGTTCTTGAAAATGTTTTCCTTAAAAACATTGCTTTAAGTGGCTTTCACTGCTCTTGCCTTAGTGCTTATGCTTATAGTGTACAGGACCGGTTTTAAGGTTAACTGATTGAGATGGTGACACAGCTGATTGGTTGATTTACTGAATGGATTTCGGAGCTCATACAATCAAATCTGACGCAAACTGGTAGTCGCTTTATGACAAACAGAAGATTTAACATTCAGATCTCCTATTCAAGATGTCAAAGAAAATATCATACTCTTGAAAATGCTAGGCAATGTGTACAAAACTCTGTGATTAATCACGTGTTCAAATAATAAAGAATATAGGTAGAGGCTAGATTTATGACATACCATATGGACTCAAATGAAGTGTTTAAACTTACTTTGGGGTGGGGCTGATGTCGGTGCGTCGCCGAAGTCAATCAGCAGATCTGCTGAATTTCTACGATTAAAATCAAACAAATTGACAACCAGTATGCAAAAAGCTTACAAACTGGAAATCAAAACTCTCGAAGTTCCTGTCATCTGCTTTTCGCATCAACAAATTATTCAGAAAGTTCTGCATGAATCGTTTAGCAGCTGATTTACCATCTGCATTTGCATTCGGACCAAGATCTCAGTAAACACAAAAACTAGCAGCAAATGTAAAGAGAACTGGTTAGTAGCATTCAACGACCTGGCAATGAAGAACGTAAAGAGCCATGAGGACAGTTTGAGACATCTTCAACAATCCTCATATATGGATCTATTTGTAAATATATTCCTAAAATGGCATCTCTATTAAATCCGGTTTGATCTTGGAAATCCCAGATACTGGCGCATAAAGAACAACCCAAAAAATTATGATTTAACCCAAACATTTGACCTGATGAGCAAAAATTAGTTCAAAGTAACTGAAGCCAATATTAATTAAGACACGATGGCAATATTGCAGGGAGAATTTGTTTTCTAAACAAGTATAAATCTTTTCATTGTTCAAAGATAAAACGCTATTGTCGCTTTTTGCCAATAACTATAAGGAAGAGATTAAAACTGTTTTATTGCATACCCGCTTGCAGCTGCTGGTCTCACTACTTCTCCGGGTCCATCAGTAGCAACAGCCTAAATGGAATTCAAGTTATTGATGAACAAGATAAAATTGAATGAATTTTACAACAATTTAGCTTTAGATACAAAACATACCCTTTGCAGATTTAATCCTAATCGAGGATTCCTTAATACTTTATTAACATGCTGGTCATATCAAAAGTACAGAAAATTGCTCAATCTCCCCCCTTCCCGGACCAATGATCCAAAATGTTAAGAAAAATGTGTAAGAGCATCAAAAGCAGGGCGGGGTCTAGGCGTGGCAACAAAACCTTTTCTATCAACCTCCTCACTGTCAAAAGCAAACACCACTTTTACTGGATTAAATATAGTATAAATAAAAGAATTTTTTCGTGTTTCGTAAAAAAGAATTGAAACTGGTGTAGACATAAAAAGCCTTTACCGTTGACGGCTGTGATTGCGAGCTCATGAACCCACTTCTGTTTCGCTCAAATCGATCGTAGCGGATGAAAACATTGTTAAGCAGGTCGTTAACTCTCAGCAATTCGCCTGAAAATGCGTAAAATAAAACTAAAGTAAAAACGAAAAAAGAAATTTTCCAGATCAGATCACGGTATTTTTACGTGAAATAGGATTAACATACCTTGAAATGGCGGATAAACAGAAAAAATAAAATAGTATAAATGGCAGCCTCAAAATAGAATTCACGATAGAGTATCAAAAATGACTAAAAAGGGTATCGTTATTCATACTAACCTGTCACCTCATCATTGGCTACCTTTTGCAATAACTCGATCACTCTTTGTTGCATTTGCCGACAAGTTGAGTTCAGTTCCTGTGAACAGAAGGTAGCCTTTTATGAATACTTTGTCTAAATTTGAACCAGGTTCGATGCTTAGGAGAGTGCCATGGAAACTGGGTGTAGCAACATGAAATTAACAAACATGATAGGGTTCCAAGTACGTAGTCTTTTAGCATTTAGATTTAGCTAATACAAACCAAATTTGATAGAATACATATCTCAATGGCAAAAAAATTGAAAACTCATAACCGCTTGTAAATAGATATAGTGAAAAGATACAAATAGTTATCGTGGATCTTAAAATAATAGTCCTGTAACAAAAGCTGAAATTCAAAACGCTAGAATTATCAGCTCGTACCAAAAGATCCAAGATGGCTAATAAAAACTGGGATATTCCGTTGACTGGTGCGTCTGGCTTTGAGCATACAGCTAATGATTTGGTCAACAGAAAATAAATCAGGTGTTATATTTTCTTTTCAATATGATTTCTATCAACATCAGAGTAAAAACGCCATAGTTTAAAAAATATTGTTTAGCGTGGAAATTTACGTGTGGAAATGAACAATTTCATCACTTTTCCGAGCCATAATGAGGTGGCAATGCTATTTATATTAACAAAGCTGTACATGAGAACTCAAAATGCTTACCTTAAGCAAATTCATATCATCTGATTCTTCTTGTTCTGGCGACAAAGCTGTCAGCATCTCAGACATAACACGAACATTTTCCTCTACAGTGTTAAGGTCACCCCTGAGTTTGGCCAGTTGTGTTGGCGTTGGACTCGTGGGACCTGAATTTGTTCTTTGGACAGCAGGAGGAAACACCTTGAAGGACATATCAACATTAGTTTTTAGGAAGATATAATCTCAAAATTGAGACTATAGAAAAAGACAAGAATTTTACAATAGCATATTCTAGAAAAGGGTTATCGATATGAATGAGGATATTGATGTAAAGTATAACAACTTGCTATCATGATAAAAATGAAACAGTTAAGTCAAACTCGGGATCACTAAAGGCAAAATAATTTAACGGCAGAACAACAAACACACAAGATGATACAGCTTGAAAGCATTGAATTATCAAAATCTTTCCTTGAACAGTCCTTACCAGAATCAAGATGAAACAATGCTCAAATTTTTTAGAAGCAAATTGACTAAAACTTTCTTCTTAAAAACAGTGAAAAAGTACGTGGCTTGGCTTTTGCAATTAGGCTGATTTTTTTACTGACCTTTATGAGGGTTTTCACGTGTTTAACTGTCCCCGTTTTGGAAAATATTCCTTAAGTACTAATAAACCAAATAATAACAACGGAAACAGTTCTCTTAGATACTAAAACAAACTTTTCTCTTTATTTCAATAAATTCTTCTTCATAATCCGCCAAATTGCATATATTCGTTTCTAGATTTTTTTCCTTGTGACAGTGACACAAACATCAACATTCAGTTCATTTCTATCAGGTAATTGCTGAGCAATTTATCAGGGATTGTTATGTGGAAACTCTACACAAGTAAAGACATTTACACTCACCATTGGCTGTCCATTATTGGAAGGTAGTTGATTTGCTGATGCTGGTCTTGGTGTGTTGGATTCCGGCACTGTCTGTGTGTTCAAAGAAACAATTGTGATTTCACAGAAATTATAAGAACCCCGTCTTTAAATCTAGAAATTCAATCTAGGATTCAGAAGGTGCTGTCATATCGATATTGGAAGGTCTGGAAAACTACTGGATAAGCATGGCTTATCTGTGTCCTAAAACATACTTAAGGAGCTACATTGTAGCAAATAAAAAATACAAAAACCTTTCAACGGTGATTACGTCAGTTATGATAAATTTGTTTTGTTATGTTATGTTATGTTATGTTATGTTATGTTATGTTATGTTATGTTATGTTATGTTATGTTATGTTATGTTATGTTATGTTATGTTATGTTATGTTATGTTATGTTATGTTATGTTATGTTATGTTATGTTATGTTATGTTATGTTATGTTATGTTATGTTATTTTATGTCATGTCATGTCATGTTATTTTATGTCATGTCATGTCATGTCATGTCATGTCATGTCATGTTGTGTCATGTCATGTCATGTCATGTCATGTCATGTCATGTCATGTCATGTCATGTCATGTCATGTCATGTCATGTCATGTCATGTCATGTCATGTCATGTCATGTCATGTCATGTCATGTCATGTCATGTCATGTTGTGTTATGTTCTTTTATGTTTTTACTTAATGCATTAATCAATGACTCTTGAGCATTTATTCAATAAAAAGTGGCAGGGTTGCTAAGATGAAATCTGAGAATTTGCCTCAAACATGAAATTTATTTGGTTTGTTAACTTTATTGCTAATTTATTGCAAAGTATAAGATTCTGATCTTCTTTAAAACTAATCATAAACAAATTTCAAATAAAAACGTAAAAAACCTACCCTTTTGGGTGTATGGATTGGTGCTAGAGAGTCAATATCCTGTGCTGGGAACTCATATCCTGAAATATGATGATACTCAAGATAATGTCAAAGATAATATTATGTGTTTTTGACTCTGCAATAAGACTCTGCAATATTTCCAAACTGCACTAAGGAGAACAGCTTTGCAATATGAACAGGAAACATGAACAAAATAAGTAAATTTATGTCAATAATATGATCATAAAATTGTGACAGTGTTAATAATAATTTTGATGATGAGTTGTGGTGATTTTGATTATTACTAAGATTTTTATTATATAACTATGATTTGACAATGATTGATGAGGGGATTATGAAATGGTTGATGATCTGTGGTGATGACTGATGAAGGTGATAAGTGATTATGATCATAATAAGTGATTATGATCATAATAAGTGATTATGATCATGAAATTATCCTTACCTTGAGCTTTCAAATGCTCATGGCAACGAACAAATGCTTGCAGCTGCTCTGAGTTACGGAAAGCATCAGACCATGATTGCACAAGCATTAGGATCTTCTCTTCTACAATTTGTGGAATCTGACTCACTGTACCCTAGACAATACACAGAATCATCGTCACAGATAAAATACAAGGCTTTTAAAGCATTTTGACTTATTCAGAACGAAAAAGAAACATGTTAAATTCACTTTATAAAAAAGAAGCCTTATTAGAAACCGCTTTTATACAAATTAGAAAAGCAAGCATATTGCAACATTGCAAATAGATTTATTCTATGAAAACATAAGCCTTTGGTGAATACATTAAAATTAAAGACAGAAACATCATTAAATTAAAGAGAAGTGATTTTGTGTAAATATTAGATGAGCAACATTCAGCAAGTATTTTACAATACCTTTGGAGTAAGTATTTTTGTAAGATCGCCAAGAACATCTTTATTTGCAACAATTACATGAAAACGATTCCCACAGTTCTTGACACATGATTCCAACAACTTTAAATATTAAGAGTTTCAATTAATAACATGAAAAATCAATAATTCAGGTGCTCATGCAATAATTGTGAAAAAGTTTAAATAAAAATCTGCCTTTTATGTTAATCAGCTTTTTTGGTTGGGAGTGGTATGAAAATTCAACAAGTTTCGACCAAACAGGTCAAGGTAAAATTGGCCATTTAGCTAAGTTAACCAGTATCTAAATGAGGTCATGTGACACACTGTTCTAGAATTTTGATCACAGCAGCTGATTTCCAGTCTAACTCATTCACTACTGCAAACTAAGGCATTTCCAGATAGGAGGTAACCCCAAACAGTGAGATCATGAAAAAAACATGACCAAGTTGAAGATTACTTTGAAAAAATTGAATACAAACATGCAAAATATTGGAATTAATTTTAACAAGGTTCACTATTATTAGCAGCATTTGAGCATGACCTACTGTATTCATATAGCTTGAATCTAAAGTAGTATATATTCAAAAATATTTCTTGAAATCACAATTCTGAATGCTCTCTGTGCTGAAGGATAAGATGCTGCAGAAACAGAAAAGAATAAGAATATAATTGCAAGGAAGTTGCTATCTCAATTACTCACTGTTAATGTGTACATAAGACTTTTGTAATCCTTTTTGTTGGATAGCCGCTTCTTTATGGCCTTCACTGCATCTTTTGCCCTTGATTTAAAAACAAATTTAAACTGTTGAATACACTTATATCTGAATGTTAACACACAAATTTATTTCTATTATCTAAATGCAAAAAACTCAACACACAAGTATCCCAAATAACATCTACTGGTAACTGATATTCTCAACATTCCAGGCATTAGTGATCAAATATAATAACACCTAAAAAGAGAGGCATAGATAATAATTTTCTGATTATATCACTAAGCATGAAGCTCAGAGTCACTTCCTGTTCTACACCTAAGTATCCATATGGTATCCCCACCTCCCCCCCCCCCTAAATTAGGCAAGCCTTTCAAAATAAGCCAATTTGAAAGAAGATGACATATTCTAGTGGACAATAAAAAATTATAAGCTGACCTCAAAAATAAACCGAAGCACACATGAAAAATCATGATAATGCATGCTACCCAAAGGATGGAACTAAGTAAAGATCCTGAAACGACAATTGGTCAGAAAACCCAAAATAATCAGATTTATGGAGGATTTAGAAAATCTAAGTGTTATTCTTCCTATCATGTTTTTCAAACACTTTACAGAAATCATCTCAAAAATGATGCTATAAAGCTGGACAACAAACTTCATTCTTGCAAAAAAAGTTAGCTGGGACTTGTTTCCAGCAAATACTTTAAATACCATGTATACATAATAATTATTGAGTTCATGGGGAAAATAAACCAATGCAGATACTACTTCTAAGCTTCAAATTAATGACACTGATGACTTGTGAAAGATTTTTCCTGTCAGGTTGCATATTACATTGGATAGAAATCTTCTACTGTGTCAACACATAAAAACATCTGAAATCTTAGTTTGTTTGCAGCTCTTTGCAGCATAAACATCACAATTAATAACAATCTGCATCACATGGGTTTAGTGTGATGTAAGAATTCATAACAGATAAAATTTGAATTAAAGAGGCACACAGAAATAGTTGTGGTATCTGAAGTTATTATTTTGTGTAACAAAGTAAACATCAAGAACTTTCACAATTTGCTAAAGTTTTAAATTTGCTAAATCCTATGCACATTTATCTCGGTTATGCATGTCTTTTTAAATGAAACAATAACACACAAATAGAACAGATGCAGAAAACAAAACATTTGATCTATTACAAAACAGGGTTGAATTTTTAATGCCTGGTAATAAACATACCCTTCTTCTGTATCATTGATAATATCGCAGATCTCAATGAACAAGGCCCAGTCTTCTGATGGCAAAATGCTGTCTGTTGCTCTTTCTGCAAAATATTTAACACTACTTTGCAAAATTTTTGGGGTTACATGACGACAGGGCCTGGGGGAGATACTGTTCAATTTTACCTACTACATTCTTCCAAGAGAATTTGGAGCATAATGTGAATTTTCATAAGAAAAAAAAGCAGAAAAAAATCTGTTTCAGCTTCTGATTAATCTGGGTAAAATATTTTAATCCATCTTAGACCAGACAATCCCAACTGGAAGACACTACAGTTTCTGAGATTCTTTATAAAAGCATTTCTTAATATTTACAGTTTATGGTGCAATTTATAAATTCAAAAATGGTCTAAAATCAAGCTAAAAAAAATTCTTGCTTGGAAAAAATGTGTAATCAACATATTTGAGTTAGCAAATACACCATGCTCATTAGAAAAGAAAATTCTTAACTTTCACAACAATTACATTTATTGAATGTATGACCTCCCCCCTTGAAAGTTCAAAGCATATTCCCTGTTATGGTAAGTTGGTCAGTTTGCTACCTAGTGGGCTTTAAAACTACTATGATTATGGAAGACTGTCACAAAATAACACAGTAATTCTTTATCATTTTTCAAGAAATAAACATTTTTGCCTTCGGCCGAAAATTTTTCAGGTAGATGAAATTAACAAACAAACAAACTGTCGAGGTCATATTTGCAATCCAAGGTATGAAAACTTTTGAAAATGAAAATTTAAAGGAACCGGACATAATTTGTTGTTTATCAAATCGAATTACATTGCAAGGAATCTTTCAAAACTTATATGGCGACAAAAAATGTAGCTTTAGTGCCACAGTTGAAATAGCATAACTTATTAGACCATTTATCTTACTTGATTTAGAAATTGTTTACGAATTCTATCATGGTCACACACCATCTAGAGGACAATAGGATAGGATATAAACAGGGCACTACTAGGCTCTAGGCCTACTTACCACCATCTAAATAAGAGTGAATTTCATGAAGCGCATGTTGAATTGCATAAAATATAAGTATTTTCTAAAAAAGTAGCATTGTTTTGCGCAAAACATACCGATTCTCTGTCCAACTGGCGAGGAAAATGGATTTGTGTGAAATTTGAATGACGCCATTTCGACACTTTGCCTAAATTTGTTCTTCCAAGGAAACGAGTCTGGGTTCTACACATCCCGTACATGGTTTCAAATCGATGACGTCATAAACTTTTCATAAATTCATGAATTTGCAATAAATTTACAACATGATGAAGACGCCTATCTTTAAATCTCAGTTTTTAACTTAAAGACAAACAAGATAAAACGATAGCAAAAAATGCTTTTTACCGAATCAAAGTAGAACTTACCATCGATACAAAAAAGGGGGTGTCGCACTCCCCGCCACCCCACACATTCCCAAGTAAATCCGTCCTTTGCGATCACTTCTTGATATGCAAAGTAAGTTTTACAGTAGATCGGCTGTGAAGCTTACTAATCGCTTACCGTTATTAGGCTTTTGATACGGTAGATCAATTGTAAAATTTGTTTATAGTTGGCTAGAAAAATAGCTTGTGCTAATGAAGGCGAATTTTACCTTACTAACAATATTTTTAAAATTTATCTATAAGATACTCTTGCAGCAGCTACATCCAGACCCTGTCCAACCTGTCAAAACTATGCCACCCTTAAGGAGATACCGTAAATCCTCGAATTGGCCCCCTCTCGAAAAAGCCCCACTCGAATAAGCCCTCACCCTAGAACTACAAACTGTCAATAAGCCCCCCCCCCTCGAATAAGCCCCCACTGCTACCGTAAATTCTCAAATTGGAGCCCCAATTTGATGACTTTTGCCATCTGAGGTTGCCTATGACGTATTATTGAATTACCACAACAAATCCATACTTTTGGTTGTAATTAATTAAATACTCATAAATAAATTTCTACTAAAATAAATGAGGTCTTTTAATAATGTCTTCTCAATGTCTACAATAATTTCATAAGCCCCCCCCCCCCTCGTATAAGCCCTCCTCCTCGAATAAACCCCCATCCAAAAATATTAAAAATAAATAAACCCCCAGGGGGCTAATTCGAGGATTTACGGTATGTCGTCGGAAATGTTACGATGTCTGCCCCCTATATTGCTGGTGTCGGCCCTGATGTATAAGCTGAGTCAACCCATAGCTTAGTTGTTAAAATTGTTTGTTTGTTTGTAACCTTATTTTAATTCGATATTTTTTCTAGCTATACATATATATATATATGGATATATACAAATACAACTAATCTGAATCAAATCTACTGTATAACAAATGAAGAGGAAATAACTAAGGAAATAAATACGTACATACATAAGCTAAATATTTGAAGCAACTTGGATATGAATGGACAAATATTACAGGATATCGATATCATTATATTTGCAAACGTTGCATTTACAGCTAGGACCATCCCATTGTGTTATCATACGTTTGAAGCTGTTTAGATTGTCAGCTGATTTTAGTTCATTTGGCAGACAGTTACAGATCTGAGGTCCTATGGCTTTAAGGCTCTGGGAACCGAAAGCTACTTGGTTTGGTCGAAAATGATTTAAGTTTTTAGGGTTCCGAGAAGGATGTTTTAATGTTCTTGAACTAAAAATGCTATGTATAAAAGGTGGATTCAAATTTCTAATTGTCTTGAATATTTCGATACAGAGGGTTCTCTGACGAGCAACTTGCATTGTACATTTTTTTGACCTAGTAAGAAGATCATCATAGGAACTTTTATGATCATTGTACAAAAATCTTAGCGCGCGTTCCTGTATCCTTTCAATTTTCTGAAGTGATTTTGAAGATGAAAAATACCAAACTAAAGGACAATAGTAAAAACTCCACGATCCACTGAATTACATTCTCTGTTGCTAGCAAGGAAGCTGAAGCGATTATTTGTTTCAATTTCAGGTTGCACATTTGAGGCAGTCTTATATCTTGCTGCACGCGATTTTGGTACTTGCCATCCATCTTTGCTGGCCGATGCTGATTTGAAATATTCACTTGGGTATTCTGACAATAACCCAATAACCCAGTGTTTGATAATTCTCTTGGGCGCACCTGCCTTTGATTCTCTGTATCTGGTGATGTTTTTTGTGTGGTATTTTTTTCTGTAAACAAACTAGGCTCGTTGCAAGATACATTTTTCGTATTTTGGTATTGTTTCGTAAGATCTTTTCCAATTTTTGGCTCTTTGAGTTTCAAAGCTTCAATTTTTAATTTTTCATTTTCTGCTTGGAGACTTTGATTCTCTCTTTCAAGAAAACAGAGCCTGTCCAATATTTTGTCAAAAGGTAAGTCACTGTTTTTATTTCCATCCTTCTCCTTAAGTTCTGTTAATTGTTTTGCCACCAATGCTAAGTTTGTCTCTAACATTTCCAAACGATTTGATGCGCTCTCTTGAAACACGAAACTGGTGCTGCAAATAGATCCTTCAGATTCCTTTTTCCCCGATGTCTCAACTTCATTTTGTGACTTTCCTTCGCATTCCTGTTCAAGAGATTTTCTCACCAACTCATCGCGAAATTCCAAAGCCATGGCTTCATCGTTCGGAGCTCTTGGTGAATCCTTATCATGTTCTTTATCCTTCTCTATCATCTTATCTTCATCAAGTGATATTCTTTTTTCAGTTCCTTTTTCCACTTCTTTTTCCGATTCTATATTGCTTTCATTTGTTTCTGTGCTATCCGGGATGCTGAATGATTCGCGTCCTGCATGAAAAGCCTTTTTTAGCTTGCCATGTTTCATCATGAAATCGACGGCAATAACAATGATGTTTTCGGTTAGGCCATGCTCGCTGTTTGCTCCCTTTAATTCTCTCTATTTCATTTATTATCAAGTTCTCAATATCGTTACTGCAAAGCAAGATACCAGAATCTGACATGATGCCACCATTTAAATCAAAGCTTGTAGAAAGTAATTCGACAGCACCGGTCTGGTCGGCATGGGATATCGCCATTGTGAATAATACTATGATAGGGGGTGGGGTTCCTTAGTAGAAGTGTGCCTGCTTATATACGCAATGCAACGAAGAGAGTGATGCAATTTGACGCAAAAGAGTATGAACAAACAAGTAATGACTAAGGCTGGGAGAGTGGGTGAAAGGGCGGAGGAAATGCACAAACGAAGCAATTAAGAACGAGGCTTAGCGCTTGGAGTAGCGGTCAGTGGCGGCTCGTGGGGTAAATTTTTGGTGGGGCAATTTTTGGATGACGTAATATTCGAAATCTAAAGCAATAGACACGGAACCCTAAGAATAATAAAAAGCCTTTCAATTCTTTACTACCTCTAATCAACAAGGCTGTCATCAGTTTGAAAGTTTTGATTGAAAAAAACAAGTGTTTCTATTAATCATGTATAATTTTTGATAAGCAAAGTAATAAACTACACTCTTTTTTTATAAGAACAATTTTATAAGAACACGAGCCTCAAAATTTGTCAAAAGTTAAGAACAAATTAAGAACAAGCTGAGGCTGAGCTTATGCAAAATGCAATTTTGAACAACGTTTTTTCTGAAAATCGAGGATTTTTAGCGATATGTGGGTGCTTTTTCGTCGAATATTCAAACTTTTCGGCAAATGAAGGTTGTCTCACTCACTTTGTTGGCAAATGAGGCCTGAACACCTCCCTAGAGCGAAAAAGCTAGCACTCGCACTGCTTACACCCTATTAGAGTAGGAACAAATTAAGAACAATACAGCCTCAGATTTTCGAAAAAATTAAGAACAGTCAGCCTGAACTAAATTTACTGGTTCTTAAAAAAAAGAGTGTATGTGAAATGTTGGTGTGCTCAACCTTATTCATTCAAGTCCGCTGGACCGTTTCTCTCTTCACAAAAAGGGGAGTTCGTGGGGGATGTCCATAAAAACATAGACTTGAATATGGCCAACCCGTAGACGATATCCTTTGCATTGCATATCATGGTAATTAAAAATTGTTTAAAGAAGAAAAAGTTCAAACTGTTAATTGATTTATCTTCATATGCCGTGAAGCTAAAATTGCTCCAGTTGAAAGCCTGCATTGGAAATATACTTAATGCCATTAGAAGGCCTACGGCCTAGCCTTCCCATTATGAGCTTATTTCAAGATCGGCAAAATTAATTCTGATAAAGATCATGTATGCTATATTTCAATTTCTTATGAACTTGTATGCTTTATTTCAATGTTTTAAAGCTAAAAATTGCGAGTCAACGAATACACGCAGCTCTGCGACGTTCCACTTCAAGATCAACCTTGCCTATCACAACAACCAAAAATTCAGCTACCGTTGAATTGAATTGCTTGGAGCTAGTTTCAACTAGCCCCAAAGGAATGCAGATTCGAGCAGAATTGGCCATTCAGAAGGCAGTCATCAATTGAATAGTCGAGTCATGAGAGGCACTTGATTGGTGCATTTTCTGCTAGTTTGGGGCTAGCCCCAAAATGTCGGGGATGGTTTCCGATACGTGCTCAGCTTTCGAAAGAACCGCGGGCAGTGGGACCTAAACAAACAGTGAAACTCGAAGCAAAGAAATTAGTGACCAGTGCTAAATTAATAATGGACGTTGATTTTATTTACGTTTATAAATCTAAAACTTATTTTCGGAAATCTTTGGTGGGGCTGAGCCCCACTAGCCCCAATACACGAGCCGCCACTGGTAGCGGTATTACAAATATATTTGTTCACCTCTAGCTCAAGTTTTTGCAGTTTCTAAATGCATTGAGACTTCCTCGTTCCTGAGTAAAAGCTCTTCAAAACGAGAGTCAAAATCACTTAGCAGCACTCTCAGGGCACGCACATGAACATGATTTATTTCATTGTGGACAGTTTTTCCACGAAAACCAGATAAGTAGGCAATAATCAAAATTTCTCAGTATATATGAGTTACATAGCAAGTTAGCCTTTTGAGGGTCAAGGTTTCTTGCAACACTTGAAAAAGCTTAAACTTTGTTTTTGTTTATTTTGCAGATCGTTTTGATGTTTTCATTAAATTTAAGAATCTAACTTCAATGGCATGAAAATTCAACGCACAAGATTTATGTTTCATGTGTCGACAACACCATGTTTTTAAATTTACGTACTTGATGCTTTTCATTGTCGATAAATTTTTTTGTAAAAACTTTTGTCTTTTCTTTTGAAATCAAAAGCGTATGAATATTTCAAGATAATCTACGAAATTTAATTGAACTGAACTCTTCTCTGAAGCTGATCTAAAGAACAAAAGAGAACGGTCAAAAACATTAAAGATTTATTCTGGGTAGCTGGTCTGTAAAATATGCCGATCATTCTCGATTTTACACACACGCGCTTCGTGAAAAACTGGGTCATGTAAAGAATGAAACAGGTTTTTTTAGCTAGAAAAACGAAGTAATTAAACCAACTCATAGCAAACTGGTTTGCTCAAACAAGCCTCTATTTTCTCAAACCTAGAAAACCACGACGAAGTCTACGAGTTCATTTAAACGCGAAACGTTCAAGGCGAAGGGCAGCCATGTTCACTTATATGGTAAGGGAAGCAAGAATATCTGACCAAGATGCAGTCAATGCATTATCAATGGGAATTTATCAAGGTACGGACTTCACTGCGAAAATTTTTCCTGAATGGATCAGAGATGATCTATGGCTGCCCTACGTTGCTGAGACTAATTTAGGTCAAGTGGTCGCCTTTCTAGCGCTGAATATAACTGATGGAGGGAGAAGTGTAATCGTAAGAAGTTCGAGAGTAGCCGAAGAGTATCGAGGTCATGGTGTATACAAACAGTTGGTGAATAGCGCCTTGAGATTTGCCAACAAGAAGCTTGCCAACCTCAACTGCATCATTCGAGCCAGACCAGCCCACATTCGCATACCTGTAGGCTATACTGCGATAAAGGTATATTCCAAAATTATCTTGTCATGCACTCCAAAGTCAGTTGATACAATACTCCTCCCTGACATTGCCAAGGCAATGAATCGTCCGTTTCAAGAAAATTGTTTGACAGTGACAGAGTTTTCCAAGCTTTACAACGAGGAGCAAGCCTTCCGCAGTCTCTTTGTTGGCGATATATTGATGATTGAAGGGGAAACCTTCCATTTGAACGTTCCTGAAAACTGGGAGCATCTGGCGAAAAGAAACGATATATCGTTTACATACACGCGATACGATTCTGAGTCAGCGGGTTTTGTTGCCGTTTTTTCTGTCCTTGGTGTTTCTGACAAGGAAACAAACGACGGAAAACCGTTGATTACCTTAAACATTTATGGAAAGGAGTCATTGATGGTTGGTTATCATATCCTAAAAGCAATGAAAACCGCGACAATTGTTTCTGGTTGTGAATTCAACTTGGGCTTAAGTGTGGGTTGTGAACTTCAAGATTTAATTTTACAATTTGCAAGAGAAGAGTTAGATTTTTGCAAGGTTGTGTGGGAGAGAAAGCTGCAAGTGCAAAAAGCAACAATGTCATCGCATTTTCTATGTCCTTCGGAATAAACTTTCAAAGTTATTACATATTTGTGAATTCATTTTTATATTTTGATGTTTGCACAGCTATATAACAGAATAAATTCATTTCGCTTGCTTGAAAAGCTAGTATAACCGCACTGAAAAATGTAACCTGCATTAATTTTCGGAAAAATTGCAGACCGAAGGATTTGAAACCGTCTTTCAGAAACTGTTTTTGAAACTGTCTAGTGCCACAAGGCCGCAAGCCGTTGACAAATACCTTTTAGAAAATGATTTTCCTACAAAATCTCTTACAAAATGATTTTCTTACAAAATAATTCCCGATCTCAGAACTATGTGCTACTTAAATCTTACAGTAAAAAACCATTCTTTTTTTGAAGTAAAAATCCGGCTGCGTCTGTGCTTGATTATCGACCAACTGTAAAATTTGTTCATCTTATGAACGTATTCTGGATATATAGTTATGCATAGTAATCTAAGCAACATTGCCAATTGTATTTATAAATTTAGCATCTCATAAAAAGAACTGTGCTAAAAGCTGTGTCTATTTTGTATACACTGAGATCTTAATATGTCACGATATCATTTCGCCTGCTACACAATTTCATCGTTGGCAACTCTTGCAATCACCCCCCCCCCCTGCTCCGCGGTGCCTGGCTGAAATGTACTTGTCTAACAACCCTAATCAAGTGAAATGACAGAGTGCAACAATAGTCAAATCTGAATAAAAGTCTCAATTCCAGAAGGGCCATGCCATGCCATGCCTCCCTTCTCACACTTAACTCTGCGTTTGTGCGAACGGTCAACGCGAGCCAGCTGGGACTTCAATAAAGGTTAGAAAAAAAGCATTTCTTGTGGGCGCTTTTGTGACCAAAGAATGAGTACATTATTTAAAATAGTCTTGTGACGGATAGATAGAAGAAACCGGTTAGATTATATTTGGTTTCGGCGTGATCGTTTCTGTTTCACGTGATGTTGGCATCCGTTGTTGACAACTTGCTATTGATGGAAACTGTTTTGTTAATCAGTACGAGGTGAGTTCATGTGACCAGTTTAAGGTCAACCAATAGCATCGCAGTAATGAAAATCTCGACTCGGCGGATTTTGGCACTTTGGGTATACCCAACCAATTTTATCATGACTCAATGCCTTTAAATATCAATTTAGACTAAGGACTCAACCTAAAATTCAGTGCTATACTTCTGGCGATTTGTTTTCGTTATCATCAATATTTATATTTCAGAGAGGGAAACGAGACAGCTCTCGTTCTTTACACTGGCATCAGGGGTACCTGCCTCAAAAGTTAGGATGGGGTTATGCTGTAGGGAACGTGTAGAGGCCACGCTCCATGCCACACCCATGTGGACAAACCCTACACACAGTACTTGCATTTGTGTTTAGGATTCACTGTTGAAATCATTCAAACTATTCGGGGACTCTAAAGTGCTAATAAAATTACTCATTCGAAAAAAACAATAGCATAATGTAGGGTTTATTCATATTAACAAGTAAGGAATCCGCCCAACTAAACATATACTTGTTTGTTATTTACTGAGCCCTTCTTCCGACCCCCACGCCCCCCACGCCCCCCACTGACGGGTATTGGGCAGGTGGTTTTACTAAACAGAAGAGTTCCCCAGAGTAACCCAGCCCCATCTCCATAGGTTTGGTGTGTGAACATTTGAATAAGATTAGCGCATATATTACACAGAGTTCGCTCAGGGAAATGTTGAAATATGTGTTATAAAAACATTGCTTCTTTGCTAGTATATATCCAAACGCTGCCACTAGAAACTAAGACAATTACGCATCTCTGGCGGCTCTGATAGCCCATGTGTGTTCCGCTGTTTACTTAGTTCTGCCGATTAAATATTAAAGAAGAGAGTTGGGTTTACCGTAAACCGTAAAAATCTAAAAACAATCAACCTGTTTTACAGCTGAAACTAGTTATCAGGTTTAAATGTAGAACACGAAAGGTGCATTAAATTTTCATGAACACAACAAGAAGAATACAATAAAAAGAATACAACAAGAACTGTATGTTTTTCCATAGAGACTACAACAAAACAGGCTCTCTTTACATTTTCAGCCTAGCCTGTTGAAAGAAAACTAGGCGTTTAAGGCCCAACGGTCCGACAGAAATATCACCTAAGATTCACCGAACACTTTTTGTGTTGGGTGCACAGTAAGGTGAACGAACGACCGAAAACTTTGTTATTTTGCTCAGCGAGTTCGCTATCTAAATGATAGAGTTTCAAATGATGTGATATTATGTTTCTGTTCGCAGTAGTAGTAGAATTATCAATGCTACATTTGTTATAACAATCAACTAAACAAAATCTTCTAAAATTGTTTTTAAAAAAATTATATAAATCTATGAGTCAGTAAAATGTTGATGTCAGCGATAAATGTACTCGATTATAGCTACAAATACAATTACTTCCCATAATTAGTCCTAATCGCTTCAAGTTTTTTTAACCAATTTCATAATTCTTATTCATTCCAGTTTTGCAGTCAGTGTTTTGGTAAAAGCTAACGAAAACCTTGTGTACACCTGCATCCTGCATTGAATAATTCTCGTTGATGCTGCATTCCGTTGTGATTTGCGAAAAAAACTTTATCCGGGCCACACTAACATTTTTAAGGCCCCGGGCCTAAGCACAGATGTAGCTTCCCTATCAACAAAAGTGTAAGTCCGAACATTCTATTTGTAGAAACTGAGATAAAAGAACTATCACGAGTCGTTGAAAAATAAAATGAAAGTTTCAGGTTTTGTCTCTGTAGCTACAAAAAACTCAATTAACGAATCGGACAAATACATTTATTTATATGCACATGAAAAAATTGGAATTTTTGTTGAATTTTTCATTGATAAGCATGCGTCCTTAATCATAACAAAACGTCTCGACTTTATTCTCGAGATTGCCGCAGAAGGGTGAGCAATTTTCAAATATGAATTATTCCAGTTCGCTAGAAAATGAACTCTTTGAAGCAATTTTACCTATGCAAAGTATTTGGATTGGTTTTGTTCGGATTGGGACAAAAACTCTCACATCGTGTGGTTGGGACAAAGTTATGGACAGCGGGGAGTTATGGAAAATTTTCATCACGTCTTGGCTCATAGAGTACCGAAGTGTGGGGTCATCAAATTTTTATTAGAGTTTCTAAAATTTGACTACATGATCTGAAAGAACGGAATAAAATACCTCTCAATATGCAATATAATTTAATTGGCAACTGCTCCCTTGACCAGCCAGCTATGCAGGGCCATGTCCATAACATTAGTCTTTACCATGTATTCAAAAATGTTTGATGATATCCAGTTCAGAAGTTCAAACGGAGATCTAGTTGTCTGTAAAATCTTCTTCTGAAAATTCCCTAATCAGGAACATTACATCAACCCCTCCTACTTTAGACATACCATTCTATGAATCATTCTTAAAATTATAGGTCATTACTTTGTTTATCATACCTCTCCCGCCTTGTGGAGACAATGTTTTCCGAAACATTTCACATGTAATAAAAAGAAAATCGTGTAAGAGAAACTCTATGACATGACATCATATAAAACTTTTGAAAGTTTTCTGGGGCTACTGTCTGCTTGAGGGGACGGGGCCCGGTGGCAAGTGTGGCCCGGTGGCAAGTGTGGCCAGGTAACTAATATGGATTTGCTAGGGTTTCTACCAGCTCGCACCCAAGAAATAGGAGCATCAATCGTATCTATAAGGGAAAACGCATCAAATTTTCAACACAGGCTGCGAGCAGTAAATGGGGAGCCCGATCTTTGGCTAAAAAAGGGAAAGATTAAGGAAAAGGTAGGGGTAAGTTGAAGGGTGTGACCACAACAGCAAACAAAAGTTTTGGTTTTTAAAATAAAAGATGAGCACTGGAGAGCCGTTCTAGTCACGCCTACCTAGGTAATAATAAAAAAGGTGAAAAGTGTCAACCGTTACAAAAATACAGTTATCACTTGAAAAAAATGAATGCTATCAGAAAACTAGCTTGTTAATTTAATTACAAAAATGATGATATACTTCGCAAGAGAATGCTGTACAATTGTAAACAATGAAGAAGAGAGTAGGCAAGTTCATGTAGAGAAAGGAAATAGTATCTGAAAAAGGATGAGGAAAAAAGGAAAAAGAAAATTTTAAGATGCATTTTAGTGCTTCAAACGAGGCAGGTAAATGTACATCCCAATGGTAAATCTTTATTCTCCAAAGTATTGAAATGTTGTTTTTTATTATGTTCTAGTGTTACATACACTATTGACTATCTACTAAGTTTTGAAAAGGTACAAATTTCTCCTCGCCAGCCCCTGCAATTGCTCACTTTGAATACGGCTTTCAGAAAGTCCTTGTCTTCCATCTCATCTCAGTTTCTCTTCACAAAGTTAGGAAGCACACACAACTCAAACCCAAAAAACTGAAACTCAAAACTTTTTTCTGCATCAAATTGCTAATTTTGTCAAGTAATTGTATTTGTCATCTATCGTGCATCAAACACCCTACCTACAACTGACCTGGCAATCCAAAGGTTTTTCCTGAACATTTACTGCTCTACTGTTAGGGTATTCATTGTGGGTAAGCCACACATGGCATGATGGTTTTCTAATTGAGAAAGTGATCTTTTTAGTTAGATTGGCAAAACTGAATGCTTTCCACACAAAAAATGAAGTATTGATAAATTTGAACATCAGCCTTTTTCATTACCCAAAATGTAAAGTAGATTTCTGTTAAAAGGTTAATAGATTTATTTCACTTTTGCAAGAAAGATTTGTCTTCCCTGAAATTGCAGGGAAATGGGAAAACAGTAAGAGGGGGATAATAGCATTTGATGCTATTTAATCAGGGCCCATGCCATGAACTTCAAGGTGGAGGGGCCAAAGATGAACTTGAATTTAGTGCTTCAAAACAGGGCCTCTTTGGAAATATGTTGCTTACCAAAAAGTGGGGGGCATGGCCCCTATGGCCCCTTGGTGGTGTGGGCCCTGTTAATACAAGCTTATATAGTGTACCAAGACCTTTGGTAGGAACTTTAGGAACTCAGCCAGACAGATAAAGTTGTGAAAAGAAATCAAACCACTGTCCTTCTCTTCTTCATCATGCACAAATATTAAAAACAAAAAGAAGATCATTCAGTTTAATACCTCTGCAATGCTCCCATAAATGGTTTTTCAACAGTGAATTTCATGCTGAATTTGAATTGAACATATCAACATAAAGCTTCAATTCTCCATCAACTCTTTTCCAGATGACAACATATCTGTAAGAAAAGATTTACAATTGCACCTTTTTATTACAATGCCAGAAAATCAATTTTTGTATTTTCAAAATGGAATCACTATCCTCAATAGTAGCCTACAATTTTCAAAGACAGGAATTAGATTATTTTTCCCATAGACTAAGGAAGCTTTTAAAAGTGGGGGGGCATATGTAGTCAAAAAGGGGCACCTCAGTTAGCTGTAAGTAGGTACTTTACCACTGTTTCTTAAAAGTGTAGGGTGCATGCCCCCTGTGCCCCCTGGTTCCTGTGTCTATGCTTTTCCCAAGTTTGACACCCAGCCAAAACTAGCTCTAAAAATTAGGATGATGATGATTCTAGTGGTATGAAACTTCAGAAAAGCATGAACTGTGCTAGCATACAAAAGCTTCTTTGTCTGGTGCACAGTAGATGATGTATTGTCAGAATGTGGCTAAAGGTCAAAAACCTAAAATTATATACAGATGCAGATCAGAGGTAAGCCACTTCAAACAAAGCTTCATTATCATAGGCATCCAGGTTCTTTTAACAGATCCCTGAGATAGGGAGGATCACAGGGCTCCTAGGAGGGGAGCTCAGTGCCCCTTGTCAAATTTCAGAGAGATCTTCTATGGGGGGAGATGGCTCATATTTGCTTGGACAAATTCTGTGCTGGCAACCCTTCATGGATTTTTCATGAATGTGCAATTTCCCATAAGTCTTTTTTGAGAAGGTGGATAGTTTGAATGATTTCATAAACAGAATATTTAACACTAAAGAAAGTAAATTGGGTGTGGTCATGGGTATGGATTCTAGAAGTTGCCTACAGCACAGGCACCCTATTAACTTTTTAAGTTGACACCCCTATGGAGGATGCAAAAAAATTTGATTAAGTATGATAATTGACACTTATAAGAAATAAGATGATGAATCTGTCAACTTACTTCCCATAATCTAGCTGCTTGCCATCCTTGTCAAGAAATGTGTAATGACCTGGTTCATAAGCACATGACTTATCATCAGCACATCCACCAACTTCAGAGGTCTGAAGAATGACTTTGACAAAGCCTGATTGAAATTCTTTGCTGAAAGTATCCACAACAGCTGGAAACAAAAAAGAAAATTCTGTGTATATATTCAAAATACATTCAAAGAAAAATTGCTCATACTTGAGACAACCTTTAGGTACAAGTTGAAGATAAAACATACATTAATTATGGTTTTATTTTATGTTTACTTGAATACTTAAATGAATGTTTCTGCTACTTTTTAACTCATTTTTAAACCTGGCTGAAAAAAGGTTGCTTAGTCCTGTTACTAACATTAAAGACTTGAATAAATACAGACAAACATAAATGCATTTACTTTTCTTTTACAACTAATAAACTTCTTTGGCCGATTTGTCAAAACATTATAATACAAGCTTGTCTTTTGGTGATAAATTTCCCAATGAGGGAAAAAATGAATCAAAATACCTTGTCTCCCAACAAGAGTGTCACATCCAGTTGGCATTAACTTGCAATCCTCAGCATACAATTTGGACAGACTTTCCATGTCACCGTCAGCCCATCGTTTCATAAACTCTGCATTGCGTGCTTGAATCTCATCAAATAAAGCTTGCAATAGGACAAGGAGCAGAATATTAACAACAGATCCCAATAAACCATAATAAGACTTTAAGCCAAGGATGGTACTGGTTTGCAATACCAAGCTGAAATTTTCAGTCAGTGTTCCTTTTCAAATAATTAACAGTGGTACCACTCAAGTCACCAATGGCCCAGGGGTACAAGAAAGGAGACATTGGGGGTAAGGTCTTATCTTGCCCTTTCCATGGAGTCCAAAGTGGCCCTTTCCTTGACCTTTGGCCTTTGTACCATACCAAAGGTTCAATTTTAAGTCAAGTCACCCAGAGGCTGTAACCATTATGTTTTTCAAATATAATAAAATTCACAACTTCACTTTTTTATCTCAATTTCTTTAAAGTTTAAAGCAAAAAATTCTTTTAGGCCACGCCATTTTTACTATCAGGAAAGTCCCTTCGCCAACAAGACTAGCAAACGCCCATGACTAACTTTTTGCTTAGCCAAGGAAGTTAAAATCATAGGACTGTATCACAAAAAAATGTGGCGTCAAAATATTACCCCCAATATTTTCTTGTTGAGTTTACACGAATTACAAAGTTTATTCTGCTCGGTCTCCCACCTGTCCTCCGTTGCACCGCTATTAGCAGATTATTGAGGAATAACGTGAGATTGTGTATTTATGCTCAAGGTTTTTAAAGGGTGCCATTGTGATGGCCCCTGGCATTGAAGAGAACTAAATTTGCTTCAGTTTACGTGGACACCAAATTAAAGCAGTGCAGTCAGGAATTTTAAGGATTTCGATTGTTTCGAAACATAAGCCTTTAAACTTTTCTCTTGACTGGAATGAAAACGCAAAACAACTCCTTTATTGCAAGTCTCAAGGAACTGCACTAAACGAGATTGTTCTTATTGGTAACTGCCAACGCCCCCCTATTCTTCGTCAACAGAACCAGACAGAACCGTTGAATAAAACCTGAATAAAACTTGAATAAACTTGAATAACACAAAATACTACCGTTGCTTGCCATGCTTCCCACTATCCTTGAGATGAAAAGAAACCTGATCTGCAAAATTCACCATGTAAATGAGAAGTGATCTCAAACTTCCACCAAACTTGATCGTAAACAACACGTATTGTTACCGAAAAGCCAATAAGAGCCTTCTTCGACACGGGGAGTTCCAAAAGTGTGACGTCATTAAAGACTTAATTTTGTTCATAAAAATATTATGATTTTGTTCACAAAGCCAGAAATAACACAATGAAACACATTTGATGATGCAAAATTAATCAAATTTGTTAACAAAAATTAATGAATTTCAAAAAATTTTCGTGACGCTTTCACTTGAAACTATTTATTGATGCCGATGTTTTATTCATTTGCTGTGACTCATGTATAAAGTTCCTTTTAGTACAAAACTCCTGGCTCTAACATTGTTTCATAGTTTCGTATACAAAAAGCAAGATTCTTATAAGTTATTAATTGAATTGCAACCTAAAATAGCCTGTTACAGGATGTTTAGAAATTGTTATCCTCTACCATACAACTTTTGTTTAGTGAAAAGTTTATTCGTTTTGCCACCCTGTTTTGTGTTGTTTAGTCGTGTTGAGTTGAGTGTTGTTGAGCAAAGTTTGATTCTAATCAAAAATGTTTAGCGTTGTTTAGTGTTGTTTAGCAAAGGTTTTCCAGGGTTTTTCTTGGTTTTCCTGTCTCCACGTGACCCAAAATCTCTAGAATGCCTTTTTGAGACATTTGCTTCGTCTCCTTGTAGGCTACTGTATCTTCTTCAACAGTCAACTTTGTTATCGATGTGCTAATAAGTATTCTATTTCTAGTCTCCCTTTCTTTTATCAAATTCTTATTTTTACGCACTTCTTGCGCTTGAAGTCTTTAATGCTAACATACAACAAAACAAACAGAAAGCAAATTCCTATGCAAGATACCCTACAACCCCACAGCGTCCTACACATGTCGCAGTTTAGAAATCTTGAGCAAAGTTTAGTGAAAAGTTTAGTCACGTTTTGCCACCCTCGCTACACTTCGCTCAACTTTACTAAACAAATGTTGAGTGAAATGTTTAGTGAAATGTTTAGTCATTTTGTCAGGGCTTAAAGGATATCAAACGACCAAAAGAAAAAACACTTTCATATCATTCATAAGAGAAAACATAAGAAATACCGTAATCATTCGAATAACCGCCCCCCTTTTAAGAAAATAATTTTATAAGCGCCCCTCTCGAAAAAGCGCCCCCTTGTTCTAGGGTGGGCACTTATTCGAATTTTAGAAATTCACGGAGAAAATCGATGAAAAAATTCTATATCTCGCATGAAGGGAAGGCCTTGGAAAAGAAAGAATAATACTTTTCTTTGACAATTGTCATTCTTTTTTGTTTTTTTTATCAGGAAGTTAGAAATACTTAATAAGCCCTCCTTTCGGATAAGCGCCCATCTCGAATAAGCGCCCCCTTGAAAGCAGAAATATTAAATAAGCGCTCGGGCGCTTATTCTAACGATTACGGTACGCACATATTACCTAATGAAAATTTGTAAAAACTCTTATTAACTAATTAACTAATGAAAATCATCAGTTAATAAGCAGTAGCAATAGGCTATAACATTGACGAGAAACGTTTGTATTCATTACCCCCTCCACCCCAAATCTCTGATATCGTAACATGTAAACGTCTCCATATACAATAGCTAACACATAGATGATTTGGTCTAGTTACAACCATTCTGGTTGGGAAGCAAATAGGTGGTTTTCTTTTCTCCTGCTCTAAGTTGTTTTTGGACAAAACACAATCTCTTTTTCGCTCTTTTTATCACCTGAAGATGATTGGCAAAACAGTTTTTAGTCACCTAGTCAAAAGCCCTTCTACACCCTCAAATAGCGACCGGCTTCAACAGCCAAGACAAAAATAGCGACAGAGCTTCTAACAGTAAAGCAAAGCTACGAAATGACTAACTGAGTTCGACAATCATACAGCCAAGGCGTCATTTCATACTTTTCGTTGAGGGGGGGGGCAGCATATTTGACCTGCAGAAAAATGTTGAAAATGTGGGGAGCTGACCCTCGGTTCCGGTAACACAAAATAATAGGTAAGTTGTACCCTCTTAGGCCCTTGCATATTTTGTTCACTTGTTCACTGATATCTTTGCCTAACTTTGGGGAGACGAGCAAGAGAAAGTCTTTTAATATGTTAGGCAACCCTCCATCCTGGAGTCAAAGAGCATGCGCTCATTTTTTGCGGGAAACTAACCCACTGCCTATAAAATACAACAAATTGTGATGTTTATTCTCAGGATGTTTATCCTCAAACATAATTAAATTGCTTTTACAATATGTTTTATAAAAATAATTTTATAAAGTTAAGAACTGTAATAAACGCCCGTTTTGGATTACATCATTTTTCTTAGTTTTCTGGCAAGAGGCACTTGTCTCTTCTGTAAGGTCTTCAAAATTAGACGCAATTTTCTGAGACAAATGAAAAAAAAAACCCTCGTCGCGCTCAAATTGCAATTATTACACGACAAGAACAACTTGGAAATTTCATAGAGCCCCCCTTGCTAAAATTGTACGACTACATTCTTAGAAACAACCCCTTTTATATATTCTACCAGCACCTAAAATAATAATTACGTAATAAACAATTATAAACACACATGAAAAATCGTCATGTAAGGTCCTGCCTACAATGGATGGGAACCCTGTGTTCTAACTTTGTAAAACAGTTGAGCATTGATAAAAATGGCGGGTTTAAAAAAATAAGGGGGGGCAAAGACCGAATAAAAAGAGGCTTAGCTGGTGGTTCTTTCTTTCTTTGCATTTTTGGGAAAGCTCCCCTAGCCTTTGTCCCAAACCCCTAAATTGGCTAAGCTCCCCTAGCCCCGCCATGCGGTGCCTGGATAACAGCTTTAGGGGCGAAAAAGAGGTGATTTTTGCCGATAAAAAGGGCCCTCTCTCAGTCTTTAAGGGTATGGTCAAAAGATAAATACACATTTACGCTGCTTTTATGCGCTTCTATTTCAAAGTTCATATGCAAGTGCCATACTTTGAAAGTTCAACTACTACAGAAATGTTAATGCGTTACAATTGTTGGAAACAGGAGCGGATCCAGAGCAAACTTGAAGGAGGGGCAGTTGGTAGTGGGGGCATACCTTCCAACCTGTAGAGAAGGAAAAGCGGGAGAAATCGCGAGCGGAGCGAGCGAAAAATTAGAGCTGGGGGTCTGGGGAGCGCTATGAGCCCTCCAGCGGGTCCAGAGCAGCGCAATGGTAGGGGTCAAGGAGGCGAAGCCCCCGGAAGCTCCTGACATTTTGCGTTTCGGAGGCCTCAAAATGGCTCATGATTCTTCAATTTCTCTGTCTGTACTAATATGTTAATAGAAAAACAGTTCTTCGTAATCAATAGGTCAGTAATATCGAAGAACTTTCTTAGAAAGTGAGAGAAGGCAAATGAAGAGGCCGAAAAAGTTCTGGGCTTAGAAATGCCACTGTGCACAATTATAATTATATTTTTATAGGAAATGTTTTCTTGCAATCAATTCCACAGTTTGGCGTCTGGCTTTATCCGATGTCGTAATTATTGTAATGTTGTGAATACATCGAATCGTTTCGTCCGTTATGAAAAGGTTGCACTGTTGACAGTGATCTTTATTCTTCTTTATTTTATACCAGCTTTTTATTTTTATTATAAGTTTTTTTCAAAAATCGGGAGGATTTTTTAATTGCGACGCCCTTGAACAGCTTGACAAAGCAATGAAGAAGGGTGTCGTCTTTTTCTTTTGATTTCAGTAAAAAGGTGTTCAGAAAAGTGCTTATCCTTTTCCCTGAAAAATTACTTCCCAATTACTACACTCGTTCATTTTAATAAGTCTACTTCCATAACTCCTTGTCCTGTAAAGCCATCTGGGAGTTGAATCACTGATCTATAACACCATTTTCGGAATGAGGCTCAATCAAGATAGCCGCGATGTTTGTTAGTAACAGCCACTAACAGCTTAAACCATGAATTCTAATTATATGGCCTGAGAGCTGTTAGTATACTAAACTCACTTGGTATTCGCAAATCTCCGCAATCAATATGTCGTATCGAGACTTGAGAAGTGAGAATTTTACTCGATATTTATTTTTTCTTAGTTTTTAAGCCGTGCTGTTTTTGACCGCATTTGTTTGTGTTGTTTTGCTCGAAAATCATAGATTTATTTTACTTCACTATAAGGACACGAGAAGCGTCATTGCAAAAGTATCTGTAGTTGTAAATGTAGAGAATAGAGAATTTAAACAAGGTTGATGATACGGCATATTTAAAACAATTATCAAGATTTAGACAATGCTAGCTAAACATGCCTCAAAATTTAATGACAATTTATCATATCTCCAACTTTCTCATTACAATTTGAATTTATAGCAAAAACACCTAATGATGTCCTGAATAAAATGAAATTCAATTTTTACAAATTACAAATTCAATTCTTTTTCATTTGTTTCTATTTACAAGTGTTTTAATCAAATTTGTTCCGCAGATTTTACAGAAATGATGAGAGCTCTTGGGTACCCAAGATTGATCTCCATGGAGAACTTTCGTTCTCCCAATTTTCCATTGGTTGCAGAGGTCTTAAAATGGCTGGTACTTAGGTAACATATGGTTTATTTTTTATTCTTTTTTTTTCATTTTGGATACTGTAGCGCTGCCATTTTCACTGAACAGATGCTTGATCCTTTAGGTCTATCAGATTTTTTTGGTTATTGTCAACTGCAGCCCCTTCAAGCTACTTCCCAATTTTTGTTCAGGTTCCACAAAAGTATGATTGTTTATAGCTTATTTATAATGCTGTGGCCTTAACCTATAATTAAATGACAATATGATAAGAAAAAAGGGAACAGGCTATTAAGAATGAATATGAAAATGGCAGTTATCAGAGTGAAGGGATGCAGCAAGGGTTCACTTGAATCATTCTCCATGGACAAATTTAAATGCAACCATACAGAAGAAATAAAAGGCAACACTCTGTAATGAAGACAGAACATTAGTAGGATAGTCAAGAACTCAGACTGAAGCTGAAAATTACATTGTTGAGAAATAGGAATAATATTGAATGGACAGATTAGAAGCATACAAAGTCAATTTTTTATATATTTCTTACTTAATATTATGGGAGGAAATGGGCAAAGTGGTAGGGAATGCGGAAGAGTCGGGCCTGGCTGTGAGCATTTTAGCAGGCGCGCGGTACATCATTCTCCTCGGTAAAGTCAGGCGGGCGATTTTTATAAAGGTATATGAATAAACAACATTCTTCAACAGCTGAGTTTACAAAACAAGTTGGCCATTCTCAGACTAAAATAAAACGATAGTTTCATATAATCCCAAATCAACAACATACAAAATTTGTTCCATTGATGTAGGCTTCAACAGCCGCCTTTGCACCGCCTTTGCACCGCCTTTGCAAAGCGGGTTCAAGAAAATAAAAGCTTTATCTTTAGCACAAAGTCTGCACCAAGCAAACATCACCATCCTCTTTACATCTATCTCCTCAATTTTCCTTTCAAGAAAGCCCCGTTGTGGTTTTTTTTAAAGTTCTCAGCGATCCTTTCTGGTTACTCGCCATGTTGAAATGTTTCACATGTTAGGAATATTCAATTGGCCTTTGAAATTGCATTCTGGTTGAAATTAAATCATTTGAAGGATTTTCTTCCCTATTGCATTTAAAAATGCTTTGTTTGTTTTTCGCATTACTTGTTAAGTAGTTAACGAGTTTACAGGAGTAGATGACCTCCTGAGAGATTAAAACGTTATTTCTAAGTCAGAACAAAGGGGATCAAGTTCCTATCAATATTTTGGTTTTACTTCAAGAGGTGTCAAAAAATGAAAGGAAGACCAAGGCAGGCGATTAACGTGCGAACTGACATTGAGGCGAGCAATAAATAGCTTGTCTTGATTACCCGAGGCGAGCCTGGAGGTGCGTGCGGGCGATCGCCCACCTCAAAGGGCCAAGTCTAAAGAGTCATTAAAAACAACCAGAAGTGCATAAAAGCCAGATATTGATTTTCCCAAGCCCAAATAATAAGCTGTTCATAGCTACTGTAAAATATATCATATAAGAATTTATGGTCACAGCAATACCTGCTTTCAAGGATAAAATATGATTTGTTGCTAAGTGGTCTTTATTTTTACAGGTATGACCCTAATGTTGACATACCAATGGATGTTGAGGGTCAAAATGATAGAGTAATATTCATTAAATCAGTTGCTCAGTTTATGGTAAGATACTGTTTTAAATTTGATATTTGATATGGACAATGAAAATGATTTGACATATGAAATTGCGTTTAGCATAAGTTGTAAGTTAATGCTTCCTATAAACTTCCTTTTTTAAGCTTTGCTAGAAATGCACCTGATAAAGTAGATTATAGATTTAATATCAGCTCTTTTTAATAAAGAAACAATGCTTTGCCTCATATCCTCTCATCTAGTTGTAAAGTTCTTCCTCTTCCTAAACATGAGGATGTCTCATTTTTCTGCAAACAATGACCAATTCCTCATTCATTTCTAACCTGGAAGTTTCGTTCACTGGTAGTTCAGAGTATAAAACTAATCAGGAGAAGACCTTTTAGGGAGCTCTTCAAATCCAATACTGTTTGTTTCATAGGCTCTTTGAAAATTTAATTTAATAAAAAGTCTATTAATTTGTTTTAACTCAAGTCAGTAGAAATCTGTTATTTGGCCAATGAAAGGCATTATTATGATTATATGAATATATATTCTAAACCAATATATTTTTAGGCAACCAAAGCACATATTAAGCTCAATACAAAGAAGTTGTATAGTGCAGATGGGTATGCAGTAAAGGAACTCCTGAAGGTCACGTCTATTTTATACAATGCAATGAGGTCAAACTCATCTGATGATGTAAGTGGTTTGCTTTGATGATCCCATGAAGACACAAACATTTTATATACTTTATTATGCAACAAAATATCTCTCCAAAGAAAAACCTTGAGGAAACTTTTCAGTTGTAAATTCTACTAGAAATAGATAGGCCAAATAAACTGTCTGTCTATTTGCTCAATTTCAAGATAATAATTTGAACCCAAAATTTTACAATTTTTAGAGGCAGTGTTTATTTTAAACTATTCCTGCCTCAGTTCAGATCTGGCTTCCAACACACTAGCTTGTCAGTTACTTTCCTATTAATTCTTTTGAAAGTTCAAGTATTCAAAGAACTTACATCTCATATTTTTTTGTCAGACTCTATAGCCACTTATGTCGAACAAAGGAACCTTTCCCTCTCAAAGTTAAATTGCTAAAGGTTTAAAGACTTCTGCTAATTGCTTGAATTAATACATTAAGACTAGATTGGTAATTGACAAGCTTCTAGTTCCAGAATTATGATGAAGTTCCTTTCAAGGGTGTGGTGGAAAGGGTGCCCTGATGGTGGGAGGTGTGAATAAATTATGCTATATTTACTAATCTCTTTGTAAGAACTATAGCTAACTCTGGCAACCCTGTGAAAAGGAAGCCACCATGTCCCCACTTTGTTAAAGTTTACATCAAAATATTTTTACAAACTCACTTAATTTATATCTTCTCCAAAAAGCAATCAAGCCATGAGGACTTGACAAGGGTGAAGATTGATGTCACTTCTAAGGTTTGTTTTTTGATACTTTGCATTTTATCTTTGTACCAGGCCTATTTGAGAGGGGAGCTTATTCAAAACTTGAACTTCTTTAGAAGAAACACATTTAAACACTGTATAATAAAAACAACAGGATTTCTGATCTTTAAACTTCATAATAAAGTAAATAGATAAAAAAACACTTCAATTGATATTGGTCTGATAAAATTACTGTATATTCATAGACTAAGGAAAACATCGGAATGATGCCAAGTGATTTTGTTATAAAAACCACAATTACATCAAGAATTAGCTTTCTAACTGATTTTTCATGCATACATTAAGCCTGGTTTTAAAATCTTTTTTTTTCTTGCATAGTTTTATAAAAGGGATTAATTTTGGTATGAAAATGGTTAACAATATGCATTTTGTAATCCCTTCAGATTGGTGATTTGAAAGCATCAAGACAGCTTGCTTCAGAAATAACAACAAAAGGAGCCTCATTGTATGATTTGCTTGGTCGTGAAGTTGAACTCAGGGTAAGATTTTCAAGCCAAATCTTGATCCTCAAGTTATATTTTTCATCATAATAGCATATCCATGGCTGTTTGGGATTAGATCAAAGTGTCTTTCTAGTAGCTGCTACATCAAAATCAACTGCCTTGCATTGGACGTGTAAATCAACTTCTAAAGGCTTCCTTTTATGGGTTATCCTTGAATTTTCAGTCGCAAAGAGCGATTCACAAATTGCAGTAGCATTGTTATAACCTAAGTAGAGATTTAAAAAATATGTTATTGGATTTGAGGTTCTGAGCAAAAGGTGTTACTTTTTATGATGTTTGAAACTTTATTATCCAAAGAAAAATAAGCCCCACAGATTTCTTTTAACTCTGATAATCATATCTTGATTTTAAAAAAGTCTTTTCCCTTCACGTCCTTCATGCTTTCAAATTTTTTATGTTGACAAAGTGAATTTTCACATGTAAATTAGTGACTTGCAAGACAAATTCAAAAAAAATATGTTTCCATTAAAAACCATCTTTTATGCAAAAAGACCCTCTGAAAATATCTTAAGTTTTTACTGCCCACCCCATCAATTCCAGCTCCTCCTACTTTGAAACAAATTCCAGCCCCTTATTATGCTTTTCATTACAAATTTGTGTTATTCTCTTCAGGAACTTAGAAATGCCTCTGTTGGCCGTCCAATGGATTTGAATGAAATTGAGAAGGGAATCAGACAAAGTGTGAAGAGTTTGACGGTAAAGAATTCAATTTCAATATTAAACTCCATTTGCTAATACTTTTTATATGCAACAATTTTCTGGACAAAAGTAAAAAAAAAAAGTTCTCAATATCCCATTATTTTTACAAATAACTCACTAATAATGTGTTGATATTTTACTTATCATCCAGAAAAGCCTCCTCAAAAATGTTTCTAGGGGGAGGGGGAAAGGTAACATGTTAAAAGCCAGAAGGATAATTATTTATTGTTTTTTTGAAGCACAGATTGGAAATTATTAAGGTGGGCTAGATTCCTGGGGCCCCTTTTTTGTTGTCTTTGCGATAACAGGCTAATCAACATCATCTACTGATAACAGGCTAAAATTTTGTATTGGCTTATATCTGAAAATTAGTTTGGGTTCTTTAGGGTGAGATAAACAAAACAAAGAAAATGCTGGAGAATATTGCGTCAGATGAAGCTAACTTAGAAGCAAAGATAGAGAAGAAGAAACAGGAGCTAGAGCGCAATCAGAAAAGGCTTCGAAGTTTAGAGAGTGTCAGGTAGGTTGCTGTAGCGTACTGCTTTTTCTTCACAAGCAGAAATGACGATCTCTTTGCAAAAGGGAGCTGAGAGAAGAGTTTGCATGGGTAAGGATATATCAACGCTAGCAACCAAAGATGGGGAAAAGATAAGTTTGACAATTAAAGGAAGGTTTTAAAGGCAGTTTGCTAGTAAGGAATAGTTTATGTGGGGAAGGGCTCAATTGTAAGTTAAATAAAATATTGAACTAAAGTTTCGTCCCCGTAAAATCTTTTGATTCTCCCAGGGGCAATGTCAGTTTCCCAGCACTGAGAAAAAAAGAGGCCTTTAAAACGTTTTTGATATGTTTTGCTCTGCTCTTTGATCTGATGTATTGCTGCATAATAAACTGGGGGGGGATTGTGGTTTATTTTCTCATGCTAACCCTATTTTTTCTAAAGGTCAATGTAATGGGCTCAGTTAAGCCACATTAACTGTCATCATCCTTTAAAACTTCGTCTCTACTATCAGTCATTTCCTTTCATTGCAGGCCTGCCTTTATGGATGAGTACGAAAAGCTGGAAGTGGAGCTTCAAGGGCTTTACGACGTAAGCCACAATTTCAGCTAAACGCACGTGATCATTTACGTGGAACACTATCTAAATATGTTTTGCTGCGTCTTATATACAATTTTGTTCTTATTTCAATAGGAAGAAGTGTACCATATATAAACGTTTTTCAAATCAAACTAAATGCTATGATCTACAATTTGTTTGAACTCAAAGTTTCTCCTGTTATTTTAGCGATATATAAAGATTTCTTATTAATTTATCATAGGTGTACATTGAGAAATTCAGAAACCAAAGTTATCTTGAGCAATTACTCGAGGAGATGAACAAAGGCGAAGAAGATAAAATCGAGGTAAAGTATTTGAATCAGTTTACACCGAGAACTTGGGTCCAGTTTCAAAATATGATCTTCAAACATGCATTCCTCGTATAACGAGTTGCGTCCTGCGCAGCTACTTATATTTGTACTGTCTTAAAATTATTCAAGTATCAATCTGACATTTCAATGACCACATAAATTTGTTACAGTTGCCGACTATTGTTAGTGTCAAATGTGCTGTGTGGGCATAAATCCGTTTGAATTTGAACTTCTAGAATGTGCACGGTCTTTCTGCATCCAGTACCAGACTGAACTTTCGTCCGTTTACCGACCTTAAAACGAAGTTGAAGACATTTCTCTGCCTGAATCCTGTCGCCTTACGGTGTAATTATTACACAGGCGAAAGCATATCTTGGCGAAGAATGCCCGAAAACACTTGTTGAATTCCGGGTTTCTGTATCCATAAATGAACGGGTCCGCCACGCTGTTGATTAACGCGATCAGGAAAAACACCCTTATGTACCTCATTCGTGTATAGTCACCTTCTACCCCTTCTGGCCATATTGACTGAACCGTAAATGACAGAATGAGATATATGAAACATGGACCCCAGAACACAAAGAAAGCCAGAATTAGACTGCCAAGAAGTATAATGGCACCACGTCTCCTTGCATCCTTAGAGCTCTTGATAACAGCCCTATTTCTAAAATGGCGGATGGTTGCTACGAGTGACAAAATCATAGTTACCATTGGCAGTAAAAAGCCCAGTAAGAACCCTGCAGCTGTCCAAACATATCCGTTTCCATCTTTAGGCCAAATTCTCTCGCATATTGCATATTTAGGGTCGTACTTGAAGGCAAGAGTATTAGGAAATATGAACGCAATCGAAAACAGCCATGCAAGAACAATGAAACCAGCAGTCTTGGGTTTTGATTTGAACCACTGTGCTTTAAGCGGGTACTTTATGTAGACGTATCGCGTAACTGAAATATACATCAACGTTAACACCGAAACATACGTTACGATTGCGAATGGCGTAACACCGATCGTTAAGGCGCAAAGGAAATCTCTTGTTGCTTCTGGGTATTTGCGTAAAGCTTTGAGGTCAACAAAAATATGAGGATAAGCAAATATATCAGCCAATAGATCAGAGAGGGACAGGTTTAGAAGAAGCATGTTAAATGGAGTCATGCGAATGTTCCTCTTTGCAAAGAAGTAGCAAACCAGACCATTGCCAATTAGACCCAGTATTGTTATGAACGTCATAAGGGAATTCAGCAGCCAATGAAGAGCCGGCGGCAATATCTCAACATCAGTGTACTGTGTAATCGCCTCGGTTGTGTTAGGTGCACCATAGGTTTTATTCAAAAATGGCAACGTTTCCATCTTTGCGCAAAGTTTTTTCCCTGAAGAATATTAAAATTTTCAGTGAAAACATGCCTAAAGCACTTTTTAAAAATACATGCTTATTTTGCAAAAAAATTTCTGACTTTCAAGAGCATTTTAAATACGACTATGCCTTGAAGGCACTGAGTCCGACGCATTTCGCTGGCCAGTTAAATTCCCATTGGTTAGACTATACAATAGACCTATTGTTACGGCGCCAATCAATTAATCCTCAATGTTTTCTCGATTTTAAACACGCTGCAAAGGCTATTCGCTATATAAACTCAACTCTGAACGGTTGAATGACGTAACATAGGGCCTTTAAAAAAGTTTATTACAACCCCAAAAAATCTCGAACAAATGTGGAATGTTTTGTCTCTAAAACTTACAGTCCAAGGTAATTGTTTTTTGTCTTTCATCTCGATTCAAGTTTTCACAGTTGAAAATAAGACCCAAAAATCAATCTAAACATATAAAAGTTGCTTGCCTCTGGAAATATTAAATATCGCCAGTGTTTAAAATGCATTGTGGATCCTAAAGTTCTGGATATTTGTCAATTTTTTGATAGAAGAAAGCAATAACGTCTAACATACAATAAAGAGAAGACTTTTTTGAGGCTAAGTTCACTCTGTTTTATGTAAAAACGCACGTTAGAAGAACACCGAATAAGAAAATGACGAGCCTCAGATGAACAGTTAGAAGAAACGTCAATGTATTTTTCTCAATTAATAGAATTGTCTGCCTATTTAATAAAAACAACTTCATAAGAACATGAGCTGGTTCAAAAGAACAAATTAAGAATAACCCGTGGCTTTGGTACAGTACAATTTAATTTTGAATAAAGTTGCCAAACGCCCTTGGAAAATTTTATCTCAAAAACGAGAAGTTTTGTGCTTTGTCGGTGATCTAGGGGTGCTTTTTGGGGAATTTTAAACCAAGAGGTAAATCACTGCCTGAAACTCCCGTTAAACTTTGATATAAATCCTATATTTGTTTTAAAATCTCTAAATTTTTGTTTTCGTTGAAATATTTTACGCTATTTGCAAGAGTGAATTGTCCCTCGTTTTAAACTTGTCGGGAAATGAATGGTATAAGAACAAATTAAGAACAATCCAGCCTGTAAGTTATGGAAAAATTAAGAACAGTGAAATAGAAAATAGTTCTCATAGAAAAAAGAGTGCAGTTGTAGAAAAACCAGTGTAAAAATAATTCAACATTATGAGCCCTCAAGCCACAAGTCTTTCAAAAAGACCGATCCTTGGAAAAATTATCTGGTTTTTATAAAAGATTTGAAAGCAAGCGAATCTCACGAGCCCTACTCGTGAAAAACTCTTGCTGAGCAAATTAAAGATATTTTGGAGTTTGAAACGATTTGACCTACGTATAAATTTACGCCACACTGTTGTTACGCAATAGGGCAATATGCAAGTTTTACGTCAGAGAAAGTGCATTTGTGGACAGTGTGGACAGTTTCCAGTTGCGCAATAACAACATCAAATGTAGCACAATGTTGCCTTCTTTATGTGTCTCGTGTATGTAACTGACATGTTGGAAAACTGAACGTACTGTAAATTATCCTTTGCGTGTCCGAAGGCCTTCCTAGGGATATATTTTTGAAAAAAACCCTTCAAAACAATGCGTAGATGTGTAGGACTCTTTACAAAAGTTACTTGTTTACCAACCCCGAAAAAGACTCAAAAAGAAAAACATGTCAGAAAGATGTAAATATAAAATGAACGAAAGGGCAAACTTGTTTCACTTTTTGTTCAAAAACGAGCTCAAAACTTCATTTTAAATTAAACCAAAAGTTTATCAGCAGTTTACTTCCTTCTTCCTCTCGGCCTAAACATACCAAAAAATGAGAAGCATGCGATGCCGCTGCCTTCAAGACTTATATATTTTATACGACGAATGAACAGTTAACACTAGTTGAAATATATCTTGATTCCAGTAGGCCATGCTAATTAGAGGTGCACCAGTCACTAAGATCCTTGAGCGTTAAAATGTGTTCTGCTACCCAGAACTAAAACAAAAGTTATCAAAAAATAACAGCAGCATGGATTAAATACTAGATTTAACAAAAATCAACTTACCAATTAATTGATATCTTTACGACCCGGTCTTTTTGAACTCGAATCGAAGTCGCCCAAAACCACTTTGTCTCTTTATTGCCCAAGCGTCCGCATCGCGTGTGTTGTACGTCTAACATACCCAGTGTATTTCAACACCTTCAGTGGGCTAACTGTCGCTTTTCATTGAAAGATATATTGCCTAGCCTTCCAGATACTGTTCCATTGAAAAGAGTGCACCAAGCTTCTGCAAAATTCTACAGTTATTGACCTATAAGCTTATTCACGTACATTTGGTATTAGGATTCTCTTTGATTTTTCTATTTTTTAATAATGTTGTTTACACTCGTGACAGTTACAATATCGACCGATCATGTTTCCTGTTATTCATAATATTGGCACTTTCATGTGGATTAAGATGTGCCTGCTCATGCTTTTTCGAATAGTCTTCTTATAGGTGCTAATGTATTTTCGCCACATCAACACAGATTTCATTTTGCTTTAAAATATCTCAGTCCAGACATGCTGCCAGTTAAGATGAAATTCCTTAGCCAAGAATATTTTTTGAAGAAAATAATTGTAGCATGTGGCTATCAGTGAAACCCTACATAGGCAGTTTTCAAAGACTTACACTAAAATTTTATTATGGTATTTTCAAAAGTAAATACCAAAAATCTTTGTATCACGGTGAGGGTAATAACAGCAACAACTGGTATCAGGACAATATTATTTCTGGTATCAATGTGGTAGAGTCAAAAAAACATCACGGCCCCAAGGCTACTGGCTGAAGGAAGGTTGTAGAAACAGAAAGTAATTGAGGAAGGTGGCCAAAAATTTGGAAACTGGAGGAGGTTGAAAAAGTTTTATCAGAGTTTAAAAAATCTTAAAATTCTTACGGTAGCAATAAACCCTGTCGCTCTGAAATATCCATATTTTACTATTTTGTCACTATTTAAGAACTTACTGTACCAAATCTCATGAAAAGATACACAAATAAAAGTTAGTCTTTGCTTATCAAAATACAATAGAAAAATTGGGAAAAAAACCACAATTAACCAAGGAGGAATGTCATGAAAAGGCCGTTCCGTTTTGTTTCCAACAAATATACTTAAAAGTAAAGTAAAAGTAAGAGTTGATTTTCAGCAAATATATACTATTTTATATGCTCTATACACTGAATGAATTATTTTTGAAAAATGTCCATTTTCAGGGGGGTCACACAAAAAAACATATTTCTTAAATGTCATTACCCCCTGAATGAAAACAGTTTCAAAAAAATTTTCATTCAGTCTATAAAACGTACAAAAAAGAACAAATCTACAAAAAATTAGCCTTGTATAATCTTCCTGTCTGCAATTATCTTCAGGACAAGTTGCATTGGCATGAAAAATGTAGTTTTCAGAAAATCAACTTGAAAGAAAATGAAAATTTTATAGCGTATGCATCTAAGTACACGAGGGGAGGAGCTTTTCAAAATAGCCAGATGCCATACAACCTGTCCCTTTAATCCCATAAATTTATTTTGCCTTTTGTCAAATGGAAAATTTCTAACCACGTTCCTTGATCAGGCCACTTCCCACCCCACCAGAAATAATTCAGTTACACCTGATTTCTCTTGGGTTCTGCTTTCTATCATTAATAACTCGTTGGGCGCCATCATCTATAAACACTGATATGTTTTCTTCGACCAGGGATTGGATGGCGAATCTAGCAAAACTGCTGAGGCGGTCATATTAGAACCGCAAGATGACCTAAAAGGGGACGTGAGTGACGATGAGGTGGATGACCAAGACGACATCCCAGAAGACCGTTCCAGACCAGAAAGACCTCGATGTGCAGGTAAATTAATTTTATTTTAAAAAAAAAAGTCCCTAAGTAAAGCTAAACTAAATTCGTGCTTTGAAAATTAGAGGTATACGATAGAGTTTATGAGCCGAGTAGACACCAACCGGGCAACATTTATTAATTTTTATGCTTGATTTGTCCCTACGTTTATTTTTGAATGCACGGCTGAAAATGGATCTACATTTGTCGGTTTGGAAATAATTACTGTAAAATAACTGTTTTGACCTTTGTGTCATAAGCTGACATTTCTATTAGCTCACAAGGATTTATCTCCAGCGTGGGCTGGTCTTGTCTCAGAAAAAAAGTGAAACAAGTTTATAGTCCACGTTTTCTTGAAGTATTACATAGTTTTGCAGAAATCTCCTTCTACGGCCCAACCGCAATGTACTTAGTTGGCATAAAGTCCACACAGATATAAAAATATTGTGAATGATTCTCTCAAACGAATATTTCACAAATAATTCTAGGAACGTTATATATGCAAGAGGCCTTTTGTCGAACCATGAGCAAAATTGCTACTGCTTCTTATGAATTTGCTATCGATAATAACAACGCCCTTTTCAGGTGGCAGACCAAGAGTTGAAGGAACTATGACTGGAGGTGCTGATTCAGACGAGGTAATACTCTAGAGCCGTAGCTTTTTTTGAGTGTCAGTTCATTATATGCATAAAGGGGATGTGTGTCGGTCTCATTACCCTGGGTGCCAGAGCTTCAGAGAGTCAAAGCATGAAAAACGGGGGAAGGAATTGCTAAGGAAAATGGAAGAGGAAAGGGGAGAGACGAGCATAGGGTACGGTTTCATATGCTAATTTATCGTGGGTGACAGGCCCCAATGTACAGAGACAAAGGGAGCTGGCTATTCTGGGCCTCATGCTCCAGGATCTTTACAGAAAAGATTTACTATTCTTGTGTATTTTCCTCTTAAACACACCAGCGGCTCTACCGAACCATACAGTGTACCATAACCTATTTTTTCTTTGTTTAGTTTCCGAAAATGCTACACCAATCTACATTGAGACCAGGACCACTATCAAACCCGTTTGATAATTATTGCAGTTCCATTTTCATGGGAAATGCGAACCCTCCTAGTGCCGCAATGTGGAAATATGCTAAAGCAAATGCGTACACCATAAAATAGGTTAATTAACCCCTTTCCAATTGTTAATATTGCAAATTTTTGTATTTGTGGTACAAAGGAAGAAGGAATGTAATTTTTCATGTCATTCTACTCGTGTCTTTCTCATGCAATGATTCTTTGTTTTAAGGAGGATTCAGATGAGTTGTCTAGTGGCGGGAGTGACATAGAGATGGACGAAGATGGCGAGGATGATGAGGACGACGACGATGAACTTATTGATGGGGATGACGATGATGATGACGACGATGAAACTGGCCATATTGGAAGAAAAAGAGGGAAAGTCGACATGAAAAACGCCTTGAATGACAGTGATGATGATTTTTAAGCACTGTTTGCTTGTAAAATAGATGTAAATTGAAATGTTGTGACCGGTAGCTGAAATAGTTGTAAATGATTAATGGGGAACTGGAAAGCGTCCGTATCTTTGTTTTCTTCGTCGAGTTAGCTTTTAAAATTGAGAAAGGTGTAAAAATATGGCACAACTAACAAAATCAGAATTTATATATTTATGTAGATTGTTTCACTTACGGAATTAATAATCTTACTTGAGTTGATTGTTCACAGAAAAAAACCCATTGTTCTTTTTTTTAATTTGCATTGTTCATTTTTTTCATTTAGTATTGTACATCTTTTCATTTGAAACATTTCTTCAAAATGTTCACAATCATATGGTGAACATCTGTAAGAACGTGATTAGGCCAAACTTTTTACATTCAACATATATCATATGCTTGTTGAGATGCTTGTCTGCAAAGGTTTACAAATAGGTTTCTGAAAAAGATTCACACTCTGCACTGCAGCCACTCTATTTATACTTAATACTGAAGCATAAAACAAATTATATTTTTTCCTCTTTGTAACGTTTTAGTGCCCGTTTTGAAAATTATAAAAATCACATAAGCAATTAATACTTCACTATTGAGATTTGAGTGTTCATTGTCCTACAAGAGTTAGTAATTACAAGTCTTGATGTCAACTTTTATGAGACTAACTATGTAGATATTTCAAGGCTGCAAACAGTTGTTCTAGTAATTTTCCGGTGATATGAAATTTTGTTGAATCACAAGCATATTTCTTGAAAAAGCAGCCAACCATAATTAGGGCTTCGTACAACATTATTAGCCGAGAGCCATGATGTCCCGTTTATGCAGCTAATGCAGGATCTGCCCCTTTTATTAAACACTGTAAAGAAAAGAAAAGATAGAACATCTAGTAGTGACAGGAAAAATTGGAGGCAAAAAGAGCAGAGGAAGACCACGGCTTACATATATCTCTAGCCTGAGCAAATGTACTGGATTGAGTTTGTAACACCAAAAACAGGGCAGTGTGGAGAACCATGATCGCCAACGTCCGGATCGGATAAGGTACCCACAGAAGAAGAAGAAGAAAGTCTCATAATCGGTTCTTTTTACTTGCGAACGAGACGAACAAAGCGTAAAAAAATGTAGTCACAGGCAAAAATGGTTGCACGTTCAATAACTGCCCACCACTGATCGCTGATTTGAAATGAGTTAAAATTTTGTTTGTTTTGTTATTTTGAAATTTTCTCATCTCCCCCTCTCTGGTCGAAATATAATTAAATCTTGACTGTTCAAACGGTATACTATAGATGGTTTATAAGAATTATTTTAACTTTCATTGGTTAAACAGCATATTTTACCAGAGCTGTTAACAAATTAAACATAGATATTTAAACTCTGGTCAATGCATATTATTTAGGAAAACTAAAAGGTAAGTAGGCAATATGTGATACAATTTGTATTTGATAACATTTATCCAGTAAGTTCTGAATCTGGTAAACAGGCAATATTAGCCTTCAATAGTGATTATTGTGTTTTCTTCTGGTAGCATAAAATTTAACTCCCTCTAAATATTGGCCCTCGACAAAGTAACAGCGCAGTGAGAGAACTGCCCCCCCCCCCCTTCGTATGGCGGGTTCACTTGCATATGACCTTATACACCATGTGAGTTCCATAAAACTCTGAGAAAAGGACATAGACTTGACACTTATCCAGGGAATAGATTTTCAAAGGATCTCGGGATTCACCCGTCTCGATTCAACTATATGCCACGTGAAAGAAGCGAAGTGTGTTTGGTCTATCAAACAACCTCCTTAACAGTTAACCAGAGTGGCAAGAAAACACAGCTTTGTGCAAGTTACGATTGTTGTATTAATTTATTGATTTAATGAAAAACATATTCTACCTGTTAATGAAATAGGACAAATTTAAACTAAATACTTTTTAAAATTACTTCTGAATACTGAATACTTTTAAAGCTTACAGGTACGATTTTGACATTATACAAGATAAAGCTCTCTTAACTTTGTCAGAAAGTTTAGCCCCCGAATAACTCCCTCCCCCAAAGGAAAAGGTAATTCATCGAAAGAGCTCCTTACTTAATAACAGTTTCCAGTGTAACCAGTTACAAGCAGGTATTATTAGAGACAACGGGCCGAGAATCATCGAGAAGGATCAAAACCAATGGCAAGATCCGTTGAGGTCGATAAATCCTTGGCATACGTGCCTCGCCATGGCCCACCTCCGAAATCCACGTAAACCGTATTGGGGAAGATAGTATCACTACATTATTAATCAGTAGCTAAAATCGCAACACGTTTGCTAAATCAAGTGTTGTACTCACAGTTCTAGCATACTAGGATCCGTGGTCATTTCTGCTAGCTCTCGGACCTAGACAGAAAAAAATCAATTAAAAACTCTGGCTAGCAAAACCTCTACTGGCATAAACAGTGGAATTTTCGGAAAATAGTTTTACTGTTTTTGCCATCACACAGCTGAGACAGAGACGCAAATAATTGAGATTCTTAGGGAGGGGCAGCAAGAAATTTGCAAAACCGAGAATCTGATGGAAACTCTAAAATAGAAACTCTTTAAAAATTCACTGGGTTTGCCCTACCACTCAAAAAGCTCAATTTCAGGCATTAAGCTTCCATACGATGCCTCTACACTTTTAAGCCTCTAAATGTACCCCACTTCCAAAATGACATACCAAACAATTTGTTTTCCCATGCTTATAGTCCTGTATACTCTACATGCTTATAGATGACATCTAAACAGAAAATTTTGAAGATTTTATGGTTTTGGAGATTAATAAGAGATTGAGAAGAAGATTAATACAGATTTTGGAAAGCCAATTGTACGCATAGAACTAGCAACAATCTCAATACAAGAGGTATTAATAGTTTTCGTCCACTTTCAAAGAAAAAGTACTTACTTGTTCATTTGAACGCATGAAATTCTTTATGGCTAAGACACATCTTCGAGCTGCGAAAGTCATAACAATGATACATTCAAAATCACTATAACATATAACAATGATAGATTAATAAAGCACATGAAAAATGATCTGTGGTGCTGTATAACTTTAGTTCCAATTGAGAAGTACAATCATAAGTAGCACAACTAAAGAATATACCCTGGCTAAAAGCTTAAAAGAAGTGTCAGATGGGTAAAATTTTCACTTAACGTTAAAAGGCTGTTGCAAATTTGAATAATAAACTACAGTTACATATTACTAGTTACATTACTTACAAAACTACTTTACTACACTACCAAGATGATACCGCAAGAAGCACAAGGCTTTGTCTACATTGAGGCCATTAAACATAAAGTTTTAAGAACTTTGAAGACAAATAAATTTGAATTCAAGCTTGATATAAAATCAACAGCCATACATATAAAAACATATAAAAAAAAGCAGCTTCGATGTATTTAAGAAGACATCAACCACGAAAAATATATTACACCAGTCCCAAAAAGTGTTTTCTGATTTTGAAACTACACTATTCTTTCAAAGTATCGTTATGTTTGGTACTCTGTTGTTATGTTTGGTACAGGTAATTACTACTGTTGTTTTTAATTCCAGCATGATTTTCTTACTCTTTCATTCGTTAGAATCTCTTTAAGAGATTCTCTCTCTGTCACAAACTGAACTGAAAACAACTCACTTTGCAACGAGCCTTTCTCTGCTGAACCAACCCAGTGCAGCAAAGCAGATGACAACTCTATTTCTAACTCTTCATCCATCTAAAAACAAATCAATTTAAGAAAGGTTTATTCTAGCTAATTTGCAATCGATAAAAGCTTTCCATCTGTGTAACCACACACAGAACTTCAACATTTACACTACACTCATGATGGACTCGTTGGTGAGCACCAAAGAAGGGGCGGAATGACGTAGTTGAGAGGGACTTTATATAGAGGGACTGGCACAGCAGGATGAATTGGACAAAGTTAAGTGAAAGAGAAATCTAATTCACCATTGTTGCAACCCTGCAGCAAGTAGGCCAAGCCGAGGTTGATGTTTTTATTCTTTCGATAATTTGAGGCTACCGTTTATTTACGGTATTTACGTCATATTTTACAACTACGTATTCCGTATTAAAAATTCTTTCTAAAACCACTAAATGACATTTTTGCGTGACATGTTTTGTTTTGATGATAGAACATTTTACAAAATACATTGTTTTTATTATTAATTTTTCATCTGCAGATGGACTTGTTTTTATGTAGTTCGTATCTTTTTGGCCAATTGAACCTCGGTGCTCTTACGAAATGTATACTTAAAAAAAGACTGTAATACACTCCGTTTACCCTTGAAGAAGCTGAGACATCAACAATGACAACAATTAAATTCTTGCGTTGATATTTCTCACCACCAAAAAAAAGAGAAAACAAAAGTAAAGCTATTTATTACCTTTGCTAAACTCATGTTGTAGGCAAAAACTAGCGCAACATCGACTGTCTCTTTGCCTGCTTTTGAGCTAAGCAAGGATCCTACACACTCAGCTATAAAACTTCTGTCTAGGCCTGAAATTTCATCGTTGTGTTCATTCATCAGCCAATCTCGATGCTGCTGGTCACTGAAAAGATTCGATCCCTACAGAGAAAACACCACGTCAACTTTGCCCAATTACCGTATGCTTAAAAATTAATTCATTGAATTAAGATAACAGCTGAATATTGACAGGGGAAACAAGAGATTTGCTATCAGGTTGGTTTAAAATCCCTAAGCTGGGAAACAAAACTTTTACTCAACTTCTCAAAATATCAATCTAAATTGATGAGATATTCCCTAAAATCAGTAAACAGGCTCACCGTTTATAGTTTAGAAGTAATTGAATCTTTTAACAGGAGGACAAAAGTCACGGATGTATCAGGAGATGCACCCCGAGTATTGGCAAATAAGTAAAATGCATGACTATTTAAGTAACATTGCCCTTTTGCGTAACATTATGCCCCTCCCTTTCTGTGTCTCTATTGTTTAGAGGGCACTTAATTATTGAGAGAGTTTTTGCATTGGTCTGCTGCAATCAAAAAACGAGAATAAAAAAATGAACTCTTAGAGCAAATGTTCAAGCATGCCTGTTAAATTTTACTGATGTTCTGTTTGATCTCATATATCTGAAAAGCTCTGTTTACAAGCCTGGGGAACATTTTTACCAAAAATATTAAGCTAAGTCTTTGTTCATTGCTCAGGAAAACAAACTTTCATTCGATCCAGCATGATTCCCTGAAAACATTTTGATCTTTTAAACAAAACAGAAAGTTGAGTAAGAAAAACGTTTTACTAACCAGCTTCAACACATTCGATGCGACATCTTCTTTATATGAGCATTCTCTAAATGTTTCGATCAGCCGTTTGAACATAACTGGGCCTAGAATGATAATTACAAGCATCTCTTCTACTGAAATTTCAACAAAGATATAAACGTCAAGGGAGTTGATGCATTCTAATCATGTGGCAAACAACATAAGTTTGTACGAGATAAATCTTTTAAAATCGCAAGCGTTGAAAGTATTGCTGGCGACCGTCAAATGCAAGAATTACACAACAAACATTAAATCTGCAGCCACAAGAAGTTATGATTCTTGTAAACATAAACACGAGGTTTAAAAGTATTGCACACAAAGGCATAGAAGCAGTAAAGTAGTGATGCAATTTTCATTGGCTGAAAGGCATATAATGTATTAAATATAAAACACCGCAAAACGTCGAGAATAAACAACAATAAATACACGCCGGGGCGAAATATCAGCCTTTACTGATTTACGTGCATTTATTGTTGTTTATTCTCGGCGTATTGCGGTGTTTCATATTTGCTACATTTTATCGACTTTTCGCCGCAAGAACTCCTTGGAGCCCGTCGAGCAGCCTGCTACAGTGGTCTTTTCTTCATTCACACATATAATGTATTGAATGAAACTAAACAGAAACGCAGAAACGCAAATCGAATGACACGCAAATTGAATTCCTGCATAGGAGAGTGACACTAAACAGCAGAAGAGCAACAGTAAAGATATTTAAGGAAAGTGACTTGAGGTAGGAATTGAATAACGAATAGGAATTCAATCTACAGTAGTATAAAAAGCTAGAAACCAGAGCAAATATGTCATGAAGATTGACTTCAATAATAAAAATATTCGATCACGGCACTTACTTTCTCTTATTTTCAATATTTTTAGTCCATTGCGCAAACTTAATATCGACAAAATGTCAACAAATGAAGTAAAATGCTCTTTTTCTTTCTTCTCCTCCAGAATATCTAGCATCTTTTCTAAAGGTAAAAAAATATTGTAGTAATGATTTAGCAACAGAACGGGTGATGAAAGATCTGATATGCAAGGTAATAAATCTGCATTTTGCGTTTTCATGGGTTGGTCTTTCTAACATAGTTGGTAACTTTAGACTTTCATTAATGCGTTATGAAAGGTGGTATAAAGTCAGTCAGATGCTAGAAACATGCTCTTTCTTGCTTCGGCAGATAAGCTAAAGTTTGGAAAACACTGAAAAGTAGACGTGGTATTTAGATTTATTTTCCGTGGCTCTTGACCTTGTTCGTCACGAGTTCTTAAGATTCTGACAGTAATAAATGGTAGTCACTGCCATTAAACGAGCCATCTTAACAAGGTTGTGTAATTTGATTGAAAAAGGGGCAAGTAGACATTGAAAACTTGCCCCCCCTCGCATTACCTTAACAGATTTTTTGGGTTCTGTCAGATCAAGGTTCTTTCAGCCAGAATTTGAAGAAAGTAATACAATTTTGTTTTTCCTGAAATTCAAACTTTTCTCAGATAGAGAAACACAGTTAGAGCGTGCATTTCCAAAACCTAAAGAAATCACATAGATAAACACAACGTTTAATAAAACCTTATTTGACCACGCCCTAATGTCACACGTCAAAGTCAAAACAAATTCTACGATATTAATGTCACGACCTCCCTGACACTCCCACAAAAGAGGCTCAAAGAGAGAAGATTTGCTCCCTGATTTCAAATTTTTGCATTTCTCTTAAGGTCAAAGAGTTTTGGGTGCCCCTGGGTATACAATCTAAAAAAACTGAAATGCAACAGTATGATTGCATGGTAATTTAAATGTACATGTTAGTTGTCTTGTAGCATATTGCAGTTTGTCGAATAGAGAATCAGTTTACATACAGTAAGTAAAAAGGTTGGAATCGTTTAAGGAAATGTGTTAGTCAAAGCCTTTTGCAAATATAAGTGAAATTATTTGCTCTGTGTTTATAACCGATAAACAAAGTAATCAAAGCATCTTAAAAATAACTAAACGAAGTGTGAATATCCCATTATTAATCAAATCCAGCATTATATATTTAAAAGTCAATCAAAACCATTGCTTCCATCCATTTTTTGTCTTTATGTCTAAATCTATTGTTTTTACCCCCTTCTCAAAGTCAAAGGAAATTTCAAAATCTTGTTAGAACACCCCCCTAAAAATTGAAGCAGACGTTAAAGAAAAATACTTAGAAAATTGATATTTGATATTGAACTTACGTAGAGTATCAACAGCCTTTTCTAACTTTTCATCGTTTCTTGTCTGATTGTCTATGATATTAGGGTTGATAATATCTTCTGTATTTTCAAACAGGTGATGAAATCTATTGCAACATTCCTTAACCTGTCGAAGAAGAACGTTAGATTTCAGCAACTCCAATCATAAATCTAATGGGGAAACACAGGATGGCAAATCAGAAAACTAGACCGCAGGAGATAAGTAACCACGTCAGCTAGGGACGTCTTTGGAGAAGGCAGGGGATTCAAATGGATCTTCCTGATGAAACTTTCAAAATTTGTCTGTTGAATAGTATAATCAGTCATGTAGTATAAAAGATCTTCCATTTGCATAAGGATGGACAAAGGACTTAAATTCTTTTTCCTTTTCCAAAAAAATTGCTAGACAATATTTTAGGTCTCACAGAGATAAATATTGCCTTTACACAACATAGATAAGCCTCTTTCCTGCGCCACCATACCAGCTTCTAGCCGCAACCGTGTAATATCTTTCTTGAACCTCTACTTGCAACAGTTTTTTAAATTATTGTTTAAGTGTATAAAGGGCATTGTGCAAAAAGAAGCAATCCATGACAATCTCTAAAAGGGTGGTCTTCTAAAGGGGTGGTGATTGTTCTTGGGGTGTAGCCCCTAGCCCGTCCCACTGTTCCAGTCAGATTTTTCTCGTTACCCACGTCTCAGAGACACCAGAATTTACCGTTTAATGGACTTCCCCGAGCAGAAATCAAGGAATGCAAACTGGGCCATGACCAAACTGGACAAACCCTTCTGTCAGAATCGAAATTCGTTCAGCTCTGTACGGAACTTAAGCAGCAACGCCCTGTGCATCCTTAGAAATTTGGGCAAGTCATCTATGTTTCCTGATCATTGTACAATTCTTTCACTGAGAAGAACGCCATAGCAAAATAGCCTTATAAATCGAATGATTTTCAAAATATAACATGCAAATCGAAAAGAAAGCTTACGTCATAACTAAATGTAACAGGGGTTTCGCTCTTGCGGTCACTTTTCTTTACTGAAGTTTCAGGCCTATAAAATAAAATAGTGATAGAGGACATTGATAAGATCTGTTTAATTGCTTTGAAAAAATTTAAGATGTTTTTTAGAAAATAATTGCCAAACGAGCAAAACTTTGAGCCCTTTTTTGAAGTGAGCTAGGTTAACAAGTATACTGAGAATCTAATGAATTTATGAGACTTTTATAACGTAGTTCTTAGTCAACGTAGTGAGACATGTATAACATGTATCAATATAAATTTACCAAAAAAATTTTTACTACGAGGTTATTACAAAAATCTTTTCTCTACCTAAAATCTTTAAATTCTACAAATTTTGACACGATTTGTTTCTAGCGTTTCACAATTAATTCCATCACTTTGCATCTAATAAGAATTAAAATGCAGACAAGAGCTTTCTTAAAGTTGGAATCACAATATTAACTCACTCTCTCATATCATGCTGACTTCTTGACAAAAGACTTGAACGACTTGAATGGCTTGAATGGCTTGAATGGCTTGAATGGCTTGAATGGCTTGAATGGCTTGAATGGCTTGAATTCATGTTAAGGTTTGCTAATGGTCTTGTCGTATTGTCTAGCCTTCCACCAACAGGGCTTCCCATACCATCCATAAATGTCTTCAACATTGCACCCATTGGTGTGTTTGCAACTTCTCTTGGTAGGTCAAGTATATATGAAGGAATCTTCTTCCCAGTGAGAAATTGGGCTACCTCATTGGAAAAGGTATTACAATTGTGCTCAAACAAATGGTATTTTTCAGGCCTGAAAAGTAACAACACAAGAATTTACATGGAGATTCTCATATATAAAAGATTGCGCATTGTCAAGATAAGCATGAAATGTTTGAGAGCAAAATCGACAAGATAGTGAATGAATTGAGAATGACAATGCAAAATGAAGGGTCTTAGATTTGAGTGGGTTGTCATGCTTCTTAAACACTTGGCAGACACTTTGTCAAATATTGGTAGGGGGCAAGCCTTTTGTTTTGATAAAATAACGTCACATTTTCCCATTGCTTGAGAACAAAAGACTGTTCTTCCTTCACCTCCCCAGGTGTCCACCACTGGTCTTATATTTCATCAATCTGAATCCAGAAGAATGTTTTAATGTCTTGCTGTTTCAATTTAGACCTGAGTGCTGTTATAAAAATTTTCAGCAAACTATGCTTTAAAAAACACATTGCTTACGAGTTTGTGGATTGACCTATTTTGATCAAACCCAGCTGATTGGGGAGCAGAAAAAAATAACAGCATCAAAAGACAATACTTCAAACAGAATTGTTCAGTCCTTATTGCTCAAATCTTTAACGTTGCATGTCTTCATTGTCACCATTGAATTAGATTAATCATTACATAGAGTCATATTTAGCAATGCAACCTCAACTTTAGGTCAGAAACAAGCAATAATATTCTTCAATCAAATGCAAAAATTGTGGTTTATGTTTATGTTTTGTTTTACAAAATGAAATTATGGTTTTCTGAGAAACAGCTCATTTAAAATTAATCAAGTCAAACAAATCAAATCATCAGGTGTTTCCAAACTCAGAACTCAATCATTCTGACTATGCAGAATTAAATAAATTAGATTTACTTTGATAGATTGAATACTCTCACTAAATGATTTTATAAATTGTTTTTTTTGTTTGATTTGATCAATTACTGATCAACACAAAAATTAGTCTTGTGGCTGTTAATTCTGCAACACAAGTAGTTGATTTTAAACATACCTAAACTGGTCTTCTCCAACAGCAAACAAAAACTCATGAAAAAGATCAAGAGATACATGAGTTTCTCCAAGATCCACAACCTCATCTGGAGAACCAATTATTGTTTCACCCTATTAAAAAAATTCAGCATAAGTCTTAGCCAAATGAAGTTATTATATTTATCTATCGATCATTTATGAACAAATGTTGATGTCTCCCGCTTTAGATTTCATTAAGAAAGGATCACAAATAACCTAATACCACATTTTGGATGACATACAGCCACAGATACAGATGTTGTATTCTCTCCCTGCTTTGCTAAATACAAATTGAGACTTGATGGCTATTTAAGCAAAGGTATGTATCCAAAATAAGAATGTTTGAAAAAGTTTATGCGATGTCAGTTCATGTGGCAGAAACATTACCTAACACCTTATTATATTATCATTTCAATTTACAAACTAACCCCACCGCAACTTTTACTCCACCAACCCAAATATGAATTGGCATACATAGATCTATGGAATTTCTGGCTATTTGTTCGTGAAGCTGAATAAAAGACTTTGTCTTATTGCATGCATGGCCATATTTTGTATCCTTGTCATGGCATGATGTAAAATTATTTTTACTTAAGAGTCAATCTTAAAAAGAAACAAATTGAATCAAATTTACAACACACTGGGTTCATCTGCATAATTCCACCACTTCCAAAACAGTATTCTGTGCCAAAACAGACTACACCAGTGTGCCTGAAATTAACAAAATAATAAATAACAATAGATAGTTCAAAAAACATTTTGACAAGTGAAAAGTCAATAGTCCCATAACCCAATGAGAATAAACTGCAAGTATCAAATAATAAATTGATAAAATTTATATGCTTACATGATACAGAAAGAATAGGAAAAAAGTACAAAGTGATAAAAGTTTTAAAAGTTTCATGGTTCACATTCTTAGATTGAATAAAAAAATACCATCACAACCACTTACCAAACTCCACGAATATGTCTTCCTAAAAGGAAAATGGCTGTGTTAAACACAAAAAGTAGCCTTTCAACTCTAGAATACAGGCAAAATTCTGAGAAAAGAAACTGAGCATGAGAATAGGTGGGCTTTCATTCCTAAGTTGCTTATGTAACTATATATGAGAGGTGCAATCACTTTTCTCTTAAATCGTTTAATGTAACAAAAGAAAACAGATAATTTTAAAAGCTCATTTTCAAGTATTTCCATGTAATGCCAGTTAAAAGTCTAAGAAAATTTAAACTTCAAATTTAAAGTATTTAACACCGTAATTACCATGCTAGGATATGAATCAGGACCAGTAGCTTTAAAAAAAGAGAGCAACAAATTTGTCAGCATTTTAAAAATTTGCACCCAGATTTTGAGGTTGTCTTTTTTACTGACATATTAGATGACAATTCTAATTAGCTGCAAGCTTTTGCTCTTCTACTGCTCCTTTGTGACACTCTTAAGATACCACTGAGCTAACAGACTTCCTGTTGTTGGAAAACATCTCAACAAGAAAATTTTTAAACACCATTTGGAATGAAATGTTTCTGTAGTTTATCAAAATGAAAGACATTTGACTTATGCAATGAAATTTTGCTAACAGTAATCAAACTGCTATCTAAACTTCAACTTTGCACAGCCAAATTTGGCAGAGTTTGTTGGCTTAAATGTAAGAGATTTACACAGAAAGTTATTGGGAAAAATTTGGATTTGTTTAAAACTTTTGACACAGATCTTAATTGGCTAGAGCAATATTGTCACCAGTGTATTGAAATAATTCAAGGTATTCAACATTCTTTGGCTGTCATTATTTGGTTTTTAGTTATCCAAGGACAATCCATTATAAGCAAGTTTTAGGGTTAAAACTTTATTTTAAACATATTTTAACATATCGTTAAACAGATTGTAGTAAAACAGACTTTGTTAAAGCAGATTTGAAGTACATTGAAGTCCATTTGAATTTACTCAAACGCAGAACAATACTTGCATTAAGAAATAAGACAAACAAAAGGAATCAATACAAACCTAATAATACAGAAGAAAGCTGTGCAGCAAGTCCCTTTGTGACTTCATAAACGTGTAGATACACTTTTGCCATGTTTGATCAAATTTCTACACCTTTATGCTTGCATGCAAAGCAGTAAATCTATAAAAATTTTATAACAAACAAATATCATTAAACATAGCAAAAAATTTCTTCTATAAAATTCACTGCTATTATGAAAAGAAAAAAATTACCAATTTTGAAAACAGAATATTGTTCTAAAGTTAACTAACAAACTCTGTCATTGCCTTCCTCTTGTGGAACTCTGGCATTGCCTTCCTCTTGTTGTCTTGTGGAATTTTAAGCCTTTTTTATAACTTAAATATTACATATATTTGTATGCAATTTCAGTTTATCTAAAAACGAATATCAAATAAATCAATATCTTGAATTGCCAATCACAGAAATTTCATAATTCCTCGTTAATTCCCTTTCTAAAAAATAGTTTTTGAGACTAAAAATGGTACAGTAAATGCTTATCAGTGAATTTCGGTAGATAATTCATGCCTTTGCAAGAAAATTCATGCCTTCGAGCCTTTGAAAGAAACATCAAACCACAGTAAATGCTGCCAAATTTGGCTAAACAGCACAAACGTATAATTCTGGAACCAGCTTTTCACATTTAGGCCATAAAAAAATCTTATTTTGCAGAGGTATAAAAGAATAATAGTTATATATGTAGAGATATATAAATACGATATTTGATTTGTAACTGTAAAGCAACAATTTCCATGACTAGTATTAGAGAATTTTGTTACCTTTTCTTGTGCTCCGACTTCGACGTTTCTATCAGATTGCTTTCTTCCTTCTTCCAGAACCTTAATACAGAGCGAAAAAGCTGACTGATGCTGACGTATGCTGACGAATGCTTTTCACGTGAAAGAGAGGCTATTATCGAAATCGAACCAACAAATCAAATAAAATCAAATCAGATTCTTTTCATTCAACAACAATTTTTAATAACAGTTTTTAAAAGTATACGAAAATAACTAACAATTATAAAGTTTATTGTAGGGTTAATATTTCCATTAAATGTTGCTAAGGGTATTGAGAATCTCTGGCCCAGTGTCCTTTTTATTGAATTGTTAATACAATGAAAACAGGAACCCTAAAGATTAAATAAAATGTGATGTATACTTGTAAATGAAAAATACTGAGATTACGAGCTATATTTTACAAATTTAGATATTATACCATATGAATACAGTACCATATTAATATGAAGAACCAACACAAAATCAACTTAAATCATTGCTGGAGATTAAAAATATACATGGAAAGAAAGGGCAGTCTTTTGAGCTTGAAGGGATCTCGTACTTATAAAGTTTGTCCTCTGTCTTTAGCGTATCGAAAACTAGTCTAGTTAAAATATTTTCTTGCCCAAAGTAATTTTTTTTGGAAAATTGCAGAAATGAAAGGAAGATCCGTGTTTATGTTACGTGTTACTTGAAAACCTGGTGAATGGGCTAAAAGAAATTGTGAATGTTTGTAAAATTTTCTATTTCCACCTCTTAAAAATACCAATGTAAAAAAGAATGTACGTTTATCCCATGATTATCCACGTTATCCAGTCAACTGGATAAACAGCTTAAAGGATGGGCAAACGTAGAGAGCGTATGAATTATTGTAATGAGGGTCATATCGTTTTACGCAGGTGATCAAGCACAATTCGAAGCATGGGGGTAGTTAGGACTTTGACTTCATGCATAAATATGTAAAAACCAATACAATAACGGGAGAGAGAGTTACGAGGCAACGTGTGCATGTTTTCAAACTCGCTATGATCTGCCAATGCTTTTGTTTGGGGACATTTTAAAATATTGAGGTGGCCCAGGCTCCTTCCCCCCCCCTCTCGCCACCCCCCTCTCGCTACCCCCTGATTTGAAGTCACTGTATGCTAATTGGCAACTTTTACCGTGGGCAATTCTTTTATGTACAGGAAGCTAATAAGATGAAACAAAACAAATTGTTTAAGAATTGGGAAATAAATAACAACAGGATGTTAGAACACAAATCTGTGTAGGGTGAGCTGTAAATAACATATAGTTTCTACTTTATCCTAAAGTTGAGTGGAAACCATGCAAAAAATCTCATATTAGGCATACAAATCGCTATTTTCTTTCAAGTTCACTTTCAGAAAGAAAATGCTGCCAACAAAAGTCAACAAAAATATTATGCCACGACAGCTTAGTTTTTCATTTTCTGTTGAAATGTGCTATGCATCACGCACCAAAATAATCTATTGTGAAAAATTTATGTATAAAAGGGTTTCAGGCTCGATAACACATGTTAGTTCCGGGGGGAGGAGAGGCAATTTTGTCAGAGCCTCAAACAAGGCAGTCTGTTCAAAGTTTTGCAGCATCTGATACATAGCTTTTGAGAACGTCTAAAATTGTGAAGAAAATTGTTATTGCTAATACTGATCACTTACTGGCATCCTCATTTATACATCAAACACTATTTACTCCATGCCCCATCACAAGCTAAATTTTATTTAATTAGCAGCATCGTTAAACACAGCCTTAGAAAACTAATAACACAAAAGGCATATTTTGCTATATTCTTATTGATTTCAAGAAAACATCAATTTAACAGTCATAATATAACATCATTACTGAATCATTTCGAATCTGATTTAATGTATAAAAATGTACAATAGAATCATCTGTCATGTTTTATAATATTTACAATATAAACACTGACTTACGCATATTAACAACACAGCAATTTTTAACTGAACATGTTTATACGTAAAATACCCTTTTTGATGAATGGAAAAGGCTCTGCAGCCGCTGCAAGTAACCAGCTACTGAGAGTACATGAAAGTGAAATATTTTCTATAATTTTTTCTGCAAGACAGCAGCTCAGAGAAGATGCATCAAGTTTGTGCAACAATATTGAAAAAATGTGTACTGTCTTTACTGTTGGGAAACTGGAAGAAGTACTATTAAGTTCCCTGAGGCAAAGTATCTTGAAAAGAGGGGGGCTGCAGAGGCTCAAACATGCATTTCTATGTTATTACTTTTTACTTAGATGGAATTCGACTCACTTCTGTCGCATAGGAAGCATGTCAAAAGCTGGGTGCACATATAGTCAAAATAGGGACACACCTCTGTAGCCTGCATGAAGTTACTTAACCCTTGTTTCTGAAAAGTAGGGGGAACATGCCTCTGTCCCCCTTGGTTCCTTCATCTATGGTGCCAAAAATCTCATCTAACAAGAGTCAATTAGTTCTTCAAAAATCTTCACTGTGTTAATATGCAAATACTTTTTCTAGTGCACACAAATCATTTACAAACACAATAAACAAAAATTTTCATGTTGCTATGGTATCCAAAAGACAAAACACTGGAAGACTGTTATATACACATCTTTTCTAAAACTAATACATTACAACACTTCTACAGTTAGAAAAGTCTTATGCAACAGCTGGTGTCTTTTTGTGTTGATTGGATGAAACTTGCATTCGAGAAATTGCTTGTAGTGCAGCACTTCCTTTAAAGGTACTTATTGATCGCTTTGAAATTCCATGTGTTCCTTTCAAAGCTGTCTGAACCCTGACTGATGGGTCATTTATATCTGGCTCATTCTCATCAGACTCATAACAATACAAAATCATTATACGATATATCTGTACTATAATCACCAAAGCATTTTTAATGGTCAGCAGTATCATCATTGAAGAAACAATTTTGTATTTTATAAGCAATACCATTCGATATGCAAAGAAAGGTCCATCTTGCATAAGAACAGGTATAAGGCAAGCAATAAGTTCTAAATGCTTGGCAATGCACTTATTCAGCTCATCTCCTTTAAGACAGCAGCTTGAATCTTCCACAGACGAATCATCAATTACTTGTTGTGGACTACCATGACCATTCTTGTCAACCTCAAACTTGCCACCACGCCATTGAACCCTATTATCAGTTGTACCAGACTTCTGTGCTTCTGTGTCCCAACCCTTGGTAAGCATGGACTTATAGTGTAAATATGACATTGGTGCAACCCGATTTGTTTGCCTCCATTTAGCATTTGAAAGATCTTCTTCCTCATCATCCTGTTTCAGTCCTTCTTCAGGCAATGCTATGGTAAGAGAAAACTGCAAAATGCTCCAGCCCCATATTCCCATGACATCCCTAAATATGCTAGAGGTTTCAGGTACAGTGGATACTTTCTCTTCCCCATAGATCTCTGAGAATTCAACAATGTCAGCAGCTGTAGCAATGTAGATAAGAATTATCTGTGAAAACTGATTGCGAGAAATTGATCCCTTTGGCAAAGTCCACCTGCCAATAATGAGCATCAAGACCCCTGTCTGCTCAATTATCATTGCCCTCCAACTCATGCTTCTTCCAAGAATATACTAAAACAAAGGAGATAAAAGATTTGTTTAAAGAAACATCATCAAAGAAAGAGCCTAAGCTTTATTGTGCTATTGCTATGTGCGGTTTCTTTTATTTTCATATGCTTCTTTACCTTTTTTGGCAGTGACATTTATCATTTGATTTAGAGGGATATAATATGCATCCAAAGAATGGAACATTAATTGATAATTACTGATAATTGTTGCTTGTTTGTTATCATAATGATGAATACAGTGATTGATTATGATGATGATTGATTATGTTGATTATGTTATGTTGATGATGATCAATGTAAATTATCTACTATAGTAGTGCAAATGGTTGAATGAATGTAAATATAAAGGAAGTAAATGATGCATTTACCTTTGTAAGCCCATTTGCAGATTCGGCATTCACAACAAAACAACTGTCCTCTGAAATTCCCTGTGTAATGCAAGACACCATGTCTCGCCGCAGGCTGATCAAAGTAGACAAAAGCACAATTGTGTAGAAGAATGCACTGGGACAAACCCTAGAAAAGAACAACTTAAAACATAAATGGAAGGAGTTAAACAGGGAGAAAAATGAACAGTGATCACCAAAATAAATTTGGCAAGTTGGTTAGCTTTCCTTTTCTTCATAACTGGTGGCAGTCTTGACTACACAGAGAGGGGCTGCATGGGTATCACAAATAAATATAATTACACACAGGGTAGGGGGTCAAGGAAAACTAATGTAAGAATAGCCTGAGAAATGATACACAACAACGTTTCGAGCATAGCTCGTTATCACTTGATAACCGATTATGCTCGAAAGGTAGTTATTTATTTTTAAAAAAATTTCTTGGTACAATTTACTTACATTGATTGTTATAGCATTATATTGTACCGCACGCAATCTAGTATATTTATGGAATCTTTTTTGCTAAGGGTACTCGGCTTATTATTGGGTTGTTTCAGAAAATACTGCTAAACCACTGATGAGATCAGAGACAAGCTAACCATTCTTCAACATCTTTTTCTGCTATAGTCTTAGTCATAACATAAATGCAATACAAGGAAAATAGGAAAGCAAGATCTATTGGTTCTCACATTCTAACCCATCTTTCATACATTTGAAGAGGTCTTACAGAGCAAAAGAGAATGCTTTTTGTTCCTTTCAAAGCAGAAGTTAAGTTTAAGAGGACATATTCTGACCCTTTTAAAGGATTACAGCAAACAGCACAGACGGTAGGACTATAGTATAATCCTTTTCATTAAATATACACAAGTTTGAAACAAAACTTTTTTGTCCTTGCAACAGATTGAGTCTTTTCAATCTAAATAGCATTTGGGTTTTGACCTGCTTCTGATAATCATCTTATAATTTATTCATGACAACTTTGGATGTCCATTTGAAACTTAAACAAAGTGATAAGATCACGGAGTTTTCAACAAGCATTTGAATTTTAACTAGAAATTCAATATGAAAACATAGGTAAGGGTAATTCCATATCAACTTGACACAAAAAAATTGGATTGGACACCAATGTCTCAGATTTTTCTATAGTTTTCTTCAAACTGTTCACCATGTCTTAAAACCACTACAGAAAAAAATTCAGCCTGCTATAACATCTTGTTTCTGAGATATTGCTTTTTGTATTACGATCGTTTACGCCCTTAAGAATGGTGGCAACGCCCATTTTTGATGCGGTCCATTTTCAAAAATTTGTCTCTAATTTCTTAACCAAATGACATTTTTGAGTGAAAATTTCCAGTTTGGGGTAGTTTCATGCGCAGATTTCAAGTATAACATTAAAAACACAATCCTAGCTATCATTCATATTTCATTGATTAAAATAAACTTAAATACATCATATGCGGAAATTGAAAAATGCATGTCTTTGTTTGTATATAATGTTGGGTGCGGTCAATTAACCATTTTGAAAATTTACAGAACTGTTGTCCATAGGTATAGATATATACTGAAGAAGTTATGAGATGGTAAGTTGTCCTGTTTAAGAAAAAGAAGCTTTTAAAGTTATGATATATTTCTAGGTATACAGAACAACTTGTAGTCACAACTTGAATACCCTTCTTCATCTACATTGTATTTCTATAGCAATATAAACGGATTTAAATCAACATAGATAAGTACACTGAAATTATATGTCATCAATTTCTCTTTTTGAGAGAGAGAAAAGCCTATACCTGTAGAAAACATTTGATTGATTTTATATATATAAATATATATTGTCAAATGCTATAAATGCATGTAGTAAATCTGAATATTGTATATCTTTGCTAGATTTATGTCCTCAAAGAGATCCTTTATTGAAAAATTTCCCCTAATTTCCTTCAGAAGACCTTTTATTTTTCGTTATATTTCCTATACCTTCTCATAACTGCCCACTAGTAGTTTCCCTGTAACTGTTAAAATCATTTGCTTCCTGTAACTGTTAAAATAATTTGCTTCTTGTTTTTGGTTTCTTTTCTTAGATAATAAAAATTTACACATTCATGCAAATATCAAAATACAGTTGTTATGAGGCCATTCTCTAACTAACCACAAAACAAAATGTATTTTGATGATTATTGAAGGGTAAATATTGGTCAACAGCTTGGCAGACATTGCTGGGGTACCATAAAAGCCAGACTCCAATACCCATGACCTAGACACTAACAACAAAAAGGACCCTCAACACCAGAAGGTTTTCAATTTCCATATAATAGTAGTTGATCACAGTTGGTTGTGAGCATCCTACAATCCCGATTTAATCTGTTATAAGTCATTTATCAATCTAGATCCTTTTGTTGTTGGTCCTCAAGGGTCCTGTAACGAAGGATCTAGAGTCTGGTTTTTACGGTATGCAGACAGGCATGATTTGTAGTGTATGATGTTATGTGATGACTTATATTGTGGAGGTGCTTCCAAATCAACCCATGTGATGTGATGTGATGTAAGGCATGATGAGGTAATATTTATTTTGAGACATGTGTACTCATGGGCAGATTTATCAGTTAGGAGTCAGTTTTGGTTTAGGTTGCAGGTGAGAACACAATTTAAGAAAATAAGTATGTCGGTTAAAATTTTGGAGAGCTGTTCTCTTGGTAATCTGTTGGGGAGGTATGTCACAAACTAAGTTTTTAAAAGACGTCTGGTTTAAAATTGCTTGCAGGATGAAGCAGTGACGAGAAATATCTTGTAATATGGAGAACAGGCTTAGAAGACAGTATAGGCAGCACAATATGTTATCATCACGAGCACACAGTTCTTAAGAGGTATGCAAGTACAAAAACAAAATGTTGCAATCCGTTCAAAAAAGAAAAACACACTGCCAGAGGCTTCTTGAGAGAGATTAGCTTAGAAACTGCAAAAGAAATGAAAATTTTAGGAATCAATGTTACTCCCGGAGACAAATTATGTCCTGCATGCAGGATCGAAACTGACAAGCACAAAGAGTAGCTCCCTACAGGCTCATATTCTTCCAGTAAAGTAGACCACGATGATATCAATGAGCAAATGGAATTGGAAATAAGTGTTGAAGACAGTAGAGAATTTCTGAGCTCTACTCTTAATGAAGCAGAGGTAAGTCCATTGAAGTTACATGCTATTGGTCTATAATTTCCAAGGAAAACGAACGGAATACCAATGATTCAGATATCATGGTAGATCTGATGAAGGAGAAAATTAAAGTATCATCTCGGAAAGTCAAGATACAGATTTTAACGATGACACCTTTCTCATGGACTGTAAGAAAAACTGCTAACTTCTTTGGAGTCTCAAACTACATGGTCCGACAAGCATTCAAACTGCGTAACGAGCATGGTATCTTTGCAAGCCCAGAGCATAAGAAAGGACAAGCATTATCAGATGATGTTGTGCTCCTTGTTACAGATTTCTATTGTGATGATGAGAATAGCAGGCTACTTCCAGGGAAAAAGGATTATGTTAGCATTGGAAGGAATCAACATTTGCAGAATATGTTAATCCTTTCGAATCTAAAGGAGCTCTATTCATCATTCAAAAAGCAATTCAATGATATCAAAATTGGCTTTTCTAAATTTTGCATGCTCAGGCCAAAATGGTGTGTAACTGTTGGGGCTTCTGGTACATATTCTGTTTGTGTCTGCACTTCCCATTAGAATATTACGTTGGGCTCAATGCAATAAAGCTAGACAAGGATTACCATCACCTGTTAGAATTGATTGTTTGTAGCAGAGATAAGAAAGAATGTATGATCCATCTTTGCCCTAACTGCCCTGAAATTGAACCCCTGAAGAACTACTTAGAGAACAACTGAATGTGAGACCCAGTGACCAAGATGAAACGAGTGCAGATGCAAATGAAGTAGATAATATCTTCGCCGAGGAAGAGGATTACAGTATAACATTCAATCAATGGACTAACACAGACAGGGCAGAGCTGATTAAACAAACAGCACCGCTTTCAGACTTCATAGAGCTTGTGGCTGAGAAGTTAGACAAGATCACTGTTCATTGGTTCATAGCTCGCACCCAAGGGAAGCAGTGTAAGGAAGACTTGAAAGAAAGCAAAGTCATTGTCTTTGTTGATTTTGCTGAAAATTATAAGTTTCTTGTACAGGATGAAATACAGGGATATCACTGGAACAAATCACAATGTACCTTACATCCAGCTGTTGTGTACACAAAGAAGAATGGTCAGTTGGAGGATCACTCCATATGCTTCATATCAGATAATCTAAATCACAATGTAGATATGGTGTACCAAATTTTAAAAGAAACTTCAAAGCACATAATTGAAAGCATCAATCCTCAAGTGAAATCTGTCAACTACTTCTCTGATGGATATGCTGGCCAATTCAAAAACTGTAAGAATTTTCTCAACTTATGCTTCCATTGTGCTGATTTTGGTACTAATTGCACATGGTCATTTTTTGCTACAAGTCATGGCAAGTCAACATGTGATGGTGTTGGAGGCACAGTTAAAAGAATAACATCACAAGCAAGTTTGCAACTACCATTTGATAACCAAATTCTAAGTGCAGTTGAAATGTTTAAGTTCTGCAAAGAGGAAATCAAAGGAATCAACTTCAAATTCATACCAAAGGAAACAATGGAAGTAACAAGGGCAAACCTCAAGACAAGATTTTTGAATGCAAAGACAGTACCTGGTACTAGGAGCTACCATCATTTCGTTCCCTTGTCCAGTTCGTGCATTGGTGCAAAAAGAACGTCAATTGATGAAAAATATGCCTTAAAATTTGATTTTGCATTGAAAGTAGAGCAAATTTGCACTAGCTTCTCACTAAATTCTTTTACAATCTGTCTGTATGACAAGAAATACTGGATCAGGCTGGTAGAGGAAATTGATTCAGCTCAAAAAGACATCAAAATAAAGTTTATGCATCCGAAATGCCCAGCAAGGTCGTATTCCTGGCCAATGAGGGATGATGTATGTTGGGTACCAGAGGAAGACATACTTTCCACAATTAATGCCCCAACAACAGCAACTGGAAGGCAGTACAAACTACTTGCAGCTGATAAGCTTGATTATCACGAAAACATTTTGAAGCAAAATAACATCTAGATCCACTTATATTGCTATAACAATACAATGTAGAGAAGAAGGGTATTCAAGTTGTGACTACAAGTTGTTCTGTATACCTAGAAATATATCATGACTTTAAAAGCTTCTTTTTCTTAAACAGGGCAACTTACCATCTCATAACTTCTTCAGTATATATCTATACCTATGGACAACAGTTCTGTAAATTTTCAAAATGGTTAATTGACCGCACCCAACATTATATACAAACAAAGACATGCAATTTTTCAATTTCCGCATATGATGTATTTAAGTTTATTTTAATCAATGAAATATGAATGATGGCTAGGATTGTGTTTTTAATGTTATACTTGAAATCTGCGCATGAAACTACCCCAAACTGGAAATTTTCACCCAAAAATGTCATTTGGTTAAGAAATTAGAGACAAATTTTTGAAAATGGACCGCATCAAAAATCGGGCGTAGCCACCATTCTTAAGGGCGTAAACGATCATAATATAAAAAGCAATATCTCAGAAACAAGATGTTATAGCAGGCTGAAATTTTTTCTGTAGTGGTTTTAAGACATGGTGAACAGTTTGAAGAAAAATATAGAAAAATCTGAGACATTGGTGTCAAGGCTGTTTGAAATGATATGGAATTACCCGTAATTTACATAATACTTTAAAAAAACCGAAGGTAAAAAATATATTTCTGTTCTCTGGCATAGTCAGCCGTGGAATATCAGCGCAATTCCTTGAAACAATTGTTTAAAGTTAAGTGAATCTCATCATAATAAACAATATTTAGGAGTGCGACAATTCATATTTCGATTAATCCTATTTTCAATGAGTCGCCAAATTGTCAATTGATGCAACGGAAATAAACGTCATTCGACCTTAATTGCATATTTGAAAATAAATCTGACTCACCAGTCAAACTCCTTTCCTTTCCTCACGAGGACGTTGTAGACTCCTTCAACGACAATCAGCACAAGGCAGACACTAAAAGCCCACCATGCCGAATTATTGGCAACCATGTAGGCAAACCAAATACACACAAATCCATGTCCGATAAAGAGAAATCTCGGGAGAAAGGCTTTTATAAAAAGAGTAACTAATTTTGTCATCTTCAAATTCAAATGACAAAACAAAGGAATTAAAAACAGCAAACTTTCCAAGTAATAGCGTATTTATCTCTCCTGTTTAAGCTCTCTTGAGTTCAAACATTGTGTAGCAAACGGTAAATTACTTCACGAACAGCGATCAAATAGCTAAATGGTGATCTTTGCACTAGCAAACAAAAAAACCGGGGGTGAGTAAACCCGCAGCTTGAACAAATATTCATCAAAAAGCTCCATTGTCCCTTTATCTTTGAGCTTGCAATTACAAAAATCAGTCTTTTTATCCCATTCAAGTTTGAATGAGTAATGTACAAACTTTGATTTGTTCCTAGTTTGCTTTGCAACATAAAACTTTTTGGGTTAAATCTCCAAACGACCCCCCTCCAAGTTAGGTGTCGCGACAACTAACATTCTGGCTCACCATGGAAACGCCATAACACTTAGCGGAACTTCGTCCCCGCACGGGTAAACGACAACGAAAAACAAAACGCACCGTCGCTGACGTCAGAGGAAACAAACAGTTTCGATTCTTTGCAAGTTTTTGCAAGAAAAACTTCTGACTTTAAAAGAAAGGTGCTTGAGTTGATCACCAATTCAGTGAAGTTAAAAACGCGTGGTACACGCATTTTCATAAGAAAGTATTAAGAAAGTAAGGTTCTAGTTAACATTTTTCCAGAATTACTTTTCTCCTAGTTTTGAATACAAATCAATTTTTAATGTACACATTTTCTTATAACACCTCTGGAGGGACCATTATGGAAACAAGATCGTATTGACCCTTTTAATGCTATCCCTGCCATTTTTAACCTGGGGTGTTTTTAGTCTATGTTTTTAACTTTTATCTGTAAATTTTATATATCTGTAATTAGATCTTTATTTTTTCTTAATTTTAAATTGTAATTTATTTGATGGCAAAATTATACATACATACATACATTAAGCAAGGGACTAGCTAGTACCTAGTTTCTTACATTTGGTTGATTATAGTAAACAAAGATTGATTTCTTAAATGTTTTTTTTTAACACCAAAGCGCGTAAGAGCTACTTTTTAGATTGAAAAGTAACGCTAAGAAAAGCTGAATTCATGCTGGACCTCAACATTTTTTAAATTTGTGATTCTGAGCTTTGAGCCTGGAAGCATTCTTAAGCGACACAATGTGTAAATCGGATAAGAAACGAGAAAGAAAGCTCCAATCTTTGTTACTGTTTTTAACAATTCAGGGAAGGAAACATGTGCAATACAAGCTTATTGAATGATCTTTCAACTTTTCGCTTGAGAGCCACGCTTGTCTTGTATACTAAAAAATCTCGAGAAAGTTGAACTTGTCTATAAAATCTATAAAAGCTTGTGCTTTTGAAATTTCAAACCTCAATTTTCCTAAAAAATCTATTCTTATGAAAAGAAATGTGTAGGATAGCAAAGCACAGCAAAGCATAGCATAGCATAGTAAAGCATAGCATAACATAGCATAGTATAGCTTAGCATAGCATAGCATAGCATAGCATAGCATAGCATAGCATAACATAGTATAGCATAGCATAGTATAGCATAGCACAGCACAGCAAAGCACAGCACAGCATAGCATAGCAAAGCATAGCATAGCACAGCATAGCATAGCATAGCCTAGCATAGCAAAGCACAGCATAGTATAGCATAGCATAGCATAGCAAAGCACAGCATAGTATAGCATAGCATAGCATAGCATAGTATAGTATAGCATAGCATAGCAAAGCACAGCACAGCATAGTATAGCATAGCATAGCATAGCATAGCATAGCAAAGCACAGCATAGTATAGCATAGCATAGCATAGCATAGTATAGTATAGCATAGCATAGCATAGCAAAGCATAGCATAGCATAGCATAGCATAGCATAGCATAGCATAGCATAGCATAGCATAGCATAGCATAGCATAGCATAACATAGCATAACATAGCATAGCATAGCATAGCACAGCAAAGCATAGCATAGCATAGTATAGCATAGCATAGCATAGCATAGCATAGCATAGCATAGCATAGCATAGCATAGCATAGTATAGCATAGCATAGCACAGCAAAGCATAGCATAGCATAGCATAGCATAACATCACAAACACAACACAACAAACATAACAAGAAAAACGAAATAAAAAACACAATTGAAAAAGCAGAACTCCGAAGATTCTAGATCTCTTTTAATTGGCTGGTAGGCATAAAACTTCTTCAAAAGCCTCGAAAATTCCTATTTTCCAAATTCAAAATCCTCTCATCTTCCCTAAAAAATTCTGGTATGAAATAAAACTTCCTCAATTCATATGAAACTTTCCCAATCTCAATCCATAAATGTTAAATGAATGGAATGGACATCTAGATATTTTCAAGAAATGCAATAAGCATTAAGAAACTGGAAAAACGCAATCTTTACGCATGCTTCCTATAAAAATGACTGTGGTTTAGAGACAGGTCTATGTTTAAACAAAATCTATACCGTTCCGTAACGCAATAAATCCTCAATAAAAACGCAACAATAAATCAGTGCAGTAGCGCACTGAAGAACAATGTCTTAACGTTGACATCTAGAAGTCGACACCAACACACCCGAGAAAGCTGGACCGCCAAAATATACATTGTTTTCCCTTAATGAAGGAACTAGAATGCAAACATAATATTTTACAAGATCTGTTAATCTGGTCCTGAAAATATATCTTTATTTGTCAGTATCAGAATATTTTCGTACCAAAAAACAACCAATTTTGATTGGTTGATCTATTTAGAGAGCACCTCCTTTAAATAACTTTCGCACATTTAATTTTGTCTCTGTATTTGTATTTATATATCAAATTAATTTCTCTTTCATTGTGTTATATTCACGTTCGTTAAGATATTATTGTACTTTGGTTTTTTTATATGTTTAGCTGGAATTTGATATGTATGAATGATCTGGAATTCAAATCAAAACATAAACTGAACTGAAGAGTCCAAAAAAGGATAATATAATATCGACTTGTTAAGGGGACGGCGAACATTAAAGAGCCACCAGGTAAAGTCATTAAATGATTAGAAATTGTAGCTGTAAAAAGCATTCAGGGAATACAATAGTATCAAAGAAGACACCACAAGGCTAAATCACAAGGAACGAAACCACAAGGACACAAGGAACCACCCCTTCGAGATGAAATTGATTCCGAAGAATATGAATTCAAAGACTAACCAAAGTTGATTGAAAATAAGTCTTCTCCAATTAAGAATTTACAATATTTTACATTCAAGGGTGCTTAAAATCCTGTTTAATATAATAACATTTTTGCTACCAGCTTAGTCCCCCCTGTTCTTACAGTGTAAGGCTGCCACAATCTGTCTTTGCAAGGGAAGAGATGGCGTCATAATTAAAGGGAGTGGAGGGAGAGGTGGGAGAACTGGAGGAGGCAATAAAATTCTGAAAAAACAACCAAAACGAGCGTAGGTTGAAACAAAGGGAAAATTGAAAACGTCTGTTCTTCCCACCAGCCACATTTTTAGCACTCCTTTATAATTCTAGAATACTTTTTCAACAGTAACTGCATGGTGAAATACAAATCAATTTGATGCTGAAACACAAGTATCCTTTGCCATTTTCCTTAGAATTCAGCCAGGAAGCCAAATCCTCCAATCCTCAACGGTGATCGGATATTAAAGTTTGCTCCATGTTGCAGTTGCTCTAAATGACTATGAAGAGATTTTTTCAAAAAAACTTATCTTTTGCACCGTACCTCCATAAAAGCAAACTGCATCGATTCTAACTCTTCAGTCTCAAACCACAAAATATTTGCAAGCAGGTACTTATCTGTACTCAAGGGTATCATCCCTCACTCATTCGGCTTGTTAGTTTCTCTTCGCCGACGATCCGTTGCGATGTTGACTTCTATTTTTCAGTTTCATGTGAAGCAAATTCGAGGGCAGCTTGAATACGTGCGCGGCTATAATGTAGAAAAGTAAGTCAAAGAAAAAGTTTACCATAAGAAAAACTTCTTGCTAAAATTGCAATCTTATTATTGCATTAAAAATTTCAAATATTTTAATTATTCAAACACATAGCGATGAAATTCGGGAAAAATGTGTGTTAGTTGTTGCTAACATTCTCGGTAGTTGAAGATTGATGTACATTAAAATCATTTTTGTTTAAATTCTTTCTAGCGTTGGACAGGTTTAAATTCAGGAGGAGTCTTCGTGCAGTAGGATGCACCATTATAAGGTTTTTTCATTTTGACTATCTAGCCACATGAGCAGAAATCCGTTAGTCAGCTTTAGATTTTCATTGGCCATACCTCATCAACATATCAACTGATTATGCCAACTTAGAGGTACGTTTAGTGTTTTTAAGATTCACAGCCAAGATTTAAAATGCTAAATAAGAATTTTGTGACGCACCAAATTAGCCACTTTAGAATCACTAGCTCACGTGTTCTACTCCATAACAGCAAAACACACAGCAGATTGTACCTCTGTAGCATTATCCTATCTCTATGGTTTGTAGTCTATTCAACACAAGCCCTTTTAGCACTTAATCGGATCCAACCGGATTACCGAAATCTATAAATGTGGGTGTTATCAGAGTCAACATCATGACGTCAACAGCATAGAAGCTCGCGGCAATGAGAGACGGTGTTCAGAGGTCTGTTGAAATAGCCAAAGCGAGGAGTTTGCATGCAAATCTAAGCCTTTGATTGTGTACGCCAACTTTTGGCCTCACTGTTTATGTTTATCATTTTGCTGCTTGGACTAATGTGAACACACGGCTTCATTCTTTTCGCTCTAAAAGCTGATTAATTGAAAGCCTTCTTAGAAAAGCAATTATTTGATAACAGAAGTCTGCGTTCTGTTGATCCTGTTGAGCAGGGGAACCAGCTCGTTGTGTGTACAATTTAAACTAATCGATATTTATAACAAAGGATATATATCAAAATTGAAAATAAGATGCATGCTTCGCTCGTGTTAGAGGAGCTCTGCCCCAGAGTTCTAATTCCTTTTTTAGCGCAGTAGTAACCAGAGGATTTTGATCATAGAAAAGTTTCACCCAGGCAACCAACTAAGTTTCATACATGCAATCTCTGTGAACTTGCTTTGTCTGTGAGGTCAGAGCAGAGAATTTAGTAGAATGCCATGTGATGCTTTGCTTAGCAACACAACCTCTCAAGTAATTTCATCATGTTAGTTACCTTCCACAACGACTTGCTGGCCGTGCATTGGAAGATGAAGTCGAGGGCCTTTCGATTTCCTCTTTTTGTATTCTCCTTTTAGATGAAGCTCCTACAAAATATCACATAAGATCAATTTGAAAAATATTTCTATATTAGACACATAGAATACAAGAAATGATCGCAAAATAAACCTTCTGAAATTCTAATAATTCATAAAAAATTCCCAAAAACCTTGGGTTTAACTGTGCCAAGCCACAAAGCATTTGATGTTTTCGCTTTAACAGGGTTATAGACATGCCGCAATTGGTTGTCGCTAAGATTATAAGAATTTTGCAATTGAAAGTAAAATTCGTGTGCACAGAATGAAAAAATACAAATTAAATTAAATTATAATAGCAAAAGCTTCATCCCGTTCTGTCACTCTGTTGAAGCCTCGCATGTCAGCGTGAAATATCACTAAATTTCATTTTATTAACATACTTTCGTTTCAGAAATAATTTTTCCTAAATTCATCAATCGGGGCTGTTGCTGCTCGTTGTAATTAAGCATTTGTAAAAAATCATGATAATGAACATGTATACACAATCTAAACCTTCTATCTTAATCATTTCAGAGATATCGCAACACATTTCATGGTAAACTTTCAACGAGAAATATTTTTTACGAGTTTTAGAAGGTACTGAAAAACTCCGTTTTCACGATAAAGACAACTCAATCTTCATAATGGGAAATGGCAACACTTACATCTTTATACCTCCAGCTATTTAAATGAATAATAAGCTTCTATTAGCCGTCACAATCACTATCTAATCCTTTAAGAACTCTGTTATGAATATTTTTATTCGTCTTAAAGTTAAGAGATATACTATGAGTCTAAGTGTTCGTAAGATGGTCATAACATGAAATCAAAATAACATATAGATAGCCAACCAGGTTCAGATGGTCGAACGTCATCTGTTTCTGTGATAGAATTCGAGCGGAGAGAATCCAAAAGGCTGTTCATTGCAACAAATCTAAAAGAATTAATACAAAAAGTAGGTTAGCATAAGAAGAACAATTTGATTAGCGCCATTGATAGGACAAAAAGGAAGGGCACCTTCACGGAGACAGCCTTTGACATTATTTTCAAACATATTTTAAATCTTTAACATTAAATGAATAACTTGACGTTAATCAGGCACTGAAACATTTGTTATATTGCGAGTAATTTTATCAAGGAAAAAATATATTCAATTTTTAATATGCTGGATAATGTTTCTCTGATTCTAAAATTTAATTTTGTATCCCTTAATTAAAAACAATCGGACTCAACTTAAGTACACCCTCTATCAAAGCTTGCTTTCCAAGCATCAAGTCTTCTTTTGGACGAAAATGCTTACTTGTAACTTATAGAGTATTTTTAGATCTGCTAAAAGCATCCTGAAAAATGAAAACATTCATCATAGCAATCGTTTCGGTTGTGATCACGTTCGACGCACGTTCTATTTTCACTCCCTGCTTATATCTACAAGTTCGGTAAAAAATATCTGATTCAGAAACCACGAAAAAAAAAATTTTGGGTGTAAAAATATTCTATAGATTCAAATGATAAATCAAGTGATTTCAAATGAAAAAAGATCGAAAGCAAATCTCCCTGAGCATCACGTCTTGACAAAAAACATCGGACTGTTTTTACTAAATTATTTTCCAAAGTAAAGTTTTAGCCATACATATTTCTCATTTTTTGCGTTTTCAGAGTGGTTGAAAACTTCTTAAGAAAATTTTCAGCAGTGCCGCCATCTTGTGGCGGTTTGTCCAATACTTTTTGAGGGGATTGTACTATCCTATACTTCCTGAGTTAGGTCAACTTTAGCCATACCTTGATGTGATCATGCTCTCGTACATCGATAGTTCACTATTCATCAAGTTGATTTGATCCTTAACCATCTTTGTAGACAATCCTGAAAGCAGATCGGGTTGGATTGTGTTATAATGTTTAAACGCTGTTTTATAGTATGAAAATACTAGCATATTACAAATTCTAGCATATTAATGCAAAATGGTTAGAAGACATGCATTACCCGAAAGAAAGAGACGCGGTGGAAACAAAATAAATTGTTAATGATTGGTCGTGATGGTGATGGCGAAAGTCTTATAAAATCAATTTTTGAACCTATTTTTTACGACGCTAGTATTTCATTCAGTGTTCACAACATTACTACTTTTCTAAGGGTGGTTTTTTGCATTTATCGACACTGGCGTAATTTAAAAAACTGCCTATTTCACAACTGTTCTTTCTGCAACAAGCACAACAGAGACGTGGCAAAAGATGATTATTTATCTGAGACAAGTTTTACAAATTGTATTCAAAAATGGCTTTGAAAAAAAACAAAAATTTGAGCAAAATGAAGCTTTTCGTCTGACACTCTTCAGAGAATAAAACGTCCGAACATAGACCGAAAACACTACGCTCGGAAATATATATACCCAGTTGTGGATCGAACTGCGCTAATCAGAAACGCGAGCAAATTGTATTCAACGAAATCAGCCTGTGTAGAACACCGGGGGTCTAGGGCCGTGAAAGAACCTATAATTTACTTAAACATCCGACAACTGTTGAAACTCTTATGATAAACATTCCCAAACATTGCCAAACTTTTATAGCAATAAAGAAAAATATTATTTTTTCAAGAAACATATGTACCCCTTTCAGATATGCGTATTATAAAAATACTTTCAAAACGCAACGAAATATTTCATCATATAAGAAAAGACAAAAGAAGTCCTTCACATTCCACTCTAATAATCTTTCTTTCACGCACCTGCTGACGCTGTCATTGGTCGCATAATATGCCGTTCTCCAGACTTCAGGTGAATATTGCCAAGATGATGCTGCGAAAAAAGAAATTGATGGATTACATATTACCTGGTGAATAATGAACTAACAAACGATAAATGAAAATTATGTTGTGAACACAACATCACACTATAACAAGTTTAAAAGCTCGGAAAATATTCATTTTTCAAATATAAGTTGCCTTTCTAGAAAAATTTATCTTAGTCATGCACAGATGAATGACATCCTCGCCCCCATCCCTTTTTTAAGAGAATTCACATCAATCTTGTAAATTTCTGCTATTGAATAAAAAGGTGTTAAAAAGATCGTAAGCAGAATATCAATTGTTTGCTGTAAGAAAAAATGTTGTATTTAACAAAAAAGTATATTTAATACACTATATACTATATATATAATATACTATATACTATATATATAATAAACAAGACGTACCCCATCAAGTATTTCTAATCTCGGAAGAATTTCTTGGACTTTATGACTCCATGTTATATTGCTGTAAATAAAGAATTTGCATAAAGTTCCATGATATAAGCCAGTAATGGAAGTAATTCTTATAAGACTTGATCTTAGGACAGAAGACCAAAGTGCTGGATTGTAATCAATTATTCGATATTCATTGACAAAAAACAGCAAGTAAAACCGACGTACTTAAAGTTGATTATCAGCAAACGGCAAAGGTGATTGCTTACAAAACTGGATTTCTAATTCAAAAAAAGCCTTATTTTTTGATAAAAATACTAGCTTTTCGTGATGAAAAGGATAAAATCTCTTACCCACTTCTTTCGATGTCTTCCTTTACCTTATTGCCTAGAAGGAATGATAAAAAAGTGAAAATCAGAGATTGAAGCACTGGCAAGTTAAATTAGCATCAAACTCTGTGGATCGAGTTGAGTTTCGTTGATTATTTTTCGATTCTGCATACAATTCTAAAAAAATATATTACCAATGAATACTATAAGCAAGAAAAAAGATTTAATTTTATTGATTCAGGAATTGATTTAAGTTTAAAAATACCCTCCTAGTTACAAACTTTCACCAAATAGAGTAAATCTAAAATTTATAGTATATCAAGAAGTTGAAAACAGTTTAATACTCGGAAAGAAATCTTTTGGAGAACAGGACGTCGATGATATACATATAATAAGACGTAAACTTCAAAAACAAAGAATCTAAATACAAACACATACCTTCTAAGTACAACTCTATCAATTCTTTGAGCTGCTTTAGGTGTAACTAGAAAGGAGAGAGATATTGTTAACATAGCAATATAAGGCGTCGACATTGGTAACCAAAAGAAAGGAACAATTTCTTTTTCAGTGAGATTTCATTCTCTCAAAATTCAACAAGCAATAGCCAATGAAAAGCGCAATACACTGCAAGTTTTTGCTTCAATTGAACAACAAACATCTAGCTTCATTAAGAACTGATGCCAGATATTCAGCATTCATATTTAGAAAATATTATATGTAGCCATGTCTATATTACTAAAAAGTTAAATGGAGCTAGAAATATTTGTTCTGACATTTTGTATCTACAGGCACGGATGGTAAAAAAAAGCGAAGAGGCATTATAATAACTTAGAAACATTTTCTAGACTTAAGTCATTCACAGGAAATTTTATTGATGAAAAGCGGTCATGCCAAGATTGATGATTTTTCACCTTGTAGCTATAGCAAATATTTGCGAAAGAGACACATGAAGGCATTTCATACCGTACCATGTATCACTATGGCAAAGATATTTTTTAGAGACAACAAATCTGTAAACGGAGCCAAATTGGTCACTCACTATTTCTTCCCAAACAAAGATTGAATTGTGTGCTAAGTCAAGAACTTCAAGATTTGGTAACTGCCCAGAGATGTGCTGGAAGGAAGGAAATAAAACTGCCAATAAGTTGAAGCGAATTTAGTTTTGACAGATTTGTTTACCGTGCGAATAGTAGCAATATATTTACTGTAAAATGTTTCAAGGTCCCATTGAAAAAATTAGGAAGGTCCAAATACATTTAATGAATATTACAAAATAAATATTAAAAAAAATATTAGATTAATTTATGAAAGAGACCCATGGAGTCTGCAAAAAAGGAATATGTAAAGTTTTGAAGCTTTTCACTCTTCAGAGTATACAACGTCAGAATAAGGGTCCGAAAGAACATCATTATAATATTTCATATTACTATAATATTAAATATATCGGTAATCTTTTACCGACAGCCTTGATATTTTGTTTTTTGAGGCATCGATTCTCTGAACTGATCTGAAATGAAGTATTGGGGTTTTAATGCTAGAACCAATAAAACTTAACAAAATGAAATAACGAAACCAGATTAGTCTATTACCAATGTAAAACATTTTGAAAAAAGTATCGTGATAACAAGACTCTAAACTCGCATAAATAAAGCTTGATTAGCTACTTAAATAGACGACATGTAATTCTTATAGATTTATCAATTATTGTTGTGAGTGGAATAATTTAATTTTTAGTGGTATGCTTTATGTATTTGGTAAAAACTTGGCTCACTATCGAGCCAATCATATATTACATAAAAAGTTGCGAAAATACCTTGAGTTGCCTAAAGATGTTAAATCAGCTAACAGATTATTGCTGATTTTCACGACCTGCGGATGGAGACAAAATGGTGATAATTTTACATTTCACCGAGCATATGGCATAGCACAATGAATAACAACTAAAACTTTCAAAGTTTTGAAAACTGTTATAGAAATTGGATATCAAAAACTATATAGCTTAATATTTAACAGGGAACAAAACAGGAAGAGATATTCTAGTTTATAAATTATTATACATATGGCTTAAACGAAAGTAACAAAAACTTGCTAATAAAAATCCTTTAACTCTTTATCAAGAAGACTAATCATCAGGACAGTCTTCTTTCAAGTGGGTCATCCCCCTTCATTTAGTCAAAGAAAATGTGCAATAATGAAAAAGTTAAACACGCATGCTCTATAACTGCAAGGATGGGGGATGGCTCATCTGAAACAGACACTCATCTGTCCAATGCCCATCACCTAAAAAAACTTTGAAGCCTTTCATATGAACATTAACAGAAACACGAATCAAGACATTTCAACCTCAAGAAAAAATGTATTTGTACAATAAAGTAAAAATCACTTGATTTGACTTACTGATAAATTTGGTAAAGCTTTTATGCCATTTAAGTCTGTCAACCGATTGCTTGAAAGGTCTATTTCTTGCAGCTAGAAAAAACATTAAACATTAAAGCCTTGAAAAAATCGATTTCGACCCCAAAGAAAAGAGTGAAGTGTAAACTTTTAAATTTGTTAACTTAGACATTCCATGATATAAATCATCTTAAATCTATCATGTGGCAAAGGAAAGAAGGCCAACCTATTCAAAATTTGAGAGATGGATGATAATTATTGAAATACATGGAAAACCTAGAGTGACAAATTTATACCAGGATGGAACTTCAAATGGAATTTCTCTTTGCAATTGCAACAACACTAAAATACCGATAACCCTTAACTAAGTGATTCAAACATGTTCAAAGAATAACATAAAATGAGTGAACCGCTGTTGATCAGATAGAACAAAGACAAAACCAATCACAAAACTACAACTGTAATGTTGCTGAGAAGGCTATTGAAAAGCATGCTGGAATGGAAAAATAAACATTTTATAAGATAATGAAGTAGACTGTTCACTACAGTCAGAGGTGGAATACTGAGACCCCTAATTCATATTTTAAGAGGGGAACCAAAAAAACCATTTTTTTAGAATACTTTAAAATGACATATAGTGAGTCATAACCTGTCCAAAAAGTGTGTAAGCCATAAGGAAGATGAAGGAGGACAAAATATGAATATTCTAAAATGGAAAGTAAGCAGATGTGAGGACCTCTCCGAAGACCCCCTTTTAACCATATTACAAGAACTGACTAAACCCCGGGAAGAGGACTTTTAGTGAGTTAGAGAGAGGGACTGTTCGAATCACGTTGAGGAGTTGTAAAGAGTATTTGGTTTTTATAAAGATTTGCGTTGGAAAACTATGTCGTGTTTTGTGTGTTTAATACTTGAAGCTAATTGATTTCCACTCGAACCGGGCCACACAGACTTATGTGCCAAGATTGCATTGGTGAAAATACAGCACAGCATACTCTGTGTCCACTTGGTACAAAAATTCTCTTCTCAGTTATCTCATACTTCAATATTAGTTTAGCAAGAAAAGTCACTGTTGTAGCAAACAAACTTTACAAGAACAAACCTTTTTGCAGCAAGATGCATCAGGGCATTGAGAAAGTTGATTGCCAGATAAGTACAGTTCTTCAATATAAGGAATGGCTGACAAAAACTGACAAAGAGAGAAATTAACTGTTTAAAACATTTCTATAATAGTGAAAAAGCAAAAAAAGTTAAAAAGGCTAGTTGAAAACTTCATTGTAAATTCGCAGGCTTGTCCATCCAAATAAAAGACATGTAAAACATGTATTAATCATTCATTGTCAACTCAATTTGATTCAATGAAATAAGAACTCTTGTCAGAAACAAAAACAGTTTACAACTATCTGACTAGCAATCAGCTCTCTAAGAAATTAAAAGATAAATTCTCCAACTACTGGAGTAAAATAAAAAGTAGAACTTCAAGTTGAGTTGATTCCTCCAAATTATGGTACAGTTTCAATGACTTTTTCTTTTGGTTTGTTAGCTGTTTCAGCAAGTCTTGATACTCACCTCCATTCTGTTTATATTATTGTTACTCAGGTCTAAAAATGTTATATTGCTGCAATGAGTAAGTTCTTGTGCACTTATAGTTGCAAGTCTGTTTGATGCCAAATTGAGGAATTTCAAGCTCCTTAGGCCTTTTAGCCCATCACCTAAAAATTTTAAGTGTTAAATGGTAAAACTGCAATGATAACAAGCAAGGAATTTAAAACCAAAAACAGAAATAATTTACAACAATAAAAACAAAGTCTGTGACTGAAATAACTTTTCCAGTACTGAAACTTTTGTTACATTTCTCCAGCAAAATATAGGCTTTACCTATGCAAGCAAACAAAATTATTGTAAATGATGGAAAATGAGAACAATCAACAAAGTTTTGAAAATGATACTCATTCATCTAAAATTTGTAGCTGACTTTATAAAAATATTTTGTCTCAATAAAAGACAAAGAAAATGCGAAAGGTTATAAACTGATTCATTTACCTATTGTTCTTATCTTATTGTGCTGTAATTGAAGATTCTGCAGCCTTCTCAATCTGAAAAAAAGATTGGAATCTTGTTACAAGTAATTTTTCACCCACTAAAAATTGCAATTTTCCTTCCTAGAAATGATGACACACTGCTAGACAAAATTATGTCCCCCCCCCCAAAAAAAATCCCCAAAATGTAACTTCCCTGTTCAACACAATAATCCATTTTAATTGTGTAGTTCCAACCTGGGTGGTGCCAGAAAGGGGGCTGGGGGGCTCCAGTCCCGACTTTTTTGCAAAAAGTGTTTTCAGGAAAATAAAAAAAATAAAATAAAAGAATAGTGCAATAAATCCTGTTATTGCTTAATTTTCAAGGAATAAGAGGTCCATTGGGCCTTAGTAATGAAGTTCATTTCAAGACTGGAATTAATCAAATGTACTAAAAGCATGCCTTAAAAAAGCAAAATGTTTTAAACAATTGCAAGAAAATGACTGCAAGAAATATTTTGAAATGTATTTTAAGCTTATCAAAAGGGCATGGTCACAAAAATTTTTCGTTCAGGTATATTTAGAAAGCCTCTTCTTTCAGGTATACCTAGGGCCTCCAAAAACGTCTCGCTGGCCCTTCTACTGTACCGCAAGCATAACCATTGCCCCATAAAATCATAGGCATAAAATATCAAGAAGCATTAATTAAATGTGTGAAGCACTTATTACAAAAATAGTATTTTGCAAGTTAGTTCATTTTAAAAAAAAAGGGGCAAGAGTCAAATGAGATTTGGTATGGATAAATCATCAACTAAAGCAAAAAAACCAAGTTAAAAAAACAAAACAAAATTGATCTTTCAAAGACAACTCACCTTCCAAGGCCTTCTATTGAAGTAACTTGGTTTGAGTATAACTTCAATTCATGAATTTCCTTCAAAAATATAAACAATATTGTCATTAAAATAAAAAAAATCATTAGTTTTCTAAAATTCTAGAAAAAAATAAATTGAAAATTGTTTTTATGAGCTGTTATAGCACACATATCACAAATTTCTAAACAGGGTCAAAACTAATCTTGCCTTGGGGCACTTGGAAATGGAAATGGATAATGGAAGTGAGAGAGAAATTCTTGTTTCAAACCTATGTTAAACTAGACAAGAAAATTTATTATGTTGTTTTTATCTCTTTGTTTATTTTCATTTGAATAACACAAATACCAATATTATTGAAACAATTTCCAGTTCCACAACAACCAATTCACACATGTTATAAACTAAGCAATAATTTCACAGCCTTTGATTTTAAAAAAATCTACAAAAACTACAGAAGATAATAGCTGTCTCATAAAACTTACTGGATTCTTGTCAAGGCTTTCCATCTTTTTAATATGGTTACAAGAAAAATCTGCTGTTTTACAATTTGGAAACTAGAAAAAAACCAGACTTTTAAAAAACGCTTACACTACACTGTTGAAAACTCTTTCTCTTTTGTTGAGTGGTTGAGTGTAACCTGTTCTAGCTCAATCTTTGTTAATTCACCAAAAAACTAACCCAAAATGTCAGCATCAAATTTTATATCTAAAAGTATGCATGTAGTGAACAAAAAGAGAGAAGCTTTCACAGTTTCAAAATTAATTGCTCCTAAATAAATGCTATCAAAGCATTCCAGAAAGTGATCATCAGTATTGAAAATGAATGCCAGTTCTTTAAATCAAAACTTTTTAACAAAGCAGTTGAGAAGCAAAATCTTCAAAGCACAAACCGCATAAACAAATCCTTAAACTGTTAAAATTTGAAAAGAAAATTTCTTCCCAATAATTTACTTTGCTTTTATACTGTTACCCTTATAGTGTATTAAACTGTACATACCTTCTTTATCATTTCAAAACTTGAAAGATTTTTTGCATGAAATTCCAAACAATATACTTTTGATGGATTTTTATAGTTACTTGAACTCTGAAATTGAAAATAAAGATAGCTAATGAGAATGATTTGCTTGAACAATTTCACTCTTATGCATATATCAGGTTTCATTACAGGTCTGGTTTACCAGGAAAATTCTTTTGGTTTATCAGGATAATGGCTGGATTTTGGCACCATACCCTTTTATGGACTAGATTAAATGAAGCAGTTAAGGCCAGTTCAAGTATTGATAATTTCCGCAACTGTATTAGAAAAAAGGACCTCGAGCCCTTGCTTAAAGATAACTTATGCAATGAACATTGTAGGCTCTGCAACTTTTCTTGAAATTTTTACCTTAACAAATTACTTTTATAGATTATATGTTTTTTAATAAATTGTATGTCAAAAGTGTCCCCAATTAGTGAAAATGCTAAATCAATCTGACACTGAAAAAAGTTATTTTTTTTATTTTCATTGTTATAATTACAGTTGCCTATGCCTAGGTTATTATGGAACACCCATTTTTACAACCACATATTTAACTACAAAAAAAGGAGATAAGAATTTCTACTGACTACCAATAAATCTATTTATCAAATCAATTGTAGAGGCTAAACACTCAACCATGACGTCTCGCCCATAATGAAGGTAGCAACCTCGCATCCTACTGCTGTCATCAAGGTAGCAACAGCGGTAAAATGCTTGTCGCCGATTTGTACATTACCGAGCGCGCGTAAGCTTCCGTTTCTCCTCCAACGAATTAGAAAAATCAGTATGGTTTCTTTAAACTTCAAAAACATACGGAATTCAATGATAAAATTTACGAAGAAACTTCCTAACCCCGTGTGACATATTGCTCTCTTCTGACTCTGAACGTTCTTCTGTGTCTTGTCCATCGTAATTTTTCACTGACGAAGGCAATGAAGCACTCTTGCAACGGGTAACTTTTCCACCTCTTGCCATCCCTCCCTGCTTTGGAACTTGTGCTGCAGACTGCGTGTGACGTGAGACTGTTCTAGTTTTCAAGGACATGGTGTGATGATGCGAAGCCTAGCTCTTCTGACTACTTACAGCTTTGGTGGAAAACGAAGAGCCCCTCCGACTTACAAGTAAATAGGTTGCAATTTCATATCGTAGAGTTTTTTACCTTCATCGATTTACACTCTACTGGTGCTCATTTAGGTAGCAAACAAGTATTTTCAAATAACATTTCCTTTCGCATTTTTACCGCTTTTTTGCGAAACTTAGGCCGGATAGTAAGTGTTATTGTTGTTGCTGCTGTAATTTGTGTACAGTATCGTTGTTGTTGTGGCACTTATAGACTATAGTTACTTCTATCGAAAAATTCAATGAATGAAGTGCCTAAAAGTGCCTAAAAGTGCATGTTTTGAGCTTGCAACGATTTGCTTTGTTTTATTTCCATAGATGTAACAAAGTATGATGTATTTGAGATTAGAAGATTCGTAAGCAGTTGGAATCAAAGAAGTTCTAGCAGAGTAACTTCAAAGATTATTATTGCCATGTGATTTTAATTCTGTCTTTTTCTGTAAATGATCCTGAGTTAAGTCCCAAAAAGAGTATGGATTCTGTTTATTTATTTCTGGAAAGGTTTATTAAGTCTAATAATGAAAGAAGCAAAGGTTAATTCCACATTCGTTGATGCTTATGCTTGTGAGATCTTTTTACATCAAAGCTAATTTGTTGTTTACATGTGTTGAGCAATTTTCTTGAATTATCTCCGTTTTCTGCTCGTTGGTATTTACGCTTTTACACACTTGCTACTCATTGGCAGCCTCGCCCTCTCGCCCTTTATGCCAACGGTGCATACTAAACCACGTGTTCTCGCTTTTACCCCTAGTAACGTCATAGTAGAACTGTCCTTTTGAATTACTGATCCCCAAAAATAAATATTCCTAAAAAGATCCTCTGTCTGGTGATGCCTGTGTGGCTTGTGCTTTGATGCGATGTTGCAGGCCTGGCCTTTATAAAGTATACTGTATACAAATGATAAACTCTTCATGTTACTTCAAGATACACAATCCAACTAATTAGCTATTCGGAATTGAATACCTAAACACTGACGATACTATTGCAAATACGCTTTGTACCTCCCGCAGTTAGGCCCGGTAGGTCCGCCATTCAGGCTATCGAATATACTAAACTATACTAAACAGTCAGCCAGTGAGTAAGCCACTTTCACGTTTGTACATCGGTTGATAAGTAAAGTCAATCTGCTAGCAGTTTGAAATGATCTTAAATCACAGTCACGTTACTTACAGGAATTTTTTTTAGTTTGCCGTTTACCTTCAAGACATTTTGTTTAAAGACAATTGGTCTTCGGGTTAGTAGTAGGCATTATTTCTTCTAATACCTCTAACATTTCTTGCTTTTACACAATACAGTCTGTTGCGACTTTTGAGTATTCAAACAGCTGATTTTGGATCAAACGGCAGCCAATCGTTTAACTAAACCAATTCATTTGCCGCACATTGATAACGCTTTATTTGGTACCAAATGGACAGAATATTGAGAGTTTCAATGGACAGAAAAAGCGAGCGTTCGATAAAACATAATATCAAAAACTAGAATGCTAACAAAGATTTATAACAGAAAAGTGATTAGAGCATTTAAAACTTTTGATTCGTAAATGTTAACTTAAACACAAATACTGCAACCTGTTTATTAACCAGAAAGGATATAGATTTCCCTTTCATATTGTCTTTTCTTGATGATAAATTCTTTTTAGAACTTTATTACTAACATATCTGAAGCATAGACAGTTTGTAATCACACTTTATTTATCAAAGAGAGATTAAATACATGCAATGAACTTTAATATAATTGTTCATTTAATCATAACTAGATGGTTTTAGATTCAATCTCAATCATATCGTGGTACGAATGTTTTTACATACAAGTCTCATAGATGGAATAGTTTTTCCCTCATTAAAGGGTATTTTTGCCGAAAAAGAATGATAGTTGTGGGGTGCAAAACGATGAAGGCAGGTGGAGCCTCACTCCATATAAGGGCTCTTTGGGAAATTCCTTTAGGACTTAGCAGCAATCACAAGTCAATAAGATTGGTAACAAGAAGTGGTTTTTGTCAATCATTTTTCAGTTTTGCTTTCAAATTTATAATGTGACGGTTAAAACTGGGAAAGAATTAAAATAGACCAAAATAGGCTTTTTTGAAAACAGGACTCTCTGCCTATTTTGACTAACACAAAGACACTCATATACGTACGAAGCCATGGGCAGATTTAACTATTGAACAAAAGGTTGCTTAGCCATTAAGTTAACAACATATGAATCAGATGTTTACAAAAACTAGGCGCTATGCCAGTCAAAATACCAACTTATATGTTGTAAGCTGCGCTCTTTGTTCGTATAATCAAAGTAATGTGAGTTTTAAAATTAGCAGAACAAGATATGTTTCACAATATGTAATACTTTTCAAAAAAAATCGTCTTCATGAGATGTCTCTTTCTCTATTGCTGCTACACTTCGTTTCTGTTTTCAGATAAACTTTGTAAATTCGGGTAGAGTGGTTCTCTGACTTCGTTTGCATCACAGGCCTCGAGCTCGCACGCTTTTTGCTCATTTGTCCCTGCTTCTATTTCCATTAACTCCAAGTCTTCCTCGATCTCTATGCCCATTTTGGAAAGGGCTCTTTTTGGTCTGTCTTGCAATTTGCGGAACAAAATTTTTGGAGCATTGATATCACTGGTTTTGACGGACAGACAAAACTGTTTTAAAGCTGTTGCTGCTGTTGAATCGACACGGGTCACATTCTCCATTTCCAAAACAATCACCGATGGTTTTGACTTTTTGCTTCTGACGACCTTTTCCAACCTGCTAATTAGCTGATCTATATTAGGGTATCCAACAGCCTGTGAACCTATGCTAAAAAAAACAGTCGCATCGTCTTGTTCCTGGGACAAATGCAGTTGAATGCTTTCATAGATGTAAATGCATAATGCAACTGCAACTCCGGCTAAAATCCCGAACTCGGTCTCGTAGAAGCATACAAAAAAAGTAACTGCCATAGGAATGATGTCTATCTTTTTTGTCTTCCATAATATTGGGACGATGTGGTACTCAAACAAAGGGATTACTGCTGCAATGATCATTGCTGATAAAGTCGCTTTTGGTATGTATTTGAACCAAGGTGTCATGAAAGATGCTGCCAGCAACACAACAACACCAGTGAAGAAACCTGAAATTACACAAGGCAAAAAAATTTAGTGCAATTCAATTTCAGTCGACAAAAGCTGTCAATAAGTGCTTTGCAGCAAACAAAACTGCTGCAGTAAGCTAATGATTTGCTCAGGTATATCACTCAAGTTATCCAACAGAAAAGAACAACAGTCCCTTCTAATAGTAAGTAATGAACGATGTTCCAAACAAAGGGTTTTCCAGAGGAAGGCTTGGAGTGCTCGCAAAAGCTACAGTTCAGGAAAGACTACTTAGATATTAATCTGATTTTATCTTTCTTGCAAAAATGTATGACGGACATCTGTAGCCTGCTGAAATACTAAAATAAAGCAGTCCTACGTTACAGGCTTACGTCTGAAATGAGTTACAATGTTATCATGTTATCAGCTCAGGAACCATTTTACATCTCTTCTGTAACTTAACATAACTTAACTCATGTTTTACCTCCCTTACAATAAGTTTTGTCTCTCTTACTTAACAATTCAGCAGAGGTATATAATGGATTTAGGAAGAGATTTCGAGAATAAACCTTTGTTGGCATAAATTCTAACCAAGCTTCCTTTAAAGACTCGAGCCCTTTTTGTAGGACTCAACATTACATCCCACATTCAAATGTTAGGTGCACAAATGGTTCCAAGATCAGACCAAATAACAAGATAACAGCTCAAAATTCTTGGGATGCAATTCGTATGGCAAGAAGATTTAGCTTTTTCTTAATCAGATTAAATTTAATTGTTATGGTTATCGTGACAGGCAGTTTGTCAGTCAACAAAACTGCACACGCCTTCTATGATTGACAAGAGTATAATAAACTGGTAGATAGTTTTGACTTAGGTAGATAGTGTAGACAAAGAAAACAATATCAACCAAGAGTGTAGACAATTACAGTAGTTAGAGCAGACAAGATACATTTATACATAGGTGGTGTTAACACGTGCAAGACTGCCTTTCTGAATCTATTCTGTGGATTCCATTCACTGGATATTAGTCAGCATTCATGATCTGTCCTTTGATCAAGTTTTGATTGGGGAAAAACGTGGATATCTATCATATGGAGATGTATTGAATTGCACTGCTAAATTGTTTGAATTGTATTGGAAAAACTTTGATCGTTGCCATCAGAAAAGCCATATTTAATTACACTGCGAAAATTGACGTCAAAATATGTCTGCAAGTGTTAATATGAAATAGAGACAGAAAATTTACTTTGACTTAATATTTAAAGGAACAAAAAATCTTTGAAAATAAGGAGTGATTCCAGCTTGAAGTTTGACAGTGTTGATCTGAACAATTCTTTACTTAAGCATAAAATTTTAGAATGACGTTTTCAATCTATTCAAGCCCTTGTTCACCGTACTAAATTTTCATATGGAGACGTGTTCACTTGTTTGATTGCATTCACATTGCTATGAAATGGTAATCGATAAATTTGAAAATGTGCTTTGAAAAAGAGGTCTAATAAAAAATAGAAAAGGAACAAGGAGAGACGTTAGCGGTAGCCTATGACTAAGTTGGCTGTTCACAATATAGACTACAATCAGAGAACTGAAACTATAAACGGGTTTGACATAGCAGACTATTGAAAACGCATGTGATTAGGCGGCTGGGTTTTTTGGCGTGGAACCATGTTCTATTTGTCAATCTCGTCATCTTATGTTAACCTGTCTATCAAATCAATGTTATCTATACTGACATATGCATCTCCCATCAGCAATAACGTTATTTAGTGTTTCGAAAAATTGTACTTTTTGCAACACATCAAGTTTGTTACATTTAATAAGTCGTAGCTTCTTTGACACATTCAGGTGTAGAGAAAAGATTTTGTACCCTACGCAACGAAAATGTTTTCTGTTTTCTATCATTTGGACAATCTGCTTGCATCTTCGAACAACGTTCCACTGAGAACAAAAGCATGCTCAGGCAAATGACCTTGAAAGCCTGTACTTAGTTCGATCAATGTTTATCTTTCAAAAAAGGCTGGCTAGTGCAACAGTGCTTTACTTCCTGTAACCGGTGTGGATCACGAAGCAAAGCAACCCACTGAAAGGATATCCGACAAACGATTTTGCGTTTAATGCTGGAGATATATATCATGACCCAATCAACTTAAGAACATGGTGACAATGATAGCGATGGTACTGGAATGTTCTTGTTGATGATGCTGATTATTATTATCGGTTTTTCATTAAAATGGGGTCGTTATGCCAAACCTTGATTACTATATTCGAATGTAGTTTATTTCCAAAGAGAAGAACCCGACACTTTTTTGCTTTGTCGTTGCAATAAATCATTGATCGGTTTCAAGCAAAACGGACTTATCAATCTGTTGAATACTTTTGCGACATGATGTAAGTTCGCAATTGATCATAAATACAAGAAGAGAAGTTTAAAAATATAAATAACATTATAGCCAGAAATGCTAGATTTTTGGCCTGTATATGACTATTATAAAAAAGAAATTAAAAGGTATCATATATTCGAATCAAGAGAAGGAGTAATGTCCCAGCAACTTTGTTATTATGTATAGAAACTTCTTATTATCAATTTGACGGCATAAGCAAAGATTAGAAAAACCTTAGATAAATTTTCTACCTTGTGCACAGTCACGTGTCACCAAAAAAGCAGAAGCTCTTGTGTATTAATTTCAAAATATGTTGTAATTGTTCATAACCAAAATAGAGTGTCAAAGTTGACGTAATCAACAATTCTTTTATTTTTTGAACAAATAGCCTAAAAGAACACTATGAAAGACATCTAAAACTGAAAAACTGTGAAATCTAAGATATAGAAAGTGAAAGAAGCGAGTTTTTGCATGAATTATTGTTGCTTTGGTCAGGTTCCTTTATTTAGAACCAAAACTACGTTACAGTGATTTGATTGAGATAGAGTCTGTGCTCATGTGGCCATACCCCAGCCAATTTCTAGGAACTTTAACTGACTTTGCCCATTTACAGTGATTTCATTTGGCTCTCACCGACTACGCAGTCAACATTCTAAAATTTCATTAAATGACGTCATAATGTTTGGAACTAGTATATTGTTATATGAGGCTTACCTCCAAGCTGGGTTTTGACAGAGCATTGCGAATTCAATGCGCTTCGGCTAAAGCTTCCGGCCACCGGAAAAGCAGAGAAGAACGACCCGAATACATTTACAATGCCAAGAGAAAACAGTTCCTGGGTTACGTCAATCTTATAGTTGTTTTTCCTGGAAAGCGTCTTCGCAACCGCAATTGTTTCGAGGAAAGCCACCAACGGCGTAATCACGCAACCGATGCCTAGGTGTTGCACCACCTGAAACTTGCTCCACAACACAGTTCCGTTGGACACTACGTCAGCCAAAGGGACCTTTTAAAAGACAGAAAGGTTCAACACAGCATATGCCCAGTTGCAAAATAACAATAAATGGCAGTTACTGAAAATGATAATGCTCAAACAATCATTTCGTTTGTTATTCTCGTGTTATTTGCTTATGCTTATCTTGAGGGGGAGGGGGGGGGGGGGCAGAAAATTCAAAGATAGGTACATAGTCGCAGATATAGGAATGAATGGTAAGTATGTTGTACAGCATAAGCAAAGTTAGAGTAAGTCCCATTAACGTAATCTAGCCCCTACCTTGCTACTTATAGCAGTGAAAATTCACATCAACCAAAGTCATTTAAAAACAGCCATTTATTTTGTTTGGCGAAACCGCCATGGAAACAGAAAATCTTACCTTTATCTCTGGACTTGATAGCCTGTTAATAATTTAGATGCTAAAAGGCTAAAATTGGATGTCATTCATACCTTTGGTGGCGGTATGCCGGATGCCATATCTCCGGCAAGTGTGAAAACATCTTGCATCTCAAATCTTTCATACAGTATTTGCGCTGACACAGTAGTTAATAAAACGGCAAGGGTAAACCGAGCGCTGCAGACGAACCAAAGAATTTTCTTCGATGTGGCGGGCCAACCTTTCTTAACTTTTCTCCCCATATTCCAAGCTCCAACTCGTCGCAAAGCAATGAACATTATGAGACATGCAAAACCCAGCAACGAATCAGCTACTCTCGCTTGCTTCAAGTTGGCAAAATTGTTATAGACTGTGTGGAAGAAGTGCCCACGTGGAATGGAGAGGCCAAACATTCCCTTTAGTTGAGATACTCCAATCTTGATTGCAGCTGCGGAGGTGAAACCCGCCAATACTGGCACAGAGATGAAATTAATTAAAAACTGCAGTCGAAACACTGACATGACAATTAACGTTATTCCCGAAAAAAGAGCTAACGAAGTGGCATACATAACCTTCTGCTCGCCGTCCATGGTGAATTTGTCAACTAACATTGCAACCAAAGCAGCTGGCCCGGTTTGAAGATCTTTTGAAGTGCCAAAGATGAAATAAACTAGAACGCCGCAATATGATGAATACAGGCCGTATTCTGGAGACAGGCCCGCTAACGCTGAGTATGCTAAACTTTGGGGTACTAACATCAAGCCAACAGTGATGCCAGCGATTACGTCATAATAAAGACTCGTTTTGTTGCACCTTCGAATCCACTTAGTGATTGGCAGCCTCTTTCCAACAAACTTAGACATTGCACGCTTTCTGTCCTTACCACCTGGTATTGCACTCTTGAGCCTTTGACGAAATTTGTTTCCATTCTCAGAGTGGTGATATGAATTTTCCATATTCTCGGGTGAGATTTCCGTTAAGCCGCATTGACCTTTTATTGTAGCTGTAGTTGAACCCAGAAATCAGCTGATCTTTGCAATGAAATCTTGTTTTCATGAGTCCCTTATGCACTCAAGCAGCCGTACAAGTACGAGCTATGCGCGGTATACAGTGCAGTATACCGAAAGGCAACAAAGTAACATCGCTCCGAATTTATTCGCATTTCGTCGGGTCATCGCGCTCTCGAACTGTGCACAATTCGATTGCAGATGGCTTGCAGTGACCAAAGTCATTTGACCTTTTCCACTTATTATCAAAACATAGCCATGTCAGAAGCAACAAATATCGTTGCTCGGCCCAGTCAAAATCAACAAGCAGAATGCAAGTATAATGAACTTTTCAGGCGCAAAAGAATTCATAATTGATGCAAAGTTACAGTCTAATTACGTTTGTTGGTACGTAAGAACATTTTGAGAGAAAGTCCTAATGTCAAACATGAAAGACAAGACTGCAGATATCATCAGATTGTTACTAATATAAAGAGGGGAACGGGGCTTGGGATGCAAGAGTTGCTTGCAGAATCTACGAATGCCGTGCTTTGACATATTTATTACATGAAGAAACACAGATACATTTTACAAGGCACGCTGACAAGGCTATCGATTTTTTTTGAAAACGTAGAATATCATAAGAAACTATTGACAAAAGTGCACGAATATCAACGAAGTAAACAGCCTGCTTGGTTATAAAAGTCAAATGCTGTTTCTGTTATAACCATACCTAGAAGACACTAAAATTTGGACTAACACAACTATTGCCTGACCCTAGACAATTGCTGTTAAAGAATTTGTGGGTAACAAATTATTTTGGATATTTTCATACTAGCACTGCCAGAAACTAAATACGCAGAACGCGTTTCTTTCTTTGAAATTCTCTTGGAAAATGGAACCTTGAAAAGCAGATACAATGGGTAGGTCAGGAGCCAACATAAGTAAGCTGATGATTTCAAGTAGAAGAATGCGGATGATTTTGTTGGCCTAGATACGAGATACCAAAAAACATGAGCTCTCCATATACTTATCTTCTTCCCGGATCAGAACCCAGAAAAACTAGCGGGCACACGCCCTGCGACAACGAGCAAGGTACATAAAAACATAAATATTTTAAGTACCACGCTCACCCAGGTTTTGCGAGACTGGGCTTTTCGGCCAGTGGCAAGTTGAAAACTTTTGTGACACCCTCCCCCTTCTCTAATTACTTCATTACTAATGTCAGTAAACGGTTGAACCTAACATGTCTGGCAGAAAGTAGAATTAATAAATAGATCAAAAAATAGCGGTTGCAAAATGAAAAAATATTTTCATGATAAAATAATGTTGTCACAATTATCACGATTACATTAAAAGTCATCACCGTTTTATGACATTGATGAAGTGTTGAAATATCAGAAGATTTGAAGACATTTTCAACCTACGAAGCCCGAAGTTCAAAAAAGCTATGCATCAACCTTTTCACTATAAAAAAATATAGATGTGCATGTTTTCACAAAAGTCAATATAACGTAAGTACATATTTGATCTATTCAGCTAAAAAACAGTTTGTAAACTGAAAATATTTACGAATACATGGTATCTTTACTGCCTATATAAACTATTACAGAATTCAGATTTGCTAGAAAGCAGAATAAAGAAGTACAATCTATTTCAACTCTCTTTGGTCCCCTGAATTCAGATATGAACTTTGCTTTCAAAAGCCAATTCTTCATAACACCAGTTTCAAATTAAAACAGACGTTCATGCAGTTACTGTTTCTAAAACACATAGCGATTCTAATAATCAAAATCTTGATTCACATTATTTACAAATATCATAGCTGCCTGCAGTTACAATTATAAAACAAAGATGTAAGGGCAATTCCATTCCTATTGCGTCGCAAACAGAACGGTATCTTCAGTCTTTTTCAGCCTGGGAGCTACACTAATGCACCCAAAATTGAAGAATACTTTCCCTTTGAGAAAAAAAACTGAATTTATGGGTCTTTTCCCCGCCGCACATTTCAGCTTGTAACTTTCAACATCCTACAGAAGCGATGAAAACTGTGGCATTTGACTTCTTTTCTTCATTCCAAATATTCAATCAAGTCACGCCTTCGCATTTCCAGCAACACTGTTTTCAGATATTCTAAGTTACATTTTTCTGGATATCTTCTCTCTAAGATCTGTAGAACCTATAAATGAAGGAAGTAAATAATAATAAATTACCACATTGCCAAACCCACCCTGTTTACACGCTCGGTACGGTTGTGATAAGGCCAAAACTTTATCAAATGTAGTGACCGTCTATAATAAAAGCAACATACATTATCTTGCCTCCAAATTTCTGGAAAGAAGCTGCAACTCTCGATAGCTTGGAAAAAGCTCGTAGTTAATAGTAAAATCATCTGAATTCAAATACAAAGAAATCCTGCAACAAGTTTGAGATCACATTGAAACGTAATTCGATATACCCTACTTAATAATCGAGAAAGTATTTGTCAACAAACTACGATTTGAGCTACATTTTAACCAATAATTTTCCTGGGCTTTTTAGATCTTGAGAGGCTATTGATGCACAATATAGTCATCAGCTTTTTGACAAAATATAATGGCAACCGTATGAAGTCCTGGTCATTTTTATACTCGTTCAACTTGAACATGAAAACATTCATAGTTTGAACCAAGCAAGAAGAAATCAAAAATCGAAAGTGCATCGACTTTTGGGCGTTATTTGGTCGGTCAAGCAAATAAAAGTGATAATGAAGGTAAAAAAATATGGACCTGCACATTGTAATGTAACTAAAATGTAACTGCTATTTCTATTGTACCTAATAGTCAGTTGCTAATTGAATAAAAAATGAATTGAATTAAATTTAATTGAATCGAATCGAACTAAATTGAATTGATGTTAACATTCGAAGCGAAGTTGCCAGCATGGATGAATGTTGGTTCAAATTCAAGGTGACCTTGTAATGCAAGGGTTATAATGTAGTCCCAAAGACGGATAGGGGAAATATTGCATTGGTGTGAACAACCTTTCCGTTTCTGGAAATAAACACAGCTTTCAGCAAATTTTTTAAAAAGCGATGAAAAGAAACAAGCATGTCCATGAGAACACGCGACCTTTGCTGTAGAGACCAACCTCAACTGGAAGCATGACTTCGTACATCAAGTATCTGCTGTAATTAGAGTTTTTATCATACCGCTAACCCTGCCTTTAAGTCCACTCAAAAACATCGATTCAAAACAAAAGGTTTTGTCTTACCTCCTCTGTGCAAGATGAACATTTTGCATGCTCAATGATGCAAATTTCCCGCGTTTCAAGGCCGATTCTCGCAGCAAATTCTTTCCAGTCATTTCCCAGCGCGGCTGTGATGTCCAGATCGCGACAAAGTTCTTGTCGATTTATCGTGCTTATTCTGAGACGCGAACGAGGGGGTGTAAATTGTCTTTGTATGTTTTCAACAGACTAAAAAAAGAAAGCAAGAATGCTTATATAAAAAGCAAGAAAATGAAACTTGCAGGATATCTGAAAATCAAGAAACATGTTGGGCTTTCGCTGCTTTGGACCATGGAGCAGTAATCTCTTAGCCTATCTAGAATCTTGGACAGCCCTGGCTGTACAAACCCATTAACGCGTGCTCATTAGCTTATATTCATCAACCGGGAAAGGGGATGCAAAATATAAAACCGACTGCCCTGGATTGTAGGTCACAAATTAGCTTACTTTAAAGAAAGACAAAGAATCTGCAAAATTACTTGAACCTGAAGTCAAAGAAGCTTTGCTGGGGAGACGGGCACAAGAAAGTTCTTTAATGGGTGAGGCAACCCTTCTTCCTGGAGTCAGAGAGCATACACACGGAACAAATAAATTATCACGCATGCCCTCTGAATCTGGGACGTAGGGTTGCCTCTTCCGCTAAAATCCTTTCTCTTGCTCGTCTCCCCAAAAAAGTTTACAAAACGTATTCTGTTCAATGAGTTCTTTCAGTGTTTTGCTGTGAATACAAGTCCAAGAGTTGGAAATATATCGGAAGCTAGGAACTAGGGTCCAGAAAATATTTAAAACTGGACGAAAAAACGTAAATTGAGATTATTGTGAAAAAACGTAATCATTTCTTTGCAATATTTTTTGCTACAAATCTTTAAAGTTACAGATCAAAGCCCGTCTGAAAATTCTAAATGAATAATTTTTTTCAAATTTTTGTGAAATCGTTTACTGTTATATTTTTCGCAGAAAATTTCCTTGTATGCATCAACTCGAATGCATATTGATTCTGGTATGCTATTTTTCCTACGAACAAGGATACCAGGTCTACTGAGGCCATAGTCGAAAGCACCAAGAAGGCAGAGTAAGGCGCAATGAAAATTTGTGTAAAGAAAATATTTATCCTGCAGCGCTTTGTAAAAATACAAAACCCGAACGAATAGTTATGGACTTACTCCTGATGTTGAGAATTTTTTCACGATTGATATATTTTGTGATGAGAAATGTGATTCCCGATTCTCCCCCTGTGCTGGCTCGATGCTAAAATCACATTTAAATATACAAGATTCCTCGTCACGGTGCTCAAACAAAAACTCGACAACAATCCACCTCCTCTGCCCCAGTTTTTCCAAATCGTCATACCTCAATACCTAAATAATAACAGAAATCATTAAGGACAAATTTGCTATAGAATCCTTAAAGAGGAGATTGAATAATGATTTTATTTTTGAAATAATTCCTGCTTATGTGAATGAATGTATGCTGCAAGTAGACTATAAAATCTCATTTTCGATACTTCTTAAAATAAACTACAAAAATTTACGTTGAAAGCAAGAGAATTGGAGAAAAACTGATTAATGAATAAAGCAAAATTTCAAACAAGAAGGAGTCTTCATTGATGCATTTGATTGACCAGCGAGTCAGACTTTGGAAATTTTAACAAAAAACAAAAGAAGGGACTGCTTACAAGGTGAGAGAAGACACAGTTAAGAACTGCTTGTATGGTGCAATATAATAAAAACAATGTTTAGTCGCTATGTTTCAATGAAGAACAGTTAAGAACTGCTTGTGTGGTGCAAGATAATAAAAACAATGTTTAGTCGCCATGTTTGAATGAAGAACAGTTGAGAACTGCTTGTATGGTGCAAGATAATAAAAACAATGTTTAGTCGCTATGTTTCAATGAAGAACAGTTAAGAACTGCTTGTTTGGTGCAAGATAATAAAAACAATGTTTAGTCGCTATGTTTCAATGAAATACAGTTAAGAACTGCTTGTATGGTGCAATATAATAAAAACAATGTTTAGTCGCAATGTTTCAACGAAGAACAGTTAAGAACTGCTTGTTTGGTGCAAGATAATAAAAACAATGTTTAGTCGCAATGTTTCAATGAAGAACAGTTAAGAACTGCTTGTTTGGTGCAAGATAATAAAAACAATGTTTAGTCGCCATGTTTCAATGAAATACAGTTAAGAACTGCTTGTATGGTGCAATATAATAAAAACAATGTTTAGTCGCAATGTTTCGATGAAGAACAGTTAAGAACTGCTTGTTTGGTGCAAGATAATAAAAACAATGTTTAGTCGCAATGTTTGAATGAAGAACAGTTGAGAACTGCTTGTATGGTGCAAGATAATAAAAACAATGTTTAGTCGCTATGTTTCAATGAAGAACAGTTAAGAACTGCTTGTTTGGTGCAAGATAAAAAAAACAATGTTTAGTCGCTATGTTTCAATGAAATACAGTTAAGAACTGCTTGTATGGTGCAATATAATAAAAACAATGTTTAGTCGCAATGTTTCGATGAAGAACAGTTAAGAACTGCTTGTTTGGTGCAAGATAATAAAAACAATGTTTAGTCGCAATGTTTGAATGAAGAACAGTTGAGAACTGCTTGTATGGTGCAAGATAATAAAAACAATGTTTAGTCGCTATGTTTCAATGAAGAACAGTTAAGAACTGCTTGTTTGGTGCAAGATAAAAAAAACAATGTTTAGTCGCTATGTTTCAATGAAATACAGTTAAGAACTGCTTGTATGGTGCAATATAATAAAAACAATGTTTAGTCGCAATGTTTCAACGAAGAACAGTTAAGAACTGCTTGTTTGGTGCAAGATAATAAAAACAATGTTTAGTCGCAATGTTTCAATGAAGAACAGTTAAGAACTGCTTGTTTGGTGCAAGATAATAAAAACAATGTTTAGTCGCCATGTTTCAATGAAATACAGTTAAGAACTGCTTGTATGGTGCAATATAATAAAAACAATGTTTAGTCGCAATGTTTCGATGAAGAACAGTTAAGAACTGCTTGTTTGGTGCAAGATAATAAAAACAATGTTTAGTCGCAATGTTTGAATGAAGAACAGTTGAGAACTGCTTGTATGGTGCAAGATAATAAAAACAATGTTTAGTCGCTATGTTTCAATGAAGAACAGTTAAGAACTGCTTGTTTGGTGCAAGATAATAAAAACAATGTTTAGTCGCAATGTTTCAACGAAGAACAGTTAAGAACTGCTTGTTTGGTGCAAGATAATAAAAACAATGTTTAGTCGCAATGTTTCAATGAAGAACAGTTAAGAACTGCTTGTTTGGTGCAAGATAATAAAAACAATGTTTAGTCGCTATGTTTCAATGAAATACAGTTAAGAACTGCTTGTATGGTGCAATATAATAAAAACAATGTTTAGTCGCAATGTTTCAATGAAGAACAGTTAAGAACTGCTTGTTTGGTGCAAGATAATAAAAACAATGTTTAGTCGCAATGTTTCCATAAAGAACAGTTAAAAACTGCTTGTTTGGTGCAAGATAATAAAAACAATGTTTAGTCGCCATGTTTCAATGAAATACAGTTAAGAACTGCTTGTATGGTGCAATATAATAAAAACAATGTTTAGTCGCAATGTTTCGATGAAGAACAGTTAAGAACTGCTTGTGTGGTGCAAGATAATAAAAACAATGTTTAGTCGCAATGTTTGAATGAAGAACAGTTGAGAACTGCTTGTATGGTGCAAGATAATAAAAACAATGTTTAGTCGCAATGTTTCAATGAAGAACAGTTAAGAACTGCTTGTTTGGTGCAAGATAATAAAAACAATGTTTAGTCGCAATGTTTCAATGAAGAAAAGTTAAGAACTGCTTGTGTGGTGCAAGATAATAAAAACAATGTTTAGTCGCTATGTTTCAATGAAGAACAGTTAAGTACTGCTTGTGTGGTGCAAGATAATAAAAACAACGTTTAGTCGCTATGTTTCAATGAAGAACAGTTAAGTACTGCTTGTGTGGTGCAAGATAATAAAAACAATGTTTAGTCGCTATGTTTCAATGAAGAACAAGAGATTGTACACCCTGTGAAGATATAATATGAAAATAATAAAAAGTGCATACAATCTTACTTGCGATTTGTTGTTTATGACGTCAAACCCATCGCTGCATTCCTTGATACCCACTGCAATGTCTGACTCAGCATCTAATAGCCGGGGTGTACACAATTGTTTTCTTCCAAAGTCATTTTCTAGATCTTGGATAGTCTTTGAAGTAAACAAAGTCATCATTATTTTTCAACATCCAATCATTGAAAAAAGAAAGAAAAAGTGCCCAGAAAGCATATCTAGAAAACAAATGCAAAAAATCTTGAATCAATGATATATCTTAAACCGCGGATAGGGCTTCCGTCACAAATACACTATCAAGCAACTTGCAAGAAGTTTTCACAGCAACTTGGTCTAACACACAAATGGAAAGCCACAAATTATGCTGTTCAATACAGGTCTTGAAGAAGTTTTAATGTCATTTTATCATAGCTGTTCTCAAGCCACTTGCAAATCATCATATTAAACTCCTTCAGGCAGCCTTTAGGATGATGTAATAAGCACATTCAATGCTTTGAATAAGACGCATCATTCTTAAGCGGCTTCTAGTTACCGTACCTTGAATGTTTCGTTGTCTTGGCTCTTAACAATCAACACCCCTATGGTCCATACTCCGCCACTAGTCATTCCATTTGCATACAAAAGCACGAAGATTTCTATTGGATCCTAGAATAATGAAAACATCGGTTGACTTTTTCTTGCTGCAGCAACAAAGCTGCAAACCGATTCTAAAAATCTTGCGTTGAAGTGAAATCGTACAGAGTAAGTGAGCAGGAACAAAGCAAATCAACGAACAGCAATCCAATAAAGGCACTTATCAACTTTATATAAGAACAACATATAGGGTGGTAATGATCTCTTAAACGTAGCTTATGAGGTTTTGGCGCAAACTAGTGAAAATAATCTAGAACTTTGTGCACACTAAACTTTGACACTAACTTTGACACTAAACTTAGTGCAAAAACAGCAGTGAAACGGACCTATAGTTGGATACATGTAGCTTTTTAGCAGTTGAATCTTATTTTGATATGCTAATATATCAAGGAGGAAACGAAGGAACTCACTTTTCGAAAAACTTCGTTAAAAGAGTTATGTGAACCACAACCCCCGTTTTGATACCAATGGTTTTCTGGCTTCGGTGAACCAGGATGCTCTCGCTTGAATATTGGAGGAAGACCTTTTGGGGTCCAATCTTCTAACCGTGAAGTCCTTCTGTCAGAACATGATCGACTTAAATGATCATAAACATCAGTTTTTGTTGGGCTGTCCAAATTATCGATCAATGGATCAGATGCAGAAGGTGAAAGCGATCCACTTTTTTCAGCTCGAGAAGAACGACACAACACCAATGGCTCATCACTGTATTTGTATATTTCGATTTGACGCATTGGCTTACAGGGCTTCGTGCCTTGAGCTTTACCTATCTTTTCGCATTCATTGTCATTGTATTCATAATCTGAAGATAAACACCCACCAGTTTTGGTGCACTCTGACCCACATTTCATTGCCGTAGTTTTAAAGTCAACGACTGATTTCGTTGATTTATCGTTTTGCATATTTAGTCTATCATAGTCAACTGAACAGCTTTCTTCAGCGACCTTTTCCCTTGTTTCCCTCTTCTTAGATGAATGCAGGATGCGATTTTCTTCTTCCTGTACTGAAAATACATCTGTATTCTCGCCAGCTCTATCATCACAGGATCGTTTGCATTTTACTTCTTCTTCAGTTTTAGACAGAGGCTGAAAATCTGCCACCTTAATTGTTGGTTGATTTGTTTCCTGGGCATCTTCTGAGCTCAAATTGCAATCTAAAGAAACATAGCTGTAGAGGCACGGGCTTCCGGATCTAACTAGACTTTGGTATGTCCTACATTCATCACTTTTAACAGTAGCGGTTTCATAACAGCGTATTTCATTGCGCGAGTACCACTTGTGTACGACGGCTCTGTTTTCGCTTTTCACAACTGGAATCACCTGATCAATATTATTATTCATTTTCACAGTCTCGATATTAGAGCAGCGCCCAGATGACATATTTTTCCCAACAGGAAGATTCGCAAAAAAATTTAAACTTCTTTTGATAACAGAAACGTTTTTTGACTTGAATTTGATCGTTTCGCAGCACCCATTTCTGTTTTTAATTTCTAAAAAATGAAACATTTCAGAACCATCTGAATAACACACAACACTGTTTTTTCTCACACTTTCACAATAAAGTGACTTGTATCTCCGACCGTCATTGTCTGCTGTTATATATATGTAGTCTGACGTCACATGTACCACTGCAGGCCCTTCTGGCAATGTTTGATTTTTTTCAATTTCCACGTTGCAAGAATAAACTACAAAAGAAAGTATGATTTTCAAATGCTAATTCATTATGGTTCGGTAATTTTAGCAGTGATTGCATGTATAGCATTGTTTAGGCAAATGAGTCTTAGATAAATATTACTTGAGATTTTCTTAGGAACATAGGAAGAATAAAAAGTTTGTAGCGCTAAGCATCTGGGCAGGCTAAAGAGAGACAGCAAATGAGGATCCGTAGAGAGATTTGCTTGTGATTGCTCATGCATCTTTTTGTCTTTCTCTGTGTTAGAATGACGGAACGAATTTTGCTCGACAATATGTAGCCAGTTGATGTGGGAACACCTTGGTTTAACTTCAAAAGAGGTATAAAGAGCATACTTTAGTGTGCACAGGCATTCTCATTTGCAAGGAATCTGGAAATGGTATTTTTCAACTATATTAACTTTTTTCTACTTTAATGTGAGCAAAATAGTTTTCTGAAACTTGAGAATCATAAATATTTGCGAAAGTACTTAGTCTTTATTTCAAAAGCTATAAACCTAGACAAAACAACTTATATTTGGAAACTCAGCCCTTTCATTGACCATATTTCAGATAAGATTTCATAATATTACTAGCTGGAGCATCGTACAATATAAATTGACAATATGACTTGAATAGAAGGTGAAACTGTATGAGGAAAAAAAGAGGGAATTTTAAAAACAACATACTTTGATAATTTTCATACTTCAGACATTTACACCAGTTTCAAATGGCGCAAATGATTAAAACATTTGTTCTGTGGTTTTCTTTAAGATTGTATAGTTCAGATCCAAAAGTTGTGAAAAAATTGATTCCTAGGACATAATCATTTCATCTCTTGATAAGCTAGATACCCTCAGTAATGTCTCTAGCAGAGCTGATGCAATAGCATTCTTTATTTAGTAGCCTTATACATCAACAGATATTTTTTTGAAAAACTTATTCATTGTTTTGTTATGATCTCAGAATAAGCTATAATCAAGCCTTGTCAGGAGCAAAAAGCAGGCACTTCACAAACAGAGCACCTTCGGCCCTCTAGGCCTCTAGGCCCATGACTGAGCATCATCAAATATTATCAATAACAAAATTCGGTTTGGTTTGATTTGATTTGCATTCAATTTTTAGACATCATAAACATACTTATTCAATCAATCAAGCTCCTAGAATTTTCTAGGTGCATTTGGAGATGCTTGATCGAGCTCATGTGCCTCTCCTTGCAATTAATTCAAATTCAAATTGCCAAGAAAGGAATTTGCCAACCGAAAACATACTGCTTTGTCAAAAAAGGGGCCTTGAACCCTCAAAATCTTTTTCAATTTCAATAAAGTGGCTGAGCCACCTCAATCCCAAAGCCCCCTGGCATTGAACAAAAACATTTAGCAACGCAGCACTTTTTCTGATTAATGCTCCTAGAACACAAATCTCCCTATAACTTTGAAAGCAAAATGAGATAAGCATTGAAGTAACAATCAACACAGAATATGCTAAAACCAACAAAGCTGGGGGCTGAGGGGCTTAGCTCCCCCATAAATTTCCCCTTATCAATAATATGGGCTGTGATGTCTGAATTTCAAGAACTTTACTTTACTTTGAATTGTTAACAGAACCTAAAAATCACACAATATTCTTGTCATTCTTGTAAAGTCAAACAGTTTTTATCCTACCTTTCTGCAGAACAAACTGTTAAAAAATTTTCATTTGTCCCAACGTCTATTAAAATCGGGAATGAACTTCCTCCTTATGTCCGGGAAAGTCAGTCATTAAATAACTTCAAGACAGCTATAGATGACATAAATGTTTCCAGTTAATACTGAAAAGTACAAAAACTGTTTTTAGTTAATTATTTTACTTAGAACTGAAAAGAAACTTGAAATTAGATTTACCTCATTTACCATCTAATTTGTTTTTTTTTTTGGGAAACTAATACTGCTCAACACAAACTAATCACCTAAACAGGGCCCTTATTGATAACAGTGCCTTTGGCACTGAAAAGGTTTTACCCTGTCTAAATATTTCTATTATTATTATTATTATTTTTAAACTCACAAATTTTGCCCTCATTGCACTACTAAGTCTTAATTCGTTCGAAAATCTCAAGCAGTATAGTTTCCCAAAAAGTGCAAAACATTTAAATGTTATTCATTAACTGCTAACAACTAACTACTAAAAAAATTGTGTGTGATACCCATTATTGGGTCTTGTAAATTATCCATTGAAAGATAGAGAATATTTGTTCTCAAATTACCTTTTAAATTTCCCCTAAGCTCTTTTTCCCACTTGCTAAAATCATTTACACTTGAAAAAGAAAGTGTGAGTGACTTTTGATTTTCCTTTGTACATTCTGAAGACTCAACAATGCTGGCAATGAAAAGTGATTTCCATTCAGACTTCATGTTATGCCGCAAAATAATTGCTTTACCAGGGATTGGAAACTCATGAAGGCAAAAGCTGTTATCTTTGAGCCATACCTTCATGATATCTATGAAGAAATAAAGACATTAATGACAAAACATGGATATGTATATGTACAAGTTGTCTATGTATAAATAAAAACCAAAAGGCCACCTAAAGATGCTTCAAAAATTTGAGATATATACAGTAATATGATTTGCTTATGCATAAAACCTCTTATCAGGCCTGGCCATTTAAGGAGAGCCATAGATCTTGCTCATCTTCAGGCTCTCTTCAAATGCTGGAGCAGAGCTACAGACTCTAAACAGCAAATTGCTCTCCTAAATTGCTCTTAAAAGCAAATTACCCTCCTTAAAATCAATTTTCCTTTATTTATATTCCTTTTCATCTAGAAATTGCTCACCTGCAGATACTAGGAGAGCTTTTTACTGCTCCCCTGCTAAAAGTCTTATGAAAAAGTTTTATGTTCTATTACTTGTTCATCATTTTTTTATGTGCTTTTTCTGGTCAAACCACCTGATCTGATGATTGCATATCTAGCAAAAAAGGTAAATACTGTTGGACTTGAGAACTGCAGGGGAACCTATTAAATGTCCCTGTCCAATTTTGATTAGCAACATTTAACTTATCCTATGTTCCAAGCCATTCTCTCACAACAGTGAAGTGGCAGAAAACAAATGCTATGAAGATTTGGACAAGCAATAATCTTTGGTCAAAGTCTCATTTTCAAATCATTTTTACTTACATTTACTTCTGTTCTTGCAAACAAGATAACCTCGGGCTTCATCAACACTATCACTTAGCTGCCACCAGCGTTTCTGCAAAGCAGGCAATTGGAATATTTAGAGAAAGAAGCTCAAAGAAAAGAAAACTAACTCAATGTTACTTATAACCTTATCTCAGAAAGGTTCATCTGGCTTTGGTTATCATCTGTCTTGTTCTTAAAAGTGTTTTTATTTTCTTTCTGTTTCTTTTTTGAGGGGGGGGGGGGGGGGGCTCTCTTGATTAGTTAATCTACTTAGAGAGCTCCTCCTTAGTCATTCAATTCTAAATACAATCATGTAATGTGTCTTTTTGTACTCATTTTAGTCTGATTTAGTTGTAAATTAGTTGTTTTTTATCTTAGTTGTCGAGTATTAATGTTGAATTGTATTTAGAATTGTATGATAAAAAACTGAAACTGTTAATTGCTCTATTCTGCCCAAAAGAGTGAGTGCCTTTCTGGTAGTGAGCCTTTGAATTACAATCAAATTTAAATTTGGCTACTTGGTACACAGGCAGAGACAAGAATTGCATATCAAGTGCAAATAAAAATACTGGAAAGTGAGCCTACATTGTCTAAATTTTGCTTGAAACTTCAGTTTCAGAATCGGGGCTATTGCAGTTTCGCACCTCTCAGCGTGTGGTTCCATGCATAAGGATAGGGTTTGGGTAAGGATCAATGTCCAAGAGGTGCGAAACTGCATTAGCGCCTCAGAATCAACACACCACCATCAGCGCCCAGCTCATCATGCTATGAAGATGGCTTCCAAAATAATGTTAATTTACACCGGTCAATTTCTTTCCTTTTTTGCCTATCTAAAAAATCTTGAAGAAGTAAAAATCCATAAGTTCAGAGTATAAGCCAGAAGTTCATCACGTAGCCTTCGAGGTGGTGCTCAAAGGGAAGGGCCTAAACCGTACGGTAACATCGAGGACATACGAACCCTTACAGTGACAAAGGTAAACAGTGACCTTTTATACCTTCTGTCTGCATGCTGCTCCGTCCCCTCCTGCTTTATGGGCCAATAGAGATTCTAAAACAATTATTTCGTCTGACTCAACCATAGCGAGTTCACTCAGTGGAGTATGAGTATAGCCTAACTGCAGAGCAGTTCTTTTGTTTCTTGGGATTGGAAAGCGGAACTACTCTGACAACCAAGCAGTGACGTAATTCTCTCCTAAGCCTCGGCCACAGACCAGAAGGACCGCTTATTGGACCGCTTTCGAAGGCTGAGATGTATGCTGACGATACGTATGATGAGATGAACGAAGTATGTGAAGATTTGCAGACAATACTGAGGGATATACACCAATGGTGTGCCAAAAATAGGCTAACTGTTCACCCTGAGAAAATGAGAGCCATGATATAAACAGGCACAAATTCATGAAAAAAATTAAAAATCTGAAATACTTGTCCCAAGAAATTTACTTCAAAACAGAATACCAACCATAACATATGCAATAGCCACACGGGGTACATACAGCGAAAGCCTATTTAAGGAATTAGAGAACATCCATGTACAAGCTGCAAGAGAATTCAGAAGATTTCACCAAATGTGAAAAGGCCGGGTTACACGATCACTTTTTACCATCACTTTTTTCGATATTGAAAAGTGATCGTGTAACATACCAAAATTTTCCAATTTCGCTGCGGAATTTAATGCGCTTATCAGTTGTTAATCCTCTATCATTGGAAATTTTACTCTGAACGAAAGCAGAGTAAAATCGAGTTCATCACTTTTTTTCAAAGGCGCCGACAAACTCTTACGTCATATAATGTTTTGATGAGAAGGGAACGGCCTAGATATTCGAGAAAAGAAGAAAAAGACGTGAATTGTGCTCAGAAACATAATTATTAGCAGAAAACGAATATGAATAATGATTTGGAGTAAATCGAAGTGCAGCACATTACAGAGAAATAAATGCAGTTCATTAAAATACACTCATTTTTATAAGAAACCATCCTCGACATTGAGTACGCGAGTTTCTTAAGGTTCACAAAGTTTCAGAACTCAAGAGTTTTGGAAATGTTTCTATCTTATTCTCAAGACAAGAGCCTCAATACTTTAAATTTTGTTTGCTGATCACTGTGTATTTTTATTCTTTTGTAAGTTTGTAGTGTATAAGTAAGTTTTTGTCAAAATTAGCAATAGAAAATCTAGAAAATTCTTGATTTTTGCATTTTATCAATCTAAATCAGTTTCTTAAGTTGTTTTTAGCTCGAGTATTAGAGTTTCTTAACCTTTTCTCATTTTCGAGTACTGGTTTCTTATAAACGGTTTTTTTATAAAAAATGAGTGCAGTGGAAAATAATGTTCCTATTAGGGAAGAAATCAAATTTTTATCATTAAAGTATCCAAATAGTTTATATATGTACAGCAGTTCAGTTCACTCATGAGATTTCCATTGCCATGGAACTTGTCCAGGTCCAAAAAAAAACCGGCGAAAATCTCCCGGAGTGTTTCTTATAAAAATGAGTGTATTTTAATAAACTGCATTTATTTCTCTGTAACGTGCTGCACTTCGATTTACTCCAAATCATTATTCATATTCGTTTTCTGCTAATAATTATGTTTCTGAGCACAATTCACGTCTTTTTCTTCTTTTCTCGAATATCTAGGCCGTTCCCTTCTCATCAAAACATTATATGACGTAAGAGTTTGTCGGCGCCTTTGAAAAAAAGTGATGAACTCGATTTTACTCTGCTTTCGTTCAGAGTAAAATTTCCAATGATAGAGGATTAACAACTGATAAGCGCATTAAATTCCGCAGCGAAATTGGAAAATTTTGGTATGTTACACGATCACTTTTCAGCATGTTGGTCCAATATCGAAAAAAGTGATGGTAAAAAGTGATCGTGTAACCCGGCCTAAAGACAGTGAGATGTTGTATGCATCAAATGGGACTCATTATGTTACCAATAAAAAAGACGACTCATCATATTTATGCAAAAGTACAAACTAAAAACCTGCCAGCTTCCTTCAATACTCTTTTTGAATCAAAAAACGGGAAGATACAGAAACCGGTTGAATCATACACTCAGGACTTGGCTTTGAAAAAAGCAAACATTTTACGACATACTAAAAGCTTTTTCGTCTGACACTCCTCAGAGCATAAAACGTCAGAATAAGGTTCCGAAAGAACAAGATGGAAAATATATACCCAGTTGTGGATCGAAATAGGCCAATCAGAAAAACGCAAGCACAAGTTGACCAATCAGTGCCGCAGCCTAAAGAAAAATTACCAATGGAGTCCAAGAGAGAAAACGAACTCCTTCTGTCTACACAATGACGGCTTTTTCGTTTTTATGTAGATCGACTCCAAAACTGCTAGATGGAAGGACGACCGGGCTCTCCCAATTATCCGAAACATGTCGTCATTATAGAGTTTTGCACAATCTGGGTTGTCTAAAAGATGTTGACCGATGGCAGAATCACTTGTTTTAACAGTGTTTCTAGACATACAAGATCGAGGAGGCTGTTCTCTTTGAGGGGCAGTTTTGTTTCTTATGTTGGAAGGAACATGCTGTTTTATCTATCCCCCAATCTTTGGGTTGTGCGTCCTACGTAGCCAGAATCATACTGGCACGTAAATTCATAAATGACGGAACTTTGGCATCGTATGTTATTAATATATTGAGGTTGAGTGACAACAGAAGTATATAGCAGTATTTAAATTTTCTTAATTTTCGAAAACAGAACAGTTTTTGAGAAAACGCCGCTTGTAGGAGATGTGGCATTTATATAAACTAAATTATTTTTTCCTTACCAGAGAACAGTCTTCTACGGCCGCTTTGCAAGAAAATTGATGGCTCATTTTTTGCTGTAATCACCTGACCCTTATTTTCATTCATTCTAATAGTCTCGCCATTAGAGCAGCACTCAGTTGACATCTTTTTTCCAACAGGAAGATTCGCAAAAAAATTTAAACTTCTTCTGATAACAGAAACGTTTTTTTACTTGAATTTGATCGTTTCGCAGCACCCATTTTTGTTTTTAATTGCTGAAAATGAAACATTTCAGAACCATCTGAATAACACACAACCCTGTTTTTTTTCTCATATTTTTACAATGAAGTGACTTGTATCTCCGACCGTCATTTTTCTGCTGTTATATATATGTAGTCTGACGTCACATGTGCCACTGCAGGCCCTTCTGGCAATGTTTGATCTTTACAGTACACGGAATTTATTTTAATTCTAAACGGCAAGAAAATATCTAGAAAATGGGAAATTGAAGTTTTTTAAATATTGCTTGGAGAAAACTCAAATTGGATATTTGTGACTTTCTGTCCAATGGCTGGATTTCGACTAAAAAATGACAACAAATGTAGGTTGGAGCATAAATTATGTAACCGATGTTTAGCGAAATGTTTCTCTTCCTTCCAAAAATGGTTTAATGGGGGGGGGGCTGTTTGCTTGAAATAGGGAAATAAACTGAAAATGTGCATCTAATACGTGTGTAATCGCCGTGTTCCAGCTACTTTCGGTGGCTATTGGAGTTTTTTGGTGGCTTTTTTGTCTTCATAATTTGACTATTAATTAGGCTATTAAATTAAGCTTTACGTATAATTTGGACCAATCTTTATTCAAAAATTGGAAAAGAATTTTTGGCAGAAACTAAGACCAGGGATGGGGTTTCGAGATTTGATCTTTTTGGACACAAAGAGTAAAAGATCTTTTTGGAAATAGGAATATTTACATAAAAAAATGAGAATCCAGCTCCGAACGCCCTCTTTGTGTTCGTCAAAAAGACATCTTGTTCCCTGATTTCGTGACGAACTGGGGCATCATATTGTGGCACCAAGCACTAGATAATGTTAATTCCCTTTTATGTTTTATTTCATTGAGTGCAATGAATTCAATGCCAAGGTAGGCTGTTTACCAAAAGTCAGCTGTTTTACCATCTAGTATGTGTAAAAATCTGATTAGGAAATGACTGTGTTCGTATATTTTGGCTAATTGAGTGCGTTACTTGGTGTATATTTATGTATTTCTGCGACTGACTTACTGTTTTTGATTCCTTGTTTGTTTTTCAATGATCTTCTTTTGGCTCAACTCAAAGCATGAGTCAATTTGACCCTTTGCAAATTGCGAGGCTAATCTAATGTAAGCCTAGCTAGCCAAAGGTTTGATCAGAAAGGTTAAACACGTGAAACCTCTTCTGCAGATTGTTTGCGTCATTTCATATATTGAAAGGCATGACTTCAATGGAGCCAAATTTCTCTTTGTCAGAAGAATAGGATTACGCAAGCATACCACTTTCTAGTGTGATGAATACCTCGAAACTCAGCAGACTCTCAGAACAGAACACGTTTTATAATAACAACGACCCTCGATTTGCCCAAATAACATGAACAGTGTAAGAACATGTTTAGGTTCAGATGAATAGTTGAAAAATGACAAAGTATTTTTGAAGATTTCTTTTGTGTTACTAAAAATGTCGTGATAAACTCTTAATTAGTGATCTCAAAAACAAACTTATTTTGTAGCTGTAGAAAAATCATCATTGTTGAAATAAGAACAATACCCGAGCTTTGGATCATACGAAAAACAAGGATTGTTCCTTGAAGTATTTCTTAGCAACAATATATTGTTTTAGACAATCGGCAAACATCCCTAACTATAGGCAATAGTCCCCGGCTAAAGTCCCTAGAAAGGCTACGTCTTTAAGTGAACTACAGAGGAGTTTCTTTAACGGATTCTTCAGACTAGTAGAAGTTTCGCATGTCTTCAATTTACCTTTGGTGACCTATTACGCAATTTTATGATGCCAACTGTCAGAAACATCAGATTTCTTAAGAGATATCAGCCATTCAGTAAGAGCAGTAGATTCACATAACCATTTTTGCTGAACAAAAATAGAATATTTAAGATCTATTTTTAAGGAGGTAGAAATGATGCTGGAAGCTTTGAAATTCGTTTAATAAAACAAGCCTAGTATTGCGCGAAATTGCTATATATGCTGGTGGCTCAAGTTCAGTACTACAGATAGTAGATAAAGGATAAGAAAGACAACGATATATGGTTCAGGCTCCTATTCTAATTCCAATAGAGGACTGTATAATTCCGTAGATTCTAACTTCGGTCTTCTCTAATCAACTTCAACTCAAATCTATCCGAACGCATACTTCACGTGTGCATTAAAAGACAACAACAGCAACAACTACTGTAGTACGTCATACCATACAATTTCTTACAAGTATGTGTTTCCAGGAAGCAAAACAAACTCACTAATTCATGAGCATTCTCGGTTAGTGTTAGTTTGAGTGAAAATTTTGGTATCAATGTTTTTCGTATGCTTATAAAATATTCCCAAACAGGTTGCAGATCTGCGCCACTAGATACAAATGAAAAAAAGCTTCGATTTTTCAAATTACTTTCCCAAATGACGTAACCGTAGAAGATCTACAGGGTATGTAGGAGGGTTGAAGCCATGCGTGCGCAAGAGAGTAAAAAACAAAGCATAGGCGTAGTGGATGCTAAACGTTCAGGGGGGGTTAGCATTGATCCTTCCCGAATACGGTTGCTTTATTGAGATGGAACAGCTTTATTGAGATGGTCTGGTTAAGAAAGGATTTTTTCAATGCAGACCCCCCCCCCCTTATTACGCTTAAAGAGCCACAAATCTGGAATTCAAACCAGCTAGTGAGATGGATATTTCTTCAAAAGCACAATACAAGTTTGTTTTATGCAAAATTCTATCAAATTCTGTTTTTGCCTCTTTAAATGAAAACATTTTTTGTAAACAGAATAAAGAATGATCAGAATACATTTGATCCAAAATAAAAAGAATGGTAAGCTTTGTCGTCAAAGCGACAGCTTCACTTCTCTCAAATCTATCTGGACGCTTTTAATGATAACAAAGAAATGTTTGCATTTATCAACTAAAAGAGAGATTAATGCGAGTTTTCGTATATTGAGTCATATTGATTCAATGTAAAACAGCAATTCAATTGGCAGAACATAAAAGTTGAATATTTTGTAGCTGTAAAACTGTGCTTTTACTGTAGTGATGGGTAGCGAGGGGCAAATCACTCCAAGAAAATCTCGTACACCTTTTGTGAAAATCCTATTGTTTTATCTGAAAATCCCTGGAAATCCTTTTGTTTTGGGGAAAATCTCGTACGCTATTTCAAAAGTGAATTGCCCCTCGATGGATAGTGTGTAGGAGTTCTCGCTGTTTCTGTAATTATTTGAAAATTGATATCAACTTCCCGATAAACTCTCTTTCTCAAGTTCGATGATGGATTGTATGTCATTGCAATAAAATGCGGAAATGTTTTACCACGATAGAGCACTTTTACTCACAGTGTTATGCAACTTGCAAGATAAGATATAAATACCTAGGAGATATAAGAAATAACAGAGAAACAAGAGAGAAATGCATTAATAGCAGGAAAAATTCAACGAAGACAATCATTTATGAAATAAAATTCTTAATCAGCCAACCAGCGCTCGAAAAACAAGGCATGAAAATAAGCATAAGATTGATTGAAAGTGTACTTATCCCTAAAATCTTATATGGGTGTGAAACATGGACTAATATGAACAGAAAAGTCTTAAAAATCCTTGAAAATATACACAAAGATGCGATAACCCTAACCAACTCAATACCAAAATCAACGCCCTATCAAGGCTTACTTGTATTGTAGATTATTTAATGTTAGTTTTTACAATAGTGAATATACACTAATTAAGACTAACATGAAGCAATTTCAAGGATTGCACAAGACAGTTCATTTACTGCAAAACGAGGATGCACACTTGTTTTCAAGGAACGAAGTTTTGATCAAATTCTTAAATTTTCTAGTATTTTGTGCTGTCTTTATTGATTACGGGAGTGAATTCCAGATTTCAGGCCCTTGGAAACTTAATGATCTGATACCATTATTGGTAGTTCTGACTTTTGGAATGTCAAGGGGGTTTTTGAGTCGAAGGTTATGACCTGTTGTTTTGGGTACAAAATAATCTTTCATGAAAACAGGATTAAGGTTGTTTAGTGTTTTATAAACTTCGAGCGCTAAAATTCTAACTGATTGGACATGTATGGTAGTCTCTTTTAAGTAAGCAAGCAAATATTTGTACATAAATAATTTTTTTTAAACATCTCATTTTCATTGAATACATTTTAAATTTACAATTATACGATTCGCTTTTACAGGCATCATAAAATTGGCTTATTTGCATCACAATATTTAGAAGTCAATCAGTTCGGGGCTTAGCCATGGTTTGTTTCGACGACAGAAGATATAGTTGGTGCAGCGGATAGAAATATTCATGAGTTTCATCAAGATGGATTTAGTTTGATTTGAGTCAAAATTAAGTTGGTGTAGCATGTCAGAGAGAGAGGTAGATTAGGTTCCCAGAATGCCAAGGGCACTCATAGAAAGGTTAACAAAGGTAACACGTTTATAGGCAGGGCTCAGTTCTTTGATAAGATCGCTATATTTCCTAGCTTTTCGAGTACTGTTTTCGTCGATGTTGCTTTCGAACCCAACAGTAAGCTCTAGCATGTAAAGGATTCGATCTTCAGTTACGAAGACAAGATCTGATCGATAGGAGTCGCCTGTGATTAAAGAAGGTGATAGAAATGAAGGCAGGTCGGCGTAAAGTGAGCTGTTTCTAGGTGTTGAAAGGGTTTTAGCCAAATATAGAAGTACAGAATCATGTCTCCAGGTATACCTACCATGTTCAAGATAATTCTTGCAGCTAGAGACTATGTACTGTAATGATTCTGATTGGAGACAGAAAGAGCAGGCAGATGACTGAGTAATTGACCATTTGCAGAGGTTTTTCCTAGTGGCAAGAGTGTTGTTTAGGTATTTGATGGTAAAGTTGTAAATGTTTTTTGGTAACTTTTGCTGGACACTAGACCAAAGTTGATTAGTTCCCTTAGAAGCAAATTTTAAGATGCACGAGATAATAAATCCTTGAGATGTAAGAACGTTTTCAATGCGGTTTTCGTGTTCACTTTGGATGGATTTGAGAACTTGTTTGGTGTTGCGATAAACGTCATATTGTATGTTTGTACCAGTGCTAGAGTCTTTCTATTAATAACACGAATCTTTATACAGGATCAACACTTCAATGTTACTGCTGTTATCAATGTGTGTCCTGATTGACGTAAAAAGATATTATATAAAAAAATGAAAAATTTACAGCAATTGTATTAATACCGTATGTTACATATTTAAAATAAGGAGCCTAAATCATATATTACATATCTAAAATAAGAAGCCTAGGTAAAATGTTGCTCAAGATGCTGTTCATAGGCATTGAATGATTCAGTTTTCCGTGTGTTAATAGGCAGTTCATTGTGAATTTTTTGCTGCCATGAAATGAAACGATTTGCGTGCATATTCAGTTTTAATTTTTTGGAAGCTTGACAAGACATTGATTGTTTCTTGTTTTCATATTGATGAAGATACGAAGATGAATAGTCCGAATAGGCTAGTCTTAATGCCCTCTGGTTAATTTTTTCAAGCTTATTTTGACTTCCTTTACCACATAGCATCCATATCAATGGACATTAATTGAAATGACATAGTATAAATGAATTTATAATTATCTTTTCTCTGTCGCCCATAAATCTTACCAATCTTTTTAAAGAATTTAACTGTTTAGCTACTTTTTAGATCTTATCGATATGAGCATCAAACTTTGAATTGTCATCGATCTGAAAACCAAGCAAACTAACGTTTTTTTCTATTTTAATTGCAAATTTTTGGTCAATTTCAAACTCATTTATGCATTTATCTTTGCTGCCGATTGTGATAGCTTGAAATTTAGAGAGATCTGCAATCATTTCATTAGATTTAAACCAATCAAGACATCTTTTGGTGTTAATTTCTACAAGTTGCAATAGTTCATCAGTATTTTTTGCAGTGACAGATATCATCAGCAAAATTACAGAAAGACTTTTCAGTAAGGCTGTAAAAATATCATTTAGGAAAATATTGAAAAGCAGAGGTCCAAGTATTGATCCCTGTGGCACTCCTTGTCCAAGTTTACCCCAGGAGCTGTAATGACCTTTCACGTTGACTCTTTGCTTACTATTAGACAGGTAGTTTTGTATAAGTAAACGAGAATTTCTATCTACACCATAGGCATTTAGTTTTCCTAAAAGTAAGTTTTTTGGTAGTCAGTCAAAGGCTTTTGACAAATCCATAAGGACAGCGTCAATATGTTTGTTCCTTTCCAGTTCTTCCCGTGCTGGGAAGAAAACTGTTTTCTATGTGCGCATAGGAATCTCGAAAATCTTTCTTCAAGAAATGGAGAAAGTTGAAGCTCTATTGCTTTTCCAAATACCTTTGAAAGTGTCGTCAGTAGACTTAGTGCTATATAAATTTTCTTATTGATTTGTATTCCGCTTTTATGTATAGTTTATTGATAGTTTTCCGTATTATGATGAATGTGGACTTATCCCAATGGCTTATCGAATAAAACAAAGAAGACTTTTGTACCTACATAAACTAATAAACATGAAAGAAACACGTTTGACTAAACAAGTATACCAAGAACAAAAGCAACTTAACCTAAGAAATTGCTAGTATGATGAAATAATGAATGACTTGATTGAACTAAATATATAATACTAAGAAAAAAATTTCAGATCTGTCAAAGAAAGATTGGAAAAAATAGTAAAAAGCAAAATCATAACGAGGATAGAGCAGCAAGTTAAGAATAGCGATAAAACAAAGATGAGGTTCATTGAAAAAGGCAATTTTTGAATAAAAGAATATATGAAACATTAAAAGGGACCAACTTTATTAAAATTGAAATTACACATGTCCGATTCAAAAGCTAATCCAGTCAGCGAACCCATTCAGCTTTGAGGCCTTGCGAAATAATCCTCAAAAAATTTCCTCGATTTGTTGTAAACGGCATTTCAGATTATTTCGTAAAAATAGTTTCCCCTATAATATCTTGACGTCTCTTCGTTTGTTTTCTCTGGTATAAAAACGTTTCGCGTTAGTTTGAATAATGCTTTAATTGCACAAATTTTCAAACATCGGTTAACCGGTCTGACCTACCTTCTTCTTGCCAGTTCTCTCGCAATAATTCAAAAAAAATCTTGTCAGCCATATTTACCAAAAGCTTCCGATGATTGCCTTCTTATCTGTTGTCATCTGCATTTAAAAATGTACCTTTTACTGAATAATGTAGTTGTGACAAGCAATGGCGTCTCACGTACGATAAGCATTATCGAGAATGGGGTTCCCCAGGGACCTTGTCCAGGGCATATCTTTTTCCTCCTTTGCACCAATTTTTTGCAATTCAAATTAAAAAGAGGTAATGCTATGTTGTATCATGTAGAAATTGCAATTTTGTTCTTTCAAGAATTTAGAGCAAAGTTAAAACAGTGTTTAAAGAAAACGTATAGTTGGCGAAAAAAATCTACAGGGCAATTTATTCAATGTCCTGGAAGCACAGGATATCGTAGTTGGATCCACATCATCGATTTACATTAGCATAGGCTGAAAAGATGCCGAATATAAAAAGATTTGTCCTGTTATGGGTCTTCTAAAGTTTTCAAGGAGTTATGTACGTCAAGAGATTCAAAAGACATGTAATTGGGTACCCTACCTTTGCTGCTGCTGTTCTGTTTTGGTTAACTATTGCACAAATCGATAAATTCACTGCAAGACCTACAAAATAAGGCGAATGGGATTTTAATGATTATTTTCTATTAATCAATTTCATCTCAAGGCTGGGCCTGGCCTTTAGCTACGATCTTATTTTCAAGGAATCAACCTCTATATGTATAAAACGCTACATGGCCTAACACTTATTCATTTGTCCTAACTCGCGCGCAAACGTACTGTATTACACTCATGAAAACCCTGAATAAAGAATCTAATTCTTTAACAACTAATAGCAAGTAGGATTAATGGCTTTATTTATTTCTTCCACTACTTTGATCACTCACGGCTGGTGCCTTTGAATACACAATGAAAATCTGTATCACATAAAAATGGTTATCAACTTTTCACTTTCCACTCTATTTTTATTTTAATACGCATCTTCTATAGTTTTGAGTAGAACTTTTAAGTTCGACTAATAATTTCGATTTTTTTCTTAACAGTACTCATTGCTCTAAGTTTTTTATTGTGTCTTGCTGAATTTGTGAATCAAGATTACCACACTGGATTTTGTATCCTGTATGATAATCTCTTGAAGCAATTAGAAAATAAATGAAATGATTTCACAGTGAGGCAAAAATGAGCTGGATTTGCCGACGGACTCTTATTTCAGATGTGTATGACGCTCAAAACTCTTTTGGGCGAGAAATAATCGAACTTTCGGAAGGTAAAATCTGCTCACAAACATTTGGCATTTTTCTTACAAGACATGAAAACACATAGCAATATTTTTTCGTTTTGAGTGCTGGAATTACCTCACAAAAAAAGCTCAGGTGGTATCAAACTCAAAAATAAACATAAAATCAATTTAAACGTTACTTTAACAATTTCGTAAAAGAAAGTTTTTTTAAAAAAAGCATGAAATCATGAAAAAATAATGACGAAAAATGATAAATCAGAAGAAAATTGCAGATAAAGATAGTGAGTATTTCGCAGGCAACAAGGAAGGATAGTTTTATGGTGCAGATTGTTAGCCTGATCCTTGTTGTTTTCTTATTGTTGCTTCCGATGTCCTTTTCAAGCATTGCGAAATACAATTTTCTTCAAGAAACATCTTTCCAACGCCAAATACGTCCGGGACATCCAAGAAATCTAGGTGCTCTGTCTCATTTTTCGCTAAACTGATCCAAACTCCCATTTTCCAGCTCATTCTTGTTAAGCACGTGCTAGGTCATATTCTGGGCACGTGCTAGGTCAATAAAGTCTTTAATCATTTGGGCTTTAAGCTATGTCTATGGAGTGCCATCCCTGCTAAAATGTTTATGATTCATTATTAGGCATACTTTCTCATTATTAGGCATAATTTAATATTATTAGGCATAATTTAATATTATTAGGCATAATTTAATATTATTTTAAGCAAATGTTTCTATTACGAAGCTGAACAGAACATATCTAAATGTGGATAACATCTAAGCATCCTACAAACTACGCATGCAGAGAATCATTGACACGACTTGCTTTGCATCTTAACTACAAGTTTAATGTGTTATGTGAAGAACTTTTTTACCAACAAGAAATGTAGCATTCAACATTGATCATTTTTTATGTAACTGTTTATGTAACCTTTCATGTAATTGTAATTATTAATCCATTTACAGTTCAATACACAATGTGCCGATGATTTACATAATTATTCACCTGGTCCGCCTGTGCAGTGAATTTCTTCTATAACTGTTTTGTATATATAATTTGTATTTATAGAAGATACAACATTCCTTTCTAATACATCAGATTTTGCAAATTTCAAAAGCGTCCCTTCTTTCTCCTTCCAGCAATGTTTCTTACAGCGACTTTCAGAGCTTCTTGGACTTCAATTTATTCCTGACATGAGGTATGAACTTTCACCAAACATGTCAAATTTCTATGTGAGGATTTTTCTAGAATTTACGGCAAAGCGTAAAGGTCTGTTTTACGCGATTAGATAAATATGAGCTACTTTAGTAGCTACAATCTTGGCAAAAAATAGCTGAGACTTTTTTTCAAAAAGTGAAGTCACATGTCTTTTTATTATATAACATGCTCTGGTAGCCCACACCCCCTTCCCCCCGATGTCAATGTTGGGTTTTATGATTGCGGTATAACTGGGCATGGCCGCGAGCAGAATTACTCTCATCACAACATTGAATTGGGGGGACGGGGGCTGGATGATTTGAAACTAGCTCAATTTTCTGCGAGTGTCTCAGCATTTTTTGCCAGGGGTGTAGATGCGTTTGAAAACTTGGAATGTATTGACGGTATCATTTTTTTTAAGACAAAATTATCAGATCTCATTACAGCCCAGTTTGAATCAAAAGAACAACGTAAACCAAATAATGAAGTACGATTAATGAAGAATTGATACCCTAGAGATCCCTCACAAAGCATCTGTTCCTCCGCAGGGTCATAATCAAATATTTTCTATAAACGATAAAGATTCACCAACTCTTTGGTTTTCACATTGTAGCAATATCAGTTTTATACTTCTTTTATCGACTAATGGCTTCATAATCTTTCGTAATGGCTCTTTGATATGCGGAAAATGCTAACAAGATATTAACGCCCTCAAAAGGCATATTGCTTATCTACCAGTGAACGGAAGGTTGACATAGAACGACGGAAAGCGAGTCTGGGTCAATTGATAAACCCTTTTGCAAAGAATATTAGCTTTGCATCATTTAGTTATGCTTTCTGAGGTTTTAACAGGTTTTCTGAACCGCTAGGTGGGAAATCCATTGTTAATGGGCTGTATTCCTGTCTTTATTAAGCCAATTTGCGCATTTAGTAGAAATACATACTGTCTCAGATTTGGTTTAATTTCTTTATGATTGTCGTCATCAAACAAAAAAGTGTCTTGTCTACATGTTATACAATTGTCTCTGTATTGGTGGCGCACTTACAATGTTTTGAAAAGGAAAGAGATAAACTTCGTAAGCGGGTGATAGTAGTCATGCCTTAACGTACAAGTGTCCGCAAAGAACAATGGCCTAAACCTGAGAATGACAGCTAAAATATACAACAACAGAGAAGTTAGAATATGTTTACCAGTTTGTTTTTGGCTTTATAATAGCTTTTTGAATCCTTATCCTAGTCTTACTGAACATTTCACTGAATACCATACTACCTCGTGTTTTCGTGAAAGATGCCTACCAAACTAGATTTCAGCAAAAATTATGCAACATTGTTCAGTGAATCACTTATGGCTTGAGTCAAAACTATGGGTTCAACCAAATTTTTTTAGTGCTCCAATAGATCTAAAATGGGCTCAACAAATTTTAGTGGACTCATTTGGCCACTTGGCAGAGAGCATGGTGCAGATTCTTATGTGCCATATCCATTTGATTTATCCAGGGAGGGAATAAATAAGAAAAAGCTACCTTTCAAACTCATTTCAAGATAATCCGGTAGATTACTCAGAACTAAGGTATTCTAGACATGCTCAAGTTTCTAAAGCCCAGTCCACACTACACAAACTAACCCAGGTTCGCCCAAGGTTTTAGCTAACCCAGGTTAGATTTTGCAGTGTGGACACAACTAACCTGGGTTCGCCCTGGGTTAGTTTAACCCATCTCCAGAGGTTAGTGTTCTAAACCCATCTCCAGAGGTTAGTATTCTGAATTTCTAGTGTGGACACAAAACCTGGGCGACCTTGGGCTAGTTTTTTTAACGCATGCGCATATTTTAATGTGTTTTCACTTTGCGGGCCGAAAAATAAAAATACCTTACATGCAAATACCAGGTAAGGTTCAAATAAATAAAATAGAATATATGAAGATATGGAAACTTGCAAAAAATATCGTGGATCAACATGGAGCCGCGAAGAAGTTCTCAGCTTAATAAGTATCTGGAGAGAAGAAAAGATTCAAGAAAAGTTGGATAACTGTACAAGGAAAAGACATGTTTACGAAAAGATGGCACAGCGCCTAGAAAAAGAAAGTGGCTACGAGCGAAACTACAAAATACAATAAACTGCGACTTCGGCAACTTCCATCTTGATCGTGTTTGTGGAAAATTTGTTTTGTTGTCGTTGTTTTGTTGTTGTTGTAATTTAACTACGCATGCGTTGCATCAGCTAATCTGGGTTCGCCCCGACTTTGTGTCCACATTACAAAACATGAATAAAACCTTTTTTCGTCTGCCTGAATAAAACACTGGGTTAACCTTTGCTGCAATATGGAATTTTGGTCTAGAGCGTCACTTACGAGATTTTTATAGAGAATTTCTAGAAAAACGGGCTGCAATTGCGATCTCATTTACATATCTTCACCTATATTCTCTGACCTAAAGATTCTAAGTCTGTATGGTATGTTTAATAATAAATTTTCTAGAAACTCCCTTCATATTCATTTTACTTAATAATTGAACTTTGAGCCTCAAAATAATTTGGCAACTTACCAGTGGCTAACCTGGAGCAGGAATAAAGCAACAGAACCGTGTTTCTAAAGGAAAAGCTTATCAGTGAACTATTTGTCAGAGAGGTCTTGTTAAAATTAAATGGGTAATACTGCATAAATTGAAAATAAAGACATAATTTTGATTCAAAGTAGTTATCAATCGTTACAATAATCTGTGAAATAGAAATAATGTTAAAAGTTTAATTAAATTTATCATAAAGTCTTTTAAATGCTAAATTTTGGGTTCCTATCTGGTGGAAATCGATGAATTGTTCCTTTTGTAGGTTTCATGAAACAAAAATCCCAATTTTTATCCCAATTGGTGCGTATTTGTGGTAATTGCAAGTCCGGTGGTAGCATGTGTTATGCTTGCGAATAGATTGATTTTTGCTGAAGTTGAAATTATAGTCTGTAAGGTTTTGTAAACATTTATAGACAGAAGGACGTTGTTATAACTGTTTATAACTGTTTATTCCTTTCAGGGGCGTTGCGACCAGGGAAGGGGGGTTGTGGGGGGCTGTCACCCCCAATAGTATCTCAATAGGAAATATCAGGTAAAATCCGCTCGGTGGAAGAAACGCTTTAGGTATTTCAAAGACCTTCATGTCTTAAAATCAATAAAGGGTCAAGCAAAGGCAGTTTCTCCGTTGGTAAAATATGATTTTCCTTGATATGAATGAAGGTAAACAAACTAATGATTTAAAGATTTGAAGATTGCTTGTTAGCAATGAATCTAAAAACTCAGACACTTTTTAGGTAAACTTGTGCTTTGTGTCCATTTCTCCTAGAGTTTCTCAGTAGAAGCGTCAACTGCAATTCACTATGAGCTCCAGATTTTTCTTAACATTCAAAAGCATGCTAAGATGGAGAGAGGGATCTAAATTTAGAAGTAACTGACAACCTGGTATTTTTCAAGACCACGGCGAAATTGTTGTTTTTATCTGTTGTAAAAATTTTTGCAAAAAAACAATAATTTTCATAGGATTAGGAGGATTAGTGAAATTTGCCTAAAAGAGTGCATTTTCCAGGGAACTAGAAGCATCAAAATTCGAAAATTTCCTGCTCCTCCGGCGGCAACCATGCCTCAGGCAGTAACTATATCCTTTGCCCGTCCCGATATAGAGATTTGACAAGACTATAAGGAAAGTCCGTTATTATCGTACAGAGTTAAATTGACAAAATGTATTGTAGAGGTTTGTGACAGCAGCTAAATCAGGCAATAATTTTTAATCAGCTAAATTTTTAGTCCACAACCCCCCCCCCCCAATATCTTAAATAAATTAAACTATCTTAAATATTGAGAGTTACATGTTGTGAAATCTAGAAATCGATGAGAACTGGTCCCTGATTACGAAAAACACCTAAAATGCATATCTCATTCACTTTGATGTGCCCTTGCTGTGGTATCGTTTTAGCTGCATAGTACTGTTACTTTTTAAATGGTGTAGCTAGTAATATGACTTTGTATAAGATAGTTCACAGACCCAGCTGTATCATCCAGGGAATCTATCATTGGTATATCCAATACTTTAGAGAACCAAAATGTGCCCGATTTTGGCCCAGTATACACATAAATGGCTGTTTCTATCGTCAGAAACACTGTTTTTAAAGCTAGTCTTCGTAGGCAACATTATATGTAAGAAGACCCACGTTTTGTTGCGTAGAAGTGGAATATTCACAATTATTGTGATCATTACCATTAGTTGGCTTGCCTTTTCGCATTCTACTTTTTTATTTGAGACACATTGATATATTATTTAGCGTCTAACTGTTCTGAAACTTCTCTTCCTATAGCAAACCTTTGTATTTGAAAAGTATTTATAACGTTCTATCTGTTGTCATCCTGGGGCAATTCTACGTTGCTAGGTGACATATTCCTGGCCAGTAAATGTTCGTAATTACCTAATCTCGTTAGACTGATATCTACATGTTTCCATAAGACTCAAAGCAATTCTACTGGAAAAATATTGTGACACATTTATGGACATAAACTTGCTTTTGAATAGATCTTCCACAAGTAGCCAGAACAATACTCCAACTGCTGTCAATTGGCTTGTTTGGGTGACACAAGCTATTAAGTAGAAGCTTCTTGTGGTGATCAATCCTGTTGAAAAGGTTGAGTGAATATACTGGTGATTATAATGGCCATCTTATCGCCAGCAACTGGAGTTTTGTGCGATCACAGTGCTAATCAATGGCTTGTACGCCAAAAACTGATATCCCACCATACAGATTATAAATAGTCGTTTTTATTTTGCTCACATTATAAATTTGTTTTTAACTTTAAGTTGCAGCTTCCTTTCTTTTTATTTTGTATACTGGACGATACTCTCCATCAGTTGCGGCGCCAGCTGCTGCAGAGTGGGAGGGTAATGGGTGTTACCTGTGGGACCCAACCCTATTGGCCTCGTTTCAGTGCTTTGTAGCAGGTCAAATTTCCTTAGGAATTATGATCTACCCCTACCTAGTGCTTTTTAATCCGTTTTTAGACGAAATATGTAGACTATGTTTCGATAAAAGTGAGGGGGTAATTACCCCCCCCCATAGCACCCCTTGGCGCCGCCACTGCTCTCCATGGTATTTGGCCTAAGAAATTTTTTTGATAAACCGAAAGAACCTAAGACTGGCAACATGGCCATTCTGATATCTTGCCATCGCTAGCATTCTTCTACCCTTGTTGCAGACTCAAAAGTTTCTTACTGGTAGAATAACTGGTAGAATAACTGGAACTGGAACTGTAGAATCTGCGTGCAGGCTACATATTTCTAGTTTGTTTTGTTTTCCTTTTCTTTTATGTTCAATTATTATTTCGTGCGATTAATTTTTCTGCAATCTTGCCTGAATGGTCAATAAATTATTTGTTATTTAAGGGAAGAATGTTTGATCAAATTTTGAAAAATTGGAAGCCAATATTCATATTACATTCACTTGCAACTTGTAAGTGCGGAGGAATAATGACAGACATTGCGGGAAATTACGGAGGAGCAAAAAGTTTTAATGATGAGAATTGCAGCTTGTGTGGGAGAGCTTCTTAAATGGATAAATTAGATCTTAAACGCAGCTAGAAGGGAGTTTTAACGGGAAGGTTGTAAGATATTTGACACATCACAGTGCATAAAGTGCCCAAATTCCATTATTTTGTTAGCACAGTGTCAATGTATCTTTATTGCCAGGGACTTTATGCCGAAGTTTCTAGTTTTTAAGTAAAGCACCCTTGTTTTGTTGTCTCGTGATAGAATGAAGCTTTAATAAACACTGCAGACATTAACAGTATAAAAGCAAAGAGTTTGTTTTCTACCAGGATAGCATCGGATGGAACTGGTACAGTTCATTCATATGATATACATTTTGCAGATTTCTAAGAAACATGTTTACGGAAGTGTCGTATGAATAATAACGAGATTTGGTGTTTTTAATTAGATCTAATGAATATTGGGTCTTTTCACTGCTGTTCATGTCACTGATCCACTGATAGTATACCCAGAAATAAAATGGCTATACTAATCATGATAAATTATTAGATTGGGCTTGATTAAGTGACCACAATTTGTTTAAGGAGGAAGACAGTGCGAATGGCCTGGAACAAGAAGCTATGCGCATTTAAATTTCAGACTTAAGACTTGAACAAAAGGCAGTGGGGGTACCATAGAGTTAAGAAGCACGAGAATTTTTGGTGTGTTCTAAACATCGTCGGAATTCCAAGGTTGTTTACTTGCTGTCAATCATTTTTAAAGCCAAGTTGATCAAGCAAAACAATAACAGAAAACACCAAGGACATTCAGCAACGGAGATGATAGAAGAACGTCATCTGATATCAGTTTCTGATTGTAAATTTCTCACTGTTTTTGGGCGTTATTCGTTGCTATTAGTTAGTTTTAGCTTTGGATGCGAAATGAGATCTGGCGATCAGATAAAACAAGTTGTAACTATCATCAGTAATACTGTATGTTCTCCATAACATGGTCGTCACTTAAAACCTGCAGTTCTTATATCTCTGTCCCAATGATTCCTTTGAAGTTGTATTATTTCAAGCGATTACATAGAAATTTTTTTTCATGTTCTAAACATTTCTGTTGCAAACTTTAAATAGCTTTGTTATTTTCTGGCCATCCCTTGTCTTTCAGCAATTCAAATGTCCTACAGTTATAGGCAAGTGAATGGGCAATGATTCAACCAGTGATCGGGATTGAAAATCCCCTTCTTAATATTTTTTAGCACTCTTGGAATCTTGCCACTTCCAGTATTTATATAAATGCTTCAAAAACTTGCAGTTCGTGGGCAGTGATGATATAATTATTACTAAGGGAAAAAATGTTTAGAAATATGTTTCGTGTTTAGAACTATGTGAAGGTACGAACGTATGTCTTTAGTCGGTGCAGTAAGGTACATCCAGAACAAAATAAATGTGATCTGCCAAAAACATGATGATATAAAGTGCGTGGTCTCTGAACATGATGCCATTTCTAGCAGTCAGAAAAAAATTCCACAAAAATCGGCAAATAATCACATGGTAAAATACTTTACATTTCAGCATCATACACTACTATTGTTATTATTGATTTAGACATAAATGTAATGGAGGGAGACAGTTACAGATGGCCTTAAGCAGCAAAAAAGGCAAGGACAGAAAAGGGTACAGAATGGAAATATAAGGTAGCAGAATATGATAGACTCGTATAGGGTTTTAATGGGGAGAAAATGGTAAATTCAAAGAAAAAACTGCAGTGTCTCTACTTTATCTGGAAAACCGGGAGAAATTGTATTATCGTGAAAGACAGAGCGATTTTACAATACCTGGTGAAGCAACTGCTTTCTTAGTGCCCCAAAATCACCAACACCCATTGAAAGACAGTCTCTATTGAAGTTGCATTGCTACTGAGAATTATTATTGCTAAAACTTTTGAAAGATATTAACGGTTCTTCCAATTCCATCTCCTCAGGATACAACTAGCAATGTTCAAAGAAGAATCAATCTCATTAGATTCACGAAAACAGCATTGTCAAGGTCAGCAGGTCTATGGCTAGCGTAAGTAAGAAAAGTATTGTATAGCTGCTGATCAAAGTGGTAGCTGTCAGTACTTGCAGAGGAAGTGAAACTCATGATTAACTCTGGACACAAGATAGTACTACTAGAGCTGTTTTATGTACACATTTAATTGACTATGGATAATATATCGTGATACAGTTTGGCTAAACCACCCCAGTTACAGTTATACTTAATACCACATACCCTTCTAGCTCAAAGTGTTACAAATCACAGATCTTGGTAGCCCGTAATTAAATTCCATAATGACAATGTTACAGTTTAGATCAAATCCCTTTAAACATCAATAGGATCATAAAACCACTTTACATTAAGCTTAACAAGATAAAGACAAGATTTTAAATGCTATCTTTGGAATTCATTTAACTGGAAACCATCTAAAATAAGAACTGAAAACCAAGTTTTCTGTTATCAGTCGTGAACTCATATTTTTTTCTTTTCCCCATACTATCTTCACAGTGGTTAAAAACGTAATACCAAGCCACAATATAGCTACGAGCAACAAGCTTTGTAATGGAGAGTGAGAGACGCTCTGTGGGGCTCTATGCCGGGCAAGGGGGTCTCTTCCTCAAATGCGGATGCATTTGGATGGCAATATTTGTACAGGGTTGCATCGAACAGATGCTCTTTTGCCTCAAACCCAATAAAGCTTTTGCAAGAACAAGTTTGATGCGTGTAAAGCCTTCTTCTTCTTTGATGCTCATAGTGTTCTCTGTATTCAGACACAGCGCAAAACAGCTCATCGGGATGTCGGCTTCCAGATATTCTCAAAAGCCTGGGCACTCCATGCTTTTCATCTTGGTACAACTGCCTTTTCTCTTTGGAAACCGTACCTTTAAGTATATTGTCAATTGAGAAGTTGGTCGGATTCGAGCCTATTTCACCGTAGTGTGTGGAAGTATCATTCTTTGCGCCTTGTATTATTGTCTTTGATATGAAGCGGTTGTGAGAAAGTTTATTTGTTATAATCTCGCAGATACGTGACTTGTTGGTTTGACTTTCCTGACTTTGCTGCATGGTGGGTAAAAGGGTCGCGTTTGCCGTTTGCGTTCCAAATTTTACCAAATGTCGTTGTGTCTCATCCTTGTGTCTCTTTCTTGCAACGAATCTCCGTTTCCTGCGAAGGAGGCTACCATCGTCAAACATATCACCGCAGTTTGGATGCAGACTCCACAAGCTTCGCTTATGACCGTTTTCGCCACCTTGGATAATCTTGACAAAGCAATCGTTAAACGAAAGATTATGTCTGAGAGAGTTTCTCCACTTGGAAACCGTACTCTTGTAGTATGGAAAAGTATTGATTATGAAACGATAGATATCATTCAAAGACATCATTCCTGTGGAGGAGCTACGGATAGCCATTGCACAAAGAGCGACGTACGACAATGGCGGTTTCTCGTTGTTGTAGGAGCTTTTCTTCGGCCGTGGCATTTTCAGCACCAGCAATGCGAGTGCAAGCTTACAAGCTACAAGAAACAAATCTTCTGTAAAAATTTTATCTTTACTTGCTTCTAAACATTTATAGCAAGCATAAGTCTTTAAGCAATTATAGTTTGATTTATCCACAATGATCAAATCTTAAAGTAAAGAGTAATAATAAAAGATAGAAGCTACGCTTTCAAATCTTTAAATATCTTGACATAGAAATTTATTCGTGTTCCTTCTGCAATATCTTTTACAAGTGCAAACAGAAAGTTCTCTTTGATTCGATTGTTTTTTATGATAAATAGCAACGGATCTAGTAATGCATCTTGTCGAGCCTCATCTAGACGTTTTTCCAATCCTGTAACTTGGTTTTAAACCAGTATAATATGACTTCTTTGCAAGTGAAAAAGCGTGAGAGGAATGTATTTCTTGTCTTAGAATAATGTACAGATTTGCAGCTAAGTTTTTTCTTGGGACACCAACATTATTATATTAATTGATGCATTGAGTTAATACCCCTTTTATAGACTATCAGCAGTGATTCATAAGCAAAGCCTTTCAATAAGGCATTTTGAAAAGAATTGGGTGTGTTATTGCAAAGGAACTGTATTTGTTTACGCAACTTAAGAATCCGCAACTCTTTAATCTGATTTCCTAGCGAACAAAGCATGAAAGAAGACTGATTTTCCTGAAAACACTTAAACCTAGCGTGATTGCAAATTGCCGAAATGGAATTATCAAGACACTTTACGCATTCCCGAGAGATGCCGCAAGAATTTCCTGCACAGCATCGATAGGCATAGAAGTATGAAAGAAACTTGTTATGCGTTTGAGACTCAAGTCGGTATTAAGCTTACCAGATACATCTTTATGTCTTCTTTTAACAAAGTCTTCGCCACAATTGTTAAAGGGAATAGTGTAGAGTAGTGTGGAAAATATTTCTGTTTGGGGGGAATTATCACTGGCCGGCAAAGGCAACATATCAACAGTAGATTAGTGTTATAGGCATTACTGTTGCGATTAACCCACAGTTCCGTTAAATAGCTAGATTCACAAACGTATGTACATCTCTAGCGGATATTTTTGGTCCCGTCCAAAATAGTGATCATGGTTTGAAGAAAGAAAACGACAGATAATGCTTCCGATGAACAAAGCCTATGTCGTTATTTACATTTGCCGTTTTATTAGGCTACAGGTGTTTAGCTCTTACATTCTCATTGTATTATAAAGTAGCATTGATATTCGACAGTTTTTTAAGGAGATGTATCTAGAAATGAAATACATTTGATATAGTTTCGTATTTACAAAGAAGGTAAATGTTAGTTTATTAAGTAGCTAGCAGTTCTTCTTAGCCATGTTTGATTTGATTTCAGCTATTGCGTTTGACTAATTTCAATCAACTACTCATTCATCAAATCATGATTCGAGTATTGATGGATATATATTTGCTCGATATTTACAATTGACTTTGAGATATGCAGAATTAGAGCATAAACTAAAAACTTCAAACGCTCCTATTAGAAACTAGAATGATGAATGCAGTTTTGAACGAGTTCGGTAGCTGTGGTCTCTCTAGGAGATTTGAAACTTTATAAACATAGACATAATGCTCTTTTTGTGTTAATTTTTGCAGGTGATCGAGAATATTTTTAGCGCCAGTTGCAAACAATAAAGACGACCTGCATATATATGTTTGAAAGGTCTTAGTCATCTTGTGTATCTATAACCAAAAGTATTTTGGTTAAATTATTTCTTCGAGATCTGGTATGTTCTTATTTCAATGAGATACAGTTTCATTAGGCCTAGCATTTTGCAATTGGTATTTTCCTCGATGGATTAGCTTAGAATTGCCACTAATAATCTGCACGAGCTATAGATATTTCAACTTCAAATAGTAAAATAACTTTTAGCGAGTCTTATAACAAGAACTTCAAAATTTTGTCACTAGAAGTTTAAGTCGGTTAACTAATACAATTAGTGATCATAAATTACAAACCTTGATGATAAACCTCTTTAGAGTTATACTTTTCCTTTTGTTAACAATCTATATTCGAAGCCCCTCGTATTTTAACATGCAAGCATTAAATTAAAGCTTGTTTTCAATCATTTTACATCTGCAGACTTTAAAATCTATTCGTTCTTACAGTTGCCAACCGTTGAGATATCGCTGTGGGTTTTTATTCTTGGAAAAGATAAGGCGACTTTATTTATCACGATGGATCAAAAACAATTTTACTGTTGTTTGGAAAATATTTTCATTATAAAGTTGATATGCTATGGCTAATCTTTTTCCAATTTTTTCATTTTTTCTTCTATTTCAAAGTTATATCTAGTTGTAATGATCTTGCAGAGCTTTTTTAAACATCAAGGACTTACTTAATTTCATCCGTTTTATAGACATGTTAAACAATGCTTTAAAGTCTTTAAAGCAAAGTAAGATAATTCACATTGGCTAACATATAATTCTGAATCAAATTCAACTTTTATTGAGTTAAGTTCCTATTTGGGTTTTTTGCTAAACCCAGCTACATTCCTTATTAACCTTTCTGAAACAAGACTTCTTTTAAAATTGCAAATTTGGAACATTGGAAATTTTTTCATGGTCGTGCAGCAACTGCTCATGACGACTTATGAAGATTCATCAAGCTAGACATTGTTTTGGCTTTTCGGAAAATATATATCAAACGGTCTGTTATATAAGCAATACGGAAGAATGGATTTTAGTCACGAAAGGAAGTAGAGCATGAGTCAATGCAATTCAAGAATTATGCAAAGTTTCTTGTTAAAAGAAAACGATAGATATCGATCGCAAAAGTGGCTAAGTATTTAGAAATTAGAGCCAAACCACAGTCTATAAGAACGATAAAAAAATGGAAACTGAAATGCTTTATAATTACTAAAAAGCAGGGTGTGCTCTGATCATCAGTACGTGCGTGAAGCAATACTATCAAGTAAAAAGAGAAAAATAAAATACTTACGTTAATGTAACGTTGCAATAATTGTCTCTGTGGTGACGTGAAGCTCCAACAATGCAATGTAGCAACTAACGGCAAACCGAGCTTTATCCTGAAATCTACGTACAGGGTATTTATGCGAACGAGGCGAATCGCAATTTGTGAAGGCGCCAGCACCAGACGTCTGGAAACATTATCAAAACCACTGGCCATTGTTCGCATTGTTATCAGTTCTGCACACTTACGGACGACACTAGTGAGGCTAGAATACTTGCATCTATAGATAATTCGTGGACTAATGAATGGTCGGACCAGCATTACTTATAACCAATGCCTTACAAACCATGAAAGTGGGCTGAAGGACGGGTGGTGGTGAGTGCGGGGTCTGTCCCAAAGTCACTGAACTATTTTCGTCCTATTCACTTTGAAGGTGTTCTAGTCCCTCTACTTATCTTTCATGTGCTTCACATTCCTCGTCTCGAGATCCCGTTGAAGTGTCCTAAAAACACCCCTTTTGGCTATGCTGTTGAAACAGATAAAACCATGCTCAAAAGGCATTCAACATTTTTCTTTTCTTCCTTGCAATTTTCTTCCTTGTCAGAACCTTGAACGCGCTAATCTCTGTTTAAGAATTTAGGCCTAGAAAACCTAGAAAATGATTGCGTAACAGAGGATTCTGCTTTGTCGTTCTTCGTTCTACGTCTCTACGTAATAATAGACCTTCTTCGTTTAAAATGACAAGGATACGTTATCTAGAAGATAAAGACATACAAAGATAACGCATGCAAGACCATCAAAAAGAAAAGCCGCCAACCACTACACAATAAAGCATGATCTGAAAAATAGAATCAAAATGCAAAAAGACAGGAAAACTATCTCGTCTTGCTAACTTTCAAATGCCCGACGGAGCCAGGTTCCTCGGTTCTTACAATCTTCTCCACGAGTCTGGTAATCACTACGTCACCTCATTGGCAAAGCTACTGCCTGCAGCTTTCTTGCTAGCACAGACAATCCACTTAACTTCTGTGAAGATCAGTTAAAGTGTCAGCATTAATTCCTCATTGTCTCCATCATTTACATCGATAATTTTACAAAGCTTTTTACATAATCAATTTAATCACCTATTAACCCTGTTAATTTTGCCTCAATAACAAATCCGTATGGCAATGAGGCTCTTTTAAGTATGAGACTTCGTTGTAGTGAAAATTGCCTAATTTGATTTAGGTTTCTGTTTGTTTGCGTGGCTACAGCTGGTGGACGAAGTTTGTTGCAGCTCTACGAGCGGATTGCGTGTACTGCCGTAGCGGCGCAAAGAATCGGGGAACAAAACACGCAGCCGACATTACAATTCTGCTAGTTATAACGGCTTATAGTGATTTGGAATGAATCGATAAATCTCCATGTGGGGTAACGATTTCCCATTTAGACGAAACAACGCTTTGCAAAAATCACTCAAAAGTCTGGGATCTAGCTGGAAAGGCACTGCTAGGTTGCTCAAAAGAACAATTAATCCATCACAAAAGAAACAGATACGAAAAAGTCAGATCAATGTATGACGTTCACCTAATTTTTTCCTCACTCTATGGTAGCTATACTGATTAAGACTTGCAGTTATGGGAAGTTTTATGCAGTTACCTGTGAAGTTAATGAAAGCCTCCGAGATTAGATAGATTATGTTAAATTTTGTACTGATAAGATTTTTAACCCATAAAGACGTGCATATTACAATTTATACCAAACGTCAGAGCTTCATAACATTCGAAGGAAAAGCCAAAGCAGTCAACTTCAATACAAAACGCAGCATTTAAAATATCAGTTTCGACTACCTGAATAGAAAAGATTGCTGGTTTATCTTGAAAATCCATATTCTCCAAAGAGAATAACAGTTTTATTTATAGATCTTTTTCTTATCATTGTGGTTCCCCAAATTGTTCATTTTTCTCTTAAATCGAATTTGACTGTTATTGTGATTCCAGCTAGCTCACAATGTGTGTCATTTTTCCCTGAGTTCACTTTCAACCTTAGGCCGACCTTGCAAAGTTTGGAAACTTAAACAATTGCACGAAAGACAACTAAAATAAAATTGTGAAAATAGACATCATAGCTTTAGCATTGAACAAATAGACGTTAGGGCAAATTTATTCATAAAACATTCTTTGTAATCTTAGTTTTATTATTGTAACAACACGTATTCTGTTTTTGAGTGTTTAGATTTCTTCCGAAAATAAGCCTCCAAACTAATTAGCTTTAACTCATACAGAGAAGAATCAAGACATTGATGCTTGCAAAGAACAGTGCTATCACTACTTACATTGAGACCAAATTAGAGTAGATGGCTAAGTATCATTTCGATATCTCAGAATTAATGACTTTTATTAAGGTCAGCAATAATAATGGTATTGGTTGACATAAACTGATGCCAAGAAATTGGGCCTAAAACTGATCATTTAAGGCGTAAAATGTTTACTTATCCACAAACAGAACAACAGTTAGCAATCCTTTTATACATTCTCTAAAACATCGAAATCTTGGCATAAAATTTGTTCCCGTATCAATTACAAAGAAAAGCATTTCCAAAAGACTTCCATAGAAACATAGAAACGTGTTTGTGTAAAAAATCAGAGGAATAGAGTAAAACATTTAGACACAATGGGAAAAGCTGTTGTTTGCAGAAGACTGTTCAAAAGCTTTATGCTGTCTTGGGCACATTGAGGCTTGCTTTCGAGTTGTTTCACACTTTTCAGATCAAAATAAACTTAGCCTTCTTCAGATAACCCAAGCAATCATTAAAAGTTGATGGCAAGTATGATTTAGCAACTTAAAATTGCCGCTTGGTTGTAAATGTCATATTTATTCATCTTCAAGTCTTCGTTGTATGATAAATTAAATAGAGAGTAAATATTTTCAATGAGTGGTAAATCACTTTACTTTAGCATTTATTTTTTAGCTTGACCAAAGGTATGTATTAATTAGCAAAGGCCTTCGCTACATTCGCGTAGGGACGGAGGAGCCAGGGTGTCAAATCCAAGGCTTGATCAGAGATTGGAGACATGTTGGGTGTAGTTGGCATCAAGCAGTTGTAAAAATTATCTTCTTGTCTATCGCTCGAAGTATAAATGTCTATCGTTCGCATGTTTGTTTTTGTTTAATGCTATAAAATTTTGGCTTTACTTGTTTTAAAGTACGGTCTACACTACATAAGAACTGCATTAGAGTTTAAGGTGCTAGCAAGCCTATTTCAAACGGGGTTCTTGCTTTGAACAAAATTGATAGTTTTGTAAAAAGTGGCGCCAATGGATTTCTAAAGAGAGCTCAGAGTTGAGCTTTAAAACAAATGCAAGATTCCCTTGCTATTTAGTATAAATGGCGACAATGCAGTAGGTGCAAGTCCCAAGGCGCCAAGTTTTACGCGTGAAAAATACTGGACACGGTTCATTGATTTAGACTCCGTTTACAAACGAGTAAAGATAACTGAATAGGCTCCGTTCTTTATAGGGCCTCGACACAGACCCTCTCGTTTACTTCGAAGAGGAGAGAACGGGACCATAATAGGAATGTTTTATATTGGACCGAAACAAGAATGGAACAGTTATGCCAAGCATGCGCAGTAGCTGGATTGGTCATTAACGATCAGTACCGGTAGTCCAATAGCTACAGAAAGCCTCTTTCAAGTGCAAAAATCTGCCTCATTATCAGTTGTAGCCGAACAGTTCTGTTCTTGACTTTTCCTATTGCAGGAGTCAAATACGACTCGGCAACGGAATCAAATGGCTACACTGTTCAGCGTAGTCGAAGAGCAGAACCGTTCCCAAAATAGCACAGAACCAAGCTGTCAAGTGGGAACACTCTGAATATCACCATTTTATCAAACAGAGAACCGTTTGGAATTATAATTGTGTAATATGTGGTGCTGAAACTCTCCACAAGCCGTCTATAAGAGATGCGTATCCAGTCCAGAAGAAAATCGCACGCCCTTGAAACTCAGAACAAAATTGTTTTAACAATAAGGATAAAAAATTAAAAAGAAGAGAGAACAGCTAAGGCAAGAATGATTCCGACCAAAATCTGTTATATTTGTAACCATCGATGATAAAAATAAAAAGGAAGGTTGAGGTTGAGCAGGTAAATGAAAGAGCATATTAAAGTACCAACCTGTTATTACCAGAAAACAGTTAAATTTCTTGTGAGCCATTTTGGAATTTTGGAGAGTTCTGTAATGAGAAGACAATATATTGATGAGACTGTTTATAATCTTACAGACATGTGTATACCGTTGTCCTACGAATATTTGCCCCTTTAGTCTAAGAATAATTCTTTTAAATGATGTTTAAAATCTGGACTTCAAAAAGTTCATAGACAGGAAAAAACAAACGGCACAATCTAAAATTATTGCGAGGAGGGTGTGAGAGCTACAACTCTTTGCTAAACGCATTAGAGAGACATATTCTACTGAACAAATGAGCATCAAATTTGAAGTTTCAAACAAAAAATTTATCGAAAAACTTTGGTTAAAAGGACACAAGATAATGTACTTTATAGTAGTCGAAATTAATAAATGAAGTTAATTAGCCGTGTTCTACATTTTGTATATAGAGAAAACAGTCATGTTTTGAAACTGGTGAACTTTTTATGGTGGCCAGTGTGGTCTACTTATTTTCACTGCAATAAATCTTGTTTCATGTATTGACACTTTCATACATCGCGTGGTACACTAACAAAAAGACACAGTTAATCAAACCAGAGATTGGAACCAAATCATGAACCAAACGGGAAACCAATCTTAATTTATCAAACTTATTAACTTTTTAACAGTATTCAAGTGATATTTGCATCTTTCAGTAAGATAATACAGTTTCCTTTAATCCTTTATTCAGCACCAACTTTCAATGTAGCTTGACCGACCTGACAAGTTTTTCTGATAATGTACACTTATGTGAGTAGAACGAGGCATAACAGGAAATTGGGCAAGACCGTTAAAACGGCGACATTGATAGAATACTGACAAAAGCCCGATTAATTTGTCTCGATAATCGCAGTTTATCGCTGTTTGAGCATCCTATTTGCGGCTTTGAGAAGAAAGCTCGGTTCAACGAGATTGAAATTTTATATGAAAAGTTCGGAAAAACAAGACTGTTCTCGATTGTATTCAAAAACTCATCATCGTTCAACTTTTGCAAAGTTGCATGCTATGAATCATTAAGGCGATAGATGTTCAGTTTGATGCTTGTGTAATTGGGAACAATTAAAATTAGGATATCAGTCTTTTAGTCTTTGTTTCATTAAGTATTAGTTCATTAACGTCAGCTTCCTGATTTGAAAATTTCGGTCATCGTAGCATTTTGATATATCCACTCATATCCAAAAAGACTGGATCGAGCATTTACTGTCATGGATTTGATCCCAGCTCTTACTTTCGCCACTGTGAGCTTATCGAGCTGTTTAACACCCAAGCACATTCTTGAAAACTTTATGTCCGGGGACTGATTTAAGCAGCAAGGATTGAAGAGTGGAGGGGGGGGGTGGTGTTAGAAAATGATTGGATTTTGGTGTCACACCCTTTAGATGACTGGAAAATGATGGAAGCTCCCATTTCAAAAATTCAGTTTTTAACTTCAAGGTAAAGAAGATAAAAATATCAATTAAGTACATTTTTGCATCAGTTTGTTACTAATGACCACCAAAAATGCATTCTATCGTGTTTGTTTTGTGAGTTTCTTCCGTTGGTTTAAAGACTGTTGTATGGAAAATTGGGTTGCAAAACTCTATGGCTGTGTAATTTGCAGTAAGAAAGGTTTAATATATTTTCCATCATTGTACAACATCAAATGAGAAAGGATTTTGACTGTCACATCAAATTAGCTTTTTTTGAGTGCAAATTGAACTTTGTGGATTATAAAAATGATATTGACACATGCTTTCTCTTTGCTAAGGATGATGAGTTGTACTATCGAATTTTTTTATTTTAGGAACATCACAGTGCATAGTACAACACTTATGCTAAGAAAACAGTCTCAAAATGTTTGCCCCAATAATATCCAAGTAAAGGAAAAGGTGCCTTTTGAGTTAAAGATGATATTTAGCATGAAAGACTCATATTTGTGCACTATTATAAAGAGAGTTGGTTCTACTGGAAAGCAACCTATATTTGACAAAATATATGTGATATTTGTGAACTTGCCAAAATCATTCAAATGTGATCAAGTCCATAGATAGAATTTAAAACATGAAAACAACTAAATTTTTATAAATTTTGATACAATCTCACTCATTGCTCCTGCAAAACATTAAAAAAAATTCAATCATTTATCAACAGTTAATCATTAGATGTTTTTCAAACCGTTAGGGGAGATAACAAATATCTATATAGATCTAGACAGGTTATCAAAAATATATAAGCATGCTACATGCATTTAAGTGAGTTGACTAAAATATTATTTATTATCATTATGTACTACTCTTAACAACAAACACATTCTTTGGACATGAAATATGCCTTCAGCATTAACTACTTCTGTCTACAAAAGACAAAAATTATAACTCTTAAAACTATCACAATAAAATTTTTAAATTCTTATCTTAACTTATATAAAATCTTCTACCTTAATTAAAAAGGCTTATTAAAAACATTTTGCATAATTGTATAAACATCAAAACAAATTATAAACTGAATGATTGCAAATGAATAATAACAAGCTACAAATTGGAGGTAAAAATAATTGTTCTGAAATGCACTAATAGCTTGGTTGTAAAGAATGAGATAATTTTACGTTTCGACAAATAATTTAACATAACTTTAATGATTTTCCTTTTGACAGAAAAAAACAAACAAAAAGTTTTCAGAAAACAAACTTTATTTCTTTTATCATTGACAACACTGTTGAATCGTCAACACAAAAGGTGTTGCCTAAATATATTCCCTAACTATTTTCTTAAATTGTTCTTGATGGTATGGTCAACACTTGTAAAAGACCAGTTTTCCAATATAGCTTTTTTCAAAAAATTAACTTCATGGTCTGTAAACCTAGAAATAGGGCATATTTGTGGCATATTCTTTTTACAAAAACAACAACCAACCTTAAAAATGGAAAATTACAAAATCATGGTAATTCTTATGGTAAATGTTCACATATCAAAACCTTTTTGTGATGAACTTCTATTACTATAATTATATCAGAGTATTCCCAAAACAGTAAATAAATCAGAAATATCAAAAATCAAACTTTGTAAATTAAATCAAATCAATGAGGCACGCTCATTTTCTATTTCAAGAGAGGTTCGTGCAATAAAGTCTTGAAGCTCAGCTTGGAAAAACAACTGGCGTACATTCAACCTGAGATTGCTTACATAAATTTCAATTCCTGCAAATTTTGTTTCCAAGAAGATAGCAGCAAGCTCATTTATCACAGTAAAGTCCATTTCTGTGACCCCAGAAAAATCCAAAAGAATCATAATTGGTTTCTCTGGAGATTTGACCAAGTTTTCAATGCTTTCTGTAAGGTGCTCTGCACCACAAAATGCAATTCCATTGTTGACCTTTAATACCGTGATCTCCTTTTCATCCAAATCAATTCTTGGAAATACCAGTGGATAGAGAATGATAATCAGTGATATTCCTATGCCAATTAGTAGCCCTATTTCCAAGGAGTAAAAGCAGGCGACAAAGGTACAAGCTAATGGTAAAATATCAAGCTTTTTGATAGTCCAAATCTTCTTCACAATCTTGTAATCCACCATTGGCAAGACAGCTAAAATAATTATTGAGCCAAGGCATGCTCTGGGTATGTACTGGAATGCCGGAGTGAGGTATTTGATTGCCAATATCACCACAGTGCCAGTGAAGATTCCTGTCAAAAAGTGAAGAGTTATAACAATACTACTTTTATCTGACATGAAGAACTGGTCCTAAAAATTCAATGAGAAAGACATGACTTAAAAAAATTATGAAAATGAAACTTAAAAGAATTTTCAATACATACACCTGTAATTTATTCACCATTGAACTATAAAGTGAAGGCTCATGAACAGTTTATTGTTCATTCCTCCAACAAAAATCAATTCTCCAATCAAAGAAAAATGGCTTTAACATAATAAAAAATATCTAACCTGCAGCAGGTGTCTGTACTCCACTTTGTGAATTGACAGCTGTTCTGGAAAAACTTCCCGTGACTGGGAATGATGAAACAAATGAGCTCATAATATTTGCTACACCAAGAGCAATCAGTTCTTGGGTTGGAATAATCTTGTATCCATTGATTCTACTGAATGCCTTGCCAATAGCAATGCTTTCCAGAAAGGCAATCAAAGGGACAACAACCAACCCACTACCATATTTTCCAAGCATATCTGCCGCCGATATAGTTTTGTTGCCCTCTTTAATTGTAAAATAGGGTTTCTGCAAGAAAGTTTTACTGCAAACATTAAACAAAGGGATAAGGATAAATTTCTCAGTTTCATAAACTTACTTAAAAAAAGCATTCAAATATATTTACAAACTTTGTAGCTTTTATGTTTTGAAAATATATCATTTTGCAAAAAGGAAACAACTTTACAAATAACAGTTTCCTTGACCTTTCTATCTTACTGGCAAACAGCTCTAAAGAATATAAAATACATAATTTCAATATGATGGTTCTGATAGAAAAGCTTACTACCCATTTTGGTCAACAATAGACTATTACAGACTTGCATTAATAATTTGTATGGTTAGGTACATTTTGAGAGAACAGTAAATATACCAAAAATGATAATTCATGCCTTCTATCTCACTTCAGTATGAATTCCAAAAAACTTAGGCCTTGAGAACTTCAGCAAAGAGTTATATTCCTTGCCAGCACAGCAGCTGACACAACAATTGGTGTGAACTTTTTTACTAATTAGTATTTGCTCTTAAGAGCAAATAAATGACAGTCCAATTAAACAGTGAGTACTTACCTCAAAGGGAGGAAGCCCAAAGTCAATATCATCTGATAATGTTAAAGCATCCTCAAAGTTCTCTTTGCAAAGTGTGTATCCAATCATAATTGATATAAAAACTACAATTGCATTTCTGGCTGTTCCAAAAAACCATAGAATTTTCTTGATCACTAATTTACAAACTGATGTATCATCTGTCGATGAATTTTTTATAAAATTCAACTTCAATAGAAGCTTCAACAAGATCAAAATCAGCATGCACGAAACTCCAAACAATATATCCCATGGCTTGACCAATGTGATCTTCTTAGCCATGACAACAATGCTCCAGAAAAAATCTCTGGGGATTTCATGTAAACCTAAAATGTCCTTTACTTGGCTTGTAGCTATCACAATAGCAGCTGCCGATGTGAATGCACTGATAACTGGTGTTGAAATCATTTTCACCAAAAATCCAAGACGAAGCAACCCCATGCTCAGCAAAATAACGCCAATATAAAAAGTGAAAGTCACCGTGTAAGGGGGATTTTGTGGATTTCCGTATAAGTTGACCATTAGGGACAGAATCGCGGTAGGCCCGATGGTTAAATCTTTTGATGTACCCAACAAGCAGTAAATAAAGCACCCCATAAAACTCGAGTACAAACCATATTGGTTCTGGAGTCCAGCTAAAGATGCATAGGCCAAAGCCTGTGGTATTACCATTAGGCCAACAGTTGTCCCAGCTATGAAGTCCGAGATCAAATGACGCAGTCTGTATTCTGGTAGCCATTTCGTAATTGGAAAGTACTTGTACAAAAATGGAAGAATTTTTCGTCTGAAGAAAGATTGAGGCTGGTCTGAATTCACACTCTTGTGTGACGCATCTCCAAGAAACAGTCCATTCCTCTCCCTCTGCATCTTGATCATTCCGTGAGATAAATCCGCAGTTTTAATCTTTCTTCGAGTTGCATATTATACAGAAAATTTTGCTTGTTCAGAAAACCATTAAATAGTTTCAGTACATCTTTGCTGTCGGGATCTCTCACAAATAAAGGAAATCTTCTTTCCAAACATTATGACCCCATTTTGAAATATGGCTGGTAGTAACATGAGTCATGTGATTCAGACACAGGGAATCGAGAAAAGCAAATTAGGGATCTTCTCTCTTATCAACCTTTTCTTCATGTTTACATTTCATTTTAACATTAATTGGTTACAATTATTGCTTCTAAAAAACCAATGGCGACCCGAGGTACAGAATAGCAGGAACGCCGAAGCACATTTTGAAGTGTGGGGCTCTAGACAAGAGGGGAGGACTCGGAGGAGGCAGTGATGTGCCTAGACAAGTAAAGTTGTTTATTGGGCGTTCAGAGAAAAGTGACCAACTTTACTTTTTTAACCGATTATTTCTGCATAGAAAATTCATTAACAATGAAATATATGATCATATACACACTTTATGATAACAAGTAAGAGCAAATGATGGCATGAAGGTACAGGGCCGCGGAGAGGATTTATGTGCCCCGGGTCAGGACAAAAGATAAAATGCCCTGGGTCAGGACAAAACATGCCAAAGGCAGACGCTTCTAAGGGGTACAGGGAATGCTCCCCTTGGAATTTTTGAACTTGATGATTGCTTAAATTGCAATGGTGGCTAAACTGCTTTGGTGGCAGTGGTGTAGATAGAGGGGGGGTCAGAGGGGGCAAAAACCCCTCTAGAGCTAAACTGCTATATTATCGGAAAACCTCTGATCTTGTTGGAAATTTAACATGGTTGTCTATATTTATTTATCTAACTGCTCTGTTTTTATAGGAAAGAATTTAAAGCTAAATGAACATAAGAATATCTGAATATATCAAAATATTTATTTATTCCAGTTCCGAAATCGTTATGTTATGTTAAAATTTATGAAAAATATAAATGCTTGCTAGATTTTGTCGGAAAATCGAAGTTTCTCACCCTCCTACGAATTTTCCTATCTACGCCATGTCTGGTGGCTATTTATTACTTCTGTTTGCTGTTTTATATAGTTTGAGCATAACTGATATCTTAACACCATAATGCATAAAAATGAAATTTTGAAAGTCTTATAAAATGGAAAATGTTTAATTCGTTAACTAAATTTGATCACAACCGACAAACTGTTGCAAATAGATGAGCATGCCATAGTGTAAATCTGTATGACATACATATTGCTGTATGTTGCCCTGTTGCAATCACATTTGTTGGTTACATTCAGAAGCTCTTCAACCGCAAAGATGAAAAATTCTCAAAAAAATGTATTCAACACTCAGACAGTCAAAGACTCAAACTGCTTCTACCTTACTTCATTCATAGACTTTTGTCACTATTGTCTCTACTAATGACAATGTGTGGAAATGGAGAGGTTGGATTATCACTTAGAAATTTTATTAATTGAATTGTTTTTTATAGGCCCCTATAGCCGAGGGCCCCCGGATCAGTGACCCTTCTGATCCCCCCTCTCCTCAGCACTGTGAAGGTATAAGGAAATTAAGTTTGCGGAAACTAATTTTCCTACAGTTCACGTTTTTGGGTGAATCCATGAGCATCTTTTTGCGAAAAGCCAATTTTAAGGATATCTGCAAAAATGAACTGCAGCTTCTTTTGAGCTCCTCATAACAATAATTTCAGCTTATAAAATGTCCTCTAATCTATAAAATTTTATAAGAATTGAAGGGTAAATATGGCTGGAAGGCTGCCGAGAGGTTTTCAGAAGCTCATGGGCAGCATGGAAAGACGATGCCTCTGCGGAGATTTTTGCGACCAAATCCTTCAGATTAGCTTAAAATGGATCTCAAAAAACTTCTTGCAGTTATTTCTTGCAGTCATTTGCAGTTATTTCTTGCAATCATGATATCATACTTCATACGAAAAAGTGGGAGGCTACAGCTCAAGCCCCCAGGCCCCCGGCTCCGGCGTGCCCGAATAAGACTGAAACAAGCGTACAAAAAACAGCCAAACTTTTTAATTAGTAAAAATACAATAAAGATGGCATATAAATCAAACAAACACCTTTTAGGAAAATTATTTGTATAGAAAGACATTCAATGGTAAGGAGCTTTCACTAACAAAAAATTCACTGACGTTTTTCGTTTTTGAGTGAAGAATACACGAAGTATGGAATTGATATCGTCAAAGCAGAAACCTGTTTAAATTTCTAAGTCAAAGTCTATTAATTAAAAATTAGAGCCAACAATAAATCATGTCATAAGTTTTGAATTTAAATGTTACAGTTGTATGTTGAAAAGACACAGACAGTCAACTAAATTTCCTGCTGTGCTATAACTACTTATGCAAACGTTTGGGACTAGAGACAACTTCCTGCCTTGACGCCATCAATTTTGTCCGTATAATGAGCATAACTCAAAGAAATAAAGACTATTTAAAAATTTTACAAACATTTTTATCTATTAAAACGCTATTAAAGGTTTATTGAAGTTCTATACAATCATTCTCTTTGTATGTGCAAATATTTGATTTTCTATTATGATATAGAAATACCTTATGATATACTTTATAATTTTGCTTCTTATCCGAGTTAGAATCAAGTCGAGCAACTTGACAAAGCATTGTAAATCTATCAGAAAATATTTTCTTTAAAATAGAGTGTTATATTAGCAAAACTCAAAAAAAATACAAACGATAGTAAATTTGTGCATGTTTTAAGAATGTTTAGTCTTCTAAAAGAATGTTTATTCCTTCAACAAAGTACTCCAGAGAATAATGAGCAACTCTAAAGTTTCCTTAAAAAGCCCTGAAAATAAAGAAAATCTAAATGCTAAATTTTGTGAGTGTAAAGGGGTTACTGGTCCTGCTTCCCCCCGCTACAGGTGTCCTCAAACATAACGCCTGATCTAAATAAATTCCTTTTTAATGAATCTTTTTCAAATATAATTAGACCTTGTCAAAGTTTAATCAATTTCTTTAAAATTTTTAATACAGATACATTTTAAATATTTTCTAACCTTAATCAATGTCTTTAAAATTGTCAATATCAATAAATCTTCAAATTTAATGAAACTTTGTTGCTGAAAATTTTCTAGGATCTATCAATACTGCAATCATAACATAATTTTAATAGGACTATGACGCAAGAGGAACTATTTTTGAGTGTGTTTTCAGATAGGTAGCAATATCATCTGTGGATGGATCTAACCCAAGTTTTATGTTGTCCTTGGGGCACCACAAGGCTCTGTTCTTGGCTCTTCCCCTTTCTTATTTACATTAATAGTCTAATCCTTCAACCTCAAAATCAGACTTTAATTTATTTGTAATTTATGTGAATATTGAATAAGTAGAGGAAGATCCTTATGAGCCATTAAGAGTAGTAAACAAACAATTGAAAAAAGTGAAACATGACTTGATTTTAACGAATTGGCAACAAATACTAGTGCAACTTATTTCTTAATTTTCAAATCGTCTCGGTATACTTGCACTGTGGTACACAGAATCAAAATTCTAAACCGTTTAATCAGAAAATTCTAAAATATTACATTTATTCTGTTTATCTGGAAGACAATATATTAAAGAAATCTCATTCAGTACACTTTTAACACCGTCAAGAATTTATGGCGTCTTTTTCAAAGCCATACACTTTCAGCAATAATTGTTTTGGTTTAATGATATAATCATAAGTGTTTTGGTTTAATGATGTAATCATTAATAAAGCAAACATCGTGAGTCATATTAAAGCTTCTTGTCTGCCACTCTTCGGAGTAAAAAAACGTCAGAGCATAAATCGAAAACTCGACGCTAGAAAAGCTATACATACCCAGTTTTTTGTAGTCAATAGTAATCAAATAACGCCAAGATTTTTCTTTATTTATCTTTTTATCTTATCTGTTTTAAAGTAAAATTGTTTCAGAAAGGAGTTGGAGCACTATTTCATTCAGAAACTTTGTGTCTCCTTCTAAGCCAATCCTTTCTCACTTACGATCTTGCATAGCTTAAATTGTTTAGTTTTGTTTATATCTGTGTCGGTTCAGTCAGTTCTCGTGTCTTCCTTATTTCTTTTGACTGGGATTTATCCATAAATATGAATCATACTAAGTTACTAATGATTAAATTTTTCAAATTCGAAAGCAAATTTCTTTCATATGCTTTCAAGTAAGTGTGCTGTTTTCAAGAAAAGAAAACTTAGCCTTCCACCTGTAGTTTAACGTTGGTAGCTTAAAAATCCCTTCCGTGAGAATAATTACAGATTTAAGAAAACTGTATGTAAAAATTTGTGAAATAGTCCCTTTTCAAACTTCATGAAAGGTTCAAGGTTTTGCTGTTCAATCAGATGAATTTTACAAAATATTAATCAAAAAATTGATCATTCATATCAGTTATCTTTTGACCCTCCTTCATATGTAAAGTTCATACGTAAAATTATGTAATGATATATATTGCTTCTCATTCTGGACTTTTCTTATAGTTATTATGTTTTAATTTGTTAGTTCAATATTGCTGTATTTAGTTACATTTTCGTTACATCTTCAGTTGTTTTATAATGTACGAGCATGTGGTGGTGAAATTTTAAAAAGAAGAACTTATGCTGAATCGAGCAAATGCTACATGATCGTATTGAATAGACTCAGACAGAGTTGCAACTTAGAACCAAGACTATCCATACCAAAGCGTTACAGGCATTGATCACAGTAAAACAAAGCGGTTACCAGTGAATTTAATGATAAGTAGATAAATGAAAATGATGTTTCTGCAGGATATATAGAAAGGAAAAACCTATAAAGACCATTAGTTGACAGGATGATCATGTTATATGCACAAAAACTAAACATAAAAGATACTCAGTGAGAAAAAGTAAAAGCGTGACAAAGAAGAAGAAGAAGCAAAGATAGCTTTCTCGTTTCTTATCGTCTGTGACTCAAGCTTGCAAAGTTGAAAAATAAGGAGATCCTGGCTGTTTTGTCAGAAAATGATTATCAGATATTTTTTGATTGGGAGAAAGGGAAAAACCAGCTTCATCTTTAAGTGTGGGGAGGGGGCTTTAAGTTGCAATTTCATCAACCTTCCAACAATTGCAATGCCAAACTAAGAACCTGGTGGACCAATTGAAGATTAATAGACCAACTCATGAAAGATTACGCGTTGTCACACCCTTCTCGTACCCTAGCGCTAAATATGCCTCTGAAAATGGAAGAAATCATAGTTCAAAGAATTATTGATGCAAATCAACAGCAAGGTTGGTAACTGCATGCATAGATGGTGTGAGACAAATATTTAGAACATGTAATGTTCAAAGTTTTGTGACTGATAGACGCATATCATGGGCAAACCTTAAGTTAAAAGCTAAAAGTGATACAAGCTTAAAGTAGCTTTTGAAAGTTTGGCAATTAAGAGGGCTGGTTCACATAAAAACCATGTCAAGACATATGTTGAAGCTTTTTAAAGCCAGAGTCAATGAATGATTAAGTCAAAGTTAAATGCAAATAGGACTTGACGAAAGCTGAACGCATTTTGAGACCCAATAACTGCCGTTCAAGTGAAGATATTTACAAGTAAATAGATCATCCTAGCTGCTTTAAATTTTAGACTTTTTGATATTTAAATGATTCTATGCATTGGTATCTTGTTTATTCTAGAGAAATATATGTTGTTTAATATGAAAATGAAAAAACACTGGCCCTGGCCCTCATATAGTGCTTTTGGTAACAGAATTAGGCCTTGGCTTGGCTTGACATACCAGTCAAACTTCCCTGGATGATAGCCCGATAATGTAATACACTTGTTTCTGGTTTTGTGTTGTTTAAATGAGCTAATATCGAATAACAGTGCTTGTCCTAATTTTTGCTTCGATGAAACCCTTTTTGTATTTCTAGAGAGGTTTATCAGCCATTGACAAGTTGATATTAAAATACTTAGAAGATTATAAAATGACTAGTATAAAATAGTTAATTTGATTAACAGCTATAAATAACCGATTGACCTAGTACAGAATGGGTCAAGAAAAAAAGCTGCAATTTTTAAAAATTTGGGTCGCAAACAAAGCAATGCTTTACTTTATGAATCGAGACCAGGGCAATGGAATTTTGGATTTTTAAAAAGAGATTTTGGTCAAAAGTGCTCCTTAAAATGCAAACGAGACGTTCAAAATTGAAGCATTAGCATAAAGATTAACAAATGAATAAAGACAAGGGCACTGGAAGCTATCAGCATGACTAAGCTCTAATTACAAAACCAAACAGAATCCATAAAAAATTCTCATTTTAGTTCGCGCTGTTCCCAACCAATTCTAACATTCACTGACCAGTTTCAGTCACCAATTCTGTCGCACCATCTTCATTTTGTGTTTTCATTTATTTTTCAATAGCATACGGCTAGGCCTATTGAGAGGATCAGTGATGCTCGATGAAAAATATCGCATTTCTGAATTTTTATTTGCCAAAGCACCCCTGTCAATCGTCGTCAGTTGGTCCCATTCTGGGGATGTGTTGTGAATTGTTTTTAAGTTCAATGTATTATTATTTCAATTATAACATTAAATGACAAAAGAAAACTAGGAGTGCTGGACATTTTCCATAAAGCTAGTTTAGTTTTTCATCCATTATGTGCTAGCATACAAAGGATCCAATGTTTCGGTTCGGTGGTTCATTTCTTTACTCACCGAAATATTTCCTTCTACAAGAATTTTCAAGTTCTCACCCAAAATTACACCGAAATATAAGAAATATGACCAAAATTTTTTCCACCAAAAATTAATCTACCCAAATTTTTTGCACCGGACTTTTTGGTACTTAATGTAAGCCAATGTGTTGAAAGCAAAGAAATGACATAAGCACATAATAAAGTAGGGAATAAACCAAATCCTAAAATGAAGTCATAAGCCAAAATAAACCTGTTAGGAATTATTTTCATTTGGTTGCAATCTCGATTAAAGATCAAACATATTAATAATTTTTTCATATATCATTGATATTTTACTCTTATTGTTAGTTTATATTTTTGGCCTTCTGACCTTTAGCCTAATTCGAGGTTGCTTTTATTCAGGGTTAATTTATATATAAAACTATGGATTTCATGTTTAGCGAAGCAAAATTTTTATTCTGCGTTTACTTGATTTGGTCGGGCCTTGATTAAACTCCAGTCTCGACTAAACGCCGGGAAAATTTGTATTTTTTGAAATGAACACCCGGGGACGTTTAGTCGAGGTGTGGCACTAGTTTCAATTAATCAAGGTGAAGTTAGCAGAAGCAACAGCAGTAAGAATTGGCAATTGGAAAGATCTTGAATTGGGAAATGAGAATAAAAAATATCTCAAAAGAGTATAGCGAAGTGTCTTTTGCCCAGTGAAAAATTGCAATTGCTGATGTTCAATGTGATCAAGACGAATATTTTCCTATTTTCTTTTATGCATAAATATACTTTGCAATATAATTTTTTCTTTTTCAATCTCCTAGGAATTTGATTTGCTGCAGGCACTTTATAAACGCCATTCATATAAAAAATTGAGTATTTAGTTGTGGATCGTATAACGTGTCTTTCGCAGCCTCGATTTGAGTCTGAGAGGTGCGCATGCGGGTTTGCCGACGTGGCGGATGGAGAGCCGACGGTAGTATTGCCTTTCTCATTGTAGTCACTGGGAAGAGAAAGGGTTCTGTTGTATTTCTCGAAACAGGGACTAACTATGAATGTTTTCAGGTTAACAGGGGATTTATCCCACGTTCTAGCCATCCTTTTATTGCTTTGGAAGATATGGAAGTCACGGTCATGTGCTGGTAAGCGATGATACACCTCCACGTTTATTTAGGCCCTCCGGGGAAAGATTATCGTAGTGTTGTTCGCACTTCTCGTATTTTTGTTAGCGCGGAAAAATAATGTATCTTGGGCTAGGCTTTATTAACCCTAGAGTTTAATTATCATTTTTCGGTTGATCCCTTTGTTTGTGTAAGTTCAAAGGTGTTTATTTTTATTGTTGTGTTATGGTTAACTGTCGGGAATGAGCAACACACACACGGCATGTAATAAATATAGGCCCAACATTTTTTAAATTTGGCCCCAGACGGAACAATTTCATAAAAGCCTAAATCAATGTAACGCACGACTTATCAGTTTTCAATTGATAAAAGGTAACATATTTTTGTTCCAGTGCCCCTTGATTTGTTATTGATTGCTTAAAAGCTGTTGCAAAGAATAAAATAATGAAGAACTTGTACTATAATCACTCAATTTTGGTCTTGGATTTAAGCAGCAAGAAAGATTTTCCAGGATTTGTTCCTTTTGCTGCAATGACAGGCTTTTCTGAAGATTTAGAACTAAGCTGTAACGCTGACATTATTTCAATTTGCATTTATCCAGATTGGAAACTCTGATACAGAAAAAACTGGCATATAAGAAACTTATTTTGTAATCAGACTACACAGTTTCTTATAAAAGGAATATATTTTGAAAAAAATGCTGATGATTTTATCATAATAATTTGTTTTTTTAAGTTGAAGAAAATAGGAGGACCACCCTGAAATAAAATGACAATTATGTATTTTGACAGAAAATAAATATATAGCTGTCTGTGTCTTATACTCAATGAAAATAAAACCAGTTTGTTTCTTGTACTTATAAACTGAGTTCATTTCAAAACTTTGTCTATAATAAGCTGGAAAAATCAGTCCCACTTTTTGTTCTGTCTGAACTAAAACTTACTGAAAATTTGCTAGGCCAGTATAAAATAAATTATGTGTAAAATTCAGTTCAATGGCTAAAAGTTTTGTCAAAAAATTAGAATACCAAAAAAATAACACTCCTTTTGTCACATAATCCATGTTTATAGTGCTTTACACAGCTGGTTAAACACAAATAATTTTTTAAGTATTTAAGTAGCAGACTGCTTTAAAAAGTACACAGGCAATATCTGACAGACACAGGGCAAAGTGTACAGTCTGGGCATTTATCATATGTATATATATATATAACATAATAATATATATATGTGTCACAATAGTCTGTTTATTTTAGTCTAACAAAATTATATATATATTTATTTTAAGTCCCATTTTGAAAGTTTGTCAGTTGGTCTAGTATTGAATAACCACTTAGTCTTAAGCATTTTTCTATTTTGATCTGAATAACTTTCCAATTGTTTCTTTTGCAGGAATTTCTGGAAAAAGTCAGATTATGTTCTCACTAGTTTTCCTGACCAGATACCTTGATCTGTTCACATCATTCATCTCACTCTACAATACTGTCATGAAAGTCATTTTTATTTCAACCTCCTTGGCAACAGTTTATCTCATCTATGCTAAGTTCAAAGCCACTTATGATAGCAATCATGACACATTCAGGGTAGAATTCATTGTTGTTCCTGTTGCTGGACTTGCGGTTCTTGTTAATCATGAACTCACCCCCATGGAGGTTAGTTTAATTAACATTTTAAAAAATTTATGCACAGTGTTGTATTAGTTGACTGATTGTTTCTTTTTTCTTATTGACTTGAAAATGTCTCTGGACAGTTTTTTTAAGACACCTAATCATTTTGCTGTTCTGTCTTAGGTTTTGTGGACATTTTCTATCTATTTGGAGTCAGTTGCCATCTTGCCCCAACTGTTCATGATCTCAAAAACCGGAGAAGCAGAAAGCATTACGAGCCATTATTTGTTTGCCCTTGGTTCATACAGAGCACTCTACATCTTGAATTGGATCTATCGCTATCACTTTGAAGGATTCTTTGATCTCATTGCCATTGTTGCTGGATGTGTACAGACTGTCTTGTACTGTGACTTTTTCTATCTGTACATTACCAAAGGTGGGTTAAGGTACATGATTTTTGTTTTTGATATGCTTTAGTAGAGGTCCCCTAATGGGTTGCTTCTTTGGGTATCATTATCAATATTTGTTATGATAAACTTTTATTGCTACAACATCTCATTGATAAGTCGATGAACACAGAGAATACAAATAGAATCATAACCAACAAATTTTGTATAAATTTCAAGCATACCTGGTTTGTTGATTATAATGGCATCTCAGTCAGAAGACCGCTTTTGGCCAAACAGCATGAAGCAAAGACTTTCAGATTTTTTACCTAATGAGAATTGAGAACTTTTAAAATGATATGAATTTCCCCCTAAGGTAAAAACGTTTCACAAAATTTATGGAAGTATGTTTCAGTTTTTGTGATAAAAAATATTTATCTTGGAATTTACATCTGATAACTATTCAATAGAGCGATTATTCATTGTCACTATCAATAGAGAATGTAGCAAACTTTGGTAAGATTCTTTCAGCAAAAAGCAAAAAAGACAAGGAACATTCTTTCCCATCTTTCTGATAAAAGTGTACATTTTACAAATTTTGGTGAATGTTTCTCCAGTAACTTGCAGAATGCTTACAATGCAATAAAAATTATACCATTTGGAGGTCTTTTTAATGTAGACCATTCAAATTTGATTAAAAAACATGAGTGAGAAATAGGCGCAAAATCCAACCACTAGTCCTTAGAGAAAGTTAAAGTTGACATTGGTTATTATATGTTATATAAAATGTTCAATAAACCATATTATTATGATTTCCACGATGTATCTCAAAATCTGAACAATCACTGACTTCTTTATTTTGTTCTTTTTCAGTAATCAAGGGAAAAAGCTTGAAGTTGCCAGCATAGTATGACAGAGATCATTTTGGGATGTTTTCATTTTACCATTTAGAGACTGTATATTTATCAGGTTGCCTCACAGCTCAACTTAATCATATGACTATTTGCCTAGGCTGACTTTCTTTTTTTGTTCTCAAGCTTTGAATGCCTAATAGAAATATATTGAGCTGAAAAATAAGCAGTATAAAAATTCTTCAAAGAAAATTAGTCCTCTTAGTCTTTCAACCTTTATTAAACAGGTTGTCAAAAATTTGGCAAACCTTTGATAACACATTTAGAGTAACTTGTTCAACTTAAGTAATTACCCAAAATGAATAAGAGAAGTTTAACTCTCCTGGTGGTTTTTGAGAGTAATAAAATCTAACCCTTTTGGCAACTTGTATTTACATTTTTGTCTGTTGGTAATTAGATTTTTTGTGCATATATTTTGTTTTCTTGTCTTGATAACCTGTCTACTGGAAATTTGTGCAAGCCAAACTTCTGCGCCAGAACAACTTTAATTAATGCAGAGGGGGGGGGGTATCCTGGAAATTTGTGCAAGCCAAACTTCTGCGCCAGAACAACTTTAATTAATGCAAAGGGGGGTATCCTGGAAATTTGTGCAAGCCAAACTTCTGCGCCAGAACAACTTTAATTAATGCAGAGGGGGGTATCCTGGAAATTTGTGCAAGCCAAACTTCTGCCCCAGAACAACTTTAATTAACGCAGAGGAGGATATATTGGAAATTTGTGCAAGCCAAACTTCTGCGCCAGAACAACTTTAATTAATGCAGAGGGGGGTATCCTGGAAATTTGTGCAAGCCAAACTTCTGCGCCAGAACAACTTTAATTAATGCAGAGGGGGGTATCCTGGAAATTTGTGCAAGCCAAACTTCTGCGCCAGAACAACTTTAATTAATGCAGAGGAGGATATATTGGAAATTTGTCCAAGCCAAACTTCTGCGCAAGAACAACTTTAATTAATGCAGAGGGGGGTAAATCAGAAAACTAGCATTAGATCTGTAATTTTAAGTCTTTCAAACCATGTTGAGGATTTAAACAGATAGGAAAGAAACATGTGTATGTCTATTTCTGCATAACTTTGCAAGTTCAGAATGGTTTAGAAGAACAGCAACTGAAATAGGATAGTATAATAGTTCTTAGCATCAGGGAGAGTCAAAATAGCAGTAAAAAATATAGAAAGAACGTTAATAATTTTTTCTCATTGCTTGTTCTGCAAACTCGAAAATAAACACGAGGAAGGAAACCTGACTGATTGTATTTCTAGTCTTTGTATACGTTAGGAAGTGTTGAAAAAGGATTGGAAATGAATTGAACCAGCCAGTCTCCTTGAAGTACACCACGACAGATGGGAACAGCAAGGGAATATCATAGCTACTGGTCTGTGATAGAATTTTTGACATTATTGTAGATATTATTAGGAATATGCTTGTAAAAATGGACAATTTGTATAAGATGCGATTAGGATACACGTGGATACAAAGGAATTTGTCGCGTGGAGGATTTCGCAAGCGAAAAGCGAAAAAAGTAGACTCATTTTAACTTTTTTCCGCAGAGAAATGTTTCGCGAGAAATCCCAGCAAAAGATTTTTTTCTCACTGGAGATTGGGCTTTAACCATCCTGACACTGTGCTGTAGAGAGTTGATGTGTGCCTGGGACCCTGCTTTCACAGTATTGCTAGTCAGGTTATTGTCTGAAAAAGAAATGGAGTAGAGACTCCCCCTTCCAAGCGATTGTCGCAGGAGTTTCGAGTCATTTTGTTACAAAAAAATTTATCTTATTACCTCTGCTGAGGCGCATCTTTTTATCTTGAGAATGAGGCTAAGATCTTTCGAGACACAAGACAAATTGTTTAGAAACTTCTTTGCCTATTTCAATAAGTAATTACTTTCCGTTGTTTAAAAGATAACTTATAATCCTAAATATGGTCCGTCTTGCTTCGACAACTGTACTTTAAACAACAGCAATTAAAATCGATGACAAATCGATGTAGCGACATCAAACAACTATAATTGTTTAAAAAAACATAGAGCCTTGATAGCCGACTCAGTTGAAACAAGCTAGGCTTATGTCAGCCTAATAAACATATTTCGTAGTAATGGAGGTTTATTATTCATTCATAAAATCTCCTACCGTGTGATCTTCGGTTACTCGAAGTTTATTTCGAGACATTCTCTGATATCTCACCAATATGCAGGAACTTTAGGCCACCACTCATTTCAACCCGAAGAAATGCATCTGCTTGCGCGATGTGGAAAGAAACCTTTTGGGACAGTGAGACCAAGCACTCGCAGCAGTTTTTTCCCTCTTGGGAGCCTTACGGTATTTGCCCAGTGAAACTATCTTGGGAGTCTTAAGGTATTCATTCGCTCAGTGAAACTTAAGACACAATGGCAAACATCCCATGTCAACTTTAAAAATATTGAATGTATTTTCCATTTCTTTTCCCCAATCAGGGCCCACGCCACCGATTCTAAAGTAACGGTTGGTAGACGAAACACTAAAAACACCATGAAATAAAACAACATTGGTACTAGGCACATTTCATATTAGCAAAAAAGTTCGTTATCAACTAAATTAGTTATGAATGTAAACGAACTGATAAATTTGAAAAACTCTAAACGCATTGCCAAAGTACAAATTCAAAACAAACAGGCGACAGTTGTCTAAACTCGGTGAAAGTCCTCATCTACAAATTATTCAACAACACTTTTGGTTCGATGTCAAACAATGCATTTCAAGATGTACTGAATTGAAAAATAGATAATTTGTCAGCGTTCTTTTACAAGAATCAAAAACGGAAAAAACGATTGTTGGATTCTAAGTCAGAAGATCTGCAAATCACTGTTAAAATCTCTATGAAATCATAATTTAGAATACTTGTGAAAAATTGCCTATATAAACGTACGAGCAATAAAACTCAAATGAATTACATGAAACATATAAAAGAACACATTACTGGAATTCTATAAGCACCTAGATTAGTGCAGTGGCAGTTTATCATCTTGAATTTTTGGGACTATAAAGTGCATATTAAATGACAAAGTGGCTTACAGAAATGTTTAAATCTGCCGAGTCACCTTGCATTATTGGATTAAAACTAAAACAAATTTTTATTTAGCTTTAAAACCAAGAACATTATAAATTAAAAGGTTAAATTTCAACATTACAACAGATACTAGCAGGAGTTATACGAGTGAGGGAGGGTAAGTAAGGGGTTGTTTGTTTGGATCCTTTCCCATTGTCATAAGCCCCCTATCATCAGCTAACCTAGGATACAATCGTACTAACTAGGGCCCTTTCATTTTGCATCTGCTCAATTCGAGTTTTTTCAATATGGATTAAATCTAACTTGCTATTCTAATATTGAATTTATGATTGGTTGAAGAATCAAATAAAACTATAATCATCGGGGCTGTCCAAGCTTTCCATACTGCTATCTTCGTCTATCTCCATATCACCTTCCTCTTCTGTGTCATCTTCTTGGTCATCATCGCTGCCTGACCATTCTGAATTGTTTCCTGTTATTTCAATGATCGATGATCTTCGGCGGCTGCAAAAGGGCGCTAAGGCATTAGGCTGTTGTAATTTTTCGCTGATGATGAAAGTAGAAACAAGGCCAGTTCGCAGATGGGCGAGACAAAGAAAATCTACTTCCTTTAGTGGGCTAGGTCTATATACGGGGCTCAATTGGTAGTTCCTTTGATTTCGTTTCAAAGGCTTAACTGTAGCTGAAATGAAAGAGACCATTCTGTACAAAGATTTAATAAGTGGCAGATCATTCAAATGGAGGCTCAGGTTTCATGGGAAATGTCTTAGTGATGAACTTACAATACTTACAATAGGCTTACAAAGGCTTACAATAAAAAGTTCATTTGTAGCAGGTTTTATCATAGTACGTGTCCATTACTGTGTCTAAAAATAAGTTTATAGGGGTTTTCTTGCGTTGTGCTGAACGCTTCAAGAGACGATGTGGCACCTGCGGTGGTATTGGCAGTTAACGCACATGTTCTCTTCAGAATTACATGACCATTCAACAGCAAACAAACATTCATTATTTGACTAGGTTGTTCGTGAAAATAATCGAACAAGGTAACTATTGGGAGGGTTAGAGCAGCCCTCCTTAGTGAAGGATTGAATAAAAGTTTGATAGACTGAGTTGGTGGTTTATCGAATTCAATTTATCACCATGACAAACTCAGACTGAAAATTAACTTTAGATTAATAACCGGAAAGGTTGTATACCTTTGGCTTTCGGATTCTTTCACAGAGCCCTCCTGCAATGGAAAATTTAGTAAATATACTTTACATGTTACTTAGACAGAAAATGGTTACATTACATTACATATTTATTTCCACACAACTTGCTAATTACCTAAAACAATACAATATATTAACGATAATGAACTTAGGGGACAAAAACTATTTGTACTTGTGCATACGCATCAGAAAAAAATAATCTTGATAAAAAAAGTTAAAGGAGGACAATAACCAACTGGAAAATTTTTGTTCATAATGACTCTGAGATTTCATTAAGCTTCTTGTTGTCCTAAAAACTCAACCAATTGGCATAAAAAAAATCTATACAGTTTTGAATATATAAAGGAAGCAATCTTTTGGTGGTACAAAACTCCTGTTTTAGAGATTTAGGTCAGGAGATTTTGAAGAAGACATCATTTGGGTTTTCAAACATTTCATAACATCAACAGGAACATAATAAAACTATTTACAATAAACATCATCCAACGTGAACACTTTTTCATTACAACGTGGCGTGAACAACTGACTAATGCAACTTCGAGGTCTAGGAACGAGTGAAGGATTAATCGCGTGCTGCTCCTTCACAACAACTCCTTCATTTTGAAAGTCAAATAAATCAGGCCATTACAAATTGTTTAGTGAATCCACGTGTTGTTTACAGTACAAAAAAGCCCTTCCATCTATTCAACAGGATTGTATTACTACCACACAAAAGAGTTCCGTTATATATGAATTTACGTGCCAGTGTGATTCTGGCTACGTAGGACACCCTACCAAAAGATTGGAGGATGGAATAAAACAACATGCTCCGTCTAGTATTAGAAACAAAACTTATTCCCAAAGAGAACAGCTTGTCTTGCAAAGCTAAAACCTGCGATTCTGCTATCGGGCAGCATTTACTGGAAAACCCAGATCGCGCAAAAACTATAATGGCGACATGTTTCGGATTAGCAGTTTTGAAATCTATCTACATAAGCACGAAAATAGCCAAGCGGCACTGATTGGTCAACCTCAACAGTCACGTGCTCGCGTTTCTGATTGGCCGATACGATCCACAACTGGGTATATATATTTCCTAGCGTAGAGTTTTCGATCTATGTTCCACCTTTTAAACTCTGAAGAGTGTCAGACGAAAAGCTTTAGTTTACTCAAATGTTTGCTCTATTCAAAGCCATTTTCAAATAAAGAAAGGGAGAAGAATCTGCATTTAAATGGTATAGCTTCGTTATGAGTGCAAAAATAATGATTTAGTGGCTATTCCTTCAATAGGTAGATACAGCAGTAAGGTTGATTCATTTCTTTACACCATGGCGTCAACAATTTTCATACAAAGGCAGCAATCATAAATGAAGGCAGGGTTGTTACAAGCAAAAAAGTATAAGAACTTTTATATACCTGCGAAATTGTAGGGCATGAGGGGGCATTCCGTAAAATATCCAAAGCTTTGTTTGGCATTTCAATTGCCAATCCGATGGCAGCAATATTTGTCACGGCCTAACAGAAAGTAAGAAAGCGAAGCATATTTAAGATGAGGTATATTAAAGATGTTGAATTGTGTACTAGAGAAAATAGATGAAGCATGCAGCGATGAAAAAAGTCTCCCCGTATTTTTATAACACAACCATTAATTGGAGTATGTTGAGTACAAGCAGTAAGTACAGGAACTTAAACAAATTTCCAACGAAAATGTACTATTTCATTACTGAAAACGTTTCTTTTGGCAAAGGATAAGCACGGGGTATGAAGGCTCCAAGGGCAAAATGAAGGATAGGGGCATAAATTGACAAAACGGGAGGGGGCATAAATTGACAAAACGGGAGGGGGCATAAATTGACAAAACGGGAGGGAGCATAAATTGACAAAACGGGAGGAAGCATAAATTGACAAAACGGGAGGGAGCATAAATTGACAAAACGGGAGGGGGCATAAATTGACAAAACGGGAGGGAGCATAAATTGACAAAACGGGAGGGAGCATAAATTGACAAAACGGGAGGGAGCATAAATTGACAAAACGGGAGGGGGCATAAATTGACAAAACGGGAGGGGGCATAAATTGACAAAACGGGAGGGAGCATAAATTGACAAAACGGGAGGGGGCATAAATTGACAAAACTGTACCTCTTTCTAATTCTAATGAAAAAAATAAATCACCATTATGATGAATGAAGCGAATGACAGCTCTGGCACTTACCCTGCAATTAAAGTCGTTGACAGAAAGGGGTTCAAGTACTTTAGGATAGGATACTGGACGGGAAATTCCTCCACATCCCCGTACAAATTTCGTTTAAAAAGCTCAGCAAAAAATATGCATTTGAATATGACGAGCTTTGTACAGTAATATTCTCACCTGCGTAAGTCGCTTTCGTAACTTGTCTTCAGTTGCAAGCCTCGCAACCAGCTCATCTGCAAGACCGAGGTCCTAAAAAAAAAGCAAAGGTAACATAGTGAGCCATGATCGTTGGGCCAGAAGACATAAGCTTGGTGCAGAGCCACTCTGTGTTAGCTTAACCCGCGTCATATCTTCAAAAGCAATTGACTAAGAATGCATTAAATATTTTTGCACCTGGGGACAGTATTAATAACATACCAACTAAAATATGCCTATCAACGTAATGCGATGTCAAATTTCTGTATTTACTTCATCAAAGCTTTATAAACACGACGCGGATTTTTATCTTTGTGCAATGTGCAAGCTGGTGGAATGTGGCAAAGAAGAGCTGCCTTGAAACAGCGCACCCGTATAAGTTCTATTTCATTTTTTCAAAAATATTTAACCAAAATCTTGCTTACCAGAGTGATTTACAATTTATCAAACAAATTTAGATCGAAAGAAACATCACTTCACACTGTCTAGTTCGCTTCCATGCTACACATAACACAATATTACATTGCACAAAGCAAAAATCACAAAAGCTCAATACTGGACTATCTACAAACCTGGGCCACATTTTCCACCACAAGGAAAAGCTCGGATAAGCCACGAAGAACAGGAGACATCAGAGTATAGCTTGTACCTTTCACTGAACCAAAACAGAAGAAGTTGCCAACAGTTTAAAGTTTATTGAATGTAGTGGTAAATAAGTACATTTAATGAGCTAAGAAAACACCACGAATTTTCTCTAGATTAACCATTTTATCTAGATTAATCAAGACATATTTTTCGAAACACAGGCTGCAAGTCTAGATGAAAAAGTTTCAATCTTTACAGAAGCAGAATAATGTCAAATCACTTATTTATCAAAATAAGCCATGGAAAAAGACAATTAGATACTATGTAGAATCAATGAATCACTCAAACGAATCAATTAATCATCCAAAGATCTTAGAAAGACATTAGCTTTGAACGCAATTATTTCAATCGAATTTTTTCGTCTACCTCACTACTGTATGTTATAAGCAAAAAGGTAAAGGTGTGAGTCCCTTATACGATTATTGAGAAGAAAAAAGAGACAAGGGGCGAGCATGGTTCAAAGAAACACCCATGAATGAAACCCACGATATTGAGCCGTGCATTTATGTGGAAAAACTAGCTGACTGCTTCATTCTATCATAAATGACTTTAATCCTTGTCATCGATAAGAAATATAGTGTTTTGTACCTGTTTCAGCCGTCATTGTTTTTGTGTACAGCGCCCAGAGTGGCCTAAGTTGGCTCAAATCTGGCCATTCTTCTTTGCGTAAAGGTGCAAAATTTTCACCAAACAGCAGTGGATCACTGAATATAGGAAGAAAAAGTTATTTGGGTCTCAAATAACATGCATTTGCGCGAAATTCAAAGTGTTTTAAACAGGTCGCATAAAACGTAAGCTTCCGCTTGTCAATGCGATGTTGAAATGTGAAAATTGTTGAAAATATAAAATAAGAACCTGGAAACTGAAAGTGTACTAAATTGCACACTTACCATTAACACAAAATATGTCGATTTTTGTAAATATTACAAAACAATCAGTTCTTTGATTCTAGCTGTACTGAGACATAAATTTAACCACTTAATATGAAAATCTTCTTTGATCAATCGAAACTTAAAAAGACTCCCCTAACGATAATCAGACTGATTTTGAGAACTCTTTTGAAATTTCTATTTTAATTAAGAAACGTGCAACTTCAAATAACCGCTACAAACAAGAATTACAAGAAGAAAACTGCTGCAAAATGTTTTTTCGTCAAGGATTGAAACTTTGTAGCACAAACTGGCAGAGGTCAAGACAAGCACTACAAAAGTTTGCAAGGAATCTTAGTGAAGCCAGGAACTCACCCAGCAGAAATCTGTAGAATTCTTAGCAACAACCCTGTGGCCATTAACCTCTGCTGGCCGACTTGATTACAGGCAACAACGATCAACCAAGACCATAACTGCTTCAGTGGCAGCGATCTGCAATTGGAATTATATCTTAAACAACGCTTTAAGATTATCAGGGATTATGCTCGCGTTCCCCGCCGTATACATAATAAAGTGTTTCTTTGAAGTATTTAATGGTAACTTTTAATGGTTACAGTAGGTAATTCTTTTCTTCCTAGTTTTAAGAGTCGAGAAAACACACATATACTGAACGTACTGATTGTTTCTAAAAGCAATGGATTCAAATATAATACCCTCCAAACGCACCAAGTCATTTTCAAAACAAGAAATACTTCACATTTTCGTTCAGATGCTTCCATATAAATATATTTGATTATTGCATCTAGGTAAGCACTATGGAAATATTTTCGTAGGTTCAAATTAGTTCTTTTTGTATATTTTTCACGTCTAGTTTCATTATCAAGGCACGCGCGGTCATCTGAGCCCATTCAGACATTGACGTGCTTGAGTGTATCTGCAAAAGGAAAAACCTACCTTGAAAACTCGATGTCTTGGGCTAATAAACCGTTTAATATTCCACATCCAGTTTCGAATCTGAAATTAGGAAACAAAGCAGTGCAATCAATCTGCAAGAATTAAAAACAAAGCAAAACGGTTGCAAGATTAAAACATCCAGTCGTCTCTATTCGTCTGACAATAATGCATCAAAACAATCCAGCAAATTCAGCTAAGTAGATATAGAGGACAGGTTAAAGGAGCGACCAGAGAAATCTGTAAGGAAGTTAAATCTGCTTTTAAGAGAAAACACAAAAAAAGTCCTTTCGAGCCAACAGAAGAAATTGGCTAGCACTTTCCTTGCTGTCCATAGCTAGCTCGTGCTTTAGAGCCTTAACTTCAAAGTCGAGAGTTTATTGTATAGGCTACCCTAAGCCCTTGTCTTTGCCTTTCTTTTGCCGCATGGACATGAGGCGAACCTCCACATCACATGAACAGCCAAGACTCGAAGTGCTGACGGCAAAAACCCCACTCAAGCATTTCTAGATCAAACCCCAACAAAGTTTCAATAAATCTTTTGACATACCTGCCAAGCTGGCCGCCAGTGACGGTGAATTTCCAGCCCCAGTCGGTGTTGCTGGCATCGGATGTAAACTTGTAATAGACCGTGTCGCCTGGCATTTCAAATTCAGGCCAGTAGCCAGTGCCGCTGTACTCCTTAAAATTTTGAGAGTAATTTGGAGACGATGATATGGTAAGAATGTCACATTTGCTCTCTGTCGCGCATCTAGAAGAGAGGAGAATAGGGTGTTCTGAAGAAAAGGTGTTGTTTATGAAACATTTCTGCCAATGACACGAAAAAAAGAATGCTGCACCAGGTTAAGCTTACTAAACAATGCAGTAACTAAGCAAAACTAAGCAACTATAAATCACAAAATATGTATAACCATACGTGACACAGTTATGCAATTGATAACTTAAAAATAATCGATGATTTTTATGATCTTTGGTTAAGGATCTTTGGGTGAGGAAGTTTGCACACTCCAGACGTGATAATTCCTCCACCGGAAAATTTCCTTAAAATTTCAAAACTTCCTTAACAAACAAGAAAATTCGGGTAGGGTTAGGGCGCGACACTCAAATTTTTCCGTGCTTTCACTGGCTTTCCTTACGGTCATTGGCCGTACAACTGCCATTGTTCCCGGGCTCTGGAAGTCTGGACCGAGAACTAGCTTCATGCTAATAATTTGTACGTTGAGAGTTTAGGCCGAGCTGGACCCCCTTTAAAGCAGGCTTCTTGCACGGACACACTGACTTGAAAAACAGGAAAGAATACATACTGACACACAACGACAAAAAATTAAGAGAAATGTATCTGTCTTTGATCCGAATGAGCAAATGAAACACTTTCAAATAAACCGCGGGAAAAGTTTAACCTGGATGCAAAGAAGTTCGAAAATCTAAACAAATATTCAATAAAATGAAAAACTTCAAATATTGAAAATGAAAAAGGGGCCAAATTAGCTCTTGCGGAACACCAAAAAGTCATTTTGACAAACCAGATAAATTTATCTACCTTTTATCGAAGCGAATGAAGAGGCTGATCGCTCCAGGAATCACGACTTTATCCTTTAACAAAAGAAGCCGATTATATGTTTACAAATATGTATTAATACGACGGAGAAAATGTACAATAGCAAAAAGATTATTCGTCATACAAAAGCACTTTCATCTGACGCCAACTTGTCTGAAATGTCGATTGTTAGTTGTGTCAGGCAAAGAAAACTCAAGTCTGATGCAAACATAATGTTTGCTTCAAAGATTCAATTACTTTGAAAGATTGACTGATCCGAGGAGATTGATCAAGGCAATATAACAATTACACCCTGTTCATTTACAGTCTAGTTCGTATGATAAAGGTCACTATGACAGATACGAGTCATAGCTACCAACTGAACAAAGGTTTGCAATTGGAAACTTGGGCATGCAATCTTGAACTAGTGTTCCACAATGGGAAGTTTTCGTAAACCCTATAAAATGTTTTTATGACGAGACCCCATTGCACAAATATCTTATAGGGTTTAACAAAACTTTCCATTTTCTTCATTTTCATAGATGCAGCGCAATTATATAGAATATTAAAGGATTTTGGGAGCTTTCATAAGATTTTCAAACCTTTTTCTTGTGAAGATCAAATAATGATTAAAAACATATCCTGTCCTGTTTCAAGTGTCGAAAAACAAGATGGAGTCACGCGATTGAGAAAGAAGGTGCTCAATTTATGCCAGCATTGACGTCTAGACAGTTTTGCATCGATTCTGGGTCATTTTTTACACATGAATTTAAGAATGAGATAAACATACAATTTGAGCATCTACCTGACCTGTATTATTAGCAAGACATTGTTTAAACAGCTATGCTCTTACCTCTATCCTGGCATTGTTTTTATATTTGTGCTCCGATTCTTTCGTAACTGAGGCTAGTTGCACCTCTCCCATCGAATGAACAGCTGATAAGGCTAATGGCTTTACTAACTCTTTGTCGCACAGCTGTACAAAATTGAACACAACCTACGCAAAAAGCAACGTCTCGTAAAAGCAAAGTTCACAACAATAATAGTGGTCTGGGATACAACCTAATTTTCAATAAAAATAAGTTATCGAATAGAAGAATTTACAGAAATGTTTGAATTTGGTTGTAACAGAAAGAATCAAATCAAATAACACAGCTTTTAAAATCGCTTGTGGGAATAATATGCAGCTTTGAATTTACATCAAGCAGTAAATTAACTCAGAAAGAAAGTGGAAAACAGAACAGCTCTACATGATTCTCGCTTACGGCATTTCAGCACTTATCAAAAGTTAAACAAAAATTGGAACAGGTCCTTTCGTGAATTCGTGGTTCTTTAACACCCCTTAAAATGCTACCGTGTGCAGGCAAAAGAACCCAGATACAGGATCCAGGAGCGAAGATTCTTTCAAAGCGCACCTCAACATTTTACTTCATCGCAGAGTACGAAATATCGCGCAGTAATCGAAAGGTTGTTTTTACTGAAATGTGAATTGTAATAAGAGGGTGGACAGTTTACCTTTTCAAAGTGTTCCTTGTTCTCTGCTTCTTGTATCAAATCTAAAAGTCCTACCACCTTAGATGCATCAATATTATTCAGGTAGGTCTTGGTTATCCTCTGGTTCGCCGGCCATACTGAAAAAAGCCAAGCAACAAGATGTCGTGCATAGCCAACCGAGACAGCATGGTTCACCTAGGGCAAGAAATTCATGCGTCGTAGTTACAGGGCAGAAAAAATAAAACTCTTTTGGACGAATTCTCACTTTGCTTACCCGATAGCCCAAACTGCTTCAAACTCCTCATGGTAATTTGAAAATTAATACTAAAGAAAAATTATCGAAATCGAAAATATTTTCATAAAAGCAAAATATAATATATGTAAAGAAAGCCAAAATTTGTTTCTACCTTTTTGATAAAACTAGTCGTGTCTGTTCGCTGCTTATTTTCCAATTCTTCTCTCAGAAGTTCTGCGGACTTTGACCTTCTCTGCCGTCCTCTCGTCTGCAAATTACAAATAAAATTGACACGTTAATATTCCAAACTAAAACTAAAGTCACTATATTACAATCTTAGCTACAGATGACGTAACAGAAGGAGGTTAGAGGGTTGCTCATGTACATCTATGACTTGACTGGATCATAAAAAGCTGACAGGTGGTAAACAGCTTTCAAATTTACCCCTTGGCCAGTCAAGCCTTTGGAGGCGTAGGCCAGTATGTTCCTTAAAGGTATAAAATTCAAATCTAAGAAAGAGTTGGCAGAATAAGGTCCTAAGGTTCTGTAAACTACTTGCTAAATTCTACTGGAACAAATAAAAAAGTTCTGAATTAAATCATAAAATGACTTTAGTAACACGTTGTCTTTCTTTATCGAAAAACATCCTTATTCGACACAAGCCTGCAATGCTGTTTTATCATTTCAGTCCTTTCAAAAACGTACTTCAAATTTTTCTGCCTCAGTCAATGATGTGATAAACTTGTGCGTTGCTTCGCCTGACTCTGGTTTCGCTCGGAGTTCTTTGCTCTCTTTAAGCTGCGGGGTAACTCTATGAACACCAATGTCAACAGAAGAATCTGAAGGCGATGATTTCGGATCTGGCTCAGTTTCCCTGCAAAACCAAAACAGAGTAGAAATATACCATTAGAAGTTGAATGCCTAAGAAGAAACCCATTGAGAATCTTCCATATCGTTAAACTAAGGTCCTAGCCTCATACAGCCGCTCCTGTCTACTTGCCATTGCGTGATCACGAAAAACTAATCGATATTTTGAAGCCATGTGTGGCCATCTTCTTTTTGCCGTGAAAGCTTCCCTTCATAAATGGCTACTTTAGTAATTTAATCGAAAACATGTCAAATAAAGAGAATATTTCCCACGTATCAGTCACGTTTATCATATCTTAAATATATGCAAAAATTATCCGCGATTTGGCGTCTGCTTCTATATTGCTTGCTCACCAAAAACACCGAAAAGCGAGGTAAAAAGCAAAGAGCAGACAGACTGATAAATATTCATGACGAAAGCAGCTAAATTTCTGAGAATTCCTCAGCGACTGCGGTATGCCATTGAGGCATAAAAGACAAATTAAATCAAATATAAGAAAATAGATACGAGCAGGAATGACGAAGGGATAAAGACGTTGTATAAAAACAGCTAGCCCTCACCATTTCTTTGCCTTCTCTCTGATTTCCTCTGAAACTCGCAAAGCCACGCCGTCGCCGTCAATCAAACTAAATAAAAACCAAGCAATCCATTAAGTAAATGCACTTTGTACTCAAAAAGCAATAATACTACCCTGTCGACATCGGGCAATACTTGAGGTCAAAAAGCTGCATATACACATTTGTAAAGGGAATGTAAGTTAACACACAGAGGGAAATGTTTCGTTGCAATGCCATGGTAAACATATGCACCTACACAATTGGAAAATTAACATTGGTTGGTTTAGAGTATGATGGAATACAAAGAAACATGACCCATTACAAAGCAAAGGGTTGTTTCCATTTACAAAGCAAAGGGTTGTTTCCATTTACAAAGCGAAGAAGCGAAAGCTTAGAAAGCATGGCGTTCATATGATCCAAGACAGTGACAAACAAAGCCAAACAAAACAAAACAAATTTAAATGTAAGGCCTAAGTCCAACAAAAAAGCTAACCACAAGCTTTTTAACGTTGGGGAGAATAAGATAGGTATTTTCCAGGACCCTGCAAAACTGGTTGATCTGTAGCAAAAACAAAGGAGACAGAAAGCACAAAAAGTCGAATGCTTTTGGATTGGTACTTACTTTCTTTGAACTTCTTCTCTAAGTTTCTCGTCATCCTGTCCACATGTTTCATACATCGCTCTTAGGATTGGGTACGAGCAGTTCAATGCATCGTGAATATTCTGTTTGAAAATTAAAGAAAACGTTAATGCTCTCTCTGAATTTTCAAAGATATAAAGTGTTAAAAGCTAAACCAAGAGGTGCAGATGCAAAAGTTACATGCACAAGTTACATGTCAAGCACAAGAAGTCTTTGATGACAGATTTTGATTAAATATCCTCTGAAAAAATCTGTCACCTGTGCATGTCTGCAGGCACATGGGGAGGTGTGTCCCCTCTTTCTTTTAAAGAACTGAATATTATGCAGCCATTCCCCCGTGGTGCCTTTTTTGATTCGCGTCTGAATATTAAACTGAATATTATGATGCTATAATATAAAACGGTTTCTGAGGCTTTATAGAAGCTGGTGCAAGATACAAAGTAGGTAATTCGAAAAAAGATTGCTGGAATCGAAAAGATGGCTGGCAAAAATTGTTTCCCTCACCTCCATCAGAGTTCTTGCATCTTTGCCAAGCCCTTCTAGAGGATCTTTCTGTTCTTGCTCTTTGACAGGTTGAACGGTAGTGTGCACCTGCTTATAGAGTTTCCATGACAAAATCTAAGGGAAAGGCAAAATAGTTCATACGTCAACATCTACTTCTAGAAGACAATAACAAAAAATTAACCTTGGCTCTAAACAGAAAAAAGATCTTGGTATCGACAAAGCATCATATCATCAGCGAAACTGACCGAGCCAGGTAACAATTTGTTCAAAACACCGCAAAACTATGTTAATTAATGAGTATTTCATTGAAAAAAGTGTTTCTTGTACTGTTGCATGTTATGAAAAATGCAACAGGAGAGAAATTGACCCTTCCTTATAAATGTTGATGAAATCAAAACAAACCAAGCTATATCAATCAAGTAAAGATGACAGACCAGCACGGTATCCAGTAAAACTGGCTGTGGATCCGACAGTCGGTTTAGTTGTTCATATAAATCCATACCTCAAGATCGCGTAAAAGCCATTGCTTGGAGAAACGTGTCCCTTGACAAGCCAAGTTGACTACCAGTGAAATTATAGAGCTGTTCATGATCTTGAGCATATCACTAGAGCTAATGCCAGCCTAAAACAAAATTGATTGGCTTTACAAATCATGTTCTAATGTTACGTCAACAATGGACGTTTCACCAAAGTCTTTATTCTGGACGTTTCTCCAAATAAGAATTTCAATCTTTCACAATTTCTAAAACGGTCCTACAGACGTCACTGTATTTTGAAACTTCTAATCCAAGTAGTGAAAATAAAAAGGGCTTGTAAGGCCACAGTTGATGGCGTACCTTGAGATTTCCTAAAAGGGCTTTCAGAACTAACGCACGCACCCACTTCTGCTCCACGGAACCATGCAAACCTTGAACACAAAAGTAATCATAAACAACAAAAAAAACAAAATATGGCTCTAAATGAGTATAAAAGGGGCGGTCATATTGCAGTTTTGTGAATGAGAAACAGCGAAGTAGAAAGATATCTTTTCTTCACTTGGGGTCTTTTGAATAGTGTTATATTAACAATGTGCAATAGGTTTGTTTAACACTGTTTTAAGCTAGCAAAGGCAGGAATATTTTTCACTAAAAGTCAACAGAGTACTGCAAATCTGTTGAAAATAGCAGACATTCAAGTTATGGTAAACCTTTTTGGGACAATAAATACGCTCCCTTGTAGGGAGGTTTATTTTGAACTGAGGTTTCAAGGCAAAAAAGAAACGAGTTGAAATGCATTTTAGAATCAACTTTCTGCAGGTACAAAAGATCAAGAGCAGCTCATGCTATGTATAGTTTTGGCATAAAATTGATACTGCTAACATGATTGGCTGCTCTTAAACAATAACTGATAAATCTTTCTTCAATAAATGTGAATTATCAGATGGAAAAATCTTTAAAGGTTGATGAAGTTATCACAAACCATTCAAAAATTCAAAATTCAGCAAAAATTTTTTGATTGAGATTCACATAATCATCGAATCACGTATTTGTATACAAGTCAGCAAAGTAGCTAATACATTCGGAGAGAAGAAATCTTTTCAAAAGACTTCAGTGCTAATTATTTCCATATTGCCAAACCTTTTCACTTATGTATACTTGTAGAAGCCGTTAATAACAATACCCCCTTCGCAAGTTTGAAGGTAAAAGTGAGGTCTACAAAGTAAGCGCTGATAATGTTACTAACATTTTTTGTTTGACAGCACGTCTTTAATGATATTCAGTAAAACGGGTATTCGGTTTGGGTCTGTGCCTTCTGACCATGCATCATCATCGTCAATGAGATGTTCCTTAATCTAAGGGAGCAGAGAAGGTAAATGCAACGAATATCTACGAATTCACAAGAACAGTATTCCTGACGTTATCATGTTAGCTGAAAAAATGCAATTCAAATTCACGACAGGATGACAACAATAACAATTACTCCATTTTAAAATTAAGGCTTTCTGGAATTGCAGCTTGATTTCTTAACAAAAACATTGAAAATCAATAATTAGTTCATAGCTTTACAAGGTATGATATTAAAATAGTTTGTAAAGCAAAAAAACAATGGTCTAGGGATTAGGGTCTTACCATTTGCAACTTCCTCGATTTAAAATTATAAGCAGAGACGATGCCACGATCTTGATTGTAATCGAATATCACAACATCCTTTGTATCAGCGCCAGTTTCGTTGACTTTTGCCATTGTTCCCATTCGATAAACCTGAAATGGTAAAAAAGGTATTTGTCTACCAATCTTTCTGTTTTTCATTTCTCTTCAATATTTTACAGAGGGAAAATCCGAATCAAATATCAACAATATCTGGATAAAACTTATGTCTGGATATGACAGCACTATATTGAGAAATAAAGTTGAGTCATGGTTTATAGAACAGAACGGTTCTAAGTTGCAACTCCCAGTTTTACGCTTAGTGCGATCATCAGGCAAGTGTTTCAAGTTTATCAACTGTTTTAACTGAGAAATCAAGCAATATACCTTTACGAGGAAGCTTGCCCTCTCATTCAACACCCTAAAATTAATCTTGCAGGGAAACAAGACATTGCTGACAAATACAAACAAGATGAGAAGCACCATTTTTGGTGTTCAAAAACATCCACTGTGTGGAAGTATTGGAAATATTTTACATGTGGCGTCTATAGAGTAAAAAATTATGTTTGTTTCGAGCTGGGTTAAAGGAAAATCTTATCGCCCTACATTGCCTGCAAAATCCACTATATAGCTGTACTTCTAGAGTTAAATATCCACTTACGTCTGGGAAACCGGCAAAAAACATCAATGCGAAGAGTGACGGCAGGGAAGGATTCTGTGAAATGAAAAATTCAGTGCAAAGATTTATATAAATGAAAACCTTCGTTTTCTTTAAATTTTAAAAATCCAAATGCTGTGTGAGGTTTTCATTGCAAGAAGTAAAAAGTTCAAGAAATAAATTTATGAATCATTTAGACAATAAAATTCGAAGATTTTCAGTCAACAAGCGAAGAGATCTTGAAGAATACAAGCGTTCACGAACCAATAGAGGCGCCACGGGGGGACTGGGGGGCACGCCCCCAGTTCTCGCCAAGATATATTTCATATTTCGTCTAAATTCGCAAAGAAAATGGTTGGTTAGGGAGGGGAGGGGAGGGGATATTTTTGCCACATATTCTTAGTGATGTAATCCTATGATTTTGAAATTGCTTTTACTTAATCAAATGTTAGTCACAGGCGTTCCCTCCAGGTAAAATTGGCGTTCCTTGCTGGTACCATATCGTTTTCTTGAGGTGAAAAGGCCGTGAAATAAAAACTTCTGTTTTCTCCCCAGTGTCTGGTAATTAATATGTTATTTGCAGTTTGTTTATCACCCCTCTCAAGTCTACAACAAATAACAAACATGTTATGAAGAGCTCACCCTGCTATCCACAGCTAGACTCTCAAGACAGGCATTCGCATGCTTGGTGACAATACCATGCCATTTTCCAGTACAGGTTAGCTGCTTCAACAATGTTTCCAGACCTGACGCCGTGTCAAGATCAGCTCTAAAAATGAACAAGGATTTAAGTGTTGTAGAACAGTATTTTAAACTGCACGCTGAAAACAGCAAATAAAAGTACACTGTCTTTAGGTATAAGGATCCCTACAATGTTTCCCAAATTCTTCGGAACAATCTAGCATCTTGTTTCTGCTTTTGTCATTTCATTTCATCCCGAAATATTCCATGCTCTTCCACTACAATCATTTGAAACTTTAAGTGGATATCCTTAAAGCCACACGTGTTTCATAACAAAAAGTAAGCGGTGCTTGGAAACATCGGTGATAAATGAAGACGTGTTAGCTTTAAAATACTTTCATTAGTGTGAAAATTCTATCAGCAGCACTTAAAATTGGTCCAATGTAGAGTCTTACCAACTCTTTTGGCAGCTGAAGTCCTAAACAAATGATACAACAACTACTGCAACATTTAGTTGCGTATTGGAAAAGGAGCTTGGATGGGACCACAGATCAATTATTTTGTTTCTCTGTGTCATTAGTTCCATTGAAATTTAGCGGGAAAAGGACTGATTGAGCAAATGAACGAGAAAGAAAACCCAGCCATGATTCCAGCGAGAATATTCGACAATAAGATGGCATATTGAGTATGTGAGGATGCAACAAATGTCCCATGATGCAAATTGGTGGCCAAAGGATGAAACTAAAAATTTGGAATAATTGCTGCATACATCAAATCGATGGACAACTATCTGTACAACCGTCTTTTTTATGTCATTTTAGGGGTAAACAACAGTCAATACACAAACCTTGCGAGGCATTCTGCTCCAAGTTTAAACAAAAGCTGCACGGTTTTGATGCCATCTGCGCTTGCTTCCTGACCTTCTGTGGAGGTTTCCTCCATCGCAGCGACGCCTTTATCAGCCACCTTTCATAAAATCACAAGAATAGCAAATGATGAATAAACGTGACAAAGGTTGATCTAGAGTGCTGAAACATCGAATAAAGCTTGAAAGGCAAAAATAAAATCATTTTCTCGACCATGTCGTCTATCACTTGTGTAGAATATAAAGTTAAATTGTCATAGATTTGATATATTCACATCCAGTTTCAGATATCTTTCTTACAGTAATGGAATTGGTTAGAAAACGTCTTTTCTTGGAAAAAATCTTACAATTCCTATTACTCGGTGGTAAAACTGATCAATCAGAAGAATTTACATTAGTCAAAACTTTGATTGGAACAACGGATTACACTAAGACATGGTACTAATGAAATAAGGTTTCAGGGTTAATTTCAAGGAGGCCAAATTCGACTGAAGAGAAATTACAGAGAAAGTCGACAGAAGGGCTTTAAAAACTCTTCATTAGTAGGGAACTTGGACAGAATGGGTTGGAAAAACGGAACGCAATGCATCCTTAAACAAAACAGTTGTTGAAAAGCACAGTCTGCTGGAGTCAGGTAGTGTTCTATAGCGTAAAGACAATGCAATATATCGGAGTATCACATTGAACGTGGAACTCGGAGCTGGAGTTTCAAACAATTCTGTTCTCCATGTTCTCCTGTTCACCGAGATGTATACCTGACACCTGACTACGTCCATCACTCTAATTGTCTACTTCAACGCCTTTCGAGCATTATGGCTTTCAGAACTCAGAACAAAAAAGGCTACCAAAAATTATAGCATGAGGGATACCGTATTCGGGTGCCATGTGTTTCTACAGCTATTCCAAAGGAAACGAAAATAAAGATGTATTGAAGAAATACAAAACTAACTCACATCTGGAGGAATACATCTGAGCGTTTTTGATAAAACACCAAGTGCAATTATTCTAACTTTCATTTCGGTTTGATCAGACCTACAAAAACAGTATTGTCAAATGATTATGCTCTTAAAGATTAAATAATGATAAAGAAGCTTGAATCAGATATCTCATACTCATTGCTCTAATTTCCTTTTTATTTTTCAAATTTAATTTTTAACTTGCACTACATTTTCGCATTTTTTCACTGAAAAGCCATTCTATGAATGTAGAAGAATGGTAAAATAGAAGGCATCGCACTGGATTAAAAATGATTTGCACTGACCGTAGGTCATACAGTGAGGTTTATAGCAACATTATCATTTAAAAAAATTGCTACATATTTCTGCTTAACAGACTAAACAATATTCATTTCAATAACAAGAAATTTATTTTGCAAATTAATAGCAGCTGAATACCTTTCCTTCATTTCTTAAAGCTTGGTTTAGCCAATGAAAGCCTACTCACCGCAAGAGTCGGAGAATGGATGGCATCAGTCGGGTTGAAATGAAGGAAATAAACTTCTCGGAGTTTGGATACGAAGATAACTGCATGTAAGTAGAAACTGTTATCAGAAAAATGAATGCTTCTCATTGTGAAACGAAGAGACACCACAACACACTTTATTCACTTATGACGCCCTGTGATAGCAAAATCTTCGAAAGAAACACTGATCTTCTGTAAATAGGTGCTTTTTTATATAGCTTGATGTAAATTGGTTGTGTCTTGGCATTATGCTTTATTGTCGGCATGTCTAAATTATCGAAATATAGAAGGGTTTTCCAGTATCAAACATCAAACATTTGAATCGAATTTGCTTTCAATTGTTAAACAAACCTATGCTTTTAAGAAGGCTTAGATGCGATGCAAAAGTTGCGGGCCAAAAAATTCTGGCCGCATCAAATTCTTACATCAAACACAATCTTTTGGCCATGTTAAAAAGGTTTAATTTACTGTTTGGAACATTTTCATCGAAGCTTTTCAGTAGCTTGATAAAAAGTTTTAAACTGTCTATACAATTTAGAAATATACAATATACAGTATGCAATGTACAATGTATACAAACGAGAGAGATTCAAAGTCGCTTTATACGAAAAGATTCGGTCTTTACTTCAATCACGGATAATAGAAATTCAATCCAGTCGCATTCTATACTGGATTTTTGCAATGCAGAGTAATCATGTTAAATTGCCTTTTTGGTGTTCTGAATTAAATGTAGCATGGGAAGTTCATACCTGGCGATTTGGAGGCATCAATGCACCTAATGAGCCGAGAATCTTATCTTGTGCAACAGATGCGAATAAGTCCGCATCAGGCACAGTTTTGTCGCAAGTCTTCTTGTCCTCTTTGGTATCTTCCGTTTTCGCTTCGAAGGAGGTTTCCATGGAAACATTGGATACGTCAGCTTGTGGCACTGTACTGCCATTGGCTGCTTCCGCGTTCACAGCGCCATCTACAACGGCATCTTCTGTTTTGTCCTAGTAAACATTGAAGATAATTGAGCACAATAAATGAGATATACCCCAATGGAGTGTTTGTACTTTCACCAGAATGAAGGCTCTTGACACAACGGCTCTTTACATAAAACATGTTTATAGAACACGAAGACTAGCTTATTGAGATGAGGAATTATTGAGACATTTAGGCCACAACTTCAAATATTTAACAGAAAAGGAGAAATTTATATAAGGCAATCGTCTATAACATGAGACAAGAAAATTCTCTGTTGTCGACTTAAGCTTTACTTGTAAGTACCATTAGTGTCCAAGTGATTAACAAAAATCTTGTCTTTTGCTAAATACTAAATCTTGCATTTCTGATTGGGCTATTGTCTCTTCAAATTCCCTTGAAAGAGGAAGCAACAACAACAACACAATAACAACTTACGTCTGTTGATGGGGTCTCTTCAACTGTCGGATCTTCATCTGATCCATTTTGTCTTACTAACACCTTCTTTGATTCTGCTTTTGGCAATGTCTTCTCCTGGTCTTTTGATTCCACAGGGTCTTAATGAAAAAGTTAGGTTTGATATGAAAACAAAAGGCAGAAGACTAAATTAAATAGATATAATTAGAAGCGAAGGTAATATTAGAAACTATGCTAATGGGCAACTTCGATGGGATGGGAAAAGAACAACGTGGGCGAGATAAAAACGAAACTGGGTCATGGAACGATCTTTTAGATTTGCTAGCCTAGATCAACTTTTGGTTACGGATTATAGCTATATAATGGGGGATGAGCGTTACCAGAAGCGATTATAACCTGGGATAATAAGTGTTGTTCTTTATGTATTTGTAGAGTGATTAGTGCTTGCAAGATAGAGCTGAGTGGATAAGAGGTTAACTCCGTAATGCGATGATACAAACACTAAACAGCCTAGAGCTAAAGCCAGTTAGAACAGCTTTACACAAAAGTGAGTGAAAATTCATCAAGAAGGTTCTAATTGTTTTTTCAATTGATTTTGCGATAATTTGGTACCAATTTACACATGATTTACACTACTTAAATTTCACAAAACAGATGCTGGAAATGATTTCTCAAGAGAACGTTTTCATTGAGGAGGTAATGCAAGCATGGAGGAAGTGTGGCGAAGAACAACGAAGGGAGAGCGGCGAAAAAAAACATTATGGGAACTACAGCCAATAATTCAAGGCAAGTAAGAGGAAATTGCCATCTACTTACCCGGGACAATTTTGACCGAATCCAAAACATCGGCAAGGGCATTCAGACAGCTCAACAAAAGATCAGCAGCGGCTCTCGAGTACTCAGCATCCAAACCTATACAGGTCGGAAAAAACAAAGAAAAAAGTGAAGAAAAAACATGTAGGCATTAGAAGCTTATCACAATGAGACGGATCTTAAATCTGTATATCTGGATGAAGCATTCAGTGACATGTTAAGGGTGATATACTTTTCTTTATTTTCTTGATTATAATTCTTCTGGCTTCTTCAGTTTTTAGGGCAGAGAAATGAATCACACAAAGCAAGGATGAAGAGATACCCATCCAGAATCTTGTGTACCCATTCAAAATCATCCAAAAACAAATGTAGCTTAGCAGTTTCTCGTATAACTGAAGTACTTCTAATAGGGACTTAGAAAATAAGGTCTATGATTTACCTGATGTTTTCTGTTCTTGTAAACTTTCTGAGAGCGAGAGCGCAAGTGATGAAAACATAAGCCAACTATAGTGGTGTACATAAGTCTTCAACGAGCAAGCATCTTGAGGTCTCGCATAAATAGCACCTGCAAAAGGGACCTCAATTTATGTGATAACAGTATACTTAGAATGACGTATCATAAGTAACTAACTGATATACACATGATCATAGGGTTGAAATGCATTTCTGTATATATTTTGCAATGTCTCAGTCTTGTGTTGACGCAAGTAAAGTATTCCCAAAGCCGTAGAATGTTTTAAAGTTAGGCTGTAGCGACAATAAGAGTTGCGCTGAAATCCTATACAGCGTATGATATAAGAAAAAAAGCAAAGGTTTATCGAAAAATTGAATAAACTTACTTAGATTCATTGTGAATTTTGTACTGCTGTGTGTCAACTGATGCCTGAAATATTAAAAGGTAGCACTATTTGCTCGGAAGTATAAAAATCGAACGAAAATTAGATAAAATTCAAGATGTCTGTTTGCATCTAGGTTCAGTTACTGAAGACTTTGTTACAGGAAATTATCAATTAACAATACTCGAAGTCAAATCCTGGTTGAGAAGATTATCAGAAACTGAATGTGCAAATTAACTTATGCCAAAATTTTCAAATTCGTATGTTTTTCTGATTCCCTGACCTTGCCCTTGAATTTGTATACTGATAGAGTCATGATGTCTGACTAACGAGTAACAAAGATCAAACAAGCGTCAAACTTACTGTCCAGAGCCAGCCTGCTTCTTGAAGCAACCCAAGCAGAGGTCGAAGTCCACGCATTCATTGCAGTGTATTCGAGTGCCGACAATGAACGCGAGGCAATTGTCACATCCGTACCTGAGGGTGGAACATTGAAAATTGACACAGTCAAAAAAGGAAACGAAGCAAAAAGCCAGCAAAGAGTTGATTTTGGTACCAAAATTGATAAAGATCTTGTTAAAAACACTTTAGGTCAGAAGGAAACCCATCTATAAACCTTTTAATGTCAAAACAAGTAATGTATATTCCTTCATATTTACGATTAACGTGGATAATAAAAAGTTTCAGCAACCATGTGCAGGTTAGGCCATACATCATTCTAAAAACGAAAACAACAACAACAACACTAAAGAGAGCTGATGCTGCTCAATCAATTGTTCAGTTTTTCTTATTGAATTCTAACAGATCAGTCAATTTTCTTCAGCAAAACATTCATTAATTAACATCTAACAATAACGGACACTTCCAAACAACGGACACTTCTAAACAGCGAACACTATCGAAAACGGGACAATTCCTCTAATCCCACAGGTACTCACAATATTTAAGCTTAACTGACTTCATTCTTAAAAGCAGTATCAAAATTAGTGTTTCATACCGTAGATCTATGATTTCATGCTCCTCCGTATGCTCATCTGGCTTTTCGTTATCTAGCAAGGACAAGAATAACTAGCTTTAAACTTTGAAGTTTGCACAATGCAATGTAAATATGACTGCAATCTTAACTTAATGAGCCACAACATGAGAGAAACATGCAACAAATAACGGATACGAACTTCAAGATGCATAGCTGTGTTGTAAGCAGGGGTTTAGGCATATAATGCTATGACAATACATTTCTGAGATGGAAAGCAAGCTTACATCCTCCACGACTTATTCTTCTATGATAATGCATATTCAAATATACGAGATACCAAAGCAGGAAAGAAGAATGTCAGTTTTGGTCATTGGAAAGAAATGATAGTGCTATTAAAGATCTAAAATACAAAATGAATTACACGGGAAGATAAAATTGCTTACTTTCATAGCACTTTGCACATAAATCCATATCCATGCAATTGAGACAACGATAACGGCGACCAGACAACTTCTCCCCACAACCATCGCACGTGATTTGAACATTGAGATGCTCTGAAAATCTTGCAATGAACAGATTGATGTCCTACAAGAATAATTGATAAATAACGAAATCATAAAAGTATAACGGAACTGTGTTGACAAAACTGCGCCTTCATCTTTCAGCCAAACCCGAAAAAACAGGGTTCAATCTTTAACATAACAAAAAACACTTGACAGCAGCAAGAGCCTGCAAACTCTTTCAGTTTAACCTAAATGGGTTCTTATTAAAAACCAATCGACAGATACCAAAGCGACGAAGAGCCACCTGTCGATCAAATATTGGCCAATCAAGCAGCGTCTGGATGGTATCATGCAAATTGTGACTGAAAGATGGCTCATGCCACTTCGTTCACTGTCGATCGCATTTAATGACTATCTATTTGCAAATTAGGGTCTACTTTTCAAATACCTTAAGTACTTCCTGTTTGCCCTCTAAAGTTTTCGATTACGGTATTATTACGGAGCACAAGCCTTGTTTTCAAATTTACTTTATGTTTCTTTTGGACCTGTTGCACCACTAACATCTACACTAACAAATAACTAAAATTATTCAGAATCATCTGCTCTTTGGTAGCAAGGGTAACAAAGGTGCCTATTTGGCCTAAATACCCCTTTTTAGCCTGCAAGTTAGTATGGTAGGTTCTCATATCCAGATCTTTACAGTGTTAGCATAAATCCTCGATTAAGACACAATCTAGAAATTTACATTTAGAAATAAGCAGCTGGGGTCTTATTCGGGGATTTACGGTATGAGCCACAGCATCTACAACAAAACTTCGAATGCTAGGATATGTATTTTGAAGGTGATAACTGTTTTTAGACACTTACTCTTTTCACATCTCTTGGTGCAGACTCCCTGGTCTTCTCGCACCATTTATCGATATCCATGGACTTCGCCTCTTTGAAATAATTAAGATGCCTCTCATGCATTTGGAGTTCAAATCGCTCCATGTTGTCACCAGGATGTGACGCAGTGGCTAAAATATGTCATAATGGCATTAGAGATGTCAAGAATGAATTAGCATGATGAAGAAGTGAGAAGTGCAAAAAAGCACAATAGAAAAGCAATAGTTCTTTAAGTCAAGACTACAACTTTCTATTGGTATCCCTACAACTTGTCAAGGCTACAACTTGTCATAAAAATGGACATGGTGAGCCGCTTCAAATTAAATCAGCAGCTAACGATAATGCAACTAAAGATCATTGCCAAACATGGTAAATGAACTCTTTCGCTCAGAATCAAAAACTGGCAACTCAAATCATCATTGATTCTAATCACCGATCAACAAATCACTAATCAGCTAAACAAATTGAAAATCATTAAAACTGCGCTTCAGACAACTGCTCTTACCTTTGGTTGCTTCCATTAATAGCTTTGGCAGCTCGATTTCCATTAGAAATACATAATCATTTGGCTAAAACGTAAGCAAAACAGTTAATATAAACTATATAGTATATACACAGATAGACTTAGAATTCGCACAAGAACTGGTAGCAAAGATTAGCTCGCTACTACATGTTGTCTTGGCGTCTACCGCTGATTGCGAATTCTGTTTTGGAAGCTTTATGTTAAACGGTAGATCACGGATCTTTCCTTCGAGAAAGCCTAAATTAAGGAAGTTCTTATTTGTAAAAGGTTAAGGGCACAGGACATACCGAGCGAAAACAAAAACGACATTATCATTAAGTTATATCACATTGACAAAATAAAATACATTTTTGTCACAATTTTTCCTTTACAAAGCAGGTTGCTAATCTTGTTCTTATTAAAACTCATTTCCATCCATTCACGGCGTTTACGTGCACGAATTTAGAAACGATTCAGTTTAGTAAGAACTCGGTAGTGATTCTACCCTTACATAGGATGCTAGTAATAATAAAATTTGAAAAAACTGAAAATTACCTTCCAGTCGACGGTCAAGAAATGAAGTAAAAAAGCTCTGCAACTTTCAAAGAAGGGTGCACTGTTGGTTGAAATTAAGATCTTATAAAAGGTACTGAATACTACTAATACAATAACTAGAATAAAGAATCCTTTAGTTTCGATAAATTCTAGATACATCTGTGTTAGGTTTTAGTGAAATTTTAAATAAGGCATTAAACTTTTATCTTAAAATATAAATGAATACCGAGAAAATTACTTTGTGCAAAACAGTGTTTAGTTAACTGAAGCAAAATTTGAAATAAAAAATCAGAAATCAGAAATCGAATATGGTTGATAAATGACTTAGGATAAAAAGATAAGATGTAAGCACTGTTTTATTTCCCTTTTTTCATTAATTTGCCATCAATTGTCTCTATCAAAAATTAAAATTTTCAACGAGTCTCTGAACCAAGCAGTAAAAAGAAGGTTTATGGATCATAATTGCATCCCTATAATTATATTGAATAATTGAATAGTTAGAATAATATAAAAAGGTATTTCCAAGTCACAGGTCCTAAACCGCATGAATTTAAAGTGAGAGAGGTAAAAACTAGATCTATGATTGGAAATACCTGACGTTGTCAGAGGCAGCTCCCATTATGACTGCCTGGCTGAGGTATCTGATGAACAAATAAAATTGCTTTCGAACTTTGTTCTCGTATTCAAGCCCACATCCATTGAGGAAATCGCAGTAGTGCCTGGGGAAGTTGTGCTGGCAGTGTAGCAGTTGTTGGAGGAACAGAATAACGTGAGGCTGTGGAAATGTGACAGTTTCAATACCAACAATTAAGATGCAGTGAGAACTTAATTAAGGATGCTAGAAGCTGTATGTCAAATTCACGTAGATGTATGCTTATTCATAAATAGCTTTCCAACTTAATCAGCACTCCTAAGGGTTGTGACATTCCCAACTCCTAAGGTATCTACAATTTGTTATCCTAAAAAAATACGATCTAACAACGTTATGCTCATTTGGCTAAGCTAGACGTAAACCAGCTTGATCAAAACAAATTGATTACCCTTACAAACAGTTTTCAACACGAGGATTCTTCCTAAAATCTCCCTCATTTGGATTTATATAAACAGGATGAAAAACATGACGCATAGTTGACAAACTGGAAGCATAATGCTGGAAGCTATAATAAGGATTTTACTGAAATTGATAAAGATGAATCGGTGCTAATTCACATTCTTAAGCATAACATTATAATAATAATACACATGTATGACTTACTGAGAAAACCTCGGAAGGTTTTTCTTGCTGTAGAAAATCTTTGCTGAATGAGTATATACATGAAACATTGTCTGCATACTCGTGTCGCTGCTTCAGGAGGTCTTTTATTCTAGGGTGAAAAGGGGTAGCTTGTGAAGAAATATGTTACGAGCAAAAATTCACAAGATCAAATCATGAAAGGGGAAGTAAAACAGGTCGAAAAACAACTTACAAATCCCTAAAATATCTCACTGAATTACTGTACCTTTGTAACGAGAAGTCATCATTGGTGACAAAATCTGTCACCATTTTCAACGCTGGATATTTTTCGTAGACTGACAAGTCATCGCTTGCTGAACGACTCTTAAGAAAAAATGACAGACATGCAGGTTAATGATAAATATAGATCAATTACTTTTAACAATACATGTTAATTTGCAGACTACTGTAACTAGGCATTCAACTGCATCAAGTAGAAACACAGGTTAACAAAGCAGAATAGCAACAGAAAAAGGGGAGAAATAGGGGAGAAAAAGGGGAGAAAAAGGGGAGAAAAAGGGGAGAAAAATGGGAGAAAAAGGGGAGAAAAAGGGGAGAAAAAGGCGAGAAAAAGGGGAGAAAAAGGGGAGAAAAAGGGGAGAAAAAGGGGAGAAAAAGGGGATAAAAAGGGAAGAAAAGGGGGGTTGACTGGATAGTTTAAGAATGAATGACATATGTTTACAATGGCAAGAACTGAGAGATGCACGAGGAAAAAAAAGAAGGTAAAAGGGGAGAAAAAGGGGAGAAAAAGGGGAGAAAAAGGGGAGAAAAAGGGGAGAAAAAGGGAAGAAAAAGGGGAGAAAAAGGGGAGAAAAAGGGGAGAAAAGGGGGAGAAAAAAGGGATAAAAGGGGGAGAAAAGGGGGAGAAAAGGGGGAGAAAAGGGGGAGAAAAAGGGTAGGAAAAGGGGGTTGACTGGAAAGATGTGAATGTTCACTAAATTTTGTCATTGTGAGGTTACAAGCAACACTAAGATGACAAAATAGATTTTGTTGTTGCAATCTTGTTTACTTGCAATGCAATTTGTGAATGCAGTGCCAGTGATTGAGATTGCCTTGGGAAGATTCCAAGAAGTTAAATCTAAACAAACTACAAGTCATATAATAAAAACCAGGATGACTGGATAGTTTTTAAGAGAGAATGACATATGTTTACAATGGCAAAAACTGAGAGATGCACGAGGAAAAGACTAAGAGTCACTATTCTTAAAAAAACTTAAATATTAAGAACTCTTCAGTATAAAAAAATTCAATATCTGTACAAAAGAAAATAGCCATTAAGCTTGCAAACACGTCCTAATATCTTTGCTGAAATTTCTATGACAATTTCCTGGTAGAAAGGAAACGTTGATATAATGACATTCTATTTCACATTCTCTATCTCGACTGCCCGATGTCTCAAACATGTTCCATCCTTCTGATATAAGATTTTACATAGATTCGTCATTCGCTATCTCGAATGCTCGCTATCTCGAAAATTTGCTGTCTCAAAACCTTCGAAATTCCCTTGTAGACAAAACGCCCATTATCTCTAGCTTTACGAATTTTTAACCGAACTGGCCTAAAATATATTGAAGAACTGCATCATGGTAGTAAGAGATCTATAAAAAAATTTGAAAACTGGCAATTTTTGGATTTTGATGTGACATCTGTTGATTCCAATATTCGTTATCCCGAACAAATTCCAGTTTTCTTTGAAAGTTCAAGATAGTGGACGTCAACTGTACTGAAAAATTCTTTCAAGGGAAGTTTTTATAACTGTGGCATTATATGTATTAAACATTCACTTGACTAAATTTAGCGGTTAGGGAGTTTGCTTACATGTTTATGTTCCAAAGAGTCATGTTTGTTCCATGATCTTGAGCGATGTAATGAGTTGGCACGACTTAGAATCCCAATCTCTCCCTGCAAAATAAGACTGCAGCGTTATTTATAGCATCATAGATTAACAGACAACTGCTGGTATCAAATACTCAATGCTTACAGGAAAGCTTTTTCATTGAATAACACAGTTTACGTCTGGTGGCGGTTTGCTGATAAACGTAGATAAGGGCCGTCTCGAACTGAAGAAGAGGCGGTTCGTTTCCGGGACACTGTAACGCCAGGTATTAAAACGGTACGCAGCCCTATCTACATCACTGAGCTGAAAATGCCTCGAAATGCAATGAAAAGGCGAAAAATTGTAGAACAGGGCCATCACGTATCCCACTCGCGGTCGTGGTAACGTGAAAAAACAAATAAGAATATGACGATAACAACTACACTTTTAATAAGCTTAAAATTATCTTTTTAAATCCGAGCAACAACTTACATCTTTCATTTTCTTGGGCAGCTTTGATAGGCCAGCAAATTTGAGCAGAAAAAGTGACTTTTCTTTACATGAATGAACTGCAAAATACAACATATAACACGGGTGTGCAAGAGTGTACAAGAAATTTTGGCTAAGAGACAATCGTTAATGTTATGAAGCAGTTTAAAAGAAGCCAAGAATTGATAAAACATCGATAAAAGAAGCCTAGGAATGAACACAAAAAAACAGTGTCGAATAGTACTTCTCCGGGTGGTAATTCTACCAGTCGTCAAAGAGAAGTCGTCAAAGAGACACGGATTAACATTAGGACTATACGCATGAGATTCTTACTCGGCGCATCTGGGTTTACCATCTCAACATCTTTCTCGCCATCACCTTCTTTAACATCTTCTGCTAGCACACATAACTTCTGTCGTGCTTCCAACTACGTAAAAACAACAAATGCACAAGTGATAAGATATTCTACGAATATCGAATACCTAGTGGGAATATTAAGCGAAATTATTTCAATAATTCCTCGGGCTATTCAGAGGCCAAAATGATAGCAGTCGTAAGAATGAAACGGCCTAGTGGGAAAAGCAAGTCTTCGATGTCTCTCTGGACTAGAAAACTGTCAGTAAAAATCGATAAATTTTAAAAGGAACTAATTATGCTTCTCTGGACTAGAACTAAATTACAAAAGGATAGTATAGGAAATTCGATCTATAGACAAATTTTAATACATTACGCTGTCTACAAATGAAAAGTAAAAGATTGACAGGATGGTGTATCGGATTCATTAAACATAAAATCGGAAGGTGAAGATATTTATTCTTTACAAAATAAGTGTTGATACTAAATAATCAATTTAAAAATGTAGGAAAAACACAACTTAACAAGCAGCAACAGAGCAGCAACAGAAAAAAGAGGAGAAATAGGGGAGAAAAGGGAAGAAATAGGGGGTTAACTGGATAGTTTTTAAGAGTGAATGACATATGTTTACAATGTCAAAAACTGAGAGATGCACGAGGAAAAAACGGGAGGAAAAGGGAAGAAAAGAAGGAGAAAAAGGGGAGAAAAGGGGAGAAAAAGGAGAGAAAAGGGGAGAAAAAGGGGATTGACTGGAAAGATGTGAATGTTCACTAAATTTTGTCATTGTGAGGTTACAAGCAACACTAAGATGACAAAATAGATTTTGTTGTTGCAATCTTGTTTACTTGCAATGCAATTTGTGAATGCAGTGCGAGTGATTGAGATTGCCTTGGGAAGCTTCCAAGAAGGTACATCTAAACAAACTACAAGTCATATAAGAAAAACCAGGAAATATCAACAAAAAGGATTGTCTTGCATGAAATATATACAAATCAAAGTTCACCATTAAAAGGTCATAGATGAAAAACAAAACGGTTTAAACATTAAACGTCACCAACCAGGAGTCTTCGTATACCCTCAGCTGCAGTGAAAGCGGCCATGAGGCATGAGGGAATTTCAGCGGGTAACTCTCCATTTACTGATAAAAAAGAGTAATGTATTAAACACAATATCAGTCCAGTAGCTAAACTATAAAAACGCATACAAATGGATTGTACTTTCAGCCTAAGAGAACTCACAGCCTGCATAGAGTTGATTTCTTCAGCATTAAGAAAAAACTGTTCGGCTGTTTAATGAAATTCTCCTGATGACAAGAATTGTGAGTTTTGCTATAAGACCGTGATTTTTGCTATTAGACTGCATCTCAATTTCAGCGGATAAAATACCTATACATATAGAATAAAAAAGTTAGCTCTAAAAATCTGTTTACAAATAATATATTGTTCTTTGAGAACGAAAAGGGTTTTCCAAAATCCGACAGTTAAAACAAAGTGGGAACAACAAACTTCATAACAAAAATGTAGCTCCATAAATGCAAAAGGGAGTGTGAAAGTTGGATGGATTTATCTTAAACATGCAGAGTCTACTTCCAATTTTCTCTCTTCCAAATCTAATCGCATTGGTATTATTGTGTTTTATTAGCTACTGCATGGGTGATCACACGCTTACTGTATGCTCCGGCATCATTAACACCGCACAGCTTGATGTAAATCAAAACAAGGTATACTGCCTCACCATACGATGATATTTGCTCCCTCATCTCTTGCGTGTGCCAAACACAGGCTGCAAACACAGAATGCACGGCCTCATCCATGGCTGCTCCACCCAGATAGTGTCCCGTGCGCGATGCTCTGAATCTGAAACGAGGCAGACGACATTTTTAGGTCATTCCTAGAAAGGCTTGGAAGGTGTGCAGGCGAGAGGACTTAGCATTCCAGATAAAGGTATAACCAGCAAAAAGGGTTCCTCAAAAGTGAGGCAATAAAAGCCCAACATTTTGTACAAACATACACCATTATGCCATGCGGAAAAGGGAGTCAAGGTTGGGAAAAGGTTCCACATAATGGACACTGCATTATCATACGAGAGCTGCCGTTAATTCTTCGGTGGCATCATAATCTGCCTTGGGTATCATTATTTTGGTTTGAAATTAAAAATTTGAGAGATACTGAAACTATTCAGTCATAAAATGCGTTGTTGTCGATCCGTTGTTGCGGTTTGGGATCACTGCTGTTGATGCATCGATGAAAAAAATACAAGTGCTGTTACACGAGGTTTAGACAAATCTTAAAACGGTATCCACCATATTAAAATTCCTGAGTTAAAGTCACCCTTTACATCCTCTACGCCCATTAAGGATGGAAATTTAACGAGTTTAGAATAGGCAAGGTAGGTCCATATAGCAACGTTCAAAGCTGCAAACTATCTCAGCTTTACTTAATGTTTACGGTCAGTTTCACGTTTCAGAAGATATATCTAAGTCCACGCTTCAGTTTATAAACATTCATTCAGAAACAGGGGAAACAGCACTTCTAAACAACTGATCTACATCATTATATTTGAAATAAAAAAGATTCTTAAAATTTTGAATGAGTGGCCTAATAAAGGGGATAGACGCTGTGGATTTAGCGACAGTCTTTCTCACGCGGCCATTTTTGACAAAGAGTAAGCAAGCATAAGAGTACTAACCTTTGAATGAGTGCTTTCGATTTCTCATCACCTGAAGCTACCAGTTTAACAAGAAATCCATTCACATCTGAATCAGCTGGGCTGGCACCCTAAGGAATGCAAACGGTGTTACATAAACTGCTGAGGGATGTAATTATGTTTCACAGAAAAAGTATACTTCTATCTAAAGAAGCATAATTATTGATAAAAAAATTGACAAAAAATTAAATAATATCTTTTGTGTTATTCCATCGGGAGAAATGGAAGGGCAACAAATGAAGTTGAATTTGCAAAAAGAAATCGGTTAATAAGGTGACTTGGAATTTAGAGCATTAGATGAGGGCAGTTAACGAAAATCAAGGGACTCTTTTAACAGAAAGTAAAAAAAAGCATAAATAAACGTTTGTATCGGATATGGGGGTTTTTTCAATGCTTGCGTAGTTAATTAAAGAGGTACTGGTTTAGTTTTAAGTTGTATTTGAGATGGCAATCTTACATAGTAACCAGAAAGGGATCTCTGAAGCTTGCCAACACGGTATCCACCTCTGAACAGGGATGACCACAACTCGTTGTGGAGGAGTCTTATCTCTCCTTTTTTCGCCTTCTCTGACTGTGTTTCCACGGCTGCGAAGGGAAAGTAGGAAATAATTTGAAATGATGCAGTATAGCAATTTGGTAAATATTTAACTAAAGAAAAACGACAACAAGCTTTACAAAACGTTGAACATCTTAAAACGTTATAAGCTCAAAAATTACAGATTCCTTCAAAGAAAAACTAGTGGCTAGGTTGGAAACAGTCTTTTTCCTTACAATTAACAAGCACTTCCCAGTGTAACATATTGTGGCACTGTTACTGAAACACTCTTACATAATAATAATTTAATTCAATATAAAATATCGTCAGGAAAATGTTGATGTGTGATTATTTAAGTAAGTTTAGAGACAGTGAATCATTCATCAAGTGCACATGTTCCCAAACTTAATAAATTCCCATTCTCTCAAAACTGCATTTTCTAGAGTTTTTGGGATAGTGCCAACTTTTCTCCAATGACCCTTGTCATTACTACCAACTCTAGATTAAAAATTGATTTCAGAAATCACAAAAGATTTTGCTTTACAATCCAGCCCAATGTTTTACGACTAATAAAATTGACACGATTAAGACCATCGCATAATCGAGTTTCATTATTAGGGAACAAAGAAGGACCCCAAAAGATTCGTTTAACACAAAAAATACCTTTTCTGCAGTCAATGGCATTGCTACACAGGATTCCAAACAGCCTAGATATGTTCAACTGCAAATCAAATATCCATGAAACATTGATGTCTGGGCGACCAATGGCAGAAACCTTTGAGAAAGAGACGAAGATTGAAAAGGTGAATGCTATTTCAACGTGTGTGTTTTGTCAAATGTGACGTGACGTATAAACGAATTGGAGGTCATTTATACTAAAGGAGGCCCTTATGTGTCAGAATATCAACGGATTGTGAGGACTATAGGACATTGCACCCATGCAAAGTCGAGGCACTTCATGTCAGAAGACAGGGTAAAGGACACAGTGCAATCACTGTCAAAATTAAAAGTTTCCGGTAAAAAAGGCCGCACCCATTCACCCGAAAAAAATAATGCTAAATATCATCGTTATCGTAAATTAGACATTTAATAAAATTGTCCGGAGAGCGGGATGCAATAGAAAATTCTCAAATATTTAATGTTATGTACTAAAACTTCTGGAAGGGGTACATAACATTGTTTATAACACAAATATTTAATGTTATGTACGAAATACTTTGACATAGCTCAAAAAAGTTTTAAAAAAGCGAGATGGTGTAAGCTCATTTTCGAGCTGGTAAAAAAAATTCTTTTGTGTCAAGATTACTTGTATTACCTCGCGGAAAGCAAAATTAGTTGAAAATAATGACATACCTTAAATTTGTATCCCCACTCATTGTTGCTACCGTCCGAATGAAACAGAAAGTGAAGCTTCTGGCCTGCTTTGAATTCAACTACCTAGAAAATAACACTCATAACGTTAGTTTACAAACTGTATACAGAAGATACTTTTGTGTCATGTTGGTTCAACATGCGATATTTCAGCCTATTTTCTCGCTACAGCTGGCTTCTCTACACCGGTAAGACTAATTAATACAACTTTCTTTCGGACTGTATCTTCATAATTGAAAATGCTAAACAAACATTCTTATGACGTCATCACGTCACTACTTTCTACAGACTGAATAACAGGAAAAGCACAAACGGAATGCACAATTCTAGATCTTCACGATACTTGCATAAAAAACAAGGGAGTTCAGTGCAACTTTGAATTCTTATAAGAAAACTGCTGCTTAAGAAATCTCAGTTAGAGTCCTCAAGTATTGTTTACAAAAGGAAAAATGTTAAAACAAAGGCAACTTCTCCACCTTTTATAATAAATTGTTGTGCTAAAAATGGAGGTATGGCGAATTGCAGCGATGGAAACACGAAGTATACTGTGCTGTACTGCTTATACTTGGGATAAATGACAAACAGATAAGAGAAATGCTTTTTTCACGACATATTTTTGTTGCTTGTACCTGTGGCCATTCGGACGTTCCAACTTTTTGATCGAACTTCCTTTTCTGATCCTTGGAATCAGTGAATTCTAAATAGTCGTATCTATGATGAAAAACGGGACGAGAATCAGCTCTTGGTATTAAAAACATAAACAATATTCATGTTTATTTTATTATTGTACTGCAAAACAGAACTTAATAATACATTTACAAAAAAATCGGTTACAACAATAGTAACACTTTGATATTGTTTAAAATATTAAGCTTTGAAGCTTTGAAGATTTGAAGGCTTGCTAATCATGATACAACAGAAAAGGTAGTCAAATATAGCTGTGAAATGATCAAAATGAGACAGTGGCACTGAATACTAATCAATAAATGGTCTTCCGCCAGTGAATCTTTTTAATATCTTTATAAAAAATTCCTTGCACGATACTGTCTAACAAGTTCATCTTACTAAAGGTTTAATGGAGGGAAAGTACGTAATGCAACATTCATCTTTGCAAGTTCCAAATTGGAACAGCCTTGAGCCTGAGGTTAAGCAAGGCCGATTGGAAAACTACAGTGTTTATTTTTTCCATATATGTACGTTTTTCTTAGCTATCTCTTTTGCTTTTGAAAAAGAATAAAAAATACAAAATGAATGAACGATATTCCTTAAAGACGATCGATTGATTACATTCTATGACATGAATGACAAAAATTACGTTCCAATTTATTGCTAAAACTCGGAGCTAAAGTTGAAACGCAAAGATGGGAAGAACTGAGCTGCCATGAGCTGTTTATTTCAAAAAAGCAACTGTGAAACTATCGATTCATTATATGAGCTGCATTGAGAACGCAGTTTTTGTTGAAGAGGAGTGATGTGGAGAGCCCACCTTCTCTCTGTCTCGCATCTAGGATCAAATTCAACTTTGAATTCCGTGCATCCAGGGCAACTGAAAACCTTCAAGAAGGAGAGATTAATTAACATAATTATCTAACAATAAAGTATGTTATCTGAACAACTGAAAAACACCAACAAAAACAATAAAATAATAAATTGAGGATTGTGTGAAATGAACCATGAAATGACATTTCACATGCAAGAATTCACTCATAATATATCATGCGGGATAACACACACGACAAGCATTAAAAAGAAAAATACAAACAGAATCGCAAAGGTGATCCTGTTTACAAGCTTTGTATCTATATGAAAATAGCTTAAAATAGTGTTTGTTTCATTAACGAAGAGAGCATTGCGTTGGCTTGGAGGCATCAGGGAAGACGATAATCTTAGTACAGAGGACGTTTGGTTAGCCTGGGCACAGTACACTTTTCCAACGAGTATAAGAGCGAGTAAACACTTCATTTAATAATTTTCATTGTGACGTATCTTTAACGGCAGTGAGTTTAAGCAGCCACTTCACAAGAAGATACTGCAGCCTCGCATACCAACTGATCACAAGTAAACCCGGTACAAGAAATAATGACATCAAGCCACTTATAAATTTGATTTTTGACATCTGTCCATAAATACTTACCTGAGTAATATTCCCAGAAAAAAGTGTAAAATGTTTATCCAGTCTCAATTTGATTCATAGATGCTAGTTTTTTCAGGGGTGGCTCAAAATTCGAGTAACAGAATCTTGTACTTCAAGTAACAAAATCTTGACCGTGGTTGCATATAAAGAGGATTGTGAGCGTGTACGCGTGTACGTCGAAAACATTAAAAACTAGCTTTTGACATACCATTACAACACGCAAATTGTTGTCGTAGTTATGTCTTGACTCGACATCCCATGTGCGAAGTGTAACGTTCTCCTGTTTGTCACTCCATTCATCAGTCGTTGACTGGTGGAACAGTTCGGGGACTTGCTGAGAGACCTTCTTCAGTTCCATGTCCATACTCTGCAGCGTATTAAGGAGCTTGACACTCGGCAGATCCATCGTGCTAAACAAGTTTAGGAACAGGACCTACAAAAGCAAACCAATGCAGACATTCAGGAAAGGCTTCACCTCACACAAAGGAAAAGATTTAATGGAAAGTAACTTGTGAATAAATTAAAGAAAACATCAAGAATGATGAAACAAACTTGATGTGGAAAGTAAATTAACTCACCAACTGCCTCATGGCTGCAGATATGAAAGTGTGTTCGAGGCGATCAATAACTCTTGTCTGAAAAACAGAAGCATTCATTAGCACCCTGAAGCGGCTGGGAAAAAACATGAAAACAATAATCGATGGCAAAATGCAAAAAGAAAAGAGATTAGGACAACCTTTCGATTCAATTACGTTATCTGTGATCTTGCAACATCTTAAAACCAACTAATGGTCATCGAAGACGTTCAACTGGAAAAGGCGCTGATTTCAAAGTAAAATGTAGGCTTCGATTTTCAAATGTATTGGCTTTATCGGAATAGTACAAGTGTAGAGTTTCACCAAAGTAGAAGATAATCTGCTGGTCTGACAAATTCAATTTTTGGGAAGTTCAAAGTACCTAGACATAGTTCGGTCAAGGATATTGGTATGAATACAACCAGATGCCATAGTCCTTGACAAAGACACTCATGGCTGCAAAATGTATCCAGACACAGTGGAAAAACAAAAGCAAGCCTATTCCACGTACCATGTTTTCAATCTTATCCAATTTCTGCAGCACCATTTCACATTTGCAAGACATTAATTTGACATCTGAAAAAGAGTTGTGAGAAAGTTTGTGAAAAGATAACGACCTACGTCTCTAGGTTTCAGGAAAATTGAAATGATTGATTTCAGGAAAATTTCAGAAATAACTTACCATTGAAGAAAAAAAGGCGAGTAGTAAAATATTTGATTGTTGATTGTTGTTTAGAAATGCTTCTGAGCATGGTTCTTACAGAACATATGGTCAGTTGATATAGTCTTTTTTGGTATGGTATACAATTTTTTACTGACAACAATGCAAGCAATTAACACGTATTGGAGGAAATTCAAACGCTAATCAAACGTGGTCGTGATGAATTCCGGTAGTAATGTTTAGCCACGTAAAGTAAGACAGATTTTCTTAAAAATATCTTCACTTCTAGATCTTAGTACGAATAACCCTTTATATCACGAAGAAAAAGTTTAGGAAAGTTCGTACTTGTTTCCTGGTATCAGAATATTGAATTTGAAGGAAAATATGTTATGTTTACAAAATTGAAACATGGTGCAAATCTGTAAATTAGTCCAAAGAAATAATTCGACAAAATCGACCCAGTTGAATTACACTTACATTCAAGAACGATATAATTGGCAACATCCTGCGCTTCTTCATTTTTGCTTCCACAATGCGTATGACACCAGTTAAGAAGGCTTTTCTGCATGGCACAGAGAAGTTGAACCAGATTGGTTGGTCGATCAGACATCTCGTCCTTTGAGATTCGTACAATACACTAGGATGGGAAACAGTTATATGAGATCTTGATAGGAAGATAAGAGGTATTCATAGGATGAAACCAGGTCTTCATTCATTACAATTTTCCATTGTAAACAAAACAAAGGTGACCAAAAAGGTATTGTTAACAGTTTTTTGGCGGTACAGAACTTGCAAATGGCTATGAAAAAAGCAAACATTTTACAACATATTAACTAAACAATAAAGCTTTTACTTAATATGTGGTAAAATGTTTGTTTTTTAAGAAAGGTATTGGTAAAATATCTCTTGGCACCTTAAAATAACTCATAGCCAGCACAATTGCTAGAAACGATGCTTGAATCTCAGCCATTTTCTTTTCAAATTTTGAGCCTTTTCATTTACAGGTTTAACTTATAATTAACAACATTTTCAGGGACTGCATCGCTTATCCTAAAGCTGGCAGCATTTGCAGCTAACGTGCCGATTGGACGCATAATGGCAATTAAAACTAAAGTACCTCTCTGAAGGCGACCGACACCAGGGTTTGCATGACGTAAACAACCGAATTCTTATCAAAATCAGCCTAGAAAGAAAAAAAATTTACAAAAACATAAATATAACATTTAAAATATGAGAAAGAAAATATTAGCTTCTTCTTGACCAATTTATGACAACCGTTTCACAAGAAGTTTTCAGACTGTGAGAATCAAAGGTTAGTCTATTCCCATTGTGTCACCATTATCCTAGAATTCTTCCTTTTTGCGGAGTCTAGAAACGTGTTCAATCTTCCACAAGACAAATTTCTCAAACATGAAAATATTCATATTTTAAGCGTTCAGTAAGTTACACCTTCTCCATTTCCAAGAATACGACTTTTGATCGAGGCATGATAAAGACTTAGATCTGATTGAGACTTCTGATTAAGATCTCAGATAAGTTCTTAATTCGCCCCCATGTGTTTAATAATTCAATCTTTTTTAGATCAAGCTGCTTTTTCGAGTCGAAGAGGAATGTTGGATGAATCAACGAATTGAAATGATGATTAGAAATTGTATTTAGAGGTTTAAAAATGACACTCACGGATGGTAAATTATCTGGCAAACCGAGCAGGCCACTTGAATCCCTATTGCTGAAAAACCGACACAAGGACTCGAAGGTGTAGCCAACGGAAACGGCTTTTTTCTCTTCCATAACCTGGTCGACCAAGGACAGAAGATGCTCGCGTCTTGCTTGGGCATCTGGGAAAAATATCTCTGCGCCTAGAGAAAGAGAAGAAACAAAACTTGTGAAACGGTGGCATATACTTCATGGTGGGATTTGAAATTATAAATATTTTGATAGGAAGGTTTTTCACTTTGGCAAAGAACTTGATTGGATGGCCAAAATGACATCATTTTATGTTCAGCAAATTTAGAAGATCACAAAGAAGCCCAATCAAGGTCAAAATTGTTACAGAATTTCAAAAAGCTAATATTGTCAAAAAACATTTATATCATAAGACATAAAAACAATTCGAATTGTTTAGCCCACGAAAGAATTGCCACCAAAACGCTCGATCTCTTCAAGATGACGTATGACGTGCTACCGATTTGGCTCTCTCTGTGGTACAAGCTTACAAGTACAAGCGCCAATAATTGTAAAATCAAACACACCGTCTAAAATGATGCCCTGGGCAATCTTTAGGATGCTAGCTGGTCCCTTGCCATCGTCCACTAAATCGCAAAGATACTGGAAAACTTCTGCACAGGGCTGTCCAGCCTTGGAAAAAAAATTTATGACAAGAAAAGTTACTTGACAAAGATTATGACAAGAAAAGACAGGCAAATATCGATAGAGAGAAATAAATTTTTAACTGAAGTTCTGTGCTATTAAATGGAAATTTTTCGAATGGAGGTAGGATAGTTAATAAGAAATGCCTTCCTTAAAAATCTTACACATTAAACTAGAATCTAAAATAACCTAAGAATGAAACAAGAAACCATTAGATAATTGTTTGGGCTATCAATGCGACATGGGTCGAATTTAATTCTCATTAAAAAATTTTAGAATGAAAAAATCAGTAGCCAATGTCATAAATGGACGGTATCTGTTTCACTTTGCTATAATCTTTCGCGGACGTACACTTTCTTCCTTCTACGCCTTGCAATTTTGCTTTAGTGTAACACAAGGTTCTTCGTTAGCTCCTTCTTTATTAGAGTCTTATTCTCGTCTTCGCTCTTGTTCTCATTATAAATGCAATATACGACAGCTTGTTTTGCTTTTGCTTATTGATCTTTTGTCAGTCATTAGCATTACAACTGGCCAAAGTTTTCTTATTGCATGATCAGTTATTTGGTGACTGATTGCCTGGCAAAACAACCTGTTACAAATTGCACTATGCTTGTGTTATAGTGGCATATAGAAGTGATCAGTATGCATCCGAATTCGTGGCTATAGCGGATCAAAGTAAATGTTTCAATGCAAATGGTGTTTAGAATTCCACGATGATTCAAAGAATTATTGACCAAAAATGATCATACGTTCTCGGTGCTGGCTTCCGAACGCGAGCTTGACCTGGAAGCGTCCTTTTGCTGATGGCTGCTTGCTTTCATGCTTGGTAGCGTGACATGAAACACGCTCAGAATCAACGAGCAAGCAACGGCAACGTATTCAGTTTCGAAGCCCCTGTCAAAGAAAGAAAAGCATCAGACATTTGCAGGGAAATGGGGACATGGGCAAACAGCCAAAGCTAAATATTGCACCATGTAGACAAGATTTCTGACATCAAAGAAAGAATTATCTACAACTTAGCAGATATTTTTTTCTTCAATAACAACTGATTACTTTTAGGTCATGTTAGCAGTGTCGATTATAGTATTTAGATACGCACAACAATTAGTGCGGATAGCCGGCAAGTTTACACGGTCCGTGCTCTTACAGAGTTTCCACGGCATTTCAAACAACATTAGTGTTGCTAGGATTGGAGTATCTCAGGTCACCAAAACAATACATATAATGCTTTAATATAGCATAAGAATTTTGATATCATATTTAGTCTTTCGCCGATACCAATATTTGAAATGCTTGTTGTTCGGTTCTAAATACCAAAATCTTGCTTAAAATACCTCACCTAGTTGATGCCAGTTTGTATAATGACCAGATTCGCTGCATCGAGGCGTCACTAATATCGAGAAGAGAGTCCTGCGAAGGAGCAAACATATGACACTATCGATAAAACCTATAGTTATGATTACAATTGTTGAATAGGGAAACTGGTGTCAAATCTAATGCTGTTTCGTTCAAAGAATGCTAAATTTTCGTGAATATCTTGCAGCGCATACTGCTATGGTCTAGTGCAAGAAAACAGCATATGCAAAGAATACATTACCCATCGACATACCTTAGAGATAAAATTTCTCCGTTCATGCAAACCTCATTTGTTTATGTTGTTCAGTTCAATCTAGGTATGCCTTTAAAAAGGCTCATTTTTCGAACCTAGCATTATTTGTGATCAGATTAAACAAATAAAAATGCTCCTTGAATGATGCGACTAGAACAAAGGAATAGTTAAAAAGTTTCTAAATCGATATAAAGCTTCAGATTCTTTTGATAGGGAATATGCTGAAAGTTTTTAAACCAAGTTGATAAAAGCACTCACTTTTTCGACAATGAGTTGTTCTTTTTGGTTCTGAGCTCTGACGCTCAACTGTAGGGCGAACAAAGAAGGGAAATTATAAGACGAAAATCACCACACGAAGTCTGCAAAGCAGTAATTGGAAAGTAAATATCACAGGTAGTCGATCATAAATAAACAGAGTGTTATTCGATCTGATAATTAACCACCACCAGTGGTGTAGAGCTAGGGGGCTCAGGAGGGCTCAGGGGGGGCTCAGGGGGCTCAGGGGGGCTTAGTCCCCTTTGTTAATGCCAAAAAGTGGCAAATTTCTACTTTTGCTATGGTTTTTTGCAACATTTTGCGCAAGAGCCCACCTTGTTATTTTGATAGAGGAGAATTTTATAAGACTAAATTCTTTAAGATTCATTGAAATTTTCTTGCTTTCAGTAACACAACAAAAGCACTTGGTTCACCAGCCCCCTGGGGTTTCTCTTAAGACGAACTCCTGCTCTTCCCTGCTTGGAGTACCCAAGAACTCTTAATAGTTTTTTTTGAACAATTAAATTATTCGTAGCATGTAAAATATGTAATTTATGAAAAATTCGTTGTTAAAATGAAATTGAAATTGAAGCTGTAAGATAAATTGTCATTTGATTTTATTTGTGAGAACCTACCGTATCTGCAGCCATGGCATCCAAAAATCTCAATATATGAAGGAACAGAAGTCTTCCGGAAACTTTTTCGTGGATATTTTCAGGCAGTGGCGTATGCTTTTCCTTTAAACAGAAGACAAAGTTTCACTGTCTATTACTAGCAGGTAAAAGATTGTGACTAAAGTGGATAACTTTTGATAATGACATGGAATTACTGAAAAGGGCAAGGGCAGCCACAACTCTGCTATAAACCTTTTCAGTTGCTTGGTCTGTCAGTATTTTGTCTAGGAGCTGGGAAGTCCAGTAATTTTTGACACAAAGAACAGAGATATTAGACCTTGGTTGTCTAAAATTTACACTTTGTTGACCGAATCACTTTTAGCGAGCAATCAGAATAACAGACATATTTATGACATGGTAGACCTTTTAAGTGCAGGAAGACCTTTTAACAACTTTTTTGCGGTACAGAATTTGAAAATGGCTTTGAAAAAAGCAAACATTTTACGACATACTAAAAGCTTTTTCGTCTGACACTCCTCAGAGCATAAAACGTCAGAATAAGGTTCCGAAAGAACACGATGGAAAATATATACCCAGTTGTGGATCGAAATAGGCCAATCAGAAAAACGCAAGCACACGACCGGTATAGTTGACCAATCAGTGCCGCGAGCCTAAAGAAAAATTACCAATGGAGTCCAAGAGAGAAAACGAACTCCTTCTGTCTACCCAATGACGGCTTTTTCGTTTTAATGTAGATCGACTCCAAAACTGCTAGATGGAAGGACCTTTTAAGTTCCAGAAGACCTTTTAAAATCGCAAAGATCTAATGCTTCATATTGGAGACTTCTGTTTTAAAGAGACAAAAGATTCTACTTTATATTGTCAATAGAGACCCTGCAGAGCAATAATGAGTAAAACTCAAAGGACACATAGTTGAATATAAACAGAGGCGACCTTACCACTAATTGCTTGAACCCCAAATGGGCTTCGTTCACTTCATACCCATGTAGATTGATGCAAGAAACTCCCATTCGTTCAGCAGATTCTTGCCGGGTTCGTAAAAATTTTATTACAATGAACTACAAGGAAAATGTTAACAGGCACTCAATTATGATGAATAGCATTGCAAAATATTAAAGCAATCCTATAGCAGAAGCAATAAATTCATTAGACCTTCTACCACAAAAAGTTTTGATTATCAAACAGTAAAAATTTTATCAGTAATTTCCAAATACTGAATCCTTAACTTTGGGAACTAACTTGCAAATCAAGTAGCAAATATACTAACAACAGACGAGAGCACTAAATAATGTTGAATTCGTTTTGATTTGACATTTGCCAAACAAATATCAAAGTGGCAAAACAATTTTACTTTAATTTGGCAACCTTGTTTACTCATAGTGCAATGTGAAGTTGAATGCTGTATGAGTGATTGAGATTGCATCAACATCCCTAAAGAAATCGATCTTTACTTTAATTCGCTGCTTACGGATTAAGAAGACCGAATATGTATTTAGGAAGCGATGTGACAAATTGAAGTATTGCAGAAAAATTCCATATTCAGCCTCTATCACAATCTCAGTTCAGCCTCTATCACAAATTACTAACAACATATTTTGCTTCACTTGTTAAATTCACTTTCCATCATAATAACAAGTTCTGAATGTACTATTAAAACAGGACATTGAGTCACTTTTTATACGAATGTTCACAACTTTTTAAGCCCTTGAGTCAATAGCATATCTATTAATTAAATCGTCACATTTAAGTATCAGTGTTTTTGTTTTACATACCCGCCCAGCCTTCATTCTATCCATCTGAAACTCCGTGTCATCCCTTAAAAATATAATTAGCATTAATTAGCATGAATTAACATAGATCATTGCTAGCTCAACAAACGACAATTCAATTACAAAAGACAGTTACAACAAAATTCTATGGTTTGAGAGGAAAGCCTCCTGTCTAAGGAACACAGTTGTAAGAAGCCAGAATAAAAAGAAATGTCTTTGAGAAACAAATACTTTTAACATATGGATAAATTCTTTTTAATGCAATCTTAAGAGATAACACACATTCTGCAAATACTCTAATAGCACAGCTTTGCGGTGTCGCTTGGCGGTCTTTCTAAATTTACTGTGCGAGTAGATGAAACTTATAAAAGCTTAACTTCATTAATCAGCCAAAATTACAATTAACTGATAGCCAGACAGTATTTTCTATTTTCCTTAACGAAAAGATTGCATTGCTCGTCTTAATTAAACTTCATATGACATCAAACACCACGTGAGCTTTTCACGGGATTTAGATCCTGATATTCCTCCGAAAGCAAGGTGTTTTTTATTTTAGGTAATTTGTCTTATTCGAAGATATCATTTTCAGCATTTTAAATGGATACGGGAGAATAATGAAATTTTCCAAGATTGCTATTAAATTTATATATTGCAACCTTATTATTTACATTCTATAATTATTAAAATCTGCTCACCAGTCTTTATCAAAACTAAAATATGCGACAGGATCCTCTTCCTTTGGTTTGTAACCATTTTTTATCCTAAAAGGCAGATGCACTTAAAATAATAAAATTTAACCACTCAGATTTTCTGTATATAAGTTAACTGCACTAAAATCACATTGCAAAAGAGATTAAATAATTGCACAATGGTAACCTCTGGTAAACGATTGTAAACTACAGTGATCTATGATAAACAAACGTATATGAAGCTTTGTGCCTTTCAAATCCCTTAACTGGAAGACACTAAAAACGCACACATACGGTAGGAATGATTGCCATGATCTCAAATAATTAAGCATCTTGAGTGATGAGAAATTATCATGAAAGTGTCTGGCTAATTCGTATATATGTAACGTATTTCTTTCTTACATGACTCTAAAGCTTCTCTACAAAATGATTCCAAATAGGTCATTTTTACCAAAGAAATCTCGTTGTAAAAATGCTTGATATAGATATTACAATAAGACCATTCTACTTACTTAGAGCATAGCTCTTTATAATCAGCACTCGTCCACGAATTATAATCTTTGAGCCTTTCAAACTTGTCTTCTTCTGCATTCTCCTCCTTCTCCTTTTTGGACAATGGTTTTCTGTCAACGAGAGAATATTTATAAAACATGTCCAAACATTATTTTCCTTACAAATCCTCGCTTGCTTGCCGAAACTCAAGCCTCTGGTTTTACTGATCAAGCCTACTCGTTGTCTTTAAGAGTTATTTTTATGATCTAGTATTGTCATAACTTATAAATCAAAAAACCCATCAATTATTTTCTACAATCTTTATTCCACGTCCGTCTAATGACAATCTACCGTAGACATAACGAAATTTGTTCCTTATAGTTTTTGTTTGTTGGTACAACTTACATTTGCTAGCTTCAATAAAATATGCAAATTTTGAGGACAGATTTTTGAGCAAGAGATGCCGGAGGTAGTATTCGACAGAAAACTGCAAGTGTTAGAGAAATGACTTTCGGAAAGTTAGAGAATGTTGAGGGAAAAGAGAACTTACACTTCGAGGGAATCAACGACAAATACAAGACCGTCTTCAGCACCGATCGCTCCTCTTGAGACCTTTAAAGATAAAATTCCATTGATACTCCTTACTCGAGAGAGAATGGAAAACAAAGGCCTGGTCTACACGTATATGGATATCTTCTGGCAACGTCCTCATTAGAATTTTGCCGTCTATATGCGTCTTAATTCACTGTATTATCTACTGAAAATAGTATTTTCAGAGCATGCCCTTTTAATTGTGCGAACCAGTATTATGTAGACAGCCAAAAAATATCGGGCTCAAAGTGATAAAAAATTGCGGCTTCGATGGCAGATTCAACCGAATACATGTCACAGTAGGCATTTTCTTAAAGCAGAATTTACAGGTACAAAAAATATTCATGTGGATGTTCTAGGGGTCTCCGAAAAAGATCGACAGCGTAATGATTAAAACGTTATTCTATATAAACAAAAACAATTTACCTAATCAATAACATAAAGTACATACAATGCAATAATATGCAAGAAGAAAAGCTAATTTCGTTTCATTACAAACTTTTGTTGACAATTATACATTTTCCTTTTACCATTCAAGATCATATTGGAATGTCCATTGTCCATAAGTGTTGTTCATGCTAAAATTTATTTAAAATTTCATGGCAAGCCCTTATATTACTAAGGACGGTGTTCAATTTCGGTGATATAACTCTTTTGAAAAATATTTCACAGAGACATTCTACGATCACTGCGGAGGAAGCAAAGTTTATCTGCAATGCAATCAAGCTCGAATCTGATACTTTACCCTGATGAAAGCTCTGGTTGGTGTTACCAAATTTCTAGATTTTGCATTAAATGCAAAATTTATTATCTTTTTGCCAGCACTTGAAAGATATGCTGCAAAGATAGAGTTACGACATTATAAAATTTATAAATTTGGCAAAAATTAGGGTAAAAAATACTATGTAAAAAAACAAAAAAAGACACATTGGAAAGACAATATGCTGATCTTCTGCAGGTTTTTACAAAATTTTGAAATAAAAGCGCGTTGAAAGAAAATAAAATACCATCTCCACTGAGCGAATTCGAGAGCACATTTGAGGGTCCACTTGATGTCTCTTTTGATCCGCCGTCACAACAGTAGACAGAAAGATCCAGCAATGCCGCTAGGAGAAGAATCTCAAGTTAATAATTGCAAGTTAAAAACTATCCAGCACTGCCTACCAGGAATGTTATTATTCAAAGAGTTGAAGAATTCAGAGAGTGGATGAATAAAAACAAAATAAAACGTTATGTTAATGATCATGCGTTACTCAGGCATAATTTCAGCCAATGACAGTATACAAAGATTTCGTTTCTCCACAATCAACACTAAGGTTTGAAAGTTATGTTTGTTATCACAAGATAAAGTATGGTATGTGAAAAACCTTTTATGAAATCAGCTGTTGAAATCAGGCTGAAAGTCAGGCTTGTGCATGACATATAGCGAGGCTTACAAAGACCAATTTCATGGCTTTTATCAGTTACGGAAAACCACTAATAACGCCAAAGTTCTAAATAAACACAATACCATGTTTTCTGACTGCCTTGTCCCTAACGTCTGCCAAATCTTTCACAAAGGCTCCTGCATCATACTCTTCGTCTATCCGATCTAGTAGTTAAGAAAAATAAACTACTGATTTTGTTCAAGAAAATTTTTCGCCTAAATTTTCAATGCAACTATACTATTATTTTTTCCAGAAAAAATGTTGCATATAAATGCTACACAACTGAAAGTTAATTTTAGAATGCTACTTAAATTGAACTATTTGGAGCAAAGACTGTGTCTACCCTGTGGCCATAAATACTTAAAGGGCATCTGAATACAAGGAAGGGCATCAGGAAAATACTTAAATGTTGCACAATGTGATGGCTTACTGCGGAAAAAGGTTAGTTTACTCATAATCATAAAACAAAATCTACCTGACTGAAACTCGATGATATGATGTTTCAAAGAGAAACTGAGATGGTACAAAACGTCTTTGTGAAAGAAAATTTAGAGCACTCGCAGGCTAGGTGTAGATTTATACTCAAAGAGAACTTGTTTAGGGCTTATAGTGACACCGAGTATGATTTAATGATTTGAAACCGAAAGAGAATCTTACCATGCAGAATTTTTAGTACATTGATAATACTGCCAAGACTTCCTCTGGCAATGGCGAACTCAATCAAGATGCAAAGATCGTTTGGATCTGCCTGTTCACTCATTCTAGAACATAATACTGAAGCTGAAACATGGACAGCTCAATAAAACTTGTCATGACATGAAATTCTTTTCATAAGATTCACAAATCACGAGCGCAAATATAAAGCAAAGGATTTTAAATAAAGAAGATAAGTTTGAATAACAATAAAATATTGCATGGATCACAAGCTAACAGTGTAAGGAATCAATGCAGAACTCATTAATATAATGAAAACAAGTGAAAATAGAACTGAAAAAAGAAATTCAGACAATAAGAAAACAGCGTTAGGGCAAGGGGAAAGGACAAAGCAACAGCGAAGTGAAGAAAATATTTCAGTTTTTGCGCGGGGATTGGTGGGCAGTCAACCCCAGATCGCCGTTGTGCAGGGGTAGTTGCTGGTTAACAAATGAGCATCCGTTAATACAAATTTCTTCAAAATTACAAAAACTATCATCATTACCTCAAATGACCCTAACATGACCCTCTAACGACCCCCGTATGACCCATCAATGGCCCACCTCACAAACCTCCCCAGTGATCCGAATCGGTCTTGAGCTACCCCCTTGTAAATAAAATATTCAGAGTCAAAAAAAGCAAAATAACAACCATAAGTAGTGCTTACGAAACGATATTGCTCAAGAATTTCTCCATTTGTTCCATGACATTGTTACTCAAGAAACCCGGTTTGTCAGATGACATAGATGACAATGCGAGTGGCTGTATATGGACAAGTGCATTTTTCGTGTGACCAATAATGGCATCTCTCAATCCAGGAGCAATGGGCAACGCAGCTTGGGCTGTTGATGCAAGCACTGACAAATACCACATGGCAGTAGCATCTACGACTGTGACTCCTTTTGATTTGACAACCCTGAAAATAAAACACGAATTTATTGCCATTTTAAGGCTCTTTAAGATGCAAAAGAAACGAGAGCAATGCTACTCTAAAATACAATGATTTGAAACTTTGTATACTGATGTGTACCCTTTTGGTGTATTGGCTGAAACTTCTCCCAAGGAAAAGTTCCTAAATCTGAAAGCACGATGGCAATGAGAGTATCAAAAAAAAATAAAGATAGTGACTACACCCAGGAAACTGTATAGCAGTCAGAACAAGGCAGATGATCTAGAATATATAAAACCCTAACCAGAAACAGCCAAGACATTTGGATCGCAAAGATATGATGAGCTACATATTGGAGAGCTCTATCACATGCGTTAGTGTGCATCTGTATACTTGAGCTGCATTCTTTAGGATAGTCACCAATGCTACCCAGCGCCTTATCAATTTTAATATGCATGATATATTGTAAATGACGAAGAATGAAAGGTACTCTCGAACACGAGCACATACCTGTATCCTATAGCTTTCACTTGGCGTACCCTTGTGTCACAACCATCACTATGACAACGCTTAATGTTGAGTTGGATAACTGGAAAGTATGTTTTCATGTTCTCAACTAAAACAAAGTTTCCTGTGAACTGACTCGGCACCTTCATCTCAATGATTTCTGTCAGATGGTAGATGTCACGTCCGGCCGATACAACGACAACATGAGGCATGTAACTTTCATCCGATGATGCCACATTGATTGACAGCTGGCGGATGACAACATTGGGTGCAATCTTCAACCTGGGAAATTCAGAATATCTAGCTAAGTTCATTCGCGGAATTTCTGGTAACTAGCATGTTCTTACATCTAGATTTCTGCATAACTGGACTTGCTTTTATATGCACAACGAAGTCACAAAATGCAGATAAAAATCTTATAATAAAAACATTACAACTATAACTTTCTTTAAAGGAATATCATTTCCCTATGTGAGCAACCAAGGCATTCTCTGACATGCCAACCCCAAAAATGGAGAGCACACTAAAGGCTGTAGAAGATTTACTATTGGGTAGAATACTCTAATTTCCATTGCATAGACAGTACCTGGAAACAAGGTTAGATGAACCTGCTTCTTGCTGTCAAATTTCTAAGTCAACCGGGCTATTCTATAACCTGACTCGTATTCTTCATCAAAACATGTTAAAACTGAAATCGTAACACTTAGGAAAGGTGAAATCTTTATAGACTAAAAATAATGACGAAAGCAAAATAGCTTTGGGCTTTTAAAGAAACTTGCCTGACCCAATGTGATCTTGCAGGACCATCCGACTGCCAAAAAGTCCTTGTGTCACCATCAGTAAGTCTGGACATAGAACCAATAAATTCAACATTCGGAACAAATGCGTCAAGAATATTTATCACAGCCACTGAGATCAGTGCCTCACGAAAATGCGCATATAAAATTCTAGAATATGTTGTTAATAACAGCAAGATCTCTTAAAAAGTGCATTACTGTTATCCCCTTAACATTAGTATACATTTTACACAAGTAAACCTGTTATTAATCACATCGATAATACAATAAAGGAGAATACAATTCATTGACTTAAAGCTTAAGGGGATGTGCTGTGGAACAGCATTGGGGATTCCTGGAAACAAGCAAAGACCTAAATTGCATTGAAATGAGTTTGGTATCATCCCAGTTACTAACTCTCAACTTAGTCATTAATCCAAATATACTACACAATTAGAAAATCTCCACTCACTTAGGAATTTCACTTCGGTTTGACGACACTTCAATTAAAGTAAAACATCTTGTGATTGGTTTAAGAACCTCGTCTTCCTGTAAAGGCGGGTCTCGTTTTCTCATATCAGCCTTTTCCTTCACTGATGATAAATGGGCCTGTAGAACCCTCATTCGCATGTCAGTTGTATTAATAAAACTTTCCAAAGCGGGAACCGAAATTGCATTGCTGTGAGCACGATTACGTTCTAGGAACTGAAGGAAAAATAATTACGAGCACTTCAGCAAAGCACCACGTCAACAGAACAGATTTGTGAGTCTTTCCTTAATGTTCTACGGTGAAAATGATATTTGCCTCTTTATCGTAAAAAGATTATTGAACAGAAAATGTTAATTATCATATCAGACATAAAAATACAAGAGAATACCGATGTGAATGTACTGTGACATACAAAATTAATCGTATGATCTCCTTGCATACTGCCTTAAAACATGTATGAAGTATGAAAGTAATTCTATTGTTGTATCTTCAGGAACCTTTGGGACATTTTTAATAAAGACCTTTAAGAGTTTGTATACAAGGAGAATTATAGCAAGCATTTTCAAAGCCTGCATTTTCAAAGCCAGATCTTATCCTAAAATGTTCTTTATTTTTAGTTTTAAGGAAATGTTTAATATGCTCGCAAGAAAGTTTTTCAGCTCTGTTTTCACAGCATTTAATGGCCTGTTAATATAGTACTTACTCTGTTTAATTTTTTTCCATGCTTCGATACAACAGTTTTACCATCAGTGAAAGCGTCCAAGAATCCTAAAACCAAAGCAGTGGTGACATGACACATAGATATTTGAATGTATCTTGATTATTCATGGCTCTGTGTTGTGTCAAGGCTCCGAGTGCCAGCATTAACCAGGCATCGCGCAGCCATTGGGCTAACAGGGGCTATAGCCTAGCCCCCCCCCTTTTTGCAATAAAAGGTTAGCAAATTTTTCGAGAACTTTTTCTGACTGAGAAACCTCTTTATTCATTTTCTTGGCATGCTATATGTTAATTCATTTCCATAGTTATTGTTATCTTCTCTGAATTAGACTGTTGAAAAAATAAGTGGAAGAAGCGAGTGTTTTCTACAAGGGGTGTTTTCCGGCGTTCTAAAGGGCGTGGCCTCGAAAATTTTCGGTGACACCTTTTTCAGGCCACCCATTTTTATCCTGATGCGCGGTGCCTGGACTCGACGTGCAGCAATAATTAACTCTGCAGTAGTTGTAGAACAGCCTTTCGCGTACTGTCAGAAGGGAATGGTTGATGATGGGCACTTGTTTCTCCAATACCGGCGACATTTGTTTGCTTAAGACACAAGACTTTTGTTAGGCATGTCGGTGAAAAATAAAACTATGACGTAGGCTAGTATGGAGAATTTGTCATTAGTTTACGCTTCTACACGTTACCACTATAGTAACAAATGCAAACGTGGCTGCTCAGGCGAATTTCGAATGAATTGTAACAATCTGAAATTTTATTACGAAGTTTCAAGATAACCTTCGTATATTTCAATTTGATCACCCCATTTTGAAAAAAAAATTAGCCTTTATAAACAGCTCAAAAAATATTTATTTATTCCTTTTTGTTGAAAGAAAAAAATTGGCGAGCTACACAAAAATCGCCCAACGTGGGGCTCGAACCCACGACCCTGAGATTAAGAGTCTCATGCTCTACCGACTGAGCTAGCCGGGCACGACGAAAGTGGTGGAGCGATAAGGATAAGGATGTTATATAAACCTGGTGTGTATTGATATTCTTGAAAGAGTCCATTGACAAACTGTAAATCGTCCCGGAAGCCAATACCACTGCTGTTACAGGTATTTACCAGGATCTAGAAGGGAGAATGGAAGGACAGCCACGTGGTTAGCTCGACAATATGAGATCAAACGTTATGGTATATAATTGTTTTCAACAAATCGTTGTCATCTTTTTACAAGATTATTAAAGATTATACAAAATTATTAAAGATTGCAAAGTTAACAAGATTTTTTACAAGAGTATCGATCCCAAGCTTATTGCATTACAAGTGTGATATAAAACAAAATTAATTGACAAAATTGTAATTTGTTCATTTCAAACATTTTGTTAATTCAGGCGGTTTCTTCGTTCTGCAAATTTACATTGAAGGGACATTTTATCTTAAAAAATCAGTTTCTTCAGAATTAAAAGTAACTAATTACAAATAACAACCATAAATTATCCGCTCTTTGGAGATTTAACATGGTCTCTAACGCGGTTTCTAATTCTGTTTATATTTTCTATCAGTTTCTGTGTAAAAACTGAATGTAAGTGGAAGGAAAACATTATAGCTGAAATAAGCAAAATAAATTCACCTCATGAAACTGGTCAACATCCACTACGCCACTTCCTTCGATGTCAAACTGTCTGAAGATCTTTAGAAACAGAAGATTAAAAAATCACAAAATCAATGAAAGTCAACAGTGCTAAAAATATCACAAAAAAGTGCAGATGCCTGCTATAAACTTGTCCTAACATTCTTGAAATAAATGACAATAAATGCTTATAAATTACCGCTGCTGGGGTTACTCCCCCAGTCCCCCATGAAGCCATTTCTTTGCTGCATGACAACAACCAAATAATGATCTCCAATTGTTAGTTTCTGAGAAATTTTGTCCTAATTTATAACTTTATATGTTTATCACTAATTTATAATTTATATCTTTATTTCCGGACTGATTTCATATTTTTGACATATTTTTATTTTTGACATATTTGACATATTCATATTTTTGACATATTTTAAACAAGTGAATTTGCAGTAAAGAGAGAGTACAGATTTCTGGCTTTCTGATCTTAACTGCAACAACATATTCATGAACTGAATAGATGCATAAGGCAATATCTCACCGAAAGGTCTTTTACTGTGCTTAAAAGGGGGTGAAGACTTGTTTATTTTAACAACAACGAATATGATCAAAATCATCTCATGATTCTTAACGTTCAAAAGGAGAGCGGAGTGGTTGACGTAGAAAATGAATTAACAAATAACTAACTGAGCTGAAAGCAACATTATAAGTAGCTATATTCTTTAAGAAGAATGTGCCATAAGATTGGTTTATGCTATGCTGTAAAAAGATTGTGCTATAAGAGAAAGAGAAGATTTTGAATAATCGTGACAGGTTCAAACACACAAAACACATGTTTAATATGAAAATAAATTTGCCTGATCTTGCATATAGCTTAAGACTTCGTGTGACAACTATTTTAAAATGAATGAATAGTGGATTGCAAAACAAGACAAAATCCTAAAAAGATAGATTACCTCTGAAGCGACCTCTTTGTCAATATCACGGTTCGAAAGAAAGTCTGTGAACTGAGACAATGTCACCGTTTCCTGTGCAGAAACAATTTTGTTCGTTAAGCAAGGTAGAAATACAAACTGAGTTTTTTAAACCCTATTCATATTGCAGATTAGTTTGTTAATTGCGTTAAATCCAAATTAAAACTTATTATTGAAAATAGAAAATTGACAAGTAGAGGTGGAAATATTCACATTTAATGAAAATGTTAGATGTCCCATTGATTAATTGAATAATTCATTCATTCATTCTTTCATTCATTCATTCATTCATTCATTCATTCATTCATTCATTCTTTCATTCATTCATTCATTCATTCATTCATTCATTCATTCATTCATTCATTCATTCATTCATCCATTCATTCATTCTTTCATTCATTCTTTCATTCATTCATTCATTCATTCATTCTTTCATTCATTCATTCATTCATTCTTTCATTCATTCATTCATTCATTCATTCATTCATTCATTCATTCATTCATTCATCCATTCATTCATTCATTCGTTCATTCATTCATTCATTCATCATTCATTCATTCATTCATTCATTCATTCATTCAGAGTAGCATCTACGTGGTCCATAGGTCGCTAACCATTTTTAACACCAAGCCCTATCCTTAGACCTTCTTTTCAGCATACCATAATTCCAGGTGTTCGCTCACTCTTTTACATCATCTATCCATATCCTTCTTTGTCTCCCACGAGATCTTTACCTGGAATAAACCCCTCCATGATGTTACAAATACTGTGACACTTGATCTTCTCGCAATATGCCCAAACAGTGTAGCTTTCCTTTTCGCAATGGTGTCGTTCAGCCTAGGGGTTTTGTGCCTTTTCTGTGATACGTCCTCACTTCAAATTCCATAGTAAACGACAAAGGGCCCGGGTTTGATAGGCTTTCATTACCTTGGTCCCATAAAAGGCAGATTTAGCTGTATTTTTAGACTGCATTATATGAAAAAGGTTAAATTGAGTTGAATTGAACTGAATTGAATGGGCTCTCATAAACCGTAAGAAACTCACTTCACCGCGCGACTTTCGATCGTCGATCCATCTGACAAGCGTACTCTGGTGCTGCTGTAGAAGGCTAGGTCCAGCTTCTTCTCTACAAATTTTAAGAAAAGCAATAAAACCTAACTCACATTGATGGACGTCAGAGCAAAATTTAACCGATAAATGCTGAGAATTATTCTCAAATCCCAAACGATTGAACGGACAATATTTTTGCTACGGTGCCATTGTAATTCTGCAAAGATGCTCATTTATGGTGCGTTAAATGCTTTGAATAAACATGGCGTGACTTTCTCTGGGATATTCGTAAAAAATTTGCTTAAGCTTATAAACCTGGCACGAATGGCAATATCTAGATATTGTGGAAAGCCTTGTGCAAACATTAAACATGGTAAAAAAAGGACTGGTAAAATTAGCTGGAATAATTACAATAATTTTGAAGAGGCTTCTCTCAGCTTTTGAAGATCAAATAACACATTCAAGTCCAGGTTTCCCTCGATGTTAGTTGCTGAAAGAAAAAATACATGCTTCAAGACGAGGCAGCTCTACGGGCTGCAAAACACTGTTGTTTTTGAAATCGAGACAACGCTAGTGAGTACTAAATAGCCATCTAACTCCATGAGCCACCTGCAACATCACATCCAGCATTTAAATGAGTCACAAATTGCATTTGTATTCCTATAATCATTCTTGGGAAAAATGTTTACATGAAATTGAAACTAGTTTCAAGGGGGAATGTAAAATAAAGCAATTTAAATTCAAGAATAACGCTAACATTTCATAATCTGAAGCATGTCAGATGCAGCAATTTTAATATGGCTGTTTCATTCATCCCTAAGTTTTGTATTTCTATAGGATTTTTCAGCTACATAATTTCACATCAGCAATTCACCTGGCACATTACAACAATATTGCTTTTCCATATTAGGGCTTCCCAAAGAAGCAAATTTTTCAAAAGGCATTTTTCTCTATATGAGAAGGGCAAAAGAATATGTCACTATTAAAAAAATTGTTGAATATCTCAATTTTCTGATACCAGCAATTGAAAATAAATCGCTTAGCTTGCCTCAAGCAAAAATATAAAAAATAAGTATAAATTACCAGAGTCTTTCTCGTTTTCTTGAAGAGAATCCTGCAAAGAAGAAAATGTCCAAAAATTAATTATATGAAGCACAGTCAAAATATCAACCTCCAAAACAAAGACAACTGTAATCTCCAAGAATATCGAGAACACTTATTAATTAATGTATACCTAGCAACAACTTTGCTATGTCTCAAACACCCGTCTTGTAGCAAAGTCTAGGTTTAGGCTAGGGTTGTGAATCTCAATCACAGAAGAAGTGATAACATGAGCCAAACATAATAAATTACTAGACCGAAATTGGAATTCGATTGAAATTTGATTTTGGGTAACCAGACAACATTTAACTTCCAAACAATAGTATATGTCAAAGTAAATAAGAGACCAGTCATTATCAATGGCAAAGAGGAGGACAGAAAATACTGAGGGGCATCTAGAATCTTTTTACCTTCAGGGGGGGGGGGCAGATAAAAATCAGTGAACAAAAGGGGACATGAAAAATGTATATCAAAATTGAAAACTGGGTTATTCCATTTCAATAAAGGACAAAACCAGCAAATTTGCCACATATCCTCTTAGATTTTGCTGATATTTTTTTTAAATGTAGGTAACTATGAAAATAAGTAGAAATTAAAAGTTTCAGGTGAATGTCTCAATTAGTTCCAAAAATAGAAACATTTAGAGTTTTTCATCCAATATTTCTGAAATTTGCCAATTTGAATTTGAAGCTTTTTGGGCAACCTGAATTGCCATTAAGCATTGCATTCTGGAGTTAAAAATATGCATGGAAAGTATGGGAACAAGATAGAGTAATCTGAATTTTGTTTAACAAAATTTTTAGCCACAAAATAATTTCAAAGAGTTTTAAACTTGGGTAATTTTTTTGTATTTTACAGGAATATGAAAAACGGTAAGCTCATTATGAAAAAAATATTCTAAAGACATGTAATATTATATAAACATAACTATTGAAATTTTTTTTGCAAATACTTTTCCATTTGAGATTTATTTCTTTTGACATATTTACAGACAGTCTTTGGCTTGCACAGCCTGCAACCTGTTGTTGATGCAGAATTCTGCAGAAGCTTTAAGAAAAGAAGGCCTTCTGCCCCTAACCCTAGCTTTACTATTTGATTCTATCAATGGCCCCTTTTTTATTGCAAAGCCATATGGAGTTATAAAATAAACTTTAATCATTAGAAAGAATGTGAATGGCTTTAGTGATAGGTATAATGTGTAAGGCAAACTTCACTTTCTACAAAATAATATGCAAGGTAAACAAGAATTAAGTAGACTTTCTTTTCTTCTGTATTTCTAGAAATCTTTTTACCAGCAGATTAAATATAAATGTTTTATAGAAACATCTGATAGAGCCATCAGCAACTTGTTTAATGGAATGGTTGCTGATGTGTCAACTACCACTGCAAGGAAGGTAAGAGTATATATGCTGTTTACCAGTGACTTGTACACTACACAGGAGAATCTAGTTGTGGTCACACAAACAGTTGCTTGAAGATTTGTGACAGTATGTAGAGTGTGACTGTTGACAGAGCCAAATTGAAAAATTTTGCATATTAGGTCATTTAGGTCTATATTTACCAGTAGTATGATTTTAAATAGAGTGACTCTAAGCAAAGTTGACAGTATTTTGGATAGCAATCAACATTGCACAAGGAAGAGATTCTGTGCTGCCTGTTTCATTCAAATTAAATAACGTTGAGCAGATCATATTTTTGGGAAAGAAAATTGCTAATTGCAAAACATTGGAAAGATCTGTTTTCAGTTAAGTTTGCCATGACTTCTAGTTACTGAATAATTCTTACTTCTTTCAATTAAGATGCCTTCAAAAATTATAATAAATTAACTGCTTTCTTTTAGTTGGAAACCAATACATGATAGATTTTTATAAATCTGCCCCAAAATCAGTTTGCATAATCCAGCATTGAGAGGCATAACAGACAAAAATGAACTTCTGTCAATTTAAACATAATTTATGTATTTTTAACATAATTTATGAAAGCAAAAAATAATGAAAGGTCTTTAGTCTTATCCCCACATTTCTTTGGGTAAAGATTGGCAAGAGAAAAGACATAGGATTTTATAAATCAGATCATTTTTACAGCAAGAGAGCAAAACACAGTGAAAGCTATTAGAGATCAACATACCAAACTTAATAAGGCAAACTATGTGTGGCAGAATCATTCTTTAAAGTTTGCAGGAGATTATTAGATTAGTCTTTACTTGATCACAAAAATCACAAAGCAAAATACAATATCTTCCCCTTTGAATAAAGGTTGAATTTCTTAGCCAAGGCCAATTCATTTGATGACACTTTCATATCCAATGAAACCTATATCTTCCTCTTCACTAAAGCAAAATCAATCAGTAATTTTCAATTACATGTTCAGTAAATAGGCCAAACATATTTTGCCTATGTGATGACTTAAGAATAGCACTGTGATGATGTCATCAAAATCTATTTCAGAACTTTTTGAGTTTGAATAAATAATACCAAAGAGCATTATCAAAAACTTCAAAATTTGCAAGTTAACTAGATCTGTTACAGGTTGGCCCCATGATTACCGGCTTTTCCTTATCAAAACCACTGTAGTTTGGTCCTGGTTCTAAAATGTATGTAATTTAGATTTAAATTTCATTGATTCCATAACAATAATTACAATATAAGAAATACTATAGAAGATAAAATATAAAAAATCTTTTTAATCAACAGGGATGTTTTGTAGAACACAGACATTTGCTGTGTGTAAGACACTGTTCAGGTCCTTTTGGTGTTTGGGTCATCAATGTTCTATAATTTGTAATTGTAGGTGTTAATTCTAGGTGTTAGTGATGTTTAATAGTATTTTTATTAATGAAATGCAAGAAAACAAAAGAAAGGATGAAGAAATATACTACGAAAAAAAAGGTCAAGAAAATAAGAATAAAGACAACAGGAAATTGTTTGATTTTATTGTACAGTAAAGTCTTAGTAAACAAGAAAACAAAGTGGAAGTCATGAAAACGAAGGGACCTCAAAATCTCTGAACTAAGTTAGATTTATAGTATTTCATTAGCAAACATTAAATGGCCATATCGCAAATAATATACAACAGATGTAATTGGTTTTCCATATTGCTGCTTTAACTTGCTATTCCAGTGATGTTGTCATTATGGATCATGGATCAAAACATTTAGTTTGGATCTAAATTTAATTATGGATCAAAAAATTTACTTTGTTTAGCGCTGGGCCCTAACAACCACAGGGACACGAAGTTAAACATTGCAGCATATTTTCAGCTACCTGTATTAGACGATTAGGTTGCGGCTGTCTTTGGGTATGGCCTTACATCGTATTATAGGTGTTAAAATTGTTCGTGTGTTAGTCATTTACCAGTTGAAAATACCAAAAAAACTTGAGAAACAAACCAGTGCACAGAACCAATTAGATTTGTGGTAGTTATTTCATTCACAGTTTTGTTTCACAGAGTCAGCAACTGATATCCCAAAAAGCGTTATTAGACCAAGGAGGCTAATAACGTTCCAGTAAAATACAATGGCATTAATATCTGCTTTCTATGACATGCAAGTCACATTCACAGAGTAAAAACAAAGGAAAAGGCAGTCCATGTTATGAGATAACTACCTTAATATAGGAGGTGTTAGCAAGGGGTATTGTTGACATTTTCAAAGGGAGATTGAAGGCAAAAGAATTTCAATTAAAGAGTATTGACGTGCCAAGCCTCAATCAAGAATCCAAATAAAGGTCTACAAAAACAATCACTGAGGGCCACTACCCCTATAGCTTTGGAAAAAAACTGTTATTAGACTAATGACACTAATAACGCTGTAAGCCGCCCCTGGCCCTAGGCCATGGCCTAGTTGGCTTTTGGGTTAACCCGGCTCAGTTGACAAAATTAGAGTTAACCAAGTTTATCAAAGCACCTTCTGCCACAAGCTCAGTGTACAAAATGGGCTTGAGCACACACAATGACTTGCAATTTTGGTGAATTTGAAGAACAGTGCTCAGTCTTAAGTATGAATAGCCTCATTTTCAACATTACACACCAACCCTTTTAAGTCATTGCAGGTAAGATCAGCAGGATGTGCAGACCTGAAACAGTTGTAGATCTGCAATTTTAAGTCAGAAATGCCAGTGTAAAGATCTGTTATAGGAGAACAAAATAAGTTGGCATTCTTGTGTAACATGATAAAATGAACAATATTGGCAAAAATTTACTTTCCCAAACAATCTTTAGATTCATGAAGGAGGCAAGGGGGTAGGCCAAAATCAAGGCATGTTTATATGTTTTACTTGGAGGAGAAAGGTTGACAGAATCACTTGATAGGGATCCTTCATTTCTTTAAACCTGAATGATTACATCTTTCACCTTTCGGTACTTTCAAATTAGTTTTTATCTCATACAAAACCAGCTTTTCATGTGGAATTTGCATCTCTTGACAAATGCCTCACAGGCAGGGGTGCACACTGGAATTGTTTTTCGTGATGGCTTTTTTTATATATGCCGTTTTCTTGTATAAGCAGAGGCCATTTTTTTTGCAGGGCTATTTTCTTGGATTTTAACTTCACCCCATTATAAGCTGCAGAAGGACAAACCTTAACTTGTTTAAAGATCAGTAAAACAATATGCTTTTTGAAAGCCAGGTTTATATCACCATAGAATGATGTCTGAATTTAATTCTGGCAACAATATACTTTTTTCAATATAGAATATATTTAGCTCTATGCGCACGTATGTACATGACATAAGTGCATTACAATATTTTAAAGATAAATTTAACTTGGCCTCGGCAAAATTATAGATTAAAGCCTGATGGAACCCACCCTAAAAAATTCTAGACCTTGCCCCTTGTATAAGCTGGGTATGATTTTGATGTCAAATAACCTCAATAAAAACCTTGGCTTATACACAGGCAAAAACAGTATACATAATTGAGATTAACTATTGTGTGCTACCTTACCTACATTTCACAGACTATCTGCTAAAAATGGATGGCATTGCTATATACAATTCACTGGGCTGCTAAGAGCTATGCCAAACTCAAGGGAGGGTGGACAGGGCCAATGCTTGGGCGCCTTTCTACTTAAATCAATAAAACCTAAAATGTGTTTGATATAGATGAAATTAATAGAGATTAAAATGCGTAGAGTTTTCTTTCTTTTCTATCAATACATATTCGTAAAGCATTGTTGAACCTTACCAGTACATATACTATATGTAATTACCATCATGTCATTAAGATTCATACTTTAAATATTCTAACGAGACAAATTTGTATTAGGCTTTAAAATGCAATAAATTGGCGACTGGTAACTCTTCTGAACTTATACTAAGACTCTCTTATTATAGTATAAGTTCAGCAGTATTTTAACGAATTTGGTCAACCCTGCTAGGCCTACCTTCCAAAATATATTAGCTACATGTTATGTATGAAGGTACAAAAAATTTTCTTTGCAAACTCCCAAGTCTTTCGACTAACCTTTGCTTTAACAGTACGTTCTTTTTGAAGTACGTTATAAGTAGTTTGTAAGTAACGAGAAGTACAAAATGAGACAATACTGGAACAATCATGCAGTTGGCATTTGGGTCTGGCAGGTCGATAGTCAGTTTTGATTTAGCAAGGACGCCCAGCTGAATTAAGGAGAATAAACTTAACAGCAGGAGAATAGAAAGTTACCTCGACGTCTTCTTGCTCTGTGTCGCTGTTGTGGTTTGATGTACTGTTCCCCATGACACCGATGACTTTAGTACACTAACCTTTCCGCGTTGTACAGTCATCCGCCATTTTAGGTCCAAGAAATATCTTTGCACTGAACCAGGCAAGCGCATGCGTATAATAGTTTCCTTTTCACTGTTTAGATAGATAGATAAATAGATAGATAGATGGATGGATAGATTATCAATTCGAGGATATACGGCAGAATATAACGGAAATTCCTCTACAGTATTTAAAAAAACTAGGGTGTGTGCTTATTTGAGCGTGTGCGCTTTGTCGAGCCCCAGGGCTAACTCTAAAGATACGGAGAGATGAAAATATGGAAGTTTTCACCCACGTACTACTTTTCAAAACTTTTTCGATACACTCTATACATCACTCTACAGAAAACAATGTTTCACGCTAAGGTAAACGAACCTAGACGCCTATATTATGCCATGTACTGGCTTTGAACCATTTTAGCAGTGGCCGCAAAACACATTAATTTCGGTTTTATTGAGGAGCATTGAAAATGCTTTATCTTGTTAGTAGGTGAAGACATGACAAGGCTAAATGTCATGCATCAAAATCGATCTGTGTTTTTACCTTTTCTGTGTAAGCGCACACTATTCGCAATTAAGGGTGTTCTCTTATTCTGATCTGCGCGCTTTTTTCTATATTGGTCTGTATTGGTGTCCGCTTATTCAAATGCTTGCGCTTTTTCAAGTAAATATGACTGGATGTTTCTCTAACGAGTAGATAATTTATTACATCCATGAAGTCCCCATCCCTCCCGTCTACATATCAGCGGACGGTTGGCAAAAGTATTATTAGTCAATTTTCAAAACAAATTCCGGAAGATATCTTGCTACTTCCAGAGATACTTTGCTATTGTTTTGCATGGTCTAATAGAAAATTTCTCACCTCGTCGAATCAAATGATTAACGAAGAAGAAAGCAGCACAGATTTTCCACCAGCAAATTTTATGAAAGCTCTTGGTATTCTTCCTGGTGTTAAAAAAATTCACCACCACAACCACTGGTACGAAAGGCTTACACTGAGGGCAACTTTCCCTCTGCACTTTCAAAATAATTGTTTCAAATCCAAAGAAATGAATGCACAGGAGAGTAAAGTAGGGGAAAGTATAGGGGCGAGGGGCAACTGACCCCCTCCCCTTCCAATTTGAGGTGAATATGAAGACTTCCCTCAAACAGCCACCACTCAAAAAGCCCAATTTCTGCTATTCTTACCGCATTTAGCAGATATCAAATAAGTAATTTTTAAAACATTTTTCGATAGAACGAGTCAAACATATTCATTTCAACGCATTGCCGAAGCACCTGAACTCAAACTTGTTTATTTTAACTAGAAAAAGCTAAGTTTCGGACCTCCATTTTAGCAAATCTTCAACAATTGAGTAAAACTAAAAACTCGGTGTCAGAAACAAGCTTTGACGTGGTAGCAATAGCAAGCCAAAAAGCAATCTTGACTCATTGCAAGATTGCTTAATGCTTAATTTTTAATTGCAAGATGACCAAGCATGAATCAGTCTTATTGTATCAGCAGACGACTGTATGAAGATAATAACAAAAAGACAACTAGCATCGAGACAATATTCAACTTTTATTCCACTGCAAAAATATTTCTTTAATTTTTGTACCACAAATATGGCCACAACACCACGATTGATATAATGACGCCTTTTCCAAGGTTGCCTTAAAAACCATCTATAAAGCCTACTGAGGTCTACATCATAAACACATTTATCTATCGCGAGTTGTCCCGCAGCAGCTGCGGTTTGTATACACGAGAATAATGATGCGCACGTTATTCTAAAAACTACGCGATAAACTAAGTGTGTAATTACTGCCACTGAAACGTAACTATCAGTAAACCGTTTGTGTATGAAGTACATAATGAAACCTAATTAATTAACTGTGAAATTTAATTATTACACTAAGGAAAGCCTATTTGTTCTGGCTGCCCTTAGTGTTAGATGTCCTATTTTATGAATTTCTGTTTAGATAATGGTGAGGGTAGCACGGTGATTTCTGTCTCCTTCTTCAAATCAGTCGCAGTGTAGTTGATCACTCGCCTTCTTCAATCACTTCAGTTTCTTCTTTAATGAAAAATTCAATCGTCTCCTCTTCTATGTCGGTGTCTTCATCCAAAGAGTCTGTGTCCAGGCCTACAAATAAATGATTCACATTGAAATTGTATATAACTTTGAAAGCCATTGGACCGTCTGAGACAAACACAACACACAATCTTGGTTTTTCACACCTCAGTAGTTCCAAAGGTCAATGCTTATCTCCAATACACATATCACCAGAATTGAAAGTTGCACTTAATCAAGTTGCAGTACCATCTTAGGCCTAGTTCTTATGGCAAAATTAAAAAAGTATGGGAAAGAAGTAGTGTTCTTGAAGTTCAGCCCGTAACAAATAGGGGGTTCAACTTCAACCCCTCCCTCACGTTGCCTGATTGCTTAAGAGCGTTCATTTACAAGTTTATACTTAAAGCTTAAGAGCACGAAGAATTGTTACAAAAAACTGAAAAATATGCTTTAGGAATAGAAATACAGCTGTCAATGAAACGCAATGACAGAGAATTGCGAAATGGATGCATTTATGCTGCAGCAAAGTCCATTCTCTGACAATACTTCAAATATACTGGGTTTTAATTCTTGGCACGGCACATCGACACGCTGAATGATAGAACCAATAAAAACACTCGTTATTACCTCGAAGCTGGATACGGGTTGGTTTGTAATCTTTATAAGCTGCATTCAGTTCCTTGCGAATTTCAGAGAACTCTTTAAAGAGATTCCTCCTCTTCTCAAGAATTTCCTGCATTGGACAAAAGTGCAGTAAAAATTAAATGGCAAGAAAAGAACCACACTAATTTAACACATCATCAAAAATTAAGCTTCAGCAAATACTATTTCTTTTACCATTGAAATTACCATCTTTAACAATTAAGAGGATAAGTCCTCATTACTGTTCGTTTTCATTCTTAATGCCACTACATATAAATTTAAGGTAAGTAACAAATAGAGATCAATTACAAACTTTAAAAGAGGACCTGCATGTAAGGAATGTATCAAAGATGGAACTCTCTCAATAACTAAAGTAATCGAGTAGAGAGCAGCCCCTTAACTCCATTTACAAGATCTTTAGGAAATCATACTCGAATGCAAACAACTTTGCAAACATATTTAAAATTCGGGTATGATTACCGCACCTTGGATGCCTCAGTATCTTTCATGATATCCTCAGCTTCAAACATCTTCTGATATTTCTTGAAATTCTTCTTTAAGTCCTATTAACAATATAGCAATGGTCAGGAATCTTGATTTAGATGTACTTCAAAACCATTTCAAAACTTACAAAATTATTCTGCTACCTTTATCATCCACTCCCCTGTTCATATCTATATTTCATATCGATATTTCATATAGTTCATATCATATCTAGGTACTTTCTGAAGAAACATACTACAAGACCCAACTACCTGTCACCAGTCGAGAGCTACGATCCACGACACGATACTGCTCTCCACACATACGCAAAATGTCAAATATTTCATCAAAAAGCAATAATAATAATAATTGGTCTTTTCAGAGATTAATTGTCATCACTGTAGTTCAAACAATGTAGGTTATAAACATCATTAAAGACCAAGAAAATAATCTTAGGACAAGTGCCCCTAGTTGAAATAAAAAGCTCCCAACAGGCTTGGCAATACTTAGGATAAAGCGTTTGTTAAAAGGAGTAGAACCCATTTGTAATGCAGTCGAGAACTGAACACTCGCCAATTTTATCCAAAACCAACAGCAGTCTATTTTCGACCATCTACTTTGACCTTGTTTAAAGCAGCAATCTACCAACCTTAATATCTTCATCTGACAGGAGGGAAGGCGGCTTTGGGCGCCATAAAAACTGGCACAGCTGATCCATGGCCTGGGTTTGAAGTAGACGTCCTTGAAATGACCAGATGTTGAAGGCGTTATCGACCTGTCAATGAAAACAGAAAAAATCCCTGGTAATAAGTATAAAGGTACAAAGTTCCAGCTTTCAATATGAGAAAAAATTAGTTCAAGGATAAAAAAATGAGAGCTTGCAATCAAGCCACAAGTGTTAGATAGGAAATTGGATTTATAAGTTAGAAGTCAGTGACTAAAGAAAAATTAATTAAATTTGATTGGTCTTTTCAGAAAATTATTGTTATCATGATGAATCAAACAATGTAGGTTATAAACATCATTAAAGACCATCATTAAAGACAATCATTCCGGAACATTAGACACGATTTCTCGTTTCTACAATTGTCATTCAGGTAATGATACACAAGAAAATCAATGGTATCCTTTACCTTGTGTCCCCACCAACTGACTGAGGTGGTAACATATCTGCCAGTTGGGTCCCATTCAACGTCTGAAGCCATGAAATGCTCGCAGCTGTTCATGAGCGTCATGTCTCCGGTGTCATAGAACTCAAGGACTCCACTGAAGCTACAAAAACAAAATTTATAAAATTGTAAACATAGAAATAAACACTAAAACAGATGTAAACGAAAAGTTAAGCGTTGGTGTAGGAAAAGATTAAACAATGAAAATGCTAAATTTCCAGAACATTAAGAAACTGGAGTACTCAACATCGACCTTCTTTTCTTATAAAAAAATGATTGTAATTGATCAACTCTTAGAATGCGAGACTGTGCTATGTAATAAAAAACAGTGCCCCTCTGATCACGAGTGTCCGATTCCTAGATCTAAAAATTTTTTTGCAGCAAGAGGTGACAAAACAAAGTTAACAAAATTGGTTAGTGGAGAAGTAACAAACCTTTTCAAACCGGCCAACAGCACAAATTGTCCAGTTGGTGACCAGAATATGCTATTGAGTTGTTTCTTTTCAAAGGTCTCTGGAAAAATTCAAAAGTTTGGTTCATATTTTAGCGGAAATATATAGCTAACAAAGTTCAAAAGTGCACGTGATTTGATGACGTTGGAGAACAACACATCCTCAAATTGCAAGCTTAAACTCTTGATGACAGACAAGCCTAAAAGAGCTCAAAGCAATTCAAAATAACAAGGAAGTTTCGCTTTAAGTTTTACGTCCACAGAAAAGACAATGACCGATAGCAACAGGGACTTAGCAATAATGAAAGGTGAAAAAATAAGGAAGTTAAGGCTTAATAAAGGCCAAAACTCCCATAAAATCGGGCCCAAAGAATGTCAAAGTATGGTTGGGTATGGTTGAGAATAACACTCACTGAGCCGAACAACTTTTCCTAGACTCCCTTCTTCAATATCATAAAAGCTTGCTGATATGTGCGGTGATTCTCCATGCAAGACAACAAACTTGCTTCCATTTGGTTCCCAGTCAAAATCAATGATTGGTTCTAGGAAGATTATAAAAAATTATCCACTGATATAAATTTAAAAAATTGAGATACTATAAGAGATTGCTTTTTGAGCGATGTACGTAGGTCGACTGGCTTTTAGTAGTGGAAGATTCTACTAAATGCTAATAAAACCACGGTTTTTCTAGCACAAATGAACTCTGTTGCACAAGCGGATTGTACACACTGGCAACCTGGTAAATCATTTATGCAAAGATAGCAACATATATGTAATCAATTCACGATTAAAAATTCATCAGAGAGAGAGGAGCAGAAACTTTCGTACTGAGTCAACATGGACACACAACAACAACAGTTGATACTTAATTGAGCGAGCTGAAATTAAACTCCGATAGACTTCAAAGGTCAATTAATATATACAAACATTATTTAGTTAATTAAATTTAACGTGCGAAAAAACAATACAGGGCTTTTCTTGAATAGAAACGAATTAGAAAAAATTACAATTACCCTTTAGGTCAAGTGTATCAACTGGGATATCTTTCATTCTTGTCCTGAATAGCTCGAGTGTGCTAAATAGGGCCTAGATGATGGGATACAACAATAATAATTCAATCAGAATAAACAAGATATATATATATATAGAGACTTATATGAAAATTAAACTGCAGTTGCACGTTTCCGCTTTTATCATGGCTACAATGACAATTTTTGTTAACTTCAGTGACTTGTATTAGCAGGCAAATCTTCACAGTAGTAGCAAATTAAATGTACCAGCGGAAACTTGTTTAGCAACTTCACCTCATTAAAAACTGCTCGAGAAAAGCAAAAGAAAATGACGTGGAATAGATACGTGTGAGTAGGGAAAAGTGATTTGTGTATACACTGTGAAGGAGCAATGTATTTTGAGCAATAGAAGGATGGTAAAATCTCAAGACTTTTTGAATGGAATGCAGAAATGAATCTACGAACACTGACTTGACTGTGAGGCTCGCTTACCTTTTTGCTTTTTGTGTATCTTTCGACTTTGACAGCTAGGAAATCGCCATTTTTCTGCCAATACATTCTGCACTAAAAACGAAGAGAGCAATTGAAGCCGTGTGCATTTTCTTAGACTATGTATATACACTGACGATAGACAAAGCAGCACTAACATTATCAATAGCCTTGAATGTCCATTGATTAACGTTTAGAACTAGGAGAGCTTAATTAGTAAAAGTGTGTATATAAATCAATACGTCTTGCTGTATGCAAATAATTGAATTGATGAAATGGTTTAGAAGGAAAAATTCATAACAATGTTTACAAAAGGAGTATAAACCAATTCTTATTTTAATGGTTGTATATATTTCTAACTATTGACTTCATATACCATACGAATGCCCTTTTATGAAGACAACTTTCAAAAAGTCCTTGAATTAACGCGGGAGACGTATTCAATTAGGCAGCTTACAAGGGTGCTTTTTCGAGGGAGGGGGTTACAAAAATCATCTACAAGATGCCATACTAATAGCTCGCTTTGTTGCTTTTTCACGAACTGTAAATTCATTTCATTTGCATTTTTCTCAATAAAAATGGAAAAAAACCAAAGTATAAATCAAAGCACAAAAAGATAATTTAATCCGAAATACTGATATTGTGGTTCAAAAGCAATGCCTTCAGTGATTCCAAATAGCAACCCAAATAAGCCTTACTCTAACGGGTATAGTATATTGTGGTTGCAATAGTTTTCAAATACCATACGAATTACGAAGACAACTTACGAAGACAAAATTTAAAATAATAACGTCAAAAAAGTAAACAAAATTCTGAAAAAACTACAACATTTATTTTGAAATCTGGTTAGAAACACATCGATATCAAATGTCTAGATTAAGCATTTTTGTAATGCTTGTAACATATATGTGTAAGGCATCAATATGATAACTGTGCTTCTACTGTAATAATATTGATCCTTACACTTGCAACGTTGAAAAGATTTTTCGATCGGCGTTCTTGTCGACTTGGTATTTCCATCATGACTAATCTTGCGGGCGTGTCTTTATCCTCTGGTACCCAGTATGCTATAAGGTTGTCTGACGGTGACCAAGTAAAGTCCCTGGAAGATCAACGCAAAAATCGATTAATACGAAGGCAATAGAAAAACATCCACGAATGTGATGACAGATTTCATTAATTCACTCATTTTCATTTCTAAATTGAATTCTTTAGTCATAGTACGTCAGTCATTGACTGTTTTGCAGGGCTGTGATAAAACGTAAAATTTGAAAATATATACTGGAAAGAAAGGGGAAAACAAGCATAGGCAAATCAAGGAGACAGTACTCTAAACTTTTATTTGACATTTCTGAGTGAAGTTGCACGTTTGACAGCAGTGTTCAGCTGACTCAATGGCCTTGCACCATTATACTTTTCATATCCGTCAGTTGTTCGTTTACTAAGGTTAACACATAAATGGAACCGTTGCTCGCTTTCAGTTTCTGTGTTCCTTAGACTCTTTCTATAGTGAGCCGATTTTTCTAACAAATAACTTATAGGAGCAAAGGGCATTAAAGAAACATAGTTTGACAAACACAATAAACAACAAATGGTAAGTACACATTGATCAACTGCCTCAGAAAAAAGCTGTCTTCACAAATTATCAGACGGCAATTCCTATCAAGAACGTAGTTCATCATACGGCAATGATCAAGTACCGATCTTAGTATTTAGAAAAGATTTTATGTGAGATGTGAGACCAGCAGTCAGTACACATAGATGAATACTCACTTCATGTTTGATACTTTTATGCTTTTCTTTTCCAATAATCCAAAGCCCTAAATGAAACAATAAATAAAATAATAATGATAATAAAGCCCCTCTACGACGCCCCCTACGCGGGCAGCCAGTGGCCCTACGGTAGGATATCGAGATTAGCCTAGGAAAGACAAGAGTGTCATAAAACTCGGTTCCAAAATGGGGAGAGTGTATGTTCGTCTTTAATTAAAGAATTCATTACTAATATCGATGACAGCGAGAACTAAATTTACAGATTATAGCTTCATATCAGATGTCAACATCACATTTGTATTACTAAAAAACACAGGCAGCAAAAGAAAAACAAGGATTTTAGGAATTAAAAATAGACAAAAAGATAAAAAAACTGCAAACGGACTTACTGGAGTTTCATAAACAGATAGACTATTCCCGCCAATTCTTGCAAAGTAATTTCCTTTGTGGCCCCACCTTGATTAAGTCGAAAACTAGTTATATAGATTTTAAAAATTTTAAATATAGCTTAAATTCAGAGTACGTATACAACAGTTTTATAATAACAGTTACTAATATGAAAGATAATGAAAATATAAACATGAAAGATTTGGTATTTGGTTTGATCATTAATATTAAAATAAAGACCCCATTTACACTGAAAAAGAACGGAAACAAATTGTTAAAGCTATGATAGGCTTTGTGTTTAAATTATGGTTCAATTCTAGTTCAATTTGTTATTTTCTTTTAGTTTCTCTGAAAGCGTAACTATTTGATTCTGCTCCTAAATCATGCTTGCTTCCAACAATTTAAAAGGTCGGAAACGGAACTGTTAGTTACGATTGAAAAAGCGGCTGATTTCTTTAATGAAGAGAGGTTGTCTGTAACTGATGGCTTCCATGACCAATTCGATCTAACTGATCATAAATGACAGTTTCCTTCTTATTTTGCTTCAGTGTAAACAAGGTCAAAACAGACCAAGATTTTTTCACTGTTTTATGTATATTTTGTAAAACCTACTTGAAAACAGGCCATTGTGCAGACTCTCCTGGTGCAAACGCTCTTTTCTTAGCACCAGTTCGAACATCCCAAAACACTATAGACTGCGGAAGGGAAAAAGTTGCTTAACAGACCTCCATTTCAAATTGAAGCATTGGTTAGAAAGAGCATTGCTGACATCTATTGAAGCATTTTATACAAGAATTTGAATAACAGAACTGATTTACCTCTAGGAGCTTTTGCACTTTCAAACATCCTTTTAAAATATTTAAATATTGACATAAAGATACAGATACCCAATAATCACACTGAGAGTGCGAAACCTTTGAGTTTCAGCTTAAAATCTTCATGTTCAACACACCAGAGCATACAATAACATATCTATAGATAATCTTTCTAGACACTAAATGTTAACCCAATGTTGCCCCAACTTCAAGTAGGCATGTAGACCATTTCCTCTTTGGCTATTTCTTGCTCTCTAATCAATTCTGCATTTATTCAAATACGATGGCTTTAAATATGATAGAATATCTGAAAGGCCGACTGGCTACAAGTAGTTGAATTGCTACTTGCTGCTAATAAAACCTCAACTTGTTCTAGCACTTTTTGATTGAAATGCATTCAACAATGTGATGGCATTTCATGAGCTTAAAAAGTGCAGTCATTGCAATATAAAAAGCTAATTTCATATTTTTAATGGACAAATTTAATGAACAAATATATATATATATATATATGATCTTACCATTGGATCATTCGGGTCTAGTGGAGGTGTATAAGTGACCAGATACCTTTGAAAATACAGATAAAAATAAATTGATATTGGCATTCGAGAAAAACTGATGAATTGCCCACTTTGATACAATAGCAAAAGAAACAGGCAATACTGGCATTATAAGCAAAACATGTATATATATATATATATATATATATATATATATATATATATATATATATATATATATATATATATATATATATGATAAAAATATCTAGCAGAAAGAATATCTAAAAATTCATTTGTTGAGAGAACAGCACAGTTTGACAATGACAGCAGAACATTTTCAGGAAAAACAATATGAAGTTGAGACATTACCGAAGCATTTATGAAGCAAAAAAACTGACTGGGGTAAGAATAATGCAGTAGGCCCTTGATGATGTTTAAGAATTGTCTTCTTACCTTTCACAAGGAGAAAAATCTATCAGTTGAACACCAGAATGATTAAACTTTTGAAGACGAGTAAACTCTGCTCCACCCCATAGTGCAATACCTTTTTGATGAAATGTTGCCAAATATGTACCATGAGGGGACCACTGAACACATGTTTCTGTCCACCCCTTAAATAGAATAAAAAGCTTTCTTGAAGGTACTTAATTTATAATATTTTTGTTTCTTTTTTTCAGCATTGTATAAACTGAGAGTGAACATAATAATTTTAGGAAATAGAATAAAGATAGCAAGGATTATGATGCCAATGAAAAAAATAATACTGACAGTTTCTTGTGATAATTTCAGCCTTGCTTGATAAAATGAATAAGAATGTGAACCTTGAGTGTTTACTTAGAATAAACTTTCAATTTCTTTGTTATCATTAATGACAAAACATCTCCATTCGTCAAATATGTTTACTGGAACTACTGTTTTCTGTTCTAAATATGTGCTGGATAAAAAGGACTTATGGGCCCCTAATAACACACTTTGAGAACCTCCTACTTATTATAAATATATATTTGCTGCATAACAACTTTCAGCTGCCTATCACTTTTGCATTTCTAGAATTATAACTGATCACTATCTATAAAATTTCAATATTTAAACAATTCTAAAGTAACACATGCAAATAAACTTTGTTAAAGATAAGGTATATAAGTTACTGTTTTCCAACTTTACTTTTCTATTTTTTCCTATTTTCTGCACAAAATAAGAAAAAAGTATGATGCATCTTTATCTTTATATGTTGGAAGAAAAAGAATAACTGGTCGTAATGTTAAAACTCACTGGCCGTAATGTTAAAAGCTCAGGACCATTTCTTTTATTTTGAAAAACTGCAACTTGCTGTCCACCAGCATATATCACTGAGTAATGATCATTGCAGTCTTTGTCAAGAAGCCATGATTTCAAATTTCCCTGTTACACACAAGAAAAAAAATTTATGAAAAAACACAGGAAATAGTTTACAATAAAATTTTGAGAACATCATTTTGCTATGTAATTAGCACTTGCACATCATTTAGGCTTAGGTTAAAAGGCAGCCTGTCCCATCAATGATTGGCTTATTATATGAACAATTGGTCTACCCGCCTTAAGGGATTATGCTGCTCGCTTTGGCTAGCCTAGCACGGGTGATAGACAATATTTGAAACTACGAGCAAAAAGCTATCTGAAATGGCAAGAAGATTTAATTACTGGATGTGAATGATGATAACAGAAGCATATCCTTTGCTGTTGAAATATCTTTTACACAAACCAAACAGGGAACAAATTTTTTTAGCCACAGCATCACTTCAACAGGAACACAGCCATTAGATTCAAAAGTTTTGGAATCAAAGTTGTCTTTGATTGGTTTAAATCTTAGTGTATTTCAGGCTTTTAACAAGAGGTATCTACAAACCCTGTCAATGTAAGGCTGCTTTTCAGGTGGCATCCAGTCTTCTGATACAGTTTTGCATCTGAAATTCAAGGAAAATGCATAAAATTAGTCACATTAATATACGTGCCAGGAAAACCTGTTATAAACATTAAAAACTTGACAGCAAATAATTTAATAATCAAATTTTATAAGGTGTTAGTTGTCCTTATTTTAGCTGTTAGCCATCATTTTTTATTATCTCCATTCTCTTCTTATGGTTTCGAAGAATTGAAAAATCATATTTCAATGTGCAATCAAGAGTAGCTAAAATCTACAATTTTTGAAAACTTACATTTCAAAATCTGAAAACGCACTAACATCAAAGATATGTTTCTTGTCAAGTTGGTATCCATTAGCTGTTTTTATAGCTTGTGCTGCATCCTTAGGATTGGAATACTCTAGGAATATGAACCTGCCAACATAAACAAATGCATAGTAAAAGATAAACATTACAAAGTGGATAGAGAAAAATTGTGCATAAATAAATTCTTCAGATTGAAACCAGATTAATATGATTGAAGAAAAGGTTTTATTGTTACTACACCACAAAATTGCTATGTGTAAATAATATGACCAACAAAACTGCAACACAATTTCACAATTAAGCATCATCAGTACCTTTTATGACATTTTGAGTATTATTCAATTACCTTCAAACAATCAGCAAAAACAAGTGAAAAAGCTTTGAGAATGAAAGACAAGATAAAATAAGGAAATAAGTCTTGTTAAAAACAAAAACAAAATAAAATACACACCCTTTGGTTTGTCCATCTTCTTCTGGGTAAAACTCTGAAACAACTTTTCCAAACTTATTAAAGATCTTTCTGATAACATTCTTTAGCTTTTCCAATCTGTCAGGACCAACCATGGGCACATTATCAACAACAATAATAGAGTCAAGACTATCTGTCTTTTTTGGAGCTTCTTTGAGGATATCTCCTAAAAGCTCTGCAAAAAATGCAGGAAATGTTTGTCAGACCATTTACATAATCCATACAACAAATCCAAGACTGATGCAACCAGAATAATCTCCATCAAAAATAATGTTTTGAAAAAAAACTCAAGTGCAGTTGTCTATCTCATACTTCCCAGCGCAGCTTTCGAGACTAGTCCGTGTGAAGGATTACTTTCAAAACAGGCATGAGTTAAGAAAATCTATATCAAAAGAATCCTAATAACAGAAACAATAAAAACAGCAAGTAGCCCTGGTACCAGTGTGACCAGATCTCAATTTTGGAATTATGCCAAATTTGTCATAAAATAATGCTAGATTTGCAAAAATTATGCTAAATTTCAAATCAAGGCACCCCTACTTGTAAAAGAGGCTAGAGGATGCTCAGAATATCAAAAGTGACCAAAGTTTTCATTTGGCCTTTATGACCCCCAATCTAAAACACAGTGTACTCAAAATTGCCATCTTTTCGACACAAAAAGGCAATTTAGATCAATGGTTTTGACATCCAAATTTCTTAACCCCTTGGCCATCATAAATTGATTTGGCCGAAGAAGCAAAATTTGGCAGAATTCTGGCAGCATGTTGCAAAAAATCACAAAGAATGCAAAGGAAAATAACTTTTTTACATAGATGATATTCAAATTTGTTTTAGAATGATTTCAAAATTGCAAATAAAGAAACATGAAACAACGTAAAAGATAACAGACAATGTAAGATAAAAGTAAATGAAAGCTTTGTAATACATGAAACCTACAAAGCAAATTTTGATTACACTATCACTCCCCGCAATTGTCAACAATTTAGCTTTTTTGTGTACTGGATTTAGAGCTGGCTGAATTTGGCTGCCAACCATAAAATATTTGGCTGCCAACCCTTCCAAACACCTGGCTAAACCCTGAAAGTGGAAAGTCACACATTCTTGTGTAAAGTGTTTCCATTTGGTGGTGATAGACAACGGATCAATGGAAACAGCGATTTTTTTAACAACTATCAAAATTATGCCAGAGTTTTGCTAGATTCCAAATTATGCTAGATTTTATGCTAAATGACAATTTTTGGTCAATATTATGCTGAAAGCATTATGTTATGCTAGATCTGGTCACACTGCCTGCTACAGAACAACCTTAAAATTTTTAAAAAACTATTTTCTTCCATTTTTCACAACATGGAATGCTACAGGTGAAAATGTAATTGCTTTTTCAAATTTCAAACAGTGATTGATTTGGCGATTGGAACCAAATTGGTGTTATTTGCTTTATCAAAAAATAAGGAAGTCAGTGCAAATTTACATCAATGTTTATTCAGCTGCTAACTTCCCACCACATGTTTTACAGGAAAAAGTTTAATCAGCAGAGTTAGATGCAAAAGTGCATTAGGTATACCACAAAAGTGCATTAGATTTTTTTTATCTTTCAGGTTTATACTTCTGATATTTAGTTAAATTAAGTTATGACTGTTGTTTGCTACAGAAAAATAAAATGGAGCTAAAAAATTATATCAAGAAAGTTAGGAGCAAAGTGAAATTTGAAAGCATAATTTCTTTTACAATAAATTTGAAAAAAATATAGGACCACTTATCCAAAAAAAATATAGGACCACTTATTAAAAACATAAGGAGGTTGACAACTGTTCTAAAGAACTTTGCTAACTGAGAAACACTATTGCAAAGCATGATGCACAACATTCTATCCTATGACCACACTAGCTTTTCCCTGCTTGTTTCTGGCCAATTAAAATAGGTAAAGCAATTTTTTTAGTTGAGTTTGTCATAATAAATGATTTTCCTGTTTTGCTCTTTAACAGGTCATTCAACGAATAACATATGGCAGTTAGGGATACTAAGTTAGGTACAATCAGGTCTTCTTGTTAAGAATTAACTAGGAACTATTTGTACAAAGATTCAAATTTTTACAAAAAGTAAGTGTATACTGTTTGATCTTAACAACTAAATTTTCATTTGACTTCTTGCATAAAATGTTATCTAGTGAGAAGAATATTGGTAGAAAGTTAAGAGGAAGGCAGTTGAATAGGTAGTGACCAAATTTAGGTCATTGAATCTTTTCATGTTCATTCACATCTATTGTCTTAGCTTTGTACAATCAACCATGCTTTTTAGTGCATTTTTCATTCCTCATTCCTAATAAAAATTATCCATTGATCTCCAATCAACTCAATTTATCACACAACTCTTTCTTAAATATATGGCTCAATAAAGATGGTAAATTTAGTATATATTTCTAAAAAACACTTTTACAAAGATTGGCCAGTGAACAGAAATCTTGAACACTAAAAAACGACATTAGAGCTGGAAATCAGTACCTTAGAACAAGTATTTCGAGTGACAAAACACAATTATTAACTGGGCATATGCGCTCTAAGGAACTGATATTAACAACCAGCAAAGTTATTCGATGGCAACCAAAGATTTTCACCTTATATGTGCAGATATTTGCAGTTTTTTGCAGACTCGTGTTTAGCAACAGTTAGCTTCCATTTTATGGTAAATGTTTTTCACTATCCTTATTCTTAAAGCAAAAACTGAAATGAGAAAAAACCCCATTTTTTTTAAGATGTTCTCTGTCAAGTCTTTGCTCCTGAATACGATGCTGAATTTCTTTCTTTGGAATTGTTAGATGTTTTGAAGCTACAATGCTTCAAAGTTGCGATTTTCAAGACTTTTCGTGCGTAAATCTGTGTGCGGTCTGTGAGGAATTTCAGGAATGTGTGATGTGGGCTTCAGTACTGAACACTGTATTTCGAGTGCGATAAAAACCAACAAAATCGCGAAGTGGGTGGAAATAGTGTGGTATTTGTGCTCTAAATATCACTAGCCATCTAATCACAAGGCATATGCAAGATATTTTCTTGTGAAAATTTTGAGCCCATACGAAATAAGCAAACTTTTTAGTTCAGTTTGTACCAAGACTTTGTGCCGATCATTTTACCTTCTGTGCATAATCAAGTATGTCAAATAAGAATGCTTTTGCGTACAGCTATACAAATTACGAGTAAAAGTTAGTAGCGCACAACTTGATTCTAAGGAGCAAATTGACCAAGGGAAAAAGCTTTTCTATTATAGAACCACAAAAATTGCACATTTTAGAGCATTTTTCCACTTTCCAACTTGCATTGCCACTGTCAAAGCATCAGGTATCGCCAGGACCATCAAGAAGGGATAAAATGCCCCAGGGCCTTGTGGTCAGGGGGCCTCAAAGTAATGAAATCCATTTCAAATGGAATCAATTAAAAGTAAAAAAATTACACCTTAAAAGGTGAAACTTTTTAAATGTTTGCAAGAAAGAATCAATTTACGCTAATCTAAAATTCTTTTGCCTTTCCGTTTTGGCCTTGTTTCTCCGATTCGCTCCGGGGTCTGCAGAATTTTTCGGCATCCCTGGTTATCGTAGTTGCATCATTGTCATGGTATCGCGATCCAAAATTGAAATTATGAAAATAACCAGCAGGGTCTGGAACCTTGTACCCCAGATAATTTTAAGCGTCAATTTTTATCCTATCTTTTTCAGTGTATCAAACTCTCTATTACTACCAAATCCCATGCTGGTATCACGATCTATTGGCTATGTTATGACAACTACTGCTTAGAGGTTTGGAACCTATTACCCCACTCTATAAATAGCACGAGGGGATATTTTTCAGCGTCTATTCACACCCTATCTTTTTCAGCATATCAAACTGCCTATCTCTATCAAGTTCCATTCTGGTATCACGTTTTATACAATTGGTAACTTCTTATCTTCTTACAGCCTCTCACTATGGCTGAGTTGACTATGTAAATCCTAATGCGTCACTGGCCCCAGCCCCTATTCGCACGACCTACACACACAAAAAACCCCAGAAATCCCTATTTATGGGCTCAAAATGAAAATACTGAACTTATTTTCGAAATCAGCAATGATTAGTCTATCAGAATCAACAAGAAAAAAATTTCCATTTTTTCATTTCATTTTAAATTGGTTTTTGAGAAAAAATTTAGGTAGAGCCTCCTTACCCTTTGTTTTTCCACCGGTCGCCGTGCAGTGCCTATCGAATCACTGCTACGAAAACTGGTAAATAATATCAAAAATAATTTTAGCGCGGGCACAGTTCATATCTTGAAAGCAGATAGGCCTAATTAGAATTGAACATTACAGCGAAAATATCACACAAGTGTCAATGATTTGCTTTGAGGCAGCGAGAGAAAACACTGTCTATTTGTTTAGAGAAAAACGGGCAAAAGCTTCAGACGATCGCCATAAATGTTTGGGTTTGTCAATCCAGATCAGCAAAATGACATACAATTTGAGTCGGCGCAACGTGGAGGGGATGGCCGCCCGATAACTTGTTCCTCAAATCTTGTTCCTCAATTTTTTGAATCGATAATAACGTTATTTAATCTGTTTTTTCGAATTTGGTTTGTTTCCAATGAGTATAAAAGGCAGAAAATTAGTCCCATGTACGATTTTACAGTTTGGGTGAACTGCAAAAGAGTCACTGTAGCCTTCAGTGAAGGCCGGGAAAACGTTCCAACAAGAGCGGGACTAACCTTCATCCGATATGCTATCAACAAACCCTTCCGGGTCATCGAACATCTCGTCGTTGAGTTCTTCATCGAATTCATTCATAGTTTCTCCATTTTCTTCCATTTCACCATTAGTTTCATTGCCCTTTTCTTCATTGCTCAAGCCCTCTGAAATCACGTCCGCCATTTTCCCCACCATTTCTAACACGTGCGCGAAAAGAAAGCTGCGCACACACGGGGGACATTTGACACCCTAGTGCCAGACCTCTTTGAGTAAGTTAATTCTGTTTTATGTGCGATTTGTTGTATTTTGTGCGACTGAAACTAAAAATGTGTGACGAGTTTCTTTTTTCTGCGATTCTTTTTAATTTTTTTGCGACTCACTTGAATTTTGTGTGAGTGGTTCTTCTTTCCACGTGAATCAGTTTGTTTCACTTGAATCTGCTTTGTTTGTATGTGAATCAGTTTGATTTAAGTGCGTGACAGTTATGGGCCACCATAGTAAGAGGGAAAAGCTAAGCACTACGAAGCAGTAGTACTATTCAGTAAGTAGAGTGGAGCAAAGCATTTGCAAAACAATTTGACCACACCAAAAAAATTCGTTGATGAGTTCGCTTTAACCTTTATGATTATGCTGAAGGGATTTCAGATTGCTACCAATGGTGGCTCGCATATGTTCGATATATCAGTCAAGGCATTAATGATGTCTTAAGCTCAAGCAAAGGCGTAGGAACAGGGCGGCACAATGGGTACGTTCCCCCATTTTTTCCAAAATTCAGGTTACCTGCCCCTATGCAGCTCACCGAGTTGTTCTTTTTGCCAACTGCATAACCAAAAAGTGCCCTTGAATTGCTTAGGTGCTGTGCTATACGAAATGAGCAAAGAGGTAACCTTTTGGGGCCATGATAAAAATGTTTCTATTCGATCTCCTTTTCAGAAACATCAAAAAACAAGATCACAACCAGGGTTACCGAAAGGCGATGGCAAATTGGCAATGCGCATTGAGGTTAAGGGGGCCCTGGAGATTTCCAGTATGTTAAGGCAATTAGTAAGACATAACAAAATTTTATAACTTTTCAAACGACTGCAAGAAAATTACTGCAAAAAACGCTCTGAAATAGATTTTTAGCTAATCAAAAGGACATGGTCGCCGAACATGTTCTGATCGCTTCGCTCGCAAAGGACCTCCTCTTTCTTTTTTGCCTCAAGGTCTCCGAATATCCTCACTGGCACTACCCACAGCTAATCCAGAAAATTATATCTATATCATTTATGCCAGACTTTATGTAACAGCCTTTTTAACCTTGGACTCTTTATTAGGGTGCCCCTTAAACAGTTTTTAAACTTCATGAAATGTTTGTTAGGGTGCCCCTTTAAACAGGTGTCCCCCACTTTTATTTATCTTTCGTACGTCCTTGAATCCAAGATGTTTTATTCGAGACGTTTTTTGAATCAAGAAATTTTTAACGCAGCACGGTATTCCTATCCTATTCGACGCTTTTAACGTACCGACTGTCCTAGTGGTCCTTTTGGCTTGTCCTAGCTGGCACTTTTGGCTTGTACTAGTGGACCCTTTTGAATCCCCACTAGTTGGAAGTCCTTAAAAAAAAATCCTGAAGACTTGGCTTGAATTTGGTAGGCAGTGTTAGAATGCACATGTATTTTTATGAGTCGGTACTAAAAGCTTCTTAACAGCGATTTGAGTTTCTTATGAGATTCTTACGGGAATCCAGGTGCAATCTGAAATTTCAAAAGCAAGTTTTTGAAGCCTTTTGAAGCCGAATTGTCTCGTTTCAGAAGTAACAATAATAGAATGATTTGATTCCTTTTGCTCTCAGTAAGATCTTTGTCACATAGCCTAATGAAAATCTTGCTACTGTAAAAATAAGCAAGATCTAGCCAAATATGTATCTCAGTTCCAAACAAAATGAATACTCCCCAACTTTACGAATATTTAAGAAAAAAAATCAGAATTTTTATCGTTCAATTGTACTTGTGATTTTTGCAAGAAATTTGTATGTAACATCAGTTGAATATGATTTAAATCATACTTATTGTTGGTGATTTGAATTAGTTGGCTTTATTTGGCTTGAATATAGCTACAGATTGTATCAACTTTAAATAAAGAAAGAAAAAACAGTTTGTTCAGAGGAGTTAAATCCAAAAGTTATATCAAGCCATGCGGATGGTCATCAGAACAAATTTTTGTTTTTTTGTACGGTAGGATTGGGTCCAGTCACCCTTGAGGTGATAAAATTTCTAGAATGAAGTTTGAGTGAGTCTTGATTCAAATGTAAATTTTCATGGGTGTTGCCCCTATTTCTGAGAGTCTTTAGGGCGGAACAACGCAAAATTTCCCTAGAGTTACGCCTGCAGACCCCCACCCTCTCTCCTTTGACCTTCAACCTGGCTTCATCTTTCGCTAAACGACGATTCCCGATCTGTTTCAGCAGCAAAGTTTGACACCCCAAGGTGCTCTTTCTGCAGTTCCTGCCCCCGCCACATCATTGAAGCTGCCGGCACTTCTGATCGTGTGTCTTCTTGGTATTCTCTTCAGTAGATTGCATTACTGGATTGAGGTTGCTTCGTCGCCCATTTCAATTTATTAGTTTATTGTAATTTTGAAATATTTTCCTTTAGGCAACTACTAACAGGCAAAGAAAAACTACGCAATGCAAATAACTTGAAACTATGTAAAAATAGTGGATAGATAGTTAATATAACTAACTATACCAGACGTTCGCAAATGCTCTGAATAGATAGTATACAAGATGTAAGGTGTTTTACTCCCATCGAAAACGCTTAAAAATGTATTTCTTTATCTAGAGCGAATAGATTTATTCAAACTCTAAAAAACTACGAATCTTTAAAATGGAATTGTCCAGATTAAAACTACCCCATCCAACAAGTAGGATAAGGTTTTAATATTCTACGAGTCGCTAAGGGTTTGGCGTAAAAGTGATTGTTCTTTTAGGAACAGGGCAACTGCTATCGTCCGGAGTTCCGTATTTTTCAACCTTTGTTCCACCTTTTCCATCAGTGCTTACGATAACTGCATTGGTCGAGCTCATAGATGGATCCTCATCAAAATACCCATAGGGACGGACAAAAAAAGAAAAGCGGTTACCAGGAGTAACGGTTACTGGTATATCCTCCGTATTTGGTACATGCAAACACCCCAGAGAGACCCATGCAACTAAATCCTGGTTCTCGATGTTCTCGTCATCTTTCACGTACTCATCAAAGTCAAATGCAGGGGGGTCCATTCCATGTTGATTGTATATCGACGAACCATACCGCTCTCCATCTTTGTACTTTGTCACCGCCAATTGGTACTTTGACCATGCGGCGGCTTTTGTCACAAAATAGTCATCCGGGTACTTTTGCTTCACCATCGAATCTAGCTGCAATCGATAACCTCGAGGATTTCCATATTTGTTTTTCGCGTTCTCGTTGTGGACAACTAAGTACTTAGGATGATCGAAATTGTAATTGAGTAAGGCTTGTTTCTCTGTTTTCTTCGTGTTACGGACAACCTGCTTCTTTATCAAGTAGCCAACGTCATTCCAGGGCACGCTGACGTTCTTTGTTTGGACGTCGAGAGTCTGGTAACTATTTTTGGTTCCCACAACGTCTAGGTCAGCCTTAAACAGGATGATATGATCGTGAATAGTTCCCTGTGTCCGGGGCAAAGATTCGTAGGCATATGGAGCCTCGGTCGGGTAATAAGAGCTGGCGATAATGTAACCAGACGTACTCAGTCTCGTTTCCACGGCACCAGTTTGGTAAAATATAAAATCAATGATATAATCATAATTTTGCGGAGTTAGGACTGTTCTAATAACAAGAGCGCTATCAACCAGACCCGCTACGTAGGAAAAAGACGACGCACTGTCGAAGCCAATGTGCCTTCGAATGGGAATTCCGTTGTTGATCTCAAAAACGCATATCGACTTTGGATGCTTCGCAGCATTTGCAGTGTCTACAAAATGGTAGCTGTCAATGAATACAGCCTCTTCAGGACAATCAATACCTTTGATTAGCTCGTAGTTTGTTGAGCCGATGCGAAACGCTGAGTCGAAATATTGTGCACTACTTTGTCGGGGATCGTTGGCAGAATAAAAAGAAGTTGCTTCTTGCATGCTTAGTTCATACATAATTCGAGTATTGTTAAAACGAATATCATAAAGCGCGGGACCCGCAGAAGAACGCATTCCAAAGTGGAAATCCCAACCCGTGTAGCTTATCTTTCTTCCTGCTACATCAAAGCGCCTGCCTTGAGGACTGACCAAGGTTGGCTCTCGCATTGGTGATTTCAGGAATGATTTTCCACGTCGGCGAAAACTGGCAGACAGATCTTGGCTACTAGTGAAGGTTAAAACTGTCTTGTTGATGGTGCCTTGCCTATACTTCTGAACCAATTCGGCAGCAGACTTGAAATATTGGTTGTGGTAGTAGATCTAATGGCAATTGAATAAGATTATAAGGCTTGTTTTTGTTGTCTGATTTAACTTTGAAAAAATATAACGATATGTCTTCTAAAAAACTTAGAAAAGACGCAAGCAAATTTTGAAAATACTAACAAGGGTAAATAAAATAATACAGTTCAATAAACTTAGGTAGGTAGCTGTAAAAAACGGCTTCTTAAATATCAGAGTAACATACATAACAAAGCATAACATAACATAACATAACATAACATAACATAACATAACATAACATAACATAACATAACATAACATGACATGACATAACATAACATAACATAACATAACATAACATAACATAACATAACATAACATAACATAACATAACATAACATAACCTAACATAACATAACATAACATAACATAACATAACATAACATAACATAACATAAAACTGAACGCTTACTCAGTCGCACGGATTTTTTCTTTCTACTTTGTCAGTTGAACAAGATATTAGCAAATTATCACCTGAAAAATCATTTCCAACAAGGATTTTTTAACAGTTTTTCAGGTTGATGGAAACAAGTGCTATGGCTTCTTAAGCTTTCAGTCACCTTATATGTTGTTGGCAACTTGTAATGTAGATGGCTTTTAACCATGTTTATATCATACTTATATACATCATATTTTCACCAACGTGAATCGATTGCTGTCAAACTGCTCTCAAGATAGGCATGTGGGTACACTCGGTCATGCACGTTGTCCAGTGTTTGCAAAACCGTAGCCTCTTCTGGAGACAGAGGCGGCTGCGTACTTAATGGTTGACATGTTGGCCAGACCAGGTAAACTGAAATCTTCCTTATTGCCTCAGCCTCACAAAACATTGTTCGAGTCAGATATAAGAAGCATTCAAAGAAAGTGAATCTAGAGTAGAGTTTGCAGGAATTTTACCACGGAGTTTCTAATACCTCTCCGAGAGAGTTTACGGTATTCAATTAGAAAATGAGAACGTGTGGAAATGATAAATAGGGACTTATACTCCTCACCTGTTCCACTTGCCATTTTTTGACATCTCTGTCAGCATGGTTGACAAGAACTTCAAATGGAACTGGATGCAAATCATAGCCAATCACATCCTTAAAAAAAATAGCCCAAGTTTTCCTTTGGCCTGTGCGAAATGCAGCTGGGGTTCCGTCGATATACGTTCTGAGGCAATTCTTTGAGCAGTTTTCTCCGTACCACAAATTAAAACTTTCTTTCAGAACAACGTAGCACTTTGTGGTCACCTCCTTTAAGATTTTATCAAATTCGTCATCCTCCTTCCCAGTAGATGGTCTTGATGAAAAAGGAACTGGATTGGCCCGGTGTGCAAGATACAATCTTTGATGTGTGGATGGTGTTGGCAGAGGACTAACGAGGTATTCTTCGACATCTGGTGAAGATTTCCCACCATTAACTATTATCACCCTTGCTCTTCTTGCCGGCATTTTGCCGTTGTTATCCAAATAATCAAGGACATCTTTCTTGTTTGGCAGGTAAAGTTCGATGAGATAAATAAAGTTTGAATCCATCGTCGACTTTCCATGGGCAGTCAGATTTAAGGAAGATTGCTTCATTAAATAATCTCGGACAGCATGAAGTTCATCTGGAGATAAATCTTGGAAGACAGAAGGGTCTTTGGGGAGTTTTGTGTCCTGTTTGTAAGGAGAACTGCATGACGGTCCTTTGGAGGGGGCTGCCTTGCTAGAGTCATCGGCGGTTGCTTTGGTAGCTACGATGCAAAGAGCTATCACAAGGGCCACGATGAGGGCGCACAAGGCTGCCACCAATACCTTCCATGATTTTGGCACTCCTGGCTCTCGATCTGTTGCAAAAAAGAGCGCGGCATTACAATAACATATGCAATAAAAAGAAAATTCAATGCTAGTAGGTAGCATACAATTCAAGAGCTTGCTTTTAAAACAAATGAATTGCCTTAACGGATATAATAATATTTTAAGGAAAAATTATGGGAACCGTGAGAGCACTGAGAACTAACTACGGCAATTGACCAAAATAGTCAAAATTGGTAGATATGAATAACATGTAGAAAAGTGTGCCTGCAAAAGACCCCATTCTTCGCTACACACTCACAAAATCATTTACAATTATTTTAATGGCCTAGATATTGAAATATGTGAATCTTATCCAATTATTATTTGCAGCTTATCTGATGTCCATTGTTCGTTGGATTTCGCAACTTTTTTGGTTATATATTTCTATCAACTTCCAGATTGTGATATTGCACTGGGGGTCTCCGCTCACACCTCCTGAAGTCAACAGAAAAACGCTATTGATTTAAATGAGTTATTGTTCCTCATTCTTGCTGTATTGTTAACCCTCTCTAGTTTTGTTAACCACCTATGATTTTGCTAACCCCCTGTGGTTTTGTAGACATAGTTGGTTTTTTTTGGATTAGTGTTTTGAAGTATGATGCACAGAAATAAAACTAAAGGCACAATACAACAATTCTCAGCTCAGTGCTCCGACACGCTGGATGCCAAAGTTAGTATACCCGCAATGTGGTTGTCACGATAACATGGTATGATCCCTGATCTTTGGCGTAGCGTATTGACGTATTCTATATTATGAATATCCAAAGTCATTGCGTACACCGCGTACCATTCATCCCCAGATTCATCCCCAGATTCATCCCCAGATTCATCCCCAGATTCATCCCCAGATTCATCCCCAGATTCATCCCCAGATTCATCCCCAGATTCATCCCCAGATTCATCCCCAGATTCGAAAACTTGCTTGTACTGCTTAAAATGTGTCGAGATGACAATAATTAGTTAGGCAATAAGTTATTTCCGGAATTTCCTGCCAAATGTTTTTTTCTGCCAATTTATTTTTGATGTTTTTAGTGGGCCCAGGCTCACGTGTTTTCCATCCCAGATTCATCCCCAGATTCGCGTTTTGCAAAATGTGGATCTATAGGCGGGTTTCCACTGTATTCACTCTGGTCGCGCGACTGAGTGAATGCACATTGGGGCATTTGCAAATTGAACTGCCTCGTTGGCTGCGATTGCGCGAACATTCGCTGAGTAGTTGAACTTGAACTACTGGGCGATTGGTCGCGTTCGCCGATTCGCTGACTTTTTTATTCGATTTCGCCAAGTCGCGCGACCAGAGCGAATCAAGTGGAAACCGGCCTTAATAAAGCATGAGATGTCTCAAAATGACAATAATTCACGAGCATATGTAGTAATATGCGGCTCTCTGTCAATTTCTACTTGATAAATGTCACTTTTCTACCACTTTGTTTCCAGTGGTGCTAGTTGGCCTAGGCAGTACCATTCAGCCCTAATTCACCGCCATAAGGATACCAAATGACCACAGGGATATAAATCGCCATGGCGACGAATCTGGGCCTCTTTCTTATCCAATGGCTAGCCTTCGGCATAGTGAAACACGGGTTCTACCAGATAGTTTCTGCATGTCCGCCATTACACTGTAACACTTGAGACGCATATGTGTCTTAGCCCATGCAGAAACGCATGCCCATGCAGAAATGCATAGTACACCTGCCTAAGATTGTGGAGTTGTTGATGTTGCAAAGTTTATTGTTTTTGAAGAATCTATTCTCTGAAATAACCAATGAAAATGCATACAAATATGACCGCCGCGAACTCCCAAGGAATCTCCACTATAAGCAAAGAGCCAATCACAAACCTCGTAACTAAAGGCTCTAGATAACTGGAATCTAGGGGCAAGATTTTGAAAAGAGGTTTATTACATAGAAAAACGAGGGGGATTTCCGCCCAATCAATCAGGTGCATCGTAACTAAAGGTTTTAAGCCTGATTTACACGAGACGAATTTTTCGCGCGAAGCGAATTTTTCGCCACGAATTTTTCTCCTGCGAATTCGCTGCGAATTCGAAGTTTAATTTCCACTGGCAGAATTTCTTTTGCAAATTCGCCGCGAATAATGCCAAAGAAAATGGCGTCTGTTCGAAGATTGTTGTTATTGAAAAAAAGCGAGCAAAAAAGCAAATAAATGGGTACTTGATTCGGAAAATTTATTCAGAACGCCTGCAGAGGGGGGAGTTTCATCTTTTGGTAAGTGACTTACGCTTACATTGTCATTACATTGTCGTTTATTGCACCAAAGACGCCTGTTGCTAGAAACGTCCCATTCCATTGTTTATGTTATAGGTGCGGGATTTTCCCAGAATTTTTTAGGCCTAGTCATAGGTTACTCATTCTTCACCCATGTTGTTGTTTGAACCATTGCGTAGTTTTCTGTCGTTTTGCATACTTTTGATTTAGATATGTTTACATTGCGTAGCACCATTCGGCCTAGCCCTTCCTTTGGGTTCGTGTCAGATGTCTTCAATTGCTGTTCTGATTGGTTTATTTTACATGGCGAAAAAATTCGCAGCGAAAAAGTAGGAATGGTTTCTACTTTTTCGCAGCGAATTATTCGCTGCGAATTCGCTGCGAATTTTCTAATCTCCACTTCTGCGCATACTTTTCGCGCATTCGGGGCGAAAAATTCGCTTCGCACGAAAAAATTTGTCTCGTGTAAATCAGGCTTTAGGCAACCCGGACAAATGACCACAGTTTCCGCCAATCTCCATAATTTACATAATTCGGAAATATGTCATCATTATTGTTTCTCTACTTTGCACCGTTACACGCATGCACATATTTTTTGCACACACGAAACCTTGTAGAAAAATGCAGAATCTGCCGAGTTAAGAAAAGATTCAGAAATCTTGGAGGGGAGGGTGTCTCAAATGTTTCCCAAATTTTGGGTTGTTTCCATACTTGTTTTAGTTTTTAATCTTTTAAAATTATGTCCCAGTGGTCTTTAAGAATTTTACTTATATTGATAGTCCGATTGCCGTTTTGTATGCCGAAAGAGAGGGCTGAGTTTCCCGATATGGTGTGTACATTACTTGGGAGTTACCTGTTTGTACATTTATACTCAGTGGGATTTCCGTAACTGTAATCGTTACTCCTTCTTTTTCTTAAAAACTTTAAAACGGTAGCAAAATCTTGCTCCGACAAAGTTATAGATTTTCTTCGTATACCTTGGTCCCTTCAAATTTAGCCTACCTTCAATTTTGGCTCTCTTTAATTTTCGCCCCTTTAATTTTCGCCCCCTTTTGTGCACAAGTTCGCTCCCTTTAATTTTCGCCCCCAAACCCTTTAAATTTCAAAGCTTTGACCTAATCAGTTTCCAAGCAATGAACGTTCATACGGCATGGAACTACACTCGGGCCTCTGAAAAATCTTTTTTTGCTTGGAAACTTTTGCTGAAAAATCGCTTTTGTCATTTTTTCTTGAATTATGGAGGCGCTTTAGAAGGTAGTGTATGAGACAACAAAGTATAGAGGATCGCCAATTCCTAAAGGTGGACTCGAAATACCGATTGTACTACTCGTTAAAAAGAATAAGGCGCAAAGTTCTGTCTTCAATCGAATGAAAGAATATCTGCAAGAATACTATATTGAGCCAGAGAAGATGATAGTATCTTCTGATCAAACTGAAGCCGAGAAGAGATTAGCCGCACTGCAATATTATCGTTATCATAGATTAATGGATTTTATTTTGAACTACAGTAAGGCCCCTTAAAAGACATAAGTTTATCATCTTTGTCAAAAATTTTGGGATTAAGAAATCTTTTTTATGACCTTCATTATGGATATTTTTCAGAAAGTCACTAAATGAGAACTGTAACAATGAAAGCAATCAACGCAGGATGAAAATTTGACGCGCGCAAAGATGGTAGCTTGAAGTTTTCTTGAAGGGCCTAAAAACTAAGGTTCTATTATAGAAAATAGATTTTTTTAAGGACCCTTTAATTTTCGCTACCTCTGATTTTTGCCCCATTAAATATTTCCATAATTCGCCCCCTTTAACTCTTGCCCCCTCCGGGGCGAAAAATAAAGGCAGGCGAAATTTGAAGGGACTAAGCTATCTTACGACCGGTGGGCTAAGTAGCTCCGACGGGGGGCTGTGGACCCCCTGCCCCCCTTTCTGGCGCCACCACTGGACCAAAGAGATACACGAAAGCAACAAACCTGGAATTAATTCTGTCCTTTGATTATCAGACATCGTTGTTTTTAACTCTTTCGCATCGCCGGTCGTTCTTGCTGCCTTAGTAGGCCATAACCGGTGAAACAAAAACGCACGACATGGCAGATTGAAATGTCTGCATTTATCTCGGGGAATGCCCAAGCCTACAGACCAATCAGATAGTGCACAACGTTTACCACTGATTATTTATGGTTTTTGGCTTGCCATTTTTAAACTTTCATAGATAAAAGCTTTCATTTGTAAATTGAATTGCTACAATACAGACACAAACCACTAGGCGCTCCATAGAAACCAGGGGCGACGGAAGCATTTTGAGGCGGCGGGGGCAGCTACTCAAAAAGGACACATTTTCAATGACTAATATTAGAATTAAAACTAAAAATGATATAAAATAATACTTTCGTATCGATAAATCTTTTAATCTAAAAGGCCAGTCTAAAATTTCCCATTCTGTTGTTTAGGCTTTTTCTGGGGGGGAGGGTATCTTAACATGTTTGAAGGTAGGGGGACGTGAAATGCTTTAGGGGTACCTTTTTTGAAAAGTGCTGAACTATCGGTATCAGTTTTGGAAATATGTGCAGAACTATGGGTACCATTTTTGAAAAATATTTCAAAATTATTAGGAGGGAGATTGAAAATTAACAAAATGAATGTCCAGCTAGAAATGAAAGTATGAAATATGTGCGATATTGAGAGTTTTAGCAAAGGACATGCAAAATTGGTTTGGTGATTTTGTTGTGCTTTGAAAATGTTATTTGCTTTGCAGAATTATAGGCATAGTTTGCATCATGTTTGCGGAATTATGCGTCCAAATTTTTAACCAAAATGGCACGTCTCCGTTCAAAATTAGGCTTAGTTAACTACCCTTCCCCCCCCCCCCCCAAAACCCGTGGGCTGTTGGCTGTCGTGTCGTATCACGTGCCGCATTGTGCTAAAAGTAGGTTCTGCCACTGCAGTTGCAGATGAAAGTGCAAATGAATTGTACAATTTCAATGACTTGTGAGCTTTGGCAGGCATTCTTTATGGCATTCAATTGAAGTTATGATTTATCAAAGGGTTTCCATCTTTGTTACCTTCTTTATTGGTATGGCAACTTCTTTTATTGCTATTGGCAACAGCAACAAATTTTAAGCTTTGTCACGCACAGACTGACACCGTCTGACACAGAGCCCATGATATCCTTCAACGAACCATCAAAAAGATGCAGAGCGCTTACCTTTCAAAGCCTATATAAAGTTCCAATAAATTCAAACTACAAGGAGAAGCAGACGATTTTCAAGGCCAATCGAAATATCCTCATGCGGCTGATCACTGCTTATGAAGGCGGCCGTGAAATTGATCTTAAGAGTGTGCTTTCTCATGAATTGATGCCAGTTCCTCATCTCTCACTGAAATGAACTGTTCTCTTCGGACTGGAAGCAAGTCTGTCCTTATTGACAAGCTAACGGATAGCATCAATTGTCTAGAGAGTATCGATCTTCATGAAATAACAGCGTGCTTAATCATCGATGGTCAGGCTCTAGTGGTGTTATTAGGCAAACCAAATGGTTGCTCTTCGTTTCGTGATTAAGCAGACACATTTGTTTCAAATGGGTAAACGCTACCAGAGATTTAGCAGTGCTTCAAATGGGTAAACGCTACCAGAGAATCGATGTTGTTTTTGACCGCTATAGACAACTATCAATCAAAACTAGTACCAGACTAAGGCGGAAAAAAACTGGTCGGCCTGTTCGCCGAGTAAAAGAGAGCGGTTTGGTATCTCTTCCAAAGTTCTGGTCAAACTTCTTTGCATTGCCAGAAAACAAAGCAGATCTTGCACGATTCCTGTCAGAAGAGTTGCTTCGCCAAGCAACTGAAGATAAAGAAATTGTTACAGCTGGTGGATTTATCAATGAATTGCTTGCCCAGTCATCGAAATACTACACTGATACCTTGTCTTTGATTGCAGACCATGAAGAAGCAGACACCAGACTTGCCCTTCATGCTATCAATGTCACCTGCAATTACTGCATAGTAGTTGCTACTAGAGATGCAGATGTGCTCATCATTCTGGTGTCCCACTGTGAACGAATGCGATGCAATGATCTTTGGATGATGTCTGGAACGTCAAAGAAGAGGAAACATATTCCAGTCAAAGAGATTCTTCACGCCTTGCCAGAGGGATCTGTTCATACACTCATCCCCTTTCACACTCTTATTGGATGTGATACAACTTCGTACTTGTCTGGGAGAACAAAGGCATCTGCATGGAAAGTTTTTAAAGAGTCGCATGAACTCTTGCAAAACATGGGAGAAGGAGGTATTATGCGGAAAGCAGACAACTTTTTTTGCCACGGCTTTGGTGCAGGCCACAAATGAAGCCCGACACGTTCTATTTTTCAAGAAAACAAAACCCGAGGCATTGCCTCCAACAATTGATGTGGCACATCTTCACATAAGAAGAGCACACTTCCAAGCAATGATATGGAAACAAGCTGGATCACCGCATCAAGACTTACCGTCACCTACAGATTTCGGATGGGAGCTTTCTGAAGATCGATTAAAGCCGATTCTAATGACAGTGAAGCCATCCCTGCTGCTTCTCTGGAGATGATCTTTTGTGGATGTAACATACGATGCAGAAACTCATATAGCTTAGTTTGCTTTAAGATTCAGATCAGACACTCCTTCAAATCTTAATGTAGGGTCAAACTTCACACTGCAGGCCTTGCGCATGTCAACATGAGAAGAATCCTCAAAAATTAGCAATGAAGTTTCAAGGGAAACTACAACTGTTTTTTTCTTAACAACTCTCAAGAATTATTAGTCAGAAGATAGTGTTAATTTGCGCAAGGCCTGTAATGTAGCAAGTTGTGTGGCATACAGTGGCGGCTCTTGCTAATAGGCATCTGGGGCAATGCCCCCTCAAAAAGATTCAAAGGAAATCTATGATATTCATATTTAATTTTGAAGATAGTCTTACTGTGGTTAATTATATAAGTTTGTATTTCTTCTAGAAAAAGCTCCTTGTCATCCCGTCTCATCCTTAGCCTCGCTTCTGGCCCGCTAGTGCCTTGAGCGATGATGTCATTTTACGGGCAAAGTTTTTTTTGCCCCTAGCCGACATGCGTACAAGCTAATTCTCGACCTCGAGCATTGCGAAAAGTGGCCTGTGATTGGCTTATTTGGAGGAATTCGGGGCAAGAAAAATTTTGCCCATAAAATGACATCATCGCTAAACAACAACCACATCTATATATGCTTTTTCTTCTGCACTCCATGACGATCAACATCGAACTTGTTGGGGAGATGAGATGCAGCAAGTTCTTGAGTATGAAATGAGTACCCCCGTTTTGGGGCCATTGCACATGCGTATTATATATTCTGAGTCAAAGAGGCATAGAACCCCCCGAGAAAGGAACAAACATAACTTTGCGATCGAATTTCAAAACTAAGTGAGCGGTTGGAGCTTATCATTCACGTTGACATGGGAGTTTGATCATAGCTGAAATATCTTTCATACTGAAAAACCTGCCTGGATTCTCTGTTGTTTCATGTTTATTGTTTGTATTAAGGCTCACTTTACTTCCAAAGGTAAGCAAAAACATCGAGAATTTCATGACGCGGCCTAAGTGTTTACAGAGAGTAGACATTCGATGTAAACAATACAACCTGATTTTAACTGACCTCCGACACTAGAGCCAGACCAAGGCAACTAAAACAACAGACACTGTACCTTCAATTCAATTATTCAAATTTTTAAGGCGGAAAGCTTCGAATTTTGATCTTCTCCCTATGACTACATCTACAAAAAGTTCCGAGGAAACCCCTAAACGAAAAATAAACGAATATACGTCCTTAAATTATATGCGTAAAACTCCTCAGAAATTACTAAAATTACTGTTCTCGACATGTTTGCGAGATCTCGTTGTGTTCCCTGGCTTTTGTTGCTGAGGATGGCCCGGGATTTTGTAGGGATAATTCGTTAGAATACGCATGCGTCCCTGCCCCTCGACGTTGATTGGCTCGAACAAATCATTAAGCCTTTTGTCTCAAACAATAGGAGTGAGATCTCATCTCCCCAACAAGAACCATGAATACAGTGAAAAATTTGCAAACACGACCTTTCTTTCGATTATCGCAATATTGATGGTCTGCCCTCCCAACTGTGAAAGTCACGAGCCGCCACTGGTGGCATATGCAGCAAAGCTGAAAACAACGAATTCAACTGACCTATAATCGATTAGATTCAAGCTTGGCCACACGTTAGAGACCTTCACAAAAATGCAGCATGGTAGAACTGGATTTACAAAAGGAATGTGTTCAGCCACTTGAATATTCAATGTTGATATTTCACCCGATTACTACCTGGGGGAAAATTTCATTTGAGAAAATGTCATACATAAACTTGTCGTTAGTTCGCAAAATGAAGAGCTGAAAGTTTGCCATTTCTCCTAAAATTAAATGGGTTAAATAAAACTGGAAGATTTTATCTTAAATGGTAGACACTAACCAGCTAGAAAACCAAATCAATGAGTTTAATTTTTGCCGGAGGATCATAGATCATCGAGAATGCCACCATTCGACTGATTTCGACGAGACCTTTGAAATGGTGCATGACCTTTTCAATTTTTGATGGCGTGAACAATTTTTAAGTTAATGACGTCATCATATTTATGACGTCATGTAAATCATAGAAAATGTAATAGATCAACTTTACTAGCCCAAATTGGTTCTCTTTATCTTTAAAAGTAAATTCAAGACATTTTAGAGTATTTGCACCAGCAATTAGGGGTTTAAATGAAACAATGACAAATTGGTGTAAATAAATCATGAATAAGCGATATAGATAATAAGCTTAGATGGGAATCATATCTCTGATTTTTACTTTTTGGTGCATTTTGATACATTCTAGAGACTATAAAAGGACTTAATAATTAAAACTGAGATATTACCAATAGTTGGCAAATTCTGCCATTTTCTTCAATTATGACATCTTAATGACGTCATGGATGTAATGAAAAATTTAAAAAGTTCCCTAATAGATTATGTTGCTGTACACCATTTTACCTACCCTGGGTACCAGACTCACTATTTTATATAGTGAGTCTGGTACCCAGGGTACATTTTACCAAGTTCCATCCTCATAACAGCAATATTAGTGAATATCCTATTCGAATGCAGTGTCATGGATATTCTTGGCAGCATTTTGAAGATTTCGACTGGCAGCCATTTTGATATGCAAATGAAGCCCTTAAATGAGCTAATTTCGCTTGGGATCCTCGAAATCCGTAATCACAGGGGCGGATTCAGGGTGTCACGCAGGTCGCACGGAAGACCGTCAGATTTTCAGAATTTAGTTTTCGTCTTCAGTCATTGAAATAAAGTAATCATGTTTACCACAATCTTTTATTTTTCTTCCTTAAAGATAATACATTTTGCTCCCTTTACACAATAAACACAGGACCGAACTTGGTCGATCTCACACACAATGCTACGATTTAATTCAATATAGAAAAAATTCCAATACCATCCTAGACCGTAAACAGTATGATTTTTAAGCATGTCGCCCGTGCCGCACAAATATGCAAGGCTCTTTGTTATGCAAATATTTTACCAAATCTCACCAATCAAGATTCAAGTTTTCACATATTTGTGCGGCACGAAAAGTCTTTAAACACTATGTTAGATTACTGTGCCGCACAACTGCTGGCAAGGGAAGAAAGTGGATGAGGTTGTAAGTTGTGAAAGGGAAGAGTCCCAATTTTCTTTATCTATACGGAAGAGGTGCACAGGAAGTGTACACTTCTGAATCTCAAGATATTTTGTTTCAACTGCGTGTTGGATTTGCTAGAAAATTTGGAAAACCTTTTAAAAGGAAAAATGTTTGACTGAACAATTTGAAGGTTTCAGGGCCCCAGTCCTAATTGCTCTGGTTCTGGGGGGGGCTCTGCCCTTGATCATGAGGGAGGCCCCCTAGACCGCCTGCTGGGCAGTGTTAATGTGCGACCGTCAACTTTTATTCTGTAACCAGGGGCGGATCCAGGATTTTTGGTGACTATAGCTCAAATCTTTTGGGATCGGGACCACGCCCTCCTTGCTTGTGGGACACGCCCACTATATGGGCAAATGATATAACCATGTGTGTTTATAGTTGCTTCGTATTAATAAATATTCCTTCGAACACCCTTTTTCTATTTCCAGGGACGCCAGAGAAGGGGATGTGGGGGTACAACCGTCCCTGTTGCCCTTTGACAGAAGGGGCAAGGGTTGTTTTTAAAAAAGTTCCCTTGAAACTGGCCAATTGTAATAATCAGAGAGATTCATATAAAATTCTGAACTTCTCAAAACATGTAAAATAGTTCTATATGCCGAAAGTTAGCCAATGTTGAAGATACCTACAGAAGATCGAAATAAAATTGCAGTTACGTATGAATTTGTAGAAGCTGAGAATTATCTTTCAAAAGCCCTTTTACTCAAGCCTGCCCCCCCCCCTCTCGCCTCTTGGTCGTTCCGCCGTCCCTGTCTATCCCTAGTAGGTCCTTGCCTTTGAAGCTACATTACAGGGGACCCAGGATGTGAAAACGAGCTATAGTCCACTGTTGCTTTACAGGGGACAGAGAGCGGAGAAGTAACGTGGATACTCATATTCTATTGGTTAAAAGGCCATTTTCAAACCTGACTATAGCTTGACTAAAGCTCGCGCCAAAAATTATAGTACGGGTTTCATTGTCTTTGATGCCTTTTCCAGAGCAAATCCCCAGACCGACTATAGCTCAGAATATCCACTGTAGCTCAATTCTGGTTGGTTACTGTCAACAAAGAACGAAACTTCTGATTCGTCTAAGTTTTAATATTAGACCGTTCTGCGCTCAGTGTTTTATATCTTATCTGGAGAGGCTTTGTGATGACACATTGCCAGCATTGCATGTTTGTTAATCGCATTCAATAACCTACACCGCTGCTTTCAAATGTTGATAGTAAACACTTGTGGGCATAAACACATTTTTAGGGACTGCAAGGAAACTTTGTATTTCGAAAATCAAACACTGAGAATTTGACTATAGCTCGAGCTACAGTTGCTATAGTCTGGATCCGCTCCTGTGTAACCGCCCCTGTGTAATCAGCATGGTCGAAATACCCAAAATCAACTGGATCCCAGATTCTACTAAAAAATGCCCCTTGTTTTATAATTTCTTGGAATTGGAACCAGTCTACTACTGTAATTCCCTACATTTTAGAGAGTTGTCGAAAGAAATAGCATCATTGCATGTCAGTTCATAACAAATGCACCCAATGTTTTAATTGCTTTCATTTTGTTCCTAGCCGCACTAATGTTGTATCTCCTAAACTTCTCCTTCCCATATTTGGATAATCGTAGTTCAAATGATCGAGGAAGCCTTAGTATACACATTCATGCAAATTCACTCACCAATAATTGTGAGCTCCAAATTCACCCCAAAATTCAAACGCCGTGCACCTAGCGTGGCACATCAAAATTACCCTAGGCTTGTTTTGCTCCCCGTTTTAGCAATGTCAAGCGTATGCTATGTCATCTAACTAATCATATTTGAGGGTACCTATCAAGACCGATGTATAAAAGTTGGAAAATGTTTATAGAAAAGTACCTGCTGCTTTCTCAGTCATTTGCATTTCTCCGTCTTCTTTGCTGAATAAACCATTCCCGGGTAACGTCCGCCAAGTCTGGGTAGCAAACTGACCTTTGGACTCTATGGCCGTCAACCGTAGCGGTGGTGATTTTCAATACATCAAAGCCGTAATTTCACAATCACGCTATTCTAACGTCATGCCATTCACTTATCGATACTTAATTACACCGTCTATTATCTTTAACATAATTATTCATGTGGCTTAAAAAACGGTTTCGGTAAACGTTTTGAACACGAAAATTGGTTTTTCCTTCCTAAAGGCCAAACGGCTCAAGGAATCTGGATAAACTATATATCATTCGATGCACAAGATTATGGCGTATCTAGCCAGATAAAAATTATTGGCAAATAATGTTAAATGTTATTTTCCATGCGAATTTACTGGTCAAAAAGTGTACCACCTTCAAAAGCTATTATGTACCCTTGCGTTTGAGGTAACAAAATCTGACTTAGACCAGCAGGAAGTGCAGGTCCTAAGCTACCAAAGAATGTCTCAGATTTTTTAAATTCCTCCTCTTCTTGAAACTATACCCTGTCAAAAATTGGCAAATAATTTTTCCACCCTACCGCAGCTTTATTTGGGTATAAAAGACGGACCAGAGAAAATAAAAAAATTTCGAGACATACTTTGTTTGAACAACGTCTGCCCTGGCTTTGTGCAAATTTTCGAGCCATTCGATTGGTTCCTTGGGTACATAATAGCTTTTTCGTACCTGCATGTAAAGGAATTTCGAGTCCGGAGAAAACGGGATTTTACTGATCGCACTTGCAAGATACACTCGTAAACTACTGTGTAATCCGGGCCAAGTCACTTGAAGATTTAAGATCAATAAGCCTGTTTAAGGTTACGGTAAACGTTTGCTGGATGACAACAGCGCCGGCAAATGGAAACGTTCTGTTTTCAATTGCCTGCGGTATCGGTAACTATGCCGGTAACTAGGTAAAGTTTGAGCGGGAAAAACTGGCGGGCAAAATTCAACAACAAAGCCCTGTTTCAATTGGTTCTTGGACATCATATGATCCGTTTGAACAAAAGAATGCCGCAGGCAGCCGCAGGCAAGGCGTTTCCATTTGTAATTTGTCTGCCGGTGTAATATGCGTTTTGGTACCCTATGCAAAAGTTCAACATTGTGAAACGCAATGTGTTTCAAATCCTGTGATTTCATCGTAGTGCGATATTATGACACGTTATAATTAACAAATTGAGCACAATGCTTTTTGAGTTTAAAATTTCAGACTTCAATGAAGAAAACTTTGGAGTCGCTACTAATGTTGTACTTTTTTGCATAAACTTAACAAGGAAAATCATAGCACCGCTTCTTGTTAGTACCCCCTTGCTAGAAATAGTTCGATTGTTCTTTACATTCTGAACAATATGAACCAGAACATTTGTGTTCCCAGACCAGGTCGCATGCTAAATTCCACCATTTGTTTCAGTTCCCTGTTTTTTAAAAGATTGGGTACGTTTTTGTATATTGTTATGGGTTTCTGTACCAGGACCGTTTTGCATGCGAAATTCCAAGTTCGTTTTGGTACCCTATTGTTTAAGTGCTTGGGTACGTTTTTGTATAAACAAAATTGCCATGCGTTTGAGTACCCGGACCGAAATGCATAAGGTTACCGAAACGCATATGACACCGGCGGTACCGGGAGGCTGCCGTAAGAGCCGGGAAAAGTTGAACTCGTTCAACTTTCTCCCGGCTCTCCCGGCAGTCTTACGGCACTTCAAACAGCTGCCTGCGGTACCGTTAGAAAGCGTTTCCATAAAGAATTATCTGCCGGCGATACCGTAGGGATGGAAGATGGAAGATGGCAGAAAGCAGTCGCAGGCAGCCGCAGGCAGCCTTACGGCTATATGGAAACCAAGCTTAAATGAGACATGCGACTACAACCGCAAAGCAACGATAATCGGCTTAACAGGTCAAGAGATTTTCAGGCCTCAACTAAAAATTTTGATAAAGAAATTATGGAAGCCTTCGTTTTCATGGGATTTTTTCCATTTTCAAAATCTCTGTTTGTTTCAAATTTGGTATCATTGTGTGCCTTGAAAGTTAGGCTACTTGAATGTGAAAAAATCGAAAAAATGATGTTTTCATCCAGAAAACGTTTACCGTAACCTTAAATGCTTCAAGTTCGCCGGAAATCGCATTCTTTTGAGCAAACTTTAAAAATGAAATCCAATTTTAAAATGAATATCCACTGGTCGAAAGCAATGGTATTGATCGACTTCCTTGCTCTCGTTTTCAAATGTTTTACCTTACGCAACATAAGTGCAAAAATTTTCAAGTCTGGGACAAAATTTTCAAATCTGGTGATAGGCACAAGATTGGCACAGGCACTCACTGTTCCGGTCTGCAATATGAATATCATATAAAATTATAATTCGTGACCAATATTGAGCAATTTCCATAACCAAATTTGGTCATTGAAGATTCGGATTTTAACTGACAAAATCCGAGCAGCAAATTACTTACCCTGGGTGCCAGTCTCCATTTTTTAGTTTCAGAAATATAGTTAGAAACAAGTGACAGAAAATTTTTTTGAGTAAGGATTAGCCGTCTACAATACTGTTTTCCCGGATTCATGAGGCTCTGGTACCCAGAGTACAAATCACTCTATAGTAAAAATCGGTAAATCCTTACTCAAAAGTGAATTGCACCTCGATAATATGGAAAGTACTTTCGTTCAGGTAATTCACGTCGCTAAGAAGTTCGTTTCACCTTTCGGTTTTACCAACAGCTCAAGTTTTGAAAAATTACCGACACAACAGTGATTTTTCCGAAAATCCGCCAAATTTTGAAACCAGAGGGGGCCACGGCCCCTCTTGCCCCCCCCCCCCTTGGTCACGCACCCCTGTGCCTGCCCACCTAGAATTTGTTGCCTCTCTGTGGCTGTGCCCGTCCAAAAACTTTTGGATGAAAACATGTTTTGCCCAAAAACTTAGAAAACGGCATCTTTCTACATGTGTGAATGAAGGAAAGGTCACTGTAGCAGGCTGCTCAACGGGCTCCAAGGAGTTCTTGCGACGAAAAGTCGATAAAATCTAGCAAATAAGAAACACCGCAATACGCCGAGAATAAACAACAATAAATACACGTAAATCAGTAAAGGCTTAGACATCTTTCTACATGACTGTCAAAAAAGTTGGTCCAAACAAAGTCTGTACATCTGTGCATTTATGGTAAAAAGTCAATATCGACTGTGCATTTGTCCACACAAAGCTATATCGAGTCGATCCAAGTGCTGCTCGTATGCTTCAGCCTGCGTGGCATGCTTGTTTTTGGCTCTGTGCAAGGTAAATGCTCCCAACAAAGACGCCAAGCTGCAAAACAAGGCTCGAACTTCCTTCATTTTAAATGACAATCTTTGAAGTCACTGCTGTTTGATGACTTCTAAATGTGATAAGGCAACTATCATTATGGTTTATTTTTGCAGTTAATTTTTGGATTTATTCTGTTAAATATGTGATAGAAAACAATATTTCTCTTCAGATGTTTGCATTTCTAATCACCAGCGACGGAAGATTACAAAGACTCTACAAAAATTCATTACATTGCGAAAATTCTTTATCGGGTGCAAGATGATAAATCTGTATCAAACTCCGTATAAATTGCAATATATTGAATTATTGAGGGTTCTTAAATACCGTTACTTAAGTTATTGCCTTCAAATTACAAGCAACGAGCTCCTTCGCTTCGCTCAGTTGACAAGCCGACCTTAACTTGGCATTACCCGCAAGGGGCGTCGCTAAATTTTTTTCTCACCCTGCAGTATAATTATAATCTTTTTCTAACAGTTGTGACCGCGGCCGTAAAGTCTGATTCCCACTAGGCAAATTCTTTCGCGCGAATTGAATAAATAATCGTAGCGATAGACTAGAACCGTGATTTACTTTCTGCGAATTGAATTTCTGTTTCCTGGATATTTCTGTGTAAAGTAGATTTGTCTAGCCTTGGTCTAGCTTTTGCATGTTGAATTTTAGGTAGTGGAATTCTAAATTATTAAACTGAACTGAACTTAATAACTCTTTGTTCTTGATAAGAAAGGCATAATCAATGAGAGAGCCAATTAATTGTAGATTCAATCACCATTTTTTACTGATTATTTCTTCTAGAAATAAAAGAAAATTTTAATTCAATTTATGTTATACACTTCTATCTCCATTTAGCTACAAAAATGGCTGTAATATGTGTGATACAAGCAAACCAGTGAATTTAAAGCCCAAGAAGAAACATTTTCAATTGTCATTTTTATTGTATCCAGTTAGTTTACCAATGGTAGCCAACAGAACCTCGGCATTAAAAAAGAAAGATTTATTGATTTACCTTCAAAGAGTATGGCTGTTTAAAGTATATTTCCTGTAGAAATATATCTTTTTATTTTTTTGGGACTATAATGGCATTCTTATTGCTTTAGTTCTGGCCTTTATGTTATTTTGACGTTTAAAATCTAAACTGAACTTTATGATTATGAAATGTTAGACCTGTGATTTGTATATTGTGTGGCTGTATATCATACCTAATTTTAAAGAAATTTTATCACTGCAAATTTTACAAGAAATCAACGATGGCTGTAGGAAATAAGAAATAATTTGCGGAAGCTCGTGAGATTTTGCCATTTCTGAGGCCTTAAAATGGCTTAGGATCCTGCAAATTCAATATGGGTTATTTTGAGATATTGAATCTCTCATCGCGAGGCCAGCAGTCAGGGGCGTAGCGTGCGGGGGGGTGTGGGGGGGGTGTGGGGGGGTGTACACCCCCAACTTTCAGAGAGCTTGTCGGTAAATATAAATTTGAAGCAAAATATTAATGTAACAAAATAATTTCTGTCGGTAAAATATGATTTTGCACCTCTTACACCCCCCAGCGAGAATGGTTACGCGACGCCACTGCCAGTAGTATGAAAAATAACGTTAGCATTACTAGTAAACAGGGATACCATAAAAGAAAAGTCAAGTAAACTGAGCTGTTGCGTTTCACAGAGCATTCCGTGATCTGGTAACAGTGTCTCATTATAGATACGCAAATCAACGCAAATATAGCCTATAGACTTTCACAAACAAACGTATATACTAGGTTGAGGTAAACCTTCGCAATCAAGCAGTAATAATTTCCTTTGCTCCTTGTAGCATGTTTTGCAGCATGCTGAAGGGATCGGCCTTTTGCATTTCGGCACAATATTGCAGATCCTGATACTGAATGGCTACATTTGCCAAATCCAAGTCAGGAGCAATAGAGCGCTGAACTTCTTTTATTTCATCTTCTGTGGCCATGATCTTAACAAACGGGGTAAATGATTTGGAAGCATTTCTGTCCACTTGAAGTCGCTTGTCTACGAATGTGTTGATTGCTATCACTGATTCGTTCCGAATAGCACTAAACTTTCTGCGATCTGTTACAAACACATTGGCATCTGGTCGGCGTCTTTCCTTCTCCCAAAGCTTGATCCCGCAAAACGTATTGGCTTCTTCATCATACCTTTCTTTGAATTCATTTTCCCAACCTCCCAGCAAGGATCCAGTGCTCAGCTTGTTCACCCTTTCGCGAAACTTCTCTGCCACTGGCTCAATGTCCACAATTGTTCGTGAGTCGCTTTGAAGCTTCTTTTGGAACATTTTGATTAAGAAAAGCAGGTCTGCAACAAAACACAGCAAAAGAAGGTTGTCCTTGTTGGTAAGAAGCTTCAGAAACTTTTTAACTTAAGCATCGCATGGCTCTACGTTGAACTATTATGAGTGCTTGCCACGAGCACAGAATAACATCAAGAAGAGCAGCTGTAAATTCTGTCCATCTGACCTCAAAATACTTTGGGAAACGACGCACTGTTAGCCCTTCCATTTTTGCAACTTTTTCCAGCTCACTGGTTCGTTTTGCTGAAACGTGAAAATAGGTAGAAATTGCTGCTAATTTCTTAACCAAGTGATCAATTTCTGGGACACTCTTACATAAGTCTTTGTATGCATTTGCAGTTGAATGCACTGCACAAACAACGGGTGAACGGGTATGCACAAACAGACTTTAGGAGGAGAGTGTCGATGTCTAATTTCCTTCGGTCGTCAACCAGGTGCTTCCAGAGACCACGATGCTCTCAAACATTCTTATTTTCCCCGTCAGATGAAAGATGAGTGATCACTTTCATTACTTCGTCGAAGCCAACAGTATCGCCTCCCTCCAATTTCAATGCTGCGAGATGCCCAGAGGCACCAGGATCAGTCACGTGTCCAATGCCAATAAACTTGAGATCTGGTTTCCCATTTTCATCGACTACATTAAGTAGCATGTATTGATGATCCTTCTGCGTCTTATCCATGGACGCATCAAAGCGAAGAGATGCAGCAATGCAGGAATGAATTTCTTTCTTGAGCTTTGGTAGGTCAGAACTGACTATAGTGCGCAAAAGTTCTTGTACAACTGGGGGTCGAATATACAGCAGATCAAAGTCAGAAGGCGTGTATGGTTGGAAAGGTTGATTGTAGATGAATTCATGAGCAAGTTTTGCGGCAACTACTCTTGATGGCCAAGAAAATGCTGATGATGTAAAACATTTCGCATCATTGTACACATGGATTATTAGTGACCCTATCTTGTTGGCCAATTTCTGGCGCTGCGAACTCAACATCTTAACCAAGGGCACAGTTTGAGATTTCTCGACAGATGAAAGTTTCTTCAAGCGCTCGGCTTCGAGGCATTCTTTATGTGCTTCACTTTGTAGATGCTTTTGAATTGTGCGAGTCCTTGCCTCTGTGCCCTCGGGAAGACAAATTGGTGGCACTCTACCCCTGTAGCAAAAACGCTTCAGTATGGTGGGGTATGGTAGGCATACAGCACACAGCACACGCTTTCTTTTAGCTTTTGGTCCTGGCACACGCTGGATACATTTGTCACTGATTTGTGTATCTACCTTTGAATGGGTCAATGCTTTTGGCTCGGCATCAACTTCGGCTGCGTTTACACGGGACCGGCCGAATATTTGGTCGGTCAAATATTTGGTCACTTAGGCCTTGCGTTTACACGGGGCCGGCTAAACGACCTCAAATTAGGTCACTTAGGCGTGCAAATATTCGGCCACCTAGGAGAGCGTCTTTCTTGAAACTTGGCCGGCCGAATTCGCGAGCGGCCTCGTGTAAACGATTATGGCCGGCCAAATATTTGCACGGTACCAAAAAAAGGGTGCGATGCGTGCTACGGAGGCAAACACAAAATCAGAAATTGAAATTTTGGGGCCGAAATTAATGTATTGTTGTTGGTTAGAGTCACTGGTTAGATTTTGCGTTTGTAGCTTGTGCTTTGCTGAAAATATGGATGACTTTCGTCGAAAGACTCATTTTGAAATTAAAAAATAAAAAGCATAGCAAACATCGCAAATTTCCAATCATTGATAGCAGTTATGTCAGCCATCCGCTTTAAACAGAATTTTTTTGAAGAGAGCACACGAGAACAGAGAATGAGAGAAGTTGTTTTGTTGGCTCTTTGTTCAAAATGATTTTTGGCTTCAAGTTTTTGACACATTGCGCAAGTCATAACAATCAGGGCACTTGAGCGGCCCCGTGTAAACGCATTTGTGGCCGGCTTCAAAAGCAGGCCAAATTTTTGGCCGACCAAATATTCGGCCGGCCCCGTGTAAACGCATCCTTACGTTTCTCTGCACGGAAGAGCAAAGTATGACAGAATCATCGCACGTGTTGCGGCTAGAGCTTGTTTCCTCGTCCTCGCTAACTTCTTTTTCAGTCTTTTCATGTTCCTTCGATGTCTTTTTTCCAGTCGTTTATGAATTAAAAAATCTATCAATCGTACCTTGCTTCTTGGACGACATTGTTCAGTAGTTTGAAGTCATTTTGCTTTTGAGAACGTTCTTAATAAGATGTTTATACCAACGTTAAGTTAACTATAAATATTCTATCTTGTTTTTACGCCTCCTTCCTGTTTTATTCTGGGAAATATAAACACTTGAATAGGTTTTGGAACTCAATCAAGACTCTTCTAAAACAATCTTGATGATCTTTGTGACATTTTGAAATTCTGTCTGATTCAGAATTCTGAAAGTCCGAAAATTCTAAAAATTCTGAAATGCATTAGAGTCGGTCAAGCAGTTAAACTTTGCAATATGTATGTACAGAAAAAGTCATGACCCTTTCCAAAGTATGACGAAAATGACAAAGCACCGTTTTTATCACTGCACGTTTTCAGCTTATCACTGCACAAATTTATGGGGGCCCGAATGGTTCAAAAGTATCCCTTATTAATAGAAGTATACTATTTCACTGGAGGAATTTGTTGCACAGATGTCACTGGAGGAATTTGTTGCTGGAGGAATTTGTTGCACAGATGAATAATCGCCCATTATCAACAGAGAGAAATCTGTCTCCAAGGCAAATGCGGGAGCAAGGCATGTTGGAAAACATAAATTCAGATCATACAGCAATTGAAGATATTGAGAGCTATGGGATTGATCCAGATGCAGCGCCAGTCTTGGAGAATATAGATTATCAAGTAAATTTAGACCCTCCAAATGCTCAAATAACAGAAGCAGTTTTTCTGCTCTTGATGGCACAGTTTCTTCTCCAGCTTTTAAAACCATGACATCTCTTGTTGCAGTGCTTGAAGCAAATGGTCTACCTGGTGTTCGACCTCTTGAAGCTCTTCCTGTGAAATTGGCAGAACTAGGCCGCCTTGTTGCAGCAAAAGCAGTTGGAAATCGTCTTCGCAGCTCAGATACAGCATTCATTGATTGATTGTTATTCGTGCGATTCAAACCATGTCTTTGGCCATTATGTTGAGCATATGGATGATAACGATTGGTGTTATTTGTTGATGCTGGGCGACCCGGGCCTGAGGCCTCATGTTGCTGACCCTGTCTTGGCCTAGGCCTACTGCTGCCAACTGTGCTGTCACCTGTAACAGAATTTGTACTTCTTGACTGTTGACGTGAAGTTGTTTCATCGCTTCCAATTATTTCCAGCTACTGACTAATGCTTTCCATCGCTTGCTGGGCGATTTGCCTCACATGGGCTTGATCGTCAGCCATTGCTCCTGTTCTTGTTCTGTTGCGCACTTTGGCGCCAACTTCTTACAGCATTGCATCTTGGGATACTACACAATTAATTCTGAAAGTAGACCTTTAATTAATTGCAAAACATTTAATTAAATAACAAAGTGCACATTAAATAAATTATCAAAGTAAACACTTGAATAATTGTTTTGGTGCATATTTAATTAATTGAGAGTGTGTATTCTGATAATGTTGACAGGTTATTAAATTCGCAAGCAAAGAAGTATAATTCATTGCATTGCCAAAAATTAATACTGCAATGCCATTTACTAATTCAACGTGGCAATATTTAATACAAGTATACCTCTATTAATAAGGGATACTTTTGAACCATTCGGGCCCCCATAGACCTAAGATAACAAAAGGAATAATCTTGGATGAATCAATCAAACATCCAAATTGTCTGCTTATTAGGTTACATGAAGGCTAGCAGTGCCAAAGAAGACGCCTTAAAATTCAAAATTTCTGGGGTAGCATACCTTCCGACCCCCATAGCATCCCACTTTAGTGCTGTGTCCTCAACACAAAAGCCTTGTACTGAAATTTTTTGAATTCGTTTAATAGCTAATGAAAGGGTTTGGCAGAAACAAAACTAAAAATTGTATTTTATGTCCTTAGATCTCCTTCAAAAATACAAAATAACCACTAAACTTAGTAAGCGAATTATTGAGTGGTTAAACATTTTCAAATTATAATTTATTTTATTCTAACCTGCGCGCAGACCCAGTTCTTGGTTCATTTTCTATGCCAGTCGGTTCAATTTGCGTGAAGGCTCCCTTCCCTGTATGTAGTTGAAAAGGAAGAAGTTCAGGGTTAGTCTATATTTTGCTACTCGTGACCAGGAGGGCCTCTGGGTCTCAAGTCAGACACTTACCATACTGTGCGTATTTCCATTCAGGAAGGGCGAAATCCGACCAGCGTTTAGGTGAAAGGAAACATTACGAATGCAAATCTCACTCTTATAATCGAGGGGCGATTCACTCTTGCAAACAGATTTTGCCTAAAACAAAAGGATTTCTGGGGATTTTCAGATAAAACAATAGGATTTTCACAGAAGGTGTACGAGATTTTCTTAGAGTGATTTGCCCCTCGCTAATAATGTAGGGACTACTACAGCAGCACGTTTCAGTCAACAATGGCTGAGAAAAACCAGAAGGCAACTAGACGCGGAGTAGGAACTTGCCTCGTTTGTTCACAAAGTTAGGCATCGCGTTATAAGCCTAAAAATTGTTCGAACTGTGGGAATGAGCTGGGAGGCTCTTTTTTGAAAAAGCAAAATTGAGCGATTTCAAATGTGTTCGGGTGCACAGTGGCAGTAACGAGTGACGTTACTTTATTATCGGTGATAACATCTACAAGAGATACACGTCCATTTGCTTTAGATAGCAGTGATAATGAAAAGCGCCTTTGCTACAATCAAACGTGCAAGGAAATTAGAGGTGTTTTGGCCACGAGTGGGAAGTTGTCAGAATTCAGTTGTGAGCCAAAGGAAGCAATATACAGAGTTGATTCATTTTCAGAAGAGGAGATTGGATCGTTCACAGTTGGAGAAAAAGTTGCTTCGTCAATGAAGAACAGTCAAAGAATGGGGCAGCCAACAATAGTGGTAAAACTAGTCCCGAAGAGTAACGCTGTTGTAAGTAAAGAAACTGCTAGTGACCCATGCGGTTATGCGCATGTATCCATCGATAACTCTCAAACAACGAATCTACTTTGCAAATTTAATGAGTGCAAGGGAAATCAAGGAATTACAAAGCAGGTAAAAAACGCATATGCATTCATTTACATTTTGTTATTCTTGCCCGTCAAATGAAAGAGAACATCGACCCCCTGAACACTTGTATCGCATATTCAACTGAAAAAGATGATGAAGAAGAAACTTTCTCGCATAGCACGTTGCTTTGGGAAAAAGATCTGGAATCAAATGCCATTGGTCTTTAACGATCTTCAACACTCAAGATGTATATGCAGTTGTCGATTCCTTACAACATTCCAAACGATGACATAAATAAATGTTACGATCGCTCCATTCAAAGTCCTGATGGCCGATATCTGCCAGAGATGGACAGCTGTCGACTTTGCAGTTCTCCTCTCAACTCTCCTTCGTTTCCTAACGGGTCTTCTGGAGAGGAGAAAAATGGATTCTTGATTACAGACATACATCCGTTTGGAAATGTCTGTAATCAAATTATGCAGATTGCAGGCCTATGAAAGGCAGACAACAAATTATGTACAAAAAGGAATAAATCATAAGCCAGAACAGCACCACGTTTTTGTACTGCAAGTAGCTGAATCATAACTATACTAATGAACTGTTTCTTTTTCTGTAGGTATTGCGTTGACTGCATCAGACACAAGCAAAATACAAAGCCAATCTCATTCAAACGAAAAAGAAAAGAATAAACGAATAACAATAAAAACTGCAATTAAATACAGCCAGTAAGTTCTCTTATACATCTCTGGCCGTTTAACTCGAATTTTTAAAGATAAAAGGTAATTTTTTTTAGTTTTTCTGCCAATTGTATTATCTTTGAAAATCTTTTCTTCTGACTCAATCTACACAAAGGTGCACGGTCATCTAAATGAATTTATTTATTCCAAACATCTATTAAAATCAGCACTTTGATTCACATTTCAAAAAGGGATATTAAGTTTAATTATCAATGCACAATTATTTACATGACAGCTTCAAGATGCTTTTTAAAAGCCTCTCACTAAAAACTGCCTAAATTAAAAAGCCCCAAGCAGCTAAAGCAAGGATTCACAGTTGGCAGATTATAAAATGAAAGACAGTATTGTATAAACAAAGACTGCCTCGTTTTCAAGATGATATTAGAATCACTGAAATATCACTTTTCGAGTACACAAGTATAGGTATAAAATATGTATTAGCCAACAGTCTCGACACCCATACCACCTAGAACACCCATAACACAATTCACGTGTAAAGGTATATACATACTATGTACTAGCCAACACTCTCGACACCCATACCACCCAAAACACCCATCACACTATTCATGTGTACAAGTATATATACATACTATGTACTAGCCAACACTCGCGACACCCATGCCACCTGAAACACCCATCACACTATTCATTTGTACAAGTATATACATACTATGTACTAGCCAACACTCTCGACACCCATGCCACCCAGAACACCCATCACACTATTCATGTGTACAAGTATATACATACTATGTACTAGTCAACACTCTCGCCACCCATACCACCCAAAACACCCATCACACTATTCATGTGTACAAGTATATATACATACTATGAACTAGCCAACACTCGCGACACCCATGCCACCCAGAACACCCATCACACTATTCATGTGTACAAGTATATACATACTATGTACTAGCCAACAATCTCGACACCCATGCCACCCAAAACACCCATAACACTATTCATTTGAACAAGTATATACATACTATGTACTAGCCAACACTCTCGACACCCATGCCACCCAAAACACCCATAACACTATTCATGTGTACAAGTATATACATACTATGTACTAGCCAACAATCTCGACACCCATGCCACCCAAAACACCCATAACACTATTCATGTGTACAAGTATATACATACTATGTACTAGCCAACAATCTCGACACCCATGCCACCCAAAACACCCATAACACTATTCATTTGTACAAGTATATACATACTATGTACTAGCCAACACTGTCGACACCCATGCCACCCAAAACACCCATCACACTATTCATGTGTACAAGTATATCCGTACAATGTACTAGCCAACACTGTCGACACCTATACCACCCAAAACACCCATCACACCATTCATGTGTACAAGTATATACATACTATGCACTAGCCAACACTCTCGACACCCATACCACCCAAAACACCCATCACACTATTCATGTCTACAAGTATATACATACTATGTACTAGTCAACACTCTCGACACCCATACCACCCAAAACACTTGTGTATATAGTATTTATATTGAGACATTGGTAAATTGATACTAGATTTCATTAAATTGTGCTGATTCAAATGAATTCTCTTTTACTGATTATCACAAATTTGAATTTAGGGGCAAGATTTTGTAACGATATTGATCACATAGAAAAACGTGGAGATTCCCGCTCTGTCAATCAGGTGTATCGTAACTTTAGGTTCTAGGCAACCCAAAGAGATACACTAAAGCATCAAACCTGGAATTAGTTCTGTCCTTTGATCTGACATCGTTGTTTTTAACTCTTTCGCATCGCCTGTCTACTTGCTGCCTTAGTAGGCCATAACCGGTGAAACAAAAACGCATGACATGGCAGATTGCATTTACCTGCATTTATCTAGGGGAATGCCCCAGCCTACAGACCAATCAGATAGCGCACAACGTTTACCACTGATTATTTATGGTTTTTGGCTTACCATTTTTAAACTTTCATAGATAAAAGCTTTTATTTGTAAATTGAATTGCTACAATACAGACACAAACGACTTGGCGCTCCATAGAAACCAGGGGCGACGGAAGCATTTTGAGGCGGCGGGGGCAGCTACAGTATTCTCTCCAATTAGCGGACACCGTTGGGGCCAGAGCAAGGTGACCGCTAATTGGAAGTGTCAGATTTTTGGAAAGTTTTGCAATATAACTCTCAAAGTTGAAAATTTGACAAAATAAAGTAAAAAACTGCATATTTTAGTCATGGTAAAAATGCTTCCCATTGCATGACATCTCAAATTCCTTAAACTCCTCTCCAAGTAAAATGGAGTCTATTACTGTCACTAGTGACAACCAGAAGATTATCAATTCCCAAAAAGTGTAAATAATGCTTTTAAAAGCTTGATTTTAAAGGTGTAAACATTCAACATGGCATGGGCGATAAAACCAGGGGGCAAGAGGGGCAAGAGGGGCAAGAGGGGCAAGAGGGGCAAGAGGGACAATAGGGACAATAGGGAAACTGGCCCATTCAACTTCGAAAAACTTCTGACATCCCTAACAAGGAACACTCTTTTTAGAGCTATGTCAGTAAATTTCATCAATATAGCTTTTACCTGTACAAAACAAACAACCACGGCTTCAATGTTTGAATTGTTCAAGATAAAAACATGCACTGAGAAACAAATGTAGAGAATATAAAATATATTTAAGCAAAGCTACGCAAATAGAGAAGATGGATAAGCCAATTTCTTGTAAGAAGTATGCAAATCCTACTGTACTCTAAAGATTTAGCATTTTTAATTCAGACGCAGCAGGCTATTGAAACTAAAAATTGAAAAGCTTTCACAGGGACTGTGGCACTGAAGAGTAATACCATTGACCCAGACAGAAATGCATTGTCCTTGCTTTGTTTGCTATCAGATAATTTTACAGCAAAAATAAAAAACTACGAGAGTGGGACCCTGTTAACCTACTGACGATTTTAGATAAAATATCAGAAACTAACTTTTCACTAAGGGTTTGGCGTAAAAGTGATTGTTCTTTTAGGAACAGGGCAACTGCTATCGTCCGGAGTTCCGTATTTTTCAACCTTTGTTCCACCTTTTCCATCAGTGCTTACGATAACTGCATTGGTCGAGCTCATAGATGGATCCTCATCAAAATACCCATAGGGACGGACAAAGAAAGAAAAGCGGTTACCAGGAGTAACGGTTACTGGTATATCCTCCGTATTTGGTACATGCAAACACCCCAGAGAGACCCATGCAACTAAATCCTGGTTTTCGATGTTCTCGTCATCTTTCACGTACTCATCAAAGTCAAAAGCAGGGGGGTCCATTCCATGTTGATTGTATATCGACGAACCATACCGCTCTCCATCTTTGTACTTTGTCACCGCCAATTGGTACTTTGACCATGCGGCGGCTTTTGTCACAAAATAGTCATCCGGGTACTTTTGCTTCACCATCGAATCTAGCTGCAATCGATAACCTCGAGGATTTCCATATTTGTTTTTCGCGTTCTCATTGTGGACAACTAAGTACTTAGGATGATCGAAATTGTAATTGAGTAAGGCTTGTTTCTCTGTTTTCTTCGTGTTACGGACAACCTGCTTCTTTATCAAGTAGCCGACATCATTCCAGGGCACGCTGACGTTCTTTGTTTGGACGTCGAGAGTCTGGTAACTATTTTTGGTTCCCACAACGTCTAGGTCAGCCTTAAACAGGATGATATGATCGTGAATAGTTCCCTGTGTCCGGGGCAAAGATTCGTATGCATATGGAACCTCGGTCGGGTAATAAGAGCTGGCGATAATGTAACCAGATGTACTCATTCTCGTTTCCACGGCACCAGTTTGGTAAAATATAAAGTCAATGATATAATCATAGTTGAATGGAGTTAGGACTGTTCTAATAACAAGAGCGCTATCAACCAGACCCGCTACGTAGGAAAAAGACCACGCACTGTCGAAGCCAATGTGCCTTCGAATGGGGATTCCGTTGTTGATCTCAAAAACGCATATCGACTTTGGATGCTTCGCAGCATTTGCAGTGTCTACAAAATGGTAGCTGTCAATGAAAACAGCCTCTTCAGGACAATCAATACCCTTGATTAGCTCATTGTTACTTGATCCGATACGAAAGAAAGAGTCAAGGAACTGCGCATTACTTTGAGAAGGATCGTTAGCTGAATAAAAAGAAGTTGCTTCTTGCATGCTTAGTTCGTACATTATTCGGGAGTTGTTAAAACGAATATCGTAAAGCGCGGGACCCGCAGAAGAACGCATTCCAACGTGGAAATCCCAACCCATGTAGCTTATCTTTCTTCCTGCTATCTCAAAGCGCCTGCCTTGAGGACTGACCAAGGTTGGCTCTCGCATTGGTGATTTCAGGAATGATTTTCCCCGCCGACGAAGAGATGCTGCCAGGCTGAAGTCATTGGAAAAGTTCAAAACTGTCTTGTTGATGGTGCCTTGCCTATACTTCTGAACCAACTCAGCAGCAGACTTAAAATATTGGTTGTGGTAGTAGATCTAGAAAAGAAAATTCCATATGTGTAAACCATTCCTTATGACCCCGTTTACACTACAGAAAGAAGAACAGAACTCCTTCGTTCCGTTCTTGTTTGTGCACGATACCTCTTTTTCATCGCGTTGAAACTGAAGCAAAAAGGAACGGATCCAAATTTTAGCCCGTTTACACTTGAGCAAGAAAACGGAACTTTCACGAGAATTACGCGCAGTGGCGTTCTTTTTTCTGTAGTATAAACGGAGTCTATGTTAGCACTTATATAGATATTTTCACGACCAGGGCTTGTTTGGTTACATGTTATATCCTAACCATGTCTACTTAGTACTGTGTGCCTCAGTACTTATTCCATGCTCAAATTGTCCTCCAAGGAAACGGCACTTGTACTAAATAAGAACAATGAGTTTGTTCTGCATAATGATTTTAGACCATTACAAAGTTTGAAAGGAAAGAGAGCTCATAGAAAATTACAAGAATACTTGATTCTGAAACTAATCATGCCTATAAATGTCAGGAAATGTCTGACTTTATCGTGAACAAGCTTGGACGTACTGGTCTGAAGAAATAAAGTAAATCGTTTCCTAAATGTATGATTATACCATCAAATATTTTGTAATCTTACACAATCCATAAAACTGGCCGATTTGTTTAAAGGCCAGTTTCTACTTGATTTGCTTTGGTCAGCGAAAAAATTTTAAAATGTCGACATATATTGAAAAATTTCTGCTGCTAAACAAGGGAAATAAAAAAGCTTATTAATTAATTCAGAATGCAGAAAATGTTCCTGGCGCTGCGTTGTAGTTGAACTTGTGATATTTGTGCAGTTGAAGTCAACATTGGTGATGTCACTAAATTGTTTTTACATGAAGTAATTACAAAATATTTAGGCCTACGGTGGCGTGAGCAGTCAATTTTTTGTTCAAGAATAACCAAACCAGTTCTCTCTTACACTAAAGATCATCACAAACGTCCCTACATGCCACAATCTTGCCTCTGCGTAGTATTTTGCATAAAGTGTTATTTATGTATGAAATTCACGAAACCGTTCTTTTATTCTTTTTTTGTTTAATAGGCCCGTGGTAGTCATTGTCCTATGCTCCTCGGGGTATCGTCCTGTTAGTGTTTTAGCGTATTTTCCTGTAAGTAATGTATTTCGTAATATGTACTTGCAAATATCTATTGGACTGTTTCAAAGAATCCACGGAGCAATGAATTCTTAGAAGGCCTTGAAAACCAAATCTCGATTCCTTTTAAAGAGATATGGCTGTTTTGAGAAGATTTTTTGACAATTGGAACGTTTATCGGGGGTTAATTCAGTTTAGAAAAATGCGATCCAGCTAGAAACAGCAAATGCTTATGGCTAATTTTGGCTCATTGCAATCTTTCTTCTTGTTCTTGGGCTTGCAAAGCCATTGTTGATACATAGGGTTGTCCTTCTGTACACTACAAGACGATGCTCAAAAGCCTGACAGTGCCAACGCAAACTTTTCCCGCTTCGTTTTCCCTGGTGCTCAAATAACAATATCCATAAAAAGAGAGAAGTGCCCAAAAAACAATAGGGAAAGGGCCTTTAGAGCTACAATGCGCGCAGCAGCCCAAACGCTCGGGTCGATCCAATAGAATTTTTTGGTGCCCGATTTCGCTGCCCACATTCGGATGCCCACTTCCAAAGAAAAGAGTAAAAAAACTTGGCACAAAACCTGTTATGATAGGCTTCTTACGCAAAAAAAGGACCAAAAGGGGTCCATCTTTCGAGGTAATTTCCAGAAGACCTACCACGCGCCCAGAAGTCCACCCTCGTTTTTCTGACTTGCCTAATGATGTAGTTAACGATTATGAAGAATGAATTTGGGCACAAAAATGTCTACGGGATCGACCCCAGCGTATGGATTGTATGCATATGATGCACTTTCTCCTTTGTTAAGACTTTTTTATTGGAGGGAATCTCCACTGACGCCTGCGCATTAAGCTGATGAAGCCTCCTATCGCTATCGATATGATTATCGTCGCCAATGCTTAAACTGCCTAATGATAGCCCTAAACAATAGCAATCTAGAATCGTCATCCAAAACAAGTATTGATGTTTCTTGTAAATAATCGTGTTTGACTCGCACTTTGAAAACTCCTTGATTTATTTCTCATCGGAAAATTGCCCCGAATTTTATTCCATGTCCTCAATTCATAACGGCAACCGAGAAACAAATTCAAAAAAGGTGCATCTTATTACAAATATTGAACCTCTCAAAACAGTGGAAAACACGAAATATCGTCCTTGATCTTTCTTCTTGAACTAGATTATTTCTCTTACCTGTTCCACTTTCCAACTGTTGACGTCTCTATCTGCGTAGCTGACAAGGACCTGAAATGGAACTGGATGCAGGTCATAGCCATCAATGTCCTTATAAAATAACATCCATGTTTTCCTGTTTCCGGTACGAAAAGCTGCTGGAGCTCCGATAATATGTGGTACCAGACAATTCTCTGAGCAGTTGTCTCCATACCACAGGTTAAAGCTTTCTTTTAAAACAAAGTAGCATTCCTTGGTCGCTTCCTTTAAGATTTTGGAGATCTCCTCATCTTCCTTATCGAACAACGGCCTTGATGAAAAAGGAACTGGATTGGCCCGGTGTGCAAGATACAATCTTTGATGTGTGGATGGTGTTGGCAGAGGACTAACGAGGTATTCTTCAACATCTGGTGAAGATTTCCCACCATTAACTATTATCACCCTTGCTCTTCTTGCCGGCATTTTGCCGTTGTTATCCAAATAATCAAGGACATCTTTCTTGTTTGGCAGGTAAAGTTCGATGAGATAAATGAAGTTTGAATCCATTGTCGACTTTCCATGGGCAGTCAGATTTAAGGAAGATTGCTTCATTAAATAATCTCGGACAGCATGAAGTTCATCTGGAGATAAATCTTGGAAGACAGAAGGGTTTTTGGGGAGGTTTGTGTCCTGTTTGTAAGGAGAACTGCATGACGGTCCTTTGGAGGGGGCTGCCTTGCTAGAGTCATCTGCAGTTGCTTTGGTAGCTACGATGCAAAGAGCTATCACAAGGGCCACGATGAGGGCGCACAAGGCTGCCACCAATACCTTCCATGATGCTGGCACTCCTGGCTTTCGATCTATTGAAAAAAAAGCACAGATCAAAAACATATGCATGATGATTATGATTAGAAATTGCCTTGGTTTGCTTTTAGTCTAGCCAATTAAAGTTTAGCACTGTTCACAAATTTAGTGGCTTCGAGTTTTACTATTTAGTATTTACTATTTCTCTAATTTGTTTGTGTTTAGGTTCTTTCTTAAAAGGCATCCCGTTTTCTTTTGAAAACAAGACAAAAACACGTACCAGAAACATTCTCCCGAGCTTTTGGGGCTAGCCCCAGACTAGAAGAGGACGCACCAATTAAGTGCTTCATATGGCTCGACTATTCAAAAGAAGACTGCCCTCTAATTGGTCAATCTGCACAATTTTGCATTCCTTTGGGGCTAGATTGAACTAGCCCTTATAAATTCAATTCAACGATATATTTTTGTATGCTGCTGCGATAGGCTATCTATCTTGAAGTGGAATACAGCCGGGAACCAAGCAGAGTGGCGTTAATTCGTCGACTCGCATTTAAAGCAAATAATTTTAAGAAAACTGAGTAAAGTCTGCATCAGAATCCATTTTGCCGATCGTCAAATACAGCTCAAATTGGGGACGTTAGGCCGTTGGCCTTCTTCATCCAAGGTATACCCTTATCACACAGAAGTCTTCTGATGGTATAAAATAATTTGTCCTTCACAGCATATGACAATTAGAAGGGAGACGTTTCATTCTGATGAAGCCCTGAATGACGGGGCGAAATATTAGTATTCATTTAATTTAATCTATTAATAAAAATTTATATTATAACATTGGATTCTCGTCGCCGTTTTGTTTTGTTCCTGAATTTTATCCTCGTATTTATATTTTACTCATTGCAAGATTCAGAGAATCCGGCGGATAGCCTATCCTGCGGTTCTTTCTTCTCACGCAAACTTTTTATTCTTGGCCTTTAAGGTCCCTTGCTTTAAATTTTAAATATTACGTCATCAGCCCAACCAGAAAATTTCCCAGCAGCCGCCACTGTAAGGTAGTACCTTCCCTTAATAAAAGATCCGATATCAAGGAACCAAATTAATCACGTGTACAGTTGTTAGCATGTTGTTATACACTGTAGGTTTAAGAAAACACATGCCAACATTCCAACGTTCCAACATCCCAGCATTCCAATATTCCTCATTCCCTGCTTTCAAGATAGCTGAGATAAATGTCCAGTCGCACTAAAACAGGGAATGGGGAATGGTGGAATTGAATTATTTTCTCAGCTTAGGCAATGATTTTGTTAGCCCATTCTTTACTGGACGAGAGTCAGTGGCGGCGCCAGCAGTTACAGAGTGGGAGGGTAATGGGCGTGGCCAGTGTGACCACGCCCTGTTTGCCTCTTTCCAGTGATTCGTCCCTTTCCTTGGGAAATTTGATCTTCCCCTACCCAGCGCTTTTTAATCCATTTTTAGAAGAAATATATAGACCATATTTTCAGAAAAGTGGGGAGGTAATTACCCCCCATACCACCCCTTGGCGCCGCCACTGATGAGAGTGTGAGGCTCTTTAAATTGTTGGAATATCATTCCAGGTTTTCAAGCAGCCTTGGGATTTGGAGATCTTAGGTATGTTAACATAGTCTAATTGCCTGTATCGTAGCCGCTTATTGGTGATATATCAGTCAACTTATTGTTCAGACACTCGGGACATACTTTCTTAGTTCCCTTAAACATCAGAACCGACTTGGGAATCCTAGAAGTACCAGACCCTAAGATCCTAGGACCCCTGGGTCCCTAGGACCCTGAAGTACTGAATACAAAAAGAACCCTTAACTATGAGAGATGCCACTTCTTCTGCACAGCTTGACGGCTGTCATTATGGACACGTAGGACCCGGGCGCATTTGTATCGAAGTTAAATGGGATTATCTTTGTCAAACTTGAAAATCGAGGCAAGCTTTTTACACTTCGACAAATAGCGTGGGCATTTCCATTGTCACGAGTAGCTTCAAGGCAAGACTACGGAACCTTTGAAGGATTAGGCGAAAGTTGACAAATCCAGCCAGAACGAGTTTTGCTGGGCGCACTGGAAACGCTACATAGCAGATTAATATCTATTGTTAAAAGACAATAGGTATTACATTTGTCATGTTTAAAGTGCTAGTGCGCCCGGGCCCTAAGTACTGAATATTGAGAGGAACGACTTCCGCACAGCAGGTTCCAGTTAGAGCTGTCATTATAGCAATTCGGTAGATTATTTGCTGTTTATTTTTGATGAATCTTTTTTGGCTATCTTGATGTAACGATAAGGGTCCTTGACATGACGGTGAAGAACCAGTTAATAACCAAGCTCGTAAGTGGAGCGATGGGCTAACTGGCAAAAATTTAAGTGAACTCTTCAATTAATGCCGGGCAGGCTAACTGAACCTGGGTCTATGAAAAATTAAACATTTCAGAAAACTCCATCATATAAGAAATTCCAAATTTTCTATTAACCTCTCATAACCTAAAAAAGTCATTCTTTTTTTAGCTTCGACCCAATCCATTTTATAACCACATGCTATGACGTTTATTTAACCTCAGTTTTGATGTAATCCATGATATTTATTATTCGTAATGGAACATCTCAAGGCCCCACATTCCTAAAATGGGGCCCTTTTTACCAGATTTTAAAGGGGGCCCACCGGCCACAGGCCGATGGGCCAGTGGGCCAGCCGCCACTGCCGGTGTAATATGCGTTTCGGTACCCTATGCAAAAGTGTAACATTGTGAGACACAATGTGTTTCAAATCATGTGATTTAATCGTAGTGCGATGTCATGACACGTTATGAGTAACAAATTGACCAAAATGCTTTTCGAGTTTAAAATCTTACACTTTTCAATCAAGCAAACTTTGGAGTCACCATTAATGTTGTACTTTTTTGCATAAACGTAACAAGGGATATCACAACACCGCCTCTTATTAGCACCCCCTTTTTTAAAAATAGTTCGGTTGCTCTTTACATTCTGGAAAATATGAACCAGAACATTTCTGTACCCAGGTCAGTTCACATGCTAAATTCCACCATTCGTTTTGGTATCCAATTGTCTTAATGCTTGGGTACATTTTTCCATAACCAAAATTGTCATGCGTTTGTGTACCCGGACCGTTTTCCATGCTAAATTCCACCATTCGTTTTGGTATCCTATTGTCTTAATGATTGGGTACATTTTTCCATAACCAAAATTGTCATGCGTTTGTGTACCCGGACCGTTTTGCATGCTAAATTCCACCATTCGTTTTGGTATCCTATTGTCTTAATGCTTGGGTACATTTTTCCAAAAACCAAAATTGTCATGCGTTTGTGTACCCGGACCGTTTTGCATGCTAAATTCCACCATTCGTTTTGGTAGCCTATTGTCTTAATGCTTGGGTACATTTTTCCATAACCAAAATTGTCATGCGTTTGTGTACCCGGACCGTTTTGCATGCTAAATTCCACCATTCGTTTTGGTATCCAATTGTCTTAATGCTTGGGTACATTTTACCAAAAACCAAAATTGTCATGCGTTTGTGTACCCGGACCGTTTTGCACGCTAAATTCCACCATTCGTTTTGATACTCTATTGTTTCAAAGCTTGGGTACGTTTTTGCATAACCAAAATTTTCATGCATTGGCGTACCCGGAGCGAAATGCATAAGGTTACCGAAACGCATATGACACCGGCAGCCATAAATTTTCCCGACAAAATCTGCTTTTTTGAAGATTGGGGGGGGGGAGGTGCAGCACCCCCATACCCCCCAGCAGTTTCGCCCCTGATCTAGATTAACATAAAGCCCTGGCAAAACGACTAAACATTTCACTAAACATTTCATTCACCTTTAGTTTAGCCAAATGTTTAGTGAAAAGTTTATTCGTTTTGCCACCTTGTTTAATGTTGTTTAGTTGTGTTGAGTGTTGTTGAGCAAAGTTTGATCCTGGTCAATAATGTTTAACGTTGTTGATCTTGAACCACCAATCGAACATTTCTTGTGATCGCACAGGCGCTCTAGCTGTGGAAATCCAAAGGTTTTGGCCGTTTTTTGTTGGTTTTCCTGTCTCTACGTGACCCGAAAAGCCTTTATGAGACGTCTGCATATCTCGTTGTACGCCATTGTGTCTTCCTCAACAGTCAACTTTCTTGTCAATGTGCTAAAAAGTCTTTCTTTCCCCGTCGCTTCATCCAAGTTTTATTTTAAGCCACTGTTTGTGCATGCAACAAAATAAACCAAAAGCAAATTCCTATGCAAGATGCCCTACAACCCAACAGCGTCATAGACAGCTCGAAGTTCAAAAAAGTTGAGTGAAGTTTAGTGAAAAGTTTAGTGACGTTTTGCCACCCTCGCTAAACTTCGCTAAACTTCACTAAACAAAAGTTGAGTGAAATGTTAGTAAAATGTTTAGTCGTTTTGCCAGGGTTTAATGATAATAGTAACTGGAGATTACAAATCCTAAAACGTTACATTGAAAACATGGAATATGGGATGTTGGAATGCTGGAATGTTGGAGGGTGTTTTCTAAAATCTTTATAACTAACTACATATCGAGAGGAACGACTGCCGCACCGCCAGGTTCCAGCTAGAGCTGTCATTATAGCAATCCGACAGATTACATGATTTTTATTTTCGATGAATCTTTTTTAGCCATCTTGAAAACATGGAATGTGGTATGTTGGAATGAAGGAATTAGATGCTCAACCAATGAGTAAAGCTATTTTCAGCAAACTTGAGCAGATGGGTTTGGACTACAAAGGATGCCTGATAGGTATGGGATTTGATGGAGCGAGAGGTGGGGTCCAAATACTCATAAAAGATGAGGCACCAATGGCTTATTATTTGCACTGCTATGGGCATAAACTAAATCTTGTACTCGTTAAACTGTTAAGGTTGTACCACAAGCTGACAGTTTCTTTTCCCTACTTGAACAATTATACATTTTCGTTAGCAATTCTGTTGTCCATTAAGGCTCTATTTCGCTGCAAAAGGAAATGCATCCTGGAGAGAAAACTCGCGAACTCCAAAACCTTAGTGGGACCAGATGGTGGGCAAGAGCAAAGTCCTGCAGCAACGCTTTACTTCGTTTTAAATGTATCATGAGACTTCTGTGACAGGTCTCACATGAAGATAAAGGTGCACGAGCTATGACCGTGAGGGGTTTACTTGGCCAGATGGATTTTAAGTTCTTGCTGCTTCTACATTTCTTTGCAGACATCTTCTCTAAAGTGAATAAAGTTTCTGAGCAGATACAAGATCCAAAATTAGATTTGGCGAAAGCATGCCAACTTATTTCCACACTTCAACAACAAGAGTTAGAATGTCGAAGGAATTCAGATGTGGTTAACTACAGCGAAGATGTTGAGAAATTATGCAGGAAATGCAACATTTACATTGAAAAGAAACCGCGTCGGTCTAAAGAGTTGCCAGAGGCTCTTAGAGATTTTGCAGTAACCGATGGCATTGGGAAGTCAGCAACTGTAAATCCAGAGATACCGTTCCATGCTGATATTATTCTTCCAATCCTGGATTGTATGCTGTCAGAGCTGGATAAGCAGAAGATTTTCCTGTGATTCCAAAGAAATCTTGCGACACTTTCACCCACATATGAAAGCTTTTTAGAATACCAAGCATGGCATGGAGGTACCAATTATGTTATGATGGACTGGTCCATGAGATTCCTTTGGTAAAGAGACTTGTTGGCGAAAAGTGCAAAACGGTTTTAGAGTTTCTCTTAGAAATTTGCCCCTACAAGCAGGCATTCGATTGCCTGTATAATTTATTGTTGATTTCGGTAACGTTGCCTGTAATCACTGCGAAAAAAGCTTCTCAAAAATGAAAATTGTCAAAATATTTGTGAGAAATTCAATGTGTCACGACCAGTGGCGTAACGCAGTTTAGGCGACCTTAGTTCGAGAACAAAGGGCCCCCGACCAAAAAGGGGCCCCCACCAAATTTTTCGTATTGTGTGCTTTTTGCCCATGTTGACAAGGTTTCCTAAAGCCACCCCAAAAGTTCTTACTAAACAGTGTTGCTAACACAACACTGGATTCATTCATTCTGTTTTGTTTTGTTTATTCGCTATAATTCTTCAATGGCTTATTTCAATTATAAATAACGATCAATGTAGTAAATTGTACCAGGACAAATTTTTTAAAATAATTTTTAAAATTTGTTTCAATTATACTGACAATGGCAGCTGTGACCTTGGCATTCAGAGGGCACAGAGAGCAGGTACATGATAATGTGTGTGAAGGTGGGAACTTCTTGGCATTGGTCTCTCTTATGGCTGAATATGATGAATTTCTAGCAAAAGTTATATCCCTTCCAAGTAGAGCAGCAAAATAACTTAGCGCTAAGATGCAAAATGAGCCGATTCACTTGCTTGCAAATAATGTATCCTCGACTTTGGTAGAAAATATTGATTCCGCACCATTCTGGAGTATAATCTTGGATTCCACCAGAGTCGACCAATCAAGCGTTGTTATTAGGTGGGCAAAGGTAACAGAAGATGAATGCACAATTGTAGAAAATTTTATGGGTTTTGTGAAAATAAATAACGCCAATGCTGATGGTATAGCAAATACAGCTAAAGTATTTTTTGGAAAATCTTGGCATAGATTTCTCGAAAATAAGAGGTCAGGGCTATGATGGTGCGAGTGTGATGAGTGGAATTTATCGTGGCGTACAAAAATTGATAAAAGATATGGTTAATTCTCCCGTTTCTTTTGTGCATTGTGGTTGCCATAATCTAAACCTGGTAGTAAACGATGCGGCGACATCACACGTTATGAGTAAAAACTTTTTTGCTACCCTTCGAGATTTCTTCAGTTTTTTTGGCTCTTCCTTGAAAAGATGGAGAGATCTTGGAATCGAAGCTGGGAAAGGATCACTGACACTAAAAAAGTTATGTACGACACGTTGGAGCTCTCGCATTGATGCAGTGCCAGCTGTGCGTGACAAGTATCCCCAGATAATGAGGCCTCTGACGAGACTCATCTTAACATCCAACAACAAGAATGAGCGTGACAACAAATTGACACACTGGAATTTGTTATTTTCCTTGTATTCTGGGAGAGAATCCTAAAATCAGTCAATGCAGTATCAAAGGAGCTTCAGTCCTGATTGACTTGTCAGTTGCCTCTAGACACCTTAATATTGCACTTTCGGAGCTCCAATATCTTCGAGAATCATGGCAGTCTATAATGCTGACTGCCACAGCACTTGCAAAATCTTGGGATGGATCGCTAGAGTTTCAACAAAAGAGGGGTTAGGAAGGCAAGATATGAATCAGATGAACTTGTTGTAGATGGAAGACTGATGGATCCTGAGCAAAGTTTTAAGATAAACGTTTTCTACAAGATACAGCATTGATGCAACTGACAGAAAGGTTCAAAGGACAAGCAATGATGACGTCATTATTCAGCTGTCTCTACCCCAACAACCTGGCAACACTGAGTCCTGACATGCTTGAAAATGCAGTACGAGTAATTTGTGAGAAATATCCAAATGACTTTACAGATGAAGTAGATTCTGAGATGAGATCATTTGCAACCGAATTCAGAAAGGAGATTGCAGTCAAGAAAACTGTTCTAGAAGTTAATAACCTCGTGCTTCAGAGCCATATTAGTTCATCCCTTCCAGAAATGTACAAGCTATTAACACTTTTCGTCACTTTGCCAGTAACTGTTGCATCGGCAGAAAGATCATTTTCAAAGTTGAAACTGATAAAGACATATCTAAGATCTACAATGTCACAGGAGAGACTGGACGACCTAGCAATTTTGTCAATTGAGAACAAGAAAGCAAAGAAAATTGGCAAAACAAAGCTTATAAAGGATTTTGCCAACGTTAATGCACGTAGAAAAGCTCACGTTGTGAGCAAGAACACCTAATTACTGTTGGCTTTTTCATATGTAAACATTTTCTTTACAACATCACGTGCATTTCTCGAGGCACGATTTTAAACAATATCCCATTACCCCGAACCCCTTTGCCCCGTAGAGCTCACTTCACTTCGCACTTACTAAATTCCCCATCTTACTAACTTCCTAAGGGCCCCGAGTGTCTCTGTTACGCCACTGGTCACGACCGCCTGAGCCATCTAGCACTTCTGTCCATTGAATCCAATCGAGCTGAGTCAATAGACCTAACACAGTTTGTTTATGAGTTTGACTCACGACATGAAAATCGCCGTATCAAATAACACTAAACCAGATTTGGAAAGACAATTCAGACAATTTTGTAAAACATTTTTTTCTTGCTTGTAACAGGTTATTTTTGTTGCTTATAAACGTTGTTGTTGATTTTTAGGACAAACGTTTTCTGCGAGACTCTCCTTACCTCTTCTGCAGGTGTCTTTTGCTTGATTTAAATAATATGAATTGCTCGGGCATTCTCTCTAAACTGCCGCATGCATTAATTATTCGCTAAATTTTTTGAAAGAAGAAGATTTAGAACACCTTTAAAGTAAGGCGTTATTTCATAAATACATTGTGTTCGTACACTACTATCCCAGGATTTTCTGAGATGCCCCCCCCCAGTTTTCTCAGGCTAGTCTCGCCCCTGCGGATCGCACAGGAAGGTACTGCCATGCAAAGGCTGAATTTCTACTAAACACATTCCATTATTCCAATATTCCAGCATTCTAGCATTTCAACAGTCCTTCCCTGTCTGTATACTTCCCTGTCTGGTGATCTAACTCGCGATGTTGCAATTTTTCGGATCTTTCTCCAAGATCTTGGGAAATCTTCGGTGCACTTTCAAACACTGAATGCAAACTCAGGGGCGGATACAGAGTAAAAGTTGACGGTCGCACAGAAACATTACCTAACAAGCGGTCTAGGGGGCCTCCCTCATGGTCAAGGGTAGAGCCATGATAGGGGCCCAGCCCCCTACCCCCCCCGGAACGAGAGCAACTAGGTTTAATTTCAAAGGCAAAAACCCTAAAGCCCACAATGTCGATTATTGCAACCATCGGAAATAAAAGGAATAATTTCGCCTTTTTCCAAGAAAGTCATCTTGATTTCTGGTCTAGAACATTATTTTAATGTCTTGTATGCGTTAACTTTCTAACCTAACTGCGATTTGTCCCGCTAAGCAAGACGGATACACTTTCGGAAGTTGCCTCACCAACTAGGTTTACAGGCTTTGTAGTAGTTTTGAGAGTGGCGACGGGACTGGGGCCCTGAAACGTTCAAATTGTTTAGTCAAACATTTTTCCCTTTTTAAAGATTTTCCAAATTTTCCAGCAAATCCAAACACGCAGTTGAGACAAAATATCTTGAGATTCAGAAGTGTGCACTTCCTGTGCACCTCTTCCGCGTGGATAAAGAAAAATTGGGATTCTTCTCCTTCACAACTTTCAACCTCATCCACTTTCTTCCCTTGCCAGCAGTTGTGCGGCACAGTAATCTAACATAGTGTTTACAGACTTTTCGTGCCGCACAAATATGTGAAAACTCGAATTTTAATTGGTGAGATTTGGTAAAATATTTGCATAACAAACAGCCTTGCATATTTGTGCGGCACGGGCGACATGCCCAAAAATCATACTGTTTTATAGGTCTAACATAGTCTTTGAATTTCTTCTATATTGGATTAAATGGTGGCATTTTGTGCGAGATCGACCAAGGTTCGGGTGGTTCGGTCCTGTTTTTATTGTGTAAAGAGAGGTAAATGTATCATCTGTAAGGAGGGAAATAAGAGATTGTGATAAACATGATTGCCTTTTTTCAATGACTGAAGACTAAAACTAAATTCTGAAAATCTGACGGTCTTCCGTGCGACCTGTGCGACACCCTGAATCCGCCCCTGAACTGACTATGCTCGCGCTACAACTGCTATTGTAATTAGCAGCTTAGTTAGTCTAGCTCCGAAAAATGCAAATTTGAGAAAATCTACAATTTTAATAAACGAACACGATGAATTCATGATTTCAATCAGCGAGCAGAGCCTAAGAAACTCACGAAATTAATCGACGAACAAGGTGACCATGGCCAAACGCATCAAATATTTCACCGAGCTTTGAGAACACTGCAAAAGTTTTTGAAGCCTATCAAACAAAGTTGAACCAACACAATAATGATCCAATACATGATAAAAAATCAAGGTGGTGAACCACATCACATTTTCCACAGAATGTTAAAGTTAGACATCGCTACGAGAAAACTTTGATGCCGTATGGCCAGGGCTTTTGCTCTTACCTGCTCCTGTGTCAATTTTAATCATCCTTCCTCTTCCAGTTTGGTGTCCACCTACCATTCCTTTGCCTGCTACTTTCAGGTGCTGCTCGATTTGTAACTTTTTTACAGTTGCACCCTGGAGCGCTATTGTTTTTTGGAATTTCCCGCAGTGCTCATTTGGAAAATAATTATCGTAAAAACCAGACCCTAAGACCCAGGACCCTCAAGTACTAACTTCAAAAATGCCGATGAGGAAGCATGCTGTAGTAGGCCCTGCCTAGAGTTTGTCGGAAAAAAGACCATATTTGCAGGAAACGCGCCATTTCAAAGGCTGCGTAGCCCCCATACAATTAAGAAAACTACATGTAATCAAACGAACCCCAAAATGACAGCTCTAACAGTTGAACCAAGCTGTGCAGAAGCATTGGCATCTCTTGAAATCCAGTACTCAAAGACTCATTGCTAACAATGGGCCTTTGCCAGCGTGTCGACGGTCCAAACAATGGCAGTAATTGATTTTAGACAGAAATGCATTATGGGATGCTTACGTAGCGCAATGGCTCAATGTTAGCAATGAGTCTTTAATGGTCCTAGTGGTTTTTTCAGTATGCCGGAAGTTGAGTGGTTGGCTGAGTTGAAATGTTGGGATCATTTTTGTGGTCTTTTAACAAGATGGCTCTTTTGCCGGGCTTGTGTCTTACATTACATATGGTCATTATAGACAGGGAATTTTAACAACAATCAAGCGAAGAGCCTAACCTTAGTTTTTGCTCTTAATTTGGATACTTACATACAGCCTTGTTGAATATTTCAAGCCTTGGATACACTTTTGTAGCACAATAGAAATCACGTGATCGATGACGTCATTCCCCCAGGTCTTCAAAATTTTTAATTCTCTTTTTTCAAAAATCGCTCCAACCATCTTGTTTAGCATTGTAATAGAAGCAAAAAGTTCTAAAGAATTGAGTCTATCAGACCTGCAGATAACGAGTTATTGCTATTTAAAGTTTCATGACGTCATCAAAATGGCGGTTCTGCAGTTTTCAAGCACGTGGAGTTCAAAGGCTGATGGTCGTAATTTAGCTTGCTTTTCCTCAATTTTGAAATTTTTTGACTTTCGTGTTATTCAGCAACTCAAGAATGTCTTTTGAGTTGATATATTTGAGTTGATATATTTGATGTGTTTGCCCGCCTGGGAAACTAAGTATTGAACAAAGCAAAACGTTCAAATAAAAATTTGTCTTCAAAAAGGCTATACTGAAGAGGGGCTTTCGTCAGAAGAGGAGCTTTCGTCAGAAGAAGAGCTCTCGTCAGCAATGAAAGACCGTTGATTCGTCAGCATTGTCGCTCGGCAATGTACTCCAACTTTTACAGCAGCTAGACAGTGCAGTATTAAATAGCACTTTCATGCCAAGTATCAAACCTCTTGCATTCAACCATCTGGTTTATCCGTACTCGTATTAACGGGAAGTCCATCCGTATCAAAAGTTGTACGGCACCGATCTATCCGTATAACTTTTTATCTGGACCATAAGTTATCTGGCATCGTGTAAACGCAGCCTAACTGACCGTTAGTCATAGCTAGTAGATACCTATAAAATGCTGATCTGATGATATAATCTTAAAGTTGGCAAAAAGTAATTGTGTTATGTTGAAAACAGAGCTGTATTGTTGGAAGGGTAAGGGAAGACATGCAAGTTGCGAGGCTTCAAGAAGAAGCTAAAAGAAAACATACTGTAAGCTTAAGGATGACTGTGTTAACAAGTGCGTCATAATTGGTTGACATTGAGCATAAGTAAGAAAACCTTTATCTTAAAATTCAAGGATAACGATGCAAATTATTTCAAATCAAACATTTCACAACATACTAATAATGAGTATCGTTTTCTTAATTAAAAAATGTTTGGAATTAACAACAATCATTCATATTTCACTAAGATGAAGATATGCCTAAGTTTCCCAAAATGCCCATGAGTGAATTTTGGGACAAAAGGTGCCCTAGTTGTCAGAGGGCTGTCAGGACAAAAGAGTTTCCTAAATAACAATGAGCACAGGTGCATTATGGTTAGCTTTAAACCATGCACAAAATAAAATTTCTGATTTAGCATTTTAAGAAGGGACATGCAGTTTTATTCTAAAGTAGGTTCTTAACTTCAGGTATATGTATTTAAACTTTAACTTTTTCTTTTTATTGTTTGAATGAATGAATAGAATTGAATAGAAGCTGGCATGGTAACATCCAAATTTACAGCATCATGGAATTTCATTTCTTTTTAATTGGGCAACCTCAACAATCATGTGATCGTGTTTCTGATTGGCCTATTTCGATCCACAGCTGAGTATATATATTTCCCAGCTTAGTGTTTTGATTTCAGTTCAGAAATTTTATACTCTGAAGAGTGTCAGACCAAAAGCTTTAGAATGCCTCAAAATATTTGTATTTTCAAAGCTATTTTTAAAACATTTCCCAAGAATATGTGCAGATAATTCAATTAGACTTCAATGCTGGAAACATACTTGTGACACAGCAATCCATTTCTTTGACTTTGTCCTTGGTTGGATAGAATCATGTTTTGTACGCAAAAACGTATGAAAGACGTCGGAAATTTAGGCTAAGTCTGTCAATGCAAAGGATACGATTGAAGCTTACTAATTTCGGTGATTCATATGTGTGTAGCTTTTTAACTGTTGATAATTCTGAAAGGGTTTATCTATAGCATGTCGACACAAATAACACCTTTTGATTTAAAATTGGTGTGTCTATATACATTATATTGTGGTTGCGACACGGTCATTGTTAATAAAATGCTGACAAAAAACAATTTGTTTAGTGATCTTTCTGCGCCTCATCTTCACATCGAGGTCACTTTTATGAGTAGAGTTTATCACGTTATGATATTAGTCCATACGCTGGGGTCGATCCTGTAGAAATTCTTTGTGCCTGCATTCACTCTTCATAATCGTTAACAGCAACATTATGCAAGTCAAAAAAACGAGGGTGGACATTTGGGCGCGTGGTAGGTCTTCTGGAAACTACGACGAAAGATAGACCCCCTTTGGTCGCTTTTTCGCTAACGAAACCTACCATAACAGGCTTTGTGCGAGGTTTTCTGACCTTTTTTTACGGAAGTGGGCATTCAAGTGAAGTGAATAAGCGTTTCTACTGTTGAATCCAAAATTACCTATTGTTAAAATTACTAATTTATGCCACGCATGCGCAAGGTTTATGCTACATTTTTCAAATACTTTACACTAATCAAAGATAATGAAACTCTTTGCGCATTCAAGAATAAGACTCTCGTTTATATCAATGGTTGCAGGTTTTGTAGACGTGAGGACAATCATTATTAAAGAAACGTTTAACGCGACATTTCAAGTCCAAACAATCAACGAAACTGATAATTCAATTTGACTTCAATGCTGGACACATACTTGTGGCGCAGCAATCCATTCCTTCGACTTTGTCCTCGGTTGGATTGAATCATGTTTTGTACGCAATTACGTACGATAGACGTCGGAAATTTAGGCTAAGTCTGTCAATGCAAAGGATACGATTGATGCTTACTAATTTCGGTGATTCATATGTGTGTAGCTTTTTAACTGTTGATAATTCTGAAAGGGTTTATCTATAGCATGGCGACACAAATAAAACCTTTCGATTTAAAATTGGTGTGTCTATATATATCATATTGTAGTTGCAACACGGTCATTGTTAATAAAATGCTGACATTTGTTTAGTAATCTGAATAGTTTAAACCAGCCATTCTTAAACTCCGGCCCGCGGGACAACTCCGGCCCGCAGCAAGTTTTTATCCGGCCCGCCGAGCGCTTCATCAAAAAGAAATGTTTTTGGCTTACACTTTTGAAAATTTTGAATTCGATTTAGTTTTGCTTTTGGACTGCTCTAATAATTGTTTTTCTCTGCAGTAAATGATAATGTGCGTCCCGTTGACCAGTATGGTCCGAAAGGAAGTACAAAAATAGGAATTACTTTCTTAAATCATTTAAACATTTTATAGCAAAATGTTTTACTGCTTTCATTGAATTCAATTGGTCGTTGATAAACTCACCATGACCTCACCCCTTTCTCCACTTTCTGAGATCCCAGGCCCAAGGCCAGACTTAATATTTAGTTCATGAAGTTCATGCTTATTAGCGTATGTATATGAGGCAGCGTGTGTGGACTAGGATACTGTCTAATGCTTTGTTGCCAAAATGAGTTTTATTTACAGTGGCGTAGCGTCCGGGTATTCAAGGTATTCAGTGAATACCCTGAGATTTCTCAGAAAAAATATTAATACGACGTATAATTGTAATAAGTAAAAAATGTTTTGGGGCTATTGATTCTGGTTGAATTCGTTACCTTCAATATTCTACATTTTGTACAAGTACAAAATATCACGAAATTCATGGAAACAATAACGCTGCGAAGCATAGAGAAGCTGGGAGATCTTTGAAGCTAATTTTGAAGATTGAGCTACTTCATGTTGTATGGAGATTGGTCATGAATACGCAGTGAATACCCTAGACGGTACTTTAACCAATCAAAATGCTCCTTTCCATGAATAATATTTGCCGTTAATCAGCAAAAACAATGGTTCTGTACGCTGAGAAATATGCAGCGTACAGCCTCAAAGTTGGTTCAAAATAGTCTCGTTATGAGATCGATATAAACAGTTAATGGACGTCGGAGCGGTTGGAGTGATGGAGCTGCATCGAAAACAGTAAACATGACTTAATTAAAAAACTATTGCAATGTCTGTATTACTGTTTCATAATCATTCTCTCATTTGACCCCTAATCTTAATCTACCAACAGCAAAGTGGAAAGGTAAGGTAGGCTGCTACATAATACTACACTGATTCAGATCTGTTCCCTCTTGAAATGCCAATTTGTTATTGCTTGCCAATCAGGGATGTTTCTGTTTGTATTATGTGATAGAATTAAAGTAAATGCAGATAGGCCTGGATAATATCCTTATAGTTGCCTGGTGTATTCAGTTATCTTGTTGGCCTATTTTGTTTGCATTATTCGAGCGCATTTATTTGCATTATTGTGCAGTCTCATCTCATTACCTTCGATTCTTTCAAATATTAACTTGTATTGAAAGTATCACGATTAGACCATGAAGAAAAAGTCTATACTGCATACCACAAAATCATTTATAACTCATGTAATGCCCTATGTGAATAATTTTGAAACTTCCGAAAGCCCTTTTCTATTAAAAGGTATTAAGAGTAGGTGTTTACAGTTACTTCCTCTTTACATCAGTGCAAATGTTAGACGATTTAACAACAACTATTGGGACATATTTCGACCAGTAAAATTTTACTGGCTTTCAATGATATGTTTTGATTTGAGTTACTTTTGATGAAATGGTTAATAGTAATATGATGCAATGAATGAGTTCGAAGAGTATATTTGAAGGGTCCTTTAGCAAAGTATCGTTTTTATCAAGCAATGCCCTGACAGTGCAGTGCTTGCCAACCGAACCAAAAAGAAAATTAGATAAAATGTCAATAGCTAGTCCTCTTAATCTTTCTATTATCCCCCTATTTTCATCAAGCCGCATCGAGCCACACCCTGCCCCACCCTTTTGATTAATAGGGAATACCCAGTTGAAAAAGTCACGCTACGCCACTGTTTATTTATTTTTTTCTCTCTATTTTACTTTGGTTTATACATTCGCAATAAAGTTGATTATTCGCTGTTATGCTAAGATAATTTTAAAACTTTGGTAGAAGACCCTTTCTTTTCATGTCAACATTAAAATAGATACTGCATCTAAAATAGAATTTGACGGGAGAATAGCTAACGGTTCCAAAGTTTTATAGTTTCAAAATAGATAAAACTTTGGAACCGTTAGCTATTCTCCCGTCAAATTCTATTTTAGAGGCAGTTTCTGGCCATCCCTAGATTATTATAATGAAAACTTTTTCTTGGCGCCAACCATGGTGGCGGCCTTTTTTAACACAAACACAATAATTAAATTTTGTCCCTACTTTAAAGTACGTTTGGCCGTCTCTGGATCCGACTTCAAGTGTATTAAGTCGACCTAACAAATATTAACGTCGTAACCGAAAAATAGCACAACCGTCTTCTGATTCAACCTGGTAAAAGAAAGGTATGCTGCAAGCTTTTGTGTAATCATTTTTTGGCTTTATATACTTTGTTAAGGTTTGAAGCTTTCAGTCCTCCTCCCCCAGAAAGTTATCACTGGCCTTGGGTGTGTAAATCCGTCGGGTATTGCACATTGAGCTAATTCCTCTAACATCAAGGCAACAAAATGTTCCTAAATGTTATCATCGCCCTCCCTTTTTCTCCCCTCTAATCCACCTTTCCCAAATTTATTTCATGAAAATAAGCGCACTACATAAATTTTATGAATATAGAATATAGAACTTGTGAATTTGTGCAACTTTTTTGACACAAGCTATGTAAAAGTCGAAAACTCAGTGGCCCTCGGAGAAAATCCACATGTTTTGCTTGCCCGGCACTCAAAACAATTAAGAGCCCCTGGTTTAAACCAAGCTACATCATCTTTCTGCGCCTCGTCTTCACATCGAGGTCACTGTTATGAGTAGAGTTTATTACGTTATGATATGGGATTTCTTCCAGTTACATGACTGAGTCCGCTACTGAAATATCCTGTCCAAGCACTCGACCTGTGCTAAGCATAGTGACCTTAAAGCTACGAGGAGACTTCCAAAACTGGAGGCTTCTCCGAATTTTTATATGTGACGACTTCCTTCACTGGGTTTCAAAATTACCAAATGTTACTTGGGAAAATGTTTTGTATCTAGTACATAGTACATCTTTCTTCCCATAAAAAAGTAAGACGTCTTTCTTCCCATTATTGATTGAGGTTTCCAACTGTCTCGTTGCAAGTAAACTTGCATTAAATAAGAAAGAAAGTCAACTTTTTTCATTATTCATCCAAAGCAAATAGAGGTACCAAAATAGATATGTCTAATGAAAATAAGTACTTAGCAGAAACAGAATTTGTAGAATACACAATAAAATATCATAATCCTCGAAAGTTGTAATAAATTACAGTAAGCAAAAATCATAGATATGTTGTGGAGGACACAATTAAGCAGCGGCGTCGCTTGACCTTCCAGACTAGGGGGATGGAGGGTCATCAACAGAAAATTTTACCGACGAAGACATAGATGGAGAGGAATTTAAGTGCTATTTCACCTACTGATAGTCAGGGACGCCGGAGAGGGGGTGTGGGAGGTCCACCGCCACTGTTGCCTTTTGGTAGGAGGGGCAACGGGGGGCCAAAGTGCCCTTTTCATAGAAGTTTCATTGACAACGGCCATTTGTAATTATCAATTGATTCTTATGAAATTCTGACTATACCGCCTTATTCCTGACAACATGTCCCAAAACTCGTAAAGATTTTTCTAATGCCTAAAGTTAGCCGATTTTCAAGATACCTACAGAAAATCGAAACAAAATGACAGATACGAAAAGATTGTTAGTAGCTGGGAATTATTTTTCAAATGCCCTTTTACTCAAGGCTGCCCCCTTTGCCCCTTTGTCGTTCCAGCGTACCTGCTGATAGATGATTTTACCGACAAGATAATGATTTTGTAGACAAACTTGAGATTTACAGACGAATTCATGAAATATTGGTGGTGTTACACCCCCTACAACCCCCCGCTAGCTACGCCCATGCCATTAAGAATCGATCTATTTTAAGCCACTATAATTTAGCATTGCTGAAGCTTTACTCATAACATCCTAGTAAAGTAGCAGAACCGAATTATTTTTTTATTTCTTCCCTTTATGGTTTTCCCTTTAATTCTCTTTTATATTTTTAAATTTTGTACAACAAAAAAATTGTTTGAGAAGAATTTTGAAGAATACTAGGGATGGGATCTGCTGCTTGCAAACTTCAGATGTGTTCTCAATGAATAATGAATACTTCGAGCAAAATAGTGAACAACAACTTAATAAAGGATTTTTGATCGCTGCAAAGAAATTAACATTGTTCACATCATTAACTTTCGATACCAGAATGCACTGCTCACTTTCAAGTTAGGGGTCTGGAACACAGGCTAGCCTGTTAGCAGAATCAATTTTTGCCTTATTCAGTATTTTAAAGCCTCTGAAAAACATTTTTCCCTCTTTGTCAAGATGATGTAGTAGAGGAGGTTCTCCATAGGAGGTTTACCCTGCATAGAGCTTATGTTGTTTTCAGTTGGCTGTAAGTAGTTTAAAACCTTTGAACCGAAATACCATAGTTTTGGGGAATTCTGAACAGGTATTATTCTAAACATATTGCTAAATGTTAGCAATTTTCAACATAAACATTCTTATACACGCTTTTTATAGCCTGTTCTCCAGACCCCTAACTAGAATGTAGAGGGTCTGTGTAACCGAGAGCCAGGTCTGGGACACATGTTGTAATATAAGTTTAGAATAAATATCGTTGCTCTTTTGTTCTTAATATTATTATGCTGTCCGTAGTCGATATTGGTTTTAAAACACGCTTAGCTGCATATTGTTGTGTTAAAGTAATTGATTGATGGATCTATTGTTTAGCTCAGTTGAAGTTGGGAGAGGCGTGCTCAAGTTGGAGAGTAGTTGGTGATCGAGTAGTTTGAAGTGAAGTTTTCAAGTGTTTAAAGTTGTCAAGATCGTTCGTTGTCAAGAATGGAATTTATTATAATAATAACTTGTAAATAGTATATATATATATATATATATATCGTGTTTATTTCATTGTGGATTTTGCTACCATACACCGACCAGCCTCAAAAAGCACAACACACAGGCTAGCTTTTTATAGAATATTTTTTATAAGAATACTAAAGCTCAGAATTATCCGAGTTTCTTTAAAAAATAAGAATATTGCTGAGCCTCAACCCACATATTTATATCTCATTTTGAGGAGGGAGGGTGGTGTTTCCCTGTAACAATATCAGATTTTGAAGAAAAAGAATACTTTAAGAATATATTCAGGCTCAAAACAAAAGTTTGTTAGAGTATTGAGGCTAGAAAAATTTATGATATTCTTATAAAAATAATGTATGAAAGTGTGTTTTTTAGTGATCGAGCAGAGGCTGTACCGTGAGCCTACCCTGGGTACCAGACTCTATTTTATTTTATATATAGTGAGTCTGATTACTAGGGTACCATGAGCCATGAGCTTCATAGGTGTAGGAGATATGGGGGCTTGGAGGGCTGCATCCCCCCCTAATCAGACAGAATTTATTGATAAAGCAACAGATTAAGAATAATTCTTCCTGTTATGTGATCAAGCAAAAACGCCCTTAATCTACTCACGAACACTAAATCCCAGTAAGGATCCATACTGAAGACTTTCTTTCTATGAAAATTACATTTGTATTCTTTTAAAAGGGGCGATTTCCTTTTGATCTCAATAAGATTGGGCATGACCCATTTTAGGCCCCCCCAAAATATTTAGCAGCCCCCTAAACGCTAGGAAAGCTTCAAGATAGACACAATAGACAATAGAATAGCAGTTAGCACCAAAGAAGAGTCTTTTGCCTGTGTCGCAATTTATCACACTGGTTCCTAATTACCATTTTACGATTACCTATCATTCGATTTGTTAGTTTTGCAAGGATTACACATTTGAAAGGGGAAATTTCATCTATTGTCAGTGTTTTACAAGGGAAATTAGGAGCTCTTTGTCCAGGGGATAATGATTTAACGATTGTTCTGATTTGTTTTGAAAGGAATAAGCGCATGATGGAAGTCATTCTTCGAATTTTCGAAGCTCCGCGGACCCTCGTCGAAGTCGGCCAATGGGCAGCGGTCCATTGAAAATCGTTGATGCAAGCAATTCCATGGCGGCCAGCGTATTTCAAAACATTTAATCAAAACTATGCAGATCTTTAGATTAAATAGAGCAAGCGTGAAGTAAGGGCAGGTTGAGAGGATTAACAAACGATACATACCAATATCAATAAATATTATTGATGTTATACTGTGCAAAAAGAAAAGTATACTGGAGTGCTTGTCTGATCTTGGCAAAAAAGCTGCTGATAATCTTCGTAACAAATATACTCATCACAAATGAGATAATAGTCTCCTAGAACATGAGGCATTAACTCCTTCTTGTATTATTACATGTTGGTAAGTATCGATGATACTTATTTTAGGTTGTTAAACTTTTCGCTGTTTGTTTTTTTTATCGCAACCTATTACGCTTAGTTGTTTTTGGACATCAACAGCAGGAGTCGCGTTTTTAAGCGATTTACGGGACGTGTTTGAATGCTGTCTTTGAAAGAAAGCAAAATGCATTTTGTTATTAACTGGGTGGTGGAGAGCAAAATATGTTATTGTTATCACCAGTAACATTTTGTTTTATATGTATTTCAGTGTTTAAACAGCGTTTTGCCAGTTGGGCCTAATGGAGCCTCGTGCGACAATTCCCTTTATAGTTCGGCATATCATTATCAATCTTTGTTGATGTCATTACCTGTAAATTTACTTTGCGATTCTAACCTTCCGTAAGGCAACTTCCAAACATTTAACAATGTCCAGCTGTATCTAAGTTTGATGGGGTTTTCAAGGAAACACGGGGGAAATCTAGGGGCGGGAACCTTAGAGCCTTGCATGGCCTCTTATGTTCATTCTGTTGTTTCTAATAACACCACCAAACTTTGTGGTAAGGACAAATAGATTTTGTGGTGGCTTTGGTGAATGATGCATTTTTTTATTTATTTCGCTTGCTGAGAGCGGTAGCTTTTGTGTTATTCTTTCTTTCCAAATGTTTGGATCTCAAAGTGGGCCTAATTAACATTTGCAACATAATGCAGTAGTTGGTTGGAAATCTTCTTTGAGATTCTTCTTAAAGACAGGTGTTGTTACATTGTATGAATTTTATACTTTATTCTTCTTGTTAGAGCAACACGGATGTAAATTTTCACCACGTGATCTTAAATGATTTTGGAAGAAACCTTGTGGGATGGGTTTTAACCATTCGACCACTAAATACATATTTTGCAGAACTTTTTGATTTGTTATTTTATTTTTCCAGTTAAAGGTGGATGGCTATGGAGGTGGGTACTTCAAGTTTCACGAAAGAGCGATTGTGCGGTGGAGAGAACAACAATATCGAAGAAGATTTTGCATCTTCTAAGATGCTTCAAAATGGAAGCACCGACAGGGATGTATCAAAAGAATTCGCAAGCGCTGACTCTCCAAAGTCGAAATCGTCGAGCTTTTTTCACAGAACGTTGAGGTCAGTTTTGAAAATTCGACGGAACCCGTCAACAAATAGTTATGACATGGACTCTGGAATTTCAATGCCTTCTTCAAAGGAGGACTGCTTGTCTGAAAATGAAGAGAAATGTGATGGAGTAGACAGTGGTATTGCGTCAGAAGCAGGAGACTGTCCACCTAGCTCAAGGTTGTCCAGCTGTACTAACTTTACAGGTAAGGCCCTGTCTTTCTGCTCTGTTTGAATCAAATGCCACAAACAAGTACTTCATTAGAAGCAGTATCTGTCATTAGTATCAAAACTGAATATATTATTATCATTATTATTAACGTATTATTATTATTATCATAGAACCCTTTGAGCTGGAAGGGGGGGGGGGAGGGGTAAAATTACTCTCTCCACCTTCAAATGGTCCTTCTTTATACTCGCTCTCTCTGAGGGAAATATATTGAAGTACTGAATCATTAGTATCAAACAAATTGTGATTAAATTTTATTCTGCTTGTTTGATACCCCATAAGTAAGAAATAAATTCATTTTTATCTAGAAATTCATTCATTTTATCTATAAAAGAACTTTCAGAATTCTGGCAGGCAGATACTGTTGTCAAGGAAAATACCTATTGATAATAGTAACATACTTTTGGTAATTGTTTGCTTGGAAGCTTTTGAATCTAGAATTTGAAAAACTCAGCTTTTATTTTGGTTGCTAGTTGTCACCATGGGTATTCTTAAAAACAAAATCTTCTTAGGTCCTAGCCCTCTCCCCTATTTTATGATGTCACTATATTTATGTTCTTCTTAGGCTTCCTATTTTTATGTATTTATGTTCTTTTTATGTTTTAATGGCTTAATATTATTTTTATGTTTTATTTTACCTTACTGACACCCAGTTTTAACAGCTTTTGTAAGGTGAAGAATATGTATCCAGTTTGGATTTTTGTTAAGAAAATGAATAAAGGTAAAATATTCCAAGTCTGTAACAACTTAGAAAAGCCGTGATAAGATGTTTGATTGGAATAAGGGCCTGTAGATTTTTAAGTTATATGATACCACAAAAAATTTTGATACATGTTTATGTTTAGTTTGAAAGGCATCCAAATGGGGTTTCTCATTCAAAAATTTATATATCAGTGTAGACCTATTGAAAGAATATTTATAATAAATAAAGGCCATGTTACATCCTCAGTGTTCACATTCCCAGATTTTAGGTCTAGGTTAATTTTTTTAATTACCTTGCATGCATGTAGAATGTTAACCCCTGTCTCACAGAATTATACAAGCTGAAGGCTATATGTAATTTAGATTCATACTTCTAAGTTTATATTGTGCTTATAACAGTTTTAGTCTTATGAATGCATTTTTATTTCTTAGGAAGCAGCTTTGGTGACAGAGTGCCAGGTATCTGTGGGTTGCCAAATCTGGGAAACACATGTTACATGAATTCAGTTTTGCAGTGCTTAGGGCATTTAGATATTTTCATTGAATACTTTGCTATGGACAAATATCGAGCAGACATGAAACAAAAGCGGACTTTGTTCAAGTCTAGGAAACTTGAAAATAATATGAAAGGAAAAGTAACGGAGCACCTAGCAGAACTTTTGAAATGTTTGTGGAATTTTGAAAGTCCTGTTAATAAGTGTAAAGGCTTCAAGGAAACAGTGTTGAAATATGGTGAACAATATAGAGGAGCATTACAACAGGATGCTCAAGAATTTTTATTATGGCTTCTTAACCATCTCCATGAAGATCTCTGCAAAAATGCAAATTGGAGTTATTCAAAATCATCACTAATAAAGGTAAGTTAAGCTTTCAGATTATCACTTGGCTACAGAGGCAGGGGGCAGAGGGGGCTATAGTCCCCCTTTTTTATATTTGGTATAAAAACTTACAATAACAAATTACCTAAAACAGTACATATGAACTACTAAACTACATTACAAGGACAGAACCCAGGAGGAGCAATATAACATGACTGCCCCCTGGGATATGACATGTATCTAAATATAACTATAACACTACATAAATAAAACTATAACACTACATATATGATACTAGATTATAATAATACATACATAGTGAAATAAAACATATATATATCTATATATATGGTAAATACTTAAGTCCGTTTCACATTAGACGCCATTGGAAAATATGTTAAAATGTTTGGTGTTTATACCTTATATGTAATTAGTCCCCCTTTAAATTATACTTAAAATAATGCAAAGGTAAATGCTTCTTTTGACCTTTTGCATGTTTAGTCCCACAATCTGAAATATGCTCTGCAAGCCCTGCTTGTCTTAAGATGTATAATACAATGTGGTCTCAGATTTCCAGAGGAATACATGTCATACCATACCGGGACCATACCTTTGTTCTGGATGCTCCACAGTTGCAAAATAGATGTGCAATGAGAAACTGCACTTCTTGCAATATCAATCTTGCACTGTAGATGCAGGTTGAATTGCAAGCAAAAAAGTCTCTGTTAAAGGAATACTCGGGTCTAGGCACATTAAGGCGGCTTCAGTTCATAAAATTTAATCACAAAGTGTGCTTTGCCAAAATATAACTCCTCCACCAAAATATATCCTGCTTTACCTTGGGGTGATTTGTCCTCCCCCTGGGAGGCTACCATTGAACATACAGAGAGGCTCTGAGAATGTCTGTAAATTTTCAATTCAAACAATTTTCTCAATCTTTCTCTGGAAGGGCTTATAGCCATGAGATGACTAGAGGCCAGAGACACTTTTGCAATCTTGATCAGACTGTGCCTCTCTGTCAGCCAAAAGACCCCCTAGACGTTGGTAATCATAATGCTGTAGTACATCCAGTCAGTCAGCTCTTCACATATATCACTAATGAATTATTCCTGGTTTTTTGTATTAAACAATTGAAATGTGTAGAGGTAGCAGAAGGAAAGGCCAGGTGTCATGTGTTTTTTATTGTTTTACTTTCTAATCATTGTTTTACAAATATCCCAAGTATAAAGGACTGCATTACATATGTCTCTAGCCTCTAATTGTACCAAAATAGATTATGTCCCCCTCCCATTTTTATTTCCTATGTTTTGATGATCTTTGGTAGTGACATAACTTCATCTCTTCCCTAACCATGTAAAGGATTTAAAGTTACTTATGGATCCTTTGATGACCAATATTGGAAATTTCTTAAGAAACTCAAAGTTACATTCAAAAAGGCGCTTATTCTTTTTAAATTGTTTTGTTTTTGTTTTGTATAAAGGAAATCCCATTAAACTGTGTCGCAAGCTTCGAGACTGTGGGAGATATTGTTCTTGTGACGTCAGGAAATACACTACATTGTTCACCGCAATTATGAGTTTCAATAGTTGCTAAAGAACCGGAGAAGGACGGATTTTAGTCAACAATGTAATGGAATTTGATATTAGAAAGCGGGTGATAAAACCAAGTACACAGCAAATAAATCACGCCCGATCTTTTGCTATTTGCCCCGGGGATTTCTGCTCCAATATGGGAAATTTTTTGCTATTTGCGTTTAGTGTAACAGCATCACAACTTAGTTCAGATTTCGCATTTCAGACGCAAATTTGTCGTTCCCATTTTTCATCCAGAAGTTCGAAATCAAACCGTAACTCGTCGAAACGTTCGCCGAATCAGACCTGTTCCGATATTTTGATTTTTTTCGAATTGGGAATCAGAGCACCATCAATTAGCACAAAATCTAAAAGTAAAACCATTTCTTCGACACTTTTTTCCCAGTATAATAATCTGAAATGATGAAAACGTAAGAGTTGCACATCACTAACGAAACAATATTTGAAAAATCTTAATGCTTTGTTAATCTTAATGTTAATGGTTTCGCCGGAAAGTTTTAAAAATTTCACTGTAATTACCTAGTCAGAGAGATTTCACCACAAAATATCCATTATGTTATGTTAGTTACTATAGTATAACAAAGCACCTTTTTTAACGGATCCGTATTCTTTTTAACCACAATCTATAATGCTGTTTTATTCCATCTGAAGCATAATCAATAAACCATATAATCTTGTGTAAAAGCTAATTGGCAGACGTAGCTTACTGTGTTAATTTTGCTCCTGTAAACAAGGAATATCGCGTCCTTGCTTTGAGTACGTAGAAATGTATAATTTTCTGTTTCTGCAAAAAAGTTGATCAAAAATTTTGGATAAACCGAATTCTTGTTAATACGTTTTGGAGGATTGGTGTCGCCAAGCACAATTTTTAGTTTCTGATGTCACTGAGGAGAAACTTGCTTATTTTCTTAATCAACTTTTTAGTCTAGCTTCCCAGCAACACAAAAATATAATTGTCCATGGTTCTGGTTCATGAGAATATTCTGTCGATTAGAAGTCCATGAAAGTAAAACGCCTGCAAATTACATCATCACTTCAAAAGGTTGCCGATTCAGCAAAACGCTTACACCAGAATAATAAAGCTTTTCAATATCGCCGGAAAGGAATGTAATGAATTGAATCGAATAAAATTCGCTTGAAATATAACGTGGCTTCCTTCGTTACCTGGCAATCAAATAAAATTTCACCGACAGCATACCTTGTGATCTGTTGTCAAATTCTCTTCAAGGTCTAATTCGATAAATTTTTAGCCTGTCCATAAATTTTGGGGTATCATTTTTAAAAGAAATGTAATATGTTTTCATTCACTTTATTGAGTTGAGTGATGTTTGCAAATTGAAATGAAATTAAAGAGTATTCAGGGGTATTCAAGCACTTTCGATTCTTGCCTCATTTCATGTTTTATTTTATTTTTGGGGTAAAGTTTTTGGAAAATTTATTGATTTTATGTTTTCATATTTCAGAATAGCACACTCCTTTCTCTGTCTATTGAAGCTACCCCCCTCGCCACCCCGGCATTAGAAATACAATGTAAACCTATAGATTCTCATAGAAGTGTTTATTGGAACACATAAGTCTTTGACTGCGGCTCAGCCACAGACAAAAGACCCTGCTATATGGCCATTGGTTTTAGTCAGCGATATGTATGTATCACATATATCGCTCCTCCAAAGCCTGCGGTTTCTGGGCCCAGGGGAGTCACTCAATCTTTTTATATATGGTAAGGTCTATCCACAATTATCAAAATTCTCCTCAAAGTATGAAAACAAATTTCACTGACTCAAAACTATCAGCTAAAAAGGTAAAAGAAGGTATCTTGTTAAATGAGGTACCTAAAAGTAGCAGATCACACGTCTTACCCATAATTATTGGATGGACGGATGATAAAATTTCAAGTGACCTCTCTGGGTTTCTGGGCGTAATGGTTTTAAGTGAGTGGCAGATGTGGGATATCTTTGTGATCCCAACAGTGGGTGATTACACTGGCAGCATAAGGACCGAAGTGTATAACGTAAATAATTTATTAGTGTCGTTTAGAATTTTTCGCTATTACTAATATTCCGAATGTTTTTCCTCTGTAGAGAAAGAAGCTCTGCACGGATGAAGAAGAGGCTGCACGTACGCTAGCTGTGCACGCCCAGCAAAACAGAAGTTTCATTAGAAACATATTTCAGGCCCAGTACAAATCATCCATAGTTTGTTCTAACTGTAATAAATGTTCAAGCACTTTTGATCCTTACCTCTGCATATCATTGTCGATTCCTCAAAAGGACGTTAAACCTATGTATGTTACGATGCTCTTCTCATCTACGAAAAAGTGCCCGTTAAAGTTTGGGGTAAGTGTACCATACAGTGGAACGATACGGGATTTACGACGAATTCTTTCGAAAGTCGTCGAAGTATCGGAGGAACGATTAATTATTGCATTAGTGTACGAAGATGGAGATCAGTGTTCGTTGCATGACGAAAGTATGATCGAAGCCATACCGGAACTAGATGACTGTTTATTTGCAATTGAAGCCCCTTCTCTGGATGCCGTAAAATCGCTATCAGAAACGCCAGTAAGAAACAGGTCGTTGCAAGAAAAGGCCTCCGAGGTGGTCAAACAACCGGAAAGAAAATGCGCAGTTGACGGTTTAGCTGCGAGTTTCAACCAACGTATGCAGTTGTCACTTGCAAAAGAAGAAAACAACACGATAGTTGTCGTTGTCACCAATGTAGAAGTTAAGGGAAAGCGCTCACGGAGGTGAGAATTTTTTATCGATGCTATTAGTGCTCATATCTGGCCATCCTTTGCTGTATTAGTGTTACTACCCCATTTTTTGCTTCTGTTGTTACTATTTTTCTTATTATTATTGGTATTTTTTCTATTCGTATCATATATTACGTGTTTTGCTATAGGAACAAAACTTGGACCAGCCCATAGCTACTACTTTTTTAATATTCACGAGTTTTTATTTTTTTTTCTTGATCTTTTCTTTTTATCATTATAATTTTAACAGTGTTATTTTGTGAAAATAGGCTAGCCAGATACAAAATATCTATGTGATAGAGAGATTTGTAATTGTAGTTTTAACTGGAATTCAAAATTAATAGTTTCCGTTATTATCACATTTGCTGTGGAAATAAACCATTGATTATTGAAATTTTGCAATATACAAAGTAGTAATTGATTGTAGCTAAATTTAACTGAAAAGATTACAAATTATTATGATTCTTATTATGCTTATGGAGAAAATATTTTCTATGTGAGAAAGCATACCGATGTAGGCCACAAAGAACAGGGAGATTTGTTTTTTATTTTCTGAATGATTAATGAAATTTTTCCAAAAAGTGGCAGAACATTCATTAATGATTACGATAAATGACTGGTAAATTTAATTTTCCGAATGACTGTTAATCACTTCTATTACGGTTTCTTTCCATTTGTAGATTTGGATTTCCGATCACTTTAAGAGTTTCTAAGGATGTGACTTTTAAAGAATTACAAATTCTTATCAGAAGAGAAATGCAAGTAGAGATCAGAAATTGCATCAACCAAGAGGTATGTAATGCTTTTTCATGGTCCATTTTATTTTTTTGCTATGATGATGATTCTATTATCCTATTTTTGCCACGGGTAAAATGGTTCCAGGAATTCATATCTCTTTGTTAAGGCCGATTTCCATTTGACGTTTTTTGTGCGCGCGGGCGTAGCGCCAAAATCTGAGCATGCGTAGCTAAGTGCTGCTGTCAAGTGGCTGAGCGCACAAAAAAGTTGAGACCCTATCAACTTTCTGGCGCTTACAGTGGACGCAAAATTGAGACCACTTGATTTTAACTACGCATGCTCAAAATTGGGCGCTACGCCCGCGCGCACAAAAAATGTCAAATGGAAATCGGCCTTTAGTTGATCAAGATTTCCGTTATCAAAGCCACTACCAAGATATATTCAGATAGCCGTTACAGGCACAATTTAGCTTTAAGCTGTGTTGTGATATTTCCATCTTTGCTTTTTATACATTTCTGTCATTAGTTCTTAAGAGTTTCGCGATATTGTTTTTCGCTTCTTTTAATTTTCTATTCTTGTTAATCAAAGGCAAGGAACTGGAAACTGGTTCTTGGAATTCGAGTTGTTGGGGGAATTATACACAACGAGTACCTGAAAGAATCCGAGGCCCATCCTCTAAGGCAGCCAACAGTTGAAAGGTATCGTCAATTCATTTGCCATAGCATATCTTTCTTTTCGGCCCGACCATTGTGAAGAATAATAAATGGTCAATTCATTCATTTTGTTTGACATATTTTAGAAGGGTTGCCCTTCTAACAAATCAATTCATTGAGTTTAACCCAAATTCATAAACCCCATTACAATTATTCTAGGAAATTATCACGAAAAACAAAATCAATTTAATTATCAATTTTAATTTAAATGATGATTAAGCTATAAGCGAAGAAAATTAGGGAAGATAATAACAATAAACGTGGTGACCTTTTTATGAAAATGGAAGACAATTGGAAATTGTATTGGGAGGCCTTAGAGAGAACGTTTCTCAGAATGAGATGGACAAGATTGTTAATAGTTATACTTTTCCGAAGTCTATTTTAAGTTTTGTACCACCGAAAGATTATTTGAAAGTCTTTTTTTATGTCAAATCTGTTTATGAAAATTAATGTGCAACGAAGGGGATTCCAAGTTGCGGAAAGGGAATGTGGCTGTGGAGGAGACATATTAGGTTGAAAAGAAACTGTTTTTTGGTAGGCAAACAATGCTATTAGAGATAAAAAATTTGTAAAGAATCTGTGGGAAAATGTTAGCTACACAGTATCCTTTATTGAAAATTAGAAAAAAGGAAATGGATTACTTTTTCGTGTTTCTGTTTGAATAGGTGTTTTGCGAGTGTTTTGATGTCACAAAGGCATTAATCCATTCCAAAGATGATAACTGAACGTATTCCCAAAGTACCTTTTGTCGTACCAAGCTCTGCTTTTCCATTTTTGAAATACCGCCCTTTTATTAACTATCTGGAATTAAATGACGGCGGCTCTCTTTGTATATCGGAACTTCAAGGGATGATAATATACCATAAAGATACTTCTATGGAATATACACAGAGCTGCACCTAGTAATTCTCATACACAGAGTGCAAATGGCACCCCCTGACTTGACCCAGAGTTCAAGACTATGTACAATAAATTAAACTTAGCTCCTTGTTGCACTTTATATTTGAAAACAACTTTGCATATTCTGTTTTTTCAGATCTTTCTGTTTGCTCAACCTTTTAAATGTTTGACATATGCATTCGGATTAAAGGTTCTTACAACGTGTCCATAAGCAAAACCTTTGGATATTTGTATTTAAATCGTACATGTTTAGCAGTTTACTAATTCGTAACTGGTCTGTTTTTGTAGCTATCATTCAAATTACATCAAATATTTGTTGCTTTTACAGGGGCGTCATCACAAATTTAACAGCAGGACCCTCTCATGTTTCGCTTGTTGCCGAATGGGAACCAGAGAGCCAGCACTGGTAGGACCACTTTATCATTTTATTCCACAATCCTTAACCGAATTTATTGAGACCAGTATCCTTTGATGTATTTCTACAATGTTTTTTATAGAAAATGTTTTTATTTCTAACTAAAATGACATTTAATGTAATGTCCTCCCCTCATGATAAAACATTGTCTTAAAACATTATCTTACGAAAATTACATCAAAAACATTGCTCTGTTGGGGAAGGTCCGAAAAATCAATACAGTATCACAATTTTTGTGAACGATTATAGGTTTCATGGTCAAAGATTTGTGAAAAGCTACAACCATAAATCATATATCTGTATTCATTGAGAAGAACTTAATAGAATTACCAAATTCCTTGTCAGAAAATTTGTAAGCTAGGATAGACGTCGTGCGAGGTCAGTTTGGTCCTAGGACATGTTTCTACCTTTAGAGAAAAGAACACTGTACAATTAACTATAGGCATGAAGCCAAAGATTTAGCAAAATGTGTTAGGAATCTCTGTGTAACGTTCAACATTTTATTCCATTTCAAAGCCAAAAATTTGTTTAAACATCGGTATCGCTCTTGCGAATCTTTATTCTACATTAGGAGGCTGTATGTCCTGTGCCATGAGAACGAGGTCATGGCGGCTAGCCAGCCGACTAAGAATGTTCGGTTGGCGGCTGAGGTCAGGTTGCCGCCTCGCTATTGATTTGTGAATTCTTTACGACTCCGCTTTCTAAAGTATCGCGATAGTGGCATTTAAACAAAGGGAAGAAACTGTTGGTTTCATTCACCAAAATGGCCCCAAGTTGTTGATAATTATTTCCCACTTGGACGGAGTGAGTGACTTCTCTCACGCTCTCTACCCTTCAAATGCACCTGTAAACGCGTAACGCCCACTTCGAAACTGTGGTCTTTGGAAAAAATCGTAAACTCGAAATTATTCTTGTTGACGTCAAAAGGAATGTTTAGAGGCGGCGTTTGCAAATTCCTATTATTTACGGAATCAACTAAACTAGTGCTTGGAGTCATGGCTAAAAGGGTTTTTAAAGTAATACTGCCCTGTCCTGTTTGCGCTGATCGTGCGTGCAGAAATCCTTCCAGTGGTCCTCGGGTTACTTTCATTTCCAAACATATCATTAATTTTATCCAAATAGAAGCTTACTAACATAAACACCTCATCCGTTAAAGCTTACATACCGGCTTAACTAGCCATACTTAACAAAGTGAATCGAGTTGCCATAAGGTCCGAGTTCCTTGAGCTGCACCGCATTGTCTGGCCTTTTCTCGACCAAAGTTCGTTCGGTCGTAGGTTTTTCATCGATATAAGAAACACGATGGATTTTCGATGCACATTGCAGGCTATTGTAAAGACACCTCCATATCGGATACGTGCCTAGAAATTTGTTATTCGAAACTTTTCTGGTTCGTTTAAAATGATGCAGTAGATCATGGTTGTCAAAACTAGTTTTAATGTAGTTGACTTGTTCAGAGCATGTCGCGAAAGTCAATGTCACAAATCGTTGTAAGAGCATGAAACTGCGTTGCACAACACAAAACTTACAGCTGAACTATTTTGCCATGTTTTAAGCCCCGGTCAAACGTATCCAACATTTCGCCCAATATTTCATCCAACATTTCCATCACCGTGCATCGCCTGCGCAGCGACAAGTTTACAGCACTAGTTTACAGATGATAAAAAGGCGCGTAAAACAAAAGTGAATAATGATAGCTGATTTCTAAAACAACACGTTGAAACGTAAAGCTTCTCGTTAGGCCCAAGCCTAAATCTAGATCGCCATCGCTGCTGTGACTCTCCACGTCTGTGCTACGCTCATCCTAATCCGACACCCTTTCCCCAGCTATTAATTGTTAGATTTCATTCTGCGCTTTGCTTTTGCTTTTCATTTTTCACTCGATAACTTTAAAAAAGGTGCTCACAAATCACTCTGGATTCACCTCGGCTCAAATGACAATAAAGAAGTTTGAATCATGCGCATGCCTAGAAAATAAAATGTTGGGTGAAATGTCGGATGGAGTGGTCAAACGCATCCAACATTACATCCAACATTGGAAAACAAAATTTGTTTTTGACCGTGATCAAACTTCATCTAACATCAGTTTGCTAATGTTGGGTGACCCAACATGTGTGGTCAAATGCATCCAACATTACATCCAACATTGGTTTTCTGCATGTTGGATGAAATTTTGGATGCGTTTGACCGGGGCTTTATAGATTATGAATATAGATTATGATTGTTTCCTTGTTAAGGTCGAAACACAGTTGCGTGAGCCAATTCGCTACTATCTTGGTGTTTTTTTGTAAAGAAAACAGTACACAGTCAAACTTGTCTGAAAGTGTAGAAAACAGCCTAATTTCGTTGAATAAAAGATAGCGTAATTTTCTGTTCGTCTGTTACTTTTAAGTGTTGTATTAATGTTATTGTTGATGCGTACTGTGTTTTACTTTAGAAACTGCTTTTCAAAAGACAACGTGCAAGCTATTATAATCTTCTTGAGGCTGGTTATTAAAAGCTTTCAATTTTTCTATAAACGTTTATTTAAGAAAATTATCATCGGATCTCCAACTGAATCCTGTCTGCCTTTACTGAGATAGATTTAATTGAGTTATTCAAAGCTTGCTTTAAGAAAAAACTGTTTAGTCTTGGCGTCTGTTAATTTGCAAGCATTCTTTTAATTGTTTTTGTTTAAGCTTAAAAGGTGCCTTTATTCTGGCAAACCATGTATAATAAAAGCTTCTAAGACTTTCTAGATAAAAATGGTGTTGCAAATCTATTTTGACAAACCTCTGGGTGTTTTTAGATTTTTTATTTTGCACATCCACCAGATATTTAGTCTTTTTATTCATATAGTCTCTAAAAGAAATATTCTCGTTGCTCAGGTGTCTTGCTGTGTTTGGGTTAGGCTTGTCTGAGGAAGATATCAGCGTTAAGCAAACAGAAGAGGAGTTCAGTATGATGCAGAGTTTCTCTTTAAAGGACTGCCTTGAGCTGCACACAAAAGAAGAAGAGGTTGGTAGTAAAAGGCCTTGCTATAAAAACAGTTCGTGCGTATCTTACATTTACCCCAAGGACGGATTTAAGCGACGGAGATTGTGGGGTGGGGTGCTAGATAATGATTGGATTTTGGCGTCACTGGAAAATGATTTGTGATGTCATGAAGCCCTTCTCGAACTGGAAGTTGACTGAAAGTCTGTTGCTCTCTTAACGCTATCATTCTTCGTTCCTTTCATGATATATCTAACTCATTCAACCGTGTTTAAGCCCAAAAGACATCAAATTATTCACATTTCCATATAGATTTTCGACAGTCATTTTGCTTCTTCCTATGATCCCTGTCTTTCCTATGTTTTTTTATTATTTTGATTGTCTCTCTACAGTTGCTTTATGAAGATTGCTGGAAGTGCCCTAACTGCAAAACTGACGTGAACAGGACCACCAAGGTGCTGTCTCTCTGGACTCTACCAGATGTGCTAGTCTTCCACTTAAAAAGGTTTCAGCAAGTACGTGTTCTGTTTCTTTTGATCCTTCCTTCATTTTCTATTTCTAAGATAACATATTAAGACCTTCTGGATAACAAAAAGGAGGACAATTTGTCACGTTTCTCTTCTTATGAACTGTGAATGTCTATCAAGACAATCAGCAAAATTTCTTCTCTAGCCAATTTCTTTATGTTAGCAAAACACTGGTTTGCTGACATCGTTTTCATATCAGTTTTGGAAAACGTGTAAGTGATGGTTTTAAAGTTCTTCACACACAGCAGTTTTAAAGGATTAATTGTATTTTATCTCCTAAAGGTAACCAGATACATTATCCAATATTTGTCAAACCTGTTGCGTAAATAATTGTTGATTTTGTATTTTGTAACCACTCTGGGATCATAATTGGAACCTGCCATGTCTGTTTCTAGGCAAATCAATGGAAAGGCAAGATCTCTGCAGATGTACAGTTTCCACTTCATGGCCTTGACATGAGCTATCATTTGGCAAAGCGGTCGAAAGTTTCCAATGTCGATAAGAAAAACCTGATTTCAAAGGCTCAAACGTACAATACACCACTCGAGATAGATGAGTGTGTTTACGATCTGTTCTGCGTTTGCAACCACATAGGACCGTATATTACCAGTGGCCACTATACCGCCAACTGTAAAAACTCTGCAAATGGATCCTGGTATTGCTATGATGATACAGCTGTGTATGAGATTGGGGAGGAGCAAGTTTGCACCAGAAGTGCATACATGTTGTTCTATCAAAAACGCTCTGCTGTATCGAAGTCGGCCTCTTCGCACAGCCTCTCTTCCTTGTGTAGCCATTGGTCACAGTTTCTAAGCAATGCAGCTATGTTAGATGGTGAGACTGAGCGATAGTTTGCTAAAGGTAAGAAATTTCCCTTTCTCTGCTATGTATTAATATCCATTTTGATTTGATTGCAGATAAAAAATGCTGAATTTTTTTATAGGATAGGAAATTAAAGAAGAGCATTATAAAACATTATATCATACACAATGAAAAAGTGATGGTCTGATACTTTCATTATGAACGTATTTAAAGTATTTAAAATGACAGTAATCTTGTTGCTTCTTCAAAACGTTCCCAAAGTCAAATGATTGTTGGTACCAAAACTGCGATGTTCCTCAAGGGTGCGCTCATGCAGTTTAAAACTTCCGTTTTCGCTTATAACAGTTCGTTGTTTTTTCTTTTCTAGTTTCGATCATTGTGATAATTTTGGCTGCACGTTGTTTTTCGGCCAAAGCAAGGGTTTTTCAAGACTTGGGAGAAATCTTACAATTCATGTAATGATGTTTGAAATCTACCCAGTTAACCTTAAATGTTCACGTTTTGTAAGAACCAAATGAATTTTTTGTGTCATCAACACATATTTAAGATGATAACAGTAAGACAAATCTTCCACTCTCTAAAAAATTGTTTCGTTTGGAAATTTTCTTAGTATTTCAACTTTCCTCATTAAGCAGCCATTCATCTTTGACGACAATACTTTTGAATAAATAACACTGGCCCAAAAATTTCATTTTTTAGATAGTTCATTAGTACGTCGAAAAGGTTTAAGAATTCTTACTTTTTAACTTATAATAAAAAACATTGAATTTTGCATCTCCAGTGAATCTTTTTTTATATAAATTTCTAATTTGTAGTAAGCCTTCGTAAATGATACTACCCAACATGGCTGCTCCATTCGAGTTTTGCAATTTTCTCAAAATGTATTCACGTTATTCGTATTATATCTGTAGAACGTATATAATTGAATTTAACCAATTAATACTGACAATTGTTTCACTAACATTCTAACACATACGTAAATAATAAACGAAAATATACAAGCATTTATTTAAAATGGTGTAACTGTGGGCGTTGATGGAAAACTAGATCAGAGAACGTACAAAAGAAAACGCTTCCATAAAGTTAACGCATCTTCTTAACGCGTGCATTTTTTATCCGTTGTGTTTCATCCTTCGTGGACCAAGATATTGCTATCACGCGACCAATTTCGCAATCAAGGCGCGATATTAGACAAAATCTGATCCCATCAACGGATTGTTTGCCGGAGCGTGTGTTTGCTTTTAGCTCAGTCATCGCCAAGCTGTAGCTTGCTTTTAACCCTTAAGGTAACGCAGTTGTGCACTGGTTTTGGAACAAAGTATTCCTCACTTTCTGTGACTGGTTTTCCACTTAATGCATGTTTTTATATCTGGCTGTTTGTACCTACTCCATGGGAGTTTTTTATGCCACAAGGGAAGGTTGAAGTCAAATACAGTCAGAGGTAGCTTCTCTCTAAATCATCTCGATTACATGAACTGTTGTTGGTGTCGCCAGAATTTGTAAAAATTGACCAGGGATACAATTTCGGTAATTTATAATGATAATAATGATAATACTGTTTTTCTAATACTTGGTTATAATTTCGGCAACAGCACTGCTGTTATCAATAAGAACTTTGTTATAAGCATGAATGATCTAAGACAATGAAAACTTAGTAAGGAATTGAATAGTTGCAGATTCAAAATTTTTACCTCGAGTTTTCGTTCCCTTGCACGATTAATCTCAATTTGGATTTGGCTAAAAATTTCAAAAGCTCTTTGATTTATGCCGTAAGGTTCAGGCATTAAGGCAATCAAGTTGGGTTTGTGACTACTTTTAGCTAGCAAATACACAACGTTCTCTTGAAGTGATCGCATTGAATTTATATTAATACATTTTGGTCGTAAATAACCTGAAGTTGTAATTTTATCGTAGAATTTTGGTATTGAGATGTAGTTGTAGGCAATTGTATTTATGAAAATGGTGTAATTTTTTAGCATTATGTACAGCTTTTGTATGGTTTTTCCAAACTTTTGAATTGGGTGGGTTTCTCTTTTAAATGCATTGTATTTCATAAGTCAATTATATATGCTCTTTTTATGTTTATGAATGTAACATTAAATGAAAAGAAACACATTTGTTTTCATCAAATAAAACTATATACTTCAAAAGGGTGCGATGGTTATAAATAGTCGGTTGAAAAGAAACAACGCCTTAATGACGACCATAACAATTCAGAAATGTTGATGATTTTTGAAGTGCTCCTTTACATTTTTACAATCTGAAATTTTGAACAATCTCAAAGTTGCGATTTTTGTTATCAAAGTTCTATCATTGTTCTTCGGAAAGTTTTTTGTTTCCTAGATTAAGAATATATTGAAAATAGTGCTATGAGTATCATGGGATATATTTTATATTTTATGTCATTAATTTTCTCATTGCATGGAGTTCATAATTAATGTTCTCATTACATGGAGTTCATAATTAATTTATGGCTCGTGGTCGACAGAGTATTGTGTTTCGGGATATGTAGTTATTCCTCACACTTATTCCTCACATGAAACATAGTATGTATAACGTAAAGCTTTGAAACTTTAGATTTAAAGCCGTAATTACAAGCTCAAAGCACACCTAAGCACTGCTAAAGATAAGGAAAGGAATTCATTGTAGCCTTGGGCAAATTAACTAAACTTTATTAGTATGCCAAATCTTTCGCTTAGACTGTGATCTGAAAGTACGCACATTAATAAAAGACACTTAAAAATGAAGTATATGGTAGGTGATCCTACTTCAGTTCGGCTAGCAGTTCCAATTTGAACGGTTTTGATAGGTTCCGTGTAAACTGACGGTACTCATTTTAGTACGGTGCAGAATGGAACCGGCCTCTTGTTAGCCTGATAGCCAGACCTCGATTTCAGAGGAAATAGGGGTCTGGTTTTCAGGCTAGTCTCTTGTAAACGGATTCTTGATTACTGATTCAAAGAAACTACTTCAAAAGATTTTGGATAGAAAAGCAACAATGTTATTTCACAACATTGAACGAAAATGTAATTATGTCAACAAAGTCATACCAAAAGAAGAGATAGCAACATTAAAAATAAATGTCTGGCGAAAGCAATACAGACTAGCATTACAAGGTAACAAGACCATACAACAGTGATTTGTCCTCTTGCTAAAATTTAATTCCTTGTCGTCCACGAAATCAGAACTGTTTTGCACAGGAAGAAATGCATTTTTATCAAATAAACTTTGTAAGACAGAAAAGGATTTTGGAAGCTAACTTTCAAAGAATTGTCGTGGAGTTATAGCAATTTCCTATAGAAACGTCATTAGATGTAATTTATGTTTGATTTCATCAAACTAAATTGATTTCATCATTTGATTTCATCAAAAGTTTTCGAGACAAAATGCAATTTTTGTAATTTTCAATTTTTTGCTGACCATGAAAATTCGAATTCCCTACCCCCGAGTCCCCCGAATCAAATTTGGATTAGTTATTCTATCATTTATCCTTTGAAAGCATGCATTCGGCACTGAATCGGGGTAGTGGAAAAAGAGGAAATATAAACTTTCCTTGAAAAGTCTCAACTATTTTTGTCCGACATTATTGTATTAAATTTTTATTTCCTAACGCGTTTTAGCCCCATGACTGGCATTTCAATCGTTGTCACTTCTTCTTTATCGGCGTAAAGGTTCAAATCTAAATTTTTCGAACTATTCGACATCATTGTGTTTATACAGCGGACGGCCGCATTCCGCATGTCCGCGCGGAATCTAGAGTCTGTCGCATACATACGGCGCTTAGTCAGGATCGTTGGCCAGTCTGCTTTTACGGGGAGATCTATCGTTGCATGGTAAAAATGCGGACTGATGAACGTAAGAAATCGGGTAGCCTTTGGTTGCCCTCGCGTTGCTTGGGTATTTTTGTACGGTAGAAATATTTCCTCGTAGTTTTTTCGCGGATGGCAATGAATCATTACTAAACGGACTTGCAGTATGTTTGCAGCTGCCATCAGTACGTATTGTCTCCCAAATGTTGTTTCAAGTCTTAGCTGCTGGATGAATGTCTCGTAATCCGGGATTCCCGAATCTTTGTCTATCAAAGTTTTGTAATACCACGGGTTCCGCTGGATTTCGTCGACAACTCTCGCGCGCATGGATTTCGTCACGTCAAAATTGACGTATCCCATGCTATCTTGAACAAACTGTAAACAATCGAATAAATGATTGCTGTCTTGAAAATTATTGACTTCTTCTAATCCAAGCTGAACGGCCAACCACCGAACAAATGTCTTGCTTTCTTCCAGTACTCGTGTTGGCACGACAAGAGCCCTCGTGCCGTCAACCGCGCCTCTTCTCGCGTAATTAAGACGCTTGAACTTCTTTCCTTGGCCCTTGATGCACGCTTTGACAGTCTCGAACATTACATTGCCGTCGCGAATGTTATTACGAAGCAGGAGAATGCAGAACTGGAAATCCTTGAATCCAGGCATCCCTCCGTAGTACTCGGATGTGGATCCGAGTAAATCCGTCATATCGTTGCTCCCGAATAACTGCCGCCCGCACATCCACAGAACGCCGTTTGATGATAACAGGGTAATGCACAATACAATAAATGAGTTGCATAACATTAGACCGTAGAGGAACAATGCAGGTGACAAGTTGCAACCAACGTCGTCAAAGTCAACCCCTATACCTTCTGTTTCGAAATAGCATTCAAAATTGACAGGAAAGCTCCATATGAAGTATATTGTGGTGAATACAGAGACCGTACTGCCTAAACCGGCGACTAGAAGGACCAATGTCTTAACTTTGTAGGTAGTCAAGAGATAGCTTTGTTCTGTCATCAGATACAGTAGTTTGTTATGCAGGATATCGATTTTGTCTTTGTTATGCGAATCAAATGTGAGCTCAGAAGCCATCTGAAACGTGTTCGGGTTTCTGTAGTATTTTGGTTTTACAGTGCACATCTCTTTGAAGATTGAGTAAAACGCGTCGAATTTCGAAAAGATAGCTGGATGCCTCAGCCAAGCGCTATGAATGCAGCTCAGCAAGGCCCATTCGACAAACAAAGCATACGGGTAATGGACCAGGAATTTGCCAGTGAAAGAATACGCACACTTCGAATTGAGATATTTGATCTAGAAAGAACAAATTCGTAGCTTAAAACTGTTGCGAAGCCTCTTTATGTAGACGAGTCAATAATGTCATGCCTGATTTGTATGTTCGCTGTTTCGTTTAGCTTCAAGGTCGCTGACATAGAACAATAAACTGAGTTCTTGGCTCGTTTTGGTTTATTGTAAAGGTAATATGATACCACAATTCCTGATTCGTATCGTATTATCGTTATGCCTTGTTTGTACCATATTATCACAGCGTGTAGTTTGCATCGCATTATCGTTATACCAATTTGTATCGTAGTATCGTAATATCGGGTTGGTATCCTAATGTCGTAATGTCTAGTTGGTATCTTAATATTGTAATGTCTACTGGTCTTTTAATATCGTAATGTCTACTGGTATTTTAATATCGTTATGTCTAGTTGGTATCTTTATATCGTAATGTTAACTTGGTATCGTAACATTGCAACGCCTGGTGCCACTCACTGCAACAACCTATGCATCTATTATATAGAGTTCTGCCATATCCCTTGCTATTTAGAACTTAAAAAATTTTTAAATGGAAGAAAGCATTTTCCTTGCCCACAATGCTTCCTTTCGATATTATTCCAAACATGCATAGTCATAACTCACCACTGAGAAAATAGATGTCCTAGTGTAAAAAGTGCATGCTTTTTTTGTCAGGTCAAAAATCGAGGAAGGTGTGCCAAGAATGACATCAAATGTCCGTTTCAATGCGCACTTGCTACCATTTCGACCTGTCATTGTTATTTATTGTTGATTTCTGGCTAATCAGATTCAACTCGAACAAAATTGTGTCCAAAATGCTAAATTTATCAACAATGGATCTTGTAACAAAATCTTAGGCAGTTGAACCGCTTCTAAAAAATATTTCATTTTAACTTTCAGTTTCCTTTGCAGGGGCCTGCTTGTTTCGAAACTTTATCTAGGCAGAGCAAAATCTAAAATGAGAATAAACTGGCTTACAGTCTCATGTATTCACTGAGGTTGAATTAAAGACAATGACAAAAGATTGTGAAGTACCTGCGGCCAGGAGTATGTTTTTTCTTTCCCCAAACAGATAATGCCTTCGCCTTCAACCAAAGTAACATTGGCAAATGCAATCAGTGTGAAGAGAAACATCCCCATGTTCAAATATTCAATGATCAGATCCCACCATGGCTTAAAGAAATGTATTGAAGCCGAATCGCCACTCGTGTACAGCTCTGAAAGATCGAACATCCTGTCCAGAAGAATTAAATATCTTTTAGGCCCATAGTCTGTTAATCTAGGCTGAGGTGATCTGCCTCGATTGCGAATTAATATGTTCAGAAAACTTTTAGACTGATACTTTGTATTTTTGACAAACTTGCGGAAGGCATAGCATTTAATAAACATAACATACATGAGAATATACAGAAATCGTCCACGGCAACCCACGTGCTTCATTAAATATTCAAAGCTGAAATCAATGCAGGGCCTCCGACGCAAGCTTAAAAAGCAAGGGCGAGCGATAATTACAAACTAGCAAAATATACTTTGCACCTAAGTATCTGTATTTCACAAAAGGTGGGGACGTGATGACTTGCTGCCTACGTGGAGTGTTGTCATAAGCTCAGGAACATTTAGCCCATAGCAGCTGAAACTCATCTGCATTTTCGTGTGCTTATTCCAATCACAAAAAAGAGCGTGTTTATAATCAAGCAAACGTTTGAATCTCCCTGAATTATCTAGTACTTGTCAATTTCTCAATGCTTTTGAAGCTTCACATATGACAGAAAAGCCGAAGAGCATGCAGACAATATGATCCAATCTTTGTTTTAGGGGTTGCCCAATCGAGAGAGGCACCGATTTAGATAGGGTACTCTTGACAATATATTCAGACAGCATGTTACTTTTAGACAGCATGTCTACTCTTTGTTCAGTCGACATTGCCGCATTTCTAATTCATATCACAGCATGCTCTCGGTATTTAGAAGCAGTGCATTAACTTTCCCTCTTAGAACCTTTCGCTCATTTCAGGAAAGGGGTTAATAGATATAAATTGATTTGAATTGACGCCCTTCTAAAGGGGGGGGGGCACTCGTTGGTGTTTTGTGCCCATTTGAGGATTTACTGTTTAATAGACATGTCAGTAAAAGTCAAAAGCCTCGCAAATATTATAACAAGTTCTATTTTCAGTGATCAATCAAGCTTTACGTTCTTCCCAATAAGAAAAAGGACCATGAATTTCAAAGCTATGTATTACGGAAGAGGGACAAAGCTGAAGAAAATTGTTGGAAGGAAGGAGAGTGATCAGATCCTCAGATTTGACGACCAAAATGGCGTTTCAAAGGGAAGTGGCGTTTCGAAGGTATGATTGTTGGCAACAATGGCCAAACTGCTCTCAGTGTAAGCTTGAGACATTCGAGAACACAAAAAACCGGGGAAATTGATGGTCGGTAATCGCGAATCGGGCTAAGAACGTAGCAGGAATTGCAGAATTTGGAGACCAATTGGGTACTTTCCTCTAACCTCAACCATCTCCCAGCTCCGTCATATCCAGTGCCGTCGTCAATCCAAAAAAATGGGGTGGACGAAAACAAATTTGTTAAATTTTTAATCTATTTTGTAATTTAGCAAAGTAATTTATCTGTTCTCTATCTTTTGGCAAGCAACTTTCTCAAGCAGCTTTTTCGTAACGGTGGCTCTTTTGCAAGTGCGAAAATCAAAATTGATCTGATCAGCCGACTTACCAACCCCCCAACCCCCCCTCCCCTCCCAAAAGGTTTTTCAACAGATTTCAAGAAACTAGAAATTGGACTTCTGGGAAAACTGGGAAAACATCACATGTCCACCCCAGTACACCCCGTGGCGACGCCATTGGTCATATCTAAGCTCCGCCATCTCTCATCCCCACCACATCTATGCTCTGGTGAAAACGCTAAAAACATAAAACTTCACCGTTGTTTATGGTTACAAAGTTGATCTTTGGGAAGAGAAAACTGCCATGATAGGAGTAATAGCTTACGATATACGGGAATGTTTCAGTAACATTAATGGCAACTAATGAAAAAAGTTATATTTGCAGCAAAGGGTCTGCATTAGAGACTTTGTTGTAAAATTCCACTTCAACATCACCGGGAAATTGCATATACAGTCTATATTTGTAGAATAGAACTTGGAAAATTCTCTACACTTGCCCCACTACTTCAAAAGCTCACTTTTTGACCAGGGGTTGATAACATTCATTAAAAAAAAGAATGGTGTATTTCATCTCTATTGGAAATCCATAACATAAAGCAAATTTAAGGAAAAAATACTAATAATCATACCTTTAATGACTTGAAAATACTTTGTTACTTTTCAGTTGGCGTCAGCGCCATCATCCGTCAGCTTTCCCGCCATCTGTTTAGCCTCTACATGACAATGAGATTTGTTTTTCCTCTACAGAAATGGCGATGAAACTCAAGAGAAAGAAGAAGGCATTTAGTATGGGGAAAATTGCTGTTATTTTCAAGGCATGTGGTTAAAAATATAAGCCTGAACAGAAAAATTATATTTTTTTATTTAATCAGTAGTTATCGGTTATAATATCTGCGCCTTTCTCTTTCATTTTCGCGATTTGATTTAAGTTTTATTTTGGTCAATATTCTCGGGTAAAAAACGAAATATCTGCTTTCAACATTGGCAAAACATGCGGTATCTTGATAAATTGTTGATTGATTGTGATTTTTAATGTCATGTTAATAAAACAGTCTTTCCACATGGACTTTCCAATTTTGGAAATTTGAAAACGCGGCACTCCCTAGAGTGAAGTGAAAAGCCAGTGGAATGGAATCCGACCTGAAATGTAGGAATAGTAATTAAACTTAATGACTAAACACAGTTGGATGGCTAACAAGCTTTATACTGCATTCAATGAGTTTTATGTGCTGTGAACTATACACTCTACCCAAATCAAATTCTTGTCCAAGGTAAGGAAGGATATTTGCGATGGTTTGCTGATAAGTGTAATGAATGAAATTCCAGTTGGAGGGAAAACGAGTTGTATTTGTATTTGTTGCTACCTAGCATCCGAAGGTAGTTTTTAGGACACTGAGAAGCTATGCTTATCGAGCAGTGTCCTGGTCCTTCCTCTCGATGTGACCACACCTTGTGATTCCTTTGCCTGGAATTACAGAGAGCTGGTGACTCTCCCCACTCTGGGTGAAGGTTGTCCTTTACTACAATATAAAGCTCTGTACTGGATATCTACTGGATCTCTTCTTGATCTTCTAGAATTATGGTTGTTTTTAATCTTTCATGGCATGCAAGTCATAGATTACTCATTATAGCATGACATCAAGAAAGGTTTAATGAACCAACATGAAGGGCAAGTTCAACAAAGAAATCCAGCATAACATATATGGTGTCACCTTGGGATCGGAGCCTTAATTTTTGTATTTGTATTTGTTTCTATCTAGCATCCGAAGGTAGTTTTTAGAATACTGAGAAACTTTTGATGTGACCACACCTCCTTTTTCCTATGCCTGGAATTACAGAGAGCTGGCAAGTCTCCTCACACTGAGTGAAAGTTTGGTCATACCAGGGACTTGAACTATGTAACCTTGGTTCTGTAGTCAGCACCTCTAACAACTGAGCCATCCTCGCATTTAATAATTGGTATGGTTTAGCTGCCTACCCCCGCGGCTCATGGAACATGCTAAGTATATGTTTGTATGCCTTGTTGGCATCAATTTCTATGTATGTAAAGGAGTTGCTTAGTTATTATTCAGTCATCTTGGTATATTGCTTAGCTAAGTATTAGTGCTGGGTGTTTTTGAAGGTGTTTGTAAGTTGTAATTTTAATTTGTTCTCCATAGGATTGTTGATGTTTGAACTAATCAAATATGGAAGAGGAGAATTTAGATAAAGTTAGGCCAGTGCTTCATATTTTTGTCATTGGGTTTCATCATCAACTTGGTGCTCAGGTGAATTATTGTTTTTGAATTATTTTTAACAGAATTTGTCTGCAGCCATGTTTCAATCTTGGTTGATGTAATTTGTAACAAGCAATGACTTTCTTATGTAAGTAGTCAAGGTTGTTTAGAGACAGGGTAGCTAACAGGGTATTGTAAAAGAAAATTCAACAGTTATATTTTGCAACTAAAACACTATGTGAGACTGCTGCAATATGCAATATTTTCTGTCCATTTTTTTTATTGTCCATCTTTGATTTTAGTTTCATAGTTCCATTGTTCGGATAACATTTAGCCTCACCAAATACTACATTAAATTATACTGAAATATGTGTTAGCATCATAAGTTGATGGTCAATAGTCTTATATTTTTTCACTAAAAAAATTATTGAATGGTTTATAAAACACCAAATATTTGCTTTCTTTCTTCATATTCAGGTGGAGTTTGTTTATCCCGAGTTTCAAGAGAGTAATCTTCCAAAAGGACTGCCTGTTCCTTGGCATCCTCTTCTTCACATTTCCTTACCAGATGGGGCTCATAACTTTGAAAATGGTAAGAAAAGTGCTGCTTAGATTTGTTAAGTTGGCATAAGGATAATGTTTAATGAACATGAGGCAAGGGAGATGATGAACATGAGGGGTAATGTTTGATTTGGTGATTAAGATAAAACCAAACACTCTTTCCATTTTCTCAGGAATGTGGAAACTGAAAGGCACTGGGTGCATGTGTCCTCTACAATTCTTCAGAAAGTATTTTGAACTTCCCCTTTAAGGGTTTCCTTTCATTTTTGAAAAATTGTCGTTTTCTAATAAACTGCTGATTTACTTCCTTATAAAATGTGAATTTGGCTCTAAATGCATGTTGTCAAGATACCTTTTTGAGGAAATAGTTAAACAGTAATGCCCTTGGCTTTTAGATATATATCCATGCCTGTACATATTCATTAATAAAACGGGGGGGGGGAGGGGGGGTCATGGCCCCATCACTATTTTGCAGAATAAAAGAACTTTTCAAATTTTTTTGTTACGGGTGTTAAATTTTCCCTTGCCTTCCCCCACTTTCCAACCGGTATCGAAGCCATGCTAGAAAGCGTTCCAGTTTTCAAAATGTTGGAAACCGACCCTTTTTGAAAACTAGTTCATAAAGTTATGAAGTTTGTTTTTTTATTAAATTAATACTGACTTTCTGGCCATTAGGGGCGAGTAATGCTAGGGAAGGTTCGAGAAGACATTTATTTTTCAAAAAATCGCTTTGAAAATTGCTATGTGGCACACCCTGTGAAGTTACATAAAATACAGGAAATATAAATAGGAAAACAACAAAATTAATGGTCTGACTTATCAAATAGTTATGACTGATTAGCTGTTGGTTATTTTCAACAAATTACAATAAATTTATAGATTGCAGATTTTGACCCCAACCCTGCCACTCCCATTTTACCACACCCTTATTTGCCGAATAACGGAATATTCATTAAATTTTAAACCGAATAACCAAATAGTAATATCTGAAGGTTTGGACAGCCCTAGCTTCGATGCAGGTTGGAATATGGGATGGCCAAGAAAGATTTTAACGATCATAACAAAAAAATTTTAAAAAGCTCTATTGTCTTGCAAATAAATGGGGGGCATGGCCCACTGCCCCCCTCTTCAGAGGCATTGAAAACTAGGGGTATTACATCTGTGAGGTACTGCATTGTAATATCATATTCAGTTTGGCAAAATGCTGATAAAACTAAATTACTTATTCATTGATATTTGCTAATTATTTTGCTGCCTGTCAGGGTTTGATAAATTGAGATTATGATAGGATTTTCTCAAATTGTAGCATTTTTAAACTACAATGTCCTTTATGAGTACAAACATAATTGGCAGAGATTATATACTGTAAATCCTCGAATTAGCCCCCTGGGGGCTTATTTATTTTTGATATTTTTGGATGGGTGCTAATTCGAGAGGGGGGCTTATATGAAGGGGTGCTTTATAAAATTATTGTAGACAATAAGCAGACATTATAAAAAGACCTTGTTTATCTTAGTAGGAATTTCTTTATGAGCATTTAATTAATTACTACCAAAAGTACCAATTTGTCATGGTAATTCAATAAAACGCCACAGGCAACCTCAGATGGCAAAACCCACCAATTTGAGGGGTCTAATTCGAGAATATATGGTAGCAGTGGGGCTTATTCGAAGGGGGGGCTTATTGACAATTTGTAGTTCTAGGGTGGGGCTTATTCGAGGGGGGGGGGCTTTTTCGAGGGGGGGAGCTTTTTCAAGGGGGGGGGGCAATTCGAGGATTTTTGGTATCTGTAAATAATAAATTCTGTATGTTTGAGAAGAATCAAGCAGCAATACAATGTACAAATTCTTTGTTTGTTTGAAAGGACTGTAGGAGCCGCTCTGTGGCAACAAGATACTAAATGCTTATGATGTGCTATGATCTTTTGGGTTCTGATATCTAAGGCTGAAATTTAACAGTTGAGCTACGTTATTATTCAGTGATTAGGAATACATAATGATTAATTGGCTTATAAAACCCACAGCTTTTATTTGTAGCCTGTATTTCTCTGATTTTTTGCATCACACTTTTTCATTTTGTTTCTCAAATTGTAAAAATCACACAAAATGTAGAGTGCCTTGGCTGAATTTTGCAAACAGTGCTCTGTGATGGAATTGCTGCATTTGCAGTTTCCAAAAACACAAGTATTTTAAGGTCAGATGGAGGTTAGTTTAGGATTTTATTTTTATTTAGAACAATTCACTACCAAGCACAAGCCTTTTGAGTTTATTCTTCTCTTTACAGATTTCACATTTTTCCAGTTACCTCAGATAAGCAATCAGAACAATGTGGAAACTAGCTCAGTGTTTGGTATTGCTTGCTTTCAACAGATTTCCAGCAGTGTAAGAAATAAAATCTTTGATCACGTCTTTTCTTTTGATAGTCTTTTGTTTTTGTGAACTTCATAACTTGAAGTCATAATTTTGTGAACTTTATAACATGTATAAATTGTACTTTTGGATCCTTTAGAAGTCTAAAGTGCATAAAAACAGGACTCTCTCTTCAGGCTTAAATCGAACTAAATTTTCTACAGTCTAGTTGAATTTTTGTTCTACGTGATCTGGAGAAATAACTAAAAACTAATTAGCAATCCTGTTCGAATGATTTCCGTTATGAATTGGCGGTATATTCAGGCCAAACTGTTGTTATGAATTAATTAAAAAGTGAAGATACAAAATAAAGCTTTGGAGATGCAAAATTATTGGCGTCCTGGCCATACACATCCTGAAATAAACATGAAATACAGTTGATTACAGAAATATAGAATATTAAACCACCTGTCGTGATATTAGTAAAAACTTACTTCACTTGCTCTGTTATCATCTTTTAGGGAAGCTATTATCAACTCTCTTTTACAAAAGCATTACAAAGCTGCTGCAATAAACTCTTGCAATTGCAAATTATTAATGCAGACTGACCACGAAGATAGAGTTTTACATACAATGCCCTTACAATACTCAAAAGCATTTTCAGACATTGTTTTGGTTTACTATCAGTAAAATAAATCTAACCAGGCTTCCTTTGAAATTGTTTAATAATCTCAGGCACTTCAGACCCAATTATTTATAATGGGAGAGGGCCAACAATGAGGCGAGCAACGTCTGAGGGATTTTCCTATTATCATGCTCTGGGACAGGCTGGCACCAAAATAAGGCCCCGGGCGACTTCGAAAGCGGGGCTAAACATCGAGGGCGAATGGATGAGTAAAAAATAGAGATCCACGATTTTTTTTGGCTCACAATTTATGTTTTTTACAGTCACTACTAGCTGTTACTATCTAAAATTAACGATGTATCAAAATAAATTTCACAAGCAAAGGGGCCCTGTAAAACTCCTCCTGATGGGGGTCCTTCGGGCTGCATCCAGGTAGCCTAGCCTAGCCGGGCATGTGTTTGTACTTTTGCAAGCTGAATGTTATCATGTCACGTGTCACGTCACGAGTATTTATAGCATGTAGCAATTTTTTATGACTTGAAAGCTCTCAGATATGCAGTTGCGATTAACCTACGTGCTCTAAAGTAGTTGCACCTAGAGGAGCTGCATGAACGGGTGGGGGCATATTCTCAGGACTGTTTAGGAAGATATGTTTTTGAAAGCCGAATTTCAAGGCGTTGCCCTTCAGTTATGCTTTTTATCTTGATGGGAAAAAGGCTTGTTTTAAGGGGCTCAAGCTCTGATTGATTTTTCGACGAGTCAATTTTGATAAAGCTGATCGCCTTGTTCAGCTTTGAAGTGCAATCTCTTCTACCTTGGTCTGATCTTTTACCTTGGTCTCTTTTTTGCAAGGGCTGTTTCCAGAGGTGGCTGACAGGGGCACAACATGCCAATCAGGAAAATTTGCTTAGGGATATCTTTTAGAGAAAAATTTTGTTTTGTGCTTTTAGTAAGCTTATTTCACAAACTTTGTAATCTTAATGTTTCAGACTGACAATCTTGTCGGGAAAGCTTGCACTGGTCAATTAAATCACTGGGAACTTGTGACATCTATGCTTTGCCAGTAGAGCAGAAGCTGTAACATACTATATCTTCTTTTCTAGGAACTTTTAGTGAAAAGTGCAGATGTTACTCGAACTTCGGTGCAGAAAAGCGTTGTCATTCTTTTGAGAATGGTAAGGGAACATTTGAAACTTTTATCAGCAATTAAATATTAATCTTATATTCGCTTTGTTAATGTTATGTTCCGAAAAGCTTTGTTGCAATTTTTCCTTCAACAGGTTATCAGGTTTTCAACAACATCAATCTATGCTAAATCTTCTCACTGAATTATTTATTGATTTTACTTGTTAGCAGAAATCTTCTCGTTCATATAGAATAAAAGCTCTGAAACTTATTGGTTTGGTAATTAGTTGGAATACAGTTTGCAATCCACTAATTTAAACGGTTTAAACAATTTATCATAAATGTTTCTATTCTGTGTTGTACTTTGTACCTTAGTTTCTTGTGGCAGATCCAATTTAATAAAGATTTCTGAGACTTCTGCAATTCAGACTTATGTATTTCTGATACTTATGATAGTTTGTACAATTAAAATAATATGTCTAGGTAGTAATTATCAACTTTCGTTACCATTTCAATAGCTCGTGTGAGTGCTATGGGAGAAACAAAAGCAACTGACTGACGTATTATTTTCCCTAGCCTCTGTTTGGATTTATACACGCCAAGCTCAGCCTCATTACTCAAGCGTACTTCAATGAAAAAGACTTTTCTCGGACAGGTATCTTGAAGGTGAGAGAACATTATATCTTTAGAAAAAGGTTGATGCGCTATTTATCGTTAAGCGGAATTTTGTTGGAGAGAGAAACAAATGAAAATCTTCAAGTGACTGCGATAGAGCATGCCCAGTAACTAGCAATCACTATTTCGCATTCTCTTTTGACTTGATGGCAGATAGAATTGTTTGTCTCTACAAGGAGACTGGTGACGTTGGGAAGTTCAATCCATGTTGAAAACGTTAATTGATTGTCTGACAGCCGTATTCTTTTTCAACACAAAATGTGACCAGTAAATAACGATAAATGGCTGTTATTTTAATCATATTAAAATAACTTCTCTTTATTAAAAATTACTTTTGATGTAGCAGGAATACCGTAATGCCTCGAATAAGCGCCCGGGCGCTTATTTAATTTTTGAGGCTCCAGGGTGGGCGGTTATTCGAGGGAGGCGCTTATTTAAAAAGTAGATTTGGGTGCAAATTGTGTTGTTCATTAATCTTTCTTGTTGATTTGCCTTCCAACTATGTTTTCGTTGAAAATTCGAATAAGCACCCGTTTCTGAAGGTTGAAGGATGGGCGCTTATTCGAAGGGTGGGCGCTTATTCAATTACTTCACCTCTAGGATGGGCGCTTATTCGAGGGGGGGGCTCTTATTTGAGGGGGCGCTTGTTCGAGGCAGTACGATACTACTTAACCCATAAAAACATGGATACATATAGCTTAAGTTATTAATGTACTTTTTACATAATCGACAGCTGCAATTAAAACCTTAGCTTATTTTTCTACGTCTGGAACTCTTTATGCCAGATAGCACTGCATTTACCGCCAAGATTTACACACACAATACGATATTTTGTGGTTTTGGCCAATATGGTTGAATTGTAAACATTTCTCGAGAAACTAACAGAACCTGAACAGCTATCTATTCAAGCGATTTTAGGGCGCCTTCGCGAATCTTCTTACTGCCTTAGTAAAACAAACTCCCATTAAAAAAATTTAAAGGAAAGGGAGATTCCTATCTGAAAAGAAAATGCTGAATATTGCCATGAACAATTACTAAAAAATTTAAAATTCTACCTCATTTTTGATAAATGCTATGAAACTATCATCAACAAAATTCTATTTTTGCTGAAAATTTTGCATGGAATTATGAGTCTAATTTCTGAACAATTTTTTTGGCGGTACAGAACTTGAAAATGGCTTTGAAAAAAGCAAACATTTCCAAACATTTTACTAATAGCCGTTTTCTCTCTTGGACTCCAGTGGCAATTTTTCTGTAGGCGCGCAACACTGATTGGACAACTTTGCCAGTCATGTGCTTGCGTTTTTCTGATTGTCTTATTTCGATCCACAACTGGGTATATATATTTTATCGTGTTCTTTCGGACCCTTGCTCTGACTTTTTATGCTCTGAGGAGTGTCAGACGAAAAACTTTCAGTACAATGTTGTGAAATGTAAACTATAAATTTCTGTGCGGTGCCGGTCTTTGGCTAGAAAAGAAACTTTTAACATGAAAGACTTTTTACCACTATCCAGACTTTCTGCTGACAACAAAGAAGGCTGTTAAACGTACTATAGAATGCTTTGTCTAAGAGTAGCCAGAGCACTTTCAAGTTAAGGGTCTGGAACACAGTCTTTCAAAAAGTGGGTTGCATCCCAATAGGAAAACAGCTGATACTTTATCTTATATATGAGAATTCTACATCAGCACAATGAACTAAAAGTGGCCTAATGATTGTGTCTGGATCGGCTCGATATCTCGTGCCCGAATCAATGAAGGTTCTTTTGGTACCTGCAATGTCAGATAAGCTAATGGATATATGGAGAAAGGATTCCTGATTTCCTGGTTTATAGAAGGAGGTGTCGAATTCCCATACACCCAGCGTATTTTCATTTTCCGCCTATTTTTCCTAGGGCAATGCTCTTTCTACTGCAAACTTGGAAACTTAGCATGTCATTTTCTAAGCGAAAAAAGGATTTTCGTTTACCAGCAAAGATTGACATAAGAAAGTCTATATTTTAGAAACTTTTTGTATGATATCAAAAGCTTTGCTTGTTATTGTAATGCGAGCAAGAAAGATCTTGTTCCTAGCTGGATGTTTAGCAAAACGAATGGTTTGTCAGAACACGGCCAGTCAAGTTGGCATTTTATTATTATTGGAAGCCTCTGTGAAACCTTGGTCTTGCAAGATCTAATATTATAAACCTTCGTTACATTTCTATCTCTACAGCTTTGATTCTTCATAAGCATTTTGTAATGAAACACTGCTAGAGCACTCAAGAAACATCAGATCAAAACTACCTGTTTATTTTAATTGAATAAGAACTAATCCAAAAATTTGCTAATGTTTTCAATTCGTTTGCAAAATTTAATGCCATCAGGCGTTTAATACCATTAGGCCTAAAATGTTCTGCCTCGTTACATGATGGAGAAATTTCAAGACGAATAGTGAAGTTTTTGTGTTGACAGGCTCCTGTAAATGATGCTTGAAAAGCCTCAAGATCGCAAGCTACCCTTTAGATACGAAACAATGTCATTCTCTATACAATAAGGTACAAGGAAAAACTTTCAACAGTTATAAAGACTTGCTGAGTGCCCTTAGACTGATCTCTAGTTAACAACAAACGGCTACCTGTTCCTTGTAAATATTTACCTCATTTCTATCTTGCCTCTTTCCCAGGATGCCTACACTGCGTTAAATCAATCTCTCTCCTTTTCCAACATCAACGATTCAATGTACCTTGTTGGTAAGTGTTGCCGATTAATGTCATTTTATGAATCAAAGTTGCCGTAGTGGTGCTTGCTGTAGATCTACGCTTGGTGATCTCAACGTTGAATTGAATTCCGTGCTCTCGCATTTGAATTTAAATTGGATTTTTGGTTTATGGTGATAATCTATTGGGCTCAGGGGCTGTGCATAATTCTGTTGAAAAATAACTATGTTTTGTTGTAATGTTATATGGATGTAGCATGAAGTAGCGAAACAGATAATATTTTCATGGATTTGCTAAATAATAAGTCACCAAACTTCATTATGCTATGCATAGGCAAAAACCTTACTAAAAGAGTCATCGATTTTTCATTAGTAAACTTAGACATCAGGTTCAAACCTGTTTCACGCCTGTTTCTAGTATTATTGTTGGGAGATATGCTCCAGAACATTAGTGGTATTTTGTCTTAAGAACTGCACTGCTATTTGAACAACTGGTGTTCATCTCAGCTCAGCCGCTAAACCCCATTGGTCAACTTCATGGAAACTGACCAATAATCTGGGTATCAGGCTCTTTAGTAAGACATCCTGCTTAAACCAAACTTGTAAAGCGACTGATATTATAGCAGGCGGGGTAAAACCTTTGTTTTGCTAGTGAAGCGCAAATGAGAAAGCATAGGAGAGATTTACACTTTGTAGAATGTAGCAATAAATTCCAAAAACATTTTCATTACTCCCTTACCAGTTGTTTTCTTCTTTGGTGTTGTAAAATGTTTCTCTTTTGCGCAAAAATGCCTCCTGTATTGTTTATCTATGCATTTTTATCCATCCTATGTAGTTTATCCATGTACTTTTTCCTGTATGTCTTTATTTTCGTTAGGCCATCAACAGTGAACCTTTTCATCTGATTTTGTCAAATTTTTAGGGCTGAACGTCGGTGACCTTGTTTTGAAATTAAAGCAAAAGGTATGACTGTTTGAGAACAGAGTGCGACTTAATTTACGCACCAGTTTTGAAAGTACTTTGTTGAGAAATAATGATGTTTGGCGACTTTTCATTATATATTATTCATTGAGGCCGGAATACACGTTAAGATAATGGTTTTCTAAGCTGTATTTCTGCATTAAAGTCGAAGTTTTCCAACGCATTTAGCAAATGTCAGTGGTAAGGAGCCAATTGTTTTTAAGAAATATATTTAAAGGATGGTAAATTATGTTTTTTACGTCTTTAATAAATATTTGAGCTTAGATATAAATTGCACTGTTTTAATAAGATTTTGCTTCAATTTCAGGCTCTAGTTTTAGTAAAATTGCTTCTACTTGAGAAAAAGGTACGAGATTGCTAGTTACACCCTTCATCAATTTTTACATGGCAGTTACATTATGCTAGTAATTGACCTTTGTTGATGACTATACATAATTATCACACCAGAATCATGACTTTAAGCCGTCGTCCTTTCAGTATAGCTAATATGGATATCTTTCGGTGTTTCCAAGTACAGTTGACATCCGCTATTTCGAACTCTGAAGGGAAACGAAAAATTGTTCGAGATAGCGGATGTCAACTGTACAAACAAACCTCCATCAACAGAGTCCTAACCAAGAGTAGCCTGCATGCAGCCCCTATTCTTTCGGTAACATCGATGAATTGAATCGTTTCAAAAATGTGGCTTCCTATTAGCCGTAAGCCAATAGCTTCCACCGTTACCAGTAAAATTGTGACTGTGGAAGCCAAAGTTTTGACATGGTTCAATTCAATGATGTTGCCGAAACAGCAGGAGCTGCACCAAAAAAAGCGGATATCTCCAAAAAACGCGAAAACGTTTTCTCCCCGATGGTCAGTACCTTGCAGTGGTAACCTTCCTACAATGAGTAGTTGCTCTAGTCCTTCAGGTTTCCTTATAAGGAGCTCACTGTTTCTATTTGCTGCTCATGATGAAAAGTGACCTATTCTAACTGTGTAGATTACTTCAGGTAGATAAGAACGCAAACGTTGATTAATGCGAGCCTGTCTGTTATTGAAACTGATAGGTCCAAGTGCGGGCCTTTTGATATCAGCTTGGGCCTACGTTTTGCTACCCACAATACATTTCACACATATTCCCCGCGAAATTTGCTGATAGTTGTACGATCTGTTTTCCTTATATTCTTCTTTATTTGTATCAATGATTTTTAGAGCGAATGGTCAAAACAATTATTTTCAAAACAGGTACTTTTTTGGGGATCACCAGTTGGGAATGTTTGTTCCAGCATCATGTCCTTGTTATCTCTTATACCAGGTTTGCAACTGTTGTCCTTTTCAGTTCGTTTTGTCTTTAAGTAAGAATCAAGACAGCATTGCAAAAAAGATGTTAAATTAGAGTACTCAATTTTAAACTCAGAATCAGTCAAGGTCGAATCAGGTTTTCTGGTCTTTGTCATTTATTATGTTGAATATCACAATATGCAAAGTTTGAAATGTGACAAAGAATTTCACCATTTTTTGTCGACAAATATCAGTCCATATTTTCCAAACCTGTCTTATCATTAAATATGCGAAAGCTACCACATGACCACATGTACACTGATTAGATGATACCAAAATGAATTTGTATTTGCCAATTTGCATGTTTCATTTTCCAAGCAGATTTAGTCTTTGTAGATTTAAGAATTCTTAAGCTTTTAGATAAAATTGAATGTATATTTTAGGATGCATCCGTAATTTGCAAAAATGTGGCCTATCACAGGTATTTATTTACCATAATCAAGTGTATTGTGTCGATCATGAATTCCTTATTTCTTATATCAGCGTACAAAGCTGGTATTTTATTTTTCTTGAAGGCTGCGTTTCTCAAAATGCTGTTTACCCATTTTTTATCAAATGTTATGCGATACTATTGATATCAAAATGGCAGCTCTATTTGGTTTAAGGAAATATTAAAAGGTTTTTAAATTAAAAGGTAAAAATTGGCTGTGTTTTGTTTGGCTACATATGATTTGATATAATCGATTTTCATTTATATAGAATGGCAAGTCAAAGAAAGACGAATATGGTTTGCCACTGGATATGTTTGGAAAGGTGAGAATTTTGAGATTCGTCATTTGTCTTTGGAAAAATATCGGGCACGAAAAAGATTTTTGAAAAATCAGGTTGATCAAAGCTTTTTGAGAATACAAGTTGTTAGTTATATGCTCTAAGTTAGTATAAATATCAATTTCTTCGTCAACTTATAACCGTCCTCATCCTCATCCTCATCACAAACAAGGAACTTTTTTATTATTCGCAGCTCCAATTATTTGCAAGGAATTTTTTGGAGTTCTTATATAGAGGTGGCGGGAATAAAAATACTACTTCTTTGTCAGGCTGCTATTTAGATGCTTAAAGCTTAACTTTTGATTCGACAAGTCGGAGTATTTGAAGCACGGAATCGGAAAAGAGAACTACAATGAAAAATCAGATTTTATCAGTCTGACAACGAAAGCCTTGCTGCAAATCATAGCGTTTAATCCGGTCATAGCAGCTACGTTCCTTAACATTTTTTCTCTCCTATTCACAGGATTACCTCTTCCAGCCGTACTTAGCAATGCAGCAAATGGGGTCTATCTCATCAGCTACGGGCTATGTTATTGGTACCTCAAATGTTCTGTTTAAGCATCAATCTCATGTCAGTTGGGATGTCCTCGTAGATGTACGTACATTTCTACATTTTCAAGCATACTAGTATATCGTTTCTTTTCAGCATCCTTTTCTATATTATTTTAATACACTAGAACCAGTGGTGTAGTGCTATCAAAATAACAAAGGGGGCTCTTGTCAAAATGTTGCCAAAAATAATAGCAAAAGAAGAGATTTGCCAATTTTCGGCATTAACAAGGGGGGGCACAGCCCCCCTGAGCCCCCCTAGATCTACACCCCTGACTAGAACCAAACTTTTGCTTTAGGAACTGTAAGTTTAGGATATGCATAAGATTTTTATACTGCTACTTCTTGTGTTGTTAATCGGATGATGATTTAGAAATTAAAAGTTCATTAGAGATTTGATATAGATCATTATTCGCAGTGAATCTTTCAACATTCAGTAATCGATTGTAATCATCTTGCTTCGACAATGCAATTAACCTCTTGGACCATAAAGCAATAAAAATCAGACCAAACTGTTGATGTTAGATTTTGCTAAACCTTTCAATGTACTTCAAAAGTTCTGAAGTTGATTTTTGTGACGTCATTGCTAGGTCACTTAAGAATTCTATTGTTGAATTGAACCTAATATATTAAGAATGAATTTTTAAAATCCTGGGTTTAAAATCAAATTGATTTAATCTTCTTTTTCTAAGCTGGAGAGCAACGATATGGTGATAAATGACGGTAAATTGTCTCAAGCACTGTCCCTTACAACTGAAGATCTACGATTTAGCGACTTTTTAACTTCAACTGTGGCTGATTATGAAAAGGACTCGGGAATCTGTAAGTGTGTACTGCGTTATCTGTTTATATTTTCATACCCATTTCAGCTTGCATCATCTTTTTTCCAGGTTCAGTCATCATGAATTCTATACTCTGAGCTTTGAGTCGATAACTTTCTGTTGGTATAAACTTCATGCATGGATTATGAAGCATTAACAAACTGGAGTCGATCTCGTCTGAAACAAGTCCAAATGTCAATACCCATATGAAAAATACTATTAGCAGTTATTGTTTGAAGCACCAATCATCTAGTTTACTTTTCAAAACTTAGATACTAACAGCTAAATACTTACCAATCAGCATTGTAATGAAGATGCAAAGATTTAGAAAGAAGAACCGATGCTTTATGCAAGAATTTTACCTTTGTAATATCTGAAAAGTGATGTGGACATGGCTGTCTTTTCGTTCTTTTGTTTGTGCTTCTCCGTCGTTCTCTATCTGATTGCTTGATCATTTGCGTGGGATGTGTTTATTCAGTATCTTGTACCAGTATTTTATTCCTTCTCTGTATGATCCCTGTGTTCTTGAAGTTATGCTGCATTTTGTCAACATTGTTTTTATGTAATTTAACTTTGTCAAATGTCTAATGTTTATTTCCTGGTTCTTAGTATAATTCTCAAGATTTTATTGGGTTAATTTTCCCAACCCTGGCGCAGAAGCTACTTAATAATTTCCTGTTTTATAAAATCTTTCACATCTTGAGAATCACTTTTGTAAACGATGCTTCTTCTATTAACTAACAGCATGGGATGGAAGTGATGAATGGATTCGACTTCAGTTCAAGTATTACATCCTTTGCCTTCTTGCAAGCACGGCACCTGAAAAAGGTTTTTTATTTTTCTAATTTTCTTTGCTGAATTCGTATAATTATGTTTGATTATTATTGAATTCATTAATTATTAACAGTATTTTCTTAAGGTTAAATTGTGAATTACCGGTAGTCTAGAATTATGAATGTATGCTTAATTGTATCTATGTGAAGTTGTAAGTTTAAATCATGTCTTTTTTGTTATCTTTTTTCTGCTAATTTCAGATTTCTTTGAGCTAATTTCCTTAAGCAAAATTGTGTTTATGCATTTCAAGCCCTAATATTATGTGCTATAGTCGTACACAGCAAATTGTGAATTCATTCACAATTTTATTTTTAACAAATATTAATTTAGATTCTAATTTTTTAAATTGACATTTTTTTGTCATTCAGAACTAGTAGCATAAGGTTTAGGTGCCGTAAAGTGTGTGTCTTTGTCTCTAAATGCTGCAGCTTCCCTTAAACTTTCATTTGACTTCAAGCTAACGATGCATCTTTTTTTCATACCCTTGACATATGATTCCCTGATTGTTTGCGTTGTAACCGCCATTGCACAGATAATCCAACAACTCTTGCGTTCATCATTAACACACCGCTCCCTTTGCATTTTAATTTTTAACAATTTTCCCATTGATAGTTTTTTCATGACGACGGTTATAAGATTAAACTAACATCCTTTCGCTGTTTGTATTTCTCATTGCCTTTGGTTTTTCTTGAAGGGAATTCGAATTTCATTGATAATCAATTCAACAATGCTTTTATTCACAATTGGAGGAGCACTGACACTTACAAGAAATGGTGCAAAACTAAACACCATAGCATAGAGAACATACATCAGGGGTATGAACTGTTATACACAAGCAACAGTTATCCTTTCCGTTACCAGAACACAGGCATCTTTGTTTCTAGCAAATATTCCTGTTGTGCTACAATCGCTATCAAATGTCTTGTAACAATAGCGTCATGTATAAAGGGCGAGCTCACCCATATCCCTCTTCCCTTTAGAACAATGTTGGTTCACTACAAAATAATAAAGGATATTAGGACGTACATTTTTCATGCCATTTGTATGATAATTCAACATTATTCTGGGGGAATGGGACGGGAGTAGTAATATTCAGGACAAGAATATATTAAAACGCAATTCAAATTACACCATTTTCCAAGTAATCTTGGCTTAACTACGATTAGCATCTCCTACCTTCGCTTGCATCGTATGTTCGAGTTAGCTGGCAAGCCAGTTATTAATGGTGGTCATCCTTGCTGTTTCATTTGGGTGAACTAGATAATTGCGCAGTGACAAGTAGGCAAGGGACTAGTTCCTATCACTGCTTTAGAGATCTCAAAGATAAAAGGTGCTGCTACTGTTTTGAGAAATCATTGTGAAAGCTTTTATGTACTGTTTGTTTTTACAATTTTAGGCATCCTTTTGAAGGAGGCTTGTCTCTATCTGATTTGAAACTCAGGATTCAGAGGTATGTTGAAGACACAAAAATATATTAAAAAATCATGCCACCTTCTTTGTATATGTATGAATCGAAACATTAACGTAGCCATTAACATAGATATAAGTTGCAACTTAGAAACTTTGTGTTTCAAGCACCAAAGTGTGTACAGTTCTGCCTATACGACACTATAGGACTTTAGGACCAATCGGTAACACAGTAATTTTCAATGAGTTGATAAATAGATGAACTAATCAGTTGGTTGATTTTTAATTGCTTAAGACAGTGGCATTGTTGTTGCCTACTTCAGCACGGTTTGCTTGTTGCTTAGTGTTATCTTTTGTTTGAGGCAAGTTTTTTGCCAAAATGCCAAAAGTTGTGTGTCTGAAGTTCTGCCAGCTTCTCTGCTGCTCAACATTTTGCATTTGTTGAGCGGCAGAAAAGTTGAGCGTTTGCAACATTTTTCCTTTAGTCGAATCGATGCTTTATCGATATCAGAAGAGTCCAAAGAGAAAATAGGTGCAGTTGTTAAGAAGACTGGACAAGTTGTTGGTAAGCCAGCTATTTCATTTGTGATCCTAACTTCCTGGCCTTCTAATATAAGAGCTAGTCTGACTATTTACTTTTGACTCTAGCTATCTCGAACGCGATAGAAATTGAATTAATTTTTTTTATTCGGTAGACTTGGAGATGACATGGAGATGGGATGATAACATTTCTAACGTCGCTAACTGATGGCTTGAATTCGACTTCATCAATTTGTGTTTTAGGATTTGGAAAGAGTGCAGTTGCAATGCCAGGGTTGGAAGATCGGAGGGACAAAAAGGAGCCTGACACCTGGGGGTTCCGGGGATTTACAACGGGGGAATAGTTCTGTTGACAACATCCTTAAAAATTAGGGAAAACGCCCCATTTTTAAATGTGCTTGAAAAACGCTAATGCTTTTTACGTGTTAAAATGGCTAATCAAACATAATGAGCTTTTGTGGCTGACCCATTCCATTCTACAACTAGGTATTTCCTTCACAATTCCTCTTACGTTTATATTCTGAATCGTGTCGGGCGAGGAAGCTCTACGTGTAAAAGCTGATTTTTCGAAGTTGTGTTGTTATTTGTTGTCTTTGTTTCAAAAAAGGTTGATAACGGAGGTGTAGATTACTTCCAGAAATAGAAATGCTTCTCAAAAGATTTGTGTTGTAACAACGTTTTCAAGGGTGCAACAGCAATCCAATAATTAAGTTGAATTTTAAGGCCTAACAAGGAAAAGTCTTTCTGCTTCTCTCTGCTGCTTTGCAACTCTATATGCTTTGTCGAATTTGAATTAATCTTGTTTTTAGTTAGTGGGTAGAACAAAGTATAACATTTTTTTTTTACTTTTTTCCAAAACACTTAATTGAATTACCACTAGAGTGAGCCTGCACCCATGCACCCCTCTAGAAGTTCCATTCAACCTTTATGAGGGTATCCTGTTTTTGACCACCTTTGAATAAAATCTTTTCAAAGATACCGCACAAATTATTGAAGCTTTATCAATAAGAACCTCCAGATTTCCAGCAAGAAGGATTTTTTATCCTAGTACCTTGCTCTGTTTTCATATATTGCATGATTTTCCAAGTCTGTTTATATCAAGGTGTCCTTTGCCCACTGAATATATTCTTTCAATGTTCAAAGTTTTTTTTGTTCCTCCGATCTTATTTTTCATTTAACTTACTTAAGTATCACTGTTTGTCTTCCTTTGCCAGGGGGTGCTATATCTTCAGCAAGAAATGCATTTACGTCATGGAGAGGGTGGTTTGCTGGGCTTGTAGAAGAAATCAATGAAGAAATGCAAGGTAGCAAAGTAAATGTTGAATTTGTTAACAGCAATGAAACAGAATTAGATGGAGACTCAGCAGAACTTAATCAGGGTATGTTTATTCATGAGAGAAAAGGGGCAAATAAACCTCTCATATAGCATGGCTTGGTATGATCAGGCACTGCAGAGCGTGAAGAAAAATAGGAGGTTTTAAAAAAGTGGGGGAGGGGGCTAAGACCGTTTATAAAGTGCTCCCCTGCTCCGCTCTGATTATGGTTACCAAGTTGAAATTTTTCTCCAACTTTAAGCTTTAAATTGACAGAGTGAGTTTTCAAAGTTTTTGATGGCTGTCACATAGATTTTTATGAATGCAAATATTATCTGCTGTAATTCTTCCTGCGAGTGAAGGGAGTCCTTCAAAGATAATCTATCTGGCTTTGTGTTTGCTACATTCTTTCACATTGTATACAAAGGTTCAAACTTTCCTGGAAAGACTAATACAGTGCATTGTCAGAGTGCAGTTTCCTGACAAGGATTGATGCCATCTGTACTTTTGACAGAATTTACATAATAACAGTTTGAAAGTTTATTTTGTATATTTCATAACAACCTATTTAACCAAAGCCAAAGCCAAAGCCAACCTTAGCCAAAACCTCAAAGTGCAAAAAGTCATCAAATGCTGTTAAGATCTGCAAACAAATAGGTTGTATCTTAACTTAATCATTAAATCATGAAATATGGACCGCTGGAAATCATTATGTTTTGCTTTCTAAGATGCCCTTTCTTGCAAATGGTTTGTCATTTCATACCATAGTTTGTGTTTTTATACTGGATTTTGTCTAATGGCGTGCTTATCAAAACTGACGGCTCATTCATTTTTGCAAAATGGCCCAAACAGGATTGCATTATATTTAATTCACAAGGGATAGTATCTGACACAATGCATCTAACTCAATTTGCATAAAGCTATAAAGCTAAAATATTTTTATGAAATAAGTATTTATTGACCTACAGCAAGTCTCAAATTTATATACTGCTTGCAACTTGACACTGTACCATAATTACTTTACGCAAGGGACATATTTTAACTGTATACTTTGTTGGAATATTGAATCTTGGAGTAACAATTACTGAATGTTAACTATAATTAAAAAGTCAGAAAACTAATTACATAAATCTATTCTCAGTAGCTAATTTTTCTTAAATCTAGTTTTTGAAAGTATGTGCTCTTGTCAAATTGTTTTGAATTTAGCTAAAAGTAGTTTTGCACCAATAGATCATTTTTGTTTTAAAATTACAGAAATGTTTCGAACCACCTGGAGGTTTTTACATTCAACCTTTTTGGTGCTGAATACATGCTTAATTTCTGCCAACCACAGTACATGTTGTATCTGATAACCTTTCAATTTTCTGTTGATTAGGGTTATTCTTTAGGATTGTATGTTTATAAGTATGTTGGCTGTGACAATATAACTGTTGCAGCAAGGGCAACTTTGAATGCATGTACTTGGATCCTTGATAACTGAGCGATGGGGCTATCCCAGTTTTTGGGCTTGGATGTTCTAGTGTAAAACGCTTTGCTGGGGATAACCCTACTCCAAATATTAAGACATTCTTAGTTAAGGCACAATTTGAATATTAAGGGAATCATAAGTTAGCCCTACTGCTAAGGGTATTTCTTAAAAGTGTAACCCCATCACCAAGTGACCAGGTTGTGAGTGGAGTTGCAAGTTTTTCTAATTGAAGAAAGACTACTTGCTAGAATATTCCACCAGTTTGAACAATTGATTTTTCTTTAAATATACACTTAACGCTTATGCTTAAAAAGCAAAAAATGGCTTCTAAAAACTTTTTGAAGCAGCAAATTAGCTTCTTGTCTCCTCAAGTTCAAATTTGAATTTTGCCTTATGTATCAATTTGGATCTATCGTTAGTGTTTTCATGGTGACAAGAGCAGGTAACTATTTTTTGGTATGGCTCCACAAAGATGGCATTATATTAGTGAATGATCAGAACAAGATACATTTGGTTTCTAATATGCAACATTTAATTTCAAACACTAATGATTTTCTTCAAAACATATTCAATTAAATATTTAGAATTATGATAACTGAATTATAATCAGACTCTTAATCAATGTGCTTGAATTGAGAACAGAACTAAAATGCTAAAGCTATGTCTCCTTCACATGGGTTCTTTCCTCTTCTGGAATAATATACCAGTTTGGTGACTGCTCATCTAGCTTTAACCAGTTAAAATCATCCACATCATTCCACTTATTTATATGGGTGTTAAGCCCAGTCTCTAGAAAGTGTTCTACCAAACCTTCATAAGACCAATTGTATGGTGCAAACCCAATTTCTTTGCAGTCTTCAATGATTGCTTTTCCAGTAACATGAATGCTGAATGTTGTCTTACTTGTTGTGTGAATACGCAACTGCTGACATGCTAATGAGAACTGGCATTCTATGCAGTCAGCGACAAACAAGGCACGGCATATTGGTCCACAGAAAACTTTGCAGTTCCTTAAATTATTTACATGAACAACTGAGGGGCATCCATAAATTTTGACAATGCAATGTTCTAAATTTGATAGCTTAATGTCCTTTTGACTACTTTTATCTGCTGTTAACACCAATTCAGAATATTTTTCATCACTAAACCCAAAATCACTGAACGTAACTGGTTGTCCAATGGAAGTTTTATCATCATTTTCTACATTTGGTTTATTTTTATCCTGCTTTTCCTCTACATGCTGGCCTTTTTCTACTGCAACTTTTCCAGATGCTTGAATTGAAACATTTGTTCTTGCCTTAAATGCAAATTTCTTTTTTGGAATGAGCTCACTACGCTTTTTCCCAATTAGATCTTGCACATTTTGCAAGGCTTTCTGAGATTGCCTCACATCATAAGATGGCAGGAAAATAACTGAATCTGTAGCATATTTTTCAAGTGTTCTTAAGTTGAGCAAGATCTCATCAAACTTTGAAGTAATTTCTTCCCTGAAAAAGAGAAAAAAGTTGCTTCATCACACTACAAGATCATTAAAAATGGTTTGCGCTTTAAGATAACATAAAACCAAATCTCAGATACATTATATTTCACAGTTATTGCCAGATAAGGTTATTTGCAAAAAACACGATTAGATAAAAAATGTTATGTGCAGACTCTATGGCAGATTCTTAATAATGCATGGGCAGTATGAAGGATGAAAACTGTTGTGCGAAATGTGTTCCCTGGGAAGACCAAACTTAACTTTCTGGTTTTTCTTGCCATCCATAAAGTGTTTAAAAATGAATTTTGTGCAAGAGACATAAGATTGAAGGCTGCTGACTGAACCAAGCCCACAGAACATCTATTTGATAAAATTGCAGATCCAAAGTCACTGCTTGATAGTTAGGTGCCTGATGGAAACAAGCCCCCAAGAAGCTAGAAAATTTAATTTAATTTATTTTGGAAAATTTATCTCACAACATTGGATTCTCATCGCTGTTTTGCTTTGTATCCTCGTATTTATATTATACTGATTGCAAGATTCACAGAATCCAGCAGACAGCCTATTCTGCGGTTCTTCCTTCTCACACAAAATTTTATTTGTTATAGGTTTTATTTTAAGATTGTATTTTATTATAAGAAGTTTAAATATCTTCACTATCAGATAATATATTTTATATTCCATTTTTGTATATCCTAAGATCTGTTTTTATGTATTAATTTTACGTTAGATAATATTACCATGCTGTTCACCTGGGCAGCTTTTCTAAGCTGTCATATAGATGAGCAACCTTTTAGAAACCTGATGAAAAGGAACTTATGATAATATAAAGCGAAAGATCTAATTTAATGAAGAGTTGTAAACATTTAACTATATTACGGAATCTACGAAAGTCCAAATATTGGGCTCACCTGCATTGCCCAACCTTCAACTCGTCAATCTCTTTCGTTATACTGTTCAGCTCTTCTGTGAATTTTTTGTTAAATTCCACTACGTCATCACCATTGACTTTATTGGCTGCAGAACTGCCCTTTTTTCTTTGTAGCTGTGCTAGCCTCGCCTCTTGTTTCTTTTCAAAGCGCTCTCGCATTTTTGCTGCTTTGGCGTCCATTTTGCGTCAAGTTTCTCAAAGAACAGCAACTAAAACGAGGCTGAACAAAGGAGTCACTTTGCTGACGATGCCCACTTCTTTCTCAAATTCACTGATCAGTTGTTTTGTAGCCTGCGCCCAGTTCTGGTGAGATACTTGAAGAGCCCGCGCCCAGTTCTGGTGAGATACTTGAAGAGTCTGCGCGCAGGCTAAAATTTTGTTGCTGACGTACTGACCATTTTTTCTGATTGTGTTGATCAGATAGACCAGACGGAAATGGCGAGGAGCACCACTTTGGGGCGGGGAAATTTTGATTACCAGTTTTGAGTTGTTTATCAACTGGTGATTTTGAATTGTGATGACGATTTTCCGCTGTTTTTGGGGGGTAAAATGGGGGTTAAATCAAGAGAAGTTCCTGCTTATTCTCTGCGGAAAAGAAACGTCGCTGGGATGATGTTTTTAACCAGATAAACCTTGTCTAAGCAGTGGAATATGAAAGATAGTTTATCTTTTTTGGTAGAAATACGTTTAAATTAGTAAAATGAGCTTTAATTTGTCACGTGACGTCTAACTACCCATATGTTTTTATATGGATATCTTATTAAAAATTGGCAAAGCAAAATCATCCTTTGACATCGGAAATTCATTTTAGAATGCAATTGACTATCAAAACTTTAAGAAGGAACTGCCGCACCACGTAGCTGTAGATGTCGGCTAGGAGGGGCAAACTCGAGCAACAACCATTCCTAAGGGAGGCAGGCTTTGAAACAAGAAAACAGATATATAACAAACATATATATTTGGACTAAATTAATCTCACGGAATTATAATTATGCCAAATTTTCACAATATAATTCGGAAAAACTGTAGCCAGAGAGGGCAAGCTCTTGTCAAAATTTTCATTTGGGGGGGGGGGGCACAGCCCCCCGTGCCCCCTGCAGCTACGTGGCTGAGCTGCCGTGGTACTTAAACTATAAAAAGGGACTTTTTGTCGTTTTTATCAACTTACATTGATGGTATTAATTGGTCTTAAAGAGAATTACTATGCTAATACAGATAAGATAAACGTGAAATCTTATTGAGGAAATGAAGAGCTAGAGCTACATAAGAATGATAGGTAGGAACAGCACAAACGACGAAAAGCAATTCAATACAAATGAATCTAATATGATAAGCCTAAATTTAGCAATAAATTATAATTTTGATAGGGCTTAATGTACTTAATTGTCTTGCTTGACCCGTAAAGTAAACAACTTGTATTTTAAAATCAGTAACTGAAATAGCTGTGTTTTTTCTTTAGCATACAGTGGACGGATCATTGTTCATTACACACTGATGATCCTTTTTCTTCCCATTCTGTTGTTTATAAATTCTATATAAAGGTTCTTGTGGAGTTGGGCTTTTGAAAAATCCAGGAACTTTTTACCTCAAAACACAATGTATGAATTAATCTACTCTAACAGGTGAAACTACCCTTTGTATATTCTTTACGCAATCCAAAAATTACAACTACGTAATGTACATTCTTTCTTACCCTGTGTTCTAAAAAAAACATTACAGCCTCTCTACAGACTCTAGTTGGAAGGTTCGGAAGAAATCAAGTCTGTAAGGCAAGGCAATAAATCTGATTTTAAAAGATGTTTTTTCCTTGATCAGAACAAACTTCATGATTTTGCACAACTTGAGATTTTCTCAGTGATCGATTTAATCGAGACTTGCCCTGGTGATATAGAATTTCTCGAAATTTTGGGGTGAGCCACCTCCTAGACTCCACAAGAGTGGTTTTGCCGATCCTCCATCAGAAAGAGAAGCATTGGGGTACATTATCATATCCAAAGAAATAATATAAAACTTTTCTTCTGTTTTGTGTTAAGACTGACCGGCCTTTCCCTTTCTATGGAACCTTTGCTGCAATGAAAAGTGATTTCAGGTGAGACCTTTCTTCAAGCAGTCATTGCCATCCGGCTTGTTGTTATGTAGCCGGACCGGGCCCACTTCAACCTCACATGAAAGTTTACTATTAACCAACCGCGCTTCGAAAGTTCTATTTCCATAGGAACAAATCAAAGAGGTTCCGCATATGTTTAAATTTTGAAAGCTGACAACTGAGGCATGAATTTCTACTATTATATTCACCATCAATAGAGCCACAAGTCTGCTATAGGTGTATTTAATAGAGTATTCATAACAGCGATATTCTTGTTAAAAATTTATCACCTCAACAAGATATTGTCGTCTTCATGATTTTTCATTGCCAAGCTCGTCAACTTGAAAATTAAAGTTCGCGAATTCAAGAGGAATCGATAAAATAGCTGACGTCTAACAAAAGCTCTTTCATTGAATTTCATTCAAAAAACTTAGGCCTGTGAAAATGGGCTTTGAGTTCTCGGGCGCAAAGAAAACACCGTAGCAAGGATGAAGTCGAGCTGAGTTGAATACTGATTCAGTCATTAGGAAATGGCGATTGATTTTTACAGAGCTGCACGAGAAGGACACTCGGATACCCTGCGCGTCATTACGAAGAAAGATGCAAACAAAGCAGCCGATGATGGAATGACCCCTGTGCATTGGGCAGCTAGTTATGGCAACTTGGAAGGGCTAAGGATACTCATGCGAAAGGGGTATGTAGCATTGTATCATTGCTGAACCTGCTCTTACTTGGTCAATCTTCTATGGCTAATCTAGAAAGTAAACAAGTCATCGCTGCCCAAATCTAAGAGTGATACAAAATAAAAAGTTTGAAAATATAAAGGGTTTGTGATCAGTGGAAGTACAAATAAAGATTCTTATACTTTATAGTTTCAAGGTTGTTTGATTCCCTAGAGTTGTTTGCTATTATCATTAGTAGCAAAAAACCCCGCCGAGGTTGAGATACCATTCCAAGTATCTTTGTTATCGTGACGTCATAATGTTTTGATTCTTCCACTGAAGAATGCTGTTGTTGTTAGGTAAGATGGAAAGGCCGGCTTGCGTTGTTATTTCTATTTCCTCATTTTAAAGCTTGGAAATTTCATAAGACGAAAATAAAATTTCTAAACAGCTAATGAAAATTTTCTGAAGTTTCTAAAGTTTTGTAAAAAATTGTGCTTAGGGGTATCGATACTCTCTGCCCCCTGCCTCCCTATGCAAATGTTACAACTATCTTAGAAGATTAGCATTATAATTTGGAAGGTTGAGACCCCTATCAGGGGTAAAGGAGCCCTGGTGTAGCTTATTGAAACTTACAGCGATCAGCATTCCCCATATTTTCTGTCCCTGCTATGGCAGAGGCTACCAGCCAGCCCCCCTCACCCCGACCCCATTTGGACCAATACTTATGTTATCTCCATAGACTGCTACAGGTAATAGAACCACAAGTTATTCCATTTTTCAAGGCAATGCATTTTGAAATCTCGGTCATTAGCTGGATTCAGTAAGAAGAATACCGTGTCTTTCTGGTGCTGAGTATTAATGTTTATGACTTTGAATAGGAATACCCATATACCAAACTTGATTGCCATATCTTAACTGATGGACACCATTAATATTTTGAGTATATGGTTTATTTGTTGGAAAGGCTTCTTCTATAAACAGGCCACAACTGTCAGGTTATTACTTGAAATACGAAATGCCGTTTGTTATAATTGATATTTATCGATATTTACGCGGACGCCCGCATTGCCACAAATTGTAAAAATACCAACGCAGTTGATTCAGAAAAAGGCTTTGAGCAAAAATAACAAATTTGTTTCCATTTGTCGTCAATGTATACAAAACTATCAAAACATTAAATTTCTTTCAAGTTACTCCTTGCTTTGTGTCCGCCTGAAACAGAATCATTTTAACCTGTCACATGTAACAGATAGCCTGTCAATTGACTACCAATTTAGAGACATTCTTCGTTTTAGAGTGGGAATTGGCTTCCCTATCATCGCCTTTCCCAAAATTTCTTTGTATTTCATGAAACCAAACATTTCTAAACGATTAAACTGGTGTATCGTAATGAATTACATCACAGTAAATATGTTATGTTTAACTATCTTTTGAACAGGAATCTAATTGGAATAGTAGCGTAAAACAATTTAGGGCACCTTTGCTTGATAACGAAGGGCCCCCGATCAAAAAAGGGGCCCCAAATTATTTTTATGTTCATATTTTTAAGTGTTCCTTCAAGTTCACCTAATTTTCTGAAGCTGAAGCTTCTATAACTCAGCTTTCCCTAAGTATAATTTTAACATCTTCCTCTTTTGTTCAACGTGGTTTACAACGCTGGATGTGACTTTCTTGTACACTCATTTTTTATAGGAAACAAAGGTCGATGTTGAGTACTAGTTTCTTAATATTCTGGAAACTTCAACGCTCATTGTTTCTTAAGAGTTTCTTAATTATGATGTCATGAATGGTGTTATGAAATGTTCGTGACCTTTTTTATCACGTCAAGAGACTCGCTTCCGTTCTGATGCTGTATTTAGATGTGGGAAGTATATTTTTATCCCTTGCGTCTTTAGTTCTACGCCAACTAGGCAATCATGTTCTTGGATTTTACAAAATTTCGTTTTTCTCAACTTTATCACGATTTAATAGTTTCCTAATTTTTTTGCTTCGAGTACTGAAGTTTTTTGTTTTTTCTCACTGTCCAGTACTCGTTTCTTATAGCCAGTTTCTTATGAAAAAGAGTGTATATGCCGTAAATAAGGGCCCGTCTCATTTTTTCCATAGGGCATAGATGCCTCCGTTACACCATCGAATTGGAATAAAGCGATTTTACAATTTAATAATATTAATTTTGCTTCAAACCACAGCACAATCCTTTCATTGGTGTCCAGTTGGCTGGCCGTTCCCACACTAACCTGGCAACATGGAAGTGCTTTCGATTCTTATTCAAAATTTGTTAAATACGTTTTTGTCAATGGAAACAAAGTGTTAATGTTTTAGACAAATCCATAACCAAATCCTTTTTTACTTAATTCTCAGTGTGCTCTTGCGGAATGAAAACAACGTTTTTTTTTGTTCAAAACTATTTCCAACATGTGCAGATTCAAGAGAAATGTAAGGCCCGGCGGTATAGTGTAGCGGCTTCATAACGCCGGTTCGTTCATGTTTAGGCTGGACTTCTTCGTGTGAAAGCTTTTCTGTTCTTCATTTGGTTGAAATAAAATTGTAACGGACAATTTTTAGTGGCTGCTGTTGCTACTGTTGCAAATTCAGGCTGAATTCACTTCATTTGTGGAATTGTTTTTAGCGTTTCTATTCACAATCAACAGTGCCTTCAACTCAAGAAAAGTATTCTTCATCTAAATCATCAAAAAAGAAAACTATGCTTTGCTTGGTATCTATTAACTCTCCTTTTACTTTCAATGCTCTTTCTCTCTCTCGCCTTACCCAAGAATTTTCCCTGAATTCATCAAATATTCGCTCAAAACTTTCCTTTTAGTGTGAACGATTTCCAATTTTTTTCTAGTTTGTGATGATGCTATTCAGAGAAAAACCCCTTATCTTACTTTTATTATGTAAGACACAATTAGTCCCCGATTCCTGATTCATTCTCATATCACACTTCTTGAATTATTACAGGTGATTTATTCACTTTTGGAACCTGTTTTAGTCTTTTCAATAGAAACACTGTCACTTTTTGACATTTTGTCTCTATGTCAACCTATATTTGCAACTTGATTTCGCAATATTATCGCTCTTTAATGTCTGCTGTCTCAAATTCTTTTTCTGCAGACCATTGCACAAGGGCTTTCTCATTATGCCTATTTTAACAGCCGAAAATAACGGTTCATAACGCCCTTGAAAACGCAAAATACCTGAGTTGACTGTACTCGTAGAATTCTTATGCTCATTTGGTGTTTTGACGGGGTTCCAATTCTTTGTGAATGTGCATGTGTAAAATCTCCATTTCACCGCTATGTATTTATCCTTGTACCAGTCCAGTTCTAAACAATTATATTAATCATGGCGGTGTTACAAGCAAACACCTGTATTCATTGACATTATTGTTCAATTTTGAGTTAATTGCAAGACACGTAATTCATTAGACATTGCTAACTTCCCACATAATACGGAAATCATGACTTGACGGGTGATTCACACAAGGCTCGTGTTTCTGTTTATTGCTTTTCCCAATTGCATACATTCTTCGCTTTACCTGCCTTGCTAAATTTCTTGCAGTGAAACTTTTTGTAAAGCTGCTCAGATTAAAAAGGTCATTGGTAAATTTGACATTTGTCGATATTGTTTAGATTAGATGATTTTATTTTTCGTTTATGAATTTATTGAAAATGTTGCTTAATTCAGAATGCTGTTTCAATCATCGTTTGCTGGCTCTCATTCTCGGTTTTATGACTTTGTCGATAATCCCGCGACCAGGAAGCTTGTTTTTGTTTTAATATGAAAACAATAAACTTAAAGAAATTTCAAAGGACATGCCTTGTTCTACACGTCAGAAGCAGTCAAAATCTGTATGCGGTATGGGAATGCAGTTTTGACGGCTGCCAAGTAGCTGTAACCAATACCATGAATTGCATTGCTTTATCTTACAATGTTTAGCTAAAACCTAAACATCTTAATGAATGCCTCTAGCTAAATGGCATTTGATATTCAAGCATTCTTGCCATTTGTAAATCATCTGCACAGACTTTTGCGGTCGACGGAAGTTTTTGCTGGTATTTTAATTTAGCAGGTGGCTTGTAATGTTTATGTGGCATTGACTGTGCCATTCATGTAGAGGGATATAAAGCCTTAGGGATTGTGGGGTATGGGGGAGAATGGGATGCGGCTTGGCTCAGTTACCCTGTTGGAAATGAAAATCGTCGATCAGCCTATTCCGAACGGAGGTTTTTCCACCTTTGTCCGTCCAAAAAAGTCATGGGTGTTGATAAGACTAAATCCACTATAATTTTACTAAGGGTAATTCTAAAATAAAAATAAATAAATGAATGATTAATTAATAATTTATTTACAGTTAGCAACATAGTATTAATGTATTAGCTAGCAATGCATTTGACTAATAAAAGTCAACTGTAGTATATGTATTTATAAAAAGCCTTTATTGTAAAAAGCCTAAATGTCCCATTAGGGTTTTACATACCTACAGTTGCAAAGATTTGAAGGTTGCCGTAATATTTAAAGGTCATTTTTTGAGTTTCTAGTAACAAAAACATTTTCCATTAACGTTGGATTCAAGTAATTGACAGTTTTATATATTTCGATCAAGAGCAGCTGTAAATATCTCTAGTGGATAGACACTGATTTTGGTTTAGTCTATAATTGATCGAAGTTGGAGATGCTATCTTTGCATATGATTCTGAGTGCATGTTCGTGAATTTTGTTTATTTTATTATCATATTTTCTATCATGGAACATCCATACAAGTGGGCCTTAAGTAAAATATGACATTGTTACTGGAGTCATTGTTAGTGCTAATTGATGCACATTAGATTTTTTTGAAGATGTTATCAACATACGATTTGAAAACTTAACCTTTTGTCTAGAGTTCCTTCAAAAATTATCCCTTCGGTGTTCTCTTTTATCACAGACCAGCATATATTTACAAAGACTTCTTTTTCCTTCAACCCAAAAGATCGCATGTAAATGTTGAGTAGCAGGGGACCCAGCACTGAGCCTTGTGGAACGCCCAAGGAAGCCTTTTTCCAAGCTCTGCAAAATCTATTTACTTTCATTCTTTGTCGTCTTTCATGCAAATGGCTGTTTTTTTAATAAGGGCACTTGGCTGAATCCGTAGGCTGAGAGTTCTGCTGTCATAAGTTCACAATTCAGGCCGTCAAAAGCCTTGTAAAGATCCATCATTAGCGTATCCTTGTTTATCAAGGGATGATTTGCATTTCCCAAGAAGCCTGTGTCTTGAAGCCTTCCCAAAAGGCACATAAACATTTGGATAAAAGAGACCAGAGAAAGGCCAAATTTGCTCTTTCATCATAATATGGACTTTTGATATTAGAGGCAAACAGTTGTTGGTCGACGGTTTCCCTTTTTCAATGAATTATGATTTACTTATCCAATTCAACTAGAATTACATTACATTTATATTTTTAACTAATTAACTGAAGATTTAACTGAATTGCTTGACCTATTCAATAAAGCATTACATTCGATTTTTCGCAGGGGTGATCCTGACAAGCCAAACAAAGATGGAATGACCGCAGTGCATCTTGCAGCGAGCTCAGGCCAACTACCATGCCTTGTGTTCCTAACCAACTTTGGAGCGAACATCTACGCTGTTGACGATAATGGCAATAATCCTCTTCAAGAGGCCTCAAATCGAGGTCGCATTGAATGTATACGTCACTTGCAGAATCTAATAACTCACCAAATGACGCTGGATAGGGCGCGTATAGAGAAAATTCAAATAAAGGCGAAACGAGAGGCCGAACACCGGATACGGGAGAAATCGCGCGTTAGGAGGAAACTAGACAGGGAATGGGAGAAGAAAGTAGAGAAACAGCGGCGGTCTGCGATGGCTGCAGAAATCAAATTAAAAAGGAAAGGCCAACAGAATCAACATGATTTCATACAATACCGAAAAGACTCTGACTCTTTGTCAGCATCAGAAACTGATTCGTTGGATCGGAAAAAGCTGTTCTCAGAACTAATCGGCATACGTTCAGATACCGAAAGCACGTACTCAAGTCCGCGGAGCAAAATGACTTCTCCTGATGAACCGGATGAGTTAACCTATTCGATGACAAGTTTGAACACGGATCCTGGACATTACGGATTGCCAAGCAACGGCCATGCTACGGCAAATGGATATGTTTCCCAGATTTCGGAAGATATTGTGTTTGGGAAAAGAGAGCCCGGAGATCTTGATTCCACGTACCCTTTTATAAAAAAGAATGGCAATGCCAAAAGTAACGGAAAAGCCAACGGTACAACACCGCGAAGAAACGGAGGTTTACACAGCAACGGGAAAGATCGCTTTGCCGCCTCTTATAACTTACCACCGCGTCATTATATACGGCGCAGGCCAGGGAATAACAACCCTGCCAACTCAAACTTTTCCTCGCTCGCAACGTTCTTGAACTCTCTAGCACTTGATGAATTTAGAGAGCTCTTTGTCAAAGAGAAAATTGATCTTCGTGCGGTTACATTGTGCAATGAAAGAGATTTGAAAGAAATTGGCCTACCTTTAGGGCCTAGAAAGAAAATATTAGATGCAATTCAGCGAAGAAATGAATTAATGAGCGATCCTGCAGACGATCTTGAAGAGACTCTCGCTTAGCTGCGAAGGGAAATATAGAGAAGCATACTTGAGCAAATAAATGCATTTTTAGACCTTATTACAATGTATTTACTAGTGGAGTCGTAGGAAATCATAGGCTGGGGCCTGGCCTCGGTGAAAATTCTGGCGCGGAAGCGCATTGAGTTTGAGATCAGTGAAAACCAGGTTTCGACCAGACATTTGAAGAGCTTTGGAATGATACGTGTTCCATTTGTTGAAAGAAAATTGGGAATCGAACAGTTCTTCATAGTGTCATTGCTGTTAGGAGATTTGCTAGGTTGAAGTCAACATTCTGTCTTTAGTGACAGATAACTTTGTATTATAATATTTGAATTTATAACAGTGAATTGTATTGCGAAAAATAAACCCAGGGCACTGTAATCTTGTATTTGCACTTTTGACCAGGTTTCATAGTAGCAGTTTTGTACAGGTATCAGTATGACGTAATCAAGGCAATGTGCATCGACTCCTTCCTGATATTAAAAATTCTGCCAGGTTCTAAACAATGTCATTGTACAGTGGTTTTTACAATCGAAACCGTCAGATTGAAATCATTTTCTGTCTAGAAATGCGGGTTTTTATATATCATATAGATGAAACTCGGAGTAGCAAATTGAAATCACCCCTGGCGTCTCCAGTCTCATTCAGCGGTTTACCAAAGCTCACCCGGAAAACTGACGAAAAAGGGTTGGTTTTTTCCTTTAACCCAGGACAGTGAAACTTAGAAAAAGGGGAACGTTTGGGAATTCAGAAAGAGCACCACCCCAAATTTGATTCAGTACAACATTTAGAAGAAAAGAAGCATTTTGCATGTAATACCATTTACAACTTATTAGAAATAAAATTTCACACCAAAGTCAGACGGAAGGGGTCTTTTTAAGATCTATCGGATGTACTTGGGTACACCTCTTAGTGAGGGTGGACACGTCGGGAAACCTTCTTGCTTTATACATTAAAAGCATGTACAGCTCTGCTTTTAGAGCATCGACTACTTTGTGACAAACTTGTTGACAGTCATTTTCAGTGGAAATAGGGGTCGTAACTTTTATGTGGATTGAGTTACCTTGCTCAAGAAGGTTTGTTTCATTTATTGCATGGTTTTTGTGTAAAACAAACCACGTGTCATTAGGTTTTCTGCCAACTGACAAAACGAGAAACACGAATTTTGCAACCGCTGATAGTTCCTTGCTTATAAACTGTCCACGAAGATGTGTGTCTCCAATCAAATGGTCGATTGTCTTTAGATTGAGAATTCTTTTATTACAAGCCACCAGCTACTGCCAGATTTCAACCGTTATTCAAAATAATCTTTTGTAACTATCCTTACGCGTCTTGCTCTTTGAGAACGGATGTGCAATGCTAACGTATTCTACATTTCAAAGTGACGTAAACCAACACTTTTAATGATGGGGTAATACACCTGTTCCTTCAGCTTGGTACAACTTCAAGTTGGTGAAATTCTTAATGTATCGTAACAAGTCTCAGAAATTGTGGCAGGGGTAAGGGAATGCCTTTAAGGGTGCACCCTTTAAGGGAACAAATTCATTCTCCGGTATACATATCACCGTCACACCATTTTAAAGATAATTTTTCTTTTCATAGATAAATCAAATCCCAAGCCAACAGGTTATCCATTTTAAGAAGACTTGGTTTGGCCATGGTTCGAGAAGAGTGATAGGGGTTGCCCCGAACATGGTCAGAGACCTGCAGAGGTCCTGAAATTGTAATCATAATCTTATCAAAAGTATCATCGACACTCAAATATATGGAAAAAGACTTCTTTTATTGTGAGTATTCATACTTACAAAAGCTTTAGAAACAAGGGAGGGGTTGCAATTCCTACAAATGCTGATCTTTGATAAACAAGTATGTCTTAAAGGCAGTCTGTCTCAAATGGTTTGCAAAGATTTGCCATGGCTGTGAAAAATTACACACGAATGACTTATAAATAAAAAGAGCAAACCAAAGTGAGAGATCCATTACAACAGTGTGGCCCACACAGCCTTTTTTCACAATTGATACTTAGCATATTGGAAAACCCTGTTAGCTTACAAGAAGTATCAAGTCAAACCTGAAGAAATAATTTCAATTTTAGAAGCATGCGAGGTGTATTCAAAAAGTTAATAAAATATATATTGTGTTTCTATATGATAATTTTAAATCACAAATAATAATGACCATCAAATTAAAGTATTGATCGATCATGATTAAGTATTAAAATGACTCTCAGCAAAAGCTTTACAAAGCAGTTTATTGGCTCTTGGTCTTTTAATTTTGAATGATTCAAAAAGATTTATTTGAGACTCCTTTAATCAGACAATATTCAATTTCAGCATTAAACAAGGCAAGCAGGCAAAACCAGCATGAAAGCTTCACAGGGGACAAAGTTTTTTCAAAGAGAACCAAAATAAATGGTTTCCAGAAACAGACAAGCACCATACTTGAACCAGCTATGGCTGAATAAGGATCCTGAAGAAAGATAAAATGATCTGGATCACAATAAATATCAACAATGATCAAACTTGTTGAAAAAAATTTAATTTTTTGTCCTGAATGGTTGCTGTCTTAACACTTGGTGTTACATTTGATTTTAATTGGTGTTCTTTAACTTTTCCTACCTTGTTTTACTTTAGGTAAAAGTTTTGGTATAAAAAACTATTGGCTATGTTACCTCAAATCATTTTCTGTCCTAGAAAAACACATTTTTGCCTCCCTTGATATAAATTATAACAGTCTTGTATTAGGATGCATTACCTCAACAAAAACTGAACTGAATAGTACTTTGCTGACAGAATGGGTAAACAAATTAAAGATCTCCTTTAGAGAATAGAAATATAGAAGTTTTTGTTAATAGTTGCCTGGCAAATTCAACTTAGAAGAAAAACTCTCATTTATCTTCAGTCATACACCACATTAAAAACAATAAGTATGGATTGGGACAATGTATACTGGAAATTGAGAATGAGAAAAAACAAGATCTGTTGGATCTCATCTATGATAGTAGACACCAAATGGATGGTGTTGAAAAAAATGTATTTCCTTTAAGAGAATAACTATAATACTAACTGGAAACAAAATTTAAAAAACTTGAAATTTCTTATCTGGAACTGGGAACATGGATTCCAATGAAAAAGTAGTTGTCTTGTTGAGTAAAAATACAGAAAAATTATACTCAAGGTTCTTTTCTCTACCTTTACCAAACATGGCTCACAGACTCTGAAAACTTTTTTCCACCTGATAATTGACAGTAATGAAGAATACTTTTTTGTAAATACCATAGGCTTAGACTTAATTTTATGAAACTGTGCATTGTTTTAAAATTGGACCTGGGAATCTGTAAATTTTATGCAACTATATGCAAACACATCAATTTACATAACTTGTTTCAAAATTCCAATTTATAAGCTGAATGCGAATTAAACTTAAGGGCATTACAGAAAGAAGGACATAATTACCAGTCACAACTCAGTCACAAGAGCCATCCGCCCAGCCATCTCTCCATCTTTCAAAGACTTTTGAACAATCAAATTCTTTTTTGCCTAGTCTTCTGTTTACTTTATTGTGATAATCACAAAACCAGAGAGACAATGCTTTATTACTTGAAGTATCTGGGGTATCTGTTTTCAGTCTAAAAAATTTCAATAATTTATTAGATTTCATATCTGCAAATATTATTTTACTTGCTAACTTGAGGCTTTCTGACAACGATTTTTGATAATCAGTGATGGTGAATTGATAACACCAGGAAAGGTTTATAGCAATTAGTGAAAGAAGAAAACAACTTCAATTTACTTGTGAAAATGCTATCATGGTTGATTCAAGCATACTATGATGGCCTTTCAAAAATATTATTTTCAAAATCAGGATAATCATGACCAGTAAAATATAAATGACTATTCAGTAGATAGTGACAATCTCACCTTTCTCTTAAATGATATGAACACCATTCACATGGGTAGAACTTGGAGAAAATCTTTATAAAATCAGTCATCTCCCTTTGTTGCTTACTTGTTGGCATTTCTGGGTAATAGGCAGCCATAGTGTGCAAAAATCCCCATGTATTACGGCCTAATTCACCTTTATCCAAAGGACAATCTGGTCCACTAGCTAATGGTTTTTGCTTAGGAGGTTCTTTATGTGTATCTTTGACAGGTGTATCCAACTAAAATGAAAAGAAATTAGGTACATTCAACAACATGAAATTTTCAATATTAGACAAATTTCAACATGAAGGTTTTAAATCTTATGTTCTTCTTGAAGAAGAAGATAAGGAGATGCAAAATCATTGGGTTTATTCAAAACTAATTACATAACCAATTAGTTGGCCTAGATAAAATTACATAACATGCCCGATTACAAGGTAATATTGAGAAGTAGTCATAATAACAGTTAAAGCTCTTGCATTATTAGATAGATCAAGTTAGAGTCGAGTAAGTGCAGGAATGTAGTGTTAGCAAGAAAGATTGATGGGGTGGAAGTTCAAGTGCTTAGTTGAGCTTTGCTTTGTAAATAGTTTCATACCAGGGTGGAATCCATTTGAAGCCAGACATACTCCGGATATCTCCGGCATAAGCTACATGGATTCCACACTTGGTTTCATATAACGTGGAATTGGATTAATATAAATTCTCCTTGATTGTGTTAAATTGCAACTTACAATAACAGGTAAGAAGCATGCAGAAGATAGATAATCAGTATCGAGGTTAGTGGAGTACAATAAAAACTTGGTACAAACAGTTTTGTGTTTCATTTTGTGTTTTACTAATAGTTCGGAAGAATCCATTTCCATCTAAACAATACTGCGTAACAGCTGTATACTATGTACACTAGATAATTTCTAAATCATAAAAAGCATATTGAAAATTTATGTAGTTTATCAACATATGTATAATGTAGCAGCTTATAAATTGGCCACTCAAAATGACATTCATTTAGTGTAGTTAAAAGAAAAGTTGAGAATGAACCAATAGAGCTTACGGAACTCGCCATTGCAGGGGTTGTTTTTCCTACCACACCTCCTGTCATTTGCTTGGTCCAGCTTTTAAAGTCTGTGCATGCTCTACATGGCTTACCATCCGGGCCTAAAACAATTGGAGGCTCGGTGCCACCAGGGCTCCCCTTTATCTGGCTACCAGATGCAGTGGATTCCTTTACAAAATTATCTGAATTTTGAGTGTTTTGGTTCATTTAGGTTAAACTGGAATAAGTCCCTCAACCATTTGCTCAGAATTTCATCAGCCTGAGTGTTCCACCAATGTGTTCCACTTAATGAACTCGATTTGAAGGAGAGGCTAGGTTTATCACAGGGCGTCCATAGATGTACTTGTCCAGCGTACAAAATGGCGTCAAGAATCAGATTATTGGGTGGAAAGTTGAAATCATTCTGGGAGGAACAGCCAGTTCTTTTCATTTCAATTCTTATGGGAATATCAGGTGGGTTTTTTAAGAGTAAGCTGGTTCTCTGAAAAAGTTAGATCCTCTCTCCGTGGATTAGATACAAAAGTGGCAGAGGCACCACACAGTAAAGAAGTATGGCATCAGCTCAGCTGCATGCCCTAAATAATTTTTGGGACTTTTAACTGCACCTTGATAAAGTGGGTGTGTCTTGAACATAACTGGTGTGATCAGAAATAAAATTCAGGATTTTTTATCATCCTAAAACTGTAAAAAAATGGACCTAAAAAGACAGCTAATTTAGCAAAAAGATTTTATCAAAAAGGAATTTCAGGTTGACGTTCCTAGAGAGGTTTTTTAAGCTGTAATCATCCAATTTTGCCTTACAATAATTGGCCAACATTGCTCTTTAACTTGGTTTTATCAATTACTTTGGTTATTATGAATTAAGAAACACATACTCTGAGACCGAATTGTTCATTTCCATCAACAAAGACTCATCACTTCTCTAACATTCTTGGTGACGATGAATTGGGGGTGTATAGTCCACAAGTTTACAATGGCAAAACCAGAGGTAGAAATCATTTTTTGAGGGGGGTGCCAAGACATGTTGGAGCAACTTCTTCTGGGCAACTTAAGAAATTGAATCACTCTTTGTTGTTTTAAACTACACTGTAAAACCCCCCATGAATGACTTGGCACCCACTTATAGACACAGGAAGTATTTCAAAAGTAGGGGGTGGCAGATGCAAGATCTGATAAAAGACATAAAACTTAAGAATTTTCATTTAGACCAACAAGGAATTGCAAATAATTACAATCAGAGATAAAGTAAAACTAATTAAAATCAGTAGATAAAGTAAAGTAAAACTAATGAATGAAAGAACAGCAAACAAGTAATCAAATTGATTTTTTATAAATAAACCAAGTGGTTGGGAAATGATCTAATAGCAGAGCTAATATATAGATCTCAATCCAAGCCTTGCTCTAAGTAAATTGAAGGTGCTCCATGAAACTAGCTCCTAAGAATGTTGAGGCACTCTGTTTCACACTGCTAAATAATATTTCCTTGAGAGCATCTTTGGGAAGGGTACAAAATATTACAGAAAATGGTAGCAAAAGTAGTAAACTGCTCCTTTTGGCATTGATAATGGGGATTGAGTTCCCATAGAACCATACACTTGGGCCCAGGGTATTGTCATGAGGTTGAGAAAAAGTAATAAAACGTAGTTTAACCTAAACTAGGTTCTAATCAACGCATAATCATTAGTAACTCAGAAACAACTAATTTCAACGGGCTAGTGAGTTTGAGCTAAATAGTGTGAAATTTGATATCTTTGAGCTAAATAGATGACACTCTGAAATTTGTTTGATATCTTTTTTTTGGTCCATAGAAAATGTTGTTTTCAATATAAATTGCTCAAAACAACAAAGACCAAAATTTCTGCAATAAACAGTCAGACAGAGACACGCAAGTGCCTAAATGACATTGAAACAGTCATAATTAAAAAACAACTGTAAAAGTGTTACTTTCTGCAAAATTCAAAGAATAGGAAAAATGTATGGCCCAGTTCAATAGCTAGCTATTAGTAGTCAGCAATAGTTAGAAAATTGAGGCTGGTGTGTTCAAAGTTTGATAAGTGTGAGTTTTGCTGATTTTTGTAATATTTCAATGACTTGAACTGGACTGAACTGAACTGGATTATGCCCAAGATGCAAATGTCTGTGTGAACAAGATGAAAACTCTACATGTAAACAAAAGCCTATGTACACCTTCCTAACTGTATATTCCAGTTTGCAGAATATGAAAAGTAAAGGAGTGATGACAAAAAATTTTTGCCTGGAAAACATGCAAAATGCATGGAAAATAGAGGGCCTGCAGAGGTTTTGATATGAAACTGGCTATTCTGACTTCCCCTGCTTTATGTTAATGAGCCTTTTCCCTCATTCCCTGTCCATTTCTTTTTGACATTTGTTGAATAGATGTTAAAATAACCAATGGAGTCAAAAGTAATTTTGAAGTAATTCTAAAAATTTCAAAGATTTTCCCCAAGTTTTTTGCCGAATAATATCTCACAAGAAAAAACCAAGAGTGCTTAAAATTTCCAAAGTATGGCAACACACCTCCTCACAAATCTGTCACTGACATTCTTCATAGTCAATAGATATATTCAAGACAAGATGTCTCCTGTAGAGCAAATGCTGACAAATACTTTGTCACATGCTCTTTATGAAATAACATAACAAGAAGTTGTGTATGTGTTAGTGTCATGTTGTCACAACATTACGTACCACTTTTCATAAACTTTGTTCGAAAATATGTTTTGAAATGGAAAAATGCTTAAAAACTTGCCCTGCTGTGAGTAAAACAATTTCACAGATGAAAGAATGGGGTAGGATGAAAAACAGTTGATTCTTAATTGAATGTTTTTGTTGCTACCATGTTATTGCACAAAGTTGTATGTGTGTGAAAAATCTGTATCTGCTGCAAATGACCTTGTCCAGTGCGTACTCAGAAAATGTATCTTATTAGTAGCTTCTTCTTTTAAGTGTACCAGTGTATGGCATTCAGAAATTGGGATTCTCCTAAAATTGTCATTACAATGCAATTTTTTTTACTTTCATGTACTTTAAGCAATCAATGTTTATTCTTTGTTTTAGGACCACCTATGGTGTACTTTAGTCCATTAACCTATAAACAAGTAGAAGAAACATCCAAAATACCTACAACCTATCCTTGTGAGTCAACCTTGATAATTATCAATGATTTTTCCATCTTACTTAAATCAGATTTCTTTGTCAAATTGCTTTTTTGTTTAATTTTTGCAGCTTAGAGTAACAGGCACAGTCTGAAAATAACTGTTAGTTTTTTGAATGAGAGAGAGAGAGAGAGCGCAAATTATGAGATACTTTGCTACTTTTATGTTTTAGATATATTTCATAGCACCAAAGGCCAGGTCTATGTCATTTTGTAGGTTAAAGGTGCTCAGGAAATTAAGTTTGGATGTCATCTCCATTTTTATCTGAAACAATAAGTACCTATTTGTGTCCATTATATGATGCTAGAAAACTATTCATCCTTTTGCTGTACTATTTTAGTATGTCCTACAAGAAAACAAGCCAAGGTTTGGGCTTTTAGAAGCTCACTTGCTTCGACTATATCAATGCTGTATTTTCTAGGTTCAACCATGGTATCGGTTGTTTGCTTTCCAACAAAATTATGATCGAATTGTAGAGATTTGAAGTTTGTGAAGAGATGGCAACAATTATCTTTACTTTTTATCTTTACTATTTATTTCCAGGGGATCTTGTGAAAGATTGGAAAAGAAAAGAAAAGGCAGAAACAGTCTGATACAGATGCCACTAAGAATGTCAAATTACTACTTCTTCAGCAGAGAGACTTTTGAACTAACTATGTCTGATTGAAGGTGTAGGTGAAACCAACCTTGTTTCATTTAAATGTTTTGTGTTTGCAAAGAAATATGAGTCAGTTTGTGAATGGCATATGCCTTTATTATGTATTGCATGGACAATTTTTTGTTCCATTTTCTTTTTCTGCCACCAGGGAGGGGGGGGGGGGGATTTTTGTGTATTGTTAGCACACTCAGTTGATTTGATTTAAGCTTGCTTTGTTAAAGTTTAATTGTGCAGCTAGTTTTCTTAAAGCAGCCTAAAGAAGAAAACATAATAGGTGGGACAAAGCACATAAGCCGACATTCGATAAAGTTTCTTACTGTTCTTAAATTGTTGATTTAGTCAAGAAATCTGTTTTCTGAAGTCGTTACTAATCAATGCAAACACAAAGTTGAAGTCAACAGCATGTCATAGGCTTTTCAAAATTTTTCTCAGGGCCCCCAGTTGGCCCATGGGTAAATGCATTACTGATGGAGCAGGGGACAATTGTGATATCAGGTGTGCTGTTCAACATGCTTTTTCTATATACGGAAACACTCTAATCTTCTATGTTTCATTTTCTGTCATTTTAATGATATACTCTTCCAACAGTGATTTTCTGTGGTGCTATTCTCTTAGGTAAATATTGAAACAATTTACAGTAGAGGGTAGGGACAGGACTAGCAATTATTGCCAATTCTGATTACCCGTCCCCACATTTAAATAGATTTTCTCTATGTCTGCTTTTTCTGCTTTTTCTGGGGCCCCTCGACCTCTTGTCAAGGGGTGTTGAGAAAGAGGTGTGGCTGGGCATTTGAGACTATTTTTTGAATCTCCTGAAAGCATGCTTAGCATTTTGAAAATCAGCATCAAATGAGATGAGTGTTTTTAAAAAGATAAGTCTGTGTAATCTGCATCAAGACCCCATAGCATTCGCAGTTAACAGGGAGTAGCGAGAGCAGTGGAGGAGCATGAAGATTCCCCTGTGATGATGTCCTCCATTGTGTAAACACACATTTGTTTGGTAAGAGGGAAGTTTGTGGCTATATTGCGCTGGAAAGGTACCAGAAATGATTTGAGTTTAATTTGATGAAAGTAATTCTGCAAGTTAATGAGGCCTTGTAAGTATGTAAGAGACACTTTTAAGCTCAAAACAGAAACAGCATTGTTCATTCTAATGAATCGGCAACAAGTTTAGCAGCGACAACATCAACAAACAATTAGAACAGAAATGGTGGAACCGGATTTCGATGTTGATAGCATCATTGAACAGCTCTTGCAATCAAGAGAAAGTGGTAAACAGGTATTGTAATTTTTTTTGCACGAAACATAGTTTTGCAGTACGAATAACGAAGCCGAGTACATACATAGTAATCTAGCAGATTGTCGATGCCCTCCAGCTGCTCCGTTGTAAAGAAAATCTATAATCCACCAATGCTTTCGAAATTTTCAATCGTTTTTTATTTTGTTTTGTTTCTTCTGTAAGAGAACTTCTGCAAATGCTACTAAGTGTTGCATTGAGGCTGGAACAGCTCGAAATCGCATGAAAGCTGTCGGGTTTAAAACGCCCACAATACTCAAACATCCGAAATTTTTCACAACACAGTTTTCTGTCTCTGTAGCTGAGATAAAATGCTGTGTTCGAATAAATAAAAGAGGAAAATACTTCCTGATAAGCGACAGTACAAGGTCATCAGGTCCTATGCCGATCAAACTGTAGTTTCGTTGGCAAAATTGAGAGGGAAGTTGAACTAGTTGTTTAACCAAGTTCGATAACATAGATCATGAGTTTTTCTGAGCTTTCAGAACAAATAATTCATATACTAGCTCTTTTTTTAATTGATCTGATATAAGCTAATATGAGTGACATTTAACTTTATATTTTACAACACAAAATTTCAATTTTCATTATTTTTTCAGGTTAATGAGTGATATATTCAGATTTACTTATGTTGTTTGCGTGAGACAGACACTGAAAGTTGTTTTTCCCTTCAGATGCTCTGAAAATATGTTATAATGTTATTTTTCTTAAACATCCTTAACAAATACCTTAAAATTGATTTAAGATTATAGTCTGAAAAGGGGTGCTATCTGCTCCTTGATAAGCTTTGCTTCAGAGAGAGATCCTCCACCTCCTGGGAATTCACTTCCATGCAAATCTTCAGGTGTCATGCATTTTTATTTTATTTTATGCTTATTTTATTTAAAATTGATATGCAGTTTTTTATGTTGTTGTTAGTTGTTTTAAATATATTGGAGTATTTGTAGGTAGTTGAATTGAAAATCAATTACCTGAACTTAATTGAAACTGTTTAATTCCAGACACAAAATTTTTTGACAGCACTCAGTTTGGTATCCAGTGATATCTTCTCCCATAGAAATTAAAGATGGAAAGTTTTGTGGAATCTACCTAGAAACTTCAGCATCTAAAACCCTGTCCAAAAAGTGACTTTTTAAAATGTTTGACTCATCTCTTGATCAAATTGGTTATAAGTTACATAATGTCTTGTGAATTTTACAATCAATTTAATGTAATTGGAAGGAAGAGTTAACATCAGTTAGCCTTTTCTCAAATGTTGCATTTTTCTTTGCAAGATTGACTTGAAAACCTCTAATTGAGAACCTGCCAACCTTGCAATGTTATCTTTTTTTGTCAAGAAGCCAAGACATGATTGACACCCATGCATAGCAATTGAAATCTAATCTATGTAAATAGCAGAGAAAGGCTGAAAGGTGGTTATTCAGATTCATGAAATTTTCATTTCTTTAATTTCCTCTAGAAGTTTTCTTTAATGGGTGCACAAGGAATTTTCCAATCATCTCTGCTTTTCAGATTGCAGAATGAGACAATCACAAAGTCAAGTGTACCAGGGGTTTTTTATTCTAGTGTAAATTTGTAGCCCCCAGTAAAATTGTTGTTGCCATGCCCTCTAGTACCTTGAAAACACCAGTTACAGACATGTTCCAAATCTTAGTAAATTATTATATGCTTCCGAATCTTCTTTCATGCTCTTAAATTAAGATTATTGTCACAAAATTACTTGACATAAAAGTTGCAATAAAGCTAACCCTCATCTCACGTAGGCAAGAAATGATTGCACCGATATTAATCTGTGGGGGTTTGCTGTTGTCATGGAATATTCTCTTCTGTATGTAGGCCTTGTTAGAGATTTGTTTTGGAAAAACCTAAATATTGAAAAGGCTTGAACATTGAGGGGGCTTAACTGTGCCGTACCATCCACCCCAATTAAGAATGAGGCTTGGCTGCCTTTGTAATATTTGGCTCATGCTTAATGAAATAGAGGTAAAGAGTTTCTCTAGAGCATAACCTCTTTGGAAATATTAAGGACCTTGTGCCCTACTTTTTCTTGAAATTCCCAGTTTTTGCAACATTTTGTCAAACCCTTGCTAAACTGTAGTTTCCCATTTCCATTATATTTTAGTTTCTAATAGAAAAAAATTCGTTTCAGGTGAATAAATTAGGTGGGCTTTATTTTGAAAAAAGAAGAAGGTTCTCCATCCGTCAAAATGACCACCACAGTGGGAACAAAACTCTGCCACCCCATCCCCAGATCCCCAGTGTATCTGCATGAGTTCTGCAGCCTCCTTCTGGTCAAGGCGGTCGTTGTTTACTTTTCATGCGGAAAATATGGCGGGTCATTTGAAGCATACGAAGTGAATGTTCTACCGGATAGCGAGAAGTGAGAAATTGTAAGTCGATTATCGTGGCAAATGTTTATAAGAATTTCTAGAAGTTTATCAAGGCTGCGAGAAAATTTCTGTGTGCAAGTATGGATTTTTATAAGCTCAACGAGCTTGCTGTAAAGAAGGAGGAAGAACTCCGAGAAGTTAAAAGTTTACAGTTAGCAACTTTAAACAAAGATTTAGAGGAAACTAAGAAGTTTTTGAAGCTTGAAAGAGCTAGATTTCAAACACTGAAACAGGATTTCGAATACAATTTGAAAATTATCGAGCAGAGAGATCAGGAGCTTTTGACTTTCGAAAAGTCTTTTGATGATTTCAAAAAGCTCGATGTTACAAGAAGTTCTGAAATTAGTGATCTGAAGATCAAAACTGAAGAGCTAAACAACAAAGTAGAAGCTTTGGAAAGAGAAAAAGATGAGTTGGAATTATATTACAGAAAAAGGATTAATGACATGCATACCCAAGTGAACAAATGTTTTTCTGAAAAGACGTTAGAAATACAAAAAGAAAAAGATGAGTACCTAAAGTTTAAGAGAAATTCGGAGAGAAGAATCAAGGAAGCGCAAGCTGAGATGGATGGACAAAAAAGGCAAATGATGTTTGAGTTTGAGGAGCAGATGAGAAAGAAGGACAATGAGTTGAAAGAAAAGTTGGATGAAATGAATAATATCATCTATTGTAAAGATCTTGATATAAAATTACTTAAAAAAGAGCAAGAACTACTTAGAGAAGGCTCTACTAAGTCAACAGAAGAAAAATCAGAGCTCTCCCAGGAAATTGATATCCTAAAAAATCAACTAAAAAAGAAAGATTGGGATGTCAAAGATATTGAAAATATGGCTGAAATAAAGTCTACTGAATTGAAAAAATGTGTTGATGATTTGAAGAATGAGAAGGAGAATATGAATGATGAATTCAAGATGATATATGCAAATTTTGACAAGGCTTTGAAATCTAAAGAGCAGCAAATTAATTCCTTACAGGAAGCAACTGAGGAGAAAGAAAGGCTCTTGCAAGTTGAAATAGAAGATTTAAAAGGCCAAATACTTAAATCTGAAAATAACTTGAAACAAAAAAATTGGAATTTCAATGACAGGATAAAAGAGAAAGACTTGAAAATTGAAAACATGAAAGAAATGATTTCTGAATATGAAAGGAAAGCAAAAATAGAACAAGCAAAGTTAGCACAGGCTGTAGTTTCCAGAGATTTGGAGATTGAAACTTTACAATCAGCTAAAGATAATCTTGAAGAGCATCTAAAAGTGCTCCATGTGGATTTTAAGAAATTGAGGAAAGAAAGTGAATTGGTAAAAGAGAGAGAAAATTTATTAATTCAAACAAAGGAACAGCTTGAACTAGAGTGGCAAAAGAGATATGATGATGCTAGTTTACTTGCTGGGGAAAGATATAAAAATGTGATTTCCAGTTTAAAGGAAAGACTTGCAAACTTGTCAAAGGAAATGGGGCAGAATAAAATAGAAATGGAACAAAGGGATAATTTGATTAGAATGCTGAAAAAAGACAAAGATGTTGCTTGCAATATTTTGCAAAATAATGGCATAAAGTTTGATGGCTCCGTGGGAGGTTTTCACGAGCTTGTTCCTAAAGATGAATTTGATAGTTGCCTCAAACAGAAAGAGCAACTAAAAAGTGTTATAAGTATGATGAGAAAAGAGATCGAGGCAATAGAAGAAAGACATAAAAAAGAATTAAGCCAGTCATCTTTTCAATATGCAAAGGATTTGGAGGAAGAAGTTAGATACTTAAAAATAGATAAAAGAAATCTACAAAACAGTGTTGATGATTTGAATGTCCAGCTAGTTCAGGCAAGAAGGCAAAGAAGAGTTTCTTTTCATGAGGATAATTCTAAGGAAGGTTTGACTGCCAAAGGGTCAACCACAGCCTTGCATGCCAAGCTACAATCTGCTGCTAAGAAAATTGAAGAACTTGTTATTGAAAGGGACCAGCTCTTGAATTTGGGTAATAAACTTAGATCTGAGTTATCAGCTTTAAAGATTCAAGATTCATTTAAAAGACAAAAGGGTAGTGATACCAACCAGGTGCAAGACATTTTCAGCAAAAAGGATGAGGATGGCTTAGATGAATTTGAAAATTTGCATTACAAAATGATGCTGGAAAAGATGAGAGATCAACCAAAAGAAGAAGTTAAGGACATTGAAGTAGACATTGGTTCATCAAGTGAGAGCTTAACCCCCGATGGGAGTTATAGTAGAAATATTAGAATTGATGAAGATGTTCCAGTCAGGGATGATACCTTTCTTAGTATGGAAGACAAAAGAACTATGATACAATCACAGTCATTTGAACCCATAAACTTAATCCAACAAGACAAGAAGCCTAAGTTTGTTGTTAATGTGACATCATCTTCTGAGATGTCTTCAATTCAAGATCTTTGGAAAATTCTCGAGGAAGCAGAGAGTCTTGCAAGCCAGACTCCAAGAAGTGTTTCCTTGCAAGGACCAACCATGCCTCAGAAAAAAGTACCAGGACACATTCTTGAGGGTGCATCACAAAGTATGGAGGGAGTTGCAGAAATTGAAGGACAAAAATTAATGCTTAATGTTAAGGAACCTCAAAAGGATCTGCAACTTAGTAAAAAGGCACAAGGCAAAGTGCATCAGCTTAAAAAGAAGGCAAAAATTAGGAATTATAATGTTAAAGATGATTGATTGGTGTTAAGTTATTCCTTAGAGATATCACCTATCATTATATTTGATACGGTATTCATCAAGTTTTGAAAGTATAATTTAATAACCATTGTCATATTAGATGCAAATGTAGATCAATTTGGAGTTGTTTTTATTATGATGTTTACGTTGTTTTTTGTGCTAGTGAAAAAGTTCTGAATAAACCATTTAGTGGATAATATACTTTTTTCAATGCTTTAGTTGTTAATCAATTTTGATTTCTTTTTTATAATGTTTATATTTGCCCCTACAATGTTAGGTTGGATTAATGCCACTTGACACACATTTTGGCCACATTTTGATAATTATTTCAGCATCCTTCATACACATGTAAAGACCCATGGTTCAGATTTGGTCCCTTCTGTTCGGTTTTCGATTTGCTAGGACCCTAAATGTTCATAAGTAATTTGACAATGAATTATTTCCTGGCAGAGCTTTCAATTCTCTAGAATACAGCTAGGTTAAAAACAATGGTAGCTTATTTTTACCTCAGTTTTGTTGAGAAATGTCCATATATAGGGGTTGATATTAGCTGTTTGTGTGGTCGTATTCCTTTTAGGATAATCTTATTAAGAAAACAGAACAAAGTTTGGCAATGCCAGTGGGAGGGCTACAGTCCCCAGCTCCCCTGCTTTCAAGGGCCCTGAAGGGTACACATTAATGTATCAGTAATCCCCAACAGACAGAGAGTGGTGGTATTTTGCACCCCCTCTCTCTATTAGGTACTGATAAATATATTAAACAATTACGGACGTGCTAGTTTTCAATGGTGGCAAGGGCAAATATGCGTCTTACACGGTATGTGTTAAAGCGTTGATCTCAATAACTGTCCAGACTTTTGTAGACAAAGTCCTACTCGAGGCAATCAAAAATATTGTTCACTAGATAGAAAATTATTTTTTAAAAGGAAAAATATTTTTGAAAAGAGAAACATATTTCCTCCTGTGTCGGAGCCCCAACCTCCTACATGTGATCCGACACAGGTTGGAAAGTGGGGGGGGGGGCAAGGGGAAATTTAATACCAATAGAAAATATTTTGAAAAAAGGCCCAATGTTTTGCAAAATGTTAGGTGACCTTGTTCTAATTGGCAATACACTGTCCATCTCCTCCTAAGCGCAACAGCACGTGAATCCCTGTGATCTCCACCAAGCACACGCTCTTGCTTATTTGCAATATTGTAGACGTTTGTTTGTTCTGTTGTAGGTTCAGATACCAGAAACAAAGATCAGGCAGCTATGTCAACATTCACGTGAGATTTTCATGAAGGACAAAACACTTATTGAGGTCCAAACACCGGTTAACATATGCGGCGATATCCATGGGCAATTTGATGACTTGCTGCGTCACTTTGAAGAGGTTGGCTATCCCGGAGAATATAGCTTTCTTTTCATGGGGGACTACGTTGACAGGTACGTGTCCCATCCCATTGTTCAGCTTCAGTATTTCGTATTCAAAGCTACTGTACTGGTGGACCAGCTAAAAGTGTTATTATCTGTTCAACGATTAAACATAATCAAACAATATTAAAGTTAATATATTTTTTACAGTAATAATCTCGTGGTTTTTTGCAATACATGCAGGAGTTTGCATAAATTACCATCTCTCTATTCTAAAGCATCCTACTTTTACTCGATTAGTGCTCAAGATGGTTAGCTTTAAGAATTCCTATGATATAAAATGCCATGTTGGTGTCTTCCACGTCATAAGGGCGTGTCCATGTATTTTTTCCTGCACTCAATCTTGGTCCTAAAGTCACTTACTGGCCTTTCATTTTTTTGTATATTGTTTCCTTTCTTATATCTTGAAAATTTCTTTGATCATCTCTGAAAATTTCTCATGATAACCTCATATTTTAATTAATTTAGTCAGTGATCATTGACGTGTTCAACAGCTTCTCACGAAAAAAAGCTGTTTTATAAGGCAGATTTTCTGTAGATATTTTCTGTGATAAGATAATTTCTGTAGGCTCCTAAACTGTTATAATAGCGAAGTCAGCTAACATTGATCTGTTAGTTTATTCTCAGTTTACATGAAGTGATAAACTGCTTGATGTCAAAACAGCTAGAGAGTTTTGATTGGCGAGATTGATAAAAGTCTATGCAAAGAAATACTGAATTACACCTGCAATCTTGCTTCATCTCTAAGGTGTTAATCTTTCAGATTTTGCGGTGTTTTTACATAAAGAGACTAGAATCTGCGTGCTTGTCATTTTTGCATCTTCTTCTATGCTTTTTTGTGTTGTTCAGCGAGAGGGTGCTTTCATTTATGCGAACATGCATGTTCATGCTGACTTTGTTTTCAATACAGACAGTTCAACATCATGTTCTCACATAAATTACTACCAACATGTAGAACGTGAAGACTAATTTTGTGGGTACTCTCGATAAAACAACATAAAGTCTTTCGTCTTGAGCACCTTTTCATTTTCTATTATTCCAAAGTGCGTTAGGTAGTCATTTCAAATGAAGCTATGTGAAATTAGAGATTCGGTTTTTTTGTACGATGGACTATGAATATCCTCTGAAGATCAATACATTATGGTTAATATTTTTAGTGTCTTAAGGCGATTCATGTACCAACAGAAATGATTATCCCGTTTCAATAAAGTCGTTAATTAGTCAATCATTATTTTTACATCTGTTTTTGCCTAATGCCCTATTTGTTTTACCGTAAACGCACGCAATGATCAATGCCAAATGTTAGGCAGAGGAAAACAGTCACCAAGCTGCGGTTATAATACAGCTGCGGTTATAATTCAACAACGTCTAGGATCTTGAAAATGAAATATGAATTATTAAAGAAGATTGGCTTGTTAAGATGATTCATGCTTTGGTCAGGGTTTATTTGAAGAAGTTTTAATCACTGCACAAAAGAGAATAGGATATTTTGGGATAGAGTCAAAAATACCTGCAGTGATTCTGAGAGGTACCGGGGTCGATGCCCGGCTCCTCCACCAGTTGTAATTTTGTTATGAGTAGTGAGAGAGTAACAGCGAAAGATATCATGCAACTCGTATTGAGATTATGAACTGACTAAAGATCATAAGATAATTACAACAATACATACTAAACACAAGCAAAATAAATTAACATAGTAATGTAAACTCAGTGATGCTCAACGTAATGCTCAATTGAGAAAAATGAATACTTATGATGATTTCAACGAAAGCAAACAATGTTGAAATATGTAGCATTTATGTAAACACGCAAATTCTACAAGAAGAAAACAGAGTGAAATTGTTGGGCGTAACAATAGACAACCAATTAAAATTTGATGACCATATCAAAATATGTGTAAAGAAGCAGAAAAAAATGCACTTGCAAGAATAGCGCCTCATTTAAACGAAGATAAAAGAAAAATTTTGATGAAAACATTTGTTTTGACATTCTTCAGTTACTGTTCCTTGGTATTGATGTATTGTAGTAGATAAAACAATAAACTCAGCAATGATATTCATGAAAGAGCATTGCGAATTCCCCTTATTGATATCAATTTGACGATTTTTCATCTAGTTTTGAACAACTACCGCCCAAAAACAACACAGTTACAATCCGTACAAGGAATTTCCGGCAATTTGCGACAGAAATTTAGAAAACCATTCGTCATGAAAACCCAAGTTTCATGGCAGATACTTTTAGCCTAACTGAATAACCTTATAACATCAGGGTGCTCACTTTCACTAGAAATGAACCAAACACTATAGCATTCGGATTAGACACTGTTTCCTCTAGATATCAAGTAGTATGGAACTAAATTCCCACAGAAATCACCTTAATCTCAAATATAAACACCTTTAAAGCAAGTATCAAAAAAATGCCAGCGATTTCTTGTTAATGCCGCATTTATAAATCATTTGTAGGACAAATTGGCTTTATAAAAAGACAGGGAACCTACTGTACGTTGATGTGATTTATCAGTAATTCATTTATTACTGTTACTCTTGTTAAATTCGATTTTTTGTTAATATATTTCGTTGGTTTTAATTAGCTTTAATATAGCTTGAAGTGTGCGTTTACCAACCTAATTAAAGTAAAGAAAAAAATGTAGACTAGCGTCCTGTCTTATTACATTACTGCAGGGGGGGGAGGGGGGGCGTATAGCAGAGGGATAGCTCTCCATGGATGGGTTTTCGTGTAGGTTTGGCTCATATCGCAATTGCCACCATATCAAGGAACTTTTATTGCACAGGTTTTCATCTTATCTTTACATAAATTTGGTATCATCAAACGTTGAGGTAATCCCGGCATTTTTTCCAGAGTCGAATCAATGATGTAATCAATAATCTACAATTTTCTCTCTAGGGGTAAAAGATCTTTGGAGACCATTTGTCTTCTTCTCGCATACAAAGTGAAATATCCAAACAGGCTGTTTTTGCTTAGGGGGAATCATGAATGTGCAAGTATCAACAGGTACGTACGAATGGCATTGAATTGAATCAACAGGTACATACGAATGGCATTGATTTGAATTGACGCAGGGAATCATAGTAGCGAGTGAATAAAGAAGAAACTCATGCGTTGTTAGCTAGTTGATGATTTTTATGTGTTGATCACAGTGTTGTTTCTGTTAAGGGAAACGTAGACCTTTTGCATTAAGTAAGATTATTCTAGAGTTAGCTCCTCCCCATGTTTTCTTAAAATGGCCTTGCTTTGAGTATAATCGCTTTAAAGAAGACCAATTTATAGATTATAGATTTTATCTGTTACAAACGTATAATTCCCTCTAAGAGAAAAATAAGCTGAAAGAATCGTCTTTTCTTTCTTCAAGAATTCAATGACTCCACTGTCCTAAAACTTCCTGTGGCAGAAGTGCAATCTTTGGCGTAAGACTGCAGCAATTGATCATATTTTCTCACTAGATTTTATAGATTTTCCCGCAAAGGTGTTATTTATTGTCCGTAGGGTTCGTTATACAGGGAGTATTTATCGTAGGTATAGAATGCACTTTTGGCTTGTAATAGCGAGAGGCTGGTAATAAATGGGCTCGGAATCGCTTGATTCCTCTGTAGCGCTTGCATCTTCTTTAATACTTATTTATGTATCTTTCTTTGGGATAGCAAGGCTTGGCATATGGTTCAGTTTGAGTAATCTTATTTTAAACTTTCATTTCATTGGCTCTCTTTGAATCTTTTTAATACATGCGATGATCAAAGCACATTATTTTTCTGTTGTTTAGAATTTACGGATTCTACGATGAATGTAAAAGGCGATACAACATCAAACTCTGGAAAATCTTTACAGATTGTTTTAACTGCCTACCAATAGGTAATTTTGTTTAAAATGCGTATCATAGATTGATTTTTGTAGACTTCTCTTCGTCGTAATATCATTTATTACAACTATCGATTTTTTACAAAGACGCTTTTGATTAAATTGTTAGTAAAAACAATCTTTCAGAATTGTTAATAACAAAGAATTGAAAATTATTGGCCACTTTTTATCAGCTTAATATATTTTACCTATATCAATCTCCCCTTCAACTTTTCTTTGATCTGCGTAGCTAATTGTTCAGTGTTTCTAAGAGGCAAACTTCAGCAGGAAGCTTATTCTAAACGAATTAATAAAATAAGATGAATTAAAGTAAATAAATGATAATCAAACGATACATAGCTTTATATAACTATAAATATGCAATCTAAAGATGGAACTTTAAAGATAATGATTTCATTTCATACAATTATTGATTTTTTAAAAGTCGCTTTTGATTAAATTATCAATAAAGATAATCTTCACTTTTGCTCTAGTGGCCACTTTTTTACAACTATTGATTAAATAATAACGATAATATGATACATATGAAACAAAAAACATTTGATAACGTCGAGCACTTCTGATTACACTCTATCTATTATGAAGCTTCAGATAATGAGCAAATGCTAAACGGAAATTTGGATTTTTTTATGCATTTCCTGCTGTTTTGAAATTTTTAAGCAAGAAAAATTCATAACTTTAAGATATTGTGTTTTTTGCAGCTGCAATTGTTGACTCAACGATTTTCTGCGTTCATGGAGGACTTTCACCCGATTTGGATGATCTCGAACAGGTTTTTCTTTATGTTCTTACTGCAAGCAATGGTTTTGAATTAGAGAACTTTCAGCATATTTGAATAAGATAATTGTCACATTTTTTCAAAGTTGTTCACCTCCCTTTCCTACCTGATTCAACATGAAGGAGCATTTTCGATGTTTGGTTGATCAAGAAGCTTGAAAACCAATTTAATCTTACGAAACAGCTATATTATGCTTAAATCATGTTTTTTTTCTTAAATCTAAACGTCCTGTTACTCACTATCAAGGTATAAGTAGGAAAAATCCAAGTAGCTTGCAATTTCTTTTTAGATTAAAGCCTTGCAACGACCTATGGACATTCCCGACACCGGACTTGTAGCCGATTTACTTTGGTCCGACCCAGATGAGGTAAGTCGGTCTTTTTCTGAGTTTAAAACAATGTCATGTAATGTTATGTCTGCAAATCTTCCCTAATGACCATTTTCGATATACCGTATCAGTGTAAGCTTGCACAGTGGCAAGCCGGAATTCTTACTTTCGCTGCGTCGTCTTTTATATATTCCTGGAAGCGAAAAAGTATTGCTGTTGAGCTTGTTTTGTTCACTTATTCACCTGAGCTTGCTTTATGTTCAAGATTAGAGGTGAAATTCACCCTTCTTGTTAACTTCTAAGTGCTGTAAACTATCGAATATAAATATTTTGGGCGTAAGCACAAACATCTTATCCAAATTTAAGGGATTTTATTGTAAAAATGTTCTTGAGCTATGAATTTTGACTCTCGTGATTAGTCAATCACAATTCTCCGTTACATAGCTTTGTAGATATAGCCTCTAAATGTAAAGTAGATGTATTAAAGCAATTGCCATTAGGTAAGTTTAATGGAGATTAATTTGTAAGAAATTCAGTTTACATTCAGGATTAAGAATTCTTAAAAATGATTAGTGCTCTAATAATGCATTAGCTATTTTGCATTGCTGTTGAAACGAAAAATAGAAACCCGATATTTACTTCGAAAGAAAATAGAAAGAAACCGGACTTGCGGTCGAGGCTGAATTAGTGTTGCCTTGGTTTCAAAGCCCTTAGTATTAGGATGCGACTGTTGGCATTCCTTTTGGTCGAAGCTTTTTTGTGCTCATCAAGTGTACATGCTTTTGTTGTTGCTATTTATTTCTAAATTGTTTCCTTAATCTGTTGTAGGACATAACAGGATGGGGTGAAAATGATCGTGGTGTTTCGTGGACTTTTGGAGGTGACATAGTCTGCTCATTTCTGGAGAAACATGATCTTAGCTTGATTGCTAGGGCTCATCAAGTAAGTTTTTCATTTATAACTTTTCTTCTCTGGTTTTCGTAAACGGGTGAAATTAATGATGCGACCATTACTTCATTCACCGACTAAATCGTTTGTCTATTCTCTCTTCTTTGTGCTTATATTCTTCATCAACCTAAAAATATTTACCTTCGCGTACTTTTGATAAGATTCTTGTACGCTAGGCATGATATGGCGTTGTTTCCTGTTTTCTGAAAAGTTTAAATAAGAAGTTTATATATTTTACGGTAATATTGATATATCAATGTTATGAGATATGTCTAGGTATGAAACACATCCCTTTGTTCCTTGTGGGATATTTCATCGATATTTAAATTGGTTTGCAAACCGACATTTGGCTATTAAATGCAAAAACAAAAGAAGCTTGATATTTTTCTTGACTTTTTGCAACATTACCAATGATACACCAAGTCATGCAAATCGCCATAAACTATGAGGGAAAAGTGCCATTGAACTGGTTTGAAGAAACCTAGGGTCCAGTAGTATGCGTAGATATAGTGTTAATAAGAGCAAGCTCTCTGTATACCGTCCCTTTCCGTTTAAAATTAGCTCCTCTTTTACGATATGTACACCATTTGCGTCGAAATTAAATCTTCTTTGCATTCAAGCTACTAGATGCAATTGCTCAGTCAATTAGAAGATAAATAGCAACTCAGTCCTTTCTTTCATATTCATTAGGTGGTTGAGGATGGGTACCAATTTTTCCAACAAAGAAAGGTAAGCAATATGCACTTGTATACTAAATACTCATTTTGCCTATTATATGCTAGAACTATCGAAAGTGTTATTAACTATAGAACGTTTGTAACCTGTTCAAATCTTTCATTTTACTATAAAAAGGTTTTGTCGACCCAAAGGTCTTATTTTGTGGAATCCTAAGATAAAAAAGTACACCATGAAACAGTCGCCTAGATAATCTGATTGTTGTATAATTATGGTTAAAATTGAAAGTAAAACAGTGATTTTTGGTTCAGTTTATGGCTGTAGATTGTCCGCAATTTGTTTACTAAGTCTTTTATGTTAATCATTTAAAGAGTTGTTACATGTGATCAATAAAACCGTCAGCCTGGACCAAGTTTTATGAAAAAGCCTTAGTCTGGCCACCATTTTTTATCAGACACATTCTGTGAAGGCATCAGACGAGAAACGTGAACATTAAAGGCATTTGACACAGGTAAAAGTGGCTTACAACCACTCGACCACGAGCGATTGCCCAATCAAATTGCGCCCAGAGAAAAACACGTGAACAGTTTCCGCCTTTCTGCAAATCGGTGAAATCTTAGAGCAGCACGCAGTGGTTTCACTTGAGCAGTTTCCAATTCCATTCTTTTGCGCGTGCTCTGATCAATTTGGCCTAAGTTATTTTTGGTTTCGCTATACTTATCATGTCAAATGCCTTAAATATTTTTTTCCAGCTTGTTACGTTATTCAGTGCTCCGAATTACTGTGGCGAGTTTGATAACGCTGGAGCGTTAATGAAAGTGTCAGAGAATCTTCTCTGCTCCTTCAGCATCTTGAAGGTTGGTTTTTTTCTTAATAATTTTTTATGACTAAGTTATCAGTTAAACCCTTGCCCCCCCCCCCCAATCAGCGATCTCGTCGGAAAATTTGGGCGTTCGTCGGATATTTGACAACCGTTTAGCATGTCGAAATTACTCCAAGAAAACGTTCTGAAAAGGAATTTTAAGCTAATCTAAGGGGCGTGCTTGCCAAACTTTCTGCTCGCTTCGCTCGCAGGTGATCCGCATTTTCCCTTTTTACCCCAGGGGTCTCTTTAACCTCTCTGTGCCCTTTTTGCAAAATTTGAACATAGCTGATAAAATATTAGCCAGTACTAAATAATCAAACAAACAATAAATGACAAAAATCAAAACTGCTTGCGAATTGTATATTTAATTTCAATTCCGTAAAGATTAGCCGAACTTTCCATCGGATTCTTCCAAACAAAAGTGATTTTCAAACGTATTCCCCACTGAAAAAAAACAAGATAAAATGCATAAAATAAACGTTGCAGTCACAGTAAATCAAATATGATTTTTTAATAATAATAATAATAATAATAAATAATAAATAATAATAATTATTTTTACACGATTCAACACAATACAATTACAATCACGTTGTTATCATGAACGACTCAGGGCCTATTTTATGGAAATTTTCCAAGACCACACTTTGAGAAAAGAAGGTTGTATATGAAGCATGGAATTTCAAAATATCGACCGTTGCCGTTGAAAGCGTTTTTCTTTATTCGCGTAAAACAAACATATTGAACATAACACGATTACAAATATGTTTCTACTATAGCCTATTCTTTATGGACTCCGACAGTAACAGTAGCTAAAGGTTAACATTGCTAGAAGCTCTAACATTTTTACTTATTACAACATCGAAGGACAGGTTGAGCCAAAAAATTTAAAAAGCGCGGGGTTCTAATAAGAACAGTGGGCTATAAGATTTTTGAAAAATTAATAATGGGGGGAGTCCATTCATTGGGGACCTTAGAGTAAGCTGATCAGTTTCAATTATTTCAGGTTTCAGAAATTGTCAGTCATATCTCCAGTTTAGGAGCGTAATTCTAAAATACGCACGATGAAAATCTAGAACGATCCTTACATATTGAAAAAATCATAGCCTTGTTTTGCCTTGATTATTTCGCTTGCAGCAGTTCGAAGTTTGGAGTGCACTTTCACGCAGCTTGGTGGCTGTTTGGCCGCCATTGTTGTAATTGTCGCTAGATTCAGGGGTCTTTTACAAGCTCTGATTAGCTTTTACACCATTTGAGAGCAAAAAGCTGATTGGTTGTAACATTTTTCGCTTATGTTGGACCGAATTAACCTGGACCAAGGAAATTGCGCTACGATTTATGGATGTTTTGTACTGTTCTGTTATGTTGTAAAGTTTCAAAACTCTATCAACAGAAAAACATATTTATTACAAAAATATAGCTAAAATGAAAAAACCCATTCCACAATTTTGAATTCCCAAGACCACATTTTGGATTTCCAAGACCACAAAATGTGGGAAAAACCACACTAAAATAGGCCCTGGAACGACTTGTAAATAGTTTAATCGGTTGAACTCATGTATCATCTATTGCCTTCGATGATATATCAATCTTGATATCAAAATAATTAATGGATTGTTCTTCTTGCTATCTAATTATGGCGTGGTCAGCAAAGATTTCTAAAGAGTCCCGCCCAAAAGTCACCTATTTTCATCGATCTGCGCAGTATCCTTAAAATTAGACATGATCCAAGATGTTGTCTAGTCGGAAAATCGTAGGCCTGGCCCCCCCCCCCCCTAAATGAAAGCCTGAATTTCCAACACTGTGGTAGCTTATTTTCATGTTGGTTCTTTTTGCATGATTGTCTATTTGAATTATTCACTAATTTTGTTTGCTTTTCTTTATGCGCTCTATGCGCTTTTACGTATATTGTCAGTTTCACTGCTTGAAGTTGCTTAAAAGCCCACAATATTGTTTCAGCCGCATTTGAAAGCTCATGTTGAAATAAAGGATACAAGCAAAAAAGGAGGCCTGTTCAGAAGGAGGTCAAACAGCAAGAAGAGCGAATAAGCTGAGTCTTTAAAAAAAGACCCAAGTCACATGTTTATCCATATTCATGTATTTTAAATACACAAAATATCTTTTGCTGTTATTTATGCAAATGGCATACAGTATTTTCTCCTCGTCATAACGCTGCATGGTGGGCTGAAGTTGATTTCCATTTTTCACTTCCACATTTTGTTAATTTTCACTTTTTCACTTTACGTTTTTTTTAAGTTATTTAGTTCAGTTTATTTCAGTTGTTCAGTTATAGCGATAAAGCATTTTAGAAACTAATAAAGCCAATGTACCTTATATGACAGTGTGAATGTGAAGAAAATATATATTTGGAAACGTTTCTGTATTCGTGAAAGTTAGAAATTGCAGTTTGTGGTTGCGCTTACATATGAGGTTATGAACGTCATGGATTGCCTTGTTGATTATTTAAGAATTTTTTTTGCCACAATATATCTAAAAAGATGGATAAACAAACATGATTTTTTGGATTAAAGGCCTAAAGTGAACAATAATAGTTAAAAGGATACTGTTGAAACCACGTAGAAATGAAATAGAACCGAAATTTCCATTTGACAATAATTTTGGAGCTATGCCCCCACCCAGGCCCCCTCCTCTGTTGACCCTGATCTGTTATCAGTATTTCACTACAGGGTAACTAAATTTATGTACATATTGGACAGCGTTAATAGCCAGTCTATTTTGCTACAAGAAAAATCTTTTTAAATGGATTTTATTTTTCTAATTATAAGATATTATTAAGTTTTCAATATACTTAATAAAGAAGTTATTATTTTAAATAGGGTATTGCACAGAAGACCTTGATTTCATGTTTTTGGTATCAGATTTACTTTTGGATAACTGTGTTTTGATGCATTGTGTCAAACGACATAACATTTTAATCATTTTTATATGTGAACTAACTTAGCTGATGTGTACATTTAGTTTTTATCCATTGAATTTATTCCATGTTCCTGACAAATATTGCAGAAAGTAAAGGCCACCTTTTGAGTACTCATTACTTACCATGAACCCTCCACATACTTACCACATAACATTTTAATCATCTTTATATGTGAACTAACTTAGCTGATATGTACATTTAGTTATTATCAATTGAATTTATCCCATGTTCCTGACAAATTTTGCAGAAAGTAAAAGCCATCTTTTTAAGCACTGCTTACTCACCATGAATCTTCGATGCATATCAAATTTCATACAAATATTTCGCGTGTATTCTACATCTTATTAAGTTTTAATGTCAACCCATTTGTCAAAGTACCTTAGCGCCTATCAGTATAATTATCGATCTCTATAGATATCTAATACGGGGTCATTTCCACAGTACGTACAAATTTTTTTGAGTATTTTCAACCTCTCTTCCCCCTTGTACGAAGTCATACTTCTTTGGCCACCCCCTCCACCTTTGCATTCTTTTGCATTCTTTGAGTTGACTCCTCCCCCATTTACCAATTCGACAGCAAATTAGGCACATCAGTCTGCCAAATACACTGCAAAAACTTATCAATATAACGTAAAACACGAGGCAACACGGCGAAAAGGAAAGGTCTTGTAATGAAAAATAACAAAAATTGCGTAACTGTTTACATTAAGGTCCATAATAAACGACCATAATTGTTGTGATGAATTTGCACCTAATTTTTTTGCCCACATTGCGCAAACGATCTGCACAGCATCCCATCGTTTTAGCTTTAAACCGATGATAAAAACTTTTTTGAAAGAACGCTATCTAAAAACCATTTTGCGTACGTACATTAACTCCATCAGCTGCCTCTCCCCTGGTACGCAAAAGTAGGCTTTCTGATAAACCCTCCTCCCCTGTCCTGCGTACGTACTGTGTGAATGGCTCCTACTGAGGTTGTTTTGAATGATTCCGTTTTGAACTTGTTTAAAATAACTTCAGGAATGCCCAAGACAGGAATATATCAGATACATGTAGTTTATGAGACATTTTACTTAACTGTACATACCATTCGATAAGAAGATGATTCCTCAAGCACCTATCACATTGAATAGCAATTTTAAGGCCCTTTAAACTCATTGTAAGTTAAGAGACTCCCAAAACCCTCTAATTTTGAGACCCTTGAGCTATTTATTTGTTCATAAACCTTTATCACTTTATTGTAAACATATTATTTGTATGACATTCTGTTTGATAGGCGTTATTCATTGGGAAAACTGTGTTTGTTTACTAGTGTTCTTCCTTTAAACTGTTTTTAAAAAGCGTTCTAAAACAAGCACATGGGAAAGAGATATTACATTAGATGTGCAGACCAGGCCCGTGTCAGGTGTCGAGACTATGTTTACTTCAGATTTATTCGGCTTCTATGAAGAGAGCGGTATTCATTTTGAAAAAAAGAAATTGAAGCGAAGAGGAAGAAGAGGCATAGACAAGTATTTTTTTGAATTCGAGTTGTTTTGATAAAGGAAGACCAGAAGAACTTCTTTTGATATGATGATTAATGGCCACCTTTTAACATTTTTTTGTGCATATAAAGAAGGTAATGTACAGATTAGGTAATAAACAATGTTTTAAAGAGCCATCTTATTTTTGTTGCCATAGAAATCAAGATTTCAATACAGTCAATGTTTTAACATCGGACTTTTAATAAGATGGAAACGGAAAGTAAATTTTACACTCTTTTTTTGTAAGAACACGAGCCACAAAATTGGTCAAAATTTAAGAACAAATTAAGAAAAAGCTGCGGTTGAGCTACTGTAAAAATGTAATTTTGAACAAAGTTTCCTCGCATAATTGTGGAGTTTTTTGCCATCTAGGGGTGCTTTTTCGGTGAATTTTAAAAACTTGTCAGCAAATAAAGAATGTTTCACTTAATTTGTTTGCAAATGAGGCCTGAAAACCTCTACAGAGAGCGATAACTAGCAACTGTACTGCTTACACCCCTAATAATTTATAAACAAACTAAGAACAGCCAGACTGAAGTTCCAATTACTGGCTCTTATATAAAAGAAGATTGTATAACCGTTCGCAAGAACTCGTCGTTATTTTTCATTTTACTTTTTGAAACTAGTAGGAAAATACCGTGTTTTACTTTTTCAGCCTTTTTAAAAAATTAAATTTTCATTTTAACCTTTGCAAAGTAACAATTGCAAAGGAATGACTGGTTACGTTTTTTGACAACCTCTCTCCCAGACCATAAAATCTTGTACGCTCTTTTCCCTGTGATGGATGTTTGGAACCTTGACAACAACAATGCATTGTCAACTGAAGAATTGAGAAGAAAATGGCTGAACGAAAGCAGTCTGCAGAAAAGCGCTCCCGTCCTTCTTCAAAGGGATCCAAAAGGTCTGTCACAGACGCGGTCTCAAAACTAACAATAAAAGCTCTCAAAGAATTTAAGCTTGAAGATGAAGTTGACCCAGAGCTTGCAGATGCACCAGAGAGAAACGCAGGTTAGGCCTATTCGATTTAAATTGTTCCCAGATTAATTTTTTATGAAAGAATAATGTCAAACCAACCGACTTTTGCAATTGAAGCACGAATAAGATATCACAAATTGTAAAGCTTGGCTACAACTGCCATATAGAATCAAATTTGTCCAAAGAAAAGTATAATTTTGTGATGATATGGCCTGCTCAAATTTGGAAAAGGTATATGATGTCACGAAAGGAAAGGTCAACTCAATCACACAATTTGATATTAAGAACACAGTCTACTGCGTTCCCTGAAAATTCTACTCATGCAGTTAATTAAGCCTCTTTACTAATTTTTTCAAATAAGTCATATCTATGTTGCGAAAAAGAGAGCAACCTATCAAGTTTAGGAGCATATGAATTATGGGAAAATTCTTGAATTTGAGTTAGTGTTGTATCGACTGTAGAGTATGGCAAGTGTACACTCGAGATATTTTTTCTAAAATTTCTGGTAAAGGGTGTGGCATGGGTGTGTTCTATTACTTAATGCAAATGAAGAATTAAGTTTCTTAAAGATGGATATAACATTACATTGATTTGTTAACAAAAAATCTATCAATCTTGTATACATTTTCTTATCTTGGTTCTTGCTTCTTAAATTTGAATTGATCGCAGACATTCTCGTGGCATGTAATTTGAGACAGACTATAGTAGTTTATTTTAACTATGTGTCTATGGCCCCGGGGTAGTCATAGTCTTTTGCTCCTCGGGGTATCGTCCGAGTAGTATTGTAAAGTAAATTTGTAAGTAGCGTAGCTTGCATTTATGTATTGTAACTTTTTAATGGATATATAAAAAAAATCTTGGTTCATTTTGGCTTCTTAATTACATTAAGTACAAACATTTTTAGGGATGAAATTTTGGACCAATAAATTTTTGGACAAATGTTGAACAGTCTTTTAGATGTTTGAAGGAATATCACATCAGGTTGTTCATTCACACATATTTTCAAAGATTTCCATCGAAATCTCAAGAAAAATTGAAGAATCTTTGGTTGAGTACTGAAAATGTGACAATGTTAAGAAACTAGCTCAAATTCTTAGTTTCCTACAAAAAATATTTGTATTTAAACCAACCACCTTAAGTGAAGCCTCCTTTCAAGGTCAAAGTTTCTAAAATGCAAAGAGAATGAAAGAAATCTTTCATATTTTGTCCCCTGTTTAAGGGTATATGTGCTGATATTTCCTATAAGTTTAAATCTTCTAAAGGGTTATCTTGCCAAGTTCAATGCCTGGAGAAACTTTCTGATGGGGCTAAAGCCACAGACTGTAACATAGTATGTAAAACTCAACAACAGTATTTTGTCCATCTTGGGGGCTCAACTCACCCAAGCCCCTCTGTGGCTGCTGGCCAGCTTCTGACTGATGTTATGATCAGGCACATCTTGGAAGTATAGTCAGATGGAACAGAGAAATGAGAAAAAGAAAGTGATGTTGACTTCTTGATAGATGATGAGGACCATAATGCTTTTTATCTGTGCAGGTGTTCCTATTAGCTTGGAAGAGTAACTTCTACTAAAAAATTTTGCAAACCATGTTTTAAAATGTAGCCTTTTTTCAGTAAATATAAACTCTGCATGCATGGCTCATACAAAAACTTTCAATGTGACAAACTTTTGAATAATTATAAGTTTCATTCAAATAAATTTTCTGATAAAGATTGGTCCAAAGGTTTGTCATGATTAAAATCTGTGTTCCTAATGAAATATTATTTGGCTCTTGCATTATTTTGCACACTAATTTTACACACAATCCAAGGACACATTGATACCAACATGCACACTTGCACTCTTGAAATTTTGCTTTTTGCTTGAGATCTTGTTGGAAACTGCTGTGCTCTGCAGTCAATCATGCTCCTATTGGCATTGTCTCTGTAATCTTGTTCTTGTAAAATGTACCTTTTTAGACTGTGTATAAGAGAATTGCTAAAAGAGCATCTAAGATTATAATGCAAATGATTGTTGTTGACAGTCCATGAAATTATTAAAAAAATATTTTAAAAAGAGGCTTTTTGCATGTCTTTTTAGATCAAAACAGAGGAGGCTCGAGGCAACATGGTTCTATTTCTCAAGGTGACTTTCACGAGTTCACATCTCTTCCTGAAACTCAAGAAATTGATGAACAAGCAGATGAAGATTATCTTGGTGAAGAGGTCCAAGATAGTGGCATGGATGCAGGAATAGATAGCGGTTCTGATGATGATGATGACATTGATGATGACGACATGATTGTTCTGGACCCTGAACATGTGAGTTTATCCTTGCATACTTACTTCCTGATATGTACATCTTTGTTAAAAGGAAAATTTGGAAATTTTTTAACAAACGCTTTTAAAAGAGCTAATTGGAGTTGACAAAAGTCATCCATAAAAATTCAAAAAGGTTAGCCTATCAATTTCATCTAATTGAGAATATAGCTATTTGTTGATTGGATGTTGATTCTCTCATCTCGCGATTTCCTGGGAACAAATCCCCTCTTATGATGTCAAAGGCAATCATTGCACCAGGCATGCTACCATTAAACAGTCTGCAAAGCCTTTCTATTGTATCTGTTTCACATGCATCATTTACATGCATGTTATTTTATAGAATAATTGCTAGGCTAGTAAAAAATTCAAACACTGTTGTGCACTGAGGTGCCAAGGACTGTTTATTGCACATTAGGATGCCACCTTCATAGAATCAATGTGAGTAGGAATAGGCCATGAAAACATTTCTTTGGGTTACTATCAGATCTAACAGTATGGTGGATCACCAAACTAAATTCTGTCAATTCAAAGTGATATTTTACTTTTGAGTGTTGTAGTTTTGAAATAGATTTTTTATGTCAGCCAGAAAGCATTTCATTTAATAGATTTACTGTAATTAGGCCATGTAAATTTTCTCTTCTGAATGAATTTTTAAAACTATGGCTGATTTACTAAGCATTGTCTTTTAAAAACTTGTATCCTAAGAAGTAACATCCATTTATATCCTCTTATTTGACGCACTAAAAGCCGGCTGGTAATAGTAGAACTGTCTGCCGCATCTCAAATAGGAATGTATGATAAGTGCATTAGCCTAGCAAATTCTCTCTTCAAGCATTGACATAAATTCAAATGCTTAGTTACTTTATGATATGAGCTAATTATTTCTTAGAAAAAAGTCCATACTTAGAAGAAACCAACCAGGCAGTATTTCAAGTCCTAGAATTTTATCTTGCACACCCAAAGCCCCTTGAAAATGTTACTTAAAATCTTTCAATGAAATGATTTCTGTAATTGCTTTTGTTGAGGTACTTCCTCTGTATATAAATATATATGAGTCCTTTGAATTTGTGGGTCATTTTGTAGCACTCTCTTTCTTGCTATTAGCATTGATAACTTAATGGAATTCTTTATGCACCAAATTGTAATTGGTTTTTCATTTCAGCCACTTATGAAAAGGTTCCAAGCTGCTTATAAAGCCCATTTACTGAAACAGTTGGAAAAAGTTACACTAGAGCTGAGGGAACTGGTATGAATAAAATAATTCATCTTTTTTGCTTGTTTTTTTGTCTGCAGCATTGCTCAACAGAAATTCACTGTTGTTGGTGATCATTTATGCAAGGAATTGAATACAAAAGGAAAGATTATACGCATTATGGTGAATGCTAAGATAAGACCATAGGATAAAAATAATTCAGTGACAGAGCTCTGTACTTCTTGGATATTGTTGGGGTCGATGCTGCCATAGCACCCACTTTTCAGTGTCTGATGTGTTGTCTCTTTTACTCAGAGTGAAGATCATGGACGAAAGAAGAAGGAAAGAGAGGATCTTGGTGTTGACTTGTATGGAGTGCAACAGGAGCTTGCAAAGCAACAAATGGTATTAGAAAAAGATCATGACAAACTTAATGAGATTGAGCAGTTGAGGAAAAAGACAGAAATGCTTCAAACAGAAGTGAAGTCAAAATATAACCAAATACACCAAGATTGTTCTCAGCAGCAGAAAAAAAGTAATTTGTTTTCTTCCTTTTTTGAATAGCCTTGCTCTAGGCTCCTTTTTTCAAGATACCAATAGTTTAGTTATAAGACTGGTAGAATGTTGCAGATCTCACTAACAGAAATGCTTGGCTATGATTATTTAAGAGTTAAGTAATAGTTACCTCAGACATTTTTGTTGAAATTGTAAAGTTGTGGTCTATGAAAATAAAAAGTGAAGAGTTTCTTGTTGCAATATCATTGGTTTCACAAAGTATACAATTGCTAACAATGTTCCTTGAATGTTCTTAGAGCTGCAATTTCAATTTTTAATCATGAAAGCACAATTATCATGCTTGTTATCAGCTCTTGCAATCTTTAAATAATTTTGAGTTCAATTTTAATATTAATCTATAAATTTTTCACAGCATCAGAGCTTCAACTAGAAGTGGAAAATCTGGCATTGAAACTGCGATACTTGGAGGATGCAAAGAAAGATGTTCGTTCTGATATTGCAGTAATGAAGCGAGCAACAGAAAAAGCTGGAGTTGAAATAAAAAAGGTGGAAGAAGAGAAAAAGAAGCAGGTAAAGTTTTTCCTTTTTTTCTGAAATGGGTTATCTAGAAAATAATGTTCCCAACTTTGGGATTCAGTTTCTTTTGACTTTTATTTTTCATAAAGATTGAAAAGATTAATTGTTTGGTGCCTTTGTCACATAACAAGTTTTAATTCTGAAGGAAACACTTACTAGTGTTGATTTCTTAATTGCTTGTTCATAATACTGATAATACTCATTACTAATTGGATATTTAATCACTGAAAAATGTATGCTCAAATATATCACTCAGATATCCTCTGTTTGAATTTCTAAAGATATCCTTTTTCCTGGAATTGAAATACACAATCATTTTCCCCCACTAGTTCACTTATTGAAATTTATAAGATGGTTTTGCAACATTTTACAGTAGCTCAACCTCAGCTTGCTCTTAATTTGTTCTTAACTTTTGACCGTTGTGGAGGCTAGTGTTCTTATATAGCTGTTCTTATGAAAGAGAGTGTATATGATACATGATACATGGCTTAAGATATAGGGAATTGAATAGGGATAGATAGAATGTAAATGTAGATTTGTGAATTGATTTTACACCTAAAATAACTTTAGTTATACTGCTGTTTTCTGGGAGTATTGACGTTATTTGCATCGTTGCAGGACTTGCTTGTCAATGTCTTAACACAAGCCGTTGACCATCTACGCGAGGATATTCAGCTTTATGAAGCACAGATGACCGCACAGAGGGAGGAAACAAAAGCTGCGTTACAAACTCTTACGGAGGCGACTACTGAGCTCGAGGTGCTGATAATCTCTTTTTGGATATCAGATTTGATTTTTATGAGATGATCGAAAGTCCACAATATGTTTTGCTCATAAATCTTAATTCTCGATTTATCTCCTTTATTTGAAGTTATTTTCAATAACATACTCTTTTTGTTTGTTTTTAGTGAGCCTCGCTTTCTAGCTTACTTCCAGTAACCAAAGTTTTATCTTATGCAGGCAATCCATTTGGAGAAAAAACAGTTACTACAACAGTGGAACAGTAGCCTTATCGGAATGCGGAGGAGAGACGAAGCTTATGCTGCTATGCAGGAGGCTGTCAGGTATGCAGTTACAGCTCTTTTGGTACCATCCTCTTTAAGGAGAATCCACGATTGGTTTCCCGTGATGCATTTAGAATGATCTTAAATATATAAACAAAATCGTCTTGTTGATCTGAACGTACTTTTAAAAGATTTTGTGTATGAATTTTTGTTTAAACATGTGCAACCTTTCTTTGAGAATGGAAAATAGTTTTCCACCTTCACACTCCTCAGTCTTTTGAATTGACGTTTGAATTTGAATCCTTCTGTCCCGTAAACAACATCAACAGACGCAAAGGTCTCGCCATTCGATTTGCGCACCCATCTTCAACAACAAAGACATAAGGATCAGCGCAAAATTAAAAGCATTTAACCTTTACGTTACATCCATATTCTTATACAACTCAGAACTCTGGACATTAACGAAATCTCTTGAAAATAAAATTGACAGTTTTCATAAAAGACTATTACGAACATCCATCTTTAACATAATTTATCCAAAAATAATGAAATATGACGAAGTCTACCAACAAACCAATGAAACTCCATGGAGCAAGATAATCGAAAAACGTCAACTTAGCTGGTAAGGACATGCACTTCGTTTACCAGAGCAAACCCCTGCAAAGCTAGCCTAAGCATACGCGGATGAAGAATTTAAAAGACCAAGAGGCCGCCTAACTTGGCTCTGAAAAATGAAATCAAACCTACGGGACATTTATAAAATCAATTGGAAAGAAGCTTGTGAACTAGCAAAAGAGAGACTTGCCTGACAGAAGCATTTCAATTATAAATCATGTGTTACACAAAGTAAATTTATTTACGAAAAAGATATAATAATAATGATAATGTCCTGAGGATATTTCTGACCTCCATTTCTTAGAGCTTAGTGGCCTCTGTATCCTTCCTGCTTTTACTGGCTAAGAAGGACTTTGTGAATCCTAGTTTAAATATTTTATAATTGTTTTTGTCTGTTGCTATCCCTAACAATATCAAGTTTTTTTATTTTCATTTAAACCAGTTTACAGAATCAGAGGATCATGGCCATTGAGACTGAAATGGAAGGGTACAAGCGGCAAATTAAGAAGGCACAGGAGCAAAACGAGCAGCTGACGTACATGCAGAACAGAATAGAGGGAGACATTGTTATGCTGAAGAAACAGATCGCAATTTGCCAAAACAAGCACGAGGCGTTGAAGATACAGTACAGCACATATAGTAGGACACTACACGAGACGGAGCAACAGCTGAACAGGGCTACGACCGTATGTGGTTTATGTCAGCCTCTTCACATTGTGTAGTGAAAGTAGCGAAAAGTCATATCTATATATCATTAGTCTTGTACCAAAGCGTAAGATAGAATCTGAAATGCAGTTTAGAAGTGACTTCGACCGCGACTTTAATCTGATTTGTTTAGTGTTTGTGTCATTAATTTAGATTGTTTTATTATGAGCTGTGTTGAAAATATCACTTTGTTGATAAAGCAAGAAACGTTCAGCAAAAAAAATCTTTTTTTAAAAAAAAATAATTAGGGCCCCTTGTAAATCAATTTTGTTAAAGGCAAACTCTAAAAATTAAATAAGAAAAATATATATGAAACCGCTGTTCCAAAACGTCCTATATTTTACGGGGGGAGCACTAGAAATAATTTGGTAGCTGTAGATTAATTAGACATATAATCGATATATGTTAGCAATAGATGCGTTTCTTAAGCGAACTTGCTTGTATTTATAGGGTTGTTGTATTCTCAGGTGTATTAGAAATATTTATTAAGTTGGAGGTTCTTTACAGGAAGCGACTTTGAAAGAAAACGAAGCAAGTGTTCTCCGGAAGCAAATTGAACGAGAATTCTTGGAAAAAGTGAAGCTCGAGGACATGATCATGGAGAAGATGCGAGAACAGCTAACGGCAGATAAAGCGTCCCAGTATACAAAGAAAGTGACCGACAAAGTGCGTCGAAGAGCTACAGAGCTGGTAAGTTTGTGTTAAGGTTTTCCTGGTTGCTTGCCAACCTTTAGAAAGAAGCTTCTTATACCTATGCTTTGATAGATGCATCATGGGAAACCTCCTTCGCAGCGACCTGTCTAAAAATTGTGTTAAAGGTACCAAGAGCTGATTCAAATTATCGAAGACTTGCTTTTCGTATAGTTTTCATAAGGTCTACGGATGAAATCGTGTCCATACAGGAATGGTGAAGGAGAAGAAATTTAATTTGTTTATCATATGCTTGTTTTACAGCATTAGGATATGTCTGAGGCAATGTTTGCTTGAAAAAATAGAACTGTTGTTCAGCTATAACATAGGGATCTTCTATTTTGTTTAGGAAAGAGCAATGGCAGACGTTGAGAATGAGATATCGACGGATATTTTGGAAGTATCTAATGCTACTTCAAGAGTCCGAAGGCTGCAAGACACACTGTCGGGTATCAACAATGAGATTCACCAGAAAAATGACACAATATCTCGTATTGAAAACGAGATTGTAAAAAGAAATGCCGTGATTGAAAAGAAACAAGGCACTATTGATCAATATAACAAGAAGATTGACCAGATTCTCTCAAAAGAAGGGGTAAGCATGTAGCCATTTTTAATTATATATTTTCATACATAATAATTAAACAAAGCTCCAACACTGGCTATTGCCATTATTGCTATCGTATATTACAATCGTATATTACTATGATTATTAAAATATCATATTAGCTGGGTTGGTTTAATAAGAGAATACATGCTCTTCATTTATGAAGGACGAAGAATACACAGGGCCACTTGAATTCCAAATAAAGACACTGCAGAAGCAGATTGACGCAAAGGTGACCGAGTGCCTGTCACTGCAGCAGTTCTGGCTCAGGCAACAGAATGAATTGGTTCGCATGATTAAGGATGCAACCAATGAGAACAATGAAATCGATTCACTGAAAAAACAGTCTACGATCTTGTTACAAAAGAAATTGAGAATTGAAGGTAAATCTCATTTTCATTTCCTCCATTTTGTATGTATTTTGCTCATGACTAATGCGAATTAAAGTTGCTATTATGGTAACATTGTTTTCTTCAAATTCCTGTCATTGCTTTTCAAGTCTTAATAGTTGTGCTTGGAACTAGGCACATTTTTGGTATCAGAGAGTCTCAATTTGCATTCTGGTTCATGCTTGTTAAGAAGTTACATGCAATTTAGAAGTATTTCTTGTTGTGCCTAATGTTTACATCAGTCTAGATAATAATGATTCCATTCCTGCAAAATGTGTCGCCATACATTCTGATTTTCCAACAGAGTAGTGTAATATAGTCTTCTGATTATGAATTCTACTGTTAACTTGTATTTTGTCATCGCTGGCCTATGAAGTATGATTGCACTTACCTTTCATAAGTAACTGATCGAAAAGGCAGATTTTATATCTACCAAAGCTGTAAGGCAAAGGATTCACGCCATTTGATAAGTATATGCATTGTTTCAAACTGAGTGATTTTCTGTTTAGGTGAGATTGGGTCGCAGCAAACATCGATGAACGATATCGAACGAAGCATTCGATCAATGCAAAATGATATGACTAAACTCAATATTCTGATTCACAAGAATAAGGGAAAACAGCAAAATCTTTACCAAGACAACGTGCTGAAAGAAGGCGAATTTGTAGAAAAGCTAAAGGTTTGTTCCAATAATTTTGATACCAACACAGTGAAGTTTCCAGAATCCCAGATCTACCAAATCCAACAAGCTAGAAACCTTCGGCGAGGTTTTTAGTTGATTTTTATCAGTTTCTTGTTCGTGTTACATGTAAAATATTTTACTCACAAGATACCAAACCTTTAAAAAGTACTGATTCACAATCCCATATAGGGAATGATATTGCATAATGATTGTATTGATATGATTGTATTGCATAATTCTCGGTAATCCTTTGGTGATAAATTTCCAATAGAGTGGTTCATACATAATGCTGGAAATATGAACTATGACATATTCTTATATTGATAAAATTCGATAACCATTCCGGTTTTGTAAGGTGCTAAAACCTAGAATTATGTAAGGCGGCCCAGCTTTCTATTAAACAATTTTAGCCATTTATTAACGTTGTATATACTTTTATTTGAGACAGTCAGGTTTTTATTTTTCTAGTAGAGGGGGGTGGTGGTTTATAAAAACTGTAACTGCTATAGTCTATTCTTTTAGGAAGGGAAAAATGCAAAAGTACCCGTCAACGTTATTCTTTTTACTGATTTCTGACTTTTTGTTCTTAGGAAGCGGAGTTGAATTCTATCCAAACACAAAATGACATAGATGGTTTGAGAGAAGAGAAAAAACGACTCCTTAATGCTCTTGTCGAGGCTGAGTAAGTTTGATAGCTTCACAATATGAACCATATATAACTCACTTAATATGAAACGCACATAACCTTCTAAAAGGAGTGTGTCATTTCAATATACGCTTTGTGATTTTTTCTGTAGGAACGAAGAGCAGCCTTTACCGTGTTCCAATGGCTAAGGGCCTTGTCTTCAGTCATTCGAAGCAGTTGACGTTCTCTTTTTCGAGCTACTGAATAGCGTAGTTAACTAGGCTACTGAATAGCATCTCAGGGGAGAACTTAACTCCTTGAAACTGACAGTTGGTGGTAAATGGCGCTATTCAGGTGATTTTGTTATGCCCCTTTTTTGCACTGCAACAACGGTTTGTTATCACCTTCAACTTTTAATTGCAGGCGACAAATAATGTTGTGGGAAAAAAAGACACAACTTGCAAGAGAAGCGCGACATGCAGTCGATTCAGATATTGGGCATGGGGAAATTCACGCAATGAAGGCTGAGATTCATCGTATGGAAGTGAGGCTGGCTCAGCTGATGAGGCAGCAAGAAAAGATGATTCAGGATATGGAGAAGTCCGTGTTCAAGCGAGAATGCATAATCGTAAAGTGAGTGGATTTATTGCTTTTTTTGAAGTTAAAACACAGTTATTGCTTTGATTCCTACCTCGTTTTTTCGTTCTTCTCGGCATGATCAATTTGCGTTTGATGAGCACAGCTAAGATAAGAGTTCATTTTTTGCGTTTTCAAAATTTTTCACTGTGAAATTTGGCCGTTATAGACATCACTTGGAGCGAATTGCATATTCAGGCCACTGATCTCTGAAAAATCAACTCTCTCTTTTAATAGGCCTTGTTTGGCAGCTGAATATTTCTGACTTACCATCTGAGATTTTTTTGTATTGTCAAAACGACTGGGGAGGGATCCCAATTAAGTTTTGATTCCTTTTTATCTGATTGCAAAGGCAAATCTATCGCAAACTCTCCAACTGTTATATTCAAAGCCTTCAATTCTAGTACATTTTATGCGGTCATGACTATAGGGCTTATATTTTAAATTTAGCCAAATTGGTCATATGAATTATGTTCTGGTTGTGCTCGCTAAAATTATTTCGAACAGAAGAAAGGTTTATCATTTCATTTTTTAAATCTTGGTAACTTGGTACCTTTATTGAGTTTAAAAACGACAATTAAAAACACATATACACGATCATTATTCATTAGAAATTCTTTTTTATTTGCTAGATATAATTTGTCGTATAACACATGGGATCTCATAAAATCAATGGCTCAAAATACCAGTGACCGAAAACATTTATAGCCTTGAAGCTATTTCATGAATTCATCAACAAAACGTTCTTAAGACTTTTTACAAAATTGAGTTGTTTTGCCGTACAGCAGATGAGCAGTTTAGCATTATTTGGACCAATTTGATATCTTGCGAATTTTGTGAAGTTTTCTTCACACAGTTAGGACAAAATTTTCAATTATCATCTGGACAAACGATACAAATAAGCCATATTAAAAGCAAATCCAGGAAGGAAGTTTTCTTGTTAAAAATTTCGTCTTGCTTGTCTCATATTTCTAATTTAAAGGTAAATTGTTAAAAAGGTATCGGACTGATGGTACATGCTCTCGCATTCGTCAGGGTAGTTGATCAAATTTAAATATTTCAGAGGCGATGCTCAAGCCAAGACGGGAAAAGTCAAGGACACAAAGGGAAATTTTAAAAAGAAGCTTGTCGAACTTCGCAAGAAGATAAAACAAACAACGCAAGATGCAAGTTCTTGTGACGATGGTAGGTCTTTTAAAGCTTACATCAAACCACCTGATGCATTATTGGTTCTATCAAGAAAGCTAAGGCTAATTCATTCAAGAAATGTTTGAAAAAACACCTTGAAGGTTTATTTTGCAATGAAATGGATTTGATTAAACAGCTTAAATTGAAAAATGTTTAACAGTATTACGGTGTTTATATTTATAGGAAGGTCTTATCTAGGACTTGAGAACAAAGCTGAGTGATAAAAAAAGCAAAAAGTTCAAAGATAATACCAACATGGCGTACAAAATGTAAAGGGGAACGTTAAACAATAAGTTGAATTTTTTTATGGGCTATTTTGATGGCTTTTGTGTAACAAATAACCACTGCATTGGTTAAAAACTGTCATCTCTGGAGTTAGCATATCCTTTCCCATCCCTACATGCTATCCCTGCCATTCTTGCGCCTCTCTAACTCCACTTTTCTTCCCTGCTGTCTATCAGTCCTTTCCCAGCTCGCCCCTTGTCTCTACCTATCCTTAACTTCTCAGTATCTGCTATTACTCTGTCCCAGTCTAGGCTTTCCCACCTCTGCCTATTCTGGCCATTTTCCATAACCTTCTTTAGGTAGTTTGGTGATTTTGAACTCTGTGGTTTGATTTTGTAATGCCCATTATTTTCCATATGCATTTTGTGGACCCGAACCAGAGCTCAAATTTGTCGAAATTAACTTTCATTCCCAAATATTTATCTGTCTAAGATTAATAAAATTGAAGACTTGACCTATTGTACAATTTGCCAATTTTGTTTCTGTTTCAAATATGAGAATTTTTTTTGATTCCATTTTGTAGTCATGTTTTGATATGTAATAAAATAAAATCTGATTGGGCGCCCCAAATCCCACAAGAGAATGTCAGAGTCAAGATTAATTATGTATGAAGAATGAGTACGTATAGGAGTGGTGGGGGACCCTGTAAGTAACTAACCAACGAAGTGACACCGTAACAGAATGCTACACGAACAGAGCCCATTTTCCTCTAAGTAGTTTCCTGCTTTCTATCCCGCATGATGTTGACTCAACGTCATCAGCAAGCCAATTCTGCAAATTTTTGTTTTGACCGTGCGAAAAGGGAAGTTGGCACATCTTCACCAGGACGGGTTGATGCATCGGGTTGACCCTTTGGCTGCAGCCGAACGACACGTTTTGGGTTCTGATACAAGGGGTTATGCTGTTGCAGTTTAGGAGTGCCAAGCGAGGAATTTCCACTTTCCTCTAATTAGAGTCCTGCTTGCTTTTGCGTGCAGCTACGAAATGATTTTGACTTAACTCAACGTCAGTAGCAAGACAAATGGTTTGTTGAACTCTATATCGCTCACGTTTGCACAATACTATCATCGACCAGCTGATTGGGGCCCTTGCATACTTCCATAGCATATACTTAATAAGTGTTTCTGACCCTATTGTGATATTAGGCAACTTCAGTGCGAATTCGAAAGAAGAATAATCTGCGTGAAATAGACTTATATCGTATATGATCGACTTCGAGTGCTATACGGTATACACAGTTAATCAGTGAAAATAAAGCTGACTGCGATGCACTGATTGATTGTAATGAAATGATTGATTGATTTAAGTGATTGATTGATTGATTGATTGAAGTGGTATGATTGATTGACTGATTGGTTGATCATCCGAATGTGCCTCATATTGTATCGTCTTATGGTAGCTTAAGAATCTTACTACACTGATCACAAGCCACGTTTTCTAACTATGAAACTTCGAATGAAACAACGAACTCTTCAACTTTTCGACATCTCTGCATAATCATGAGCTATTGTGAATGGATGTAAATGGCTGTGAATCAGCATTAATCAGCATGAAGCAGTGTTGATGAGTCAGTGTTGGTGATCGACAATCGTCATGAATCATAAATCTGTGAAAGTCGTCGTAAATCAGCTGAAATGATCACGAATCTCTGTAAATCATCGTCATGAATGATATGTATAAATGGAAACAAATCAGCCCCAGAGATCTTGATTCACCGTCAATGACAATTCTGGCAACTGGCAATAACCAAAAAATCACAATTATTGCGTCAGACTTATTACAAGTGAGAACTTTTCTATCCTCGCACTCGTTTTTCAGTGCTAGCAACACTTTATTTCATAACTATTCTTTATTATATGTTTTTTCCATCAATAAGTTAAAACTGGTAATTTCTAACTAATGCTTCCAATGGTCGCTTTGAACCCCGCCAAACGTTTTGTTGCTATTACAAAGCTATCAATTTTTATTACCTCTTTTTGCATGTTACCTAGACTCCCATGGAAGGATAATTTGTAAAATCTCATGGTTACTTGCTGCCTTAGGTTTTCATCTTCTGCATATCTGAATATTTTTCAAAGTACGCCTTCGACTTCGGTGCATAAACATTCACCTCCCTGTCACTAAGGGTGTGCATTGAAAGCCAAATTTCAGGAATGCTGTTTTCTATCATATTTCCTTAATTTCATTTTTGCTTATATTGGCTCTGACACTTCTGAGACCCCATATCCTATTATTTTCTCTTTATAAACATTACAAAGAAAGCCCAATCCTTCTTGCAGCCGTCTTATTACTGAGCTCATGTTACGTACCAGATATTTTCTTCGTACACCGGGCCCCTTTTTTTCAGGTAATCAGTAACCTTACTTAGCATTTGTGAAAAGAAGGTTCCCGCAAAGCTGCAGTTAATTATTAGTGGTCCTGAATTTGGAAGTTCCACCAAATATTTTCATTGGTCTGGAGAATGTTTTATCATATTCATGGAATACAATCAAATGACACTAGGTTTGTCAGTAAAACTGACGCTTCAGTTTGAATGTAAGCATTCTTTTCAAGCTCATTGTTAAACACAGTAAAGGTCTTAGATCAGTGCTGTGTAAAGTCAGTGGTGTAATGGAGCAGTGTGGGGACCTTATTGAAAGTAGTGTTTTGGGGCCCTTATACTTAACTGAATTTGAGTCAGGTTTTAGAGCCTAAGTACTCACTCTATGAGGTATTCCTGTAGAACCCAAAAGGAACAACATACAGCAAAATATGAAAAGAAATTCTACTGCTTGAGATATTTTCTTTGATCTTCATCTAAGCTTTTCCCGGATTTCCATGCAGTATAAACAGATGCGGCTTGAACGTGCATTTGAGAACCTATCTAGATCGATTAATATTTTCAAACTGCTTAATTGAGGAAATCAATTAGATTTATCAAATTGCCTCATTGAGGAAATAATATTTATTATATTCTCATAAATCTAATGCAAACATTTTATAACGATATGGATGTTCATTCGAAGGAACCCTAATTGACATGCTATATCTTGCATTTTTATTTTATTGTTGCTCACAAACCATATCCAGTCTTTCGCCCATCTTGATGATGCTGTGAATGCTATTAAGAAACATATGCTTTCACCGAAAAACCAATTTTTCGAGAAACTACTTGGGGACGCCTTCGCGGCCCATATGCTTTGAGACCCTTAGTTTTGTTAAAGGTGCACACCGTACGTTACGCCACTGTATACAGTTCGCAAAAAGTATGTCCTCCATTGGCATAAGCTCCATTGGTAGCTCCATTATGATTCCGTTTTTTAAGGGGTTCATTTTCATCATGAACTCTATCGAAGTAGTATTTTTGACCTCAGAAAATGAGCCAGGTTTTTTAAGATATAGTTACCACGCATTGAAAACCTTTAAAAGATCTTGGTAGGCGTATTTTGTACTTTAATCAATTATTGAGGAGATGCCCTCATGCATTTCACGTATTGCTGCGATTGACCATTGGTACCACCTCATGGACGCTTTTCTGCCACTGCAAATACAGGATTATCTTGAGTTTTCCTGATTTGCACTGCACTGGTTGTTTTGATTATTGCCTATCGGCTGTTAGATTTTGTAATGTTCTAAATCAACATCGGATTAATTATCTTTAAGCTTAACAAACGATCAATCGATTATATCTACAAACTAATCTACAAATACGCTTTAGCCACAATGTGTCCCGTCCTGCCTTGCCTTATGTCAACGAGGCTCTCTTTGAGCGTAGATTACCAGTTTTCATGTTGGCACATGCAGGCAAAGATAGAAATAGAAGCGATTATATCTTTCTGAATGTATTTGTGACAGCAATGCACGTGAAAAATGTTTTGTTGAAGAAGCTTTTTTTGTTATAAAGTGCTGTTACCTTTTTATGAAGATGCGGCAGACTTCAAAAGATCAGTCAAAGGAAATGATAGATCTGATTAAAAATGTTTCTTAAAAGCTAAACATTACCTCCCTTTAAATAGTACAATAAAAGCCCTCCATTTTTCCTTGTATTTTTGCATCCAATTCTCTAAATCTGTTATATTAATTTAATTGTTTGATAATTTGTAATATTTTAATATTATATAGTGTAATACTGTTTAATATCATATGATATTATATTGTAGCTATCTAAATTTTATCATTAGCAGTGCCATGTAGTTTTTCAAAAACTGGTTTGAATGTTTTATAATTTGGTGGCTTTCTTGTCGTTTCTAGACATTCGTCAGCTGAGAGAGCATCAACATTTGCTGAGTCAGCAACTTGAGGAGAAACAGATAACAGAGAAGACTTTGTCATCAGCCATTGACGAGCAAGACGCTGAAGTTGAGAATTTGTCCGAGACACGGCACAGGGTAAGCGAGACTCGAGTTGCCGTTTAAGTCATTCAAATGTGTTGTGTCGTAGTAGATAGAAAACGCATTGCATTTCTTTTTATGTATCTACAAAAAGTGGGCTTCACTACCTACAAAATGTCATGATTGGACAACAGGACATTTCCAGTTTGAGCAACATAGCACGTGCTGATGAGGCGTAGAACAAACGAGGGCTAGGTTCTAGCTATGTCATGTTGCAACCTTTGAAATGTAGAGCAGATAGACCCTGGTGCAACTGATATTGTGAATGTTTTGCTGAACAGTGCTAAGATGTTAATGACCCTGAAAAAAGGTGTCTTGTCTAGGAATGAATTTGTTTTTATACATTATTTGTTTCTTTTTTAGAATCTTGCAGACATAGTTTCCAAACAACAACGGGCAAAGTATTACATGTCGCTCAAAGACAAGAAATACTCGCTGCTTTGCAAAACTGAGGATAAATTAGAAGCAGAAATGCAAAAACAACGCGATCGATTTCAGTCGTTGCTTACAATCGTTGATCGCCTCAATGTTGAATATCCAAGCCTGCAAACGGGTCTGCGGAGGATCACCTTGTCTCTTGGTTACAGGGGTGTCGCAGCGGAGTAATTTTGCACAGCACATGAATTAGGGAGCACTGTTTGTTATCTGGTACTGCAGGAAAACTTATTGTAATGTACATATACACAAATCATTTCACATCATATTTTAGATGGCAAAAATGTTTGTGAATTTATTCAGTCCTTGGTCTCTCACTGTGTGTGAATTCGGGTCTACGTTCATTACATAGCATTTGGGCAAAAAAGGCTCTTGTGACCACCGTACAAGAACGATCTTGTCCATGATTTCCTCGATAGCTTCTTTTGAAAATTGCCTATTTCTTGTAAAAGGTTCGGTCTTATTTGATAAGCACAAGCATTAACTATGAAGATTCTCCAAAGGTTTTCAAAAGTGCTTTTTATGTGTATAAATTTAGCTTTATTGTCTAATTATCTCTTGAAAATGTAGATACTATAGTACTTGAGTGAAAATGACCTGACGTAAACTCTCAGTATGATTTTGTAATAACTGGAGATATCCTAATCGGTAAGAAAATCAACCATTTTAATTAAAATATTGGCAATTATAAAAAAGATCACAGATGTGACCCTTTTCATTTTAATGATATCACGTGCTTCGAAAAAAGCAAAGAAGTAGAAACACAATCACATCCAATGCTCCGTCGGTGGTATATTGCTGATGTTTGGTTCTGTTTTACAGTGTTCATCCATAAAATCGTTTAAATATTCAGGTTATTAATAATTTAGATTGTTTAATATTTGCATAATCTCTACAAGGCTCAGACTTATTACCTGGATCCTAAAAAGCCAATGTTTTAATTCTATCTTTAATTCCAATTTAGACAGTCTTACTAAGTTTTAGTTTTTGTCAAAGTGCAACAAGCAAGCCTATACAACCAATTTAGATTGCCACACCCCCCTTCGGATAAATGACCACACTAATGTAAATCACACATTTTGGATTGTCAATCTTCAGAGTTTCTGAAAAGAGTAGTTACCATTCGTTGGCTACAAAGATTCAAATAATATTTTGGAAATGTAACGGTCAATGGTATCCTATGAAATGCGTCTCTCTATCTTTGCATTCATCCAGACTGTTTACTAGATATTATGTGATGTAGCGTACATACGTACATACAGAGTGTTCTAAAGAAATTTTAACATAATAATGGTGCGCAATTGGAATCAAAATAGAAATATCTAGCAAGCCAGATTGATCCATGTGGATTCTTCCTTTTCCAAACCTCTGTAGAATGCATTTCTATATTTTGCTTGTGTTAATAGCATGAAAATATTGAGTTTTACATGCTAATCCCAACGTTTAAAATAAATGTTGTTTCAGCAGTACCATGTTCAGCATATCTCATAATCTGTGGTATTGTCAATGGTCTACCTATGCATGCAAAGAGCAACTTGCTTAGTCCTTCTTGCAACAAAATATCCATTTTCTACCTTCAGTGATTTTTGATCGGCTAAATGCCACGAAAGTAGTTTATTTTCTTCTTTCTAGTGGTTTTATGGTTTGTGGATTGTTGAACATCAATCGTTAATAATAGGTAAATAGTTTAGGCGAGGAGGAAATGTTCGAAGAATATAACAAGGTAGGTGAATCTGTTAGAAGAAGAATTCAATCTACAAAGGCAGGTTACAAATGCATGCCAATTGAGCGACTTGAGTGTTCAGTCTGGCTTCTAGGAAACAATGTTTCTAACAATGGCAATCTTAGAACCGTCTCTGCAGCCAAATGAAGTAAACAAGTCGTATTATTAATTTCAAGGAGAAGGTATTGGGAATTTCGATTGTAGTTTTTACATGAATTTGCATGTGACAACTAGACTTCAGCAAAACAAAGTTCCCCTGTCAATTTTCTGAATCTCAACGTGTTTAGAATTATAATCCTTTGAAAAAGATTTTCCATTGCAGCTGGCTTCCAACTTAAATTCGAGCTTAGCCAATCCAGATGTTTTTGTGCCTGGTAAGATACTGCAGGCCTTAAAACTCTAAGGTCACCTAAGTCTCGTAAATTTGTGCTGCAAATATTTCTTCTACAAAGCATTTAAATGACATTGGCCAACATTTCAGGTAGAGTGTCGGTTTTTTGCTTCCTTTACTGTGAATTTGTTTGAAAGTCACAAGAAAGTAGAAAATGTTGCGTTTGGGGTAATGGGGGATTGCGAGTAATCTTAAACTTCTTTGTTTACTGGTTCAAAGTTACTGGTTTTGAAGTTTATTTGACGTCAAGTCTTTCGCATTGGCTAAGAAAGCCGAGCAAATTACCACTGTTCCTAGAGAAATGGTAATTATCCACAAATCTTTAAATGTGTTGCAACATGGACTTGACATCAACAAGTAGCAGTTTCATTGCAAGAATAAACCTTTTCTTGTCCACCAGAAAGTAAGTAGAAATATGGAGTACAGTCGACAATTTTGACATGTCTTCTGATTCGTTTTGCGATGTTCAGCACGAGTGACTCCAGTAGGAGCTAAATCGCATTTACAGTGTTTCAAAGACACATTACACAGTAGACTATGCATTTTGCCAAAGTAAATTCGTTTATAGACTGATCATTATTTGGATAAACATTATAACTAAACTTTGTAATCTTTTTAAAGGTTAAGATAATTTACGGTGTGATTTTCAATAATATGCTCTGGTTTAGACAGCATAAACATGGGTCATGTTGCCAATTTTGAATGTAGATCCCTGCTTACTGTATCAAATTTGTCATTCAAATGTAGTGGCGTCACAGGCTTTATTTTCTCTTCACTTTAGTTCAAGAAAACCATGTATTCATGATTCTCAGATTAAATTGCTAATGAAAATAAATCCTTGTCAACTAATTTTTATTCCGAACTATTTCTGTAAAAATGCTTAAATTGGAGTTTTGCTAACACGCCATTGTTGTTTTGTTTGATTGTAAAATCAAAGTCGCTTGAATCAAATTGTTAATTCCAAGAATCCCCTTCATAGCCAGAGGTGATCGCCCTTCACAAGGATTCTGCTCTATCTAGCCATCCCAAAAGCACTGGATGTAGTCAAAGGCACTCACGGAATACAGAGCTGGCGACGCTGCAGGATCGTGGAACATGATGAGTTGGAAGGCGTTTTGAACAGTCCTTGTTAGAAATAAAAGTACGATTGTACCCAATCAGGTAGGCTAAAAGAGAAACGTTCACGGTCCCTTTTCAAGTGATGATTGCTGTCATTAGGTCTGACATGAAAAGGCATAGAAACTATTGGTGGGCTAATTTTACATAGGACTTTCTTTCCAAATCCCAAAAGATGTTTCAACGCATTAACAAGATCCTGAACGCGTTAAACAGCACCTTGTTTCATTATTTGAACCTGTATTTGCAATTAGACAAAGCAATCATTTTACACTACATCAAACAGACGGAAGCAGAATTATGGTAGTAATTGAACCATGGGGATTATAAGGTGACGAATAAAACTAATATTGAAATAGGCATCTAGTTATTTTGCTTGGTTGCGCGAACGCGTTGTTACGCGGTTCTCAAATACTCACTGTCACACCAATGGTTCGCCGGGCACTGTTAGGGCACAAGACAGGGTGGACCTATTGAGGACAAGGTAAAAGAGACATTTTCCTTTGAAACATTGACAGTCACTGGTAGATGGCTGCCTATAAATGTATGTTTTGTGTGCATATATGTTTATCATTATAAGGGACATCATTTGAGAATTCGTTTGCCTTTACCATATTTTGTCAATAAAAACCAGCTTCGTGTTGTTTCAGAGCAAATGTCATTGACAAATGACAAATGTGTGTACATATTCCTCGTGTCCTTGTGGTAACTTCAAAGATCTGCGAGAATAACAGCGAAATGCGAAAAGACAATGTAATTTGGATGCAAAAGTAAGGATCATTGATGGTTGGGAGAAGGTGAGTTTCATGGTTCCTTATCAAGCAAACCTCAGTATTTAGCACTTGCTGTAGTTAACATGTTCGGAATACCCGCAACCAATCAAAATAGCCTTGAATTAAAGGACATCTTGTTTAGTTTTGGCCAGTTTTGTACTGGAAGAACAAGCCTGCAAACTGGATTATCCTCTCGCCTGGAAGAACCTTAATGCCCAATTGTTATCAATAAATTATGATTCGCTTGACATTAGCACCTGTATCGTCTAGCAATGTAATGCCATACAAAGGGTTTATCGCATCAAATAAAACGGATTTCAAAGGATTTATCGCCGTCACTTCACATACTGTAGCAACATTTTTGTCATTAAAAACGTCCTGTGGTATCTAAGGCTTTCCAAGATTGTGGTTGTGCATTGTACATACTTTTGTACATATTATATATACGAAATGTCATGAAAACTACATGATGTACATGGTTCTATGTTTAAGAATTAAATCAGTGTAAAATTCCTTAAAACAGATGTACCGAAAGTAACCTGTTCTCTAGACAGAGAGTAAGATATGGTTTGCGTTGAGCAATCATTAAGACTTTAGTGATCTGTGATCCGAAGAGAAGAATCTTTCTGTACTTATAAAATTTCAAAATTTTTCTGAAAATTTAATCATTGTTATCAGAGGATAAATAAATCTTAGCACAACAATAATTGATTTTAGAGAAAAAATTCTATAAAAGTTTTATTGATAAGTTTTCTCTCGCTAAATATTGGTTTCCTATGCGTGTTGTCACCTAAAATAATCGAATAAAAAGACCAGTCGTTATCAAGTTTGCACACAAAAACGATAAAAAGAAGTATTACCCTACAGTTCAAGTTGTGCGCCGTCGCTTATTGGGCGCCTTATTGTGCACCCCTCCTTCTTCCGGTATTATGCGTCGGAGATCCAAAAATCCAAGAATAAGAACCTGGCAGCAAGAGCATCTCGTATCTGTCCAAATCCTGGAATGCCATTTCAGCCAGACGATCGAGAGAAACTGAGAGTTATTGCTTCAGAACGGGATTTCAACAAGTGACTCTGCTACCAACACTTTACCCGGTCCACCTGTTGATTTTCATATTTTAGTGATAATAGCTCGTTGCTGAACTTACTAATCTAAGAAAAGACAGATAAAATATGAAAGAAAATCAACCACAATTGTAGATATCATCGGATCTGAAGTATAATTTTCTAAGATTGAATCCTCCATCTAAATTTCTCAACCCCCGACGACAGATTTTCAACCATGTTGAAATTTGTGCCATGCCATATAATCATATATAACGAAGCTTTTTATGCTCAGCTTTGAAGATTTTACGATTTTCGGATTTCGGCTGTTGATCTTTCGGGGAGCTCAGCCTTTATAAGGAATTCCATCCACTTGCGTTAGCTGCTTACATTAAATCTGGTGAAATTTGATGCAACAAAAACTCAAGGCAGCAATGAATGACCCAACGGACTGTGCTTTTAACCACAGCTGTCACCGAAAGGAAACAATGTACTAACACAAAGAATTGAAACTTGGGCGAACAAGATGGGCTTATGCCCCTCTCCCAATATTAAACATGCTAAAAATGCTGAATTTCCCAGAATTGCCGTAAGTCTACAAATCTCAAATAGTTTGGGCATATTTTTCTATATACAGTCTCCTGTGACGACGACCGTTTTTGCGAGGTTTCTACAAAGCAAAGGGTAGAGACTAAAAAAGTGTTCTAAAACAAACTTTGAAACTTGTTAAAAAATCTTAATGACACCGGTGTGAAAATTGAAAATCCATCGCAAGGGAAAGCTGCTAAATTTTTCGTAAGTTATTTTTTTTTATCAGAAGCATTCAAGCCAAAAACAGACTACAGCAAGCCCCCTCAGATAAGAAACATCTTTCAAGAAATCTTATACCGCTTAAATATCTTCTGAAAGACCCTAATTTGTAAAAGATTTGAGGCTCAGGAGTAGCATAAAGTTTCCTTTATGTTGGCCAATATGTCTTATTCTTAACAAGGAATTTATAAATACACTTACTTTCAGATAATATAATAAAGTTAATTTTTGGGTGGCAGAAAAACTATTAAGTAAGCTACAAGTATATAGCAGTACTCATTCTCAAATGACATTAAATATATGCAATTTATATGGTAAATCATACAGTGATGTATCTATTCTTAGCAAAACATGGTTCCCGGCCATGGGAAATTTTAGAAACTGTTAAGAAACTTTTAGCCTAAAAATCTCATGATATAAGAAACTTCTTAGGCCAGTTAGAAAGAAAGTTTCTTATTTGCTAGGACTAACTGTACTAGGACCCAACTCTATCGCTGATAGACCATGTGCCAAATCAGAGGGTGGAGTCAAACATGTCATTTATTGTCATAGAGAAAAGTTTTGTATCCAGTTCTTTTTCATTAAAGTCTGTTAAAAGTTCAAAAAAGCCGTTTTCATTTTTCTCAGTTCCCTAGGCAACGCGTCTTGTCAAAAATGTGATGTGATGTAAAACGTTAAAAACAATTCCTGCCATTGCAAAAAATCACCTTGTAAATGCAAGTATTTTTTGTCAAATTACATTGAATTAGAATTTGAGAGCATATTCTCGAGCCAAATTTGCACTCGATGTTGTTCGAGAAAAAATTTGTGTAGGCTCAATTACCCAGGGTACCAGATTCTCCATTATCAAGTCTCAGAAGCATAGTTTGAAACTAGTCACAGAAAATATTTTTGAGCGAGGATTGGAAATATAAAACATTGATTGAACTGGATCCTTCCCCTCCTCTGCATCCATTCATTCCTTGCCACCGCAGCCTTTTACAATACTTTATCCCTGGATTCACGAGACTCGGATACTCAGGGTAAGGCCTATTTTGTTGTAAGGCTCAATAAAAAATTGATTCTTTATCTATACCAGGGGTTCTTAATTGCTTTATGTACCGGGCCAGAAAAACATGTGGATTTTCTTTGGGGGCCACTGAGTTTTCGACTGTTCCATAGCTTGTGTCAAAAAAAGTGCACAAAATGAAGTTCGGATCTCATACTTACCAGGCTAATTTAGAGATAAGATAGGCGGGCCTATTATTTCTTGTTAGATTCTATATTCATATATCTATGTGGTGCGCTTATTTTTACAAAATAAGTTTTGGAATGGTAGATGAGAGGAGAGAAAAAGGGAGGGGGATAATAACATTTAGGAACATTTTGCTGCCTTGATGTTAGAGGGATTGGCTCAATGTGAAATACCCGACAGATTTACACGCTCAAGGCCAGGGATAATTTTCTGGGCAAGGGGGACTAAAAGCTTCAAACTGTAACAAAGTATATAAAGCCGAAAAATTGATTTACACGAAAGTTTGCAGCATGCGTTTTTTTGCCAAGTTGAACCAGAAGACGGTTGTGCTACTTTTAGGTTACGACGTTAATATTCGTTAGGTCGACTTAATGCACTTGAAGTCGGATCCAGGGACGGCAAAACGTGTTTTTTAAAGTGGGACCAAAATTGAATGATTGTGTTTGTATTAAAAAAGGCCGCCACCATGGTTGGCGGCAAGAAAAATTTTAGATTATAACAATCTAGGGATGGCCAGAAACTGCATCTAAAATAGAATTTGAGGGGGGAAAAGCTAACAGTTCCATAGTTTTATCTATTTTAATGTTGACGTGAAAAAGGGTCTTCCAAACTTTAAGATTTATCTTAGAATAACAGCGAATAATCAACTTTTTTACAAATGAATGAACCCAAAATAAGATGGAGAGAGAAAATAAATAAAACATAGTTTGGCAATAAAGCATTAGCCAGTGCCTCATACGCTGCCTCATACACATAGGCTAATAAGCATGAACTTCGTGAACTAAAGATTAAGTCTGGCCTTGGGCCTGGCATCTCAGAAAGTGGAGGAAGGGGTGAGGTCATGGTGAGTTTATCAACGACCTATTGAATTCAATGAAAGCAGTAAAACATTTTGCTAAAAAGCGTTTAAATGATTTAAGAAAGTAATTCCTATTTTCGGACCTCCCTTTCGGACCAATTACTAGTCAACTGGACGCACATTATCATTTACTGCAGAGAAATAGAAAATATCAGAGCCCGCGGGCCGGAGTTTAAGAATGGCTGAACTGTACACTCAAGTTACTGAAAAGTTTGAAATCAGGAAAGAGTTACTATGTTTTATTGAAAACGTCATTCAAGTAATCTTGCAATAACGCAAAATAATTCGTTATTTTTCAGGGGATCAGGATTCTATTGTTCAATTAATCAGTGTTGAAAGACGCAAATCATCAGCATGAACACAGCGAATATGCGAAATTTTCAACGTAAGCGATTTGTCAGCACCCCAAATGATTTCGGGAGTGGTGGTGGCCTACATCACGCCAAACAGTTTTCTCCGGCTGTTGCGGTGGATAGCACGTTCACAACTTCATCTCCAACATTTTCGAGAAGGGGCAGTGAAGCTGTTGAAAGTAGCTTCGGGAACGGCAAAGAGTCGACGCTAGCTGCATTGACAGTCGTATCGAAAGCAAATCAGCGGCGAAGGAGAAGAATGTCTGCAACAGCCGAACAACTTCAGGTCGAGAAAGCAATGATGACTTCGAAGGAGCATAAGAAATATTTTCACAAAGTAGGTCTTATAAAAACTATCAGTTTGAAATTCATTTTTCAGGTTGGGGAGGGGATGGGGTGTGGGGCAAAGCCTAAAAACAGGCAAATTTGCCAGTTTGAGTTTGCCGACAGAAAGGTGTTTTAACCGTCAATTTAGCAAAGTCTAGAAGGGGTGCATTCGTCCCTCATACCCCCGCAATTTCCGCCACTGGAAACTATGCTAATTGAAGTAGTCATTCAAAGAGCATAAAAATTGTGGTCTCCTATAAACAGTTTTTATAAGAACATCGAGTATCATTTTGCAAAAAAACAACAAACTCAAGATCATGCCCAGCCTCAAGCAGTGTGTTAGAACAAATTCACTCTCCTGTCAACACAACAGAGTAGATTAAATCAGTTGATCACCCGTGCCTACTACAGAATGGCTCGAACAAAACTGCCATTAATTGGTCTTAAAAAAATCCATGGTTTGCAAAGCTATAGTTTAAAGTTGTAGAAAAATCACTGTTGAAAAATTTACAACATTAGGAACAAGTTAGCCTCGAACATTCCAAGAAAATGAGAAGAAAAGTTATCTGGTTCTTATAAAAATGAGTGCAGTAACAAATAAAAACGCTAACAATGCTTCTTGTAATCGAAAAAATTAAGGAAAATTAGCTTGGATTAGTTCTTTGACGATCTTCATTTTTTGGCACTCTTGAACAACAAGAGCGTCAATTACAAGTTATAGAGCTTTGTTCTGTAAACGCTTCTTATCATATCAAAATATATTTGTTCTTAACAATGCTCTTTTCTCTTAAAAAGGACTATCCACCGATGGAGAACTTCAAGAAGGCAGTGAAACTGGTGCAGATTCTGATAGCAATCTGCGAATTCGGATACAAAAAGTAAGAATACATAACTGCATTCACATAAGTTTATAAGCCAATAAGGAACCATAAAAGTGAGAAACCAAGACCTTGCTCTGCAATTGAACATAAGCTTACCCAGTAGCGGCGCCACGGGGAGGATTGGGAGGGACACGTTCCCCCCAGTTCTCAGCAGAGTCGATTTTGTATTTCGTCTAAATTCGATGAGAAAATCTTGGGGGAGGGGTAATATTTTGATACAATACTTTTTGTGATGTAATCCTATGATTTTCAAACTGCCAATTTTCAAACAAAAATTAGTCATAGGCGTTCCCTTCGGATAAAATGGGCGTTCCCTGTTGGTGAAAGAGCGTTTTCTGGTGGTTAAAAGGACGTGGCTTAAATATCTTGGTTTTTCCCCCCTAGAGCTTAGTGGCTGGGGCCGCCATTGAGCTTCCCTCTTCATTAAACTTCCTTGCTTCCTCTACATGACGTTGTTAACCTACAGAAATATTTTGATGCACTTATTACTTTGAGCGACAATGAACTTCGGGTTTGCTAAAATCCAAAGCAGGTCTAGACATCATGTCATGGCTTATCGCTGATATTCACGTTAAAACTAACAAATCAAATTATGAATTCCAGGAAAGAAGGTGACGAGCTCAATCTAGCAAAATATTTCACATTTACGGAATATGCCGCTAAGGAGGAGGCAGAGCAAAGCCGCGGTGGCCTCAGTTTTGACGCAAAGGAGTTCAAGGCTAACAAAGAGGTACAATCATTTTTGTAACTTTGAGTAAGATTTTCTTAAAACAAAATTTTAAGACGGCACGATAAATCGAATCATGTCACTTGTAGCTATACCATGTTATTCTCCCATAAACGCACCAATTCGCCAATTTTTTCAAACCTCGTCCAGGGTGCATTTCATGTCAACTGTACGCTAAAGGTCCACAATGGCATTTGTTTAGGTACGTCGAAAATATGAGCAGTTAGTAAAACTGTTAATATTGTACGCCAGACAAAGAAAACTGATTAACAAAGAAAGCTGTGGTGTATGAGTGTTTATTCCATTTTTTTCATGTTAACTATGTAACTGTTTTCACATCAAGTTTTCCATACGCCAAACACTTTTTATTGGTTTGCACACCGAACGCTGAAAAAAACCTGAGTGTACGCAAAAGATCTTCGGGCCTATGTACATGAAATCCACCCTGGGACCTGGACCCTCGCCTGGATGTGTGTTTTTAGGCAGCTTTTGGCTTATTATCCGAGGTGTTCACTTCTGAAGAGTTTCGAATGAAAGTTAAGCTTCAATTGCATGTTTCATAGTTGCAGTATTTCAATGCACTCTGAAAAAGAATTTTTCTTAATTTCCAAAAATTTTTAGATGAAATCAATGGGTTTAAAAGCATTGTAATTGCTGTGAAATTTCTATTTTAATGCAACTCTCTTCGTAGTTCAGCCGTAACTAGAAAAACCTAATTCGTAGGATTTCTTGAACAAGGACACAAACGAAAACGAAAAATTTCCAAATAGGTTGATTTTTTATTTTGATGCTAACGAAGGAACTCTGTTTGTTTTATAGTCTATTGCTTGTTTATTAATTTGAATGAAAGCAACATTCAATTCAGGAGATAGTTTCCAAGGGGTGAAACATGTTATTATGTGATAAACACGAATCTTCTGCCACATGATGAGCTAATTTTGTGATCATAAAAAGGACACGTGGTGTTTATACAGTACCTTTTACTAAGATAATATTTACGCTTCCATTAATTACGTAAATCCACGCAAATGTCGTCCAGAGAAAACTGTAAGTAAATACCATTTACCAGAGAAACCTAATACTTAAATATTATCACATTCTTGTGACGTGTGTGGAGCCGTTTATGATAAAAAAGGGTCTTAAAGGAATGTACCAAATTTGAAAAACAGATGAAATTACGCTGTCATTGAAACCATTGCATAAGTTCAATAAACCATTGCTCGATATATAGTATAACGATAGGGGTATTGTGTAAACAGAGACAACTTTCAAAGCGCTCAATGATTAAATTTTTTTTTAAACAGAAGCTGTATCATATTTTCACAGCACTTTTTCAAAAAAATTTTCAGCGATCTTTTGATTAAAAAGACCTTCTAAGGTCTGACAATATTCTTATGTTGTACCCTAAGTTGACTAAGTTGGATATTGTAGAATCTCTCTTCGTTTCGCGAAATTCCCTTCCTAGCAATCTGTCGAATTCCCTACCTAGCAAAGTGTCTAAATGACCAAAGCAAAATTTAAGAGATCTGACCATAAAGACGATTATTCTAAGCATTTAGACTACACTCACTTTTTTACAAGAAACTGGCTATAAGAAACGAGTACTGGATGTATAAAAAAGATTAAGAAACTTGAGTACTTGAAGCAAAAAAATTTAAGAAACTATTAAATTGTGATAAAACTGAGAACAACGAAGCTTTGTAAAATCTAAGAATATGATTGCCCTGTTGGCCTGGAACTCAAGACACAAGGGATAAAAATATACTTCCCACATCTAAGTAAAGCATCAGAACGGAAGCGAATCTATTGACGTGATAAAAAAGGTCACGTTAGACCGTTAACTTAAGAAACATAATTATGAAACTCTTAAGAAACAATGAGTATTGAAATTTCAAGAACACTAAGAAACTGGAGTACTCAACATCGACCTTTGTTTCTTATACAAAAAATGAGTGTACATAAGATACTAATGAGCCGCCTGCTTTCTATTCAAGCGCATAATATGCTGTAGTTTGAAATGCTACATTGTCATGCAACATAAGTTTCTTGCCTGATACAGTGTCATTTGCTATGCATACCCTGTAGAAGACGACTTCGGTTTATGATGTATCTTATCACATTTTTGCATTTCAGATGCGTTTAACTGCAGAAATCAAGGCAATCCTCACCAAACCGCCAAAAGAAAGGACGAACCAGCAGCTGGCAAAAGTAAGAAATCCTTGAGAAGAAATGTATTTTTAGTGAAAGCTATCAGTTTATTTACGTAAGTTCTTTGAGAAAAAAACGTCACACAAATTCCGTCAAACATCCACAAACATATGTTGCTTGATGTAAAAGAACTATCGTACATTACTACACCAAACAACGTAATGAGAATGTTTGATGATGTTTCACAAGGTATGCACGCAATAGTACTGTCATTGGCCCTCCCAAAACATCCACAGGGATCCTGCAAGACCCGTTTCAACATATAATGGATGCTGCAGTGGACGAGCTTCGAAGTTAGTTATGGGGTTGTTGTCACGCCCACCTGGAAAAATACCAGCTGGATATTTTGAAAAGTAGCAGCAAAATTGCATCTCTTAATTTTTATTTTAGAATCTTAGTATTGTACTTTAACCATGGATAATTTTCATAAGCTTCTTTGAATTCTACAGTCAAACCTTCCAGATCTGCAAAAGAACATATGCAGACAAATATTGAATCATTGAGTTAAAAGTTCAGACCCTGTCAGAACATTCTAAATCTGCTTATCAACATGCGATTTTTCTTGAATTAGGTCCAATTTTCACTTCGGAGTATCCAGTCATTTGCGGAATATCCTGTACGAATGCAGAAGAAGCTTGTTAAAGTTGGCTGGTATGAACAGTAAGCATCCCGTCACATTTCATAATTCTACCATTTTGATTTTGAATTCAATTGTACCTTTAAGATATTTTTCTACATTATAAAACCTTTGTCTACTCACCTGTTCTAGAGAGATAACTCAGAAATTTTTGATAAATTTTGCAAACTTTGTGTAAATAATTACAATCAAAAAACCACTTCAACTGTTTGTTGGTCTAATCTGCGTGTGAATTTTGTTGCATTAAATGATCATAGATTGTAGTAATCCAACTTGCATATGTGGAGGCATTGAGGATAATAAACATATAATTCTGCACTGCCACCAGTTTAACTTGGTCCGCAGAGACCCCTTTAGTCAGCTTAAATTCCTTGGAAGAAACATAAACAAAGTGAATTATGATGCATTTAGCAATTTGCTTCTATTTGGAACCTAACATTTAAACGTAGTTGTAAACAGAACGATTATAGAAGCAAAAGCGACCTCCGTTTTTTCTCGGGGTCACTAAGGAACAAAACCAATTAAACCACTGTGATTTATTTATTGAATTTAAGAAATTAGAGACCTCGACTATTTGATATTCAATAAGTAATAAGCTTCGCGAATTTTTTTAAGTGTTTTTGCAATTGTTTTTCAAAGTGACATCGCTGTAAGTGCTATTTCAAGAAGGGGCCAAATGACCGTTATCTGCATTAAATAGCACAGTAAAATGTAATGCATAAAAAACCAGTTGCAAAATATTGAAGCATTTAAATGTGGAATGAAAGGTTCAAAGATATTTCAAAATAGAGAAAAAGAATAAAAAACAATTGCAATTCAACAATTCAATCAACAATTCAAAAAACAAGTAGAAAGTTGTTACTTTTCGACATTAACAAGAGAGGCTCAGCCCCATTGAACCCCCCCCCCCCCCCTTGAGTACTATGCTCCTGTTATCATGTCAATAGTAGTGTGAAAATTTTTTATGTAAGAATATTCTTTCAACCACAAAATTGGACGTTTATCATACAACCAACAAAGAAACTAAACTAAGAACAACAAGACACAAAATTATTAATGGAAAGTTTCAATGCATGATGTTTTTAAGAAGTATATTTATGTGCAGCAATGACCCATCCGAATAGCAGAAGGTGTTTATCCTTCTTATTTCAGACAGCCAAACGTAGCTCCTAGTAGCAACAACAATATAAATGACAAATAGAAATGTCTATAAAGATATATCGTCAATATAGTCAGTTTGTTACAATACGTTTCATATTATTATATTGCAAGTTTGATGTAGTTATGGTGGTAATGTTTATGTGTTTTTAAACAGACATCCAGCGAAAAGGGTTATTCTGCGTCAAGGACATCCACCACAAGCTTTCTACTTTGTTCTCTCAGGCTCAGGTACAAGCAATCCATTTTTATCAAACTAAGTTTGTTTTTACAGCTTTGATTAATTACATCTTTTTTAGTACTTAGTCAAGGGATATTTTCTAAGATTCTGCAAAATGTTGTTATTATCATGTTGGGGGTATTTTGGTCAAGATATTGGTCGCGAGTCCGAGCAATGCAAGACTGTACTGACTGGGTGCCATCATAATACTGATATTTTGCCACATCGGCGCAGACCCACACAAGAATTGGTTTCTAAAATATAATTGATTTCTTTGAAATCTAAGCTGATCGTGAATTGTTTTGTCTTTCGTACAGCTGTTGTCAAAATTATTGATCGCCAGCAGAAAATTGCAAGGACAATTTGTTTCCTGAAACGAGGAGATAGTTTTGGGGTAAGCGTTTGTATCTTTACTTTTTGCGTTGTGTGTGGCCCTCGTGGCAAAAGCCTGTAAAAGATCTTTTAGGGCCTTGTATCACAGAAGAAGCTTATACATTTAGAAAATAGTATATTTTTAAAAAGGCTGTTCATTGAACATATCAACAGGCCCCAAAATAGAATATCCACTAATGGCTTGAAACTCGAAATGTCTAGCGTGAGATCAGGATTCGAACTCGGAGTCAGGCCTTTAGCATTATGCCCGTTTTTGTCTTTAGCCTTTGACCTTTATTCTTTTGGTTTTAGTCTTTAGATTTTAGCCTTTACTCCTTAGCCTTTATTCTTTAGCCTTTAGCCTTTACTCTTTAGCCTTTAGCCTTTACTCTTTAGCCTTTAGCCTTTACTCTTTGGCCTTTAGTCTTTACTCCTTAGCCTTTATTGGTGAGGAAATGTCTTTTTGCAATGGAATAAAGAAGATCACTCCCTTTTGTAAATTAGTAACAGCAGTGGTTAGAACAGCAGTTATTTATATCTAGCAAAAAGAAGTTTAGTTATATTGTCTAATTTAACTTGTTGTTGTAGTTACTTTTGCTTGCAGTGTTGTGATGTTGAAAAAATAGGGTTGTCATCGTTTTAGACATTGGTCCACAATAGCCAAAAAAAATTTTATGAGAAAGCACATATTTTTCTGCTTTCATGTTAAGGTCACATATCTTGCTGTGAGGTTTTTTATACTAAAAATAAAGAAAATATTAAAACAAATTTCGGTACTGTGCAATATTTCGTGTTATTTCTATTCAATGTATGGCTTCCACTTAGCAAACAATGTATCACTTTCAAATACACACGTTTTTATAAGAATACCTAATTTTTTGCTGAGCCTCAATATTCATTAAGAATTGTGATTCTGTGCCTAAAATCATTCCTAAATCATCTTTAAGAAAAAAGGTAACATCTTTGCTACTCAAGCTTGTAGGAAGAAAAAATGCAGCACAATATAAGCTTGTCTAGCAAACCTCTAAAAAAACTCAGATAAATAAGTCAAAATATCTGTAAGATTCAAGGCCGGCAAACGTTACTAATAAACTTCCAATTTTATCAATTTTCGAGCCTCAACATTCATATAAAATAAACTCTTAAAAACAGTGTGTATAAAGAGTGAAGTATTTGAAATGAAAAAACTATATTCAGCTGCTTGAAAATCAACCTTAAGTGAAATATCACCCTGATGTATCAAGTTGGTCATAAGCCTAGCTAGCAAAGAATGCTTTTCTAAAAGTTTTCAAAGTAGAATTGAGGGCATTCAGCATCAACTTCTGTTTTTAAAAAATAGGCAAGAGGGACCGAGAGGGACTACTAAATACGAATGAATATCCAAAAACTGTTATAACTGATAACAACAATAAAATAAATTATAAGCAAAGCATTTCTCTCAAAAGATTCCAGAGGAATAAAAAAGCTATATAAATCTGCAATCATAACTACATTTAACTTCACGATGAGCAAACTGACTAAACAGGGTGTAGCTTCCATTGTGCATTGCTCTTAAACCGTAGGCCGATGTTTGAAGTCAAAATGATGTAGCAAAATCAAAGCAATAACAAAGCTTTGTGGCTACATAAGGTATTCTGGAAACAAGGGCATGGTCCTCCCTATGGCAGGAAAAATTTGTTTCACTTTAGTATATACAGCAGAAAAATATTATTTCATGAAGGAGAGATGTTTTGAAAGCAATAAAGGAAGCAAAGTGTCTTCTCAAAAAAAGAGTTTTAAAGATGATAAACGGAGTTTTATCAAGCTTTCGAATCCAGAATAAGTCTAGAAGCTAAGTTAATAGTGCCTCTGTAGATTACTCAAAATGATGATTTTGTAGAAATTAGGCCCTACCAATGCATGTCTACGATACATGACATCATTTCCTTTTGCCAGAGGTATCATTAGGTTATTTCTGCACTTCATTTAAAGGCTGAAAGGAAGTCATACTTAGACAGAAAATGGAGCAACTCTTTCTTCTCTCGATCTTATTACTTCTATATCAACTTGTCTGCAGTCACAAAATTGTATTGAAAAGGAATACTGATATATGCTCAGAATATTAGAAACGTGGCATTCTAATGCTGTTAAAACTCAAGCCTCTTGCTAGATTGGTAATAAGTGGTATCAAGGCTTCTCTCATTTAATTTTCTAATTGATTACAACGTTTTTCATCCCTTTCGTAGAATAGGTAAGATTATCCCCAATTCTCGGATTCGAGCAATTTGTATCTTCATATTTGGCAAAAATGGATAACAGAATTGGAACCTTTATGTTGGTAGTCTGTGCCAAAAAATTCAAATTGTTTGGGCCGTCAGGCTGCGAATTACCCCATTTTCAAATTTAGGTTTCTCTATACATTTCAATGGAATTTGTTGCTGGAATTAAAATTTTTTACTATAATCATTTATATATATATTTATTTTGTACCGCACGCATTTTGGTATATTGATTAAAAACAGGTCTGCAAACATAACAAGCTTTTGATGATCCCTTTGAGCAAGTACGTCCAGATCCCTCCGCCAGGCACTGCACTGCCACTGCCTTCCAAGTAATCCTAATCTGCAGGTGCTGAGCCATGCCTTTCGTCATGAACTTGCGACATTCCTGTGCCACTTACAAACAACGGCAAGCGAATAAATGCGGCCTAGACATTGCTTAATGCTGACTCAAAGTAGATAAAGTAAATATTTTTCCAAAGATGTTTACGATAGGGATTAGAGTGCATGTTCATTGCAAAAGAGGTCGAACTGAAAGAAAATAAAGCGGAAATTTGGCTGCCTGTCCACTGAAAAGCGATCGTAAATGAAGTACTTTTCGTTGTAACAGTGTCAGATTTCATCGTTCTTAAACTCAATGGAAAAGTAAGGAGGCATTTGTTGACTGCAGTATAACTTGAGGTATGAAAAACGCAGTGTGTAGTAGTTTTATTGCTCTGTTTGGTAAAGTTGAAGACCGATGTTCTCTTTTCACGACTGATAGTCCAGTTTGGGCCTAGTGTACGCAAATCGTTCGATGATGAATATTTCGTTGTTCTCTACTTTGAAAAACAATGATGGTTTTGAATCTAAAAAATTGTTTAGACTAAAAGAAATCGAATTTTCACTTTAGGTTTGTCTGTCAGTATCATTATTATTCAATGGATATTTCATTTTCATTCAGTTCGATGAATCTGTTTAAAGTATGCACCTTGATTGTACGGCAAGCATATGCGTAGGACACAAAGAGACTTGAGGGGGAGGGGGAGGGGGGAGGGGAGCTGCATTATATGTCAGGCTTCAGTGGGGCAGCTCTTTCTCACTTTATCAATATTCGGGCAAGATCCACAAGAAGCTCCTCTGAAAGGACAAAAAATATTATATATGACTAGTGTGGCAAATGCCCAACCAGGCCAACTTGATCAGGGTTGCCAGATGCTTGGAATGGTTGGCGGCCAAATTCGGCCAGCCAAACAAAATATACAAAAAGCTATATTTTTGCTAATTTTCTGCTATCTTTTACTTTGTTTCTTGATTCGTTATTTGCAACTTTGAGATTATTTTAACAATACCTTGAATATTTTCTATGCTAAAGTTGTCGTTTTCTTTGCATTTTTATGGCTTTCAACATGCGGCCAAAATTCAGCCAACTTTCGCTTTTTCGGCCAAATCAATTTTCGTCGGTCAACAACATTAAAAAACGGCCAGAATGGAACAATTTGGCCGTCAAAATGGCCAAATGGCAACCCTGAACTTGCTACCCCATCACTTAAAATCAATGTATTGTTTTGTCACTTCCCTGATGGGTCCCTTTTGCCTAGCATCGATTGTTTTCTAGGAATCTATCGTTTTCTATTTTCATGGGATGTCCGACTTTTCCCCTCCAATAAATAACCTCAAAAGATGGCAAAAAAGAAGAGATTTTCTGCTCCTCCACCTGCCGAGGACAAACCCTTTTGCCTGTAGGCTCTTCAAAACTTACTATTATTTAAATAATCTTGGCTTAAATCAGAGAGCATTGCTTCCAAAGATCAATCTTGTTTTAAAATCATTTTTGCACAAGGTACTGATGGGATAACTTTATTGGTCACGTGCTTACGGTTTTCTGATAGGCCTTTTTCTCCTTCCAGGAACTCGCCATACTCCATGATACAAAGAGACAGTCAACTGTAATAAGCAGAGAGCTGATTGAGCTTCTTTGCATCTCAAAGGAGGTAATGTTTGCACATTTGTTTCCCGGTAACCAATTTTATTTATGATCCAGTTTATAACACCTCACCCAACATTTTTTTACTTTCTTTGAGCCAATATCTCTTAAAGTTTAATAAATAACGAATCTATGTTTGGTCGAATTGCTTTTTGTTGCTGTTGTTGTTTTGTGGAATGGTGTTACTGTCTATCGTTGTTCATGTTTTCGTGGAATAGCTGGATGTCTTCTGACCTCGAGCAACTTTCATGCAGCAACAGATATACGAAAGTTGGGCAATTTCATTGTTGGACGATGTTGGGTGATATAAACTGGTGTTCCAACAACATGCAAAAACTGGGCAATTTCATAAAATATAGTGTACATGACTAGCAAAGCGTTGAATCTATTCAACAGAGCTTGAAAATCTTGTAGCAGCCTTGTCAGCAGAAGGAAATTCACGACTGTCTAGATTTTTTTCTCTGTGGTTACAACAGATATTCACCCTAATACCATTAACATGTGACAGGCATAACGACAAAATCCATTAATCTATCGATTGCAATATGACCGAGAACCATAAGACGGGCTATATAAAAACCCACTCTGTAATGCATTTAAAGGACCACTTAATCCAACTTGAAAATTTTGAATACTTTCTTCTATTAAATTCATTTTGGAATCAAGATGTCAATGCTGCTCTTTCAAATAGTTAGACTGGGAGGCTCATTAAGGAATTCAGGAACCATCTTATTACATACAGCTAATTCGAGATCTATCTGCGATCATTCGGTGCTTCCAAACATCTGCTGTTGTTTTGACTAGCTTGACATTGCTACTTTCCTAATGCATAGGTCAAATTATTAGCCAATGTCTGATAAATTTCTACTCAAACCACCCGTATCTTGTATCTTGGATATGTACCAAAATTTGATTATTTTGCTAACTCGGGAAACAACAAAACCACATGAGGTTTCGTTGTAAAAGAATGTTGATGCATATCTCCATAAGGCTTTGATTTTGAACCTCTTCTCATTTTCCACTTCTGCAAGCCTTTTGCTTACTGTTCATTCAATAGCGGCGCCAAAGGGTGGCATGACCCCCCCCCACTTTTGTCAAAGCTTGATTCACATAATTCTTTCTAGAAATTGACAAAGAAACACTGAATACCTTTTCAAGATTGGAAATAGGTCATACTTTTTTAAGGTTTGCCTTAAAAATCAGAAATAGAAAAGGAACTAGAGTTAGGCAAAAAGGCATTGCTTCACGGGTCACGCTCGTTGCCCTCCCCCTCTACACGGTGTCATTCAATAATCTTATGTTATAAACTTAAATCTCTAAATTCCTTGCAAGGACAACTTCGAATTACGACTATAATGCCCTATGCTGTTCATACCCAGACCCTTAGATCTCATTAATCGCTATGTGTTAGCTTCAATAGGCGGATGTTATGACCCCCGTGAAGAAAGAGAGATACTGTGACGCAATGTCTACTTAGTAGATACGACCCTGGTTTCAATAATTTATTCATTTCTATTTGTTGAATCACTACAGTCTCGATTTATTCTCCCAGGACTTCATGGACATTTTCATGGCATCAGGAGGTGTTAAAAACATCAACGACCCAGATCATGCAGAATTTATCTCGTAAGTAACGTTTTCCTTGGAAATATTTTGTCACGTCTCGCTTCTTTGTTGCAGTTTGTAAATTAAACATCTTGTGATCAGTAAAACAAATTGCTGTCATTCGTTGCTATTAGTTTGTTGAAGTATATCGTTAGATTTTGCATATTACCGAAGTAGGTTTACTATCATTTTGAAGACTGGATATCGTATAAATTACACATTTCGCATACACGTTTTTTATAAGAAACTAAGGTCCGGTGCTGTTAGTCAGTTTCTTAAATTTTCTGGCCATTTTGCTATCAAACGTTTCTTACATGTTTTTTAAATTTCTTAGATAATGAATTTTTAAACGCGCTTTCAAGGTAAAATAAATAGTTCACTCACATTCAGAGATAAACTAACAAAATGATCAAGGAATTTTGTTTCCTAGAATGATTAACTCTGTTGAGATCTGTAAACAGTTAAGCTCATTGAACTTCAGCATGGTCAAGTTGAAGTCAAAAAAAATTTTAAAATGGAAACTTCTTGAGTGTGCAATTTACTGAGAATGAATGCAAACTGCATCTCAAGTGCAGTGTTGCAATAAACAGTGATGTTCAATGTCAAGACTGTTTCGAGCGGCAACTCGGAAAAGGCAAATTATAAAAATTTCTTAGCTTTTTTCAATTTGGGTAGGGTTGTTTCTCAACATTCGAAAAATTGAGTCTACCGTTTCTTATAACCTGTTTCTTATTAAAAAATGAGTGTATGCATGATCTGTTACATTCTTTGCAAAATAGGTTCCAGTTTGACTTTACTTTCAATCAGCGAAAGAAAGATATCTTGCTTGTTTTATAAGCTCTTTAATCTCTGCAAAAACAGATTTTCTAATCTCCTATCATACACCTAGCCTGATAACCAGCCCATTATTCTAAAGACTATCATACACCCAGTAACTAATGCTTCTTTCCAAAACATAAAGGCTATTTTGAAATCATTCACCAGTAACGGAGGATTGAGTAGCATATATATCGGTTCATTGGTTGGAAGTCTCTGGGATTGAGATTAATTAAGATGTTTTATCATGCTTTTTGCATTCATATTCTGCTACATTGAAGTGTATTGGAATGAAACTTACAGATTTAGAGAGCCATGAAGTATTCATGACATTACAAACAGTCAACTATTGTTTTAAAAACAACTTATCAATAATTTAAAACACAATTGCTACAAGTTATTGTAGAGAAACAGCAGTTTTCATAGGGTACCAAATGCCTTTGAACTAGTACAGTTGAAACGTTAACGAATACCTTTGGAGCCCAAAAAACTGTCCTTTGTAGAGGGACTGCAGCTAAAAGTCTTCGACAGTAAATAAATTTTTGTACGAGAGTTGTTGGTTATCACAAATTTGTTGTCTGTTGCGAAGATGGACTTTTTAACAAGGTGTCTGTTATTTGTGGTATCCTTTTAACAATAAGGTTTTACTGTGAACAAGGGCGTCCTTTTAACAAAGGTGATTCCGATCTTACCAAAGGTTATGCTTATCCTTGAGTGCTATTGAGCAAAGTCTGGGCTCACTGGCAAACCACAGGCGCCACTGATCATCTTCTTCTCTTGCTAAATCTGGACATAAACAAGCACACGTTCTGATATTATAGCCACAACCATGCTATTCACTTGAAAGGCTTCTCACTTTATGTTTCAATTTTTGCTTAGCGTACCAAAATTTACCTTATTTTTCAAGCTGTTTTTGTTTGTAAAACTTCTAGCTTACACTTTTTCATTTCCCATTTCATAACTGGAACTGCCTTTAAACCTGTCAATCGCACAATGTAAATACCATTTGAACTGAAAGGGTTACACGCCTTTCATTAAAACATTTCTGGGTAAGTTTTTAATTGCTTTTCTATCATTTTAACTCACTGCTTTTATTGATATCTTTAGGAGCCTCGAATTCCTTAAAGGATGGCCAACCGAAGAGCTTCCGAAAAATCCAAAGAAATGTTTGTTTAACTTTTTCAGGTATGTATTCCGGTTATCCTGTACCTAAATAAACATGGTGAATCAATTTATTCATAGAAACCATGAGATTCCAGCTAGCTTTAATACCTGCAGTGATGTTAGAACTCTGTGGCAGAGGTGACTTTCTTTGAAGTGCCCTTTAGAGTACAAAAAGATATCATGTGCTGTTGTTTAATGTCACTTCAACCTCAAATTTTGTGTTAAAAGAAGGAAGATAAGTGCCATATAAGTAGGGGCTTGGGGAGTCAAGCGAGCATTTTAATTTGCTGCACCTCAAACCTGCAACCCTTTGCCTGTCCATACCAGACAGCCGAAGGACATCGCTATTTACAAGAAGGAGGCAAAAACCCACTCTTTTCTTCAACAAGCATAACTTCTTATGTCTCTATTTCAATTTCAAAATTCTGAAGGACCTTTATTGCAATTTTTACAGTTGCTTAGCTTGATACCGCTTATCGATTGGCTAATAGTTGATTGAAAGATGTTTTAAGCCACTTAAATATCTGTGGATTACTTTAAAGAAGGTGCTCTTAAATCAATATGCATTTTACCTTATCTAGGAGAGGTGCAGTGTTAGTCCGTGACAGCAATTACTCAGACTGGATATATGTTGTGAAATCAGTAAGTGCTTCATTGCTTTGAAAGTTCCAATTTCAAAATTGCCAAATGTTTCACTGGAAAGTTTAAATTCTGTTGAAAATTCCCTTGGTTTTGCCGCCTTGCTCGATGATAACGTAGCTGCTTGTCTGGTGGCCTTCAAAGGCATCATTGAACTCCTTCATTGTTCTAAATGTTGGCTGCGATTTTCGATGCGTGTACCCATTTGCCAAACAATTACCCACTTGCCAAAACAATTTTGCTTCATAATTATTACATTTATGCAACTTATGTTAGGATTCTTCTGTCTGCAAAAATCTATTCTATTCTTCGTTGTCTTCGTTGTTTATGTTTGGAAAAAGCCAAGTCAATAAATTGAAGGACAGAAAATTGAGAATCCCAGTGTTTCGATGAAGGCTTTTTGAAATTGGATGCGAGTTATTAGAAAAATTAAGGAGCTAAACTAGCAATGGAAAATAAGTCCAATGAGATGAATCTGAAAGTGAAGATGCCATTAAGCTGCTTTTCTTTTCAGAAATACTTTCATCCAGTCTGCCATGTCTAAAATAAGGTTCTAGTGCGTGCATTTTTCATTCCTTTCAAGCTTCGAATGATTCATTCCTACCAAGTATAAAATTTGAATCAGTGAAGATTTCGCCATGTTTGATCATAGCTTTGGATTAATTCCCAACACATGGTCAAATTGAACGCATGCCCGAGCCGGGGTATTTGAGCTAAACAGACTAGAAGACTCTACAAATTTCATTGGAGTATTCAGATAGAATTTCTGTCAACTGTTCTGTATCTTTACAAAGATTCGCATGATACGCATGCATGATAAAAAAATTCATCACTTCTTAAAATTGCATAAACAACACACGGGAGGATCACAGAAAGTACTCTCCCTGTTGCCATGTGAATTCCGTGAAAGTTGACTTGAAGTATTGTAAGCTGTGAAATTTCTGGAGAAAGGGAATGTTTTTAAGTGAGCATTTTCTTTGTTCTCAGGGAAGCTGCCAAGTCTTGAAAAAGCTGAAAAAAGTGAAATCCCAAATAGACCAGAATACAAAGTTTACAGGTACGAGGAGGAGCTATAATTTGTTTAAAGATTTTGCAAGAACTTGTTTTCTTAAAACCTACTAGTTTCCACGACATTGACGGAGAGACCCGTTATTACGTATTGCTGGCTACAATTGTCCTATTCTTTACTACTTGATATGTACTTCACGATTTCGGTGTATAGAACAGGACGGTTCTAAGTTCAAAGTTGCTGCTCGTTTCACACTTAATGCGATCACCAGGCAATGGCATCGAGCACTTTATGACAGAACGATAAATAAAAATTTTCATTAATATCTACTTTAGGTCGATAATGTGAGTGTAACCATTATGACAATAATAGCAGAGTAAAGAAAACAATAAGCGTCGCTGTTTACTATCTTTGTTAAGGGGGGAGTTATGGGAGGAAGGTAGAGAATAAGCCAAAATACCCCTTTGAAATGCCATGTGAATTTAACTTTGACCATTATCGCTTGCCATCAGATGACTAAGAAGACCCCCTAAAAGCAAATATTGCCTTCGTTAGTAACTATTTTCTCTTTATTTTGTTTAAAAGACATAGGGAGCAGTTCTGAATTATCACTCGAGAGGCTACATGACCTTGCTGTTGACATGGCTCGCAAGAAACGGCATAATATTCTGGACCGTCATGCAACAGCTATTCAGGCAGTGGCCTCCGCTCAAAGCAACAGTTTTCTATTGGAAACAGAGAACTTGACCACCAACAAACCTCGCAACATAACCAACTCAGCTAGCTACAGTAAAAAATCAAATCTCAAATTTGCGGACGAAGACACTGACTCGAATGATGTTAATCGAAGATTCACTTCAATCGACAGTTTCAGATTGTCCGGACCTCTACGGAGGAGACCAAGTGATCAAAAATTAGTTCAACTGAAAAATAATAAAGACGATATAGAAATTAATGATAGATTTAGTAATGATATTGGGAGAAGAAAGAAAACTGCATCTGTAGACATTCCTGACGGAGAGGTTTCTCTTCCTGTACGTAACCTTTCATGTTTATCGTTTTTCTCATTTGCTTCTATTTTCTTTCTATACGATGACCATCTTTATAAAGCGAGAGAGCTCCATGGCTACAGCCCTATTTTTTGCGATCAGAAGGAATCTTCTTTTTTCAGGCTATTTAGAAAAGTCCCAGGCTATAACATAAACCGATACTTTACATATCGAAAAAGGTTTTCCACTTAAAAACAAGACTTAAACCTGCCTTTTACTTCTTTTGTAAACTCAGTTTCCAAGATTTTTCTAACTATCTACGTATGCTATATTAGTAAACAATTCTCATTTTCATTCATGGAATCGTCAAAATTAATCCACCGCTAAAACATAACATTCTTGTATTCTTTTAAGTTTCTTTCTTTTTCTAGGCAGCAAATGGTGCACTTTCCATAAGCTCAAAACGACACAAAGGCAGTAATTTTTATATGCAGACACCATCGCCTTCGAAAAGTAATTTCAATTTCCTTTTTTGAATTGCGACTCATCATGTTGCATTCATTAAAACTTCTAAAGAAGATTAGTTTGATACCTTGTTGCTTTTTAATGCACTTTTTTAATAAGAACCAGTAAATCTAAGTTCAGGCTGGCTGTTCCTAATTTTTTAGAAAATCTGAGGCTGGGTTGTTTTTAATTTGTTCTTAATTTGATAGGGTGTAAGCAGTGCGATTGCTAGCTTTTTCGCTATAGGGAGGTAGTCAGGCCTCATTTGCCAACAAAATGAGTGAGACAACCTTCATTTGCCGACAGGTTTGAATATTCAGCGAAAAAGCACCCACACATGGCTAAAAATCCTGAGAAAAAACGTTGTTCAAAATTGCATTTTGCAGAAGCTCAGCCTCAGCTTGTTCTTAATTTGTTCTTAACTTTTGACCAATTTTGAGGCTCGTATTCTTATGAAACTGTTCTTATAAAAAGAAAAGAGTGTAAATGACTTCTTCGCAATTGAAGTAGGCTTCAAAAGCCTTTTAAGGGATGATAGATTATGTTTCTCCTTTGTTTTGTAATGAGCATTTTAAGCCAGCACAAGCATAAAGTAACCACGATGTTAAGCTCTCTTGATGGAAAATCTACATTAGAATTTTAATTGTGTTACCAATTTTTAAGGTCAAATAAATTATCATTCAAGGATATTGATTTTTGGAGCCAAACAGTTCATTATCATCTATTTAATAAGCCCTAAACCCATCAAAAGGATTTTCAAGATTAAGTTCAGTTTGTGAAATCTTTTGCTTGGATTTTTTAACAATTGGAAGCTGTACGGGGTGGGAGTTGTTACAAGAACTAAAATTTATTCAGTGCTCTGTTTGAACTGTTTTAGACAAAAGGAATCTGGAATCACCCCAGCAGAAACTTGCTATTATCGACGAAGCGGCAAAGAAACACGAGGAGGTAACTAAAATTCAAAAGCTGCAAAAGATTTTTTTAAGTAGAAACTATCAAGGATGTATCTACCGTGGTTTTGCAAACGTGTTGAAGTATCATTAATGGCGTAAAGAAAGCAATAAATAGCTATTTGTCTATCTGGTAAAAAATTTTCTGCCTTTCTTAGCAATTTTAAGATATCATTAGAAAGAAGTATTTTCAAAAAATTAGAAATAAGTATTGTCATAAAAATCATCGATTACATGCAAAATTTGTTTTTCTAAAACGCACTCTATTTTTGATAATCATTCGATTTCTAAGAGAAAATTTGAGTGAGGGCTCGACCAGGGCAGGACACCCTTGACTAGCACAACTGTATGCATGTTCGAATCCACCCTTGTTTGTGAAACTCACTCAAATTTACTCTTGGCATAGTTTTGCAATCCCGCTCTGGCACAGTATCATATGTTTACTTCTATTTTTGACGAATCTCTATTAATGAGAATTAATGTCTGTCCTCTGTAGACCGCCCAACTAACCGAAGCAGACATGGACCCATGCTTCGTGCAAGTTGCTGTCCTACAAAAAGGAGATGTCTTCGTAAGTGACATACAATCCACCTGAAAGAAATTTATTTACACACACTGAACATACAATTCACAAATTTCTTGATTCACTGGCCTTTTTCAACTCCCCTGCTCAAATTTTGTGCTGCATTTTGGAGTAGTATTGAATTATGTTATATTGGGGAGGGGGGATGATTACCAACCCTTCCACAAATGTTCCTACCACTTATTTGATATTAAGCCAGGTACGTGAGAGCATCAGATGTGCATTTTGTGCATTTTAGGTATTTTAGTACATAGGTTTTCATATGGTAGAACCTTTCAACGGGTCCATGTAACCAAGCTGCATAAGGTTGAATGATTGAGTTTTTATAGAATCATTTATTTATTTTGAATCCATTCCATTCTGCGCAAACCAGCTTTAATATTAACACTAAATATAAGGTTTAAAGACAACAGGATTTTTGAAGATAATTACCGCTAGAGCACTTGACGTACAAAGTCAGGGGTCGTGAGTTCGAGCCTCGTTCGGGTTGGTTATTTCCCTGCACTCTCTATTAATTAAATATAAGATCTTATTTACAAATCAATATTTTTCAACTACAGCTCGAAAAACAGAGTTAGATCTGCCTTTATTTTAGGCCCTGTTTGTGACCGCCATCTTTTGCCGTTGAGACTAATTTTCATGTAGAGCAGCATGAGCTTATTTCTATGAATTTTCACTCTGAATGCCATTTCTTGTAGGGTTTGCATTCGATATTCTGCGACAGCCAGCCTAGTCTAAGTTTGGTATGTAGCTAAAATATCTAAGAAATTTTAGCTACCTGACTGAGGAGTTGGAAAAATTCTAATAGGCCAAATATGATATATTTATATCACTTTTAAACTGTCTTTCCGTAGTACATTTTATCTATTTGTTATCTATTTTATCTTTTTTATCTATTTTAGTGTTTGCAAATCATGTAGAATTCAATGCTTTTTGTGTCATTTTCCATTCATGAAACCTAAAGTCGTCATTAAGGACATTACCTCCTAATGCATAAAATTATTATATAAGAATTATAAATTTTGATCATTTGTAGAGGAGAAAATCGCCATGAAGTCCTTTAGCCCATTGATATGCACTATTCGTTCAGCAGCAAATACACTGCAGAGCTTGCTTTTGTTAGCATACCATTTGAAAGCTAATTTGCTACGTGCAAAATGTCGCCACGTAGAATCCAAGCAAAGTTCCAAATGCCATAGCACTAAAGTAACACTTAAATAGTTACCTAGTAGAAAATTCTTGAAAATGATTGCTTATAACTGAAGATGGAATTTATTGTAGGTAAGCAATGGTGCAGAGTGCATAATGGTTTCGAAGAAATTCTACCTGGAACATTGCACAGAATCTTTGAAAGGAAAGCTGCGGAAATGGGTAAGCGAGGACCCCATAACCTTTCGCTTCTTGTCAAAATATAACGATAGATTCAGTACAGTAGGAAAGATATAGTTATTTCAGAAGCACCAATGATTGAGAAAAATCAGAATAGAATTGATTGTTCGTTGAAATCGAAGGATTTTTATATTCTTTGGTGTAGCACAAGCCCTCCTAAGAGCAAAAGTAGGTATGTCCCTAATGGGATTAATGATACTAAACATGGCTTTTTTAGTCGTTAGTGTACAAAGTGTTGTGTCTCCAGTTTTAAAAATAGTTAAAGATAAAGAGGACAACACAACTTTTGGCGCAGTCATTTTACAATATCCCCAGATCTTTTCGTTTTACCATTACTTTATATATTTCATTAAGTGGACTGGTAACGAGCCACTGTTGAGTTGTACTGTGACCTAGGTCAACAAGCAAGCATCTGATCAGTGACATAGAAGCACTGATTACGAGGCCAAAGTTTTGTTGACAGTAACACAGGCCACGTATTACTGAATTTGAATTTTTTTTCAAGGTATCACCTTACCCTGATGACACCGAGCTCCAGAGCAGTTTGCAAGAAAAAGTCAACTGGGACCAGTATAGAGCCGCTACATTTAATGACGCTCTGCGAAACACTAGAACTCTTCGCCGTATACGTGATGCGACTGTTCTATAGTGCAATTTTATGATGTTATGTTAGGGTAGGGGGTTGGAGGGGGAACTAGTTTTGTATTTTCAAGAAAGAGTTACATGTGCAGGTATGCCGATACATACGCAGGTATGCAGATGCACATACATTTATACATAATGAGATGATGATGCATGCTGCTCATACATCAAAGGTACATTCATATTTCATACCATGAAACTGGAATAAAATATTCTTCTTATATTTGCCAAAATAATTGCTTTAGCTGAGACTCAAAAATTTTCAATTGTTTGGATCTGGGATGGTATTTATGAAAATGTTGAGGCCTATTTGAGACCTCGGTTTGGTGATATTACTTCAAGTCGTTAAGTACCTCACCAGCAGGGTTTGTTTTTCGCCCCTTTTCTAATTTGGTAGCAATTTGCGTGGGCACTTACCTTAAGTTTCTTGCAATAAGCTAAAAGTTGCGTTCAAAAAGCAATTTCAAATCATAATTGCAAGTTTAAAACTCGCGATTCGCGTAAATTTTAAGATTCGCGTAAATTTCCTTTAATATATAGAGAGAATATATTATTCGATTGATGTCTTTATAGATTCTATAGCGAACTGCTTGTGAATTTTTGTAATATAAAAAAGATTGATGAAATGAATCGTATATAAGAAAATTTGTCATTTTCTAACCATCAATTCAATGAAGTCACTGTCTTCTTCTCGTAACTCTTGGTAGCTTTGCATTGCCTAATGTCGACACATCTTCATGCAACGAAAAAGGTTGGCTAGCAATGATTTTTGTGTCTCTTGCTTTATTTTTGTTGCTTCTGAAAGTTTTAGTTTTTACCCTTTGCAGTATGCTACCTGCTGACTTCACGTTTTGCCGACCTCATGCACCTACATCCGGGACAAAAATAGTTAAGACTTTTTAAGAAAACTTAATGTTTTTTTTCCTTTGTAGAAATGCTTTCCTCCCTTCCCCAATTCAATGTTGAATGCATGATCTTGAAGCAAAAATGCTAGAACTACAAATCCAACATTGCTTCGGGGGAACAGGGGGGATTAAAATTTACAGGGGCAAGGTAAAAGTGGAAAATTACAAATATTGCATTAAGTCTTAACATTATTGTTCGGGATTGTAGACTCTTTAATTTTTTTCCTCTCTTCAAAGTTTGAAATAATGTCTATAAAAATTGAAATTTTTTTGAAATGACTTGCATTTTCAAGAGATGCTTAACCGCCATTTTGCTTATAATTCTTTTGAACAAAAATCGCAGTAGAAGGTACATTGAAATACAGAAGAATTCGTTAAAAAATTGCATTATTCCTTCGCATAGCTCAAAATGGTTTGCTTCTTTGAATATGGAACTATTAAAGCCTTGGTTTCCAAATGTTTTAAATAAGTGAGTAGACATGCTAAACAAACGAAGTTTATTTTCTGCAACGTTTCTCTTTCAAAATGTTTTGTAGAAAATGATTTTACGAATCACTCGCTCCTACATTTTGATAATCTAGATGCAAAAATACCACTAATACACGTTTTTTTAAAAGAAAGTTTTTTTTCAGGGCAGCCCGATTTTCTTAGCTATTTCCAGGGGCGGACTGGCTCCAAATTTAGGGCCCGGGCAAATTCGTCGAGAAAGGGCCCCGAAATTCAAAGTGAGTTTACGGGTATCATCGAAGTCTTTTGTGGCAACATTTTTAAGGCTTGCTTAAGAGGCTATTGGAATATTGCTATTAGTTTTCATTAGTTACCACCATATAAGTTAAGAAACTCCAGATTCAACACAGCGGAGCCACATTGATAATTATATGGATTTAATACCGTATCATACAGACGTAGCCAAATACGAAAGTCAGTTCTAAACGAAATAAAATACTCAACAACTTTTCATCGTTCAAATGTACTTGTGATCTTTGCAAGGAATACGTTTGCAACTTCGGTTATACTTGATTGATCCTTAGCATTGGTAATTTAAATTGGGGGTTCTACAATCTTTTAATTGGGCGCGCATCATTTTCACTGTATTGCCCAGGGTTTTTTTATGACATAGGATAAGAGGAAAGAGAAAATCATGCTATTGTGGGAAAAAATTATTGTTTTCTAGCTAAATGACTTTTAAGTGGGAGAAAAATGAAGCAAAAAGATTTAAAGGCAAGTTGTGATCGAGAATTTATTTTTTCTATAGTGTATGATTTTTTAGGGTTAAATATGGCTGCATTAAGCGTTGCTGTGGTGTTTCTACCACTAAACTTTTGACTGATGGATGGTTAAACCCCTCAAACATAAAAGTCCGCAATGAAATAGTATCAACCCACAGAGCAAATCATGTGCTTAATGGAATTTCTCAGTTATTCAAGTAAATCTTGATACGTAATTTTTCATTCAAAGCATAATGGTTGATATTTTTCCCGATCATTGTTTGAGCAGCAGGCAATATGGGAACATCAGTAGCATAGGCAGGGCTGGCGAAACGTTATTGGAAGGTGGCAAGGGGGGGGGGACAAAGAGCTTAGATTGCTCCGGGGTTTAGTAAAGGCCACCGCCGAATTCAAGAAAAAGTTTGAAAATATGACATTATAGGGTTGGCCAGAAAATGCATCAAAAATATTTACAACATCAAATTTGACCAAAGGAGGATCCTAGGCAATGCCTGTTAGTTTTCTTTTACAATAATTCCCATGGTTCAAAGAAGCTTAATTTGGACATAACAATGGGAAAGAAGTTGGAGTTGGTTTTATAATAAACCTTCAAGCGTCAGAATAGGAACAAAGCTTAACAACGAGGAATGACTTGAAAAAGGTGCAAGCGATGCGAATGTGGAGAGTCAGAATTATAGGAGCTGACTCTACGATAATCTGGACTGAATCAAAACAAAACTGGGTAAAAATAGGGGGAAATGGAATAAGTACAACAAAAATAAACATTTCCTTCTCGAATGAGCATATAGAAAAGGCTAAGGCTCTTTCGTTTCCTTGCACAGTTATTTGTGGCTGAAGACGACAGTTTTTGACCGGTGAAATGTGTTCGAGAAAAGCCAATCTCCTCAAACTTTCTCAGTAATTCCAAGAACTGACGTCCCTGGTGAAACTTTGTTCACAATTACCGACAACCAAGATCATAATCTCAACATAAAGCGACAAGCGCAACATTTCTGACACACATAACTTTAAGCAAATTTCTAAATGCAACAATAAAAAACCCTGTATAGCCTGTAGAAGACAGTAACTAATTGTTCTCAGTAAGAAATCTTCAAAAGTAGTGTGTTAAACACTATGTCTATATTTAATAATAATAATAATAATAATAATAAAACGAATATTTATACAGGATAAACACTTCAACAATTAGAACATCGCTGTTATCACTGTGTGTCCTGTGCCCTAGACCTTAAATGATATTGAAAGAAAATTTATTACATTAAAAACATTGATAAAACTTACAAGAATAGGATCTATAATACCTAATAAAACCTAATTTCACATTGAAATAAAATAATGTTTGTCACTGTCCTGCAAAATGATTTTTAAGTTTTTTAACAAATTCTTTGTGTGTCCTTGTCCGACGTATGTCTATAGGTAGCTCATTGTACACATTAGAGCCCATATATTGAAACGATTTTCGTGCATATTCTTTTTTAATAATAGGTAATCGCAGAGTGCATTTGTTGCTTCTTGTTTCCTTTTCATGTTGTATCAGAGTAAAATAATTCTGAAAATGTTCACAGATATCTCTGTCCAGGCATTTTCGCACAAGTTTGCAGGCTCTCATCTTATTCGCATTTATGACTGTCATGAGCCCTTTACCGGCTGTTTCATCACCATAGACTATCTTCAATGAACGAGAATGAAATGAGGAAAGTCTGCTTATTTGCGTTTTTGTGAGCTTTAGTTGCAGTATACCACAGTAAGTAAATGTTGGAAGGATTATAGTGCGATAGATTGTACTAGCTGTAGCATTGTCCATGAACGACCTTAATTTTGCTAGAAGTCGTAATCTACCAGATGCACGCTTGAAACATTTGTCGAAATGGGAGTTCAAGTTAAGTGAGGTATCCACAAGGACGCCAAGATATTTATATTGCGTTGTGTTGTTAATTACCGTTGGGGTTGGCTGAGATATTGTGACTTTGAGTGGCCCATTTTGCTGTTTTGCAATTCGTTGTGCCGTTCCAAATAGTATCGACTCTGTCTTGCCTTTTTTTAGATTCAATATCAGTTCATTGCATCTCAGCCACTTTGACAGATTTTCCATGTCTTTCGATAGTTTATTTTCAATTGAATCAATTTCTTTGCCTGCCACATACAAAACAGTATCATCTGCATATTTTAAAATGCTTGAATACTCCATGACTTCTACAGCATCATTGAAAGAGATAAGAAACAATAGAGGGCCAAGTATTGAGCCTTGTGGAACTCCTGTTAACAAGTTCTCCTCATCTGAAATACAACCGTTGAATGCTACCACTGCCTTTCGGGAGAACAGATAGTCGTTGAACCATTCCAATTCGTTATCTTTTATTCCGTAAATCGCAAGTTTTTCGAGTAGTATGGCGTGGCTTATGGTATCAAACGCCTTACTAAGGTCAACAAAGACTGCTCCGACGAGCTGATCCTTGTCGACGCTTCTCCGTATGTCATCCAACAATATAGTCGCCGCATATTCAGTTGATAATTTGGGCCTGAAACCATATTGGTATTTTGACAAGAGCTTGTTTGTGTTTAGAAATTTCATAACTTGACGATGAACAATCTTTTCAATCACCTTGGATAGTATCGGTAAAACTGAAATTGGTCGGTAATTATCACAGTTAGAGCGTGCACCAGATTTATGAGTAGGAATGATTTTAGCTGCCTTCCAGTCCGCGGGAAAGGTACTGGTCATGAGTGACATATTGATAAGATGGGTCAAGGGAGCCGATATTGACTCAGCAGAGTCCTTTATCAAACCTGGTGGCAGATCATCTAAGCCAGTTGCTTTATTTCTCTTTATAGACTTAAGTTCACGCTCAACTTCCTGTTTTGATACCTTTCTAAACATAAACTTTCTAACTGTTTTTGTGGGTAAGTTGGGTTGATTTCTCCATGTGAAGTTACATAACGGGAAAGCCTTTTCCTTCAAGGTTGTTACGATATTAGCAAAAAAGGAGCAAAATGCGTTTGCTATCTTGCTTGGGTCTTTTACTTTATCGCCGTTAATTTCGAAAGATTGAGGACTTTGTTTGTCGCTCGACTTGGTTGGGTAAATTGATTTTAGTGTTTTCCAAAACTTATTTGGATCCCTTGAATTTTCTTTCAATAAATCCTTGTGGTACATTGACTTGGCTTTTCTGACAGCTGTATTCACTTTATTACGCATGCATTTATATGCTGAGATGTCTGTTTGATTTTTAGTACGTCTTGATTTTCTTAACAGTTTATCTCTTTCATTCATAAGACGCTTCACCTCACTGTTTAGCCACGGTGCTGGCTTTCCCCTTACTTTCTTGAATATTCTCGGGGCGTGATGATTAAATACATTTTGAAGGATGCTTTTCATCATCGACCAAGCCTCGTTCACATTTATTTGGTTATAGAATGGAGCCCAGTCCACATTTTGTAAATCTGATTTCATATTTTCCGGATTATACATTTTATAATCCCGACAAGTAATAACCCTCGGTCTAAAAGAACTGTTATTTATTTTACGAACGCAACCAGGCATGTCATGATCTCCAATGCTGGTCGGTATGACGTCATGTTTTGCGATGTTCGAAGGATTATTTGTAAGGATGACATCAATCAATGTTTCTGTAGTTTCTGATATCCTCGTAGGCTTTGCAATAATTTGTTTCAAACCAAACACACTGAAGATTGCTTTCAGCTCTTTGTTGTCATTTTCAATTCGAAAATTTATATTCGCATCCCCAAGAATCATAGTTTCTTTGCACTCTTCTGCAGCCTTTGTTAACAAGGAATTAAAGCGTGCGTTGAAATCCTTTCGCAGGTATTTGGAACTATCTGGAGGCCGGTATATTATTGCGATCAAAATACCTTTGCAATGTTCACGACTAGGCCAGACCTCAATCCACATAATTTCCAATTCTTTGTCCTCGAGGTCTTCTCGCCTGTCCCAGGGTACCTTATTGGAAATGTAGGCACCAACACCGCCCCCTTTTCCAGAATTTCGTGGCCGGCTTTCAAACGAATAGCCAGGGATATCATACAGTCCATTATTTTCACTGTCTTTCTGTATGTGCGTTTCACTTAGGGTTAGTATATCGATCCCACTGAAGCTTTGAAAAAGTTCTGAAACAAGGTTTATGTTAGAAAACAATCCACGCACGTTTTGATGGAAAACTGCCAAGCCTATGACGTTTTGATGGAAAACTGCCAAGCCTATGACTTTCCATGAGTATAAAGCTTGTAATGCATCTTAGTCGTCCAGTTGCATCTTGTCTCCTTTTCTTGTTTAGTTTACAACGGCAGACATGTGCTGGAGCAAAAATTTTGTTCCAGCTTCCTATGCGTTACACGATTCCTGTCTGATTGAAGCACAAACAAGGAGGGGTGCTGAGCCCTTACCCTGGGTACCAGACTCACTATATATGAAATAAAATAGAGTCTGGTACCCAGGGTACTGAGCCCTCCGCTGTTTTGATATATATTCTCAAATCTACCTGGTTAGCATCAAAGTAATCTACCTTTCCACAAATTGATTCAAAAATCTGTCATGTCTTTGCAAACATTGAAACTGAGGGCCCGATGAGAAATTTTTTCCGATTTTGGAACTTCCATTGAGTATCGTATTATTGCATTAGGAACAGTGAGCCCTAGGCCCAGAATACTGCGTGCTTACATGGGGCCCCAAATCTTAGAAAATGCTTTTCAGTACTAAGATACCGCAATGTGATATATTTATTTATTCTTTATCCACTTATCTCGTTTGAGTCTAGGTGTAATGCAAATGAAGAGGGCCCCTACTAAATAATCCAAGTTGTCATTTCATGGTAAAATGAAGAAAAATTGCAACAAATTTGGAAGGCCCACCGGGCGATCGCCCAGTAGCCCGACTGGCCAGTCCGCCCCTGGCTATTTCCTAATTTCAGCACTAAAACTTTCTTAACACTTTCTAGCTAAAATGGGAAAGTTTACGTTACTAAGCATGCGCAGTTATGGAGAAGATGGAATGCTAAAAAATATGCTATATTTCTCAAAAACCCTAAACGTCGTTTCCTGCTCAGCACATTACTGTATTGTTGAAATATTTCACTCTTACACCACAATTGCCTTTGAAACTTGTCCTAAACCTGTTCGCATTTGGATTGTTTTCTTATTCGTTACCCAAGGCCATTGTTTGCCATTGTGCTCAAGGGGGGTTTAAATTAACGTAAAACCACCTGCTAGAGCTTATGTTATTGTTCTTTTGGTGTAGAGCATGGCTATTTATTGTAAACCGAAATATGATCGCCGGTTTCCATGATACACAACGACTCCACGCGAAGAATCTCAAATTTGTTAACAATAAAAGTTGTTGACGCAGCAGTGCAGTAATGACTCGGGCCGCATCCAAACAAAGGCGCAGTGGTCATGAAGCTTTCAAGATGGAGGCCCTATGTTAGGCTAAGAAAATATCATGTCAATCTCTTCCTCGTTGGATGTTTGTTGGTTACGATTATTTATATTGAATTGCGTAATTATAAAGACGTCAGCAACGTTCAACACAACATTGCATCAATCGAAACTTTAGATAATTACATCAACGGCATCGAAGAAGTTCGAGACCATGTAACTTGGCCTAACCAAGCAGAGGTTACGCAACGGGAGAGTGATCCGAGAAATCCACAAAATATTCAAAGAATAGAGAAGTCTTATGACAAAGCGCTCCCCGTACTCGGAGGAAGTTTTAACAAAAACAAAGCCGCCATTCACCGCCCTACGCATTCTGTTTGCAAGGACGTGACAAAAGACAGGCCGAATTGGACAATCGTATTCAAGAAGGGTACTCCTGATTATTGCTCAAAACAAAAGTATTTTAAATGGGTGAAACGAATAGTTTTTGCGAACAAAACTGCTATCTACCGAGGCTGTACATCCTCAACACATAAATGTGGTTATCTTCCATATTTTGATAACAAATTGAAAGCGAGGATAAACGCGCCCCCCTGTTGTCGAAGACACGTGATTGAAATTTTCCGGAATTTTGCGAAACGAATGGAAGAGTATAGTGGAAGATACTTTTTATTCGGAGGGGGGCTGATTGGCTGGTACAGAAACAGATCTGTTGTGCCTTACGACCATGATCTCGACATACTTGTTGACCTAAATTTCTGGCGTTCAAGCCGATTTGAAAGCATGCTGCGAAAGTTAAAAAGAGAACATGGGTATTTCATAAAGAAAAAGAGCTGGAACAAAGTTAAAATTTATTACAGTAAGCTAAACCATAATTTTATTGACTTATGGCCGTTCAGAAGAAAGGGGAAGGACAAAATAAGAATTAACTCATCACAATGGAAAATCCATAATTTTACACATGTACTTCCTCTTAAAAAATCCTCTTTTGAGGGTATAAAAATCTGGATACCGCACGATCCCGAGGCAATGTTAACAGCAGAATATGGAAAAGGTTGGAGAAATGAGCTAACTTGTAAGAAGCTTGGTAAATTCGGAAACTGCCTAGAATGAGTGGAACACAAAATCGTATGTTTCTCGTGTAATTAGGGGGAAACCCCATTCAATGACTTATAAAGTCATGTCCCTGTTTTAATTAGAATACATTCAACCTTGCAATGTAAAATTTTTCAGAAACCAGTAAATTAGTAAAACTAAAGTGAAATATAGAAAATAACAACATTAATGTGTATATGTGTATATGTCATTGCTGAGCTAGATCCACTTGTGGTAGGCGAAGCAGAAATTCCAAATGAAATAGTTGGCCATGCTAAACTGTTTCTAAAAAAGAGCCCTTAAAAACGCATTGAGGGATGCAGCTTTATTAAGGAAACTAAGATTGCACCTTCCCTCAGTACCTTCAAACTGCCGTCAATACAGTTTTCAAGTTTTCAGCTGCTCTTTCTTTTCTACTTCACTATGGGTGATATATATTGCATGAAATGCCACGTGCTAAATATTTCTTGGTACAAACACTTGGATTTGAAAAAGTATTAGTTATCGATTATCGATACTTTTAAACGTTTATAAATATTATATTGAGCAGTTGACTGATGATCACATTAAAAGTACTTTTAAACGTTTATAAATATTATATTGAGCAGTTGACTGATGATCACATTAAAAGTACTTTTGAACGTTTATAAATATTATATTGAGCAGTTGACTGATGATCACATTAAAAGTACTTTTGAACGTTTATAAATATTATATTGAGCAGTTGACTGATGATCACATTAAAAGTGACACTAAGAGTTGGGGTTTCCTTTATCGACACCAAAGCATAAATATTGTATGGTTTTTTGTAAAATGCGACGACCCTACGAGTAAATCTGCAATCACACAAGTCCCTTTCTCTACACTTGCAAAAATCAAATAAAGTTGGTTATACAGACTTTCTTTAACATAGTAGCTGATGGAAAAATTGCCCCTCCTGCTCCTGGGACCATTCTTGTTTAAGAAAATATGCTATTTACACCCCTCCCCCTCACCGCAACTAACTCGTTTTGTTACTCGAGGTACCGCGGTTCAATGCATAGGGGAAAATTGTAAAAAATATTACATTCATGAATTTCACATTCCACTGTAGAACAGTCAATCTAGACTCTATTTTAAACCCGTGATTCTTACACGTACGATAAAATCCACTCGTTCAAAGCTCGCTCATACAATTCTCTGGAAAATTCAGTTTGCACGTTATTTGTAATGATTTTTTAAGAGTAAATTTACATACTTTTTGGCCTTGACGTTTTTCAAACATCTGTCAAAATAGTATGTTTACGCATCTGCTCCTTCTTCGTGATCTTCATAAGAGCCATTAAACTGGCTGATTGCATTATTGATGAGGGGGGTCGTTAACAGGGGGTAAGGAGATAGGGAACAAATGACCCAAGTATTATTATTCTTTTAACTTCCTTCGACAACTCCTTTCATTTTGAAGAAATCATATTTACAATTCTGTTTCTTTTAAATCTCAGCAAGCATTGCTAGATCTTGCTTAAATAAAAATTAATTTTTCAAAGACTTGATAAGCCACGAAACACACCTCCCCGTCGGAATTTCAAGTAAGTCGGCCACCCCCTTGCAATGAAACATCCCCCCGGCCCTTCCATGACGCCTGTGGTTGATTGGCTGACAGGCTGACCAGGGCTAGGGAATAAACATGAGGGGCACTCAACTAAGGTGTTAGAGGTCCATCTGAAGGTAAATCGTTTTCACTTATTTTCTCTGAGCATATTTTTTATTAGCACCATGCCAATGTCATTTAAAAAGAGCTTCCACATCACAGAGGACGTTCTGGAATTTTCTGTCCAATAGTATGGTATAAAACTTTCAAATACCGCTTCTGACAACTTAAGAAATAGAATCTATAAGCAAGGAAATCAATAATCACATTTGGCAGTGCTCCACCGATATCACTTTGGTAAGATTAATTAGAAGGATTCAGAGGTGCAGGTTACTTATCCTGGGTACCAGAGCCTCAGTGGGATAGCTGTTTGGACAACAAGTGGATTCGACCAGCTCTCTCAGGTTCTGATCTGGTACCCAGGGTACCAGTCCTCATAGTCCAAAAAGGACTATATGACGCTGAAGTTCAAAGGATACGGACAATCAACATGGAGAAAGACTCGTTTTCACGGTCCATTTCATTTGTATTGGCACGTTTCTAGCTTTGCTGAGGCGTAGAAGGTGAAGCGAAAAGTTGGGATTTGTTCAGCTTCTGAAATCTTTTATTAAAAATGTATTAAGAAATTGTCCTACGCCTTTATAAATTTGCTTAAATATGCGTGAGAAAAATTAAACCGTAGAAGATTAGAGAACAGACAGCTTGGCGCCAGTCAATAATCGTATGAAAACAGTTTGTACCATGCTTTGAGCTGCGTAAACTTTTGCTTAAGCAAAACGATTAGGCGTGCAGCTGTTTCCTTAAAGCACTTACACATTCATCACAATGAAATTCCGCGCCAGTTGTAGTTGCGAAATTACCAAGAAAGGAAATTCCAACCCAGCTCTGTGTCATAACAAATTGGAAATCAATCAGGAGTTAGTTGGAGCTTCCTTTCATTTCTTACTCGACAGCGAGTCAGTCACACTGAAATACGAGCTTTCATTTTGGAAGTTCATAAGCAATACTATGGACCTTTTTGAAGCAAAACTTATTGAAGAGGTCCAAAAACACCCCCATTTGTACGATTCGTCTTCGAAAGAATATAGAGATGCAGTTAGAATTCAGAATTCATGGGAGGAAATATCGCGAAATTTGAACGTCACAGTTGAAATAGTAAGAAAGAAGTGGAAGTATCTTCGTGAATGCTACGTGAAGTCAAGAAAAATTTCCATGGGTAATTGGGAAGACGGAAGGCTATCAAAAGCAAACAAATATGTTGCGATGCTGACCTGGCTAGCACCATTTGTCAAACACAGGCCAATAGAAATCACCATGTGGGTAAAAACTCTTTTTTCTCTTTATTTAGGATATATGCAAATCTCTATTGCAACTTCTGCCCTTACAGCCAAGCACCGCGCAGCCATTGGGCTAGCAGGGGCTATAGCCCACCCACTTTTTGGCAATAACAAGGCTATAACATTTTTTGAAGGTTTACTTTAACGCAACTTTGGATAGTTTACTCCTATGTAGTAGCAGTTCTCATTGACTAGGCACCATTTTTGTTCTTTTTCTAGGTGTTTCATCTTGTTTATTGATATGATGTATTTTCTAACTCTGTTAGCTTGGTTTTTTATTAACCTTGAGCTAATTCTATCTATTTTTATAGTTATTGATATCTTCTCTGAACCAGACTGTTTATAAAAATTCAATAGAAATAAGCGAGTATTTTCTAAAAGGGGCGTTTTTCCGGCGTTCAAGAGGGCGTGGCCTCAAAAAAATTTCGGTCACACCCATCGAGCCCCTCCACTTTTAGAGTGGTGCGCAGTCTCTGCTTACAGCACTCTAGCCGTTAGAGCTATTAATTACCTCCTCCCTCCTTGGGAGAATTCTTTATTTTGCGCTGTCCAGAGAGAAGCATTGAAAGAAGTGTGTGTGTGGGGGGGGGGGGGATGGTTAATAAAAAGTGTAAGAAAGGGTACCCTGGGTTTCTCCCGCAACCCCCTATTTCTTCGACACTGACGCTCTCTATTTCCTCGACGCCCCATTTCCCCGACACTGACGCTCTGGAACCCAGGGTAAAGAAAGTGTATCAAGATGCTTCTCTGTGTTTTTCTGCTAAACATTAAATAACTAATACTAGCATCTTTTAACTAGAATAAGGTGATTATATACTGGGTTCAAATGCAGAGTATGTCAATGAAAATGTCCTCATCTTTACCAGGATCATCAAGGTAAGAGGATAAGTCAGATAAATCGCCGGGAGGGCTTTTATAGAGAGGGGGCTTGTTTAACAGTTTCACATCGAGGGGGGGGGGGGTGGTGGGGAGGCTAACAAGAGAGGGGCTTAATTGCACTGTTACCGCAATGCAGTGCTTTAAAGTACACTTGGAAGGATGGGACATGCGACCAATGACATTAGAACCTTTGAAACAATATGAAAATTTGCAAAACTGAAAAATACTTTATTGCTCTTTAAGGCCTTCGAATATGGATACAGTGTCGCTTGAAAGCCACGATGATGAAATGGCAATAAGGCACTCTCCGGCGCCAATTGGAATTTCTGCTTCGCCTACCACAAGTGGATCTAGCTCAGTAATGACATATACACAGGTTTCATAAATGTTGTTATTTTCTATATTTCACTTTAGTTTTACTAATTTACTGGTTTCTAGAAAAATTTACATTACAAGGTTGAATGTTATTATATTTAAAATAAATGCAATGATGAAAAGTAGACGATAGAATAAATGGAAACACCAATGCAGCAGGTAGTTGCTTGTAGAATTTACTCGACTGTTTCTATTCTGCGACTACTCTAAGATAAGCTCTTATTTTACTTACCGACAGCTTCTCTTATTGTTCAACTTTCTTTCGGAACGTCTGTTCATTTTTTGTTTTTACTGTGAATTCTGACGACCGCGAAAGTTATACTCTATTAATTTGTCGTAGAATATTCCAAGAAAACGGTCACAAAACCAAACAGAAAGAGAGTCGCATACAGCGATGGCAGCCATGTTTGGTGAGGACGAATTTTCAAACTTCGGTAAAACTGTTGCAGATACATTGAGGACGTTGCCAAAAATATCTCAGGTTCTCGCCAAAAAACGAATCAATGATATCTTGTTCGAAGCAGAGATGGAGGCAATCAGAGCCAGCTCGGGCGATGGAGTGATTATACTTCAGAGCGAAGATAACAGTTAGGACGTAGATTGAATCTTAGTCACTTTTATTTTTGATTTGCAACTTATAAACAACTAAAGATTCGAGACTCAGGATGCAATAGTTTGAATTTAACCAACATTTCCTCTTCAGTTAGTCTGCCCAACTAAAACTTTCTTAACCTCAGAAAGATAATTTCACTTTCAAAGTTAGAAAATCACTGTTTCTAGAAACTCTTTTGCTATTATTCAAAGGCTGAGTTATCAAGTAGACTACCATCACAATAATGTCCACCAAAATGTTCCTATATTAATTACAAGGAATTACAAGGAGCCATTTGAATCAGGAATAATTGAAGACCGACCCTTGGTGCCTTGATTGCAACGAGCTTGTCACCTTAGAAGGGATCCCTAAGGGTCCCTTATAGTGTAGGTAGTTCCTGTGGCAAGATCTTACGAAATGGATGCTCACTTTCACTTGTATTTCCAAACTTACAGTGTCGCTTTTCCCAAACGAGTACCAATATTTATGGTTTGCTGCGATCGTTCTTTGGGGGAAAACAAAATATTACAATGCTATATAATTGAAGTTTGATGAGCGGGTCAGTCGAATATACGGGTAGACCTAATTATATCGACAATATCATTTTCGCAATTTTTGCCAGGCTTTTTCTTACGTGTGTTATCAGAGGTAATCCGGGTCCTCACTTGATTTACCATACTGGCTCGCCTATTCGCTGGATCGCCCATTCAACTTCGACGTCTGGCAAGAAGACGATGTTTCTATTTCTCGAAGACACGATAACATTTTCAAATTCGGTTCACATCTAAATTCAAAAGCAAGCACGGCTGACACTACGTCTCGGGAAAACTGCCTGCGATGACCAAGAGTTTTTTGCCATGTGATAAAATCTATCCAATCCCAGCTCTCCAAAGCTAACGTGGTGCTAAAGCATGAATGGAAGTATAGATAGTGTACATGAATAGTAAGCAAACAAAACGACGATCGACCAGCAGTCAAATGCTAGAAGAATAAGAAACTATGCATTGAGCAAGTATGTGTGGTACCAGAATCTCAGTGGCTTTCCAATATTCGACTGCAATCCTTTTTTAGGTTGTGGTATCCAGAGAATTGAGCAAGATTCTTTGAATTATTGTCGCCATTAGCTTCCAGAAACTATGCCAATACATTCCAAACAGATGAAAAGCATATCGAGTAGGAAAATAGCAACGAGGAAATGAGTTTTAATACTATAAGCAGACTGACAAGAGAGATCATACAAAAAACAATTTTGTTTATAAAATTCTCATTGTAGAAGTAAAAACTTTATTTTTCGAAATCTGCTTAGATAAAACGTGCGCCCTTGGGTATTTAACTTGAACATTTTCTGTTAACTGGCGGTATTGGGCTTAAATTTGGAGAGAATAATACCCAATATTAAAACATGTAACATAGCGAGGGTAGGATCGAATCCATGAATTGTTGACCTTAGTTGAATGAGAACATCGTAGAGAAAACCACTTGGAGTCTCTGGCCAAACACCATCCTGTGACAAAAACCATTTAATTAAACCACTGTTAAAACCGGTTCATACTTCGTTAATTTTTTGCTTAAACAACAAAATAACGGCATTGGCGAAAGAGAGAATTTTTGTCTGGAAATCCCTTTATAAGGATAACGACTTGCAATCAGGGGTGATATTTATGGAAAGAAATATCCCAAGACATAAATTTAGCCGTTAAGATTGTAATAATGAAGTAGAAATAAATTCTCAAATGTCATTGGAAATGCAGAAAAAACTGCTGCCAGATAAAAATGAGATTGGCAGGTCATCAAAGCCAAATTAAATTGTCGAGATACTGGTGCGGCTAGCTAAATTTCTGATCGACAGACAAACAGAGAATAACAAGGCTGTCTGACAAAAATTTGCAAGTTGGGCGCCAAATGCAAGTTACGAGCACAGTACAAGAGATTTGTTCTTTTGCTGTGGCAGAAAGGAAAAAAGTCTTTTTGGAAGGCATATCCACAACTCTCTTACTATATGTTATTTCATTTATAAACAAACATTCATTATTATGTTGATTCATTTATTAGTATAATGTTGCAACAATACCTTCAGTAGGCCGTGGTGACGTAGGAAGCTCTTCACATCTTTGTTGTCTTTCCCCAAAGGTGGTGTGTATTCGGTAGGTTTCGTTCGTCTCCACCAATTCTTTATTTTTCTATTCAATTTCGAACACAAAATTGTTTTCAGCAATATATCACAATCATGTTTTAAAGTTGTGTTATTATCAAAACCTTGCTTTTGTGTTATGCTGTTATTTCAATATTTTAATCATCTTTTGTGTCATATTGCTTATTGTCATTATTATTATCATTTGGTCTTTCAATAAAGAAGCACAAGAGTTATTTTTCCGGTCAAGCATCTTGATATTTCGTTTCATAAAAACTTCAGGAAAATTAAAAAAAGATGGTTATTACTCTATGAAAAGGCTCCAAACAATGGAGCAGCTTGAACTCATAGAACAACAGCAGAAACTGGCACAAGAATGGCACCCTTCTACATTTGCCTGAACAGGTCACATGAATAACTGAACAGAAAACTAAATTTCTTCCCCCAGTCTTAATTTTTCTTTGACCAGCGTCTGTCTGTCATGAAATCCCACAGTAGATTCAGAATACAATGATTTAAATTACAATACAATTGACACAATCAGAGTAAGTTGTTTTGCTCGAAAAGATGTCTTTAGTCACTAACCTTGACTTTTGAATGCCATCAGAGACACTGGTTGTATTCTTTGGTAATTTTGTGAAATGGTATAAATAGAGGGTACTTTTGATGAAGCGAGGCGCATCGTCTGGAAAGGGATCTTGTCCTAAAAGCGCCTTTACGTCTTTCTTGTTCTCTAAAAGCTTGTCAATCAAGCTTATAAACCAAGGATTGTATTGGTAGCTTCCAAGTGCAGCGAACCACATCTGCCAATCAAGTCTTGGTTGATGAGGAACTAACATAAAAAATTGCTGATAATAAAATATCATGATTTTACGATTTTGAATACAGAAAAGAATGAAATATATGATTTCATTTCCTTAGCCCTGAATTATTTTTCAAACGAAGCAAACTAAGATGTGGTATTCCTAAGCTGGGACGGAAAAATATTTACCGTGCTTGCTGCAATAAAGTGTTTAGGGAATCACGAAGATACGTTTGATGATTGTTCGCATCGACAGGAACACAACATTAGCGAAGACAGCTTATAATCTATGTTAGACAAGATTTGAATGACATGAAAAATATACATTATTACGACCAGCTTTCTAGATATTTTCAGGGCCTCGACCCCAAGCTGAGACATTTAAGCAATCACTCCATACTTAGAAAAGAAGGCGCCCCATCCAACTTTCCAGGTTTGTAGAGAAAATGGTACTCCTGAAAAATAAGAAGATAGACATGACGGCATATTTCATTAACAATAAACTTGATTGATTGAGGCTCATATCAAAGTAAAATTAATTAAAAAGCTCAATTTGAAATAAAGAGGAGACTCTGAAGAGTGGTACATAATTCCGTCGTTAATATTCAATATTCAGGCCCAACTGTACTTGGTTTTCTCTATTTATTGCATGATAGCAAATGATAATGTTATTTGCTCAATTCAAATTTTTCGTCACATCCACCTGTGGCATAAACAAAATCCCCAAAATAATAAAACAGTTGGTCATATTTTGTACCATGCTTCACTCGACACTGCCGAGGTTTACATCTAGCACCGAAAAACAATTACCTACTCAATTCTTAAGCCTTTTTGAATTTTTTTGCGATTTAATTAGAATTCAATAACAATCTTGATCAGACTGGTTCACTTTATTTTACGTTTTAATAGTTGCTATAAAGAACAGAAATATCATTTATACAGGACCCTTATTGATAGCATACTTCATTGTGCTGAAAAGGCCTATCCTGTATAAATATGAATTATCATTATTATTATTATTATTATTATTATTACTGTTTTTATCAAGCTCACCTTCCAAGGACCATCCAGGCTATCACTTCCTTCAATCACTAATTCAGGTCGGCCCCCAACACCGGTCATGCTAAAACCAAAAGAAAGATGTAGCATCAAACAGGCACAATTCAATGAACTGGGCACTAATGTAGAGAGATATAAAATTAATTGAGTATGATGAGCGAGTTATCTTATGTTGGGAACCGGATCCCACTAGGGCAAGTAAAACCTTGCTTCTTTTGAATCCCTAATGGTGACAGTGAACATAACAAATGGAGCAAAGAAAGAGTGAAGTTTAGATAAAATAGACAACTTAGCATGGGGGAGCATATCGGTCCAGCCTTTATCAGCTGATGTCTCACCACCTTTTTCTCCCGATGGTATAGACTAATCAACAAACAGGATTCTGACAACAAACCCTAGCTAAAATTAGGCCCATTTTGACCGTTTCAGCTTGTCTTGCCAGACTGTTTACAAAAACGTTACACTGCAGCGGGGCTGATCTAGATAAACCTCAATGATCCTGACGTTGATTTGTGCACTTGTGTAGAGCGATGGAAGAAACGGCTTCAAAGATCTCAGGTATATTGGATCTAATAGTAAATAGGAAGCACGAATGATCTATGCAATGTAAGGTAGAAAACGCATTAAAATCCTGTAAAAATGGTAAGTCGAAAATGAAAGTCTAGAGGCAATAAGTCGAAACTCAGGGGTCAAAGTTCAGAGCTGAGAAGCCAGATGGCAAAGCATTTCGAAGGTACTTGCAGTGCCTGGAACAATAAATCTTGAACATTCAGGGAGAAATAAGGTATCTTTGTGAAGAAAAATAAGCAGTTTTGTGTGTTGATAACATAAAACGAGGAAATTTCAAATTTTAATGTTTAGAAAGATTGCTTAATTAACATTGAAACCTGTCTGTTTCCTTTACTCTGAAACCTTTACATTTAAGAACTCACACAAGATTGGTACACAATGTTCGTTTTATACTAAGTTTAATGTACCTTCGAAACAGGCCGTAGGCATTGGCCACTTGATACTGATCTACATTGCGATACCAGCGATGGATGACGGGCCAAATCTTTGACTGGCTTTCATGCTCTATGTCTGTGTAGGGTACCTAGAAATTGGCAGACAATAAATTTCAACACGAGACAGAATGATAAATTTGAATATTAATAAACGGGAACATAATTGCAAAGGAAAAATGATTTTCCTAACGTTGCAGCATTTGCCTGAATCAAATGCTCTCTGCAGGATTCAATGGGTCTTGCTATTATAATAAAAATCATTTAGTAGTAGACAAGGGCAAACAACGAGAAACAAACGATGAAAATGAAAAATTTCAAATCAGAGGTCTATTTATCACGAAGGCCTACTTTTTAATCTGCTAGGTTGAAGTAGAAATGACAAGTAAAGCAGACCTAACGCTAGGTTTAGACCTTTTAAAAATATATCATTTAGACACTAATAACATAGATTAACAAAGATACAGAGAAAGACTCACAAGACTAATGGAGAGCAGCCACGTCGCTACAGCAGCAAATAGCAGTGTTTGCAAACTGGATAAGGCTTTGGATTTTGTATCTTTCACCTTGAAACTCCTAAAAATCAAGAAGAAACCAAAGCTTCTAAAGAGGCTTACGGCAGATGAGACGATTTTAGCTTCCCACTGGGTCATGTACTTATGTATTCAAAATTATTCACAGTAGATATGCCAAGGTTGTTATGGTTACTTGCATAAAATGGGAAATCAAACAACAACAACAACTGAAGCTTGCTTTAAACAAAGGTAACACCACTGCCACATAACAATTGGTGGCAGGAGTTGTGAAGTGAAAAACTAGCCTGAAGAAAACTTCAGTGACCCATTAACATGCTGGCTTGTAAATATCTCACTACAATGGTATGTAGCTTAAATGGATACTTACTTATAAAAGGCAACAATGACCTCAAAAATGAAGGAAACAATGGCAATGCCTATGGATGCTGGAACAGCGATGGTCAAAAAATTTGAAAACTGGGCCTTTGTGAATGCTACAAAAAATAGGGAAAATCATATGGCAGAGAACAAGACCAAGCACAACTTAGTACTTTGGCACAACTGTTCCAAAAACACTTTAGTTCTATAGCCATTGTTATAGTCAAAATGCCTATAAAACTATAAGGAATTTAAAGGCATTTATAAAAATTATCGATGACATATAAGTCTTCGTAAAAATCATTTTATTGTTCAAATCTAATATCAATAAAGATTGAACTTGTATTTACTTCAAATTATTATATTTGAGTAGGAAAACAGAAAACTAACATTGTACAGATACTTTTAAAAAGAAAGTAGAAAAAATGAAATGTTTACAAAAAGAAGTATCGCAAGTTAAAAAAAAACAAAAATGCTCTTTTGACTAGTTAATATTTCTTAAAAAGGAACTCTAAGCGATCTAGCATGCTGTAACTGATAGAGTTAACATCAAATACGTTTAATGAATTCAAATGAAAAAATTTAAACTCGCCAAATAAGAATTGTCTATTCTTGCCTTTTTTAGCCCCTCCAGCAATAAAAAACGATGGGTGCATTAGTCGATAACATAAATTCAAAGTAGATTCTCTTATCTTAGAACTTGAAACTAATTACAGCAGTCTTAAAGAGAATTTTGAAGAGCACTTCTATATTCGGAAAACTTGACAGCTTCAAATACTAAATATTTCTATTTAATAATTAATGAGACGTAAAAACACTCACCAGTGCTTGAGAGAATGTTCATCTCTGAATCGAGTTTCATGTTAAACATTTTTGCACTATAATGCAAAACTGAGAGCCCAAGAAACGCATTAACCAGCATTGAAAGTATTTTCACAAACATGCTTGCTTGTTTTTTTTTCTGGCTTTCTTTGGCCAGATTAGAATCGAGCCCTGGATAAAGAGATGAGAAGAAAAACTTCCTATCAAGTACATACATTTTTTACCCTAAGAAATTCGAATTCAAAAACTGGACATTAAAACGTTAATTAATAACTTAAAGAAATGTTCGTTCTGAAAAGTTTTTGAAGCAAAATCTTAGTTATTATAAGACAAAAACGTTGTTTTACCTCTAATGACAAATGATGGCAGATTGTCGAGGAAAAACTGGTCATCCAGAAGGGAAAGGCACAAAGTTATTGTTAACAGGTTGAAAAAGTTGTAGTTTCCTGTGAGAATGATGAGGATTTGAAGAAGCACCTGATGAAAGATAATATCCATTAAAAAAAGTAATGACAAATTGAAATAAACAAAAATTATATAGGCAAATGATAACCAAAATTATTGTTTACCGGTCTGTCATAAAGTGCTTCATGCCATTTAGGGAGAGCTGTACACGCTATTTGGCGAATAGAACAGTGAGTTCTAAGTTGCGACTTTGAATTTCATGCTTAATGCGATCATCAGGCAACTAGGCAAAGGCCAAAGGGTCATAGAGGACACATGATATTATTTGACAAGAATGAAAACTAGTATCTTCGAAGATTTATATTTCATTTAAATGCAAAAGAAGTAATTTGAGGGGATTTCAGTTCTATATTTACCTGGACATAGATAAAATTTCTATAGACGCAGTATAAAATTTGTATGTTGAATTAAATATAAATTTTTAAAAAAGAACACATAGGTATATGATGACATTAATTGATAACCACAATTACAGTTGAGACATGACATTTTATGTTGTTGAAGCAACGAAATGCGCACACCTGAGCAAAGAACGAGAAAATTCTTGCTGATCTCCATGGCAAGAAAAAGAGAAATGGAATTCCAATTTCGATGATAAATCTGAGAGGAAAAAAACATTCAACAACATCACAATTATTTTGAAAGATAGAGACTTCAAGTGGTAATGAGGAGAGTTTCTAGAAATAATGCGCTAGCTATGTAGACCTAATTGTCCTTTAAAGTAAATATCAACAGTAAAAGTGAACGGGGAAATAGTTCATGCTATGATAAATAAACAGTGCATATTCGATGGGTATTTTTACAGTTAATTGGTTTTGCTTGTTAATGCTTTGGGCCATACTAAGATTATTCTATAGGAGGTGTATCAACAGATGGAATTCACAGACTGAACAACTGCAGCAATACTTAATTAACTTTATCAAGAATTCTATAATTGCATTATCTCAAACCAATATAATGATCCACCTACAGAGAAACTAATGAGAATAAAGTTACGTGCAAAAAAATGGCGGAAAGAGCTACGTGCAAGACAATGACGAATTCTGGGTAAAGATGATACGAAATTGAGACAAACATACGTCATAGCAACGCTAAATTTCTGGAACCACTCTGGAAGTTGATGAGCATACCAAGCCAGTTGGGTTGGGATGCACTGCGGAGGAGAAAACCGTTGAACGTTAAAGGAAACTCCATAGCTTAACTCTAAAATCTAAAGAAATTATAAGAAAATCAGATGGAGATTTAGACTGATTTCAAGATCTGCTTGACAATGTTGATGGCCATGACGAAGACACTTAAAAAACTTGACATGGCACGGCTTAATTACGTATTAAAGCTCGAAGCTAAGAATAAGGAGGGGTTTAGTCATGCAAGTTTACGTTCGAAAGCTTCCTTAGAGTTAAAGCGAGGTCAGATAAATTCAGAACGGGGAAAGATGCACATTAACTGAAGCATTGGGAAAGACAGTATTCAAAAATTAATTTACTCAACATGTTCATATTTAGAAGCAACCTCTGTAATAGAGTAGTTAAGACAGTTTACTCATTGCGTCGGGGAAGGGAGGGGGCACTCCCATACTTGACCTAACAGGATATGCAGCGGGACAGGCTATCCTTTTCCAATAAAAAATTATGGAGCAGGGTATTATATATTGTACCTAATTTAAGGACAGGGCATAAAAATTAAGGAAATCCACAAAGAAGAAATATGTGAGAACAGCTTACTCTGTTTTTAGAGTTTTCCCAGCATGAACATGTTTCAGTTACATTTGCTAGTGGTAAATATCATGAGATCTTGTATATTTTGGCAAACCTTTTAAGGGACAGGGTATGCTTTTGGCCATTTTATTTATGGGACAGGTTCAGGGTGCAAAGAGGTTTCTTCACACCCTGTCGCTTTCCTAGTCAAGTGCCCCCCCCGGGACTCACCGCAACAGAATTTACAGAAAAAAGGCTCACTTTGCCAAAATTGAAGTTCTGTAACATCGAGTTCAAAGCAGTAGGGTTTACATAAAATGCTATCCGCAGGTCCTTGCTTACGACACCAAGTCGTTTGTATATAATAATCAAAAGCAACCGGAATCTGACAGGGGTCATAACATCCACTTAATAACGACACAAAACCACGGCTTCCTTTGGCATCTCTGTCAACTCTTTGCTATATGCACAGAAGGAATCCCTTGTCTTTGATCGAAATTTCCATTTAGCAAAAGCTCATTTTTGTGTTGTTCATAGCAACCTACCTGGGATTCATAATGATAATTTAATGCAGTCAGTCCCCACCAAGTTGGACATTCACTGGTTAATTTGACGACACCAGACTGGAACATCAACCGAAATATCAGCCATTTGATAAGCCAAAAGCACAGACCATCTCGAGGCCTAAAATGAGATAGTATGCAACCTTATGTTACATGTATATAAACTACGCAAATAAAGAGGGATTTCGACTATCAAGTGTCAATGTACAGACAGAGTTGCAAGTAGCTATTCTCTTGACCCGAATTTCCAGTGGAAAATCTCCTCTCAGATACAAAAACAACCAGTTGATGGTATTTAAAGGTATCCTAAAACTGAGGCATACTTGCATTCATGCGACGATCTCCATGACCAAGAGGCAACAAATATAGTTAGAAAACCTGTTTCCAGGAGCAGAATATCCCTGTAGAAGAAAAATGAAAATACACTAAATTAGCGATTATACTTTAAGCAAATCTAAAAAAACTGGTAATACAGGTGTTATTGAAACATTAAACAAACAAAATATTTACTTTTAATCAACCATAAAGAGCTAGAAATAATAATGAATGAAAAATGGGATGTCTTTCATTTTATATCTAAAGAAATTTAATCAAGTTGAAAGGAAAATTTAGCAATGCTCTGAAAGATGATTGATAATGATTATGAAAATTTGATATTGAAAGATACTAACAGGACCACTAGTCAAATATCATGCTTAACAAAAAGAAGAGAAGAAAAGGAACTGCAACAAACCATTGAAACCATAAAAAGGTCTGACCAGCCTAGCAGTAAGAAAAGGAAAATTAAAATTAAATATCTCAAAGTGTAACGTTTCTCACTACTTATTTTGCACATTGTATTGATAAAAATGAGCATTATTCTTCTACAATTTGGACAAACATGGAATAAGAGATTTGGAATAAGAGAAAATAAAATGCCTTCTTACCTGATACAAGGAGTAATAGAACATCCATAATATTGCAAATGATAGAAAATTTCTGAGCTTTTCCCAAATGAGCATAAAAAATGCCAGAATTGTGCCAGTCAAACACAGCAGATCCATCATGGTGTCAACTGATAAACCAAGAGCTGGAGCATACCACAGTAATGTTGGCTTCTGCAAGAAGCTGTCATAAAGAGATCTTTTACCTGTATAATAAGAAAAAATCATTAAATGGGTTAGGTTGGTAGCAGAAGCAATAAGAATGTAAAAAAATATATCCAATTTATTTGGCTTGAATGTTGAGAAAATATCACTAGGCGAAAGATGCATTGTCAATATTCTAAAAAACATAATGCTAACAAGCACCGGTAATATGTTGGAAATGATCCAAAATATGAATGTTGTGATAAAAGCAAAAAAAGCATTGTCAAAAAATTTCTAACAGAATACTTAAAACAAAGAAAGACAAAATTATTTCAACTTTTAAATAATCAATTGTTTTTATTAATGATGCATAAAAAAGCTATCATGAGTAGAAAATAAACAGAGGTGATTTACAAAGATTAGGGGGTTTTGCCATCATTAATGTTTTTATCTATGAAAAGCATTTCTTATATATTTAATTTCATTATACAGTTATAACTCACACTTTGCATTTCAAAATTTTTTATTTCTCTTTAAATTTTCACTCCATAAAAAAATCAGGCTCAACAAAGTTATGATTTCAATTTTTTCCCATAATCTCAGTGCAAGGAAATCATTTAGATGTTAAATATCCTGCCCATTAAAAGTGACACTTAGTTCATACAAATGTACTCAAATACATCTATATTCAGCATTTGAATATAAATATAATTATACTGATTTTTATTCACTTACCTTTATGTCTTTTTACATCTAAAAACATTCTTATTAACTATATTAATATCACAAAACCATTAATGAAAATAAATTCTTCTGACACATCTACTCCATGCCTTAAGGGGTATGACTGTCATTTCACTAACAGTTATAATGTCACCCTAGGTATGCCTTATTTTGTTTTAGTCCCTTACTTTCAATTCTTTTTCCTTATTTTATTATAGTATTACTTTTATTCTTCATATTAGATCTCACCCACATTTGGTCTTTGTTGCAGATGCATTGAGGAAATATTTTTGTATTTCCAAGGTTTAACGAGACAATAAAAGACTGACATTATCCAAATTTGATTGTCACTGGGTTTTTTTAAAATTCAGGTTTTAAATATCTAACCAAGCTCTCCTTTATTTGATTGTCTCTTGGTTTTTTAAATTTCAGGTTTTAAATATCTAACCAAGCTCTCCTTTATTTGATTGTCTCTGGGTTTTTTTAAAATTCAGGTTTTAAATATCTAACCAAGCTCTCCTCTATTTGATTGTCTCTTGGTTTTTTAAATTTCAGGTTTTAAATATCTAACCAAGCTCTCCTTTATTTGATTGTCTCTGGGTTTTTTAAATTTCAGGTTTTAAATATCTAACCAAGCTCTCCTTTATTCGATTGTCTCTGGGTTTTTTAAATTTCAGGTTTAAATATCTAACCAAGCTCTCCTTTATTCAGATTCAAATTTTTGAATTGAGAAAATTGTCTTTAATTTAAAACTAATCATGCTAAGCATTGGAAAGAAATTTAATTCTGCTTTGAAAAAATTCTGCTTCTATGAAAATCCTTCCTTTTGGTTAGATTTCTCTTCAGATGTGAGTTGATACATAGTTTGTTACCTTGGCAACCATTACAGCTGATCTCACAATTTTTCAACATCCACTGTGGGTTATTTTGACATTCACCAACTGAAGCCCAATAATGACATTTTTCATGATTGTCTGTGCAATCTGAACATAAAAGAGGCCTACTTCAGAAACCTATAGTGATGGAAAAACCTTTCAAGCTCAAAGGCCACTAACTTCTCTATTTTAGACCATGTGCCTCAACCATTTTCATTGAATTAAAGTACATCTTCTGAATATAGATACAGACAGAATTCAGTTAATGTTACCATTTGCCCAGATGAAATGTTATAATGTTAGGTAAATACACTGTAAAGTTACACTGGTATTCATATTTGGAATTTGAGCTGTCATTATAGATTCAATAAAGTCTAAAGTCATAAATAATAGTAATAAATATGCTCTTTGGAACATATTTCCTATTAATAAGCCCTGTCTACCACTTAGTCTGTTTCTCAGGATGTAATGTCACATTAATTGCCATGAACTTTCAAAAATTATACTGTAATTATGCAAAACCCTTGAAAAATCGGCGATACTAGATTTTTATTGGGCATCAATTTCATCATTCCATTCACCATAATGATGATGCCAAAGTATTGTGAATGGCACTTCTTTAATTGTGCAATTTTGCATTCAATACTGACAGCAACAAATAACCTTGCAAGTAACAAGTTTTGTGGAAACTTGGTGGAAAACCAGACATCAAGATAATTACCTTGTTGGAGATGAAGTCTTGCAGGAAGAAGACCATCCTTGCCATAAAGACCTTTGGGAAGCAAAGAGTAGTTAATGTTTGTCAAAAACTAAAAAAACCATTTATATTTTAGGGAATTCTGGGCAAAAATAAGTTTCCATTTCAAATCAAAACACTTCCTCTGGCCTTGCATTCAAATCACACCAGTATGAAGTCTTGCTCACCTCCATTAGATAGGGTAAAAGATTTTTAAAGAAAACAACCAGGTATTCAGGATACAGCTGAACCTGTTAAGTCACACCCTGGATAACTCAGATTTTCACTAAGTTTGACTGATATTCAGTTCCACTTGAATTTTCTTACCTTTTAACAGAGGTGGCACCAGAAATTTTCCGACAGAGGGGTTAGAGCTTCCGACAGGGAGGCTAAAATGACTAAAATAAGCAGTTTTCATATACCTTATTTTGTCAAATTTGCTCCAACAATAACCTAAAATTTCCTCCAATGGGGGGGCTAGATGCTTCTGATGGAGGGGCTATAGCCCCCTCTAGCCCTCCCCTGGTGCCACCACTGCCTTTTAATGGTGAAAAGTCATACCTAGGATAAGTTGGACCAGTTTTGATTGTTTCTAAAGCAGTTGGAAGTTGAACTTGGCAAATTTAAAGGTAATTCTCTCGGTTTCCAAGGTGTTGCAGTGTTTCCACATGGGATTGAACAACATTACCTAATGTAGTGAGGTATGCTGTGATTACCATATAATCATGGAAAGTAGCCTGATAGAACAGTAGGATATCTTTTCGACGAATATCTGTGGTGATATCTGCTACCTTAGCAATGATACAGAAGTCAGTGATGTTCAAGGGCTGAGATAGCAGTGGAGCTAGAGGGCTTTAGCTCTCCCCTCTCCACAATATTCTTATGCCAGTGAGTGTTTACAGCTTGTTAATAGTTCAGGCTTTAATGGGAAAGATATAGCAGGCATGCCAACCACCGCCCCCCTGAAAACATCCAGGAATGTGATGGCATGTGACATTTTATGTACCTCACTCGCCAGATGCATGATGGCCCATCTTTCATTAAATCAAATGTCACTAAAATCTAGATTCAATGCATAGCGATGTTCAAAGAGGGGGCTGTAGAGGGTAGCGAAATCGACAAATCATCTGCTACTATTTATCGCATAATTGGCAAATTATGTTCCATTGGAAAGGAGCCATACACACCTCCTTGATGGTTTTAGCTTAGTAGCATGATTCAGCTGTATATATACGTATATACCATATTAAAGCATATGTTGAATAACACTTCTGATTATATCTAGGTGTCTAACCCTTTTTATTAGTCCAGGGTGAACTTTATTAGCTTTTAGCTCCAAGGTGAATTCGAAAGATAGCAGTTGGCTTCAAATTTAAAATTTGATCCTCTTTTTCGGTCTCTCATGCAAATGAGTTGACCTTTGTTCCGTTTACTAACCTCATCATAAATGCCTTTAAATCACGAAAAATAATCTCATCACAAATGATTTTATCGCTGTTCTGATTTTATTCTGTTAGTTTGTAATTACCTATACTGCTTTGCAAAATAGAGGTCTGACGCCCCAGATAAGAAATAATACAATAACTGACCTGGTATTTGGAAGTACAAAGAAAGGAAAGCAAATAAATATATTGCAGTGATACACCAAAGGAAAGCGTTTCTCGCGATAGCTGTAGGCATTTTCTTGGCTCTCTTGTCAGCACCAGTGGGCTACACACAGAACCAGCATGTGGCGATTCATAAGTTGTTGTTGTTCAAAGCTTAGTTGTTGCAGTTGTTCACGTGCAAAAGATAACACTCTCCACGCTGCAGATAAGGAAATTTTGGGAGCAATCTAGCAAGTAGGGTAACGGGGATTTTTTCCTTTGATATGCAATCCTGATGGGTCAAAATCCGCCAGGGGACCTAAAATTGGGGGGCTGGTGGGCACGTGATCAATCAATCATTGGGTTTTCGAACAGCAATGGAATGGGATTTTCCCATCTCTATGGATTTCCAACATTTGGGGGGGGGGGGGGTTGTTTGGTGAGCATCACTTCCCTCACGCCCCGTTATTCACGTGCCTGAGCTTTGCTTTTCAAGCCAGGTTGAAAATATTCATGTGAGCGGGAGTCAAAATAGCACGTACCATCAAATTTCAGCCGCTCTGAGCTTCAGACCGCTAACCCTGAAGAAGCGGTGGTTTATGGAGGGGCAGAAAGTGCGAGTTCCCATCACTATTCAATGATGTACTTTTGTAGTTGTACATATTTTCTAAATAATATCCAACTGAGAAAGCAGCTGCTCCCAGCCTCAAGCCCCCATAATTTCTGTCACTGAACTTCTGTCACTGTCCTTGTGGGTAAAAAAATGTTTTTGATTTTCATATCCACAATGAAAATATTTTTATTGCATGGCCCCCCCCTATAGGTCTATAACACAAAGAAAAGTTGAAAAACAAAGGCAAATAGAGCCACAATAAGCTGTAAAATAACAACACTTTTTCTTTGTATTTTGCCCAAGGCATGCCTGAAATTTGTGCCAGCCAATCTGTGTTGCTCTTATAAAACCTAGTGTGTTACTTGGGCTATTGTAAGGAATGTTGCTATGAGCTGCTATATTATATTACAAATGAGCCATTCGTAGTGGAAATTCCCTAAGCATCCATTTCTGCAATGAATGGCACATTTAGAACAAATGCAAAGCCGAACAAATAAAAAGATTAAAAACTTTAATGAGTTCCAAGGATTCTGCCAAGATTTTTAGTAAACCGCTAAAGATTTTTCTGCTAAAGAGTAGATTTTTTTTAAAAAAACTAGAAAGTACAGATATCCTACTGGCTTGGAACAGAGAGCAATTTAAAAATTTTTAAAGTGCATGTACAGTCCTTGCTTCAACAAAACCTTAGCAGCTTTAACTTCAGCCGTTACATATTATTTTTAATAATTAATCATCAAAAACGCGTGTCTACCCACAAAGTAGTTAATTGTCTGTTTTTTTCGTGCAGATGTTCAAAGAATTTTCATTACAGTACCATTCATTCTTATTTCAGAACAACAGATGTAGGACTGAAATATGTGAACCGAAACGATGCACCTTGCAAATACCTTCTGACAATGCCTCTGCGAAACTGATTTGTGTAAATTAGTCTAGTTTTGTTCACATATGACAATATTAACTCATCTAAAGGTAATATTCGAAATAGCAGTCGAAAACCTGTCAACCATAATCTTATGATTTGCATTCAAATGTATGGATCAAATTGTTAGCAATATATTTAAGGTAAAATTACGAGCAAAAAGTAGGTATTTTAGAGGTCAAATTAGTTAAAACATGAAAAAAACTGGCCATCGAAAAACACGACGAAAGAAATGGTTTTTGAGGTCAAGTAAAAAAGTTTGATAGGATTTCAGTACTAGAATTTTAAACAGTATGCGAATTAAAGCACGTTTACACGATCAAAGATGAACATCAGGAATTCTCAAGTTAGAAATAGGAAGCAAATATGATATGAAATTGATCGTGTAAATGTACTTTAAAAGACTTCATATATCATCATAAAAACAATACGTATGATACAGACATAATACGTTCAAATACCTTGTTAATCAGCCTAAAAGTCGCTAATGAGCCTCAATCTCTAATTGAAGAGACTCAAATGCTTATTATGCAGCGAAATCATCTAGTCGAAGATTCTAATGAACTAAGAATAATCAATTATTGGCAGAAAGAAAGTAGCACTGCAGGGACCAAGCGTCTGCCCACATGGATACAGTTGGGCCACAAATAATTTTTGAGTGTTGTTTTTCCTCAATGAAAGGCTTAGCTAAACGACAAAAATCTAAAACTTCCTTTTCCTTTTCAATGGCTCATTGACAAAATTTTGACTCCGTAGTTGATATATAATAACATAGAACAGAATACACGATCTAAGACACAAGGCTCAATATGGGTACCTTCTTTTACAACTAAGCTTGCGAGGAAAAATCGTCAATAAATGAACGAGTTTCGAATGAATAAAAAATGTAGATCAGTTAGGAATGAGAAAGAAAGAATGACATAAGGGTTGATGGAGCTGCCGAAGGCTGACAAAGGCTGTTCTCACATCGCAGCACGTGAAGTGTCCACGTAAAGTGTACACGTGAAGTGTCCACGTAAAGTCAATAAATTGCACAAATAATATACCTCAGTTGATTGAACAATAGCTTGATGATTCATCTGCAATCAAGTTCTCGTTCTTTAGCACAATTTTTACAATTTGTATCTAACAGCAGCATTTTAACATATAAATAAAAGTAATAATAGTATGGTCTTCCTAGAATTAACAGCATTTTCATCTTCAAATTCATTGAAGACCAGGTTACGAGTCTAAACTAGTTGATCACTGCTCTACTTGAATCTAGTTTGCTGTTATCATTGAGCTGTATATTAATTTACTTCCTAAACGTTGTTATATTTATCACTCCGCTATTTGGAGATATATTCATTTAAATTTCTTGTTCAGGACATTCTTCAAAATTCAAAAGAGAGTCCGTGATGATTGGTATTTTAAGGTTTCTCAGAAAGAAATCCTTTTCAAGTGGGTTGTTTACTGTCCAAGCCATTAGTTCTACATTTTTCGCTCTCCATTTGTTGATATATCTCCTAGAAAAAAGTTTAAGTGTTTAGCGGTGTTTACGTTTCTGAAAGGAACCAGAAAATATTGAAAAAACAAATCATACAAAAATGAACAAATAAATTTGGATAGAAATGTTAAGCTAAAAATGCTTTCGATAACAATACGTTTGCTCTGAGAATATAATAAAAGTACAAAATTGATTTAATAAAAGTGAAAAATGATGGATGGAACATCCTACCATTTAAGAAGCAAAGGTAATTAAAGGCAGCACCACTTTATTTATTTTTGTGTCATTAAAAACCAACAAAGTTACGCTCAAACAAACACACTATTTGACTGAGCAACCTTCAGAATTGCTGTGTGATGATCAGGGTTGCTGAGCAAAGGCTTGTCAAACAAACTCAAAAAGACACTCAGAACATTTTACATTGAAACAATTTCTTTTAGGACTATTTCAGTGAAAGCAATACATTACTTGCTTTCTTGCACTCACATTAAGATCCAAACTTAAAGCTTCATGTTTTCAGAAAAATGAAGTGTTATCAGATAAGACAAAAATGGATTTGGTGTTGTTTATTTCAGCGATGAGTAAGATTGAAAAACGGAGGAAAGACTTGAAATTTGATGACAATACCTTAAAAGCAGAAATATAGATAGCAGCCTGAATTTCCTTACTGAAGATGCGTGTCTAGACAACTGAGCATGCACTAGAAGCGCCTGTCAAATAAATTCCTATCAACTTTCTCAACATTTTCATTGAGACGAAATATTACTGACCTGCTGACTAATGCTTACCAGAGCAAAACACAAAAAATGGTCAAGTGAAATCAACATTGCTGTAAGCAGCCACATTGAGCGTTGCCAGGGGAAAAATAAGGGTGAATTTGAGGGGCTAAAAAGAAAATTTCTCTAATTTATCCAACAAAATTGCAAAAGCTTTGTAATTTTTTAACAAGTGATTTTCTTTCGACGAATTCCACACTCCTCCAAGCCCCATTCCACTGATAGTTGCACAGAGAAATGTTGAGTTATTCTAATGCTGTGCTGAGGACCATTACAAATGAAAAGATTGAACATCCAAGCAATGTTTTTCATCTTAGATTGTTGAGGATTGTTTCTGATTAAAAACTAGCAATGATAAATAATTTCATTAATTCACTGGAAAAATGGTTTTTTAAAAACTCACCTTGATAAATGATCTTTGTTCATGGAGACTGCATCAAGACCAAGGAAATCTGGCAGCCATGAGTGAACTAGAAATTCTCCAAGAATATCAACAACATGCATGAGGTAGTGTTGGATACCAGAGAAACGGGGTTCTCCATTTATCTTCAAATTGCAGTAATCATATCGCCAAATGAGTCCAGTAAGAAATGAAGGGCACTTCCATTTAACCTAAAAAGAATAAGTTAATGAACGACAATGGAAACATGAAGTTAGCCTTGGATAAGAAACATTTTATCATCCATAACATCACAAATGTATGAAATTACGGCTCTGCACTGGACCAAATTATGATTGATTTTGGCCACAAAATATATGATAGATTTATGATATTGTGTTTTTTGATCAAAATTCAAACAGTGATATTTAGAATGTTTTTAATAAAAAGAATCTATAAAGAAGAATTTTGAATATGAAGAAAAACTAATATGTTCATCTGAACTCTTGAGTATCATAAGTATTGCAAAAAACTGGCTGACCAGAACAAATCTAGCAAGTCATGCCATCTCTACTCTCAGTTTTATTGATCAGCAAAAAGTTTTACAATGAATGAGCAATAAAAATGAAGGGGACTTACTGAGTATAAAACTTGTGGATAAAATGAAGTAACAATCATGAATTTATCAAGGTCTTGAATTTCTTGAGAGAGCTTCAAAATGGCATTTGCAGTCTAAAAAAATATCACATATAATTCATATGATACACTAGATCTGTGTAGTCAATTGGAAAATGTAACAAAAGTCTACTACATAGTCTAACTAAGAGTATGTTATCAAAATTCTCTTGTATATTATCATTGGTTATCAAAATTCTTCGGACATAGTGCTGTAACATATATTGGTTTTAATAACTTTCTAACATTGCACAGCAATTTAGTGGAAACAGCAGTTTGCTATAGTATTTAATAGTCAATATGTCACTGCTGCACCAAAACTCACATAAAAAGTATAACCTTTTTATGACACATAATTTCATATTAATACTTACAGCCATTGCATCTGATTTAACATCCAGGATTATCTTCATTTCAATATCTTTACAAAGCTCGACAACTTCCTTTAGCGTTGGAATTTGCTCAAAGCCTGCTACTTCTGTCTTGCCTTCAGCATACCTTAGTGTTCTTAGTTTGCTTGCAGCATTCAGTTTTCTTATTTCATGAAACCTAAAGTTGCTTACTTCCCCAGTCCCATTTGTGGTTCTGTCCACTGTCTCATCATGTATAATAATACCATACCCATCATCTGTAAAGGCCAAATCAAGCTCTACAGCTGTGGATCCATTTCTTTTGGCAGTTTTAATTGCAATTAGAGTATTCTCGGGTGCTTCATATTGTCCACCCCTGTGACCAATCACAATTGGAGCCTCATTTCCTTGGCTGTCTTTGTTGTAAAGAAAGCTTTTAACTTTTTCAAGACTGTGCTTTTTCAACTTTAAAAATCTGTAGCCAAAGGCTATGGCCAATGAAATAACAAGAATCAGGGAACTGAGTGACAAAAGCATTTTCATAACTTTATGATGACCTAGAAGGAAAATTAGAAAATCATAAAAACAACAAGCTTAGGTAACCAAATGATAAGCCAAAAAGTTACTTGCACCTGTCCTGGTCCTTCCTCTCTATGTGACCACACCTCAAGGTCTTTCCCAGAGACGCAGCCTAGCCTGTGCAAGCCTCATGCAAAAAGAATTTGCGACACTTTTCTGCCCAAATGGTTTTTCATAACAACATTCTTTTTCAATCCTCTCAGACTCACTCCACAATGTTTGAACTATTTAGTGTTATAATTCAGGGTATATCTATGTGATTATCAAAGATATTTCATAAATGTCATTATGAAAAAGAACCGCTTTGCCATGTCACTAAGCAGAGCCTAAAAATGTTGAGTGCCATCCTTCAAAAATTTTGAAAGCGTTTGACCAGGGATTAAGCAACCATTAGAAATCCATCTTTTGAAGAAACATAAAAAACAATTAAGCCTTGGTTGTGGCAAGTAAGCAATTAAAAATAAAGATATTTCGTAATCATTGATTGAAAATTGTTCCTAGAGGTGATGTGTGGAACTTGAAAATTCAAGATTTCAACGAATACAACAAAGGTTCATTTTTGCAATACTAACAAACAAGTGATGGCTGAACACTAAAATATATAAATCTAAGTTAAAATAGTGGATGGACTCAAAGAAGCAATTTTGAGATTCTTTTTGTTGAATGTAAGCAGTTCATTCGGAAAATCCTTTTGTTTGTTTGTAACCTTATTTTAATTCGATATTTTTTCTAGCTTTACATATATATATATACATACAACTAATCTAAATCTAACAACAAAGGCTTTCTTCTTATCGTTCTCTAGATTTTGGCCTTAAAATTTTATGCAAGCGTTGCCCTGGAATACATAAGGTATTAATGGGAATTAATCGTTTAATTCGAGTTAATACCCGCGGGGAAAGTGCGCAGATTCTCCTTTTCTAGAATCGGGTGGTCCCACACGTATATCCTTAGTAGGCTGTGGATATCATGTTACCTAAGCTATTTGCTAATCACCTTGTGGTATTTTCTAGGTGGTCTTTTCCTGGCATATTTCTTTAAGTACAGTGATGCAGCTAAGGGTCATGTCATATTTTGCAGCAAGACTCACGCGTTGTTTGCACGCGTTTTCCCCTCCCATCCCTGTCCCCTTGTACTCACTTCTCCTCCTGCTTATATCCCGTCATATACTTCCTTCTGCCTTCTCCTGTCTCACTTCTTCTCACACAGTCATTCGATTGCGTGACAGGTGTATCAGTCTGATTATCGGGGTAAAAAACTGAGGCAGTTTTTTCCCTGGAATCAAACACCGACCATAAAATTGCGTCATTGCTCAGGCAAGACAAGGGCTGATGCACCAAAAGCCCAAAATGTTTTTCCTGAGATTAGGGTGTTGTATATCATAACTAAGGGGCCCCCGCGATGGAATTAAGTTTAGTGTATAATGTTCTCCCAACCAGGCCCAGACAAAATAAATGCTATTACCTTGATCTCAAAACTTGAATGTTAGTTCCTCTCTTCCAGTTGTAGGCCAAAACACGAAATCGAGGCTCTGATGCTTCCCTCGAAATCGTCATTGGGGTGTTTAAAGTAGAAAAATAAATACAGAAAAATACAATTCATCCATTGTATTGGATAGTGACCTCCATAAAATTCTCGGTATTGGTTTGTGTAGTTGTAGGTTGATACAAATTCTAAAACCTGGCAGTCGTCGTATGTAGTGTTCTGGGGCCCTTATACTTAACTAAATTTGAGTCAGCTTCTAGAGCCTAAGTACTCACTCTATGGGGTTTCCCTGTAAAACTCAAAGAAATAACATATAACAACATATGAAAAGAACTTCTGCTGCCTGAGATATTTTCTTTGATCTTCATTTTATAACCTTTTCTTGGATTGCCATGCAGCGTATATAGATGCGACTTGAACATGCATCATACATTTGAAAAGATGTTCAGAAAGGTTAATATTTTCAAATTGCTTTATGGAGGAAGTGCAAAAATACATGCAAATATACAATACGTGACCAAAATACAACATTTTACAACGATAAAGATGTACATTAGAGGGAAACCTAATTGACATGCTATATCTTTCAAATATTTGTCAATATATATTCGAAGACAATTTTATCAAAATATTTGTCCTAAATTTTGTCACGACGCAATTTCTTGTAGTTAATGAATGCTCATTTTGAATTGAGTAGTCTCATTGTTAACTAGGAGACAACATTAGATAAGATCTTGTTAAAAATCTTTCTTGCTTAGAATTTACCAAAATGTTGCTTGTAACTATCGTTGTGCTGTATAAAATCGTTTGTAACCTTTTCAATATCTTATCAGCTCTTTGTTGATGAGCAAAAAGCTGTTGTTGAATCTCCGTTCCGTCATACTACTTCACAAGTAATGTTTTATTCTCCGCTGAGCTGGGGCAAAGATAATGGAGCCAAAAGGTTAATTATAAGAACTTTAACAACTTCTTAGATACATCGCTGTTGATTTTTTGTTTTACGCACAACTTACGCACAAATTTACAGGAGCAAGGCGTTTTGTCTCAGGAGCAAGGCATTTTACTAATCTAGAAGAAGTTTCCATTGTGGTGTCGACTAGAAAATCCACGACTGTTTTGTATCCATTCCTCACTTGCCTCACTAATTCCAAACTCTCGTCCATTTTCAGCACCCATAAAGGCTTTTTCCATATTTCTAAAAATATATGTATGTGGTATAACATCAAATCTTCTACTTATTGCTAAGAGGCATACATCAACAGCATCAAAAAAGTGCTATCGATAGAATGATTCAACATCCAAGAATAAAAGATGCAAAAAAATGAGTTTATAGTTTAGCAAGTCAGCTTCAGGATTATATAAAGAGCCAATTAAATGAAATTGAAGCAATGACCTGACATTTATTTGTCATATCTGCAACGCTATTGGAACGATGGGCGACACCACTCCAATCACTTATTTGTAGCTTATTATGTAATATTTGTGTCTCTATGTTAAGTGTAAGTCTTAGGGTTGTTATGCATTTCCATGCTCCCTAGGCTTTTGTATTGTAATTGATTGTCGTTGTAAATTTTATGAGAATATTAAAAAAAATGACCTGACACGTGTTTAATCTCAAGAAGGACACTTCTTATCTATATTAAAGGCATGCTTTAACTAAGCAGAAAAGTGGGGGCACGTACCCCCTTTGCCTCCAGTTCATATGCACACTGGTTAATGCATCAAAAGGTTAACAAAGGAATTAGCTTTATCTAGTGTAAACTGGTTAGAAAGAGCATGCCCCATCTCCACCAAACCTTGAAATTGTTTGTGAATCGGGGCATCAGACGGCCTCCCTTCATGGCTCGTCAGCCTTTTGCCTAACCATAGTAAACGCGATTGTAGCAATGAATTGTAAACTAATTTCTTGTTTAGAGCTTTTGTCATTTTTCTGTGATTGATAATCGAAATCTCTACTGTGAAGGAATGGGACTGTTTCCTTAGAAACACGAGCTAGGCCCGGTGCGGTTACAAGTTCTATTCTTACTTCGGGCGATCAACAGAGCAGGTTCAAGTTTACGGCATTCTATTCGAGATGGTTAATCAAAATCTTAACTTACAAAGAGAGGAAACCGTATGGTAATTTAAAATGCTGCTAAAACTTCTGCATAATTTATGTTCTTTGGAAATCACATGGAGACAGAGTACATCGAGTCAGAAGCGACAAGCCCACTCATGGCTTGCCCGTGTGCACTGAAGCTATTCGATGTAATTCGGGCGACAATTTGAGCAGGGATAACAGCATTTTATATAAGCATAATGGATATAGAGAACGAAATGTTATTGGAACGGCTTGCGGGTAAGACTTTCAAAAAATGAGTAAATTGTATGCTCTTAAGATTACTCTGTTTTTACTTCTTTACAAAGTATTCAATTACTGTATCGAAGCCTACTAAAGATATTCCTCAAGTTTCAACACTATACCTGAGATAATGTTGTTTTTCTTTTAGTTGCAGAAATTTTGTTCAGAATCCAAGCTTGTTGTTGTTCTCCTAGAAACCTCCTAAAACTAAATTGATCCTGGTATCTCTTTCACTAAGAAAAACTAAATAACTGCGTTAGTCTCCAAAAATTATAGTATGTTTTGTTTTTAAAAAGATTATTGAAAAAATCGCAGCTTTTCAAAGACTTGGGGGATTCCATATAACCTTGAAACTTCTTTAAAATAGTTAAAAAACTTGTTGTACATTTATAAAAGACACGTTGTTTATGAGGTCGGAGGGGACATTTAATAAACATTAACGCATTAAATCAAGTTAAGACTAAACTGAAATGATGAACAGCGTGTAAATGAATTGGCCGGCGAGACGTTTTCACTGTGCGTGTTCAATGAACACCGGTGATTGCTTACTAAAGTCAAACGGAGTCAAACCACCGGAACTAAAGCCTTGTTTTGTTTAAGATTTTTCAGTCGATTTTTCAGTCACTCGAACGTTTCAGATAAGATTACAGGAAGATTTCAACTTGTTTTTGTAACAGTCTATTGTCAGATTCTGATTGTAAGAGTCTGTTTACCAAAGAATTACTGCATTCGGTCATTTGAATCGTGTCAGTTTGGTATCTTGAAATGAGTAGATTCAACGATAACGGGTTTATCAAATATCGCATTTCACAAAATCCCAGGTTTTCACTTTTTCTAACAACCGAACTAGTCTGTGTTAAATTTTTTTAGACGATCATCTCTAGGATATGAAGCATAAAATGTCGAACAGATCCAATTGGGAAAGAATAGATCGTGGCTTTATCTTCAAACCTGTCCGATTAACAAATATATAAACTCAAAAGTTCTAGGAGGCATGGGTGGAGAGCAAGGCACGTCAATCGTAGTTAACACTAGTTGTCCCTATGTAAACAGAATAAAGATTCATTTATGTAATATTCTCTGTAACATTTGCGAGACGCTTTACTTTGCCGCTGCTGCATGGAATGTGTGACGATATATGCTGTCAAAGCTTCTTAACAATAACTTCTGTATAAGACATTTCTCAAATAAACTGCTATTTCAAGTTTTGAGTATGGCAGAAACATAAAATGGCAGTGAAGGGAAGCGTTAAACTATCTTAATCTAAAATTGCAAATTTGTGTTTAAAATTTGTTGTCATGCACCTAGCTGATTTCATTGACCAACGATAGTTTTGATTTTTGATACCCTAAAAGAAAAATCTGCCGCCGTTCATCACCCTGAATAAAATAACCTTTCTAAAATCAGAAGATCAAGATAAATGCAGAAAACGCTTATCTTTAAGAGAGCCCTCTTATTTCATTTTGTTAAAATTAATCGAATGGTCTACCTAGAATATTTGAATAAATTAATTGCATTTTAAGCTAATTATAACACAATTCACACAAGACTGTTTGCAGAGACAGTTAAGATTTTCTTTACTAAATTTAACACAATTGATAAATTACAATTTGAAGGGTCTGATCCGTAACTATTGAGGCTCATGACCCCTCTACAAATAATTTGGTATAATGACTATCTCCTTAACAGCAGCTACACCCACTTGTCTGTGTTCTCATTAACGTCCCTCTCCGTAATCATGAACATCTAGTTACACAGGTGGCTTAGCGCAGTTTAGGGCACCTTAGTTCGATAGCTATGAGCCTCCGAAGAAAAGGGGTCCCAAATTATTTCTATATTTTTTCCATGTTTTTAAGACTTCGCTCAAGTTCACCTCATTTTCAAACGTCAACTGAAGCCTCTATAACTCATCTCTCTCTTGTTTAATAGAAAGATAACTTAAAAGATTGTAAATTCTACATCTTCTTCTACAAAGCTCTTGCTCTCTTACAGTTTCCTTAGAAGGCGTTTAAAATAACTCATTTGCTACTTAATCTCTGTACCTGCTTCGGTTCTTGCTCATACATATTACTTCAACGCATTGCAATAAACTAAGATTGATTATCAAAACATATAATGCTGCGAAGAAGTACGAAGGCAGCTTCAACTTCCATACAATAACATCTGCTGTCCCTTTAAGATAAACATATCCTTTCCTAAGTTGAACATTTCAAGAATAGACTTCACCGACACAGAGATTAATCAGTTAGTACTGAACAGGTGCCAATATATAGGCGTACACAAAGGAAGGATTAATTTGCAAAATTAATAAACGCCTCCATGGTTTATGTTACAAAGGCTGTTATTACTTAGCAAACTGCTTTGTATATTCTTGAAGCTTCAAGCACTAGCTCTAGATTGAGAGGGGTTCCGATCATATGACAAAATGATATACTATGCATAATTGACTCTCGAAAAATATTACAAAGTAATATAATTAAGAAAAGAGTCTTTCATGACAATCAACTTGATTTCCTATCTAAAGACACCTAAAGATTGCTTAAATCTTCGCTTTCTGGTCTTCTATTTAATCAAAACCTGTAACAGAAAGTCGAACACCCTGACCAGAACATAATGATCTACGATGATAAACAAAATAACAACGAAACTCTTACAGCATTGGATCCTCGTGAAACAAATGCAATGCCCTCGTAACATTAATGAACCGCTTCCTAAAAAGTTTTCCTTTTAGTTTTTTTCTCAGTCTACAACTATTAAGTCAAATCAAAGTCAGCTCTTACCCATGAAACTCTGAGATTTGAAAGCATATATACTTTGTTCAAAAATCTTTCAAAGCTATAGATAAGTTACGACACGCATGATCTAAATAGCAAAGGAATTCTCTTCTTTTATTAAAGTATCTTGTTGCATGCCATTGAAGTTGCACCTCGTTCATGTACTACATATGGCACAGGAAAATATTACCACCCACTGAACACTGCTCAATTCTAGTTGTTATTCTTTTACAGTTGCTGCAAGTTGTATAAAGAAAGATGGGCGTAACCCGATGCCAGACGAAAATTCACTGATAGCCCCATTCTGTGAGATTACCGAAATGATTCTTCGAAGGGGCCTCAAACGTAAGTGATAGTCTAAGTTTTATCGACTTCATATGGAACAAAGAAACTTGTTTCTTTATTTCTTATGTAAACATTTCTGTCAGACATTTATCAGCATCATCTATCTATGCCATCTCATGCGACCCCTTGAATTTGAAGGCAACGAGACCAAAATTTCCAGACTGAATTTGTTTGATCAGTCAAGTAAAGGAATTTTACATAGCATAAAATGTAGTTTGGTTTAACCTGCAAATCAACTCAATTGATGCATTGTTTAGCCAAAGTAATTTCAAACATCGAATTTCCAAAGACAGCTACGTACCTTGCTCAATAAAAAGTTCTTGAATAAATCATGAGGCAGAATTACTAAAGACTTATTCCTCTTGATAAACCAGATTTCACCAGATGATCAAAACACGGCTTTTATTAAATCCTACTCAGCAGCAGTGGATTTTCATCAACATTGACAGTTCTCCACAGATATTTTCTCGTTTATTTATTATTTAGTGTTCTCAACAGGGGATAACCGTAGGCCATTATGTAGAAAGTTTTTTTTCGAAAATACATCAACATTCTACAGGGATCTTACATAATATTTTGCATATCAACAATAATAGAACGAAATTCCCCGATGTTTTGACAAAATTTGAATTCCTTTTGGTTTAATGACACCAAAACGACTTTTCTATCAAAAATATTTTCCAAGAAACTGAACGAATTTCTAGAGACGATCATTTAAGGGCTAATTTTGCTTTATTTTTTTGGATTTGTTCCTTTAAAAGTAAAATACTTCACTAGAAAAAATTTTATAAATTTAATTAAGAAGGTAGCTAAGGTAATTCTCTTCTTTTCAAAATAATTTGGAGAAGAAACATCACTCGCTTGCATGGGCTTAATGACAACCTAGTTTGAAACTAATCTAGATATCAAAGCCTAAAAAGTAGTCGATTCGAAAAGTGGAAGAGCAGAGTGGCACCGTGTAGGGTCATAAAAAAAGAAGAGGTCATAAAAGAAGAAGAGGTAGAGTCTTTGTCCTCCCCACACCTCTTACGGCATAGCTCTCCACTGTTCGATTCGATTTATGTTGTTAAAATAGATTGGAGAAGTTTTGTAACTTTTCACAAACGACTTCTTTTCCGTTTTACAAATTCAGGCATCCATATCAGCAAGGAAGAGCAAAAAAACGCTTCGCAGTTTTTCCATTACAGGCATATAGAAGAAGACAATAAAAAGTTTATCGTATAATAAGATAAATTATTAATACTTTTACAGAGTGTCAACTGCCTGAATCTCCACAAAGACAAAGTGATAACCGAGTGAGAGAATCCTTGATTGGGAAAAGAGAAATTTCATAGCATCTTAGATTTGATGATACATAAATATTGATTTTTTGAACACCAAAGTCAATTTCAGTCAACCCTGGACAGTCTAAGACCCTGTTTACACGAGAGAAAATGGAACGGTTCCATTTGGAACCGTGCCGTTTGGAACGGTTCCAAATTTTTTCTGCTTGCGTTTACACGGGCATCCTGGAACCGTTCCAGAAATTGCTTCAGAGGAGGGAGAGCATGCGCAGTAATTCCTTCTGTTCGATTGGCGCCAAAACTTGTAAATCGCATCATTCGACTCGATTACGACAATTTTTATCAACATGGCAGCAACAAACATTACCAAGAAACTTTTCGTTTGGACAGAAGAAGAAACTGCACTATTGTTGAAAATTGTCTTGGACTACAAAACAGCCAAATATGCAGCTGGACAGGACTGGGAAACCATTCGCTCCAAGTTATGAAGTTATGATTCTTCGCTGTCGTAAGTTATGAAGGAGACGCAAAGTACTGATAATTTCAACTTTAGCTACCAAAACTGACAATAAAATTGAGAAAATTGATGCTACAGTATTCTTTAATCGGTTCATCGTGAAGTATGTATGAAATAGATCGTAAACAAATCAACTTTTTTCTCTTCTTTTTTGGCGCGCAGCAATAAAGCAAACAAAGAAATCATTTCCAACTAGCCTCTATCTCATAGCATAGTAGCCTCGATTCCTATCCGTTCTCTTTTGGCTCGGTTCCATGCGGTTCTGCCCGTTTACACGGGAGCCAAACGGAACGGTTCCAAATGGAACCGTTTCTGTAGCGGAGCCAAAAGAGCACGGATAGCAGATCCAAACTGGAACGGTTCCAACAGTTCCCGTGTAAACGCAAGGCCTATCCGTACTAGTTTTGGAACGGTTCCATTTGGAACCGTTCCATTTTCTCTCGTGTAAACAGGGTCTAAAGCAAAGCTTTTGCCTAAGATTGCAAGACTGGAAAGTGGACTTACTCTTCAACACCGGATGCTATATGAAATATAACGCAATCAAATATCTTTGTGATAAGACTGATGAATTAAATCATATTTGAATTATTCATGAGTAGATACAAAAAGATAAAATCCAAGCGAGGAAACATGCAAAATTAAGCAATAATAAAACTTAGACTTAGATTCGAAAATGTTGCTGTACTGAGAGTAGATTTTTGACTTACTGAGAGTAGATGTAACGAAAGCAAACATTCACTGTTTTAAAAACAAGACTGGGTCATGAAGCAGTGATTTTAATCATGTATTTTAAAAAACAGGTGGGTTGGCAATCATCGGCTTAAAAGATTGCGACTATTGGAATTTCTTGGAAGGATTTTTGACGTCAACAAAGATAGAAAAAGGGTATGGCATCATATATCTTTTCATGCTCTTGGCATTGATTTTAATTGGCTAAGTTCAAGTATATGAGAAAGTTTCCTTCATCTAAGTTAAAAAAAGATTGAGCCTTCTATCAATTCATGAGCCATGTGATTTCATTTGTAAGAATTTGATTAGGAACTATCTTTACCAACAAACTCTATCACAGAAAACGTATTTTTTGCAGACTGCCATCACCGATACGAAATATCATTTCCATTATCCAGCAATCTGACAAGGTGAGGAAATGTTCACATGCGCTGTTTAGCTGTATTTTTTACAAGAAGCTTGAAAATAAAGAAATACATTGTCGCTTAAAGCTTCAATAAAGAAAAAACAAAATCATGGGGGGGGGGGGGGGGTGGATGGGTGGAGAGAAGAGAAGATCAGTGAGGCAAAGGGGCACCCACAGTAACAAAACCCCTACTTTTGCCAGTTGGCATAAGTCGTAAGTTTACCAAAGTTAATGATTGTTATTTAAGATATTGTGACAATGAAATGAAACTTCTAATATTGCAACATTCATATTTTAACGACGTCTGAATTTTGGCCAAAAATTTAGAAAAATGTTTTAACGCCGTCTGAATTTTGACAAAATTCGTCTGAATTGTAAAATTTTCAATGAAACTTACAGGTTTTTTCCCCTTTTTTTATAATTTTGCATTCAAGACTATAATAAAATGATCTGCCTGCTGTACAGGGAGGAATGCAACGATGAATAGGTGAAATTCGTTTAATTCAGATTATTGTAAATTATCTTTAGAAGCCTCCTCTATACCCCTTCCCTCCCCCTCTCTCCTTCCCTCGCCCACTCTCCTTCCCTCCCTCTCTCCCTCCCTCTCTCCTTTCCTTCCTCTCTTCGATCCTTCTGTATTCATGGATGTTCTTTTTAATCTTTCAGGTCCACACCAGCACTGGCCGTGGGCGTTTATTCATCCGAATCGCCCTTGTAAAAGATTGTCTTGCAGCAACGATAGAATATTTGCTTCAAAATCCCAAGTATATACGGGTAAATTTATCAAGACCTCTTTAGGAACTTTTCAGAAAAGTTCTTGACCAAGGACAAAATGTTACAGTTAAGTTTTCTGTTGGAAGAGAAAAAGTTATTTTAATGGCGACAGGAGAATGTCCAGCATTTAGTTGAAGCCAGTTTAATGATAAGAATATTTTTATGGTGCGACAACATGTCTATATATCGATAATATTTGAAAAGCTACGTCCTAAAGAAAGAGGCTGTAGCCTTCTGGAACATCATTTTAAAAGATACGTCATCTGTCATTATTCCGAAGTTGGCAGAACACATCTAAATCCACAGCTTTGTGAAAATACATTACGAATTTGAGAAAGTTCATTTTTGGAATCATCCAATTAAAAATCATGTGTTTTTCAAGTCATTTTTATGAATTTGATTTCCACACAAGAATTGATACAAAAATTTCAATCAATTGATGATAACTTTATTTTGCAAATATTTTTGATGAATTTTGACCCTGTTGCTTTCTTTTTAGTACTGGTACAACGATGAAGCAGCATTTTTGGACAAAAATCACACAGGTTTGAATATATTAGCTTTTTGCTCAAAAGAGAAGGTTCTTAGATATATTACCAGTATTTAGTTTTGGAACAGTTCTAAGATTTTGCGTTGAGAAGGATTTTAAAAGTTAAATGAAAGTGAATGATTCATTTACTGTTCGACTTTGTTTATTATTAAAGGGGGAAGGTATTGACCATATCATTTGTATTGGTTAGATGTTTTTGAATAACAATAGGACGTCTTAATTAATTTCAGAATATCTTCCATGAAATCTCTTTCTCACTAAATCTCATTAACTTTTGCTATTTTTGTAGCCTTACTGTATGCTCTGGTTACATTTTTGCTATTGATTATATTTTCAGAATGCATAATTGGAATTATCAAGACACTGAGTCACATAAAATTCTCTCTGCGAGTTACCGTAAGCTTGACATCTGTACTACAACTACATTTTAAAACATTAGTTAGTTTTAAAAAATTAACGTGTATCTAAAAAACTCCATTCAACACCCGAGAACTTAGACATGCGTATTCAATTATTTTCAGTATTGCATTGAAAAGAAATAATCTACAACGTAGAGATAGCAGGCTATTTCATTCAAAGAGATGCACATTGCAGACTTCTTAGTCTTAAATATTTTTTACCGCATACCCTCTGCAAAAAGGTCAGATTGGACCAGATTGGAAATTTGCACCAGATTGGAAATATTTATTGTTTTCTCTACAATTTCAATGAACTAAATACGCTAACTGTTCTAATTCTAAAATATTCATCTCGTAAAATCTCAGCGACACCAATATTCTAACATTAAGTATTTTCTCTTTGCATGTAATATAAGTAGTATTTATAACTATTTTTCTCAAATTCAGGTTTGCAGTTTTCTCCACGAAGATTGGATTATACCTGTAAGTTAGCATGCCAATATATAGATAAAAAAAGAAATATATTTTCATTGCTTAAAGAATTTGAAATATGCAAATTTTCTTAATTTTAAACCGTACTTAATAAAGTACAGTTGTACTTTTAACTTGCTTTACAAAACAACTTTACACTAATTTAATTTTTTTATGTCTTTCCTTTTTTAGAAAACAATGAAGCTCGATTTGGTTCCCAGTGAGAAACTGGGTGTAACTGTCTTGTATGTCCTGAAAAATTCATTTAATATTTTTTGGAAAATACAGCAATATTGTTTGATTACTAAATTCCGATCTTATTAAAAACGGTCTACTAACTTGACTTTTCATTGCAATTGACTTTTCAGTGCAAATATAATTAACTGATTGAATTTGAATGCCAATAGCAATTACGAACTGTACCAGGGATGTTTTGACTTCTGTATTTGAAATCCAATAAACGCACCATACCATTAACAGAAAAAGCATATACTATTGTTAAATTCATTATTAATGCAGAAGACATATCTAAATGGTGTGCTTATAATGTACTACTGATGCAATGTTAAAATTATTGATGTTTGCATCCTATAGTTCTATTCAGTCGAAGTGTGTTGTTGCTGCTGTTCAGCCTGGAAGTGTAGCAAATGAGGTAATTGTTTTTCTGCTAATCGAAATCAGGGGTGTTGCATGGGTGATGCGTAGGAAACATTCGGTTATGTAAAAGAAGCCTACCTGAAAGAGTTTCTTTAATATCCATGGATGCTTGTGTAATAACAGGATCCTATTACGTGCAATACATTAAAACCAGAAAGAAAGAACCTGTAGTTTTCTGTAACAGGCTAAAATGGCTCCTATTTTCTTATATAAGGTTCTAATAGTCCATCAAACGGAAGAATTTGGAGAAACGTTCAATTTTTAGCCTAAAAACTCTTTATCCTTATTGTCTTAATAAACATTTTAATTTCCTTCAATAATTTCTTTTTATATCTATTTCTTACTCTTTTCTTACTTTCCTCCTCCCATGCCCCTATTCTGTTTTAATTCGGTTGCGTCGCATCTCGAATTCTTTTCTATTTATTGAACCTCGCCTTCTCTTTGCTCGGCTCGTTTCTTTTCTAGCCACTTGATAACGAGTACATGCTCGAAACGTCGTGTTTTTAACAATCAAATTATTATATCTTCATTCTGGTACTAAATTTATTTGCTGACTATATTATCGTTATTCTAATATTGACGGGGGTAAACTGGCAAATAATGCCAGGTGATTCTTAATCTTGAGTTTCTTTATGCAGGCTTTTAATGTAGCAAAAGTCTTGTTTTATTTCCACTTTAGATAATAAATGAATCATAAGCTTTTCTCTATTGTATCTTTCAACAGAGTGGCCTAGCTCCAGGTGATTGTTTTGACGAGTTTTGCGGGATATTTATCACCGAAAGACTGGCTTGCCAGATGTCTGCGATTCTGAAAGCCAACAAAGGCCAACCTATTTGTGCAGTAATAATCAAGGTACGCCTCTTGGTGAAAAAATCACCGATAATATTGTGAAATCCGACTCTCAGTAGGTAGCTGAGGGGTGCCAGTAAATGAGTTTCTTAATCCGTACCCTCACATCCCACGATTCTTCAATACTCTCGAGGCAGTTCTGAAAAACCTGGATATCATTGGTGAAATCCCAATAACTTCATCAGATATTTGGGTATGTTTTAAAAGGGGGCTGAATATTTGCATCAGAATTTCAAAACTTATTAAATATTTTGGCTAGTCGTCTTTAAAAAAATGATGCCCTTACGTACGTGCTTATGGTACTTATGCTATGAAAGAAATTATTACTAAGCTTAATCTTTGTATTTTTCCTTAATCAATTAGAAATTGATCCTGCTGTGCAAAATATAACTTCATGACCATGGTTACAAATCTTTACCACTTTAAGACAAAAAGTATATTTGAGAAAACCGTCCACCATTTCAATTGGATAATCTAAGTGTTTAAACATATAACAATAATTGAACTCTAGATTAAGCACTTTCAACAATCCTAAAACAAAATGTTTAATCAAGCTTTTCTTATCCGAAGGAAAATGAAGCGGTCAAATTCATTATGATTTTTTATGCTTTTATCCGAAGTGAATTTATTCTTGTGCAGGAGATTAATGATCTCGTTCATCTATCAATGCTTAATTTTGTTCGTGCTAATTTTCTTATCAATGCTTTTAATTGAATACTTCAGCTTTCAATTTGTAATGTTATAAGAAGTTTCAGAATTTGAATCTCTTATTGTTATCTATGGCCAAAGCCAAGCAGAGGTGTATCACGTGAGGTCATTGTTCCCTGTGCTACTTCGTCGTCTGCTTTTAATAGCTGTTCACAATATAGACACCTGCTTCACTTTCATATTTTTCTTTGAACTGCTCGACGAGAATACAGCAAACACGAGTTCTTTGCAGAAAGCGAATGCTCTTTATTTCAATAGGGGGTGAAGATGAATCTTCTTTTAATTTAGCCATCTATAAATTTGCCATTTAGGTTACTATCCGCAATCACATCTTTGAAGAACAAACGCGCAACAGTTACCATCACCATGACGCGGTGTTTTATTGTCCTATAGATCAATTAATGCTTCCACAAAAATTGCAAAATCAGTAAAATCTTCTCCCACTTATTCTTTTTTAATTTGATATAAAACGGGTGTTAACACGTGGCAGGTCATTGAAAAGGAACATGTTATTTGCTACGAGACCCCTGACTGTACAGAAAATATGCAAGGCCTGTCACCCCCTGTCCAAAGCACCTGTTGATAACAGTTATTTGAGCAAATGGACGAAGGATTTGCTTTGCTTGAATTTTGTTGACTCAGATTCATGAACAAGTTCTTAGAACGTCTTACTGAAACCTCTAAAGCCCTTACGGGTGAACGGTTCAGCGTCGCCATGTCAGACTCTTTGCATCTTCTGTAAGTAAAACTTTGTTATGAATTCAATTGCTATCTACTTGCAATTTTGTATCTAAATGAGCATCAAATTGCCGGATTTCCTGAGAAATGTGATTCATAAATTGGGCTCTAGCCTGCTGAATAAAGGTTACGTTTATACGAAGATGATAATGCTAATACTATATGATAGTTTGCCCTCAAGTTGAAACTGAAGATTTGATCAAAGATTGATCAGTCTCGTTCATGTTTTGGTGTTGGGAAATGCAACTCAGTCAAAACGTTCGATTCCAAATCCTAAGTTTGAAATCATAAGCTACAAGAAATTGGCAGCCGAAGAATGTCAAATTTTAGAGTATACAGTTGGGTTGTAATTAAAATCTGATGGATTTTAGTTTCTGATTCTTGAAATGAGTGTCTCACAATCGAATGCTCAATCGAGTTTGATGCTCATTTACATACAAAATTCCTTTTTGATGATAAACTTACACGGGTAAAGATGAGACGATAACGGGTAAACTCAAGCATAGTAAATTTTGATATACAGGGTACATTTTCTGATGGTCGATGGTTCTCTCCGCTGCAAAGACGGTTTAAACTCACAGACCTTAGCAAAATTGATCTACCAATTGCAAAAGGCGAAACAGAGAAAGATATTTTGGAATCGAGGTTGGTTTTCACCGTGGATGAAAAAGGAAAATTAAATAAATTTGTTTATCTGACTTTTACAATCGTTTGGTTTTTTTAAATATTTGTGTAATATTTTGTCCATTGAACAATGTTTGTCCATAGAAAACAAGGATTCTCAAATATAATATTAAAATTTTTCCAAACATTTTCCGGAAAGCTGCATTCATAACTGGAAAGTTTCTTTTGGACTATTTCTTATCAAGAATTTATTTAAATCATTTTTCAGGTCTCGATCGAAGTTTGACGTTGTTTATATCTCATCTGTGGATGTTGGAAAGGTATGTACATGTCTCTTAAAAATTCTATTACGAAACACTCTCGCTATTTTTCGGATAATTGACATTCCAAGAAATTATACATCTAAACTCATCTTTCAGAATGGGAGTTCAAAGATCGTACAAAATGGCATTAAAAAAGCTTTGGAAGAAATAAATGGCGTAGAAAGCACATCGCAGGTAAACCAAAATTTGATACATTGAAGAAAGCCTACTTCATCATTCAACAGAGCACTCGCTTTTACCGTCACTTTAGTGGCTGGCTTTTAAAGGCAAATGGCTTTGTCAGAGGCTACAAAAGATTCGCTGGACACAAAATATATAGCCACATGGCCGCTGTAAGATAGAGTCTTGATTTTGTAGAAAAATGACAAAGTTTTAAATAAATACAAATGCTATTCCAATTTTTTTCGCAGGAAGCTACAATAACTTTATTGGAAAGAGATATATTAATGGCAAAAAGGAAAAGCGGGGAAGTAAGAAATTTTGCATGCTTACATGTCTACATGCCTACATGTCACTGAAGGTAGTAGGCCATGTGTCAGCTTTCCTCTTTCTTCTTTTGGTTACGTTTAAAGTTGCTAAGAACACTTCTTTAATCTTAGGAATGTTTATTGAATGGTTTTCTTCATTTGCAGATTGCTTTGAGTTACAAATGCAATTCACAACCTCCTGTGTTACTGTCCTAAACTCCCGAACTGTTTTAAACTCTTACTGTTTGATACAACTCTTTATATCGAAGCTTTTGACAAGTCAGAGTGTGACAAGTCTTTATATCGAAGCTGATCACAGAACTATGATCTGACCTCTAGTCATTTTTCTTTAACAGAGCATCGGCAAATATTCGTATACAGAAACATCATCTTGTGGTTTAGGAGAAGATAAAAGTTACTTTGGGTTTATAACTGGGTGAGTGCTGAATCATACGCAACTCATCTCTTAGATAAATTATTTTATAAAATATTCGTAACGCAATAAATGTAAATTGTTTATAGTCCATGAAAAAGTACATATTAAACAGCGAGAGAAAGAGTGAAAACCGATGAAAACGAGTTACTTATTTAGCGATTGCAAAATCTTGAAATCTTCGTTTAACACAGATGGAATTAGTACCCATTCAAAAAATTACGAACAAGCAACCTGAGGGTTTATTTGAGGATTATCGGTACTTATATCTACGATGTCTAGTGCTTAGAGTCGTCTTTGACATAATCATTATTGCTAAAAAGATCAGTCATCTTTTATATAATCAATATTCTTATCATATTAAGTCTTCCTAAAGATGGTCAATATTCTTAGTGTTAGGTCGACTTAAAATATGCTTTTTTCTGACAACTTCTGACAGCGGGTTGTTCTAAATTTCTAGGGACACAACCTGCTCCTTTGCAAGCAAATTTGTCTGTCATGTGTTCAGGGCAACGGACCCAGAAATGGTAATCATATAATGCTATTTTTCATTTCAAAATCACATATTATTCTTAAATGCCATAACATACTGTTTTTCTTGTTAATAATGATATTAATACTAAAATATTATTTCACATGCTCCCTGAAACTTCTATCGAAAAAGTACTTGCTTGTTTGATATTTGTTTGATTAGTCAATCCTTTCGAAAATAATACAAGCGGAACTGCCGTGGCCAATATTTCACAACTATTTTGAGGAGAAATGCCATCCTATACCTACAATGCCTGCCAAAAGTACTTGGAACACCCGGCTATTTACGCTGCATTTCAGGAGCGGATCAAGCAAAAAACCTGACTGAGTTCCAGGCCAAGGCTAGGGACTTTCAGATAATCAAAATATGGTGTTCCGTCTGAGCATAGGTTTTCCGTGCCGGTGCCAAAGACTGCAATTTAAAGCAAAGGTAGTTAACACTCCTGGAAAATTAACGATATCTCCTGGTTTTATCTCAAACGCTTAATAATCTGCTAGAATGCTGTGATGGTCGTGAGTATAAGACATCTGCAGTCGCCATTTCGAATTCATATTTTGCAGTTCCACAATAGAAAAGAAACAATAGATAGCCAATCAACTACGGGCCATTGTACAGCTCTCTTACAAATATGGTATCATTTCCGAGTTCCAGATGCTGTTTTTACTGAGTTCCATCCGTGTTCCAGACAAAAAGTTTACTTCCGAGGCACAAAACGTTTATTTTCGGGTTCTAGGATTGACTGCTGTTGTCCTCCACAGCGTCTGGAAATTCGTTTCTAAATCACGACAGAGAAGAAACTGGCAATTTTAAGATTTTGAAGAGACTGTGATAAAAGATAGAATTCCTTTTATCAAAAAAATTACTACTTCCGCCCCCTTCCCCCTAAAACAATGTTGATAATTTAGAGAAATATCATAAAAGAAGCGCAAAAGAAAGTGCTTCCTAAAATCCTAACCCGTTTGATAGTAAACCAACATTGTTCTGTAGGGGAGAGGGAGGTGATTGATTTTGACCTTGGAGAGTGTTCCAAGTGTCAGTGTTCCAAGACTTTTGGCAGGCATTGTATGTGTACATAGGGATGATAACATAACATGACTTATTCATTGACCAGCTTGCATATTTCTGTCATTTTGCATTTGACTCGTTACCTATAACATAAGAGGCCTACTCCATTCATTTGACTATCAGATCCACAAATAAGAAGTAAACAAACCAAAAGGTGAAAAGGGAACTTAATGCATCATTTAGCCTCCCGAAAAGACGAAAATGATATCAATGGAAAGACTTAATTTCTCAATTTTCTAGAATGACTTAAATTTTCTTTCAATAAACTGACGTATTTGTTTTCTCTCAATTAAAGGCCCAAGACATAATAACTGGAATAGGTAAGTTTTATTGCTACAAAATCCTCATTCAATCAAGTCTGCTTTGAATATCCAAAAAAATTCCAACAATCAAATTTGTAACATTTTATTTATTTTTTGCATCATTACTGGGAAGAAAAAATAAACTATTCAGAAAAAAGATGGAACTCACATTCTTCTCACAAGAAAGAAATATTAACATTTATCATCACGCAAGTCGCCAATCCCTAATAACGAAGCAAGATTTGGTCCTTGGTTTTGTCACATACGCAAGATCGACTAAAAGTATATTTCAAGTAGCTGATCAGTTGAAGACATGCTACTGTTTTCGATTAACTTGACTAATAAGAAATTCTAGATTCGAGATTTCTAAATGATAATTCACAGAAACTATTTTTGTTTGTAGGAAGGGGGTTCAACCGAACATTATACTGCGTGTGAGTGTAACTTCACATCGAAGAAACCAAGCCATTAAAACACGATAGCTTCACAGAACACAATTTGATGCAAGTTGCAAAAATAATCGTTTCTGGAATAGAATGGTCGTTTTTGGGCAAAACAGTGCCCAAAAGCAATACAATTGAGTTTAACTCAAAACTATTCTATAATTTACTATCAAATGTTGGACAATTGTAAGTTCTTTGGTTCCACGAGGTAGTAAATATTCGTTAAAAAGAAAAATATTAAAGATTAAGTTATAGATTAACCCTTATTCGACATTTTTGCACTTGAAATAGGGAAATTGCAGATTTGCTATACTGGATTGTAAAATCAGTTATTGTATCTGATCAAATCATACGAACAAATGCGTTTTGAAACCAGAAAATGTAGCTGAATTGAAATCTTATCGTCTATATTTATATTTGTAAATAGTAAAACACAAAAATTCCTCAAAGACAGCCCTCAAAGACAGGCCTCTCTTGATAAATCGTGACGACTTTATTGTACAATCTACTGTATAGAATATTAATAAATTGGTTTTAGAGTAAATTTGCTTGATTTTATGAAATGAGTGGATTAAAACAGAAGCTTTATCAAATACCTCTTTTTCAAACCTTTTGCCATCTAAGGGTGCTCTTCGGCGAATGTTCAAACTTGTCGGCAAATAAAGGATGTCTCATTCATTTTGTTGGTAAACGAGGCCTAAACACCTCCCTAGAGCGAAAAAGCTAGTAATCGCACTTCTTACACCATTATAATTTAATAACGTATTAAGAACAATCCAGTCTAAAATTTTCGAAAAATAAAGAACGGCCAGTGACTACAATTGACTAGTTCGCATAAAATGGTTCTTAAGAGTGTAAAAACTTAAAAATTTGAATCTCATTGGATGATCTAGAATAAACATAGGAGTGTGATTGCAAGTCCAGTTCAGCAAAGACTTCTTGTCAATTTAAGATGCAGAACTATGAGATGCCTTTTTCATTATAACAATGTTGTAGGCTGGAGAAAATTAGCAAAGGGATATCTCCTAATCTAATTGATATCAAATTGCAGTCAAAAATCAGCAAAGTATAAATTATTTTGAACAAAAATTCATACATTAAATGACACTGATAATGAATTAAACGATCTACGAAAAGAATTAAAAAGATTGTAGCTTGAAAGTGAAAAGGGCTGAGGTTTATTGGACCCAAAATCTATAAAAAAGATCAATGTGTTATAAGGTTACAGAATTGCTTCTTTAATACTACAAAGAAAGCACTGTGCTAAAATACTACATAGACGGGATCAGTTATTGCCTAGGTTCTTCATTTGAAATGTCCATGCCCACGTGCTTGGTAGATCTGCGATACTAATGTCACTTAAATCAATAGAAATGCCACGATCTTCGGTTAAGGTGCTCCATTTTAGTCTTTTTCTCAGTCCAAGCATTGTCACTCTCGTCTCCTTTGTAGGTCGCGGATAAATTAACTGTAGCTTCGACGTGCGAGGCCATTCACTTACAATGGCATACACGGACTTGCTCTTGCTTGTGTACCTAGGGTAAAGCACAAACTTTCAAACTAAGAAATTCATGCATTTGAATATCTGTTCATTGACAACTGCAGCTTTAGCTATGACAGCATCTAATTTTTAGCTTTTCATAAACAATAAATAGACACTCGAGCTAGATCAAGGAAAGTAACTCGAGTTGGCTTTGTCAACCCGTTGCTTGGCCAATAATATTTTTTCTACGGTTTCAATGATAAGATATTGTTGGTCAGAAATATTCATTAACCTTGCCTATAGAAAACCCATAAATTTAAGTACTATTTCTTAAACTATTTTAATCTTTGAACGTTATGAATCTAAAGGGATATTTTATTCATTTCATTTGAATACGCTTCATGAATTACCATTGGTTGCTGAAAGATTAGTAGTGATGTTGTCTGGCGAATGAATCGTGAATACAAAGATGCGTTTCATTTTCACGCTCAAGGATTCTTACCAAAGGTTGCTTGTACGTTGGTCGGTCTGGTGCTTCCAGGGCTTCGTTCCGAAAATTCCATCTCCGTTCGTCTCTAGCCAATCTCCAATTTGCTCCAGCCTCTCTTGATAAATCGGGGGTATGACTCCATCCATCGTTGGGGCAATGTTCATCAGAAGATTACCTCCATAGCTTTGTAGCATAAATACATTATTTTTTTACGATTAATTTACGAAATAATTGTGACATAAAGTACGTTTGAATCTTAAATATCAAGCTCATTTATGTGATTTATAAGATAATTTTTAAAAAGAAAAAGAACAAGTGAGATACAGTATTCCCTCCAATTAACGGACACTCTAAAAGGCGGACACCTCTGATTAGCGGACAAATTTTTTTTCCCGATCGATCGTTTTCTGGTCAAAGTCTCATAAAAACTTTCCAAAAGGCGGACATTTCCAATTAGCGGACACCTTGCTCTTGCCCCAACGGTGTCCGCTAATTGGAGAAAATACTGTTTCCTAGGCATAAAGGATCGAGGTTACAGTACACGAGATAAAATTAGAAATTAGGTTGCTCAAAAATATTGGAGTCTTGCGCATACCTTACAGTTTCAGCAAGCGTCTCAATTAAATCGATGATTGAAAGGTAATCACTGAGGGGGGCGTTTGCCCTGAATCCCCAAGATTTCGCGTCAATCGTCATCGCATTCTCCCATTTAAAAGGCAGCAATTTCTCTGTAAAGATTTTGAGTGAGAAGTTAGAAACTGGAAAATGTTAGAACTCTCTTTAATAACAAGAAAAATGTAAGAAATGGAAAGAGCGGCTAGAAAATGAAAAAATATGACATTCATACTCGGGCTGTATCGGTCTTTGCAGAGTTTGACGTCACCGTGCTTGCAATTGGCATCGGTCCCCCATCGATCATTAACGACAACGGTGTCTTTAACAGGGCTGGTACACGAGAAGTAGTAGGCAGCATTATTTTAAGTGAAATATCAAATTCGAAAACATAGATCGCATAAACGTATTACATTGAAAAATAACAGCAGAGAGCAAAGAATGATTTTTCTTTTGGTGACTAACTGTCAAAAAGGATACTATCTTTCTCTGAACTAAAAATGATTTATATATACGTAGCCATCTTCAAAATCTTAACTTCCTTTACAGCGTTTCATGTAAAAACATTTGATCATAATTAAAGATCTAACATAGATTTCCCCAATTATCAATAAAAATTGGTGATATACATTTTCATTTGATTGTAAAAGCAGCCCTCAATAATCCTACTGTATATGCTGCTACAAGAGGCATATTAATTGTCAATTCTTTAATTCTTTAAACTTATAGAAAATTTAGAAAGGGCAGCACCGTGCATAAATTCTGGGAAACTGCCTCGCTCTCTGGAATCCTAGATGTCACCTGTCTCGTAGAGCTCTGGTACGGAATATTTTTAATGATTCACTTCGTTTGCGTTTTAAAATCTAAATAACTAAAAATTCTCAACGAAGCAAGGCTGCTGGAAGTGGGGGAGGGAGCTGTTGGGGGGGCTAAAGCCTCCAATGATAACGCCTTTATAATGGTGTACTGAATGGGTAGTAATACATTGCGCAGCCCCCTCCCCAATACGAATTTTGTTCCCATGACACTGTGAAGTAGATCATCAAAGGTATAGTGTCCTGACGTTTTAAGGTATTCGAGCTTGAATCATAACATCAAAGAAACCCAACAAACCTTGAATTGTATAGCCAGGCAAGAAACTCTCGGCTCAACCAGTAAGTTGAATTTGTCTCCCAATCACCGTCAGACCAAATGTATTCAGGTTTGTATTTGGTCACAATGTCATATAGCTGGGGAATTGTCTTTGCCTATAGTCGAATCCATAGATGAGTGTCACCATTTTTTAATTGATTGGTATAAAAATGACGTTATCATAGGAAGATGATCATAAAAATAAGAAACATTTTAAAACATGTTGGATAAAAGCTTTCGATCCACAACTGGGTATATATTTTTCATCGTGTTCTTTCGGACCCTCATTCTGACGTTTTATGCTCTGAGGAGTGTCAGACGAAAAAGCTTTTAGCCAATATGTTATAAAATGTTTGTTTTTTCCAAAGGCATTTTCAAGAAAATTAAGGGTTAACTGAAGTATATAATACTGCCACTAAAAACACAATAAATTTGAATTGCTCGCATTGATCTTTCTGACACTCAATTCACCTTAGCCTGATATTCTTCATTTATCTTGCCTTTCAAGCCATTGGCTTTATACTAAAGGCATTTGAATTTAGTAGCATATTGCCTAATTGTTACCAGCTGTTAAGGGTATCCCGTAACAGTTAAAGCTTCAGGGCCCAAAATATGATTCTATCATTGCATTAAATGTATATCTAGACTATCTGTGCTGTGAGAAACAAGTCACAGAGACTTTAAGAAATGAAAAATGAATCAAGAATTACCTTCACAAATTCCTTCGACTTGAATTTTTTCTTTTTGTCTTCAAGGTAAAGAGGGTTGAACCATTCATAAAGAGAATAGTACAAACAAAACTTCATGTCAGTTTTTGATCTGATCGCATCAGCCAAAGCCCCTGAAATCATCAAATCAAAGTTTAAATCACCAAATCAAAGTGGGAATCATCAAATCAAAGTTGAAATCTTCAAATCAAAGAGGAAATCATCAAATCGAAGTTTAGATCACTAAATCATAGTACAAATCACAAAGAAATAAAACAGTAAAGCAATGACGTTCTGAATATCAAACGAGAAAAAAACTTTTGATTTTGTGAAACTGAAGAACATACGAGGTGTTGTCATGACCCTGATAAGAAAACATGTTTCTATGTACTGCTCCCTGGAAGTAGAAAAACTTTCAGGCAATATTCCTTTGCTTAAATATATCATGAAGAGAGCGATGTCACCTTGAAAACGGATGTCAACTTAACCTCAAAACTTATTTTAAAAGCCAGAGGACCAAACCATAAGCGTACATTGACAAAAAGCAAATCAACTTATAGGAAACCACGCATGAGAATACCAAGCTGGAAACCAAATGCTTTAAACTTAACAAACAAAAAAGACAATACCAACTATATCCTTTTTAGGCCCAATATCCACTGAGTTCCAGTTCCAGGATTCCTTTGAAGGCCAATTAGTGTAGCCATCGTGATGTTTGCTTGTGAAGACGAAGTACCTAAAGAAATCAATTGCAAACATTATTCGTATAAATCATAAGTAGAATTCAAAGGTAGTCTGGGGACGATAATTACATCATACCGGCTCACTCGTTTTGTTTTTAGGGGCGTAGAATGCTAAGGTAGGGAGGGGATCGGGATGGGGGTAGGTGTGGGGATGGTTGATTGTCTAGCAAAGTGAATCCGGGAGTATCTTGGAAAATCAACCCAGTAAAAAAAGAGGTTGAGGTGGAGAGGATATTTTGGTGCAAAAGAAATTCAACTGAGCACAGTTTGGTGCACAAAGATTTCCGGATCTCGTCTTTGTCATAAAAATGTGAAAACTCAACAGGTATGTTAGAAATATCTGGCTGGGGTTAAAAATGCCAATTGCTACAGAAATTGAAATAAGAGGTGTCTTGATTTTCAAAACATAAAGGAGGATATGAGGAATTTTATTATTTCTTTACAATTTGACAATGCTACCTCGTCAAAGGAGAAGTGAAATTATCCAAGTGCATGAAAGTGGTCTAATAACATTTAAAGAAGAACAAACTAGAGACCCGTTTTGGGAATTTAACACTTTGAAACATATTATGTCACTGGATACCTAAATTTTTAATCCAAGATTTCCCCCAAAGTGGTTTTAGAGAACACAATAATGCTATGGGAGGATTCATCTTTGGACAAAATTGTGAAAAAGAATAACATTTTGAAGGGAAACATTGAATCGGGGGAGGGAGAAAAGTTTTTTCGAAGTGAAGAGAAAACATAAACTTTTTCTTGGAAAGTCTCAACTATTATTGCCCTGGATTGTATGTGCAATGTAATGGATACGTGACTTAAGATGATGATGGGATTTATATGCAGGAAAAGAAGGTTTGTAAAGGTTGAGGAAGAAGCTCCTCAGATGCTTTAAGTCATTAGGACGAGCAAGTGGGAAGCGGATCAAACTATATACGAAGATATCAGTAACCAGTAGCAGGTATGTAGCATTCAGCCATTAAATAGAGGCCTTATACATGTAAGTGCAACAGCAGACGAGGAGATGTAATAAGGAGCAACAAAATTCCCAATTCTAAAAATTCCCAAGTCGTTAGTACGTAGATTATTATCAAGTCATTAAGCGCAGAAGTATAGAGTATTCATTGCATACGTATATCTTATTAGAAGTTTTTCTTACTTCGCATTCGACTTGGCTATTATTTTCGCCCATTTTTCTGCATTGAAATGTCTTGCAGTGAACATAGTTGCGAAGTCTGCGTATTTAAATCCTGGTCTGTAGTTTTTCTTCATGAAGGTCTTCATTTCATTGTTGCGAGGGTTGTCTAAAATCAAAGAATAAATGAAAAACCCAAGTTTTATAAATACAGTGTTAACCATTGTTGCTTTTGTATAGTTTTTCACGTTTTTACAGTTGGTGCCATAGCTAAACGGGGGGAGCTAGCAAGAAAATATACAAATAATGTGGTCTTACTCTAGCCGGTTTTTTATGAACAATTGTTAAACTATTTATGTTCGTCTTTTCCAAAACCTGTAGTTGGTATCCCAGTAGAAAAATAAGAATTCAATTTCAAAAGATCAAATAAAAATTACTTTCAGTAAAGTCTTGAATTAAATAGAACATGCATTAAGAATTCCCAGTAACAGCACTGCAGCAGAAAGACAAAAGCCAGCTCCTTTTCGCCGATCTAAGCTTTAGAACCAACGTTGCAGACGTTAAACAGGCACCCTCCCCTGCCATCTTCAAGAAAAGAATCATAAATACTCTATAATACTGTTTATCAGCTACAATACTTTAAAGTTTACTCTATTAACTTGATGCGTCTCAACTTGTAATTAATGTTTGCCACCGCCCTTTGAAAAGCGGATTGATGATCATATGGGGATACTGTGTCTAAATAACGAAGAATGAATAAATTAATTAAAATACAATAATTTTGGCTGCTGTAGGCGTTGTGTGTACAAAATGTCACATTCTATATTAGACAAGGTCCCAAAATGTTGTACAAAAAAACTCATGCGCGATAAAGTAAACTGCAACTACCATACCGAGCAAGAAGTTTCGGCAAAGTGTACATACCTTGTTCTTCCCAGTACTTCCACATCCATTCAGTGCCATACGCCGGCACCGAGTAGACGCCCCAGTGCATGAATATTCCGAATTTAGCCTCATCGTACCAAGATGGTGTGGGTCGGCTATCCAGTGACTCCCATGTTGGTGCATACCAAGAGCTCTCCTCTTCGACACAAAACACGTCACAGTTGGTTAATCCAAGAAATTCGTAGTAATAATTTCGAGATGGTAACAAAAATGGTAATTTTGAAGTCGCACAAATAAAATCACATTATTTTGCTACCTAGTTTAAATTTATTGAATAATTAATATAAACAAGAATATTGTAAATAGGATGGTGATACCTCGTTTAAAGGATCAAACGCGTTGAAGAAAAATATATAATTTAGTTCTATCACTGTCTTTCCACAAAATTTTTCTTTAAAGCACGACTGCGTTTAGTGAAACCAAAATTTCGCTATAAGCAAGAACTTAAATTACAGTAGCAGATACAATTATCAACCGTACCCACTTATCTTTGGGCATTTACAATGAATCCCGGAAAGTCATTCGTTAGATGGTATATCCCTCCCCCCATTAGTTCTTTATCTAAATTTCGCTTTTTTCAATTAACAGGTATTTTTAGATATCTTGCACTAAAATTCACAAAGTTTATTATTCTTTTATTTTGTCAAAATTATCCTAAAGGTACACTTTTGTATCTTCTTCAAATGTTTCTCGGTGAAGAGAATGATTTTTGTTGGCAAACAGCTCTGAATCAACTGAAACGATTGATTGCAAAAGAGCCATTGTCAAGAGAACCTTATAAGAAGCAAACCTTATTGTGCTTTGATACGGGAGTGAATACGGGGACCATGTAGATGCAAGGGTAGTGCTACGGGGTGTAAAGGGGGAGTTCCTCCTAAAAATCAAATGATACCTCGGTGTTTCGTTGAAAACTATCAGCATTTAGAGAATTTTTGAAAGAATAAGATATGAATGATGCAAAATATAAGCAAAGCCTATTTGACTGCTCTTTAACAGTAAAGGCATGAAAAAAAATTCAAAGTAATATAAAGACTTGCCACTTCTTGTAAAAGAAGATACGTTCCATGGATTAATAGAAGCAACGTACTTTACTAGGCCGAGAAGAACCTATAACGAGGAAAACCGGCCTTTATAAAAGTCAAAACTTGCAAATATGCTGAAATTTTTGGAATTCAAACTAGTGGAGTTCAATAGCTCAGAAAATTGCTTGTGGTGATAAGACGATAAATAGACAAGCAGATTAAAGGTTTATAAAAAAGGTTCAGGATGATAAAGTTTAGAAGGAATGAAGACAAACATACCAAGAAAATAGTGCGTGACATCAAAACAATCATTTTCGTGTCCAATGCATACCATTAAACTTAAAAACTGTGTTGTTTAAAAGCCATATACTGACCCGCAAAGTCACTCATGTGTGCAGACAAAGCAGTCGTCGAAATTATGGGTACCAGACGCTGGGTGAAAAGGCATGTTACTCAAACACAACAGAACGCGATTCGAACAATAGTTTTTTTGTTTATGATAAAAGAACACTTGAATTCCAAAAAGCTTCCTTATTGATGTCTTTTCTTCCACATTGGAGAAGGCTTTCCCAAAATATTTTCCTTCTTTTAACACCCTCTTTTATCACCTTCGCAGTTTAGAAATAGACTTTGGGGAAGTCTATCGTGGGACCAGAGCAGAGGAGCAAAACGCCATAAGGTGCCAAGCTAAAGCAATACCATACAAATTTTCGTGAAAGATCCTTATTGGCTGCCTAGACTTCGGTACTATAGAGTACCGAAGTGATGACGTCATAAAAATCTATTTTTAGAATTTCTGAATTTTGATTCCGGAACTTAAAAGAGCATCATGAAATACCTCTTAGTATGCAAACTAAGTTGAAGGCATCACGAATTGGCTTAGATATGGCCACATAAGGACAAGCTCTTGCCTCATCAAGCCTCTGTAATTTGGTCTTGGTTCATAACTTTATGAACCATGCCAGAATAACAGTGATCCGTTAGCAAACTTGAAATCTTTCATTGGCCATATCTCGCCCAGTTTAGAACATATCCAACTAATTTTGCACAATACAAGATATTTTATGCCGCTCTTTCAGATTATGCGGCCAAATTTTAGAAATTCTAAAAATAGATTTTTGGTGACGTCACACTTAGGTACTCTATGGGTACCAGCAAGCACCGCGGAGCATTGAGAAAAGCGGGGGCTCTGAAAAGAGAGGCTTGACTGTTGATATAAAGGTTAACTTAATGCTTTTCTGGCAAAAAGTGGGAAAATCTCTGGTGCCTGACCAGAGATTTTCGATTCATTCTTAAGACTTCGGCAACAAGGGTAATGTCGGAAACAGTGCTATTACTTTTCAAGTGTGAAAATGCTTCGGAAGGAAGTACTTAGTTCAGCTTAAGTCGTAAATTAATCCTATTATTTCAAGAGTAACCCTAGTTTAATAAAGTAAGCTTCCGCGTTGTTATTATTATTATTATATGATTTATGTTTATTTAGGCCCTTTCATTTAGAACATCGCATATTTCTTCTAGGAGTATTTGCAGACGCAGCATTACGCATATTACGTAAGTTATATTATTGTTCTAGTAGTTCCTCATCACGCATTACGTTCGCCAATGTGCGTGACGCAGTATGCCTACCTTTTGTCTTGGGATTTACCCTGCATAGGATTTGCTGAGGAAATGGTATTCTTTTATAAACCGTATTACCTCATGCCCACCTTTAGGTATCATTTCTGCTAAATCATCGTTTAGCATCTTAGGAAACTGCTGACACAGCCCCCGCGCGTACTTCCTTCTTCCTAACCATCGCCTATATGTATCCCTTTCGAAAAGTAGTTAAAAAGAGAGTCCGTAGTGTAGTACGTGTCATGCTGTAGGTGTCTGTGAAAAAAGGCCTCAGTATAGATCTCGTTATAAAAACCGTCTGAAAGATAAGAAGTTGTATTCTCTGTTGTATCCTGCCATCGCCGAGACACGCTATACCCAGGAGACGGGCTACACTAGCAATGATTTTGTTCAGTTTCAAAACCTAGGTTTTAATTAACTTGATATGCATTAATTATTGTAACGGCGCACAAAAGGTGATTTTAGAAAAAGAGCATTGCAAAAGGACAGAGATACTAGAATTGCATGCGAAAACTTTCGTATCTATGTTGGATATGAAGCCATTTGTCTCATAATTGAGAAAAATTTAGGCCAAACAAATATGGGCCAACCTTTTTTGTCCCAGGTTATAGTCACCCTATCAACAGAATCAGTCACTTTCAAGGCGACTGCTAGTACACCAAAGGACTCATTCATGTAAAAACCCAGACATTTTCATTGCTTCCAATATTCTACCGATTCTTCGTTTACAAAAAGAAAAACACAAAATATAGACTTATTTCCTTCTTTTATTTCAGGAAAATCCCGAATAAATAATCGAATAGACGCACAATATTTGCAACCGGACATAATGAACCATATTTACAAAAATATTTAATCGGATTGTCTCCAGTTTACACAACTTGTGACTCAATGTTCATTAGAATTGATCCTCAATGCAGAAAAAGTGCTCTGCAACCAAAACAGGTTGCCAAAAAGCAGCTACCCAGTCCTAGCTGTGACGTATTGCAAAATTTGCCCTACAGCCATCTTTTTAACCCTGCAGCCATCTTCTTAGCCTCTGAGTTAAGAATCTCCACGATAACAAAGCCATACCCCAGGAAAACTGCAAAGAGCTCCTGTGAAAATTGCAACTGGGAGAGGGAAGGGGGGGGGGGGTTTAAATCGTGCTGGAGCTGTTACACCGATGTCATAACACCCAGGTTCTTGCGAAGTTATCGCATCAACTTCTTACGCTGTTCGGCCAACAGCATCTCCAAATGGTCAGCTCTCTTTTCAGCAGCCTTAAAGAATAAAAAATCGTTTATGTCTTATAGCATTGCTTTGCCTAGCATTAATGCATTTTAATACCTTAAACTTACAACTTGTTATTCTGTAAACTACAAAGATTAATAACAAAATCAGTAAAACTTATTTACAATCATACTAACATAAACAACCAAGTATACGCTTGATGAAAGTCACAATAGAAAATACTTCAGTAAAGCAACAATGAGCTTGGTTGAGGAGACAAAAAGAGCAGTATTATTTCAGCTCAAAGCCAAAATTCAAGAGCCATATAAAAGATTGACTAAGTTTTGAGTATATTCGAAATTTTCATAAAAATTTTCTATATACAATTAAAAAATGAATAAATTTTTGGACACCGAAAAATTTTAGCATATAAAAAAGTCTTTATTGATAAACTGGGTTTTTAAGTTGGTTGAGCAAACAACGCATTGCAGTTTTAATTTCAATTTTCACAAAAATTAAAAGGAACTCTGAATCGAATCCTTGATGTGTCCATCAAACAGGAATGACAACAAAGCAGAGGTGACAGAAACAAAGAGCAGGATGCAGAAACAGTAAATTGTGAATGGACATACCTGCATTTGGTGACGCAACATCTGAACTGTCTCTTCTTTCTTTGAAATCGCCATCTTCACCCTGACAACAAGAGGTAGTCAGACAATCATTTTCAAAACAAGAAGATTCTGAGCAAGAGATCGTCAAAAAAAACATAGCAGGTCACGTGTCAAGCTGGGAAAACCCTGCATTTATAACTCTTGGTTCCGTTATTGATATATGCAAGCGATTAATAGGTTGTCATATATTACGGCTGCATCCATTTATAAAAATGAATGTTTCAAGATATCTCTTTATACCTTGATAGGCTTTGTTGCGGTTAAAAGTTCGAATAGGCAAGGAAATAATGTTAAAAAACCAAGCTGTGACAATACTGTGGCAAAATATGGTATTTTAACGGTTCATAGATAATGTGTCTTGCTATCCTTATGCTGGATGCAATTAATCTTATCAACATTGAAAAGCGCACATTGACGGTACTAGGTGTCTGCCGTAATTTCAATAAAGGGCTTACTACAAAAAATTATCAATCCGAAATTGTCCATAAGACGAACCCTTGAGATGTAAATTTTGCTATGATTGATGACATTTCAAGGAAATCTATGTAAATATATGTAAAATGATACATGATATATACAGAATATAGAGAAATTATAAGCTACATATAGATATAAATTACAATACACATTCAAGTCTTTATTGCAGAAAAATTCAAAGAACTGAAATCTGTAAAGTCGCTAATGTTGTACAACTCGTAAGAGGTTGATTACGAGAAGGGTAACACGAATCATTTTAAGTATTAGAAAGATACAGATATGAATACCTTTTATGAACTTCCTCCATCTCATCCTCCTTTTCCTTAACCACCCTATCTATTTCTAATCTTTGCCTCGCTTTCAACTCACTAATATCGTTTCTCAGCCTCTTGTTATCTTCGTCTGTAGTGACAAGCCTTTTGGAGTAACAATCAACGTAAATAGGCTGTTCAGATATGATAACAAGTATACGCATTTCCTCTGGTATTGTTTCCAGAAAAGAATTGATACCCAAATACCAGTTATTGAAGTGACGAGTCTCAAGACACAGTAAAAATAACAATATTTGTGCTGGTACACAAAGCAAGGCTACGTCCATTCTACTTTTAACGCTTAACGGTAGGGTGTAAATCTGATGAAGTTTTGGCGCTTGTACCTTCTAAGCTAGTGCCCATAGATGAAAAGGTGTTAAATGAATAAAAAGTTCCTATCTATTCACTTGAAGAGCAATTGAAAGCATGTACGGAGAACAAGCACGGCTTAAAAAGCTTTAGAATGCTGTTACAAGCTTTTAGTCGTGATATTGTTACAGTTACAAGCTTGTAAAGATCAAGATTAGAAATATAGATGGGAAATACCTGTCAGCAAACTCTTGTCTTATTATATCAGTAGCCTTCCCCCTTTCACTTTGAAGTTGTTCTGTTAACTTTTTTATGTCAATAACCTCTTGATCTTTTTGCTTTAACTGACTGCGAAGTCTTATTGTCTCATTCTCAAGATCATTAGATCGCTCCTGAAAGATGGTCAGAAAATAAGAGTTAAAAAGAATTTGCAGAAAAGTTAAAGTATTATAATTGCAGCTATTCTCACTCCAATTCTCTTGAATAAATCCCCACCCAAGAATGCTAAACTTCACAATACCTCTATTGATATGGCGGCCTTCAGGTAATTTTTATCCATCCCCACCCTCGTTCAAGTTACCCTCATCTAGTTAGCCCCTTGTCAAAAAATGTCCCTAGAGTCTATTTTGAGGTCTTATGGTACATTCATTACAGTTAAGCCCTAACAGAATACCTGCATGAAAAAGCAGCTTGGCTGTAATTGTAAAATGATAAGATACTTCGAATAATCAGTTGAGTAAAGTCATCCTCTTAATATCTATTTGCATGTGAAGTAAGAACTTACGTTTTCTTCTAAACGTCCTATCTACGTCAGCTGATAAGGAAGGCAATTAGGTGAACCAGTTGCGACTGGTTTACAAAGATTCATAAATGGACTATTTTATCACCGTTTGGTCCCTTTCAGGATTTCAGAATAGGTTTGTTAATAAGAAGCGCAATGCCACTGCAAAACATCTTCAACTTTCTCCCTCTTTGATCTATATCTTTAACCTAATTGGTTATGATTGAGAAAAATGACTAATAAAACGTAAGAGAAGGAAATTAGTCAAATAAATGGAGCATACTTTTGCAGCACCATATCTCTCTTGATAAGACCTCTCCGAGTTTTCCAATTCTTTCATTTCATTCTCATACTTGTCTCTAATTCTCCTGTAGAAAAAAATTGAAACAAAACGTTCTCCAATTTGCAAAGTTGTCATTTGTGACGAGAAATCAAATGGAAGAATTTGAAATATTCTTAGTATTCCTTAGTATTAACTGAGAGAAGAAAAGATAATTAAGCCATTCTCTAATTGGAATATTTTAACAAAATACCACCCCGTATTATTTAAAACTTCAAAATCATTTACAAGAAATTAATTTAGCTATTATATTAGCAAGATATATTGTCGATAATATCAGTAAAAAAATAAAAGGAAAAAATTGCGTGTTTTAGAAAATAGAATGTTGTGGAATAGAAACACTAAAAAGGACGAGCAACCTCTCAAATAATTAAGTGAAATCTATCACGTATATATCTTTACAATGAAAGTGTTTAGTTGGCAGTTAAACACATTCGTAGAACAGAGATTTTCAAAATAAGTTTGTACAAACTTTATTCGGTTGTCTGCTGCTCTTTCGCATTCTTCTTTTGCCTCCGCAGTTTCTTTCTCTAGTCTCGAAATTACCATTTCAATTTCCTAAAACAAAGGACAAGTCGTCGCTTAGTTCAATGCTCGTGCTTTCTGAAGTAAAATCCAAAACTAGTTCAGAAATGATTTTATCTTATTCACAACTCTGTAGGCCAGGGCAAAAACTATTTAACTTCATCGTTCAAAATTTAGTTTTCAAGTTTAACTTAGTTAGGTTGGATTATTCTTCGGCACTTAAGAGCTTGCCTATCTCTCATTCATCATTGAATTTTTCATTGTGAAATTTATAAAATCTAGTGGACGAACTTTTCCCAGCGTCTCTCCCATTTTACCAATTAATTTTATAGTTCGCTAACTGAAAATGTTTTATTGAAATAAAATCGAACAAGTGACAAGCACAGTTTAGCATCCAACAAGTGACAATTTGAAAAATGACTGGAAATCTAATAAACGGAATCAACAAATCATCTAAAATATTTACGCGGATGCAGCTTTGCGAAAAAGCCTTGGTTTGAGTTTCACAAAAACTCGGTCTCGGATATACAACATTTATTACCATTTCGAGTACATACCTTGTCTCTTGCTTCTCTGACACCCTCTTTCAATTCTCTTTCTTTTGCCAATAAGTATGTATCCTAAAGCAAAACTTTATCTTGTACAGTTATATGAAAAAATGATAAAAAAGTAGTCAAGGTTTAGAAAATACACGCATACAGGGTTTTAAGATGGACAAGAAATAGTTAAAAGTAGTTTTAGAATAATCCGCAAAAAGCAATTTGTGTAATATAAAAACGATTTGCAATGAAATTTTGTTTTGGAGGCTAAATTAAGAAAAAATGAGTGAAAGACATTTTGATAAGGATTGCTGGCTTGAGAATTGTCTGGAAGGTGACAAGAAAGGGAATCTTTTAAAACTGCTTGAGATCAGTACCTTACGTAAAGACTGCAGGACCTCAAATGGTATGTTTTGAATGCAACATGTTTGAAATAAAAACAAAAGTTAGATCATCAAAATCTAAGGAACAGTTGAGCATTTCACGCAAGGAAATAGTTATGTTTAATCTGCCTGCGAGGGAAGACTTTCAACAAACCTGTTTTTTCATGTAGTTTTCTATCCACTGCTGTTTTTCGATTTCTAGTTGCTCTTTTAGATTGCTCATTTCTGACTAGAAAGAAAGGAAAAAACGGATGTTTACAGTAATGATTTGCAAATCATTTCGCTAGAACAGGGTGGACAACCTACGGCCCGCGGGCAAATCCGGCCCGGGAAGAAATTTTTGTGGCCCGCGAGACAATAAATTCATATCAAGATTTTTCAAAAATTATTTCATATAATGATTTCAAAAAGATTGCCACCCCTTGTCCAAAGTGAATGGTCTGAGTTCAAAGAAGAAATCCTCGAGCGTTCTCTGTTTGCCAAAAACAGATGTGATAATCATTCTATCAAGATGTATGAACTAACGTTTATGCAAGAGTCTCTTTCATCGATTATCACAACACCTCGTACAGTTATGCCTGAACCGCAGTGAACTGAAGAACATTTCTCGAACAAGCCTTTTGGCTCAGATCATTCACTTTAAAATTTACTATCTTGTTAAAAAGAGAATAGCCACGCTTCGCATAGCTCAAGAGCGAGCGAAAAAAGAGAGAAAGGATTAAAGACCTTAAAAGTAAATTCGTAACATGGCAACTATATGGACTGGGAATGGCATTTTATGAAGACATCTTGGGTGAAAGACAAGACTTTTATGACAGGTATTATGATAACAATTATGATAAGAAAAAATTGAACAATTTACAGTATGCCGCCTTTCGATTTCTTCAAGCTTTTTGTGATGGTCCTCTTGCATGGCAAGGAGTGTATGACGATATGATTCCTACATAAAAATAATAGAAAATAAATGAAGTAACAGAAAAACACGAAAAAAGGCAGACGAAAGGAAAAAAGCATGTAGTCTATATATAAATAAGAACAAAGAAGATCCCCACTTCACTGGCGTTCTTCTCTTGGGTCGTTTCTTGTTTTGTTTTTTGCAGCAGTTCTGTGAGCCTTTCTTTCTCCTCCTGAACTTCAGAGTACAGGCGCCTACGCTGTTGCTGGTAAGCTTGTTCTCCTTGCTCCAATTGCTTTTCGTACCTACAAAAACAGAAACATTTCAGAACTTGTGACACGACACGACTGACAAGCTCTAGATACACACGCACCAGTACAAAGCTAGTTTGTATGTATACAACACCTTGTCTTGCAACCGTAGGCATCACAGATAAGTTTTAAATTCGAATCAGTCACCAAGTATTTGTCTATCGACATACAACATTTGAACATTTAAGCCAACCTTTGTCTTGCAATATCTCTTTCTCTCTGCACTGCTTGGTCCTTTTCGATCTCTAGCTGTTCTCTCAATTCTTCAATTTGTCTGATGTATTTCCTACCAGCTCTCTCATCTGCTTCCAGCAATTCACCCTTAAAATAAGAATTGGTTGCATTTAGAGGAAATTTCTTAATCCCTATACATCATAAAGGAAAACATCTCAAAGAGTCGCAAAGGAAAAGCATCTCAAATAATCACGATCTTCCAGCTTTATGACAATCTTTCATAGCTGAATGCAACCATAATAACTCAAATGGAACTCTAGATGGCAGCTGCAAAATTGTTCTATTATAATACTTGACATTGCCCGAGTTTTACGTTTTGACATAAAATCATGACGCAGCAGCTAAGTACACCTCAACCTGATTTCATACGCAGGGTTTTTTGGTCTTGAATCTTACTCACAATTTTAGCCCTACATAGACATGGTTTCGCATTTGGATAAAAGTAAATAAATTTACTCATAGCTAGACATAGCCCTAACCTGGTGCATAGCTTTGAGTTTCTTTATTTCTGCTTTGTGTTTGGCGATCAGCTTCTGAATATCAGGCTCCAGACCTTTCACAGTCATTTCCTAGATTGAAAAATTTATAAAAATTGTCTCTGATTTTGAAACACTTGATAATATCAACAGCAAGCAGAAACAGAGATTTTCAAAAACAGTTTCGGATTTTACAAGAGTGTGGCGAATTTTGGCAATGAATTTAGTTTTATCAGCCAGTTTCATTAAAAACACGTGTTAAAGACACACTGTCACACTGTTTATTGGTCTATCAAAACAAAACAATACGTAACGCTTACTGAATTTCGTTATACATCGAAATCCACCTTGTAAAGAGCAATGCGACTTTGTGTCTTTTAGGCAAAGCCATTAATTTCCTACATTCTCATGACTTATCATAAAATAACTCGGAAACAAAGGAGTAGGAGATGAATTTTATCCTAAGCACATAAGAAAGTATACCATCAATAAAAGATAAATTTCAAACATGTTCGACTTTTCTTTATAAAAAGACCTGCTGAATCTCAAATAATATAGCAATTAGGGAAAAGATGGAAGAGACAAACTAACTGCTAACTGATAAAAGACGGTCGATGTTATGCTACGACAAAATTTTCTAACTGGATGAAATCAGGAAATACCTTTATTTGAATCGTTTTTTCTTGTATCCATTTTTCTCTGCGCAGTTTTTCAGCAGCCTCCATCACCTCCTTTTGCTTTTTAAGCTCGACTGCATGACTGAAAGGAAAGACGAACATTGACAGTGTAGAACCAAAACATCAGTGATAATTCCACTTTGAAACTAGCCTTGTTTAGCAACTGTTAGCTATTTTTCGTCAACCGCCAACCTTATCACATCTGTTCCAGCCCCTCCCCTTCGAATAAGCCCCTTCGAATAAGCCCTCTCGGATAAGCCCCTCGAATAAATCTCCTTGAAAACAGGGTTTAGGTCGGTACTTTTATCACGTCTTATCCCGAATGGGTTACTTATTAGAGAAAGCAGCTTGACCTATGTGTTCATACAAAAGACATAAAATATTCTTTACAACTGAACACTTCAGACGAGATTTTCTGCAATACCACTGCATGTGACAATACAAAGCCCCTCTTATATTATACAGGCGCCAAAATAGAGAGGACCCCATACTTCTCCTCAACTGTCTTCAGCTTCGTTGAATACTTTTGATCTGTCTCCTTCAGCTTTTTCACAAGATCCTCGCAGCGTTGGCTCAGAACCTTCTTGTCATCAATCAGTTGGTCAATAAAAGACAAATGCCTTTGAATAGTGCTCTCGTATTCTTGCCTCTGGAGACTCAACTGCTGCTTGTGTTCTTTGCTCACCTCCTGTATGTGTGTCGAAGAGAATTCGCGTTGCTGTTGCTGCAAACAGATCGTTTTCAGAATAAAAGGGTTAGAAGTGAAATCTAATAAAATATTGCAATTTAAAAATTTAATGACAGTTAGGATTTATCTTAGATTTACATGTAATTCAATCTATGATACCCCTCCTCCTACAACAGAAAATCGATTAGCATCGTTTAAAGATTATAAGTGTGCGATTTAAGTTCTATCAGCAAGCGATTACCATATGCTCCCCAGAAAACATAATTCTTGGGCCGGCCGGTACAATGCAAAAATCGTTTACAGGGCACTTTTAGCTTTTCACATTGTTGCGTGGACTTGTGACATTTCTCTCTAACTAGACCAGTTACCAATTTTGGCTATATTTTAAAATCATAGCTTACAGAAACGGAAACTACGACAGTATAATTATCTAACGGAATAATTCGAAAGGATCAAGCCATAAAGGTGAGTAACAATAGCAGAAAAATGGACATCATAAAACGTGCAACATAATAGCTTACCAACGCTTTTTGCAATAAATTTACAGATCGATTTTTGTCATTTAGCTGTTCCTTCTGTTCAGAAATTGCTTTGCTTATTTCGCTTGCTATTTGCGAGGCAGAATCCATATCCTTCCTGATGACAACAAAAAGTATAGGTGGTTACTAGACAAATCTATAAATGTCCGAAGGGACAAAACAGCAAACTTTCCCAGGACAGAAAAACGTCATCCACGCTAGTGATGCTAAGCATTATAATGGGGAACCGTCAATGCAAAACATCATGTTTTTGGGCGTGAAGGTAACACAGAAAGAAAGACACGATTCATAGTAAGCGACTCTGCCGCAATTTTCCCATGGTTGAAAAAAATGTTATGCAAAAAAAAAGTTATACAGCTTGACTTGAACTTTGTAATGAGTCAAAATCTGTAAAGCGGTTTACACTCAAAACCTGAAAGGAAAACTATTTAATAAGACAAGTCACAAAGAAAACTAAAGACTTATCTTGCCTTGAAGTCACTGAGATTAAACAAACGAACTTAGCCGCTCTGAGATTTCAACGGGACCTAACGGTTCCCCAGTGTCAAATAAAATACATTTTCAAGGCTATTATTTAGTCTGGTCTGGTAAAGGTATTCCATTAATAGAGAAAACATTATGAGCTATTAATCATACGTAAGCATGACTTACTCAGGTGAAAGGACTCCCTCAAAGACATCAGAAATTTTCTCTGAAACTACAGAGTCAACCACCCTGGACTGTAGAAAGAACAAGTATGAAAGAATACGCAACAACAAGAAACTGTAACCACAAAAACATACACAAAGGTCTCAATAGCAGTGGTCTCCCCTTCTAGTGCTAACAACTTTCAAAGATACAAATTATCTCTGGTCCAAATCAATTTTCTCTAACTAAATTTTCTCGTTTATCTTCAGCTTACTGCATTTTTTATAAGTTTTACTGATGTAAGTGATTAGAACTTACATCGTGATAACTTCTAGAAAATTGTCTTTGTAGATGTGATCCGAATATTGTTTATAAAATGAAAAAAGCAAAACTGAAGAGACTAAAAAATGAACGTGATATTATTACCCTGCTAAGTTCACTTCGGATATCCTGCTCGGCTTGCTCGACTTCGTCTAGAAAGTCTATAATTGACCTGTTGAAAAACAAATTGTCCTGTATTTTCATGACCAAGGTAAAAAGTATATTTCAATCGGCTCGTGCATGATAATAAAAAAGCCAATTTTATACAAAAACATAGCTTAGTTATTAAATCAAAATAGGGCTATCAATAAGGACCCTGTCTCGAATTAGTTTTTAGAATAAACACAATATCAGACGACTGATTTAAATAGTTAATCAAATATCAAAATCCAAAGACTTTTTTTTAGCCTTCGAAATTTTTTCAAAAGTTGCTATCAACGAACATTCTTGCCAGCCTATCAGAGATGTTTGCTTCTAAGATAAAAACTATTTCCATATTTCATATGTTCGTTAACAAAATTAAGTGAAATACAAGAAGTAAACAGTAATGCATGTGAAATAATGAAATAAACAAACCTCAGTTTATCCGCAGTTAAAAGTGGATTGTTCGTCATTCTAAAGGAAATAAAGGAAACATTTTGAAAGTGGATTTTAAAAAAGCAAACATTATTTCTAAAAAAAGCAAACATAAATATTGCAAATAATAAATTTTACACTTTCCATGAAAAACAAACAATGCTCGAAAAAGACTTTTAGACCAAGGCAACTCCGGAAATCGTTATTTCAGAAAGTAAGAAAAAACTGGAAGACACAAAAAACATGCAAAGAAAGAGAATAGAAAAGGAATATTTTGCAATTGTAAATGACAAGAAAGGCAGAAGAAAAGCAGAACCTAATTTGAACCTAATATGGGAATCCACTTTGTAGAACCAAATGTTCTAAATATTTCATGGCAAAAGGTTTTTAAAGTTTGACGAAATGCACTGGACACACAGTTTGGTGAATTTTTACCAGTGCAATGTAGCGCACACGTGACTTTATCGCGTGTCAGGGCACATATACGGTGTGAAGGTTTGTAGAGCACGGGAGAGTTAAATAAAAGTGAGTATCGATCACAACCCTGAGACTGCCAAATCTGCTATACTTTATATGTATTAGAAACAGTACAACCAGGATACATAAACTTTATATGAACAAAATGAAAGATGTCATATCACAAATGTAGCCAAAATTGAAGGATTACATCTTGTGGGGAAGTTGAAAATGAACATGCAGTTGGAATCACCTTGAAAATTAGGACAGAATTGATAAATGTTAAGTATGAACATTAAACACAAGAGTATAGTTACCGTACCTGTCATCTTTTGAGGACGATAAAGTGCGAAGATTTTGCGTTGTCAACGAATGCTGGATAGACAAAATTTAAATACTATAGATTGGATTTGATCTTTTTTGAAAAAACGTTATAGTAACAAAACAAGAGCAATAACACCAAAATTACACTAAAATCTAAAGCTTTACCCTTTCGTTCTTGCCATCAGTGTCATTAACTGCAAAGAAAAAAGAACTTTTTCAGAAGCAATAGAGAAAAAGCATAAAATTCAAAAACTTGTAAACGGTCAGAAGGTTATTCGTTGTCATCGTGTACGCGCAGTTGACCAATGTCCACATCACAAGAAAGGTATTTCAGTGACACAAAGAAATTCTTGTTGTTGTTGATAATGCTTGGTAATAACTTCAACCGAGCATCAATTAATGATTTACACTGTATTTATGCAATGATCACAATTTCGTTGTAGAAAAATCTTACTTGCTATTTTAGTTCTAAATAATCCTTGCTTAAATTCATCAATATTTTCTGGCAAGTAAACAGCAGATGCCCATCTTAAAGACACTGATTGTATGTAAAGGATTACAAAAAGCATATTTACTCCAGGCATCTTTGTACGACTTTCTTTGTTTACTAAGTTCAGGCGGTTCAGACTCCAGCTCCTTCAGAGTGTCTAGCAAATCTTCGAATGTCGTCTTACTTCCTTTCACTTCCTCTTCAGCCTTGCTGCTGGAAACAAAACAATTACAATTCAATTAGAACTTGGCATTGGTTTAATCAACTCGGTCAGCAATGTGTCTTCGTTTATATTTACTTCGGGCTTTTTGGCTTGATTCGACATTAGCAGGGTTATCTTGAACGAAAATTGATGCAAATCCTCACTTACTAAAATCTATAATAGAGGACATTGCTGGCTAACAGAGCTTCAAGAAACTGAATTTTTTTAAGTTTAAATTTCAAGGGTAAGCTTTTGTTGTAAAGCTCGCATATACCAGAAGCCACGTGCTTAAGAGGTCTGAATGAAGTACAAAGGCATAACACCAAAACGAATCTGTTTTGCTCTTTTTGCGGCTCAGAATTCAATATCTATCAACACAACGATCACCTACCTGACGGTTGTTTCGTCATTTCCTGCTGTTCGATCTGTAAGCATGATATCAGTGTCTTCATCTTTATGACTGCGTGTATGACTCGAGCCCTTTAAAATAGTTAAGAAAAAATACCTCGCAAAGAATGCTAAAAAATGTAATATATTGATGATTTAATTAGCAATAAAATGACAGAAAAAACTGACTCAGTATTTAACTCTGACCCTGAGTTAAAACAGGAAAGCAGACATATTAATTCCTCTCTTTTTTACTTCATTCGTCATTTACTCAAAAATCAACAACTTTTATTGATAATCACTTGAAACTCGTTAAATATATAAAAAAGAATGTAAACGAAAATTTGCCTTGTTAACGTTTTGAACAAGGGAAAATCCTTTCTTTCTGAAAGGAAATGGCACTTAGAGCAATCGAAGGCAGAACAAATTTGAACAAAGCCTAATCTTGACCCTGGTTTTGAAGCATTACGCAAAACAACTTTTCAATTACAAAAATTAAGTTGTCTTGATCAAGTTATTATCAGTTCATATCAGCGACTTTTAATTTTGTTACAGGTTTGGAGTGAACATTCGATGAACAGTGAAGAAAAGGGTCACATCTAATGTCTTTTTGCATCAGAATAGATTTTTGATAAATGAAGTAAATTACTTGTATAAAACAAATTCAGAGTATTGACCTCAAATATTTCGTCAACTTTTCTTCCCACGCTGCTTGCAGTTGGGGGTCTTAAATCCCTTTCCCCGTCTGCTTTTTTGCCATTCGAAATTGACTGAGCAGAGCTTGCACTATCGGGCCTCTTCTGTCTTGGCCTGGATTTTGGTTGAGATTTTTGCTTTGATATCTTCCCACTTTCTTGAAGGTAAGCCTACAAATAAAAGTGTAACAGTTGAAGAAACGATGAAACATTCGATAGAGCAAAAACAGTCGGTATTTTCATGAAAACAGTCGGTATTCACGCGTCAAGCCGATATACACAAAGAAAATAATTATAATGATTTATCAAAATTGCAGTTGATGTTTACTGGTTTGCTTCGCAATGCGCAGTGTCACAAGACAGAGCCGAAGAAACATGAGATCACATCATTTAACACGAGTAATGCCCGATCTCACACATTCTGGTTGCGTCATTTCTTTCAATAGATAATTTATGGTGCTCATGTAGTTATAACTCAGAGAGTTCAAATGTTTTTAGTCAGGTTGAATCTTTTTCTAAGAAACAAAACACTCCAACAAGAAAGAAATACTATTTAGAAACATACTTAAATAAAGAAATAGATATAAACAATCAATTAAACAAAAAGGTTCTCTAGGTCTGTCCCATCCCATCAAGACAATTGTTTTGATTTATTTCTATAATTGTTAAAAGAAATAAGTATCATTGTCCTTTCACAATACAAAATACAAGTTTGCCGTCTTTCAGGACAGCAGAGTACGGCAATTTCAAACAAGATTTCGCGTGTGCAAGAGCAAAGTCTGCCCTTAAGTATAAGTTGCACTTACATCGTGCACATTAGCGTGCACATTTATGCTAGATCCAAGAATATTTATCAATCAAGAAGCCAAAATTAACGAAGAAAATTTAAATGATTGATAGTTACTTTGTTATCAAACCAATGCAAGATTGTGTAAATCTTGAGGAAACTTGATTTGCTCTAAACAAAAGGGCACGCCATTGCTGCGACCAGATGTAGAAATGTCACTCCATTTATTAGATGCGCAGAGACATTCAAGAAAATATTTCTGGAATGCATTTTCTGCAGTCTCGTTTTCATTCAGCATCAAGAAAAGCTCCAGCAAACTTACTATTTCTTGTTGTGCTATGGCCTGATTTCTTGTTTTCTTCTCCTCGCGTTTCTTCTGAAGATCTTCAATGGCGGCCTGTCTTGCTAACCTTGCCTTTTCTTCTCTTCTTTTTATTTTATCCACTTCAGCGTTATGCTGCACTTGGAACTAAGAGAACAAGACAGGCAAATTTCAAGTTTACAGAGAAAATTAATGCAATAGATTATGTTGGAATTATACTAACTCTATCATCGCTAAATTCATATAAAGAAGCTAGTGGGCATTAAAGGATCACATTTAAAATGCTTCTGTATCTTGGTAAGCCCTGACATCCATTTTTGTCTTCAGACACAAAACAGCCCCTGGGTTCCCCCTGTCACGTCAAAGCTGATAGTTTGATCTTTCATGCAGTAAATGATACATGACATATTTCAACACAACATAATATCTTACATCAAAAGGGAAATTTCATCGAATGAAAGATATTGCTTTTGAAACTGTAAGAAACTGGAAAACTAGTTCTTTGCTACAATTACGACGGTTTATGGTCATCAATTATCTAGACTGACCTGATACACTTCAGGTCGGTACGAAAAAGTAAAAGTATCTTGATTAAAAAGAAAGACAAAATTTCCTCAAACGCTCATCAGAGAAAGAACTGTAGAATAACAGCTAAATTCTATAAGAATGATTCAAGCTAACTCCAGAGTTGGTTCGTTAGCATATTTGTTTACATGGCGATTTCCCAACATTCAGAAAGTCATGCAAAAAACAGACAATGAGAATACTTCTGACTCAAGTGGCTAGTTTCTTATCTCGGAAAGCACGTTTTATAATCAAGCATCCCAAAAACACATCCAGACCTATAATGGCTCATTGTACTATTACATCCGAAGAACACTTTCAATTACTTCCATGAGAGAAACTTTAAAACCTTGCTAGGCCTCCAACCTTAGAAGGTTCGATCTGAAATGATTTCTGGCGAACTCCCCCTTTGCTCTTTATAGCATTGCAATTATCTCCCAATTTGTATCAATTGTGCATACATGTAAACCTACACAGATTTCAATACTGAAATTAGCACGGAAGACCGAAAACATTGTCTGCTTTCCTTTGGACATTATCCGACGTTTATACTCTGACGAATGTCTGATGAAAATTACTTTATTAGAATATATGCTACGCTTCCGCTCTTCCGTGCTATTTGCAAATTTGGCAATACCATAGTCTTATTCTATACTGAAACTATGCACCAATAAGGCAATTGCATACCAGCTATTGTATCGTAATCAAAGGTATGGTATTGCAAAAATAATGATTATTTGTAATCTATGCAGGTCAAGCAAGGACAGAGTCTTTAATACAATCGAACACCACTTTTATCTAATACCCATAGAATTGAGCTGATTACCTCTTCTTTTTCATAACTCATCCTCGCTTCTACTTCCTTCCTTTTTGCATCCATCATTCGTTTCATTGCAGCTGCCCCAGCAGTCTTTCTTATCTTAACTCGACGGTACCATCTTTGAATAACGATTGCTGCTTTCTCTCTTCTTGCGATTAAATAATCATCTGTTTTTGTCTCAATTCCTTCAACACTTCCCCAGCTTCTATGAACCGTAGACTTTCCGCCCCCAACCTTACTATTAACATGTGTTTTAGAGTCTCGCGTCTTAGTGGCTCTTTTATTGGCTTGTGAAAACAGCAAATCCTCCGGATCCCCACCATCTTCTTTATAATTAGGCCAATGATTACTATCTGTTGTTGCACTTGTTTTATTTCCAAATGACTTGCTTGGTTTGTCAAACTCAGGTTCTTTCCTGACGTCACTTAGCTTGCTGTCGTTGCTGATGTTTTCCAAAAGATGGCCAATTTTTGAAAGAGCTGCCTGATCAAGGAAACCAACCGAAGCACTTTGATCTTCATACCTAGCAGGATTTGAAAAACTTCTTGCTAACTCATTCCTGCGCGGGCTTTCTTTCTTGGTTTCCCTGACTTCAGAGTCTAAGAACTCGTCAACAGAAGGGCGTGGTGGAATGACACTGAAAGTGGCTTTTGAGGTATCACTGCGTGGCTGCAAAACAAAATCAGGAGGAATAGGCCTTACCAAATGTGTCGATTGTTCCCTATTTACGAATATGCATCGATCTTTCAACAAAACAGAGAAACGTGAATGCAATATGAATATGAAAATGGCTTTGAAAAAAGCAAACATTTTACGACATACTAAAAGCTTTTTCGTCTGACACTCCTCAGAGCATAAAACGTCAGAATAAGGGTCCGAAAGTGTTTCTAGACCTAAAAGATCTAGATGGCTGTTCTCTTTGAGGGGCAGTTTTGTTTCTTAGAAACACTGCTAAAACAAGTGATTCTGCCATCGGTCAACATCTTTTAGACAACCCAGATTGTGCAAAACTCTATAATGACGACATGTTTCGGATAATTGGCAGAGCCCGGTCGTCCTTCCATCTAGCAGTTTTGGAGTCGATCTACATACAAACGAAAAAGCCGCCATTGTGTAGACAGAAGGAGTTCGTTTTCTCTCTTGGACTCCATTGGTAACTTTTCTTTAGGCTCGCGGCACTGATTGGTCAACTATACCGGTCTTGTGCTTGCGTTTTTCTGATTGGCCGATTTCGATCCACAACTGGGTATATATTTTTCATTGTGTTCTTTCGGACCCTTATTCTGACGTTTTATGCACTGAGGAGTGTCAGACGAAAAAGCTTTTAGTATGTTGTAAAATGTTTGCTTTTTTGAAAGCCATTTTCAAATTCTGTACCGCAAAAAAATTGTTTGCAATATAAATAGATAGAACATTTTGCATAAATATCAAGACATACCGTTTCATTTGAAATTCCATCGGTAGAAACAAACCAAGCTGGTTTGGTCAAGAGATTTTTAGCACTGCCACCCCTTTGGGACGTTGCACTTCTGTACAGAAAAGTGTGATTAAATCAAAGCAGCTTAATCATTTGTCAGCCAAATGTTTAAGACGTAATTATACACATATTTCAACTTCAATTTATTTGTTCTCTCGTGCATGCTCTGTGCAGTGTCTGGATCTGACCGGACCTTTGCAGCTTGTTTGCTCTTTTACTTTAGAAGTAGGGAATTCTGTGGTCAGATCACAGCCTATTCAATTGACAAGCGGAATTTGCTCTCCACAAAGAAATTCATCAGAAAATTTAAATGCACAAACTCAGAAGACACACGTACACAGCACATAGGTGAACAAAAACATTGAAGCGGATAAATTGGGCACACATTTCCACAAAAGTTACATAGTCGATAAGTAAGCACATGACAATTTTATCAAGCAAATCTTGAAAGAACAGATCATAAAAGATTCATGTGAGAAAAAAATAGAAATTTTTACAAAGAATAAAGCTGCATTACGAAAATTTTTGCTTTGTTTAAATAATGAAAAAGCCCTTGCTCTCATTGAAAAGTTAAAAATCCAACCAGCACACTCAAAGACTATGTGCACAAAAGTGTTATCAAAGAGGTTGCCATTAAAAAATACTTGACTAATATAAAAACATGAATTCTTACCCTCCTTTTGTGCCAGAATGGGTTTTAGAATCTTTTTGCATAATTTTTGGAGCAGGTTTCTGGACTTCATTTGGTCTCAGTGATGAGCCCAACGATCCCCTCAAGTTCTCACCTGAAAAATATTCAAGTTGAGATTTTTGTTTTGCATACAAATTACACCTTAAGACAAAAGTGCATTTTAATACAATCTTTCAAAAATCAAGAAGTGATTTCCACTTTCTAAACCCTTTTCATAAAATCTATTTCTGCAAAATGTTCTCAGTTGTAGGCATTTAAGATTGTCATGCGAAGCATGTGTCTAGCATTGCAGAATATTGATCTGATATATCAAGCAAATACCTCTTTTGTTCTTTGTTCTAGCTGAACCAACACCAGAACCAGTGATAGACAATCCATCAGCAGGATCATTTGAAGTCTGAATAAAAAGTTTTTAAAAAGATCATGATCTATAGTAAAGCTTAACTGCAAAACAATAACCAAACAAAATTTGCAATTGGAAAGAAAAGCAAAGGTGTCAAATGTAAAGAATATTTGCTTATAGCAAGGATGTTTTGAAGGATTTTAATATGGCAGGGAAAACAAAAAATGGCCTACAATGTTTGACAAGTTTATGTAAATTTTGAAAAAATCAAAATATCAAAAATAACACAGAAGAGCACATAAGGCCTCTCAAAGTGAGACAAGGTGCGCATTTTGTCACACACCTGTTTTTCATAAAGTAACAATTTATCATGTGCCTTGGCATTTGCATTATGTAAAGGTTATTTTTTTTATCAGAATCTTTGTCTTGTTCCCCCGGAATTGTCTTTAAATTACATCATTCAGCATTTAGCTCATTTAGGGAATCACAAAATTGAAGTCACTGTGTCACTGTGATCAATTTGTCTTTATAATTCTAATGCAAACATAATATCAGTCCTGGAGAAGTTTCACATTACCTCAACCACATATAATTACTGATGAAGTATTAATTTGGTGTTTATTGCAGTATTCACATTAGCAATGTAATAAAATACAATAAAACCTCAACATGCAATAAAATACAATAATACACTTTCAAGACTTCAGTGAAACACAATTATTGAATATTATATATACATAAAATATTCAGTGCCATAGTTTAGTTTTATAAAAGCAACTGTGGTTTACTTCTTTATGAGCAAGTCACAGTCAAGAGAAAGGTATGAAGACACATCAAACATGCAACTGCACAATCACAGGGAAATTTTTGAGGCATTATGTTCTGCAGGAAATTTTTTGAAATATACCATTTGGCAAGAAGAAACTTTGATTTGTACATCATTAAAAATATTTGGCTTCGTATGAAAAACATTACAAACCATGATTTGAAAGATTCTTGAAGAACCAAAGAATCGTTAATTAAAAGAATTCCTCAGGTTTGGAATGAAATTCTACTTATACATTGCCAATTATATGCAACCAATTCAAGAAGGCATAAAGCGGTTTCAAAAGTTCATAGCTCCCATCAAAATATTAAAATTTGAAACTGTTAAAAGACGTTTTGAAACTATTAATAAAGGGGCTTCTCCAGCCAAATTTTGCACTTGCATTTTATTGGCTAATCTAAAGGAGTTGAACCTGATGATCACGAATTCGTTATTTGTTTTTCGATATTTTTTACAGTTTGTGAGATATAAGCTATTGCATTTCGATAATTGAATTGAATTAACTGAAAAATTTTGTTTCGGTTTGGTGACACTGTGACGCAATTTTGACGTCACAGTATATTTTGTTAGTCTTGCCTCAAACTGAATCGAATGACGGCGACTCGCAAATTGAACACTGTAAGTGATGGTACTCTCAGTTCTGTTCCACCAGCTTTTATATTGAGCATTTCAGATCAATTCTGAAGCCTTTAGTTGTTCATCGTTTCTGGAGAACAACTGAAGTGTCAATTTCAATTAATTATACGCGAGGAAAGAGCTGGAACAGGAAACCGTAGCTTTGTGGGCCTACACAGGTGATCAAAAATAAGTCATGGCACAGCATGGACACATTCAAACTTAGAATGATTGTAAACGTTTAATATTTTTCGTTCCTAAAAAGCTCCTGCTGTAGATTTAGATGACGTTTTCAACACGTGACCATGACTCCTTCACGATTCGGTGGAAGAGATACAAAATTCATGGCGAATGAAAGCCGCACATTGTGACGTCAGAATGTCACAAAACTGATTCAGCTTTTGTCGTTTTTTTCTCGGAAAGGTGCAACTTTAAAGCCTTATAACTTCTTAACTAATTGGAATTTTTCAAAAACAATGACTTTTCCATAATACACGCACCAGATGCAAACTTTTTAGTCAATCAAAAAAAATTTTTTTTTGGCTGGAGAGGCCCTTTAAAAAAATGTGCTTTAGAAAGATTGAAGTTTTGATTGGTGGTTGTTTCACTTCCGACACACTCCCATTCACCATTTGAAAAATTCGCGCAACAATAGCTTTCGATAATTCTTGCGCCACTCTCCCTCCTTCGAGGTGGTGCAATACTTTCATGAGGGGAGTGTAGAGTTTTCAGTCGACAAAACAGAAAATGATGTTGAATGAAGTGGTAGTAGTAAAATTGCTTAAGCCATTACAAATGTAGCTTTTACTTTCATTTACATAAAACTGGTGACATATCATTGAGATTTTTGGAACCTGACACTCTCTTCTTTTATTGTTCCATTCTTGCAAGAACTTTAGGCATGATTTTCATATAGCACAGGTTTATAATTCACTGGCGTGAGGTACACAGATTCAAATTGCTCACCAAGTTTCTCAACCTCACGGTCCAAATAATTTGGGCGAAGAACCTTCAAATTATAATAAATCGCATTTGCCAATATGGGCACAATCTATCTATACTAATTCAATCTATTGCATTAATGCCTAACACAAAAGCATTTTGATGTGAATTTAAATGAGATCGAACAAAAGAACTCACTTGGCTAATATTTGACCTCGATGTTGTCAGTGGTGTCTTCACTTTGTTTGGTGGTGTCCTGATGCCAGAACGCTGAGGGGTACCCTTGTTTTCTCGTAAACTACCGACAGAAACAAAATTGGCGCTCAGGGGCCGTTGTCTTCTGGACGCCATTTTGTTTACAATTGTTTGATTGTTGTCAATTGAATTGGATTTAAGCGGTCGAAGCGCCTGTGCAGCAGATTCGGTTCACAGTGGAAAATGAAAAGGGTAAGACCTTGTGACTTTAATGAACCTAAATTCGACAGGAACCAACAGATTGTTAGTACAAGCAAAGCAATTCCATCGCCTCGAGTGCAAGGTGGAAGGTTAGATGAGCAGGGCAAATTGAAGGATTACGAGAAAAGAAACGGGTTAGCCCCCTAAGCCACACCCAGTTCCGCAGTTCTTGAAACCCCAGGTTATCGGGAGCCCTGAATTCTCCAGTTGAGTCTCTCATACTATTTTAAACAAAGTTTGCTGCTAGTTGTAGCCTGTCCTCTAGGTAGGCGCCAGGAAAACAGGGCTCCTTTTACAGTGGCTTATGTTAAAGCTTCCTGCACCATATCAGCTACTGCAACTGCATTTCTTTGCATTGTCGTTGCACCAACACCTTTTTTATACCATTAATTTACGATTTTTCAAAATATGCAAATTGATCAGCTCTGATAATATATCATTTCTCGCATCGTCAACCTTGACATAACGTATATTCCTGGCAGTCAAAACAAATACTTTTTGAAAATTATTTATGATTTTTGTAAACTGAAATTATAATAAACAATAAAATATATTGAAGTTTCGTTGGGTATTCCTGTCTCTCTGCATCTAGGCGCCATTTACCGTTGAACGTGAAGTCAGTCCAAGTGTAGGAAATCAAGATAAACATTCAAAAGCATCCGACATTCACACATATCAACCATTTATTCATTATATAAATCAGCAATATATCTACTATTATATAATTATAAGCTAGATTAACTAACTTGTCCACATCCGAAGTACACTGACATATGTTAGGACAAAAAATATTTTTCGTTGCGGAAACCATCAGAAACATCACAAAACATAATCCCCAGATATGATTCAAAAGAAGCATATTAAATTTGTTTGAAATACTGTCAGGTTGCTAAAGCTTGGGAATTTTACGTTACGTTTATCTTTCCTAGCTTAACCCTTGAGAAATCATTGACAATTTAAACCGAGTGGTACTATACTTGCTATATGGAAAACAAATTGCCATAGAGAAGCCCAAACGCACACAGGGCCTCCAATAATAAACCCTAATGAAATATACCATGTTAATTTCCCTACATACAATCAATTACAAAAAGATCAGAGCTGGCACTTTTCCTAAGAGGTTTTCTATCTCTACACATCCAACATCTGAATGCATGTACTAAAACTTGGCGATATAAGTAAATTCGAACAAAAGGTTGCTTACACAGACAGTAACTGAATTCTAAAAGGGACATGTTTAAAATAAAGGAAGAAGATACTTTGGAAGTGGACAAATTTTAAGTTTGGAAGCGCTCATCAGCTAATGCAACAAACTGCTACAAAATATAAATCGATTCCATTATATATAAAAGTTGTAACGTAATTATTTATTACTGTTTCTAAAATATCTATTCTTCTACTGGAAACATTTTTCTAAGCTGTTCTAGAAATAACCAAGTCAAGATTGTCTGCGGGCCAAGCCTCACCCATGCAGGAATAAACCCCTAAAAAACAAAAGAATTTTGAACAAACAAGAAAGTTAGCAGATAATTCTAGCTAGAAGAAAAATAATTTAATCAAGAAACAATATTGCATCTGTTAGTATTCAGACAACCCTTACATAAAAGTCTTTTGATTGCCAATACTCGAAAAAACTTTAAGGAATAATTTGCAATCTATATTGTGCAAAAGTAGTATGAAAGTGACATTGACAACTAGACTGGGGACCAGCCAATGATTAGTCACCGAAACCTCAATCAAGCACGCTATAAAACCAACATTTCTTGCTAAAATGTGAATCCCTAACAAAAAATCAAACTGTACTGTACCTTGTAAAATCCTATTGGTCCTACTTTGGCAGTTTCGGTCACACAAGCAAGAACGCTCTGAAACAGGATGAGATCAAAACCTCAACATCACCGACATTCACAAATATTGTAAGAAAACATAGTAATAGGCAACCCAGAAAGAAACTAGCACGATTCCTTTCTTCGACACAATTAATACAAAATCAAGCAGAGCTTTAAACGAACGGAAAGCAGAGCTCTAAGACTAGTACGATTCCTTTCTTTGAAACAATTGACCCAAAATCAAGCAGAGCTATAAACGAAATCTAAGAGCTTGTTTTCATTCATAGATCTTACCTTGTATTGACCAGGAGCTGCGTTCATCAACCTCGTTTTCAGAACATCAAAAGGTTGTGTGACCATCGTTGCGATGGTTCCCTGAAAAGAGAACCACGAAATTCGCTGATAAAAAGGAAAGCTGGGAACCATTCTTTATAACGGTGAAATAAATTTTAAGGAAGCCGAGTAATTTAGTTATGAATACCTGCCCGCCTTTGCAAAATAACTGTCATTTCTTGGCAAATAAGAAAGGGCATTGCCTTTCTTTTGCTACATTTCATATTCTAAAGCAAGTCTACTTATCTTTTGCTATTGAGAAGTTGAAATTTCTAAAAAATAAGCTAGGCACATCAAAGTTAAAGTAGCATATCCATTAAAGTCTAGCAACTACTTGTAAAAAAAAGCCAGTTGGGGTGAGAAACTTTTCTGTCTAAAAAGATATAATGAAGGAAGATAAAACTTGATTTTTATTTACTTGCTTTAAAGAATCAAGGGTCGAAGCTGAGTACAACAGTTTCTTAAAGGTTCGTTTCAATACTCATCTTTTGAAATATACCTTCAAATCATCCTTTGAAATATACCCTTAACCCTCCCATTTTGTTTTTGCCAAAATTCGTATACTATGAAGCATACTAAAGGTTCATATAGCAAATTTCTTATAAAAGTAAGTGTATTGAAGAACAGAACAAAGTTCAATTGCGGCGAGCAAGGCCAAGGAATAGGAAATTTAAATTTCATATCATATACTATTGAACGAAAAACGCAAAATCTCGCTAATATACGATTCAACTGGGATTATCAACGGCCATTGAAAAATAGCTTTGGGATCAGACAGTATGACATGGCATAACTACTTTAAGTCAGATCTATGTCAAAATTGTCTGCTATAACAAAAAAAGTAAATTCATGGGATTAAATTTGTACAAGAATGAACGATATAACTTTAGTAAATGTTATGGATTATGGATTAATTACTGTTTTAATAAATTTTGTCGTTTACGTATAACATCTAAAATAGTTCGCATTTTAATGGCGTGTCACTATTTTTGAAAACATTCTACACAAGCTGCGATAACTGTGGTTTAGAATCTTAATGAATTCATTTTAAACTCATTTTTCACAGCAAGCATTGGCGCGAATTGAGATTCTTTGAGAAGACCAGTCCGAGTACCGATGCACCTTATTATTGGCATATAAACAAGCAGGATTTAAACATCTCCTGCTGAAGACAAAAAGAAGATTTGCTAGCTATATTAGTTTGGTATGCCTACTAAGACCTCGTGTGAAAAGTGACATTAATCCCACCTAGATAGAAAATTGTAATCAAAGATGTCGACTAATACGAAAGCAGCTTAGTAGAAAACAAAGAAGCGGTATTTCAATAAAAGCAGCTGGAAAACTGGGACTATGTAGCAAATTGAAACACAACAAATGCCAATGGAAGAAAAGAATTGCAAGCAGTATGCTGAATTAAACTTTGCCGAGGGACTTTCTGTTGATTTGAACATAAAAATCATTAGGTCAATTGTTAGAGGAACGGAATCAATTTCTACCAAAATGGGCCTAAATAATTTAGGGAGCACAGTTTGCATTAACATTCTTTGCAAAGATTCGCTAGTAAAAGCAACATCTGAGATGAAATGGTTCATGCTTACCGCAATTACACTGCTGGCTAGATGGGTGGGCACAGTATCACCAAAATAGCTGCGGAGAAGTAAAGTCAGTAAAGGAATAAGCATTGCATATACCGAAAGAGGCCTAATCACCGACGAAGAGGAGGGATCGCTTAGTGTTGGTCCATTAAGAACAAAGCAGTGTTAATCTAAGTTAAGTTAAATATAAATAAAAGCAAGCATAACACAGAATTAATTAACAGTGAAGCGTGAAATCAGAAATACAGCCCGTAGCCTACAAGAAATAGAGCCCCAAAAAGCGAGTTTGGAGAGATTGCAGTTCCAGGCATATTTTCGCTAACAAAGAGCATAGCAAATAAATTGATCTTAGTAACGTGATTGGTATATTTTTTCTGGAGAATTCCCAAGAAGGAGATCTCGCTAACAGCCAATCAAGATTTGTCTTCATTCCTTTAGTTAATAGATTTACGTATTGCGCTGACAGGCACACTTACCCAGTTGACATCAGCATTTGCTTGGCTTGGTCATAAACAGCGACCTTAAGGAAAAGGAGGTTACCTGATCACTTACTGAGAGAAGGACACTGTGTTACTGCTCAGAAGTAACTTAAATCTTTAATAATGAAACTGCTGTTACTTCAAAAAATATAAAGTGCAAAAACTCAGATAAACAGCATTGTGATAACAGCCGACAGAAATAATTTTTGATTTCAGATACCCTTTAACTTGAATGTGCAAATTCAAATGTACCTTATATCATAAAAAACAGGGGAGAAAAAAACAGGCCTTTTCGTGTTGTCGTATCGCAACGAGGTACCAGAATAATGGCGCACAAACAACAAAATATTAATTCTACAGTTTCAAAGTGATTTAAAATGCTGCCCCGTGCTGTAAAAATTTACTATGCTTCCCTTAGCGGAAATGGTACGAAATTTAATCTGACTTATCAGTCTAATTATTTCGGTGATCTATTCCTTTTTGACAACTTATATAATGTTATAGGCAAAGCGCAGTGGGAACGACGAATGGATTGCCTACACACCTGGCCCATAGTCATAAGAAGTCCTCTTGTTGCTGTCATGGTCACACCTGCCATCCACGCTGATACTCCCTCTAAAACAAATATTTCCGAAAATTACCAAAACATTTACAAAGCATTAACTGAATCTGTATCTAGCATCTTTGCCTATATTTTACGAATCAGTCGTTGACAATACGAAACTCAACTGTCAGAATATCTTTCACGTCAACGAATTGATCAGTTGCTGCCAATATGAAGCTCAGTTGTAAGGATATTTTTCAGATGCTCACGAATTAAAAAGAACTTCAATTAGACAAAAATAAACAGCAAGGAGGTAAATTGAACTGATTTGAAAACTGATTTACACCCTTAACAAGTCAACAATCGTTAGGCATTTGACAAAAGATGATTTTATTAAAAATGTAAATTACCCTCGGCTGCAACTCTGTAGAGCCCGTCAACTGCATGCTTATAGCTACGAGATTAATAGAATATAAGTCAGTCAAACTAACTACAGGGAGTTTGTAGGATATGTTTTAAACTTATACCTTGCAGGATGTGCTTGAAACAGCTTATCGACAGTTCCGTTAGTTCTTTGATCAAGGATATCAATAGAATCAATAAAAGTCAGAAAGCCAAAGGCCATTTGAGCAAAAAGTTTATACACAACTAAACCCTGATGTGAAAAACAGACCTTAATGAAAAAACAAATCCACATCTATAAGACTCGAATTTGATTTCAGAGCATCGTCTTCGTGGCGATTTCATGTTAGGCTGCTAAGAAGTGTGATAATCCAGCTGCCATATGCTACGAGATAGGTCCTCGTCAGGAAAGCACAGGATGGGATGGCCTAAAATTGTGTCAAGATCAGTTCAAACCGAGACGAAGATGCGCTTTGTGAATAAAGAAATCTGTTTTCTTCATTCTAAAAGCAAGTACATTTCTGTAGCTAGGAAAAAAAAATAAGCTTTCATGCAACTCGACAATCTTGTTTGCTAAACTAATGAAACTCTTGATCGAGAAATGCCAGCAACTGTGCTGAAAACTATTAAATCGCTATGAGTCAAAACTAAAAACGGCAACATTACGCATTGAAATGTCCTGGGTTCTTTCAGCAAGAACTTGGCTACTTCAGGATTCTTTCATACATAGTACGGAATTGAAGCTTTACCAGCACCAAGCTATATTATGAACAAGCTAAAAGCAGGCAATTTCTTGACCTTTTATGCATCCAACAATGTCTCGTAACAATTTCGCTAATTTTCCGGATTGTATTTGCAATCATCCCACGAGCATCGCTCTATTGTTTCATATAAGAACACTTTGGAACGTCTTTAAAACACAACATCCTCCTTCAATTCACAGCTTCGGTGAAATTCTTCTGTCTCTTTTTAGGTCAATCAGCAATGATGCCTGCCATTCTCATTCGAAAATGAAAATCGAATGAGAAACGCAAACAACATTGCCGATACACTGTATGCTTGTCTTCTTTCTGTGATTGGTCTTTTTGAAGACAAAAAGTCTTAGCAAACCGTGAGCAACAGATACTTTACCGAATACTAAAAGGCCATCCAGTAGTCTTGATCGGCTGTGACTCATCCAAAACCATAATGAGCTCAACATCTCCGAAAAGCCGTAAAATGGCACTTTTTTGGCAACTCATTATTTATTAATATCACATGCTTTACCCTGAAACACTTTGATACACACTGCTTAATAGGAACATTTGACCGAAAAACCTTTAAATGAATCCCATGACAACAGACCAGGTATGCAGCCACAAGCATCTACGGGCTCCAAAGGGCGTTTCCTGTCACACAAAAACCTTCTCGCAGCTTCTAGATACTCCTTCTTTTTGTGTGACTTTTTATTCTGATCGACGAGGATGACAACCTTCTACTGACAGCTAGAAAAGGATATTTAACGAAGCATACAGTTCATAGAAATAAAAAAACTATTCGAAATTTTTGACAAAACCCTTTAGGACTAGTACAAACTAATTCAAATTGCTACACTTGAAAATTAAAGGTACTTACTTTCTGCGAAGCTCAGGTGCGATTTTCATATCATTTTGCATTCTACAATAAAGAGATAAAAGATTTTTAGTGACTTTGCTAACTCAAAAATATAACGCAATAAATTGAATGTTTCCAACAAACGAAAGCATTGCAGGTACTGAACATTCTGTTATTCTTTTGAAGTAAGTAGATGAGACTTCTCTGATACATCACCCAGTTCTTATGCACAGTAATGATTACCTTTATATAATAACTGTAGGGTAAACACAGCCTATAGCTACAGTAGTTATCGTAAAACAGTTTTAAGTAACATTATAAGCAATTTGAATTGTAATTTTTATCTTCAATTGAGTATACATAAAAATGAAAATCGTCACAGTTTTTGTCAAACTTGGAAAGTTGCAACAGCATCATTGTGTTAAGCTACCAATACCAATGAGCAAGTATTGAACTTCTTTCAACATTGACACAATAAAAATAAATAAATGAATATATATATCACGTAATAATTGGTAAATGGGTTACATCTAAGAAAGAGCGAAAAAATGATGTAAGGTCAAAAATGGCGAACATACCGCACATTGACCATATCAGCAGGATTTCCAAAAATTCCACCGATAAAACCTATGATTGCCAATATGTGTTAATCAGTGTCAGTTTAATGGAAAGCATTAAACTGACACTGATTAACGATTTTGCATCTAAAGCAAACCATACTACATATCTAAAAAAGGTTATTTGAGAAATATTATCCATCTCGTCTTTGATGTCTAGTTGAAAAAAATCTAATGAACATAATACACGATTATATGGGTGAAACTCAACAAGGTGAATACAACTTGAGTCAAAGTCCTGCTATCTCAAACTTTTTCACTTTTTCTGGTTTCCAATGTATTATTGACAGAACAGCCCCCCCCCCCAAAAGTTGAACTTTTTGATAATTCAATTAAATTAAACAATAAAAAGACCCAACAAAAATGCGAAAAAGGTGTTTCTTCAAAAATAATAAACACAGGAAATCAAATACAGTTATTTTTTAAAAACGATGATCCTCAAGCTTCAAACAGGGGAAAAAGAGGTGGTAAGGGTTTGAATGGGGGGGGGGGGGGGCTGCAGCCTCAAATAATTGCTAACCTACGTTCCAATCAACTTCCTTTTTAACAATACTGAAAAAGTGAAAGGACAGCTTTAAATACGAATTTTTCACTTGGTATAGAGCTTTGATTCTATCTTTGTCACCCACACAGAGGATGTCGAAGGGGTTTTGACTAGCTAACTAATAGACTGTTCTTCCACCTTTTGCTGACTAATGGCCAATTTTGGATAAAAACCCAAGACTAATGACTAAATGACTTATGACTATTACAAATTATATTGGGTACCAAATATCAAATAACTGAGGGTGTTCACAATTTGGAGCAGATGAAGCAGAAAAAGAAATTTTCTGAAGCAAAGAGACTTTAAACTGTGTGCACTTGGGCTGAGAGACTTTAAACTCAGACTTTAAACTGTGTGCACTCAGGCTGAGAGAGGAATAGATATATTGGACAAAGAGGAATTACATTTAGTTGATGAAAAGAGCAAAGATGAACTTTTTTTCCTCAAAAACAATTGGAGCAAGATAAATGTCAAACATCCAATTGCTTCCCATTCAGAATGGTTGTCACTGGGCCAAACTATCTATCTATTGTGTATGAAATGTTCACATATTACGTAAGCAAAGTTGGGGGATGGGAATTAACAAAACGTTTATGGCCTTGGCTATGCCTGATTGTTACTGCTTATTAACTAATAATTTAGGGGAAGAGTTTGCTTGACTAATTGTGTTATCCCCTTCTACACCCTCCAAGCAAATTACTTTGCCCTTTCACTGCCAACAGGGGCTGACTCTTGCTCAAATAATTGGGAGCAAGCCTATTGCTTTGATGAGATGATGTCACATTTCCAATTGTTTTAAAACAAAAGACCATTGTAATTATTCAAAACATTGAGGGGTGACTGCCCCCCCTTGCCCCCTAGGTGTCTGCCACTGGCTGCCAAGCTTTAAGTGTAGTTTAACAAAATATAAGAAAATTCAGAAATTTGTAAAATATTGAAAAAAGCAAAACATACCTGATACACAGCCAATAGCGAACTTCTGATAAAATGGAAGAGGGTCTACGGGCAAATGAACATTAAAAAATGGTTATATTACCTTTCAAACCTATAAAAATTACAAATGCTAAAAGAATCAAGAAAGAACAAGAAATTTGAAGTCATCGCTGCAGATTCATGTGATATCGGTTTGCTATCAATGGAAACTGTTTTGTTAATCGTACTAGGTGCGTTCATGTGACAAGTTTCAGGTCAACCAAAAGCACTGCAGCCCACAAATCATGACTCAGCAGACTTGGGTATCTTTTATCATTACACTCTCCTTTTATCATGACTCAATGCCTTTAACTGGTCTTAATTGTCTAATGTTAAAGAGTAAACTCTGGTGGCATAGACATAGGAAAAATTTCAAAAGTAGGGAGGGGCATATGTAGCAAAAAAGGGGCAATTCTGTGAGCTGCAAATAGGTACCTTACCCATGTTTCTTAAAACTAAAACCATGTGCCCCCATGCCCCCTATTTCATACAAGTTTGCTTGATGGAATAGCCAATAGGAATAAAAGACCAGAAAATGTAAGAAAGCAGTTATGAATGAAGGAGTAAAAGAAAGATATTACAAGGAAGCTGCTATGATCAAAGGATACTACAAATAACAACAATGGCTTGTATCTTTAAGGTGGACCATTTGAGAATTATAGTTGTCGAAAAAGATTGAATATTGTGATATTTACAACAGTGACGATAATGATGAAAATAATATGATGGCCAATTAATATGAAGATGGTAGATTCAAATTAGCTACAAAGTTTTTCAAATAAAAATTCATTCAATGCAAAGATCATGATCATGATTAGCCAATTCAAAGACCAAAATTGTAGTTTAAATTTTATAAACATGATATGAAAAGAATAATCATAAAAGGTTACCATCTCTTCCCTCAAGCAATTTAGAGGATGCGATTTCATAAAAACCAAATCTCACTGTTGTGTATGTCATCTATGAAAGAAAAAGGCCCCTGGTTGTGAATAAGAAAATGTTTCTTGATTGCAAATTATTTATTCTAAATAAAAGTTATCAGGTTAAGATCAAAAGGCAATTTTTATGGTTCCCAAAGCATAATTAGAAATAAGTTCTTAACTGGTTCCCTCTCTTGCAGACAAATAAAAAAATATCATGAAAGGAGATGTGCTTGTGGTTGTATAAATTAATCTAAAGAATATATATACTCAACATGGTGGACCATTTATTTTTATCTCAGCATAGGAGATAAAGGGGTTTTGTTTCTGTCTCATCCATTTCTCACAGAAAAATGTTGCTTGAAACACTGTTCATCTAAAGAACTTCTGAGGTATGGTACTAGGTCCAACATAACTTCTTTTTTTGTAATTTTGTAATTTCAGACTTTGCTGCATGTTGCTAAGAATATGAAAGAAATCTTAAGCTTTCATGCATAGAATACAACACTCCTGTGTTGAGCTTTCATGCATAGAATGGCTCCCATTCCACAGTCTATAGAGTATGACAGATGCAGGTGTGATGCCAAGATAGTGCTGCATGCCAAAATTACCCACCAAAATGAATAGTAAAAGAGGTTTGTACATGGAAAACATGGCATTAATGAGTATTGCATGTACAAGATCTCATCAAGCACTGCCATAATCTGCAGGCTGGCCCATTCCTGTGTAATGCTTCAAACTTCTATACACAATTCCATCATCAGGAAACTTTGATCAACATGTGCATCTCTTGATAAATAAATATACCAAATACTAGGGAAAGCTAACCTGTCTCAAGATCGATGCACTGACACCATTATAAAGCCCAAGAAAACCTTCATTCTTGTACACTTTTACACCCATAGCTACCAAACCTTCTGTTGCCTTTTGCTGTGTTTGCAAATGAACCTTTACAAAAAAACATTAAAGAGAAATTAATTCACCATTACAAGTTAATCAAAAGCTGCGATGTAAAGTGGACAAAAAGGTAAGGGCGTAGGCAGGCTCGTCTATTGGGGCACCTACCCCTCTAAACCCTCCATAAGTTAAACCATTGTAGAGGAAGCCTGGCTTGGAGCCATGAGCATTTGTAATAAATTTTTCAATTGCATGTAGCCCCCTCACTTCGAAATTTCAGTCAGACTCTATGTGTTTAGGGGCATGGTCGGATCTCCATTGGTGTGCAAAATATAAAACAGGTAACCCTCTGCCGCCCCATTCTCGTGGGCCACGCAAAAATTCGTCTTTCCTTTTGATGAAAAGCTTAGGAAATATAAATTCAGCCTTTGAAAAGATATCGTTTAAAACTTTTGAAATATACTTTTTTAAGTGCTTTATCCTTCAACTTTAAGTTTACAAAATAATCTAAATCACTGTTTTGGCTCTGAAGCCACAGCAATCTGTATGGTCGAAATCTTTTCTTCACTCACCTTGAGTAAGTCTAACGGATGCGTGAAAAGCACAGCACCTGAGCCAGCAAAGCCACCAAGATACCATCTTTGCTTTTTTGGTTTCAGTGACTTCTTGTCTGTCATTTTCAAAATGTAATGTTGATCTGAAAGCCAAAAAGCTCTTTTTGTACCCGATGCCTTGCAGCAACAACACAATGGCTTCGTCAAAGGTTAAAAGTCATCTTTCATAAGGAGGTTATTCCCATGTGAAAACAGCTGAGTAAGAAGATTTCAGCATCCTGTAAAAACGATGACGCTCTTATCTTAAAGAACAAAACAGAAAAACAAATTTAAAGGGACATTTCCATAATAAAAAAATTTCGTTACCTTACATGTTTCTTCATGATTCTTTGTGTAGAGACAAGCTGCATAATGAGAGAGCAAGAGTCTCACTGATTAATTTCATTTAACAACATAAAAGTTTAAAAGTAACTAGCAATAATAAATCTAGGTTTTCTGCTATAATTCAACTTGCAAAGAATTTGCATTCTTTGTCCATCTTCAAAGTTAATAATTGATTGCAATTTATTTCTGTCACAGAGGAACCAAATTTGTCTTACCTGAGAAAGTAGAGGCGAAGAAATGAGACTTACGCCCTAAACATTAGTCGCTAACTGATGAGGAGGCACAGTCTGGCACTGAAGTTCTGAAGCAAGATTCAGTCAACAACTATTTTACTCAAAATTAGCTACAAAGGGAGCCTTAGGAATAGAATCTTCTTCCATGGCTAATCTTCCATTTTTCGTCACAAAGCCTCTTTTTGATCGAAAATACCCCCAACTCCGGATATCTTGATCGAAACCAACGCTATTTCTCGACTGCACATTATTGTAGCCTATATTATTGAGACTTGGGTTCAAAGGTGAAGCAGCATCAGCAGAAATTCCGTCGCAACAGTGGCTAAGGTGGTTGTATGACAATTTTTCAATTCGTCCTCCCCCCCCCCACCAGTTTATAATTGGGAGTAATCTAGGTTCTAAACCACTCTGCGCACTAAAACCCAACATTTCTCATTTTAAAAAAGAAAGTTTCCGTATCCTTATTTAGTTTTATCTATCGCTAACTATGTCGTTGGCTTGAGGGGGGGGGGGGCTTGAGCACCCTTTGGGAGAATGTAGAAGAGGGCTGAGCCACCCTAGGCAAAAGCGAAAAGCAGAAGATTTTCTCCACTAATAAAGAGGAAATAAGAAAGTTATTCTTAGCAGTCGAGATTCTCTATGAAAAACGCCTTCCCTTTCGATTTTCAAGCGGTCTGCCGAGGGGAAGCACTTTCAGGTTTTGTGTTATTTCTGAGAAATATGACATCCCTTATTGCTAGGGAGATTTGGGACTGATCAGTGAACCATTTCAACCATTTCGACATTCTCGAATCTAGCCTCCTTTGGGAGTCACAAGATTTTTCAGTTTCAGAGGCAAAACAAACATGATCCTTTGCTATTGTTCAACATTTTCAGCTTGTGCGGAAGTCCAGTGACAAGCAGAAAACCAAATATGTTGAAAGCTCATCGAAAGTTGCTATTGAAAAGGCGTGTTGACCTTGTAAAGGACTTAGAACCAAATGAAATCGTCGGCTACTTGTTCCAAGAGACAATTTTGACTGAAAATGATGTAGATTTGATTAAAGCTGAGAAGACCAGACGGTCAAGGGCGGAACTTTTCCTCGATACAATTCCAAGAAAAGGGCCGAAAGCGTTCGCCGAATTTGTAAAAATTTTACAGCAAAATGTAGGGACCAGACATTTAGTTGGAATTCTTGATGACAGTCACATGGGAAGTGGTATGAATCCGATACTATTGTCGTTAAATCATCATCAAGTTGTAGAGATCTGTTAGTGTTATTAGTACCCTAAATTTTTGCAAGAGGGTGCCCCTTGCAGACTTTTATCACTGTGATATCAGCTGTAATCATTCCTCTTCGTAGCAAGTGAAATTATGCTTAGCTGGTAAAGAAAGCATGCAGTAACATTTTTAGATGTACACGTAAAGTACTGCCTTTGGTAACAAGAAGGCAATAAATAACATCACACACCTGCATGTAACATACTTTCTATATTGAGGAAAGTGATCCCAAGTTGGATTCAAACCTAGGATATTTAGATTATGGCCTGAATACTTGAAGAGTGTTCATCTCCTTGCCCAAATCGTGATAAGCATTAGAAAGCAAAACAAAACACATCAAACAAAACAAGTTATAACATTGCTCTTAACTTCCTCTTCAACATCTCTTGCTCAATTCATTTTGACAAAGATGCAAACATCTCTTGTTCAAAATGCTTTAGACTTGTTTCCACACACATTCTTGCTTCTTCAGACTACATATGATGTAATATGTAGATGTAATATCCTATAGCTGTAATACAGACTTTCTTGTGAATGCATGTTCTGGCTTGCCAAGGTGGCCCTTGACACCTGATACTGAATATTCTTTCCATTATCGTCATTCCCTGTATATTTGTTAAGCTTGGGCACTTCTTGGTTTTTTACCCTTGAGCCATAGGTACTTTTGTCATAACAAACACAAGCAGGATGTGTTAAGGCAAAGTTTTAGAACAGGTGTTATTTCTAAGAACGAATGGTTAAATGGAAATAGGAATTTCATGCTTAAGGATGAAACTTTATGCACTATTGCCAGCCGTATATTTATCAAGAAAATTGTCTTTAAGAAAATGATCTGTGTCAGCAGAACATAGCAGGTATTACAATCATTAGCAGCATTCTAAGCTACCATTAGGGCAAGAGTATTGTATTTTGCTTTTAGAAAATTATTTGTTAAAGTTATAAACAGACCAAGTATTTAGATATAAGAGAAATGATATAACCATTAACAACAACCCTGAGAATAGGAACTAGGAAATACCATTCATTAGTTATTTTGTAAGGCACTTTAGGGAACGAAACGGGACTGCTTTAAGTTCCAACTTCAAGTTTCATGCTTATTGCCATCTTCAGATAACAGCTTAGAACCAGTGAGTGCAGTGCAAGTGCAACTTAGAACCATTCTTTACATCAAACCACCAATGACCAGATAAATACATTTTCTAACCCCTCATTTCAACTGTTGTTCTGACTTTTTTATTAAAAAAACGCTTTTGGAGTATTCCCAGCGTGTCCACTCTTATTCAGTGGTGTACCCTAGTTCATCTGAGAGATATAAGAAGTTCCCTTTTCTCTGACTTATATGTGAGAACATTTTATACCTATTTCACTGAGATAAAATACCAAAAAATTATACACATTTTGAAAAGATGAACAGGAGTTCCTGCCTTGGTTTGTCTAGAATGGTTATAAGTGAAAAGGAACACATTTTGAAACAGATCTGCCCACATTACTATTATAAGTTGCAAATGTTCTTATACATACAAGAAGCTTTTCTTCTAAATGTTGTCTTGAATCAAATTGAGATGGTGCTCTTTCTAAATAATCTCTGGGTTTTAAAATTATATTTAACAGGTAAATAACCTGCACAGATTTGATTTTATGTATCAGATGCTGTGATGATGTCAACAAAGAGGTATCTTGGCCTTGATCAGATGGTCAATCTGGAAAAACTCTGTAAAAATAAAATTTTATATCGTCGGAAAGTGTATTTTATGGTTATTAACTTGTGAACCCTTCTTCAAAGCTTTTGAACAGGAAATGTTATGCTAATTTGAAGTCCCTTTTCCTATTTCCTTTCATTTCCAAGTCAACTGCCAAAAGTTTTTCTCATTGGCTCTCGCATACGCTGGTTGATACAGACTATAAAATTTAATTACTTTAATGTTTTCAAAAAGCTTAGGCACAAATGCTAGTACTTTGATAGGTTTTATACCTTTTTGACACCACTGGATGATGCTTACAATGAATTCTTTGATTTGATGATGTCATCAACAGCTTGTGACCATCAGTAGAGAAAAATGCAACTCTTTAGATCCCCATTTGGTTTTTACAAAATTGATTATCTTTGTATGTTCACCATGCAAAAATTGTTTGAGAACAGCATGTTTTCTTCACTGCAACATAGTCTAGTAGACAGATTTATTTACATGTCCACTTCAACTTGGTTTCATTTCAACTTGGTTATGCAGATAATCTTTTTGTCCCTTTTAAGTCTTTTGCATTCTCTTTATTGAAATTGTTATCTTCTCTGTCAATTTTTTGGGTCCATTTGGCTGCATGGCTTGCACATTCACCACTTATATTTCTCTGATTCTCTGACTACAACATCAAGCCATTTGGTTTATGATCTTAACTTTCATTTGTTCACATGCTTAGGCATGTGATGTTAAACATTGCTCTTTCTATACTTCCCTGTGTCACTGCCAGTTTATGCCAGTGCCCATGTTTTCACATGGTATGTTGCTAGTATTATAACTCCATCTGTTATTCTTTTCTTCAAATTTAAAGCATTGACTTTTTCTCATGAATTGACATATTGCCCAAATCTTTGCCTTCCTGCAGCTATTCTTCAGTCAATTTTCTTGTTTGTTTCGTTTCGGATAAAAGTAGACAACGTAACCATATTCCTTTACTTCTTCTATGATATTTCTCTCTGCTTTGACCAATAAACAATATTCTATTTACAGTGCTGCGTACAATCAGGAACAAATGTCTTCCGAACCAGCATGTTCAGTTTACATAAGCAAATGTCGAAAATGCAATTGCGAGTTCTTCATGTGACTTTAATCACTTTCATACTCACTCGAACCTTGGTTGAGACAAGTATTGAAAGCCTAAACAATTTGCTATATGGTCTAATAAAAATTTGGCTATTTTTACTTATATCTAGCATGATACTGATATTTAAGAAGCATAACGCTACCGTTTGCTTGTTTAGGTATAACGCTGCAGCCCAAATATTTTAGAAGACATAACTGTGTTATGCTGCTTTGCCCCTTTACTACACCACTGCTTTCAGTCTGAAAACTGTTCTTTCAAAATTTTATTCCAGTTTGAATATAATGGGTGCCCTCATTATATGATAAATAGGCCAAATGATTTTGTAGCGAATCATGAACCATTATCACCTTTACATTATATATCATCTGAAAGAAAAGAGATGCCTTGTTTTCTTAGAGAACTGTTAATGTTTCAGATGAAGTGGACAGTGCAACTAAGAAACACGAGCAAGGGAAGAAAATCGAAGCCACAGCTGGAAGCACTGATAGGTACCCTATGACACACACACCTCGTGGAACTTGCTTGATAATAAACAACAAAGAATTCGTGGGTGACATTTCTGATAGAATTGGTTCTGACATAGATGCAAAGAATTTAAAAGAGCTTTTTTCTTCTTTAAACTTTACCACAAGAATGGTTAAGAATGCCTCAGTTGGAGATATGAAGAAGTTAATATGGGAACTGGCCAGCATGGATCATGTTACAACTGACTGTTTGATAGTGTGTCTTCTTAGCCATGGGGTTTCTGGTAAAATTTATGGATCAGATGGAGAGTTGATACATCTTTCAGAATTGCTTAATCCGCTTCTAAGGTGTGAAGACAATCCAGAGCTGGCTAATAAGCCGAAGTTATTCTTCATACAGGCATGTCGGGTCTCCAAAATTGTAACTGTAGATGCAAGCGAAGCTGAAAAAAAGAAGATCGACTCGTATGAAGTTGTCCTTCATGGCGATCCTGGTTGCACAACAAAGCAGACAACTGCAAACGAGGCACAAGAATCGTCTGAGTTATTTGTTCAAGATGCTGTTGCCCCGATGCAAGCAAACATTCTCATGTCGTATTCAACGTTGCCTGGACATGCCGCCTGGCGAAATTTTGAAACCGGCTCCTGGTTTGTCGATGCACTGGTCGACGTCTTCAAGAAATATGTTTCACAAGAAGATATCCTAAGTATGCTTATAAAAGTAAATGATGCTGTCTCAAAAAAAGTATCATCTTTTTCACAGTCAAGACAAATACCGGCACCTATAGTGACCTTAACAAAGAAACTTTACCTAAAAGTCTAGTAAAGCTTCCTCTGACATAGAGAATTAGGCCATGATACGAGCACCATGAAAGCTTGTTGTTTGGCTGTTGTTTGGCTCCTTGCATACGAAGAAGTTCTTTTTTGTATCGAGTGCCTTTGATTGACGCCTGGCCTTGCCTACGATTACTGAAATACTTAAAAAAATTCAATATGGAATGTAAACACTGTTTTTGGAAAACTTATTTTGTTACCAGCGATGCTCACATTTCCTTCGCGGTCTCGAAGCAATTGCACTGGACTGATTATGGTAGTGAAGGTTTAAGAGCTTACGAACTTGCTTGAATGTCTGTGTTACCTTTTCTGAATCATTTTCCGCAATAATGTAGCTAATTGGACATGCACACCGATGGGAAGTCTATTAATCTTCCAATCGATCATATCTGCTTTGAAAATATGTACGTCTCTACTTGTTTAAATTGTGACTATCACTAGATTAAGCCATGAGTTGGCAAATATGATTTAGTATCAATGTACACTTAAATAAAACTAGTTTTAGTTTGTTGGCGGAAAAGGCGCATTCTATTTTTGGTGACAAAGTAATCTTTCTGCCAAGTCTACCTCTCTCTGGATTTCCCTCTTATATATAACTCCCACCATTGTGGTAAATATTTATTTCTGAGACCTTTTTCGGCATTTTGTATCGCGCGGAATTGTTTGTTGAGTTTGCCATTCAAAATGAGGCTGTTTTTGCTCCCTTATCAATGAAGCTCCAGTGAGCGTTACATTTAAGTCTTTATCAAGAGACCACCACTAGTGATTTCGAAAAGGCGATTCGGCGCAGATTAAGCATGACGTCGTTCTGTTTTCTTCTACACAGCGTTGCCTCTTTTGCTTTTTCATGTTGGCGATGCAGCTGTAGACGTCTGTTAACGATACGGTTTAATCACAACTGTAATATGTTGTGATCAAAAAATTGCTGGAAGACTATTTTAAACCTTTCATACGTTGTATAATTTATATTTAACTCTTTGGATGTTTACAACCTGTCTTGATGATATCTAAGAATTAATTGCCAAAAAATAGTTTCTCCTTATAACTATTTACAAAAAAAATTTTCTCTGCAAATTGTCACGCATCTTTAGTGACTGTCCCGTTATTATTAGCGCACATTATAAATTTTTGGGTGCAAAACTGCATAACGTAGGTTAATCTGTATAAAGCTTCAATTAAACGAATTACTTTCAGTTTGATACCAACAACCATTCTTTAAACAATTAATATAGTGTAGTCTCATCAATTGGAATCGATCCCGCCTTTACCTAAGTTAGAGATGTTGACCTAATTTTCGTACTTTAGCCTTTCTGTATTCCAGGTGTACGAATGTTGAGTCATTAAATCAATTTTGAAAACGCGTTGAATTTCTATTAGTTACATAAGGTACCGAAAGAAGGAAAATATGAATTCTAAGGACATTGGTTTGCGTGAGGGAGCATCAACTCAACATGCAAAGACACCGAAAACGGAATTCTCTTTATTGCCGCCACATTTAAATAGAAGAAGGCGAGCGAGTCTTCTCGTTTCCTTCTTTTAATCTTAAAGATTAAATACTACCACTCTCTGGGAGTGATGTACAATGCCACGATAAAGCGTTAATCCTTCTTTCTGCTGATTATTTTCCTAGATTTGCTAAAAAATCTTTGGTATTCTTTTTTTCAGCGGACTTTCTTTATTCAAGCAGTCGTGAATCAAAGTTTAGCACGTGTACTGCACCAGCCAATCAACTTGCAAAATTTTGTCCAATCAACTGCCAGATGAAAGTCTGGGGTCTAGTTTCAAGGTAATGACCTCATTGTCTCGTTTTATGTTACAAGATACAAAACAGCTAAATCATGAATTTCGATGAAACTTTTAATCAAAGGTGGAATGATATTACAATTCTAAAAGAAAATCCTTGAAATTAGGATTTCCTAGATTAATATTAGGGTGCATTGCATCAGAAGAGGTCAAAACACGAAACTTGATTGCTTCAGCTCCAGTCATGACCCATACCTGACCCTCAGTGGTAAAAAAATTCGCATTCAGCTGTCTCAAAGGCAGCTCCTTTGATGTATTGTACCAGTTTCAAGTTGATCTTATATCAAACTCATTGAGAACGACCGCGGTAATAAAAAAGAAGTTCTTTATTCAACCTTGAGACAATGGCTTGACGTTGAGAATTTCCTTCACAGCAGCATCGGGTCAATCTTTGCCTGCCACCTGGCACATTATTTTTGCTTATATTAGAGATTCAAATTTTCTAGAAAGGTCTTTTTCAACAACTTTGCCGTGGCAAACTAGTGTGCAGTGAGATATTGTCTTATGTGCCGTGGAAAATTCTTTAATGTCACCAAATTGGTCAAAAAACAGGTCCAGGTTTCACACTAAGTGAATAAAATATTCTATTTTATCATGAAAAGTTTTTTCGTGTTTGTTTGATTCCTATTCAAGATACTTTGATGTGAACGTCTTTGTATTTTGAATATTGGCTACATAGTTTCTTTTTTAACTTTATCTGATAGTGGTGTGCCTCGTGATATTTTCAATTAAAACAATGTGCCGTGGATAAAAAAGGGTTGAAAACGCTGCTCTAGAAAAGCAATGATTTCTGCGTAAATGGTACAGGTATTGTCATTAAACAACTCGAGTTAGTTCTTTTCTACAAGACAAGTAGTTTGTATCAGATTCTATACCTCAGTTCTTTACGACTGCACGTACGGAAACCTCACTGTTGCAGAGATGTTATTCAGAAAATGATTGAGAAATTATATGGATGACTTGCCTCTCACAGTGGCAATTCAGTCTTTTTTGCAGCCTATGTTATTCTCTCATGAGCGGCGTTTTGTCTTGAGATGTCCCGCAAACAAAACTGAAAAGCCTCGTAGGAACGCAGCGCCGTTACCGTTAGATACCCGCTCAATTTGATTGAAATAACAGAAGCACTGCAAGTCAAACAGCCATATTGAATGGACATAGACTGATAACGTCAGATGATGTGATTAATAAAAGTTGTCGATGCTGTTACAGAAGGCCGTTATGATGAAATCTAAAAATTCAGCTCCCGGACATTTTCTCCATGATGCAACTGGCTTAGAAATATTTCGAGGAAATACGTTTTCAATTAAAAAAGCGAAAATGGAAATGAATGCTGTGTTAGTCAAATTATTGTTACTGATTGTATTGCTGCCATGAGTTAAGATTGGATTGAAATGATGGAAATAAAGACATAAAAGGAAGATTAAGGCTATATATCCGTTCTTTGAAAATTGAATTAAGAAAACCATTTTGTAAGATAACTAGTTACAAAATGAAGATTTTTCATTCTTTATGGTCCAAACTTTCAAAGCCAATTTACAAAGTCTTAATTTTAAACTCTTCGAAGCAAGAAGCCCAAAAATTCACTTCATCACTTTATGAAAACATTTAAAAAATTCAAGATTGATTGAAATTCTCCAACTTGTGACATCTGTCCTATTGAGATTTAAATGTGATGTTTAAAGCTCATTTACGGACACGAAAATGCAAACGGTGATAAATCATGAAAGGATTTTAGGCTCTCATAAGATCAATGGTGACGACATAGCCAGGAAGGCTTGTTGCCAGGTTTCTAGTAAAATGGCTTACCACAGGACCAGTGGCAAGTTATAGAGACTAGACATAAATAGGTTCTTGCAATGTTCTTAAAGATGGCTTAATTATCTGCTGTCGCTAGTGAAATAATTATTCAACCTAGTTTGCGCAGAGTGTTTCAATTTGAGATCTAGCCTGAGAAGGAGGCGAGGACTGGCCTATTTGAAAAAGTTCAAAATGTCTCATTAAGCATTTTCTATGCTGGAAATGTTTTATTTTTAGATGTTTCAAGTTTATGAACTTGCTTAAAGATTTGTATTGGCTGACCCCGCTGCATCAAATTAGCGGACAATTTTCAACTATATTCTGAAATTTGTAAATTCCCTAGGAAGCTTAAAAAAGGTTTAAGCAAATTGAAGAAAGATGATAAAAGTATAAGAAAATGGCAAATGGTGGATTTCACAATAATTTTTAGGCCACCCATGAATTCAAATTAACAATAAAAAATTAAGCTGTTAACAGTCAAAGCTAGACAGGGTATGAAAATGAAAGAAGAGGAAAATGGAAGGTGCAAAAGTTTTAGAAAGTTTCGCTAGTTGGTATTTGTTAGATGAACATTACTGAGTGGAGAATAAATATGTGTTTATAGAAGGTTCTAGATGCTGGCATGTTCAGAGACAGCTTCGCTGTGCGACTTTCTTCTGCAATGGGAAAAGGATATTTCAAACAAATATGCAGCAGGGGTTACTAACGGGATTATAGTCGAATGAATTGCACGGAGGAATGCCATGCAATGCATATCTTAGTATATCCTGGTTTATGCAGAAGCTTACTTAGTATTTAGTCCGATTTGGCCAAGAACAGGTAGTTTAATTAGCAGACGTTTGAACATCTAAATGAGCAAGCAAGAATCTTGGATTCATAAGAAAAGGAATCGGCAATATTGACACTGTTGCAACGGCATTTTATTGCGTCTTAGAAAGCTATCATTTGAAGGTTAGTGCGCCTTTTTAATTATTTTTGTTTGAAATTTACAATTAATCAAGATAGATAGTCCATGTCCAGTTGATCGACACAAGGTAAGTGAGCAAGTCAGAACTCTGTTCATTTATTATTTTTCGCGTGAAATTCCGCAGTTAAAGGCACTTATTGCCTATTTCCTTTCTTAAACAGAATTTCTTCCATACTTTAGAATCAGCAATACCCGTGTAATCATCGTCAATCATCATCGTAATCAATCAATCAAACAACTTATCAGTCAATCAATAATTAGCAATATCATTAACATCATCATTGTTATCCTTCTTCAGTGTGATCAATCAGTCAATCATAACAGTCAATCAATCAGCCAACCAATCAATCATTACAATCATGAATCAATCATCATTATCATTAGCATCATAAATTTTCATCACCATCATTTGTCTTGGGGGGTTGACCCCATCCAAAGCTCGCAAGCAATGATCATAATTATTTTCTGACAAGGCCAACCTTGTGCAGTATTTCAATAATGTTGCCAACACAGAACCCGTGCCTTTTAATTTCACATTGCGTTATTGATACTATGCAAATGCAATTAAGAATTCTGCATTCTCCATTTACTTTGAATGCACCGTAATCCATGTTAATCCATGGGACATCTTTGACGCCTGACCTCCAAGAACACTTGCACTGAATGCAGCATACGTCGAATGCAATGCGTAAGGAACACATTTAACAAGGCCAACATCCTGCTGCTTTCATTAGAGAGGCATTTGAAAGTCGCATTAGATTGCAGGGAAATACATTGATAATAGCAATATGTAATGAATGGATCAGCATGTGATGTGGCATTCCATGCATCAGAATTAATGCCATTACCGATGAAGTACTCTTGCGTGGTACTCAGGTGAAAAAAATTAAAAGTAGAAGAGAAATGCTATTTTGCACCCGTAGCCCGATAAAAATGCATTCCAAAAGATATGTTCAGCATTGTCCCAAAAGCGATTCTTTAAATCATTTTTCCCATATTCACCACACCAATTAAATTCAATTGCTTCGATATCTTTGAAATATTGAAATGATTCGAAATGTAAGGTTCTGCAAACCCAATATTTGTTTTAAGTGATTGTCTGTCGCTTTTTGTGCAATTAGTCAACTATGATTGATTCTCAGCATAACCTGCCCTGTCAGCATTTTTCAACATTTAGCGCCAAGAACTCTATGTTTCCCTCTTACGTGATGGGCGACCTTCGTGAGAATTTTCTCAATGTTGTAACAAGGCCTACCTTGAGCATCCAGTGCTGCAAAATACTGAGGAAGCAGCTTGGTGATTAAACAGAAGTACGTCGACGAAAAAGACATCGCGATAGTAGTATTCCATCTTCTATTGACGTGAATCCATTTCAGAATATCGACATTCTACTTTTCGACAAAACTGGGATACTACGTTAGTTCTATTTCAAAGGCGCGTTCTTTTGATTTCCAATTGTGCTTCTGATATCATTTTTCAAATCTTCTACGAGCAGCAATAACTGAAGAGACTACCTTAATGGGCTACAAAAACAAAGTAACATCCTCTTTATTAGCAAAACGTATATTTCTAGTTGAATGGTCAGTTTGAAACAATGTTTTTGTTAGTTCCAAATGTAATTGACTGGTTGTTTACGGTGATAAATTGAACATTCATTCGTAAATTTTCTTTTCATAAGTTTAGAAGCCACACAACACATTCGATAAGCAACAACCTTCAAAGCAATCTCTTTGTTTAATATCCTCTCAGAACTTATCATTTAGTAAATTTGAATAATTTTCTTAAAGCTTAAAAGGTATTAATAAGTTCGACACACAATAGTTGCTTTTGAGGTAGCTTCATATATATCTTGAAAAATGGATCTAAACACTGCACAATGAAACAATATGTATATTGAACAGAAGTTTACTATACGGTTCAATCTTGAAAAATGTGTCCCGGAAACTATGCTGAGCCAGTTATATTCAAACTATGAACAACAGTCAAGTAAAGGTTGACTGAATACAGTGAAACAAAGCACTTGTATATTAACCCAGAGACGGTCGTTCCATCCGTATTCACTCAATTATTGCAGACTTAGCATAAATTTATTACCCTAGACGGATAATCATCAAGAGGCTTCCTGTCTTTACCATCTCATCCAATCATATAATTAATCATAATCCATCTTGGTTTTTAGTCTTTTACAACAACTTTAAATGGAAAAAAGAGAACACTCTATTGTGCTAATGATTCCTCACTAACCAATCCACAGTTGCGTAACTTTACAAATCCAACTTTTCAAATAAGATCCATCCATGTAATCCTTAGTTCATACCCCGCCCTCCATCCCTCCATCCCTCTATCCCGCCATCCCTCCATCCCTCTATCCCGCCATCCCTCCATCCCTCCATCCCTCTATCCCGCCATCCCTCCATCCCTCCATCCCTCCATCCCTCCATCCCTCCATCCCTCCATCCCTCCATCCCTCCATCCCTCCATCCCTCCATCCCTCCATCCCTCCATCCCTCCATCCCTCCATCCCTCCATCCCCCCATCCCTCCATCCCTCTATCCCTCCATCCCTCCATCCATCCCTCGTCTGGAATCCTTATGCACCGCCTGTAAGGGTCTAGTAAAGGAAAACTGACGGATAACTTCAAACTTTTAGTACTTGGGAATAAAGCTAAAAAGTCTTTGACTACCCTTCTACGTTGAAAAGAATCTTCTATGATATACAAGCAAAGAAATCAGACGTTCATTGTATCCAATATGCTTACTGGTCATTGTGTCCCTGTTGCCATTGACTCTCTCTGGTGACTAAGCTTTACAGATTATTTATAAAAAATGGAAAGGGAGAGGAAATGAAAGCATCTCGGAAGCAAAGCCTTTTTCAGCAGAAAGTTGCCCGTGTGCAGAGTAAGGGTGTTTTTAGGCCAAATGACTATTACAAAATAAAAATAATTGCATATGATGCCTAAACATGACCTTGAGCACCATTTTGATTTGAAGGTCTTTCTCTGGGGTAAGAACATCCCAAAAGTTATATTTTCTTCAAATATCCAAATTTTTGGAACAACATAGCTTTAAAAAGAATAATGCCAATAGTTTTCTTGATAATTCAACAATTCAACATATTGTCTTGTTGGGTAAATACTTTGAATTTGAATTTTTTTCACATTTGTGGACATACGCCTTTAAACCATGGTAGCATCTGTGACTTTTATTTTATGACGATATAAAAATTTATCAAGGGTTTGAAAATGAATAGCGACTATGGTGAGGTTTTACCCTGAGGGATTATTCAACTGCTTAGAGAAACAAAGTGTGCTGTAGCATTTCCATAACTCGCCATCAAGAATGAATTAAAAAGAGGAATGCAAATAGAAATACTTAAGTGCTTGGAAAGAAACTGATATTGCTGTCCCTAAAAGATCAATGTTGGGGTCTCTGCTGTTCAATACAATTTTAATTTTGACACCTTTGCTAGAAATTTAAAAGATAGCCACATCGTAGCAAAGACGTCATCACTAGACAATCACCATAACATTCGTAATTTAGATTGCAACATAATTTTTTAATTTGGTACAATTTCTTATTTGGTTTACATAGAGCTCAGAAAAGGCCTCAGTATTCCTCAAGAAGAAGTTTTGTCTTATTCATTTTCATTGACCTTGAAATTGTCCTTGTATCTTGCGAATAAAAGTTTCTTAAAAATGGAATTTGAGCAAAGTCATCCATAGTTTGGTCTTGTGGCTTTGCCAAGAAAAAAGAACAGTTCCAGCATAACGCTAAATTCTTCTCACTTTATATTCTCTTTTCAAGTTAAGAAAAGTAATCCTCAAATCTACAGCGTCTTTGGATACCCTTCCTCCGGCTCAACGCCGTTGAACCGTAATGTTTTTCGGATTTACAATCTTAACCATAGAAAGAAATTGATGAACAAATAATTGCGATTTAAGATTGTAGTTGCAAGCAGCAAGCAGAATTTTAAGGGGGTTGGCAAAATAACTTATTCCCCGATTATTCTATCTAAAAAATAAGAAAGGCTAATGAGAAAAAGAAAAGCTACGATATAGGCCTATTTTGTCAGAAACATTTTTTATCTGAATATCGGGTATTGAAGCTGCCTCCTTGGTTTATTACAACTCCTGCCCTCAATTTTTAGTTACAGTGCAACTGCTTTCAATTGCCTGATGATGGTATTATGGGTAAAGCTACTAAAAGCAACTGAAAACCGTCCTGTTTTACGCATCACAGCATGAAAAGAGTTTCTGAAATTTTTCTTGTCCACTTTTTTATAAGACTAATTTTGAAGAAAAAAGTGCCTCAAAACGGGTCAAAACTGAAGAAAAATTGAGGCCGAGGTACTGCTTGTTCTCATGTAATTTTGAGGAAAGTTGTGAAGCGGAAAGCCAGATCTTGCGAGTTACCCGTCCTCGCAAGCTTTAATGTAACGAAATCGTGTAAAAACTATGTATAATACGGTGCACTGTCAGAGACTGCTATAATGTCATCAAAATGGGTCGGTTAATTAAACTGTCCCGGCCATTCATCGTTAAATTTTGTTTTTAACAACCGACTTGCTTTGTCGCCAATTGGTCTGCCGTACATATTTCTTTACCAAGCGAAAGAGGTGACGATGGCGCTAAAATACCCCATAAAACCATCATTGCTCATTTCACAAAAAGATTGATAGCGGAACTAAATCAACTTGTAGCAATATTTTCTATCAGTGACATTTTGCGGCTTGTGATTATACATTGACAAGGAAGGAATTTGATTTGATTTCATATCGCTTTTTGACGTGCAAACTAATCACTGGGTCCTGGCATATAAAGCCAATTTTCAAGTCTAAAAGCTGCAACACGATAGCCCTTTCATTTGCTTGCCATACAAGGAAAATAATTTGTTGCCTGTACTTGCCTTTTACTAGATAGGTATGCCCGTTTACTTCGCAGTAACCTGAAACAACGCTACCAATATGAATTCGAGTTTTGGAATGTATAGACGATTCGATTAAGATATCTAGATCACTTAAAATGAAGACTAAGATGTAAGTGAAAAAGAAAACACGCTAGCAAAAATCAATTAATTTGAGTGCCTGAATGCGCTTGGAAATAAGCAAAAAAATAGTTAGCAATGTTGACTGCAGATATCAGAGTATCTAAATGCTATTTCAGATAAAAAGGAATTATTGCTGTATGAAGCACAAATAAACGGTGATTGGAAGAAGAAAAACAGGAAAAGTATGAAAAAAATTACGGATAAATGAATGGAGAGAAGAGGAGGTTAACATAGCCACAAAATAGAGATAAAGGGATTCGCGGGGAATTAGAGCCTTAAAAGAGACCAATATTCAGCAAGTATTTGAATAAAAAGATACCTTAGGATATCCAGCATTGCCTACAGAGTTTCCTTTAAATTATATTAGTCCTCCTAAAATGAATTGTTAACTAAGCAAGCATAGTGACGAAGGATCGATGGTATTAAATCAATATTAATACCAAAACATGGAATATTAATGTCTGCGGCCTGGGCTCAACAGTTCACAAATTTAGGGACATTGGCAAGCTTTTATTTCCGATTCAATCTTCTCTGATCATGTAATGGTGTTCTGATTTGGCATGGGGCTCATATTCATGGCACCAGTAACAAAATTGTACTTTTAATTCTGTTTGTAAAAAGGTTCCTTAATGAATGGCTACCGTGACAGGCGCATACTTGACTCTTGCAGATAAAATGATTGTGACTGAATCACAAGTTGCAATGAGACTTGAATCAAGGAGTAAATCACTCCAAGAAAATCCTGTACACCTTTTGTGCAAATCCTATTGTTTTATCTGAAAATCCTCTGAAATCTTTTTGTTATAGGGAAAGTCTTGTTTCAATTTTGAAATGAGACTTGAATGGCCTTCAAAAGCAGCTAATCCACTTTCTCGCATTTTCTTGATTAGCATTGGTGAGCGGAAATAAGTTCCGTTGCTTTACCCAGTGTGCTGTCCTTAAAATGTTTATTTTTCAAACGTTTCCCAGACTTTATCCTATATTATCGTCTAGACAGACCAGCACAGCATAATCAATTAAAAGTCCTATGGGGATGTTATTCAGCTGTCTCTAATTGCAATGAAAACGTAATTCCGTTATTTCACTAACCCTAGCTGCTAGTAACAATAAAAGCATCATATAGCGCCAACTTAGCAACATAAATCTTATCCCTTTTTAACACTGCCCGTCGTCAAACGAATATAAAATATAGAAACAGCTTGAGTTTGTTACACATGTAAAACAAAAGCACGGTTAACGCTAATTCTTACACCAGGACAATTTTCGTGTTCTAAAGCCACATGCTTTGAAACAAGAAAGGAAGGAAAGTTGGAAATGAATTGTAGTAGGAAAAAAGATAAAAATCCATGCAGCAGGAGTAGGCCTATTTGTTTTCACAAGAAACAAATAATAGACTTTCAGAAAAATTAGAAAACTTCATTATTGAAAGGAAAATTTATAAGGAATATTTGAAATTTAACTTTGTGCAGAAATATGAAATATCATGGTTGGCATAAACTTCAGAAGCCAATAATAAAATCATTGAAAGTCTCCACGGCCAGCTTAGAAGTCTCTTGAATAAAAGATTAAATGGAAATTTCTCCAAAGCATGAAAAGCCCTAAAACCTTCAAAATTGAATTTAATTACATTGGGAGAAACTCTTCAGAAACAATGAGTGCTGAAAATTGCTGAAGCATTTAGAAAACTGAGTAGACAATGTCCATCTGTATTTCGTGAAAAATGAGCGTAGTCAAGTATTAAAATGGTACTGCAATAGATAAGTTTAATTGAAGCTGCCTCTTTTCAGGTAAAGAATAATTCAAACGACAAATCTAGCAACTTTTGGGAGTAATTTATGTAAATAAATCTTATTAATTAGCGCATCCTATCTCCAGAAATCTTGATACATTGAAATGTTTCTTAAACATAAGAAAAAGTGCGTGATATTTGTCCATCATAGCACATCATAAATATATGATATATTACAGATCTGATTATGAAATTTTATATATCATTGATAGGGGACCCTGGATACTTGCATTGAGGCCTAGTAGGGTGTCAAGTCAGAGTCAAAGCAGGCCTTATCTAGAATGTTAAAACTACCCTCAAATAGTAGTCTTTTTGACAATAACCCCCTACTGGAAGCGTAAGAACGAAAATTATGCCATTTGATAGCATCAATTTCTTGTCCTCACTTTATCTTTCCTTGCCATTTTTTTGACTGTCGTTGATTCGAGGAAGTCAAAGTCTTGTTCATTTTCTTTTTATCAATAGTAATCTTAACTTAGCAGTCAATTCGAAGTAGCGACTACTTAAAATATCCCCAGGTGCCATTTTTGATTATTTAAATTGGGCCATTTGCTGGCCATTTGGTAAGACCCTAAAACCGACCGGGCCCCCTGTTAGGTGAAGCCTAAGATAGAATTACCCTCCCCCGATTAGAGGACAAACAAGCAAAAGTTTCGAAAAAATAATGTTTAAGAAAATTTCAAAGATTATGAAAATTTGTCGTCTGACTAAAGCAATTTTAGCAGACGTTCATTGCACTTTGAAGGAAAGGAGATTGCCACAACCTGAAGACATAATATGTACCTTTCTTGTCGACATAATGGTTATTACAAAACAATTCACAGTTTTTCAGATTCCTTTTTGGCTAGTACTCCAAATGTGGCAGATGCTGTGCCCATCAAGTTGGAGAAAAGTACATCTTGAATTTTATACCATTTGTAAAATGCGCTGATTTTAGACAAGAAAGATCTTGTCACAATCGGTAGTTGAAGGCCAAGAAGAGTTTCTGAATGCAGTTTGTAAAACAACTGATGCTCAGGAAAATGAACAATAAATTATTAGGATTCACACACAATTACATAGAAACCAATTCAAAAACATACCAGAATAAATTCTGGATTTGTGAATCTCCTTGATTTTTTACCTGGTTTCAATCAAGATGACATTTTCCTTCAAACATATGGGCTGCTTTCTGTCAGGTTATTGGGTCATATTTCACAGAATGTTACATATTTAATTTTTACTTTTACAAAATAGCTGCATACTTACAAACCAGTGTAAGAATATCTATGATGGGAAGATGGCTCCTTCCACCTCGCCAGAGTAAGTGAAGAGTCGCCAGGGGCTTTGAAGGTCATTAAAGATCGTTAGATCATAATAGTGTGTCGATCAGGTGGCTTCCTGTGAATTCTATCACGGTTAAACACAAAAATATCGAGTAAATACCCACAAAAAGAAGTGTCTTTCATGAGCCTCTCGATGGGGAATCACTTGCATACCTCATGAAAAGAAATTTTGGCTTATACCTCATTAGTAAAAGTCTGATATGGATGGCAGCTATTTCCTCGCTTCCGGTGACAGAAAAATACACCGGTTGATCTTTTTTCGTACTTCTTAAAACGTTTCATTACAATGTAGTACCAAGAAGATGATAGCTTCATAAACCCAAGCCAGACAATGAACTCCCCTCAAATCTATGTGTAGCGTTAATTCCTAATTACCGTTACATTTATAGTGTATTCACATCGTTCTGTTTAATTGACTTCCCCTGCTATCTAGCATGTGTTCTGGGATTCTCATACAAATACGGTTTTTCATAGTTTTGCCCATTCACTCACGTCATAAAATCAAGGTTTACAAGCCATAAAAAAGGCGAAAAGGATATCATCAATTGATATGTCTCTAGTGCCAGTCTTCGTACGAGGTACGTGTCGGTTTGTGGTTTAGGCACAAAGAGATTGCTAGAACGATGTATGAAGCAGGATTTTGCGGGCGTAGGTGCCAGCTTAAGATAGTGCTGGCATAAAGATATCATTGTCAAAACTGTCTTTTAAAATTAGGTACTGTGTTGTCACAAATTGAATTGGTTGGAGCTGATTAGCTGGGTACCATGGAGCGTAGTGTTATCCAAGACTGGCTCATTGATCGCCTCATTGCTAAACACCTTGATATTCAACCTTAAGCATACACTTTTTAGAGGCTCTGGTACCCAAGGTAAAACAAAAATTAACAGTTAATACAAAAGAAATGTGAAGCATACACAATGGTTAAAATGTGACAAGAAACATGCATCCAAGACCAATAGATTGCACCAAGAACGGTTTAAAAAAGTGATGCCAGCTCTGTGAATTTTCCTTTGTCCAAGTAGCCTTTTCCACCTGTGGGCAGTTGTTTCCCAATGGAAAAACAATTTCAGCCACTGATTTGAGATAACTTATGTAAAGCTGAAAAAAGGGCTCAAACAATTGGCTGTAAAACTATCTTTATAGCTGTTACATATCTCCATATAAAGTAGTTACGACGTTAGAAAAAATATGTGTTCTTTCTTTTAGAAAGTGAGATGATAGATATTTTAGAAAATATCTTTCCTAGATAATTTTTAATGTAGTGAAGCATTTTGTGCCAACAATTCTGCAAGGATCTGCAACTATAGGACTTTTGCATTGTCCTTAGTTGCTAAATTAGCAACATTTATATATCTGTGTTAGTTTGAGAAAATTCCCCGTCTTTAGTCAATTTTCAATCCAAAATCCTGCATACAGTCATTCCTTCGTGTTGTAATTTCTTAAGTTCTTGAAGGAAACGAAATCAAGTATAATCTGACATGGCGAATTGCATTACAAAGATTAGCTAAATGGAAACAAGAAGGTTAAAATTTGTTACGAAAACCAGAATGTCAAAAGTGGTTTCGAAGAAGCATTTTAGCTCTAAAGTTGGTATTTGCAAGCCAGCAGATAAAAAACTTGCAATTGTTATGTGCTATAATTCTTTCACCGCTTTTGTTAAGGCTAAACTGGCTTAGAAGATCGATGCGGTTGTAAGTTTATTGCGGGGCTAAACCCCAAAATCAGATCAATTAACGGCTTGTACAAGTACATTTTGAAGTTGGCATCATCCGGTATATAGATCTGGCTCACATCTTTTGCACATGAAATTATAATTTAATCTTATACATGTATAGATGAGCTGGTGGATAAGCTCTTCTTAGCTCTGAAGATCTGACGAGTCTTATTAGTTTGTGCTGACTGGCTTTCGTTTAGTATGCGGAGCTTTGCATTTCTAAAAGGCTGATGCAATGCAACAGCGAACTGATTTCAATGCCTTGCTTCAAATAAATATTCTAAATGTAAATCTGAATACTCTGGAGCTCTGCGGATCAGAAACATTTCATGCTTATGCTATTGCTAGTTGTCTTCGATAGAAGACCTTAACAGGAGTTCATCAAGAATAGGAATTTCGAATAAAACACCACATGTACTAATATAATGAATACCTAGATGTTTGAATTGCATCATACAAAACAAAATATAAGAAGAGCGTTATGCAAATTAAAGAAAATATCAGGGCTATCTTTGAAAAATTTCTACTTGTTTTTTACTATGTCCTCATAAAACAACTCATAAAACAAGTTGTTTGTATTTCCTAAGACAAAGTGAAAACGTGATGGCACTTGCAAAATCACACATTTTTGCACTGCACGATGACCAAGCCCTAAAGTTCTAAGGGTGATAACAAAGATTGTCTGTCTCAATCAATTAGCATACCACCATCATCCTATCGAACTGGTCCGTCAAAAGTTGAGAAAACTGTCTTTTTCTTGTCAGTATGTAAATTATTTTACATCATGAACAGGTGCATCGATACCGTATCTGATCTACAATTGATATACAATCCGAACAAAACGGATATTGCTATGGTTATGAAAAGAAATATCACGACAGTAAGACTCTTGTGTGGTATTTCATTGTCTTCTGTTCGGCGACAAACAAATCTTTTCTGATAAAATCTAACAAATGCATTTTCATGGAAGCAAATTTGCATTGAAGAATATGATTTGCTAGCACTGATGTCTCGACCAAGTTGATATGCTTTTGATTAAGATCTCTTCCGAGGCAAATCAGCTGATAATCAATGGTAAAATGTTCACTTTTCCCAGGCAGGGCAACCAGCAATCTTATAACTAAACCTATCAAAGTTGATTACAGGACACGAGTTAACGCCAGCAATATTAAACATTTGGAAGAGGCTTTGGCTTAGAGACAGATGTCATCCTTGTAGAAATAAAAAGAAAAATAAGCAAACTAAAGACATAAATTTTGCCTAAAACCTTTGGTATAACAAGTTTCAATTAGATGCTACTGCTAGACATCTCTCCAGAAAATGTTGACTGTAGGATTCATTATTGTAGATATCTACAATTAAAAATTCCAATAAACGATTACAAACGTGCAATTTCATCTAGCCATCTTTGCAAAATATTTGAAATGTGCTTCTAAGATATAAAATTCAAGGCCAGAAATGTCATTTTTCCGAAATAAAATTACTCTTTTTTTGTATTTGTATTTGTTTCTACCTAGCATCTGAAGGTAGTTTTTGATGAGAAGCTATGCCTATCAAGGAGTGTCTTAGTCTTTTTCCTTCCTCCTGATGTACTACACCTCGCAATTCCTGCGCTTGGAATTGCTGAGCGCTGGCAACTCTCCCACTCTGGGTTAAAGTTTGGTCTTGTCAGGTCATAAATTTGCATCCCAGACCCTTAAATCTGTAGCTCATGACCCTAACCACTAAGCCATTTTCGCACCTCTACGTTAAGATTCTTCGCTTGAAATGTACTTTAAATAAACTTTGCATGTATTAAATCATACTCATAAGAGAGATAATGACTATGATGAAATACAAGCAGAATAGTAGTGCTGTTACTATTTTTAAGGTCAAAAAATATTCTGCGCCGCTATAATTCAATTTCTATCAATTTGATGAAGAAGTCAAATAATGAAGAAGTCAAATGACTTCTTTCTTTTTCTGGTTCAAACTCTAAGTTTCTTTGCTTCTTCCTTATTTTCAAAGAGCTGTAGTTGGAGGAGAATAGCAGCATGTTTTATGAAATGGATTAGCCTGAAAAACATGGCGATTGTGCTCATATGTCTTTGTATTGTTGACAGAAATTCAACTGCAGTAAGCAATATTTCTACGTAAAATTCTGTGGGGAATTTATGCTCAGTTGTTCAATAGATGCTCCTAGAGAATGTACAGGGATGTCCTAAACTAGGTGTGGTGTGTTATAGATTCACCGTTTTATCGTTTCAAGATATCATTGCTGATCATCATGATACCACTAATGATGACGTCATGCAAGTATATTCATTTACATCAATACCCACCCTGTTTAGTACGAAAACGTCAGTCTGTATTGGCAAAGCATTCACCGGCCAGCTGCGATTGCATCTATGCGTTGTAAAGGCTATCTATATCTTCTACAGCAAGAACTTTATCATTTATCGTTTTGATGAGCATGCTGGGAAGATGCTCAAACAGCCGCTTAAATGATACTGCTTTTTCCAATAATTTGAAATTTTCATTTTCAAGGTTTAGTTTAACCGCATACCGATTTATTGAATTTTTATTACTCGTGATAACAAGTATAATTTCAAGCTCTCGCCTTTGCAGATTTATTCTCTTGATAGATCTAAAGTTGCTACAAAAGGAGTAGTGAACTCCTCTATATGATTTAGTTTGAATATATGCTGAACTCTTTTCTATAAGCATGATGCAGAAAGCTAACATATAAGAATATAATGCTTTCAGCCCGTCGTGTTCTTTAACAAAAGCAGTTGTCAGAATGTAAAATTACTTTGTTACAAGGGCAATGAAAAGTTCTTTATAAAAATAAATGACAAATTTTTTGATTTCATCCAAAAAAGTAACCTATGCACCAAATTGTCGACAACAAATTTGAAGATTTGTTGAAAAAACAACGTTGAAAAAACAGGGGTGGCGATTTGAGTTAGAGACGAGCAAAGTATATTTTGCTTCATATCCAGTACTTTGTTAAAAATGAAAAATACAGTATGGCAATCATTTGGTTGCTTGCAGTACTACTTCAAACAGTAATTTTTAGTTTATTCACTAACAAATAGGTACCAGAGAATAAAAAAAGTATAAAAGCACATTTGTAGGTCATTATTCAAATTAACAGCAAAGAGATGATATAAAGACAAATAATGTGATGAGAAGTACCGGTTACTGGTCCGTCATAAAATGCTCGATGCCGTATGGGCAGAGCTGTACGGGGAGGTGGTGCTCGATACACCTTATGCCCTTCAAAACCTTTTCCACTGTTGGCGGAATACTTTCAGGTGCAGGGATAGTGAACTGACGCCTTTCTTAATAATATACAGTTTTGAATTTGTTTACAATTCTTGGAAGGAAGATACAGCTGCTTCCAAATCGATTGCTTATAACACTGCAAGCAGTTGCTCCAGCAATGGAATAAATCTTATGCATGAATAAAGGATTAATTCATCCGGAAACAATGAAGAATTGCAATTTTCCCCTTCTAGCATGATGGCCTAAAGTTATATAGTTGATTATGATAAAGAAAAATCGCTTTACTCTCCACCAATTAAAGGTTCTTGGGGTTTGCTATAAATTCTATTCTCTTTTAAAAAAGTTTTTGAAAATAGAATATCTTTGAAAACGGTTCGAAATGAACGTTTAATAAATTTTTTGACGAAATTTCTGGAGCATAATTGCGGGAAACCATAACTATTGTTTGCCTCTTATGTTCTTTTTAGCTGATCAAAGATGAGAGATTGGATCATTATTGTATCATTTGAGGACAGTGCTCTACTCACGTCTTTTTGCTTTGCGAGAACTCCGTGATTTAATGACATAGAGTAAAAATGATAAAATTGAAAGCAAATTTGTGAAGTTCAAAGATGGCAATATTTTCTAAATTTCGGAATCGTGCAAAGATATAATTTCAGGGGCTACTCTACTTGAATGTTTCCTTTTTCTACTTTGTGTTTGCAAGATTATCCATAAGGTTTTAATTAGAGTACTCTGATATTAAAATTGAGATCATAATTGGAATTGAAACGACAAGACAAGTGAGCAATGGAACCTGCATGTTTCTCGTGAAATGAAGTTCTTTTGAAGCTGTTAAAGCAGGGATCTGTAAAATAGACCAGGTTGTGTTTTTACCGATTGATACACAAATGCAACGCAAAAAGCAGTTTCAGGAATGTTGACGGAATGTCAAAATACTACTAAATTTCATTATACAAATTATTTGATGTTAGTTTTTAAAGAACTAAAATGTACACTTATTCAGATTGACACAAAGAAACTTCAAGGATTGCATGAGACAGATTACTTACTGCAGAAATATGTTTTGTTTCATTTGTTTTAAGGGAACCAAGTTTAAATCAAACTTTTGAATTGTCAGAGTAAATTCCAGATTTAAGTATCTTGAAAAACTAAAGATCTGATACCACTTTTGGTACTTCTGCCTTTTGGAAATCTAAGAGAGGGGCTCTTAATTGTTAGAGAGTAAGAAAAACCTTCGTGATTTATGCTAGAACTTTTTCAATATTCGAAAACCTCTACCCCTGATTGATTCTGCTTTCGTAACTGAAAATTTTTTGCTCTTGTTTTCATGATTACCATTTGAGAGAGAGGCTGCTTGTCAACTTAGCCTTATGCAGACATAATCCAACCCGATGGATATCCTGATTTAAAGTCCAACAGTCAATGTTGATCAACGGCTACGAAAACATAGGTTGGAGAAAGGAAACATGCTTAAGCGTCTCTGCACATTAAATACAGGGATCAAAGGGGCTTGAGATTCAATCGGGAAACAGGGTTTATTTGCAAGCCATTGTTTACAGCTTCGGAAGAAATCAAAGTTCCACGCTCCACAATAATTAGCTAGGGCAAATGAGGAAGACAAAGAGGAAAATGCCAAGTTGTCTAAAACCCTTCGTTTTTAAGGGGCGGTTTTACCTTTCCATTTAGTTTTGGCTTCAGATTGATTAGCCTTGTAAATCAAAGAAGAAAAAATTAACCAAAGACCACGCCTTCTTACCAACCATACTACTTTTAAAGTCAGCGCCAGTTAGTATCTTCAATGATATTCATATGCTATCAAATTCTATGAATACAAATATTTACTACTGATTTATTTATACAGGGTCGTTGGGTCGATCCTTACGTTTAAGGAGAAAGGGTGATAGATACTGACAGCAGAGCTGAGTAATTATTTTTCCTTACTATTCAAGGCTCTCTTGTGAAGATAACAGAACATTATACTGGAAGAGGGAGGGAAGAGGGTGAGGGGGATGGGGGGTTAACCAACCTTCTTGTATTCAAATGCTTAACCTTCCCACGTGACAACTAGTGTTGGTTTCAAAAACAGGCTTAAAGTGGCTGGGGGTCAAAGGATATATTGTAGAGATATTTTATTTATAGTTCCTCGAATATCAAAAGGATAGGCCAATAGCCACTGCACCTGTCTCGCCGAAGTTTACTCAGAAAGGAAAACTCACAGCTCAATCTTCCTCTGTGCAAAACCAATCTACGTCACTGATCAACAACTCTTTCAAAAAACAAGGTTCATTTCCTTGGTTTTTTGCCACTCATGAGTCAGACATCATTGCAAAATATTTAAATAGATCAAGGAATTTAAATAATAATCTCGCGAGGAACCGTTTCCCTACTTAAAATGTTTGATTAGAATACTTCTCTATTTGATTACACAATTATTATTGTCATAACAGTATCAAGGGATAACAATGCTTTTCTTATTACAACGTATTCCTTTAAACATGTCTTTTCAGGAAGTTACTAATAAAGAACACGGAGTCTCCCTTGTGTAGCCAATTTGTGTGCTCCTAAATTCAATGAGTTTTGACCCCATAGAAACCTTTGGTTTAAAGGGGCGGACTGACGTACCAACAGGCGCCATTGCCAGTGCACCTATCTTTAGTAAGATATAAAATCTAAATTCCAATTTTAAGATTCATGTCACAGTCTTCTTAATCCAGGAGATGTTATAAAACTATAGAAAACCCACAAAATAGAACAGAGATATCCAAGTTGTTGGTTCTTTAGAAGAGGTAAATTCAGGGTTACTGGTTCTTGATAATAAGAAAAACAGTGGCGTAACACAGTTTAGGATACCTTAGTTGGATAACTAAGGGCCCCCTATCAAAAGGAGCGCCCATATTTACTTTTATATCCATGTTTTCAAGACTCTGCTCAAGCACACTTCATTTTGAAAAACTTCCTGAACTTCTTGAACTGAAGTCCCAATAACCCAGCTTTCCCTAGTTAACGATAATAAATTATCATTTCGTGTAAACTTCAAGTCATTTAAGGTATAATTGCAAATGAATCGATTTATAATAATTCGATGCTTTATTTATTATGATTAAATATTATTATTCGATAAATCGAGTCGAAGTTTAAATGTTTAAAAAAAAGGAAATTCTACAGTCAAAGACGTGTTTAAGACAGCTAAGTTGAATAAATTTCGACTAGATGCAAATTGGTTCTTAAATTTATAAGTCTTCTTTGAGAAACAGTTACACAAATAGCGTTCACACCACCTGACATAATATTTACGATTTAATAGCTTTCTTGTAAATGATGAATATCAACCAAGGTAGACAGTAATCATTCACAAAGCGATATTCACGAGATAGGGACATCTGCACGATCAAGATATGAAGTTTCCTTGCTAGCTACATTACTTTGTTGGTTATATTATGTTTTCATTGATGTAGTGGAAAATACATTTACGCAACAGCAGGGCCGGTAAACCACAAGGCCGTTAGATACTGTTCTGGTTTTGGGGGAGTGGGGTGGCCAAATAACCAAATGGTTGAAAAAGTGACTATTTTTACACCTTCTCGCCTGTAATAATGCCATAAAGACTGCGGAAATAGCACACGAAAGCGAGATCGGTGCTGGCTTTCGACCCAATAATAAATTCAATGACTTTTGTCAAATGGGAATTTTCGGGAATTCTATGGTTGATGTGAAAACTAATGGAAAGAAATACAAATTTTAATTTTGACAAAGATTTTATATTTTGTACTTATTTGCCTAATGGAGAAAAAGCACTTTTCTTTTTGAGAAGTTGCGTTTGAGAACCTTCAAATTAAACAACTGACGCATGAGGTGTCTACCAGTTTAAATACTGTATATGGCCAAATTCACCAGAAAGGAGAAAAAACAAGTCAATTTTATAGCAAAGTTTGGGCTCTGGGTAATAAAACGGACTCTGGGTAATACATACGTGACTTTATTTAATGGGAATTTTTTGAATTCATGTTAATATCAAACATCATTTATAAGCTATTGCAAGATATTTTTGCTATAATGGCTGTATTTAGAAAATTAACAACCTAGGATGCAAAACACACCTTCCAAAGCAGAAGCAGCCCTACTTAGGTCGTGCTATTTAAAGTTGAAGATCACCTTGAATACCATTTTACTATTTTTATTTTTTTCTTAGATTTTCTTAGGCCCATATTATAAGCAATGGGGCTGGGTACTTGGCCGCCTGGACCCCTATGCCATTGATCCTAGAAATATTTATAAAATAAAGCCGTTTGGCTGCTCAATATTCTTGGCAAGAAAACAAATACGTCATTCCTGACTCCCACCTCACATAAGCAGACGATGAAATCCAGTTGGTTTTAGGTGATCAATAGCTTTTCTCACGTAATTAGCTCTTCTGATCCGGCAGCTCCATGCAACTTCTCGGATACTTAGCAACATTAGGAAGCCTCATAACACCACAGGGATACGAATCACTTCTGAACATGCGCAGGTCATTTTGTATAAAAGCTTCTGCTCATAAGTCTTTCTTCATTGTGAACATGCTGAAAGCTGTGTAAGGTCATCAGTGTGAGGATGCTCATGGTTTTTATGCTATATCGGATCAGAAACCATTAGAAATCAAGTGAGTAGAGCCTATTGTGATTCCCTTACCAAATTTCGTGTCTACTGGTCAAACACTGACAGCCAAGTAGGTTTTCCATTCAACGTCAGAGATTGTGGGATCTGTTATGTGGTTGTTAATTTGGCGCCACCGTATGTTGATACAACGTCTGTACCCTCCTTCCTAGGTTTCAACCGGCTTGCTGTGCTCTATTCAATTTGCTGTGCTGTTACGGGAGTCCGTGGCTTATTCTAAACAGAGCTGGTTTTCGAATTAGTTCATCGCTCAGTTGCCGTCTGTCGAAACTCATAGACAACAAACCGAGGTATTCAACGTATTTAAGCCGCCTCAGATTATTGAACTGCGCATTCCAATTTGGTCGGTGTCTGTTTAAAAGCAAGTTGGAGTACCCGACTTACTACTCTACTCGCGAAACACAACTTATCGTGGGAAAATCGAGAAACAGTAGACGCCGAGTTGCAGACAAGTGAGGTACGTTGTCTTCTATCATTAGTATCCAAAATTGTCTTCTAAATCCTCAAGTTTTTTTCAAAATATGTGTATTGATGCCTGGATCTTCTACACTGACATCCTTCGTGTAAATTAAACATGATAGATATTTTTAACATGGGCATTGAAGACTTCTACATAACGATTCAACCAACGCGGAATATCTGCCGACAGCCTTGATCAAATAGGAGACAGTACATCCTTTAAATATACAAACAGAAAGTTTGTTTTCTATTTAAGCAAGTTGAAAAGATCTGTCCAGGCTCTAAGTGCTTTTTTTATTTATGAATGAAACTGATTTTGCCGGGCATGTTTCACGGACATGCTCGGACATTGTAGTTTCTAAGAAGGCGGCGTGTTTGTCAACATTGGGTGAACCCTTGACCTCCAGAACTTTTTAGGTTTTAAAGGCAAAGGTGCTGAAAATGTATGGCACAGTTTTTACCGAAAAAAAAGAATGAGTCTATTTCGTAAAAGAGAGGTTAGTTACCTCTTGAAACTAGTCATACTTCATCATATGTTAACCTCAAACATTTTTCAAGTAAGAAGCAACACGAATTAAAGCAATTAAAGAGACGGGTATTAGGTTATACCTTAGGTTTTTAGATGTCGAGTGAGTGTTCCGTCAAACCTATGCTTTGAAAGTGTGATCTGAAAGAAAATGAGACCTGAAGGGCATTGAACTCGCCAATATCGAACTTTGATACGTGTAAAAGCAACGTGAAGGAATGAAGTGGAGTGAGGGAATTTCACTTGCAAATGCTTCGTAGATAGTTGATATTTGGAGATTTTTGTTAGAGCTGACACTAAATGAAAATATCTGGGGGTTAGGTTCACGAAATGTCTTAGCTTACTGTGATTTCGTGTCAGATGTCGAGGCAGTCGTGATTAACACTGAGTGAAGTTATGTTTGTTTTCGGTCTAGTATATGAAGGTACCTCAAACTGATTCATGTCATTTTTGACTCGACATCATGCGAATGTTAAGACAAAGTTTGAGAAGGCCGTAGAGCTTTTAAAGAATTCCCAATTTATAGCGCGAGATATTTCAACGGATTGCAACGTTTGGCTGTAAGTTCAAAACAAAACCACGACAGACTCTTGAACATAAACTGTTCACATCAGCTGCAAAAGTATGAAGAATTTGACGCTTTTGAACATTCTTTTGTGTGGACTTCCTATAATCTACTCTACTGAGACGTGGGTTGGGAGACATTCATTATACTCTGGATTTTTCAATTTTATTAAAATCAATTCAGTGGCGATAGTGGTGGGAAATTGTATCATGATTGTCGAAATCACGAACCTACTTCCAATAATTTCACCCTTTGATCAAAGAGTCTAGACACAACAAGTTGACCATCAAAGCAAATTATTCAAGATATACCTTCGAGTCATAATTTCCTGATATGAGCATGTTGTGCTAAAGTTGGGAATTGTTTTTTCCTTGTTATGATTATGATTTTCGAAATCGGAACAGGAAAACGCAGGATGAAAGAATTTTGCATATTCAAATATTTTTATTGATAATAAATGTTGTTTTAGCGCCATGAGATTGAATTCATCTTTGTGATGGCAAGCATGCTCGATGCATTGGCAATGAGTTCAGTTAGCACTTAAATATGAAACGTAGTTCACCTTAAAATTGAAAACCCGCACTACATCCGGGATTGGTCGAAGAATTGGTCTTTATAAAACCAGTAACGCAAATGTGTGTGGGTGCCATATAAATGATTATGCAGCTTTTTACTCTATTTGTGGAATACATTACCATAGCAGGTGCAGTTAAATTTGGTCAGATGATATTTGGGACATCTCCTCTTACTTTGCTTGTAACCTGCACTCGGTCACCTTGCCCGTTACAATGTAACATTGGCTTTTGTCTTTAAGAACAAAAACTTGCTACTGATCGTAAATTTGTAGCACTCAGGCTTGTTAGTTGTTCAATTTAATGTTTTTTATTGAAATAAATTTACAAAGACCTGGCTGGAACACCTTTTGCTCTGCTTTCATAAAAGTCATTAAAATTCTACCTGCATCAACCTGTTGTGAAAATATAAATTTGAGAATTGCAGGGGTTCCTCTGACTGGCGACATCAAGTATCTTCTTCGATTTGATAACTTATCTCCTTTTGATCACTAGTTGCGTGCACTGTCGGACTTATAGGCGACTTCTTGTGTATGAAAGGAAAGCGCATTGTGAATCGAGCTAGCTTCGGTTGCGTTGGGGATAATGCACTTTCGAATTCATAGGTATCCTATCAAGACGGCTCGTCAGCAACATCCCTAAACAACAGCGCATCTTAGCCTGTCACTGTGCGATGGTCTCGACTAGCATAATTTCTATGCGATTGTTTGCGATTTATGCACAAGGCCAAACAGAGATTCTTGGTAGGAACCTGACGTAACAGCAGGCACCTATACAGGCAGCATGATAGTTAACAGTGATACCAAAGAGTATAAAAGTCTGTCTAAATGTATCCGCAATTGTTTATATAAAGGACTATCCTTCTTATCTAGTATATCAAGGCCATTTTAACATATAAAGAAGGGGTAAGAATAAAGAAGGGCTTCTAGCCCAAGGACCTTCCTTTGTATGAGGCAACAATAAAAGAAGCCACAGAAGTGCCCTGTGTTTAATACAGAAGACGATTGTCCTCAATTTTGTACGATATTAATGAGGAACCCCGGTTCAACTTCTTAGAAAATGCTATGAAGTTTAAGACATAGTTTGATACAGTGAGTATTCACAGTGATATAGCTCACAAAGAAAGCTTTATTCTCCTTACAATGTATGTAAACCACAGGTTTCGTCAATTTTCGTAAGAAGATAAAAAAATAATAACCAACTCAACCCATCCTGGTTTAACAAAAAATTCGCCAACCATATTAAAAAATTGATGATTACTGTTTCTCCAATGAGTGATGAATTGCCCAGTATATTCTCAGATCAATGCATCATCGGCCGAAAACGCTCTTTCTCTCACTACCTCGCTAACGATTGCTATCCAAATGCGCTGGAAACGAGGCCACATGAAAGTTGGGGTCATATTTGAATGAAAATTGTTTCCAATTTTTCTGACGACAAAGACTTTAATCGAGGTCAAGATATGATCTTTACTGACGAATACACTGATAACCTCTGTCCCTGTGTATATCAATAGCGAACAGACTGTGAAATAATTTCTCTTGGATGAGGAAAGTAATGTGTACTTGACAACCTGGCAAACTGCTGCGAATTATTGAGTTGGCCTTGCACACTGTCTCCCTCAGCAAATTAACAAAAGTGACTGAAAAGACAAGATTATTTGTCGTAACATGATACTTCTACTTTAGCAGTCGGGATATTGAATCTCATGTAACGGTCTCAGGGTTTTACACAACTGCTCAAGATAGACCTTGGCTTGAAAACGAGAATGAGGTAAAACATCTCATTAGCTGAACCAAATTCGTTATCACTGTCAGCCAGAAAAAGGCCATTATTGGCTTCGAAAACATTCGATTCCTTTTGCAGAATAACTGTCCTAGTCAAACAGCTACCGGCAAGAATGAATAACTTTTCTTGGACCTGCAAGGACATTTAAATTTAGATTTCTGGCTCAAATATCCACATCGGTGAGAAAACTTTATAATACGATTCTATCTTTAACGTGTTTTTATGTACGAAAAACGAGACATGAAATGGGAGGGGGGGGGGGGGGATGGTGCTCGATGATTTTCTTCTGTTTCCATATATTGTCGAAAGAGCTTTCACGTTTTTCCATTTTATGACTTCTTAAGCCCAACTAGTCGGCTGACGCAGGGGTGTGCTTGCTCACAATACACCCCCTTCTAAAGTCCCATCACAGCAGATGCCCTCGCCTTTTCTACTGTTGGCATTTTCAGATGTAACTTTTCGTTGTGGCAGGTTTTCCAGATGAATTCTGTTTACGACGGTGCAAAGTAGCTGACGTATCACTGACCATTCTCTCCTGTCTCATTCATTCGACTCGGTAAACCATCCCATTCAGCTGTCTTTTTCCGGAATATTTTCCATGCCTTCTTTCCGATAGTGTGAGTAGTCGCCTTCTTGAGCGTCTTCGGTTGTCTTTAGATGAACGTTTGATTAAAAATGAAAGCAGAAGCACGTTATTTTGTCTAGAGATACAAAAGATGTGAACGTTTTACAAGATTTCATCGCTTAATTGTTGTGTATTGTACCTTCTGTCTCTGTTTTGGTTTTTGAAGCAAATTCAGGATATCTTGGTGGAACAAAGCTTGTTTTCTTTCTCTAGATCTGCTCTTCCTTGTGGACAACCAGCTAAAACTATATCGTTAGTTTTGTTTTGAACTGATGTCCTTTACACCATACAAGAAGTCTTTAGGTTGTAGGTTAATTGGAATTAATTTCGAGCACTAAGCCCTAATGTAAATTTAGTACCGCTTAATGTAAAAAGCATAATTTCTACGTAAATAGTCAGTCGTCAGGAAGTCAAGTTATGTACTGCATCCACCAAACGCCAGATAATGCGCTTGTTACAGTAACAATATCCTATTATAGATTATGTCAAATATCAGTTGTTATTTCAAGATATCAAAACAGCATAACTTGCTTATGAATAGTCCGGGCTTAATACAGAACTTTATAAGGATTATGGCAAATAATTACTTTACACAGCCTCCTTTTCAATATGAGCCATCACATTTAAACTAGTGATACCAGGAACAGGATATATCAAATCGACATTACTGCACTATCCTATTGTTTCAAGTACAAACGATTACAAATGCTGAAATTGAAGGGTTCTTAATGATCAATTCACCGATTATAACGAAGCAAGTAACAGCATATTCCCCTTTACTCTCTTTTTTTACCTAGGAATATTAGATTTGACAGACGATTGAACTAAAAATATGAGACTAACCCTCTTATGTCTCATAAAATTGAATGCCTCCAACCTCCTCGAATTTGCAGACGCCTTGACTACCACAAAGTACAAAAATTGTTGATTTAACATTTAAAATTAGGTTTCCAGTTATTCTTGATTACCCATTATCAATGCTGGTTGTATGGGAATCCTGAAACGAATAGTTTTTCATCTACAGCTCAGGTTTTGCTTAGCCAAAAAAAATTTGTTGGTCCAAAAGGTGACAGTTTTGTGGATACTCAGAGGAACACATTCTTCACCTGTCTAGTATGTAGTTATCTTGTCAGCCGTAGACATTACAATTATCTTGTCAGCTGTAGACATGGATCACAAAACAAAGGATACAAACTATTTCCTCTGAATCTAAAGGCAACATTTTATGTGCACGCCACCCATATTGACTTGCCATTCGTACAAATTCTCTAAGATTCCGCATGTTGCAAAGAGGATCTGCAAACACCAAATCTCTGTTTTGCAGTCTCAAAAATGTCTTCTTATGGTATTCATGTCTACGCATTTGCTAGACAAAAGACATCTTTGCAAAACAAACTTTTTAGCATGTCTACGCCAGCTTCGCTAATAGAGTCAATGAGATCTCACGTCTAAACTCGTTTTGATTAGATGAGCGATTAAGAGATTGCTAGTAACAAAAACATGCATGGAGAAGAAAAGAAGCCACAATCTGCTAATTAGATCAGATGGCTTTAGTGTAGCAAGTTGTTAATCTTAGTTTGAAGAGTGAAACAACAATTATCCCGTGCTGGTACATTGCAAGTGAGGTGAAGCACACTATTATGTCGAAATATCACTGTTTATCTGGTTAAACTAGGCTTTATATGTCTGGTTATAATCATACTTAAAGACACAAATATTTATGCCTGTCTGTCTAAATGAGAAAATGGGTTTAAAGTTGGGTTAGCCTTTTTGCCGCGGTGTCCAGCAAGTAATAAACGTTCTTAAGCCACTGAAATAGTTGTAGCCGAATTAAATTTTGAATTATTACCAATGTGCTAGGAGAAAGCATCGCTATGAATTCCTAGTTTCTGCTATATTGCCTTTTAAAGAGAGCGACAAAGCTTTGAAGGTTTTGTTTTGATTGTGACTTCAATTGATTAGCAAACCAACGGGTACATTTTCTATCTTGATGCACCATAATAAAATGTAACGATGAACTCACTACCCTAAAACGTATACTTTTGAAACACCCTAGCTCTTTATTTCTTCCTTTGTTCCTATTGAAAGTAAAGCTTCATTTTAATCAACTAAGTTGTTATTGACGAGAGTTCTTCCCCTGATCTGTTCTGTCTCTTTAGATCTTCCTCACTCTTCGCTGCCCAGGAGGAATGTTTTATGAATATTCGGTAACGCTTTTTCGCCTTTTTCAACAGTAGATTAAAAGCTAATCTCTCTGATTCTTATACTTCTCTCTTAGCTACTGTGAGGATTGTGGCCACACTAAGAAAGCAATTTGGTGTAGTGGGCTCGTTTAAATTTCAGCAAAAAAAATTAGATGCAAGAAAGGATTGATTATATTCTCGAATGAAGTTATTCATACTTTCTGGGTTTATTAAGAAAGAAACGCAATAACGAAAAAGCAAATTGTGGATTTAAAGAGGCAATTTTCTTTTGTCCGGTCTATAATAACGCTTTCTAAATGTTTGTAAGGGTTAAGTAGGTTAAAGATCAGCCTAGACTGATATATATTCGTTGCTGAAGAATGAAGGCTTATTGGAAAAGTGTATTTTCTTAAGCTTCTATTTAGTGTAGCAGAAACTAAAACTGTAAAGAGGCGAACTACAGCTGTCATTTACCATAGTAACAGTATATTAACGACATAGACAACAAAATGAAAAAATTAGTAATAGAAAATTTGGAAAGAATGGTTCCTCGTACCACTTTTCTTTGTATCAAAAAAGTCTTTGAAAAATTCATGTTTTTTAAAATTAGACAGATAGACAGAAAGCACCCACAAATGAATTTCGCCGTATTTTTCAAGCGCTTTGCAGCATACAGCGTGATATTTTTAGAAAAACTTTGCATGTCTTTATGAAATTGATGAACGAATATTAAATTGCCTAGACGCATCTCCGTCGGCAAATTTGCTGGAAAAGGTTTAGAAACTACTTAAGTTATGTATTTTAGATGCTTGACTAGAATTTTGGATATCTTTTGGTTCAAGGAAGATCTTATGTTGGAAACAGATGTAGAATAGCATGTCAGTTCCCTTGATTTTTTCCACAAACCCTAAAAGAACATCAGATCATAAAACGATCGTTTTTTGCTTGGCAAACCTCATTTTCAAAACTGTTTTATATTTTCATTCTTATAGAATAATGCCAGACGGTTAGAGCTTCAGTATGTTGCATGATTTTTCCACTTTTTCGTGCCATCTTGAAATTTGTTGTTCGAAAGGCTTATTGACAAAGAAGTATTCTGATGATCTTTACCATTTATTGCGTAGCATAATGTGAGCGGCTCCTAACCAAGATCGCTAGTTCAGCGAAAGAAAGCTTTTCGGAACAACAGCTCTCTAAGCATAAACATGACTACAAACTCAGTTGTAAGTTCCATCGTGGCCTTGTCTCGGAAGTGCCAATTGTCTAAAAGAACAAAATGGCACTATAGTCAAATATATGAATACGAGTAAATGCAAAACAAGTAAAGAAATTTGATTCGTTCTAGTAAATGTTTACTATGTAGGACAAGGTAAATGCTTTTGAGTCCAAGAGAATAATCGGAGAGGCAGTGATATACAATCTTAATTCCAGTGCTAATAGCAATTCGCTTATTAATACCTTCCCAAGCATTTACTTAAATAAATCTAGTACGTTTTATCCTGCACTGTCAACTTTACTCTGTTGACGTGTCCTGACAAAAGCAAACGTTTTACTTCGGATCAAGTTATGATATCATACTCTAACCCATATCTGCATAAGAGGTTAAAGAATGATCTAAGAAAGTATCTTAACAAATGGAGGATCAGAACATCTACGCACTATCGGCTAGTATCTTCAGGACGAATCATCTTTGCAAGATGATACCCAAGAATCTTTCTGGCAACTTAGCAAAATAATGTCGTACTAGTGGCAGCAAAGTTAACTTGCACTCTAACTGCTTGTTGCAAAAGTTTTATGAGTTGCAAAATGAAATACAACCCCTGTTATGATTATGATCAAGACGAGCTGTATTACAAGTTCCACAATCTGCACCATCCCCAAGTGGGAATAGTTCTAAGCGGCTTATGAACGTTAAACAATTGGCGATATGGGCACAATTGGAACGAGATTTAGGCCATTCTTTCAATCGAGGCTGAATGGAACCAGGATGAGGTTCTACACTCTCAACTAAACTCTTACTAATTGCAAACCAATAAGTGGTATTCCTGTATTTTAAGAACACTAGGTTTTCACCGTCAACACTCTTTTTGTCTAGGTTTGATGTTTATCATCGACGGTTTGGAGCAATTGCTGCATTTCTGTCTTATTCAAATCGATTATTTTCACTCTATTACTTCTATTTTACCTCTTTAGTTCCTTATTAGAAGACTTTAGCCAGAAGCGATACTGTCCACTGTTGGTTAACTATCACATTTAAAAATGATGTTTTTGCTCCTTTAAATTTGATTAAAAATCAGGAAAAGCGCAATGTTAAAAGACACATCATTTACAAATGAACTTTTGGCATTAGACGGCAAATATTCACGTCGTTCGCAGGTCTTATGTCTGAGCAGCTCGTTTCTGCTGACTGGCGACATTTTGCGGGCTTCACCTTGCTGATCTTCTGAGAGCACTGTTACATCAAAATATTCACAACCTTTTCGAAAGGACATTTATTACAAGCTTAGCACTCGGGTCAATCCACAAAGAGAACTTGAACGAAGAAAAAGGTTGTCAGTCACGAGCTACAGAATTTGTCGTCGTACCCTAATTTTTTGGGCAAATGACTTCTGCGTTCTTTTCTTGCTAGCTTATTGCAAGTTGCTTATGTACAGAACAGTTCACTGCTGAGGGACTGGGCACTGTACCTCTGACGTAAACTTTAACATCGTGTGGAACAAATTTGTACTGCCCTCTATAAGAATCAATATGCAACTGCCGAGTCAATTTTATTGATATGGAAAAATATCATCACATAATTAAAGATTTAATATTAAATTATTAATTAGAGAGGAAGTTGCCATAAGTTTTGAGAATATGTGAGATTATTTTCTTCAATCATGCAGTAAACCAATCATAAGGCGATCCTCTTTCTTGTCACTGCGTGCTGGTTTAGCAGCAACGTGGGCGAGAGGTCACTGTACAAATTTTTTTTGTTCATGTAAAAGGAAGCAATAAACTTTCACAAAATGTCGTGTGCAATAAATCAGCCTTCCGAGACAAATTTCCAGATTTGTGTTTATGCTTTTCCGGATCAAATATTTAGCAATGTCTGTTAAATGGTATCTGGAAATTGCTTTAAACGACCTTAATGAAGATTATGCAGACACTAAGCCTGAGATGATAAGCCATGGAACTGGCCAAGATTTAATTCTTTAGAAGACAATTAATTACATGGCAGCTTGGTAAGGAGGGAGCTGTCGATCTTTGATCGAATGGTTTACCTTTTTTCAAACCAAGCGGAAATAAACCAGAATTAACTTTGATGCCAATTATACTACCTAACTTGCAATCGGTTGCACGGGGTAGATAGCTAGATAGCTAGATAGCTTCTGTTTTAGATACAATAAAAAAATAAAATAATTCATGTTTGTTGGAAATCAGCATATTTTTAAGAAAAAGAACTTTAACAGATGCACTTGCGTTTGTTTGTATATGGTTATGCGGTGGTGGTAATATAATTTTCTGGTCGCTGACCATTGAATCTACAAAGAATTTTGTCACCTTAATTTTGAAGCAGTGCCATTGAACGCCATTGCAAAAACTCCTCGCACGTTAGCGACACAAATTCTACCATGATACAGTCCTGGGGGGTCTGGCACGAATGACGTCATTAAGTCAAACCAATGCACTTTGCCTCAGCGTAAGGATATTGCCCATTTTGCTACTAAAAGGAAGCTTTAAAAACTCGTGAGACATATTACTGCTCTAATTTCAAGTTGGAAGTGTCTCTTTTATTGCTATAATTACTGAAAAATTTCATTGCTGTTCATTTCGCTGTCTAGCCGTTCAGATATCATTGGCAGCAGGCAAGGCCTTTTTACGAACTATGGCTTGATTCCGCTATTACTTTGATAAAGTATAGTAATCGCTCGATTGCGACAGCCTGATTTTCTCAAAATTTCCCATGATCTTTTTTAATTAATTATATATTGTCGGCGTATTAAATAAATTCATCTGTAGACATTCTTTAGGCTAGCCTGTCTGTGAACAGGCAGGTGAAGCATATGATCGAAAAAGACAAGCAAGCCAAGAGATGAGGCGTGTAAAAGTGGAATGTTTTTACTAGCGTTGCTACTGGCTGTCTATCCAACCAGGGGTAGGGCCTAGAGAGGGGTACCTTGTCTGTATGGTTTTCATTATTTACTCTTACTCTCGACACATGGCACAAAGAGCAATGAAAAATTGTGTGAAATTAAGCAGCCTTCTGAAATGTGTATAAGTATAAACAAGTAAAGGGCGTGTTCCTAATAGACTTCTTATATTTCCTTGTCAGTGATGGAAGCCGTACTCTGAAACAGCTAAGATCAACTCAATTTGGAAATAGTTTTTTTAAATAAAAGTTTGCCTTGTTGTAACGCTGGGCTAAAAACAAACAAGAGTGTTGCATTGCTGCTTACTTATTATATTAAAAAGAATTTCAAGCAGGTCTGCAGGCGATTGCCCAGGAAAAGGTAATTGTATAAATCTTCCGTGATTAGATCTAGCACGGTCTTAAAGAACCAGTTGATGATGTATAGGCACCTAATCTTGGCATAATGATGTTGTAATATGTGCCACGCTCATGCAATTTTCCAGACACGAATGCCATGACAGGTATAAAAAGAGACTCGTGGGTTCTAAAATTACTACCTTTGTTGTTCAACCAGCATCGTGAAGGAAGATACTTGTTATTTCAGAGAACCACAGACCAGGTATCTATGATACTTCAAATTTCTTAATCTGCAACAGAAATCTATTTGAAAAGTTCAACTGAGTTGCATTGAAAGAAACAGAGCTATAATAGTGACAGGCGTGCATCATAGTAATTGAGTAAGGACTTGGCCTATCTTTTCAGCATTTATGCTTTGGGGAATCTAGTATGGGTACATAAACGTGCTAATTTGCCTGAACTGGAAGTTAGAGTGGGGCACAAGACTTTCTTTCAAACATTGTTTAAACAGACCGTTTCCATATACCTAAAGCTCTTTATCAGCAAGAATGGTGTATTTCCTATTTAGGAATCTAATGATTATCAAATTTCATTTAAAAATCTTTAGTAAGCAATGAATTAAGTGTGCTCCCTTCATACGAGGTTTCTGTTTCTTTTTGTCTATTTACCATTAGACGGATTTTGATAACAAAAGAATAATGCATGTGAAAAGTCCCAACAGAGAGCAATGTCGACCAATTTTATACTTGGAAACAATCATTTGTATATAGCCTTTTAATAAATTAGTTTATAAGGAAACTTTTAAAGTTTAAGAATAGATAAAGAATAATAGCCGGGCTTTAACTTTAACAATAGTATTTGACAAAGATTTTTGTCCGAATTTTCAAAATCCCATAATACTATGGATACCAATTTTAGATTTAGATTAGTTTTTAATGCATGTGATTTGATCGGCATTAGCTTAGATGCTATTTCAACCAACGTCATCGTGAATCTGATGCACCTGTGCATGAATTTCGCTCCTTCAGTCTCAGAACCGACTTAGCAAGTCGGCGGAGCGTTTCTTGTTTATACCGCTTTTTTAATTACTAGCAGGTAAGCATACTGCATCATATGTATGCAACGGCATGGCAGCTCTGCTCAGTGATGATGATGCTATTTTGAGGTATCTGAGGTTTTTCGGCTTAAACAGAGCCGATGTGGAAGGAAATCTTATTGCTGACGTCTTACCCACAATTCCCAACTATTGGGACTCGGAACGAGATGGAGGGAAGTTGTTCGATTTAGGATGAAAACGAAAGGCGGCCCTAAGCACAATACTAGGTTTTCGAATGTTTGTCGTGTTGTCTTATCGACGTATCGTTTCAGAGAATACGGCAGTTCTGCGATTCACACTCCGGAAATATCAAACGAAACTATTGTGAGAAGATGTCTCCTTTGAGCAAACGGTTAAAAGTACATGAAGGGACTAATGCTTGGTTTTCGTAGCATAACACGGTGCCGCTCTAGGAAGGAAAAAGTTGTGCGTCCGTGATAGCGTACACAGCCTTTTTCGATCCTTGTGTCTACATATTTGGTCATTCATTTTCATAGCTAGATTCGAGTCTAAAATGATGATCCAATAATACCCTTCATTTTTATGGAACATGGCCGATCGGGACCTTTCAAACTAGGGACTACCACGGATTGAATTAGCATCAATTAACCCTTGTTTTTAGGCCTGTAATGTGCATAAATTCGACGCCACCAATTTGGTGTAAGTAATTAATTATTAATGACGTCGTCGTCAATAGGGACTGGGTAGGCTGAAGTGATCTGGTATTGGGGGAGGGGGTCATAATTTTCTGGTCTTCCCTGTAAAATAATTCTCATTTAGTTTCAACTCGCTTTTCAGTACTCCTATGATTCTGGGATAGTAGCACTTGATGAGGCAGAAACAATATTTTAATGTAGAATCCATATTTGCAAGATAAAATAAAAGTTCTCTTTTTTATCTTGATGTTTTGTGAGTAATAACCTGTGGATCAATATCAATCTTAGATCACAAAGCAATTTCCGAATAAATTCATTTTGATATACATGATGGGGGGGGGGGGGGGATAACCCGGCTTTAGGGTCAAAAGAAGGGTCCTCATCTTTAGAATAGGCCCAGCAAGGGGAAAAGTTGAACAATTTCTAATCGAGGTCATTCATGTGATCCCTTTTGAAACATGGAATATATCTTCAGACCAATATTAGGTAATACCTGGGTGGCACGTGTCACGTGTTATTTTCACGATCAAGTATTCATTACATTGTAATGCATTATTGGACAAAATGAAAAATATTGGAGGCAAAAAATTAAGAAGATTTTTTGAATTATTAAAAGTAGGGTTTTTAATAATGTAAGTAAGTACTTCTTGTGCGGCATTTTTTAAATAGAGAATCACAATTGCTCAAGGGCTAGTTATATTTTAAGACGCCTCTAGATTGGTTTAATTAATATTTTATTTTATCTAAATTAGAGGAGAACATTTTAATAACTGTATTTACTGCCGTTCTGATTTCAATATCTAAAGAAGAATTCGCCAGTCTTTGGTGCTATTCTGGCTTTTTCGATGTAACTGGAAGGGGGAGGCTTGACCTTGTACATATTTGTGCCATATTATGGTGCAATTTGTGTTAAATCATTATCCCCTTGTTTAAAACTGGGCGAGTAGGCCAAAATTGATTTCGTTGAATTTTCTTGCCCCGAACTTTCTCATATTATCTCACTCTGTTCACAATCGTGGGAATATTTAGGTTCCTCGGAAATTGGTATATTGTGTTAGGGACAGTTAAATATTGCTCCGTTATCTTCGGCGCCAGTAAAAATAGCCAATCAAAGATTTACCTGCCAAGAATAGTAAATTAGCTAGTTTACATATTGGTTTGTTTGATGGGAATAGACTTGTTTATCAATGTTGTTATTATTGGTGTACTAGTTGTCCTTTGGATTTACGGAGGAAGTATGTGGGCTCGGATTTTGTTCGTAGCTTTGTGAAGTCTTTGCGTCTATAGCCCTTAAGGGAAATGAGTTGTCAGCAAACATTGGCAAAAAGGTAGTCAATAATTGTATATAGTACATCACGAAAGCAAGCCAGTAGAGATCAGTTCACGGTCACGCCTCGCGTCATAATACTTGGGCACGTCAGCTTGCTGCTAGAAGAATTCAGTAAGTTTGATATTTGGTTTACGATTGATTTTATGCGTATAACTTCCGTAAAAGGTACCAAGAAGTTTTTGCGAGGACGTCCTGTGTAACATGTAGCAAGGCCTAAGTGTCAAAGGGCGACGGTCAACGATTCGTTGACGCAAAACCAACGTCGCCATAGATTGAGGTATCAATTAAATTGTTGGCTGTCGTTTAATTGCTAAAAAGTTACAATTCCCGTTAGAATTCGAGTTCAAGCTACACAAAAGATCAATGATTATAGGGGAAAGATTCATGGGGAGAAGACTGAATAATTCTCTAAAAGTTCCCTTGACATGGAGTAGAGAACGATAGTTTCGTATCCGAGTGCAGTTTGTTCTTCAAATACATTCCAATCATCAACAACTTCCAAGGACCTAGCTTGACCTGAAACCATATAGGAATAACAGCAGCATTCTGGAATAGTTTCATTTGACACGTCAAATTCAGGGGTTTACAAAACGCTTTATTCGACGAATCGAATCGCCGAACTCTCGTCAAGTAGCATCTCTTTCATGCCAATCCGCTCTATCCGTTGTAACTGCAGTCGCAAAGCGTTGAGAAAAGTGGGAGGTCTAAAAAAGTAGGCGGTCTTACAAATTGGGGGGGGGGGGGGGGCTTAAACCGTATGAAAAGTGGCTTGACTGGCGATTCATTGGTAAATCTTTTGCATTTTGGCAAAAGGTGGGGGCTATAGCCCCAGCTTCCCTTCTCTCCGGTGCCTGGGACGGACCTGAATTTAAAATCCAAAACTTTGTCTTCTTGCATGAGAAAATAAAAAATGTTTGGTTTTAAAGCACTTGGCTTTGAAGAGTGGCTGTTAACAACGAGCACCTTTTGTCAGCCTCTAAGGTCTTAGTGTTGGTTGAACGTTCACTGTTTCTAAACGCCCTCAAAATCAATGATATGAAAATCCTGTCAGATACCTCGAAACCAGAAAATCAAACATAGAGCCAAGATTTTCACTAAATTTGGCTTGGATGTTAATTGATACGGTCCACAAGGGCGGTGGCCGTGAAGTAGAACAAATATGGCCGTGCCTAACTTTCTTTGTATCGACCTGCACTGTATAAATATATAATTAGTTGATTCTCCTAAAATTTATCCATTGGTAATCCGTCCGTCGTTCTCTCACGTTAGCCGTCTTTAGTGGCATGCGTATTTTCGGCCCAGGCGCACACGGTGAATAATTCAGGTTTAGTAACTCAAACTGAGAGTTATTTTTCGTCTGCACTCGACTATTGTACGGCGTATCTGAGTACAGGTTATACGTAAGGTTAAGCCACCGTCTCTCCGCGAGATTATGAACATAAATTCTGGCTGATCAGAGGCTAAATGTGTATACAGATTTGTGTGATTACCGCTGTTTTGTTCTCGGTTGATAAGAAATTCATTCATAGGTGCAGCTTGTATTAAGCGATGGTATGTTTAAGAAAGCAGATAGAATTTCGCTCTGAGCTGTACTGGCTAGAACCACTTGGCAGTTAGCGGCGTGAACTTGCCAGCTCGCAGATAAACTTTTTACTTGGTTGATATTAGGCACTTTGTAAATGCTGAAAAGGAATTCTCGCGTAACGATTACAACAGCTTAAGAACACCATTGACATAGTGACTGCTTACGTCTTGAATTACAACTCAAACTCCACTCTACATAATCTTGTTGTAAGAGAGCTATCACATCAAAGGTACGTATCAAAGCTAGTCATTACAGTTACCTTATGATCGCATTGAGCAGGGAACTTTTAGTTGATTTTGAGTTCAACCCAAAACAGTCCCTTTCCATACAAGAAAGTGTGTAGGCTGCCGTCAGCTTTTATGGCAGATCAGTCAATAGTAATTCTCACAAACTAATCATTGCGTATGAAAAGGGCTCTCGTAGTTAACTTGCTTTTTTCTATGTTGCTGAGACAGTTTCATTGAAGAGAAGGCTGTATAGCAGTGATCAGTTATTCATCTAACGATGTAGATAAGACAGAGCTATTCTGTTTCAGGGTTAAAGGTTTTGAGTGCGTCTCAATGGATGCAACTAACGCTTATATGTGATTTAAATTTGATTTTAGTGACTTGTAGTAACAACGTTTTCTGGGTAAAAAGAAATGGTATCAGAATCCTATAGAAAGAGCTCTGAGAACAAGCATTAAAGTATTTATCACTAGGCCTCGAAGATATGGACCATTCTATGGGTAATTGGAGGTTATATGAGGTACACTGGCACTGACTGGGGTTCTTGCTATCTTTCACTTGGGCAAGAGATAAAATAAGAATAGGACAGGCGCGAGAAATTTTAAAATAGCTGTAAATTCTTAAACGCGTAATTGTTTTTTAATGATCATGCATACCATACCATATATTGTACGCCACACATTTCATACCATTGCATATCATAATTAACTTTTACACCATTCATCGCATGCTATATATTTTATAGTTTATATTTTACTCGATGCTATATCATTTACTTCGCACCATACATTTGTCACCATACATTATAGACATATATTTTATGTTATACATTTCATATTATTTTATTTCATATTAACATTTAACACCTTATACCTGATTTAACTGTATACCTTTTTAATACTGGTGGACTCAACTATCACATAACAATAAAAAAACAGGAATAAGAGAACAGATCTATTTGAACTGATGATTAAAGGAACCAGTCTAAATTACTACGACCAAAGGTATCTTATGTGCTTAACAACAAGAAGTTGCATTTTTATACTTTTGGGTCTTATCAACGCCTTTGTGCTGCTAATTTGGGTCTGTTAAATTGGTTCTTGACACTTTCAGGTAGATGGACCTTCCGTTTATAAATAGATTGTGTGACTCTCCTTGGATCGTAATGGCCTTGGTGATACTGTAAGAAAAGCAGGGGCAAATATATTTATTACAACCTGGTATGATAACTGTATCACTTCTTCTACTTCATAAGAGAAATAATAGCAACAATAATGATTGCAAAGGTTTATTTTTTCAAGGCACGTGTCGATACATTTAGCACCAGTTTGCCTTTAGGTAAATGACAGATTTGGCGCAAGTATTGTCACTCAATAAGACGCCGCATCTTTGTAAGAGATAAAACTAGCTTTACTCGCTGTTCTTGTTGCTACGTGGTTTTCGCTTCGTTTGCCGAAGAAATCTCCTGAAATTATTGTTAAGCATAGAAAAATTTTGCAAGTCCTTCTGGAAACATTAATAAGCTCTTGGCTATCCGTGGCGCATTTATATCATTTCGGGAATTATGTTGGAATTTAGGCTTAGTTGGTCATGGTTTTCGCAAAGAGCCTCGATCCCTTTGAAACATACGCAGTCAACAAGTCTTTCTTGAGCTACTTGTGGCTTTCAAGCAACAAAATGGTGGACAATAGAATCCAAGGGGTTATGAGATAAAAACAATTGAAGCTAGTTGTCATTCTTGTGGAGCGGTCAAAGGATGCTATACAATTTCATATAAACATCGATATTTTTGTGTTATTGCGTAACCAAGAACGTATAACCTCGCGAGGTCCCCTCAGTAATAGTTTAAACTGTGTCAATGAAAAGTGATAGGCAAGTGTTAAGGGACTATCAACAAAGCCTCTAGGACAGGAAATATCCTTCGTAGTTTCTATGTGACAAGGTTTCTTTTTCCTTCCCACAGTTAGCTTTTAAAATACCATTTATCAGTCATTTCAAAATAGTTCTTCTACTTTCGAATGTATGAGACAATGCTCAAAGCATTCCCAGGGATAAAGCATAATTAGCTAGCACGTATGACAGCTCTCTGTAATTGATACAATTATTTATGATATCTAGGCATAATTTAGGATGCGTTTCTTGCAAGCCACACCTTTGGAGGAAGGGCAAGTAGGTGTTACACCAATTTTGATTGCTAACAACGTAGCAGCTGGGGTAACAATGCGAGAGAAATAACTAGGCAAAAACCATAAAACCGTTTGCTTAATTAGCTTGGTCAACTGGAAGTAGAAAACGACCGTTACGAAAAATCGTACTTTTACCACGATGAAATGTAATTTAGGTAACACTTCTGTTAAAAAGTAGACACGTAATGCTAATAAGATAACCAATTAGGGAATCAAAGCATCAAATTAAATGATTTTTGGCGCTTTCTGATTTGTTTCACTATCAGTTGTGCGCAGACAATGTGAATAATTGAATGCTTTTTTATATTGTTTCGGTGTCGCATGACGTGTTTTCTTAATGTCTCTAGCTAATAATTAGCCCAAAGAGCGTACATGAAAGTATTGAGCAAGTCTGTTAATTTTAACTGCGCTTTAAAAAATACCAACATCACCAACTTTGGAACCTTTTTGATAAACCCGGGGATAGAAAGCTTAGATTGAAGTTAGGAGTAAAAGTTGTGTGATAAGACTGATAAAACAATTATGTATTTTCAAGGTATGTAGCTTATATATTACTTAATAGCTCTTTAAAAGACAGTCACATTCCTTGAAGCTTATTCTCACTGCAAATTGACTTCACATGCATTAAAATGCACTCATTTCTTTTTTAAATGCTAATAATTGCAGAATCTGTTATTTTTCTCAATATAAAAATCGGTTTACCAATTACTGTAATTTAATGGTGCCGGCTGTCGCGCCCTCTTCTTGGGGCAGTTTAGCATGCTCATCATTTAGTTAAAATGAATTTTCTAAATTACGGTTAATCAAAAATTGTTAAAATTTGCTTCTATTGAATTTCATTTAGGGTGTAAGACATCAAATGAAACCACAAACGATGTAAAGGGAGGGCACTTCTATTTCATACCAGCTTGTATCAATGTCGTTCCCATTCCGAAAGTCGAATCCATTGTCATGCCACGTCCTCGTAATGACGGTCAGACGGGGGCGTAACGTGCTTGCATAAATTTCCAAACTAAATCACCGCGCATTGTAATAAATTCTCTTACTCTTAACGTTTTCGAAAGACAACACCCAACGTAAGAGGCTGGATAACTGCTAGTGTATGATCATTGAGAGCTGTATCAGCTGTATCACGTTTTCGTATGAAGGTTTTCTGAGAAGGACACAGATAATCTGATTTTGCTACTTTTGGACATTTATTGAAAAGAAAGGTAAAGATATCTTACTTGACGAAAATTTTGAATTTGCAAGAGTAGTGTATGCTCTTCTTTTCTACTTGCCAGTGTTGTAAGGGTATTTCGTTTCTTCTTTGCAATGCAAGGGAGAAATTTTCCACCCAAACCAAGATTTTTCGAAGCGAAATCTGAGGTTTTGCGCTGTTTTTCCATATTATGTCATTTCAGTATGTTTGTTCTTTTTGCAATTAATTCTTTACAATATTATTCGAAGTTGCATATAGTTATTCGAAAACATGCATTATTGTGAATCTTTAAATTATACGCACAAGTCTCAATTTGTTGCTTGAATTAATTGCCCATTTTATAAGTTTTTTCTGATCATTCGAAATCCCAATTCTCTTACGATGTATTAACAAGCTTTCAAATGGACTGAGACACGAACGTGTGGACTCGAAGCACTAGGGACTCTTCTAGCTATAGGGGTGGGTAATCATAAGTAAGAATTTCTCTAGCAATCTGCTTATAGGGAGGGAAAATTTCCAAACATGCCTCAACCATGATAGAAACTTTGGTGTCTCGAGGAAGCCCATTCATATGTGTGCCAGCCATTACTGTTGCCCATCACACACATTTCGTTGGCTTTAAGATGAATAAAGCGCCGATTAAAAACAAAGTTTGTGCCTACCACAAAACATTTTGGGCAATCTCAGAAAGGTAACCGCGAATCCGTGTTTATTTTAAGGAGTTAAATGCAAGATTCCAACCCTAAACTGCAATGAATTACCGTATTGACATGGCAAATTTAAGGATTTTACTCCGAGGAATAATCAGACTAAAAGTTTCTACGGGCTTTAGAGGCACCCTGGCATTTCTCTCTAAAGCTCTTTTACTTCATGTAGGGGATGAACTCAAGTAACCAGGGATTTTCGAGCAATCGTATTGACAAGAAATTGATGTTGTGTAGGAGAGAGCATTGAGTGGCCACGTACCTTTCACGCCAGGTCTCGGAAACGCTTTTTAAAACTGCTCTTGGTCTCTTTTTGCTTTTTGCGAAAATCGACAGAGCCAAGTATACTTATTTACTCAGTCGCACAGATCAAGAGCAAAAGACTTTCATTTTGATTAACAGATAGTCACAAATATAATTGACCTTGGTGGTTAAAACCATCGACTTTGATATGAAATCTCATAGAACTTTGTTCTTTCATGGTATCCGTTTTATACCTAACATTAAGCGTGGCAATAAAGATGTCACTTCAAATGACTGGCTTAGAAGAATTCACTAAACCTTTAATGCCCGCTTGTATAGTATTATAATGTACTAAACCGTATGATTGTGGACTAATGCTACAACTTGATCCGTCTACGTTGTGGCATGTGTACCATCAGCAACCTTGCATCGCAAAATAATAAAGAAGAAGAATGAAGTTTTTCCTCGGCAGCATCAACAGCCCTGATAAGCTGTCATGGATAAGCAAAAAGGCCTCACCACGCCCTTTCCATTACATAGAAAATAAACTCCGTGATTTAAACAATAAACTTTAGTACACATGCCTGATAAAGCATTTCAGTGAAAATTGCTACGAAATTCTATTTCCTCATTCTATCGTCCTTATTGGACATATTGAAGTTTCGATCGATTTAAGACAGATGAATTAGAATTTGTGACCCAAAGATTTTCGCAACATCGATACGCCAAAGGAAAGCAGGTTGTGGATAGATTTCTCATAATTAGATCATTAGAATCAGATAAATGATATTTATCTCGAGTTAAAAACTGATTCATGCCAAACTGTCGTCTTAATTACTGTTTCCACAAACAATTGTGGCAGCTGGACAATAAAAAGAGGGATTCTTGCCATGTTAAACATTATATTCCTCTTGTCTTGCAAGTGAGAGCTGGGAAAAGATCGTTAATGGAAAGATAATTGCCCTGTTATATGAAGAGAGCAGTGGGTCCACCAGGCATTACTATAGTAAATAACAACTTGACGTTTTTCATTTCTAATTTGCCACTTAAGATATTTCATCTTATTAGCGCGTGTAGCGGACCCCTTTCGGCTACTTGCGAACAGCCACGTGACTCCTTCCTCCTGTGCATACGAAATAACGATTGCAATGGTCAAGGTTGCATCATCTATCAAATTACCAAATGTTCTGATGTAAATTCAATTAATTGATTGCCCACAATCGGATTTCAGATTAACCTTGGTCTAGCTTCCATTCCATTATTAGCGTACTCAAAACACCTTCCAAGTATTGAAGTTTGGCTACGCTACAAGGATTTCCATCTGTTCTCCTTCGCAGCGCCCTGTTGCTGTTAGCGGCATACGCTAAACAGAAAAACAGAGACGATTTTGCCGCTTCTTGACATATTTACATCGGAATTAGCGATGTTTTTAGGTTGCTATTGGATTTGGTATGCAGCAAACGTCCAGCCAACGGGTTTCCTTTAACGGAACTCAGAAAGGGTTTGTTTTGTCCAGAATCATTGTGACTTCCCATGGCCGATCACCGTTAGGCCTAAGGGGTTATTCAGCAATGAATGAATCAACATGAGGACTGTGGGAATTAAATTTATGCTTATATAGACTGAATGATACGCTTAGGTGAATAGGAATCTATAGACGGGCAGCTAAACGTCAGTATGTAAGGGGTGTCTTACAAAGATTAACTCCAAGTCTAAATACAGAAGAAGTTGAGGTGGTTGACCTTGAATGTGAATTTTGCAGGTACGATTAAATAAATCCAAGTTGTCCTATTTATTTTTTCAACAAAGCATTTGATGCGCGAAGGAATAGTTGTATTCTAGTCATCTATGAGCGATCTATTTCACAAACATGATGTGAACCATAACGTCATGTCTCAGTCTGAAGTTTTGCCGAGCCTGTGATTGATGGTGATTGTGATTTTCATATTGATCATGATTATGATTGTGATGTGATTTGATGGTGATTTCGATTGTGGTGCAAATGATTGTGGCGAGAAATAACAAATTGAATGAAAGTCTTGTGAAAGTTCAATGTGCGTTTATGAGTTAATTCAGTGGGTGTAGTAAGAGTCTTTAATATCCTGACAGATTCCTTGGGTTGCTCTTTTCTTGGTTATACAAGAGAACGTAGGTTTGTCAATGAATGGAACCATAGAGAGGCGTCGTTGTCAACCAGTAGTTTGGTTTTGCCTTATGGTCTTATCAGTCAATAGCAACAGGTTTCCCATCACTTCAGACAATTTAAAACTCATTATAAATCGCCTCTAGAATTTACATATACTCATATTATCTTTTCATTCGTAGAGGTCGCAGCATTGAGAAAGAGTCAAAGATGAAAGCGCCAACTACTCAAGGTGTTTCTTGTAAAGTCATGCTTATTTTCATGCTATTTGAAATAATTGGGTTGGATTGTCGACCATTTATGTTCCCGGATTCACGTCCAATGCTACCAGGCCCTGACGTACTGGAATCGAAGGTGACGATCAGTGACGTAAACAAGATTTTCGAGATGGTAAAGGGCTGGCATGATCCTGAGGCAAAAGACGTGAATAAAACCGATTTACTTATGAAATTGGGGAAGAACTATGATTCCTTTTACATGTCAATAGACCCACCAAAGAGCAGCAGACGGAATAATGGGGTTGGTCTTTCAATGCGCTCCACTTTAATCCGAAGACAAGATGCAGCCTTTGCGAAAATGCCCTGGCACATACGTCAACTTCAGTTCGAGGTTAAGCGAAGCAGTAAAAAGCGCGGGAGAGTTCTCGGCTACCGTGCCAGCAGCAAGCTCAGGCAGTGGCTCTGGGAACTTTCACGGTGTCCAATTAATTATTCTTGGGTTGACTACGGACCTAAATTCTTTCCAAGACACATCAGATTTGGCGAGTGTATTGAAAAGGCTTGCTCCTTTCCAAAGGGTATGACATGTCGACCCAGAAGTACGAGAACCCTAAGTCTCCTTTTATGGGTATGTTTATCTAAGAGTAACTGCAAATGGCGGCCATTTTCGTTACAAATGCACAAGTCATGCGAGTGTGGTTGCCATCAAGGCTGAACTGGCTAAGTCTGATGCCATCCCAAGCTGAATTGGAGCTGAGTAGCCCTTCTCGCAAGGTGCTGTAGGCTGTCAGTCAATACCACAAGTCGTGAATGTCTCTAAGCAAACGCAGCTTGTGAGAATCGTTTGCAATCGGATGCTAGACATTCAGAGACGAGCTTGTGTAAATGATATAATACAGATTCCAACGCTGTGAGCAGCATCAAATTACAGGACAGAAAGGTTGTGAATTATTTATGACGAAAATATTCGTAAGTAGCGATGGGACCCACTTGAGTACTAGGTACATCAGTACAAATACGAATTCTGTATAAATGGAAGTAAATGTATTGAAACGCTTATCATTTAAATATGGAAGTAAGTAATTTTGGGATTGAAACTGTGCGAAAATATATAACTTAATGCTTTGCTTTTGAATTTATTTCCACCAGTTTTGCTCAAAAGCTAATTATTTCAAAACCCCTTTGATTTAAAGATATCGTAAAAAGTCAACATCTTACAATTCTGTTCCCGGACTACAAGAAAATTGTCCATCCTCACCCTTGGCTTGAAATCAAAAGAAATCAACATGTCATGAAAAACAATACTGTACAGTAATACGTACGTTCTTGAAGTCGTTAGCCTTTGTTTGAAAGACCCACCATTTCCAATTCCTCGTAAAGCTCCTCCTTATCCCAAAAACAAGTTATAAATGTTTTTCAAATTCAACTAAAGACAGCCATGATCTCTTCCCCTGAGTAACCTTTTCTTCAGCATGGCCATTATTAATGCTTACCACAAATTGCTAAGGTAATTTTTAGCATCTCAGTTAAAACGTAGTTTCAGAGATTTACGCTGTGTGGGGGATATTTTTCTTAATCCTAGCATTGCAGGTTTTTCCTTTTGTAAACATATATGGTCGGGAAGAATTGGGAATCGTACTTTCTTTGGGGTGTATTTCGGGGCGGGGGTTGTTATAAAAAAGGAGATTCTAGCATCTTAAAATAATGGAGAATATTAAAAAGGGTTGCCTTTTGTCATGAGATAGAGAGGCTCAGCCCCTTATGCTCTCTGGATCTACACCCCATTACTTAAAATTTGGTTACATTTATTTCAGTTGAATTTGTGCACCATTGGAAACATTATTTGGGGACTCTGCATCGAGTAAGAACATCATGTATAATTTCAAGTGGAAAAATATGCCACTTGGGTTAAATTAATTGTAATTTATTGTTTATCTTCAAAAAAGGCCTATGCTGAAAGAATTAGACTTGGAATCTCTCTCAGTTTCTTTCCCGTTGTGGAAATAGCGACTCATTATTTGGAAATGTATTTTATTCGTCCATATATAAATATATATAAAATTAAACAGTAGCGAGGTAATATATTACCAAGGTAAGGATATTAATTCATACATCACTCAACTATAACTACAAGCATATTCTACTCGCCTCTTTTTTGTGGACTTTTTCTTTGAACGTAACTTTAGTTAGGGATTTGGGTGTTCAGAGATCTGCCAAGACAGTGGAATTGAAAACGCTTTAAATTTTGATGGACCTCCTCAAGTGTGCAGTATTTACAGAAAACTGAGTTGGTTAAAAAGACATTTTGGAGAGTTACAATGTTGTGTAGGAGATGTTTCATGACTTGCAAAACGCATCCCCAGTGCTTTGTCACAGATTTACACAGAGATTCAAAAAAGCAAGACATAAGTACTGTTTCATCTGACAATTTCCTCAAGATCCAAAAAAAAGAATAAAAACTGAAAAAAAATCCTGTAAGTTGGGTCGCGTAGCTGAAATCGAAAATATCTGTTTTATAAGCAATGATATAAAGGCGACGAAGAACATAATAAGGGACTCAAACTCTTTTTTTTCATAAAAGACTATAATGCTAAGAAAGTGACCATACTTTCTCATTTAGAGCTAGGAGAGTAGCCAGTTCCCTGTTACTCCAGGTGAAGGAATCTTGAAGTGTGGTCAAATCGATAGAATGGGCAAGGACACTGCTGGATAAGCACAGCTTCTCAGTGGCCTAAAACCAACATTTTGTATTACCTTGGGAAGCTAGATTGTTACAAATACAAAAAGTATAGATTTAAGAAACTGTCAGGCTAAACTTTGTTTCCACCCAATTGCCAAAAGAGAAGTTTTCAACGAAAGAAGATTCCTATAACGAAATAAACTGTCGTTTTTCTGCAAAGTATACTAGGTAGGTGCCTGAAAATAGGACGTTGTTGGCATAGAAAATTAGGAAGGGTGGCTATGCTCTAGGCAACTTATGGAAGCCACACACAAGACCACACCCTTTTATTCGTGTTGAAGATTGTTGGAGTTGTTGTATATAAGAAATCATTCAAACAATTCACAGACTCTAAAAGGCTATTATAAATCGCTCATCTATGAAAAATCAATAGGGCAGTAAAGGGTTAGTTCACATTGCAAAGTAAGAGATTCGCCCAATCAAACATACACGGACTTGTGACGGGCTGCCCCCAAATAAAAATCTTTCTGAATTTTAACAAGGGGTGCTGAGTTCGCGAGCCCCTCCTCTTGATTACATCATTCCGCCATCTAAAGCTGTGGTGTGGTGTTCAAAGCAAAGTATGATGCAACTGATCTGCATCATTGCCTAGTGATAAAGCAAAGTTTCTTTCAAGTCCTTTAAAATTATTAACATCCTTACTTTCATAGTTATTTTCCATACATAAGAAAGGGGGCCTATTTGCACAGAGCTGATTAGCAAGCAAGAGACTCTTTGATTGATAATCCAAATCTTAACAGAATGAATGCACAACAGAAAATTTGCTCAAGATAGAAAATCTAGCCCATGTATTTCATTCATAATTGGACACTTCTTTCTTTGGAGGCTATTATAGTTCAAAAACAATTCACGAAGTCACTAGTAGCTATTCGTGCTCGCGAAAATTTTTTGGTTGTAACAATAGCATGCATGGGTGGTTTTCTGCTTCTCAAGCAAAGAAAATATTTACATTTCTTAAAAGCATTAAATCACAAAATTTAGAATGTACCATAGAGTAAAAGGTGATATCATTTTAATTTACGCAGTGGGTTCTTTACAACCACGCCATCTTATGGAAGTCAACGCTGGGTTAAACTACTTGTTGACTTGTAGAAGAAATATTGGCATAGTTGAAATTATATCCCCCTTCATATTAACACTTCTGGCCAATGGTTAATAGAAAAATATTAAGTTAAAGTTAAATACATTATATATAGCTGAGATTTGGTTAGTTAATGTTTACCCATGTAATTAATACTGTTGTTATGGTCTTATTAAAAGTTTAGTAGCATCTGAGCCCTAGTTTCAAGGAGTTTACTAGCAAAGGAGTTTCGAAAGCTAAGAAAAAACTACAGTGACTTCATAGATAAAGGAAATGAAGATTTTTCAGATTATGTTGTCCAATTTTAAAAAAGAACATTTCATAATATCATCCATCACCTTACAACATTGATTTGTTCTACTTTTTACTAACGTGGTCTTCACTCAATTTTGTCTTTTCCTTCAGTGGCCCCAAAGCAAAAATATTTTTGCTTGAAAAATCTTTTTTTTCAGTGAATTCTCTTCATAGCTTTTACTTTTTGTGATCTTTCATTCTTTTCATTACTTTTCATATTTCTCGTAACTAGTATCTTGTAGTTTTTTATGATTTCCTGTGCTTTGCCATTTGCCAGTGATATTGCGTGTCATCAGAGTGTAAACAAAGAATCATGACTCCGATTCCCTGAAGCAGACTGTCAAATTATCGATGACACCAATTTTCTTACTTTGATATTGTGATCAATTGAATTCAAAAATCTAAATGATAGAGTTCGTAGCCCCCTTTCGTATTTCTGAAGATTGTTCCAATGCTGTCAAATGAAAGTGGTTTTAGGGTCCTTGATTGGATTTTTCTTCGCAGATACGAAGTACCTCATGCATTTAAACTTTGAATTACAAAATACAAAAATTCTTGAATATTTTCCAACAGTCCAGATCAGTTCAATAAAATACATTAAATAAAGCACAGGAAGAACCTAACTGTTAATCGCATTTGATCATATTTATACATCTTGCCATAAAGACAAACACAAAGATTTCAAATAAAAAATCCGTCTTCAAAAGCTTGCAAAATCTACATGGAACTTTGCTTACTTAGAATACTTTTGGAACTAAAAAAATTAGCGTAAATACATTATTTTTTATATTAAATACAACAAATAGTAACAAATTACGACATTAACCTGAATAGTCCAGGCTTAATAGTCTTTATATACAAACAGGAACAGTTACCCAAAGCTCTCGAACAAAATATCTCCTATCTGTTTTATAAGCAGTCTTGCTCTCTATGAACGATGGTATTTATTTGAAAATTACATAATATTTACCAATTTCAGTGGATCTGAAACTTTTCACTATAATCCAACGATATCTTCTCGGGAAGATTTATACCAGTTCTGAAATACAGGCGTCTGTATTCACTCGGAATCTACCAGGCGTAATGCTATCCTGAAAAAAACAGCTAGTTCTCTTTGTTATCTGAAGAACTAGTGCAAAGAGGGAATCGATTCAGTACAAACTTCCATATAGTGCGCACACACTTAATTTCCAAATCTGGGTTCTTTAAAGAAAGAAGTTTGTAACGAAGTTTGGAGTAGTAACACCCCAAAAGTCCTTAAAAGTTGGCTGGTATCGCTACTTTGTTTTCAAAAACAGCTTTTGACCGGCAAATTTTGGAAAATACTGCTTTCATCTGTATTGTTGTAGGTCGATTGAACGTTCCATAATATCTGCACCCTAAACCTGTCAGGTAGGACTTAAGCTCAATTAGATTCCTCTTCATTTTTATATTCTAAATTCTGCAAAGTAGTCAGCTCAAAGCAGTTGGTAACGCTAGAAAGAATGTCAGTTCACTCTCCATTTTCAAATCTACATTACTTAACATCTTGACATTAAGTAAAACCTAATATCACAGGTTTTGAACATTACCCATACATAATATGTTGGATACTAAATGCATTATCATTACTATGCACAATTAAATTAGCAGCTATCTACAAGAGTATACAAAGCATCAACTTAAAGCAATAATGGGTCTACGCAATGGCTCACTGGGGGCAAGAGCACAAGGTTACTGAGAGACAAACATCATAATGGCACTAATCAACGGTGGGAATGTATCACTTAGTTTCAAGTTTAAAAATCCCAACACAAAAAATTATTCAAACAGGAATAGTGACGTGTATGAAGCAAATATTTTAACCTTTGTTTCAATAACACGCCATTGATGCTTGAAGAACCATCCAAGTAGCCAAGATCTTACGAAAACTTGTAAATCTTAGATTCCATATCGTCGTAAGAGGCGGAGACCCCTCTGCTGTCTGTTGCAAAGATATGGAAACCAGGCTTGAATCTTTAAACGTGCTTATTTGAAGAAATCATAACCCCTGGCCGGAATAATTCATGGGGCTATCATAATATAACTTTCTTTAACATTAAATAAATCTCAATCGCAACAATATCAATTGTGAAGTTTATCAATAGGAATATCGACAGCGGTATTGCTTAGAAGGAGAGAACACGAAGACTTTTTGCAGACAGGCAGGGAAATGTCTCAACAAACCATTATTGGTGTGCCAGTAGCTTTAGGCTATAGAACCACCTGCCCTGCGCATAAGAATTATTCGCTTGTTTTAAAGCTCATCTCTGACACTGACATTTGCACTCTGTCGTAATGCTCTCACTGTAAATTTTCCACGAGCATTTTCTCGATCTTGAACAGAACCAAAGCAGTAATCTAACTTTCTCGTCCTGCTTTGAAGGCTGACATGTCATCCCGACAGGAATTGAGCATGATTTTTTTGGGCAGTATCCGACTTTCATGTATCTAGGCCACACATACTTGCCCAAGTCCATCCATTTGTACTCAACAGGGCAGTAAGATCGTCGCCACAGTAGTAGCTGCAGCAAAGATGTCAGTGCCTGGGAACGTGCATGCCTTCTTGGCATTTCAGGCAGATCAAACTTGATGGTTTTTAACGACTGTGGCATCGTTTTTAGAAGCTCTTTCTCTGATACCTCGTTCTCGCGCTGGATATTATCGAAGTCTTTTGGCATTTTTGTTGACAAATGCGAACTTATGTAGTTACCAAGAATACGGAGCAAGCTCTGGTCTTTCAAGTCCTCATTTTTCGGATCTGGCCACTTTTGGCTTTTTCTCATGAGATGATACAGCACTGTGAAGTTCGTCCTTGGGGTCAACGAGGAAGGCGTATTAAGGTAGAACCTTGCAAGACCATTTGTAGGCACTGTTTGACAGCAGACAAGCAAAGGGATGCCCAGCAAAAAGATGAACAGATTGTTTCTTCGATGCATCATTAGTAACTTCTCTTTAGGCCTAAACATAAACAGAAAGATATCTAGGGTCAATAGTGTGACTGGGAATTCCGTACTGTAAAGATCACTAGCTGCCTTGATATTAAGACGAAACAGCTTAAAAATTGTCACCTAGACATTCTTACTATCAACAGCAACTCAAAAGCTCCATTCATGTGGGAGAAAATTCTCTTGAATCAAACTGTGAACGTAGTATTGCTATATTGCTGTTGTAAAAACTTGGCTGGTATGTTATGCATGCTCAAATTCTCAATGGAATCCAGGCAGGGGCCGTAAGAAAATACTGTCACTGACTCGAGAGATGGTGCAAGAGCAACGAAGAGTTTGAATGCTCTAAGTAGAAAAAGAGTGCTCGTGTGAAAATGTTCAGGGTCATAAGAAGAAAAAATTAGCTTCAAATGTGGTTCTTTGCTAAAAAGGTATGAACAAGCAGCCTTTTGAGAAATTATTGCGGTTTGATTATGGTTTGATTTTATAAACTAACGGCCTATCGCCGGATAAAACTTTAAACCAGATAAACAGACTCGATCAAATGTATTGAGTGCATATCAAAGAAAAACCCAAGGAATCTCCATGTCATGCATTAAAAGTGCAGCGGAGGAGCTCAAACACTGCAGAACTCTCTAAACGCAGTTAATTTTTCATCACAACGTTGTTTATTTTAGGCCATCGCATTTTTCTTTGTAATTGAGATGGTTAAAGGTTTTTGAACGTAATACAAAAATTAAATTTCGTATAGATAGTTCTGCAGCCTTTGTGCTTTGATTTTTCCATATGAAATACAAAGGACCAATGGAAACATTTGGAAAACTCTAGAGGCTTTGTCAGCTTTATATGCTATGTTGTAGATAGTACGTTGAATGAATAGTCAGGAGTCTTTACTAGGTTGATTCTAATTTTGATAACAATTAGATATGTTAGTTTTCAATTAAAGTTTTATATTGGTCTACTTTGACTGCCCGAGTTGCCTTGATGTTTATCACACTCAAAATTCTACTATTCCGCAGAAAAAGCAAATTTATATTCTTGTTTTTAGTACTTTTTGAGAATAAATTTAGATGACCAAATAAGATGAAATCGATCGAGTACGTTTTTGTTTGTTTACTTTTTTACATTGCTACAAGATTTGTGCTTGGCAGTTTGTGCGCAAACGAGGCACGTGTAGGGCATAATGGCGGATAGAGTGGGACATAAATAGCTTCCTGAAAGGGTCAGGTAAAAACAGTAAACAAGAAATAATTTAACATACAATGATTGGCAATGCTGCCAGAGAGAATCAAAATTAAAAACAGGATTCACAAAATTAGCTAACTGAGGGGTTATTTCCTGCAGCGAAATTTCCAAAATTGAAAACAGTGTTACTGCTTGAATGGCCAACGCCAATCAGCTCACGAGTGTTAAAAGTTTTTTTAAAGCAAGAACTCAGAAATTTTGGAGAATTCTTATAGGTCATATTCTTCAAAGTTAAGGAACCTAGGGAAAATGCAAAAGCATGTTGTGAATAAGTCTTCTTGGGAGGTACAGTGTTTTAGAGACGAAAATGTAAAATAGAGATAAGCTGATTGCATCAACTGAAGCGGTAAAAACAGCTAGAATATTGTCATAATGTTGGAAACAACTACACATAAAATGCAGTTAAAGGTGATGTAGTATTGTTCCAAAGGAAAAGTGCTAATTCTATGGTTGATCCGTTCTTTTTTTGATATGGAAAAGTATAGTTTTGTGGATGCAATTGCATACGAAATAATATAGTCACCTAAGATTCGGAGATTTGTTGTTCATGGAGTTTGCAAATACCGTTAGCATAAGCCAAAATCATTTCCATTAAGTCAAATCTGTTTGAGAAAAACAAGGTACAATGTCAATCTATCAAAAGCGTTTTGCCAGTTAACATTATGTCAGTGAAGACAGATTTGGATGTTGAGTCTGTTGAGCTCGTTGCTTAGTTACATGGAATGTGCTTTGGGTGACCCATCAAACCATGATCAAATGATACCCGTCTAGCTTCAGGATATCATTTGGGGAAACGTAAAACTAATTCTTGTGCTTTTTTAAATACTTCCAAACTTGAAGTTACTCAGGCCACACCCTTCGTTTGTGCAATCCTGACCGGACGTATGTGTCCCACTCAACTAACTGATCCTCGTTTTTAAGAATTTATTAATATGTAAAAATCAACATATTCTTGGTGAGTTATAAGGAGGCAAGTACCTCTTAAATAAAGATTGTACATGCTTTTAGTTAGAACTGTGAGATTGTCTTAAGCCTAACACTAAAGCAAGATAAATCCTAATTCATGCTTAATTAAATCTGTTTAATGCACAAGGGCCAAAAAACAGGGGGAGGGGATAAGGGGCTTGAGTTCTAAATTGTATGTTTGGCACAGAATTAGGATTGTGAAAAGTACCGCTTTCTCGAGTTTTACCTCTTCAGATTTCAATTTCTCAGTGCATACTACTGTAAAATGAGTCGATGGCAAAATGGTTGGCAGATACATCTCAAGCATAAGGCCTGGGCTGAAATTTGACCTAATGCACCTTTTGATGTAAACAGCTGTAATCAATTAATCTGTATAAAATGGAGATTTTGATTTTCAGAGTAATTGAGCATTTGAATGCGATTCAATCGCAACAAAAACTCCGCACGGGGCTTTTTCGCACGACAGATGCACAACTATGATCGCAACACGTCACAACAGTTCTGCCTTGCTGTTCGATACAAAATACCTCGCATTGATCCACCCATAACTCAATGTATCATTACCGTCTCAGCTTCCTTCCTTTGAACTTATAGTAATCCATTTAAATGTATACCCCTATGCATAACCAATTCGTTTTGCATTACAGGACTTTCCCACATGTGATGATACACTGCCTGCTACTCTTTACAGGAAATTAACAGCAAGAAATATTTTGAATTTCATGCATGCTTTCATTGAGACGACTGAATTTTTTTTTCCTTACAAGAAAATATTCTCGGCAAAATGTATATCTCTAAGGAACAATTATGGCCTATCATTGCTATTACATTCAGATTTTGATAATATAAACGAACAAAATCGGATTTTACTGAAAAAAACACTCTCTTATGGGTTGAAAGTTCATTTCATTCCTATTCACCCATGTTTTGATAATATTTCAGTTTTTTCACTGTAAATTTCTATTTCTATTGTCTACCATTTCACGTATGAAAGTAGTGGACATTCACAGCCCGTTGCTATGAGCAATTGCGAGGTCAAAACTGGGGAGAGAGAAATTACACTCCCGCAACCCAACTTTTAGCAAACAATGATCCAGCAAGATCTTCTTAAACCTATATTCCAATGGCGAATATGGCCATTACCTCAAAATTTTTCTTTGATTCAGCTGGTTTTTCTTGATTTTTCCAAAACTTTGAGTCTGGATTGTTCTTAGATTATTATGATGTTAGCAGTGCAATCGCTAGCTATTGTGCTCAAAGGGAGTGTTTGAAAATTCACCAGCGAAGCACCCCTTGACGGTTTAACTATTTTGCGTTTCTGAGATTGTATTTTTTATAGGGGTTTAGCTATTTTGTTCAAAATTACGTTTCACAGTGCCTTAGTCCTTAATTTGCTTTTTAGTTCTGGTCAATTGTGAGGCTCGTTTTCTTATAAATTATTCTTATAAAGACAGGTTGTGTGCTCAGTGGCAACTGATACAGCAACTAGATACAAACGAAGGATTATTAAACTTCTCAACATCTCTTCAAAATACCTTATCTCTCCTTTTGGTAATGCATCGTGTATTTGATATGAATGAAACAATTATCAATTATCTAAAGTCCAGTATGCTTGTTTTCGCTGTATACCAAATATCTTCTTTGTTGTTCCAGTAAGAATGTCTAGCTTGCAGTGATTCGAAGTCCAACAGAACTAGAGTCGATTTCTGTTATAGTCACATGAAACGTTATATGATAATTTTGGCTGTCAGTTGAGTGCGACTGTAAGCTGTAGCCAGAGAATGACTTAAAAGGAGAGTGTCTATGATCGAAGTCGACTTACGTGCAGTTTCAAAATAATGCTAGCAAATGTAAAGAAACAATTTATCTAACATGCCAAACATTTTATATACATATACTAAAAGTTAGCCAAAATTCTCTTGCGTTTTCTTTTGGCTTAAGATACTCATTTTTTGTGTTTGGAATTAATATAAACTTTAATTTTTTGATTTTGTATTATCAAAAGTATATTAATTCAAGCTTTTAGTCATTTTGAGCTGAAAAGCTTTATCTTTGGGAAGAGATTTTCCTACTGAAATTGAAAAGCTTCAATATGGAGAAAGTCAGGACGGTGCAATTTTCAAATTATTCAAATGCACATTGAATTTAAAGATATACAGATTACAATAATCTGATCTTGTAAAGAATAGCATAAAAATACCCCAAGTTGCAACATTTACTGCAAGATGCAAAGAATTAATTGAAATGAAGAAAAAGACTATCTAATGAAGATGATGCACTCGCCGTTTGCAGCACTTGCGCGGTTTCATTTGAAAAAAAATTGAAAGTAAACGAAAGAAAGGACAAGGCAAAAAAGGATCATCTAGTTTAGATAAAACGTAATCTGTACATGGGTATATTTAACAGATTTGAGGTGCTATTTAGAAGTATAATTTCTTTAATCGCGATACTTCAAATAAAATTACGCCCTAGTTGCGTAACGTTTAGATTTGCATCTAAACCTGAGGTACAGTACAGCCAACTTACTCCCAAATATTGTATATAAACCTCCCTGTTAGATAATAAAACGATTGTCTTCTTTGAGTTTTTAATCAATTTCCTCGGATCTTTGTAATTTCTGACATGAATCAATATTTCATCAACTGCATTGATAATACCAATTACTTTTTTTCGCAAGAAAAACAATAAGCATCTTGTACTTATCTGCAGCAAATGAAGAAAATATATACCTGAATTGTTGACACTTTGGCTCTCATGCAATCCGCAATCTGACCCAGCTATCTCCAGGAAGACGAATAAAAAATGGCGCAACAATTTCTCAGTCGTCCTTTTTAGCATCCTACAGTGCCAGTTTGTCAAACTATTAATAGCGTTTTGAGATCATTCAAACACAATGAACTTATGGGCCACCAATGCAAATCGAAGATACACATTGTTGTGTTTCTCTCAAAGCCACCTATGTTTGGTTTTCAAATATATTTTGCTCCAGATTTTGTCTCGTAACTTAGTCTCTCTTATAGACTGACATTAAAACGTGAATTTTGGTATAAAAAACGCAGAGCTGCTTTTGTTCGATATAATGTAGAAAGAATGGTCCTCTTAAAGTAAGATACATTAATTACAAAAAATTTCGTCGTGACAAAATTTCGGACAAAAATCTTTTCACTGAAATATGACTTTTTTCTATTTATAGGCCTTTTAAACATTTAATTTGTTTGCTCAAGAAATCTTTGATATTTTGTGTTAATGTTTTGCTGAAATATGCCGTTCACAAGCAGGAGTTCTATAATATTATGGTTATAAATCAAAGGCAAAAGTTGTTTTCCAACTTACAAGAGCTTTTTGAGGATACTTAGATAGACCAACACCCGCCACCCCCCCTCCCCCCCCCCCGCTAGTAGTCGTGTAATTCACGCACAACTTTCTGGCTTGCACGCATTCACGCAATGCAAACTTGGATTTTCACGCTCACGCAAACAATAAATGTAATATCAGCTATTGCTCATCAGAGCCCTGTTTGAAGGACTACAACACTACTTTCAAACTTTAAATACTAATTTGAGATTTAATTATTATTGGTTTATTACGCACCAAATTGAGGCAATTTCTTAAATTATCACTCAAAATTTCATTCACGAATTCCCGGATAGTTAAAGCCTTTTCACGACTTGACGCAAGGAAAACTCATGTTTCACGCTTCACGCAGGAATTGTAATTCAGGTAATTACGCATAAAAATCAAGATTTAACGATTTCACGCACGAAAATATGGCCAATAACGCATCACGCAAAATTACGGGGGGAGGGGGGGGGAGAACTTAGATCAATATTACACAAAGAAAATACTTCTCCCATCTAGAAAAGTCTCCGTTACAAAACCTAATCAAATGTTAAGTCAAAATTATTATATCTAAAAGTTCCAATAGCTGTTGAGCGTTAGTGTACCTAGGTAATAGGTGCTTTTGGATCGAAGTTACGTCAAACGTCAACGTTACACAAAAGTAAATAGTAACGTATATTTGCTTTGAAGTAAATATAACTTACAAAATACAAACATAATTTTCTGCGTTGTCCAATCTGACACAAAAGTGCCTGCACTGGGGTACAGAGCAAGTAAAATATTAAAGGTTTCATCAAAAGTGAGACATGTTCGCTGTTACCCCGAGTCACATGCTTGTGCACTTGAGGGGCAAATCACTCCGAAAAACCTCGTACACCTTTGGTGGAAATCCTATTGTTTTATCTGGAAATCACCAGAAATCGGTTTGTTTCAGGGAAAATATCATACGCTATTTGCAAGAGTGAATTGCCTCTCGTGTGCATTCATAAGAAAGACTTACACTGGAACTCGGAGTAACAACGAACGTGTCTCATCTTTAATCAAACCTCTAATATTTGATTATGAGTATAAAAATAAATCTACTTTGGCTTATCTAACTTGGCTGAGTTTCATAGTAGCAACAGAGAGAAGCTCCTGCTCATTCACAAGGGAAAATACATTTGTTATTTTTTTTAATAAGACATGGTGGTTTTAAAAGAAGCAGTTTTTGCTCTGTAGCTTGTTCTGGTAATGGTAGCCCACATTTGGTACCGAATAAATCATTTTTTCTAACGTCCATCGATAAGAATGATGTACCAACATTTCTTATAAATAAGGCATCATCTTAAAGGAAATGTGCAAGGAATCATGTTATACGAGTATACAAACTCGTGCATACTGATGCCCTGAATTGTAGTTTCTCTATGAAAATTCCACTAGTGAATAAAAGGCACCTCACAGCGCAAACAATGTCAAGTATCTTTTAGAATCAGATCTCTTTTTTATAAAATTGATATAACCGGCAAAAAAGCTTTAAAAAATACGATGCTCCTGACAATACGAACGGAATTCCGTATTATAAACATCTCCTTTCCTGGTTATTTTAGAAAAGTAAAATTTTTCATCTCTTAGTTTGTGGACGTGTTTTACTATAAATTGTCAATTATCAACGACAATTAAGTTTCCATTTTCAGGTTTCCTAGACCGTTGTTTCCATATTTAAAGATGTATTGCTAAATTTGAGCATAAAATATTCGCCCGTATCCTGGCTTGAAATTGAAATTCAAATTCGTACTATAAACGCCACAAACGCAATAATCACGGAAGGATCTAGGCCATTAAGGAAAAAAATAGAGTGGATACCTTATTAGTTTTTCTTTATCATAACCACGACACGACTTCTTGCCTTTCCTCCAAATCCAATGTTGTTTATATCGCTGCATTTTGCTAAAAATGTAATAGATTGAGTATAGGTCGTCGTACAGTGGACCGAGCAAAACACTTTATCGAGAATGGGTTTAACAATGAATTGAAAACGTCAGTGGAGTCTATGTTGGAGGCGGTGAATAATGTCGGAATGAAGCTCTTCTGGCGCGCGCTATGGACAACGGGGTGCCAAAGTTGAGATCTATTTCACATATTTATTAAAATGACTGGCTTGTGAAAGGTCTGGTGCTATCTATTGGCTAACATTGTTAATCACTTCACAGTCATCGCTCTGCGAATAAAGACCTGGACACGAAACTATTTTTATCGAGCATTCATGTCATTGAAGAACCCGTCTGAGTTGCTGATATGCTTGGTATGAAAAGTCGCTGTCGAGTCCTGTTCAACAAATTCTTTACTGAATCCAAAAAATTGGTTTAGTCAACATAACGAAGGTTTATGGGGGAATTTCCATCCAAACTTAAGCTGTAAGAACAAGATTCAGAGATATCGAATTCGTGCTTGATCCTCTTAATGACAGCCAAGTGAAATTGTTTTAGTTTGTTGAATAAACTTAGAACAAATCTCCTTCTGTTGCCAATTGACCGTATCGCTTGAAATTTATATTAAAAATGAGAGGTGCAACTAAAATTTTACAGCTAGTTTCTAAATCTTGACAACTGATTTCACAGTTACTTTGGCAAAGCGGAAAACTGTGGGTCAATAAATTCTTGCTAGAAAAAAAGAACGAACAACCGCGTGTACTCTTTTTATACAAATGAATCATCTCATCGCGCCAAGAATGTCACCTTACCAACGTGTATCTTTATTTCCCTATTCCAATTAGGAGGGCTCGAGAGCAAGTGGTAAAAAAGATAATTTAGCCAATGTCTCTTTCATAAATAATATAAATTTTTGTGCTTATCGCTTATTTTGTGCATAATTGTATCATGCACCCATCAAAAACCAAAAATTTTCTTCAACCATTATTACGAAAAGTTTTAAAATGTGCTGTAAAATGATAACAGTACTTCAAGGTCACATTTGAATAAATCAAAGCAGCTGAATTCAAGTGAAAAACAAAACGAGAGGAAGGAACAAGGAACACTTTCCCCTAATTCATGGGATTCCACAGCAAGCTATACTCTCGAGTGACTGAAGAATTACTGTTTTTATTAATTTTGATGATTTATGAATGGGAAAGTGAATCTCTTCTGTGTATGATACTTCGCATTCTATTTTTCTAAGTCAATTTTGGGCCAAAATAAGTTTTTTACCAAAAAAATGAACGATTTGAAATGGTTAAGCATTCAGAAACAAAGGGATCATGTACCAAAGGAATCCGATTCACCTAGCTGTCCTAGCTGGTGGTTATTTTATAACTTTTCTCGTACGCATACCAAAATGTATTTTAAAAGGTATTAGGCCTAATCGAAGACAAGATTTTTGGTCAAGCCGCACTTTTTTGCAATGCATTTTATTAAAGTAATACCTTGATAATTTCAGTCTGAGCATATTTTGAATTCCCCCAAAATATATATAAGAAAACCATAATCAAGTATTAAGGTCGATAGAACGATCGGCAATGAAAACAGCAGCAATATTTACTTGGTTAAAAAGTACATCAACAGCTGTTCAATTATCCGAAAGAGGGTATGAAGCTTTAAGGACTGGGGTGAGTAAAAAATGAATGACGTAAGAGATCAGGAAAAGGCTAGTATCGTTGAGGGTTTATTTAGTTTCAGGAGGCGAAAAGGTATAGAAGTTAATAATTAGATACGGCATCACTAACGCTCAGCAATTTGCTAAACCTTTCCAGTTAAAATTGAAACATATGGAAATTATGGCATTAAGATACGAAAAAGCCAATTTTGTTTTCAATACATGCTAATTTGGTGAATTTTTCAAGATTACTGTAACTTGAAAGATGGGAATAGAGCGACTGAGGTAAAAATGTTGGAAAGAATGAGACATTCTCGCATTTTTGAGTTATTGGGCTACACGCTTATTTAAAAGGGCACATTTTGCCCCGATTACATTCCTGGCAGTTGCAGCCATTTCTAGCATGTGGTGTGAGAATTACAGGGCAAAGACGTCAGATTTCAAAAGAAATCAATGTATGATGAGGACTAAGCACTTTTCTACTTTTAAGATACGATTCAGAGATTTGTGACATTTTAGAGACGTGATGGTGGATTGCAGTTTTTGAATTATTATTAGGAGGAATCTGGAGCCAAAGAATCCAGACTGATTTGACGTTATCGTGAGATAGGAGACTAAGTTTTTTTCTTAAGATTAATCATCGTGAAGCAGGGGCCATTCTTTGACAGTGAAACATTTAAGCGTCCATTGCTTGGCTGGAAACTGACAGAACTTAGGGTTTACATTCTTTATATCTGTCTGCTTTCGGGTTTTGTTGAGCCACATAATTTCGTAAACGTTTTAATCAATATTTTGCAGTGATACACAGGTACAGATTTAAAAAGGTGAAACACGCACATATCTTAGCAAAATTCTTGCTCCCTGTCGTAAGTTTGAAGAGGAGGCGGATAAAAGATGATAGCCGCAGTATACTAAGGTTGCCATAAGAGAGAGGTGAATATTTCATGTAGACATTAAACCTCTCGATAGTAATAATTAGTTCTTAGTTAAAAAATTTAAAAGTATTGTCATTGCATTTACCAAACCGTGGAGTTAATACCAGGTTAAATTGGACTCAAAGGTCTTTTCTACAACCTAAAAACTAAGAGCAAGGTGATATTGAGTGTGGTTTTAAGGAAATTTTGGAATGAATCCGGGGACTGTGCCCTCCTCAATCCCTGCTTCCACGACCTTTCTTACTGAGAAATAGACTTTACTTGCATAGACGTACGGGGTGAGTTCAGAAAGGGGGGGGGGGCTGAAAAATAATAACGCCCAACATTTTAAGGAGTATACTTTAATACATGCGAGCCCATACAAGTCAAGAAAATATTAAAATTCGACGTATTTAAAATTATGTTAACTAATAAGCATTTTGAAAACTTCACACATTTTCATTTAAATGAGCGAATCTCTTTCACGACATCAACCAAATATATTGATTATTTTGTAGATATCTTTTTGTGAACATGATTTGGATCATTTTCAGAAATTCACACACGTTTTTGCTTACCTGCCTATTCTTGTGATTATTGAACAGTTTGTGTTTCATTTTGGGAGGTCAGAAGCTCACAATCTATTTGTAGAGGGAGCAAACCTTTATGATAATTTCTGTCGAAGGGTTAACATTCACACTTGCATTCCCTAATCACGGGCCAGTGGCGTAACACAGTTTAGGGCACCTTGATTCAGCGTTTTGCAACCTTGTCTATCCAAGGCACATTATTTACGGATAGTTATTAATTTTTTTCAATTTCATAGACCAATTTAGTGAAATTTTCTAGGGCATACTAGGCAATACCTCAAGGCACGCGTAGTGTGTCGTGAAACAGTGGCTGAAAACACCCAAAGGCCCCCAACCAAAAGGGACCCAAGGTGCCTCAGTTACACCAAAGCACATAAAATGTGATAGTCACTATCACTAAATCGTGCATAGATTATTTCCAAAACTTTATTCATTACATTGTAGAAACAATGCAACAGGGCTTTGCTTTCTAGATGCGTTTCGGGGTCTTTATCCTTGCAAAGAAAATAAGTGTCGTGTCCACTGCCTTCCCCCTCTGGCAAGCCCAGTGCCTTGCGCTTTGTCCCTATTAGCTATATGACAGTTCATGTTCAATTTTTCTCTTGAAAATATATGTTTTTTCGTGGTGGCCTCAATGAAATTGTAGAGACCTTGAACAACACCCATTCTGATTCACTTTTTGCAAGATTCAACTAATGGCAAAGGTAGTGGACATAGATGCTCAGCGGAGAACAATCATCCATTCGCTTTGCCAAACCCTCATCTTTGCAGCTCGTTTTAGACTGTCGAAGCATTTGCCAACAAGTTTCTACATACGCTTTTAAGCCGATTTTGTACAATTGCTGAAGACCGAGTTTTGTAAAATTTAGCAAAAACTTCCTTTCGGACACTATTCAGTGAAAAATTGGCACAAACTGATATTTGTTCGTGCTGACGAAAGACAGATGTTTTATCAATTATGGCAGTATTACAGCCACTTTCTTTTACTTCTTCGACAATCATTTCAAGCACTAATTGGGCTGTTGATGTTCTTGTCGCTTTTTTATGTTTTTTCACCCTATAGATTTTTACCATATTCCATTACTTCCGAAAGCGCTTACGATTACGACCACTTGATTTTTTTCATCTCAGAGATTTGTTTAAAGTGTTCATAAACTTTTTCAAGATGTAGTTTTTCTTATAATTTTTGTTTTTGGAGAAGGCTCCTGCTCGAATCTTGCCCGAAATAACCAGCTGCCCTAATCAGCGTCCCGTACGCCTATTTCTACCTGGAATTTTCGAAAAAAATCGGATCAAACATTGTATTGGAATGTAAAAGGAAACAAGGTTGAACCTTGACGCTTTAGAAGTTGAAACCTTGAATAAAACTCGAACAATTTTTGCGTTGGAGACGAACATATCGCGTTTGCATGAATAAGACATTCTTGTCGTATTTTAAATGATATTGGATTATATGATTCAAATAAGACTCAGACTGAAACATCATAGCAAGGAGAATAATCATCACTTTAAACAGACAAAATTTCAAGAATTTCTTTAACTAAAAGAATATTGGTTACAAATTTCACACGTTTCTTGATGAAATCCAACAAACCATGAAAATAAAAAACGAGGAGTAATAGACAGTCCATGAACTTTTCTATATTTGATCCTCAAATCCGATAAATGAAATACCAAAGAAAAGGTCTCGTAGTTAAAGAAACTGAGGAAGCATCAATAGCTAGAAGTGACTGAATTTCATCTTTTTGGCAGTTGGTTGACCCGAAATAAAATATCTAAAGAATCATGCACATCACTAAAACCAACAAAACCATAAAATTTATTGAAAAGCGAGGCTTTCCCATAGACTCGAGGGAGGGGCATTCAAACAAATTTAGCAGAACGGCTGTGAAACCAAATGAGTGCAGAAGGTAGGTCATATCGAATTGGTTTTAGGCTCCTATAAGCATACTATGTATGCAGAATACATATTGCGACTTAATCAAAAAAATTCTCAAGACCTTGATTTCAAAGCAGGGCTTTCGACGTAGGGGGGCCAGGGCCCCCAATTTTTTGTGGAACAGTAGAAAGTTTCTCAAAATTTTTGTAATGGGTGTTAAATTTTCCATGGTCCCCCTACTTTCTAAGCTGTGGCAGAGACCATAAAAAGAGCATGTATAAGATTTCTTGTGGAGTAAAAAGCCGTTTGCTCTAAATTACCCCACAGATGAACTAGTCCGAGCAGTAAGTGTTTCATTCCTCGTTGTGGGAACTGCAAAAACACGTGTGCGTGAAAGAGAGTAAATGGCCGCTTGTGGTGATAGACAGAAATTGTCTGGTGTCATGCGCAAAAGTTGCTTATAGACTATAAATTGCAATTGTAATACATTACCTTACGGAATCCAGGAATGTCCTCTCAGTATCCTTGACCACTGCAAATCTCTGCTGGTATAGGCCGATGATCCCAGTGAATCATTTGAACCATGCCAGCGAGCAGGTATATGAACATTCCAAATAGATGAGAAAAGACATGGAGACAAAAGGATGACGAACAAAAATATCTTAACTAGGTATTTAGTTATTGCCATTAAAAATTTCTTTTCACTAGAAAAGAACAGATATATAATGACATAGGAAAATGTATACAAAAGGCTGTCAAAGCTTTCCAAGCTGGTGATAGCTCTTTGGGCCAGGAAAAGCCAGGACCAATTAAAGCTAACTCTGTCACGAGTGTGACAAACAAAGGGGTCTCTGAAACAAGAAAGAATTTGCTTTCCAGTCACCTTTGCACAAGAATCAAGGACTTAATGTATCGCGCTATCCCAGCAGCTTCGTTAGAGGAGTCGACAATTCTCCATCAACCCTAAGGACCGTGCTTGGAGAGCGTAACCAAACAAAGGTCCATCCTAGTGAGTATTTGCTAATTATACCCTAATCCCCGAGTTTGGAAAACACCAAACAGAATTTTACCTCATGGGAACCCAAAGCATTGTACAGTTTGATGGGAAATCATCTTGTTTTACTTTTTTATTTCCTTCTTAATTTCCAGAAGCCTTACAATTTATGCGATGCAAGGAGGTCAGTCTTTACCTAAATATGGCCTAAATGGATATGTAATTCTGCCTCTTCCTGGTTATTTGTCTTTCGTAAATTTTTCTCAGGTTTCTCATACCTCAGCCGATAATGCGCGCCATTTTTAGTGAGCATAATATATATCAACTGCAGCAATGTAGGATGCATCTATCGCAGCATCTAGCGGTGTATTGGCTAAAGAGCCATCTTTAATTAGACCACCATACATAAAGGCAATTCACAGAAACAAATGTGTCTTAAGCCATCTGTCAATCAATATTAGCCAATCAATAGTCGTTCGTGTGGAATCACACTCCCTGATTGGTCAATTTTTTATCGAAAGCTGGCTAGTGCCCCTTCAGTATCTGTCGATTGCCTTTAATATTAGGAAACACATTTCTAGAATGCAGATTTTGAAAGCCTGAGGCTTCGATATTTTATGCCTTCCGATTCACTTTTGGGTCATTCTAATTTAACGGTGACAGGTACCGAAAGGTTATGTACTTTTCGTTCCAGAAATCATATAAATACATTATGCAGCAAGGTTTTGAGCGAATCGAAACTCAATGATGTCATCAAGATAAATTTACTTATGTTGTTTAGATGTCGTTGTTCTGGTGACAAGTACGGTTGATTGTTGACATTCCTGTTTGAGGACAGATTTGCTGTGAGTGACTGGTTGTACAGCTGTAGAAATATTGAGGTCAAAGCAAAAGGTGAAGTTGAAATTCTGCCTAAGCTGATCAAACAAACCACAGGGTCGAGAGAGACAATAAACTTGTTGTTTAGAAAATACTAGAATCATTTAAAAATCGTACTGCCAACCTGAAGCGCACATTTATCAAAAATTCACAATGCATTTCATCAAGATATTATACTTCGTGGTAGCAGTGCTAATATTTTCTACAGTCCAGGGTGAGTAATATTTTAAAACGCTTTAGAGTTTCAACTTGAATGTTTGCTCTTAATGTAAACTTTATTAAGAATTCAGTTTCAAAGAGTCCTATTATCTAGTGTTTAGGGGAGTCCGAGGCCAGTAATGGACGTACAAAATAGCAGCTTAGAGTTGCGTAGCCAGAGGGGGTTCTTGTTTGGAACGCAGTTTATCTGCTTAATTCATATCTCAGTGGAGTTTTTGCTGCTTGCATATTGCGGCTTTCATCTCTAAAATAGCCTTTCCCCGTCAAAAATCGTAGTAATGCTTCTAGGTTAGTACAAATCTGCAGCACATGACATGCAAACATCATAGAATGACGCTTGCTAAAATAGTTCTTCTGATAAAATTTTTGGATAACTATGCTTAAGAAATGTTTTCATCACAAATCTTAGGTAATGCGGATGAATCTGAATGCGAAATATGCAAGATGCAGCCTGAGACAGGGGACTGCCGTGCACTTATCCAAAGGTATTATTATGACATCAAGGCAGAAGACTGCAAGAGGTTCCAATATGGAGGGTGCGGAGGAAACAGAAACAACTTCAAAACCATTGATGACTGCAGAAAGAAATGTCTTCATCTCAAAGAAGAGTAATTTCTATAAAGCTTGAACTATCCAACGGAGTCAGTAAACGAACAAACGCTTTTAATTAGAATGTGCAGTTCTTCAACTAATGATAATTGTGTAGTCAAATGCATTTCAATACTTATACATTGATGTTTCGAGTCTTTCAAAAACTTATTTACGCTTGCTACTCGAGCTTCATTTTTGGTAAAACTGATACCCAAACATGCAATAAATTGTTTGAGAAAGAAAATTTGATACAAATGAAACACAGCCGGAATCATCTTGAATGAAAACACTTTTCCGTCAAAAGAGATCACAATTTTAAGTTCTTCACGATCTTTGTACGTAAGAGGGCTTACCTAAGAGGGCTCACCTAAGAGGGCTTACCTAAGAGGGCTTACCTAAGAGGGCTTACCTAAGAGGGCGAGACTGATTAAACCGAATCCAGGATATTGTTTGTGCCGATAACAGAAATGTCTCTGCCTATTTATAGGCTAACCCTTGAACCCTTGACATTTTGGTCAAGATATTTGAAGGGCCGCCGAGAGGCGGCCTGGGCCCTGGGGCAAAGTCCCGGTTAGGGCCCTAGAGTCGGATACAAAAAATTTTCGAGACCACGCCCTTTTTCAAATGGGAAACGCCCATTATTTCCAAACGTTTGCACACGTTATAGAATATGGTTAAAATATCATAAAATGTAATAAAAAGCATAAATTCTAAAGGTAAGCGATTTAAATACGCTCTTTGACCACACCCTTTTAGCTGATTAAAGAGGACTTCAAAATGTGTTCCTTCAATTCTGACTGTTTTTTTCTGGTGAGTCACGCAATATTAAAATTTAAAATGAAAGCAAACTTTTTTTCTACGCACTTTAAAAAATCCCATGGAACTATGCTTTTCAGTTCTTTCGTCCTTCAAAAGTTAATTTTTCTTGCTTTTTCAGTTGCAAACTGATTAATGATATTGTCGTAATCAATTTGTCTTGCTAGTTCGTGCTCGATCGAAAGAGTCATGAGGCTCGATAGTCTATCTTGAGTCATTGTTGAACGTAAGCGGTTCTTTATTAATGCTAGTTTGCTGAAAGGGGCCCCCAAATTATAATATAGCTTTATGCAACGAGTCTAAATGCAAACATAACTCACTTGAACGGGCCATAGATTAAAACAAGATTATATGGGTTACCTAATTTTTATCAGGGCTCCCTTTGACCAATAAGTACGATTTTGCAAAACTCAGGGAAACTCAGCTTAAAATATGAATTCGTACAATATGTAATCTGAGGTTTATTCAGCTTTTCTCGGAGCCCCAGACTCAATAAATACAGCTGATAGGCCTTAAATTCAAACAAGACTCAGAGTACGGACCCAAGAAATTACTGCCATCATTTTCGATATTAACAAATATATCTTTGAATGCATTTTCAGTTTCTCAAAAAAAGATATTTTAAAAAAATTTTCAGAATAATTTGGGGGCCCCTTTCAGGCCGAGGCCCTGGGGCAAATTGCCCCACCTGCCCCCTCTCTGCACCACTGGATATTTGTAGAAATATACAGAAAACACAATTTTCCTTTGCAAAAAAATTATTTTTTGAATCATCACCAACCGAAACGTCAAATTATTTAAAAGGAATAAATATGGAAGATATTTTGAGGCTTACCTTTCTGGGGAAAAATTTAAAAACAATTCAAATCCAGAACCATAATTATAATCTAAAAGAAGAGCAGACTGTTTGACAGGGAGTCCTACAAACTACACTCCTGGCAAAAGTTATTGGACTCGCAGGCAAATTACAGCCTTTTTGATAAAATACACTCTCTATTCACCTCCCCCACACAAGCGATGTTGACATGCTTATTGCAACTCATTTCGATTGCTATTGGGAGGGGTGGGGGGGGGGGGGGGTTCTCCAGTCACACTAACCTTTTGGCCAGGACTGTAGTTACTAGTATCAGTGTCAGGTGTCATGTCACCGAAAATCACCAAAAAGACAAAAAATGGCAGAAAATGCAGCAAATCACAACTCATGGATATTTCATGGACAAATTCGTACTTTTACAAGGGACTAGTCCTAAGAGCCAATGAGTTATTTAACAGTTTAAAACCAGCCGGACCTTATCGGCCAGTCTGTGGACATCTGCTCAATAAAAAAGCCAATTTCTAATTAACTTCTGAACTTCGTTCCTTTTTCACTGCATCTAGTTTATTCAGTAGTTCCTCTGGAGTGTCTGCTACAACAAAAAATGTCTCTGCTTTTTTATAGGTTAGCCCTTCTTCCTCAGCCTTCGCTACCTAGGTCGGAAAATTAAACAAAGGTTATTTTCGCACAGTTACTCTATGTGCCATTTTAAGACTTGAAACGTTGACACAACCTTGTTTAGCAGCCTCTTCACTCGATAACGGGCTACAGACGAAATGTCGTTTTTAAAATTCGTTTTTTTAACCTCGTACAATTCTACCTTAATTTCAAGTTATACTGTATTGTACGACACGCAAGCTAGTATATTTACGTTTCGTAGGGTTAAACATTGAAAATGCGAATTAAAAGACTTTAAATTTTTAATTATAAACTAAAATCACGTACCCATTCTATGAAACCTTTGTAATAATTGTTTGTATTTAGAACTCCAATTGGCTTGTTGTGTAATCCAAGCTGTACCCTTTGTTCCAATAAGGGAGTAAGGGTGAAAAGGAAATTTTCATTAGCTTTTACTAGGATAAAAAATTTGAATATTTCTAAATGGTACAGGAAGGAAATCAACATATGAAAGCAATACTTCATACCTTAAATGTCAGCGGAAAGCAGTACCTAATAATATTTATTTAGGGCCAGATGGGCAAATTTTGCAATGAGTTATTGTATTAAGGCATGTGATGTTGACTTTTTATTTGGCAGTGAATTTGCTAGAAAGTATTAAATAATACATTTTCATGATGAAATATTTAGCAGCAACTTATAACCAGTCACAGAACCGTAAATGCTCTTCATTTCTGAGAAAATTATCCCTTGACATTCGCCATTTCGGCAACTTTGGAATAGTAAGAGCCAAAAAAAATAGTGGGAATTTGCCTCATGGAAATCAGCTTTTATGCTCGTAAGACACAAAAGTATTTTTGAAAAACACTGGATATCACTGTGAAGTACTTTTAGAATATGTTATTAAAGGTAAATGAGGAATCCAAAGCAAATTTGTATGTATTTTTGTATCATACAACACATAGCAAATATTTATGCATCTTCTGAATCTTTTTGACTGGCCCTGCTGTTTCTATGCGGAAATTCTGGGTTAAAACTCGTTTTGCCAATTAATAAGTTCCACACTTCTGATGCCCATTTTTTGGGTCTAGTTGTCTTTTTATATTCGCTTTATTTAATGTTGGTTTACAAAATAATAGCTAATAAACAGCGAATTAACACCAACTTGCAAGAATAACAAATATAGGAAATTGTGATGTTTACAAGTATCCAATATTAGAAATATATGGTGTGCATAGTCTACACGAGCAAGTAAGATCCGTTTGTTTAATTTCAGCTTTGAATAATTTACAATTTTCTGCCGATCGACTGTCTAATGGTATAGATATTTGATCAGTTGGTAGCCAAAGTGACATAAAAAACACCAGGTTTTTCAGGGGAGCAATATGATTACAATCTGGTAAAGTGAGGTAAACTGGTGGATGGTTATACTTGATTGGTTCATCTGAATGAAATTAAATAACACTTTCAAATAGGGAATTTGATGCAAAACATCAACATACCAAGTAATCATTTCAACAAGTTCTTCCATGGTCCCAAATCCACCAGGAAGGGCAATAAATGCATCAGCCTGTATCAATACAAAACAACACATGCTGTTTATATAATGACAAATTGGAATTTAATCAGAGTTGATTTCATGAGAGGCATTCGTCATTTAATTGATTCACCCTAATGATACTTCTTTGCTTTTGCTATGGTCCCTTGTGACGTGTTTCTTCGTGTTTTACTTGCACCCATTCTACAGGAATATACAATATGCTCTGGAGTCTTTTGGCATCTTGGGGTGTTTTCTTAGAACACTAGCATAAGGTCAGTTAGTTTAATAGCATTTCTATTACATTGGTTGAACAAGCGGTATTTATGGCAGGGGCGGATCCAGCAAAAAATCTGACTGAGTTCCAGGTCAAGGCTAGGGTTTTTCAGATAATGCATTGATAATTGTGCCTAAGCCAACATTATTATTCACATTTATGCATTCTGGTACCGGGGGGGGGGGGGGGGGGGGGAGGGGTTGGTAGGTACTATCCACTCAATAAATCTAGATTATAGATTTTTTTCCGACAGAAACCAGTGCCTCTGTGAAAATTTCTGCAACCCCTCCCTTTCTAAATACCCTCTTTTTTGTCTGGGATGCCACAGCAAAGGTTTCCCTTTTGTTTTACTCGCACTTTGTTGTTTTGCTCACGTAGACATCAGCCTATTTTTCAAAATATGGTGCTCCGTCTGACCATAGGTCTCTCTTGCCATCAACGACTGCAATTTAAAATAAAGGTAGTTATGCTCCTGGAAAATTAATGATACTTCCTGGTTTTATCCCAAACGCTTAATAATCTGCTAGAATGCTGCGAGGATCGTGAAAATAAGACATGTGCAGTCGCCATTTCGAATTCAATGTTTTGCAGTTCCACAATAGAACAAAAACAATAGGTAGCGAATCAACTACTGGCTAATGTACAGCTCTCTTACAAATATGGTATCATTTCCGAGTTTCAGATGCTGTTTTGACTGAGTTCCATCCGTGTTCCAAACAAAAATTTCATTGCTTCAATTCATTCACTTCCGAGGCACAAAACGTTTATTTCCGAGTTCTAGGATTGACTGCTGTTGTCCTCCACAGCGTCTGGTAAATCGTTTCAAAATCACGACAGAGAAGGAAGGAAAAAAGGGCAAACGAATCACATCAAACTGGCAATTTTAAGATTTTGAAGAGATTGCGATAAAACTTACAATTTCTAGGTTTCACTTTTTTAGCCTAAATATTACTTATTTAAGGCAACACTATTTTTAGCTATATGTTGGAAAACTGACTGAGTTCTGTGCACCAAGGAACTCACTCTGGGTCCGCCTCTGTTTATGGGCTTGAAATAGCAGTTTATGAGTCTCACTTTGCTTGGTGAAGCCTTTTATTTCAAGACGGATGTTCCTTTCCTTATTTGATTTGTTTTTTTCTGCATTAATCATTTTTGGCAGTTTTAGTTTCTTTTTCTGGCATCAAGAAAATTTCTCATACCTTAAGGAATCTTTTGTGTTATTGATGATTTGCAGATTCAGGGTTGCACCATTTCATTGGTTTCTAGTTGGGGGAGGGGGGGGAGGAAGAGACTTTTCTTGTCCATTCCTTCCCCAACATCATTTAAATTTTAGATTTTTTTGTAACTTCATTTAGTAGCCTCTTGTTGTTAGAGGTTAATGTTAAGTTGAATGATTTGTGCCTATGTACTGGATTGGTACGAAAATGCAGGCAGACATGGTTTGTTAATGTGTTGTTAGTTTAAAAAACAGTTTATCAAAAATAACCTGGTCACACATAAACTGTTTCCTTTGATGCATACTCTCCATAAACAGCAGTTTTCCTGGACCTTTGCCAGAGAGACCCTTGTCTGTTGAAAAAACGACAAAAAGTCACAATAAAGTAGAAAACAAAATTAACTTACCAAATTCACCAGTTAAGGATGGCCAAAACATTAGGAACAAGGTATATTGTTTTTTAAAGAACTCACACTCATTTACAGTTCCTTCTGACAATTCATCAACAATCACTAAAAACTGCATAACATAAAATATTTTTTTGACAAATTACGAGTTTCTTGTTTTATACTAGCTTCATGCATCGATGTTAGAATGGATCTGGCTGTGAGATCTGCTATATGATAACCACTGCTACATTTATTAAACTTCAAGAGTTGAAAAAACAATGTTCATGTCTTGTATACAGTACCTTGACCTTCCAGAATAGATTGATGGGGCCATGAAAAGTAAAGTTTACCAACAAAGCCATTAGATTAAGACAATTTTCACCTACCATTGCATGAATAAACAACTAATGATCATGATGAAGTTTCACCAACAAACTCACAAAACCTGGAAAGTGTCACATCACTTTCACACAAATCAGATATGCTCCTGCCGATTATGTGACATACTTCCTGTACTTTGATCCTGTATTTGTAACCAATTGCACTTGGTGCTTCTCATTTGAAACAAAGCATTATTGTAAGGGTAATCCATCACCCAAAAGACAAGCAAAAAGTCCAGAATAAATAAATATCAGAGAAACGTAGACCATCTCAAGATTAGCCTCTAGAGATCATGGGTGTAGCAGATGCTGAAAATTTAGAGGGAGGGGGGGGGGCTTAAGATGGATCTTACAAATATGTCTGCTTAATTGAGGTAGAACTGCTTGAATGCTGGCAGCTTTGCAAGCTGATGTGGACCTCCTATTTAAAGAAATACAAAAAAATTATTAAACTAAAGTAAAGACATTTCACCTATTTCCGTTGTTTCTATTAAAGTTAAAAATATATAAAATCAGAATATTTCTTTAAAAATTGTCCCGTTCCTTTAGTAAATGAAATGGCATTTATCTTCTTTCGTTCATATTTAAGATGTTTTTTAAACGTTTCAATGGTTGTATTCTTCATTTCTTCGCTTAATGGATTCCACAACACAGGACCTCTGAAGGAAATTGAGTTTCTGCCAATTTCTGTCCGGTATCTAGGAATCCTGAGTGTATGATTCAACCGGCTACTATGTCTTTCCGTTTTTGATTCAAAAAGCGTATCGAAGGAAGCTGGCAGGCTTATTTTACTTTTGCATAAATATAAGGATTCTTTATTCATATTGGTAGCTTAATGAGTCCCATTTTGATGCATACAACATTCAACATCTCACTGTCTTTCACATTTGGTGGAATCCTCTTAATTACTCTTGCGGCCTGCACATGGGTGTTTTCTAATTCTTCAAATAGGCTTTCGCTGCATGTAGCCCATGAAGTTATTGCATATGTTATGGTTGGTATTACTGTTGTGAAGTGAATTTCTTCAAAGAAATTTTGGAACAAGTATTTCAGATTTTTAACTTTTTCACTTTTGCACCAAATGATTTACGTATCGATTCAATCTGGGGTTTCCATGTCAGTTTGCTATCGATTAAAACACCAAGGCATTCAGATGTGTGCACGTACTCTATCGTCTGTTCACCAAAATTAAGTTCATTCAGGGGACCAATGGATTTGTGCCTGTTTAGTATCATGGCTTTCGTTTTCTCAGGGTGAATAGTTAGCCTATTTTTGACACACCATTGGTGTATGTCCCTCAGCATTGTCTGCAAATCTTCACATACTTCGGCCATGGTACTGCTATCACAATATGCGGTGGTGACGTCAGCATACATCTCAAGTTGACCTTTACTGAGGGCTTTAGGGAAGTCGTCTACATACATCGAAAACAGTCTTGGCCCAAGGAGTGAGCCTTGTGGTACTCCGTACTCAATTTGTGTTGAGACGCTTTTGTCAATTTCTGTGAACTGAAATCTATTGTTCAGATAATCTTGAATTGTCAGTGCTATATTTCCCGAGAATCCTGCTTGCTGAAGCTTGTGTTTTATAATTATGTGGTCAACTTTATCGAACGCCTTTCGAAAATCGATGAACAATACACCCACATATTTCCTTTGATCCATGAGTTTTTTCCAAGTTTCTGTGAGATAAACAAGCATCATCTCAGTAGATAAACCTTTTTTACATCCCAACTGATGCGGATTCGGAGAAGTTTCGAGGTGACTATCTACATTAGTGCATCTGACGCTCTCGATAATTTTACCAGGTGTGCTTAGCATGCTAAGAGGTCTGTAGTTGCCACGATCTACACTACATCCTTTCTTGAAAGACAGGCGTAGTTTTCCTATTTTATATTCTGAGGGAAACTGCCTTGATTTCATGCTGTGGTAACAGAGACTATATAAACCATGATGCAGTTCGTCTTTACACATTATTATCTCTCTTGGTGTTATCTTACCTGACCCCGGTGCTTTGCCAGGCTTCATTTTGTCCAACTGCTTTTTTAGAGTATCATGGATGTTTGACACTTCCAACAGGGTTGGGCGCAATCTGGTAATGTAAGAGTAATCAGATTGATCAGGTAAAGGAAACTGACTTGCTAAATTCTTGCCAATGTCCGTGAAATAATTGTTAAATGCTTCTGCCTTTTCTTTGTCGAGTAAACTAGGACTTTTTCGTCATTCTCAATTGGCCCTTTTCTCTTGTTATCTTTCTCCTTTCCTGTTAATCTTCTGACAATTTTCCAAAAGTCTTTAGATCCACTTTGCTTTGCCTCAGCTAGGCTACTTTTCCAGTAGTTTCTTTCAGCTGCTCTTAGGATAGAAGTGACCTCATTTCGTTTTCTTTTGTATGCATTCCAGTCATTTTGATTGTTAGTGTGCAATGCAATTTGTAAACATTTGTACCTTTAGTTTATTTCCTTCCTCAGGGCCGCGGAGAGGATTTCTGGGCCCCGGGTCAAAACAAAAGAAAAAAGCAAGGCACGCCGGAGGCGACCCTTTTAAGGGGTCCGGGGAAAATTTTTGAGAAGATGGTTGCTAAAATTGCGGCTATTTTGGTTGCTGAAATTGCGATGGTGGTTATTACTTCTTTATTATTTTCAATATAGTTTAAGCATGACTGGTATTCTATCGTCATAATGCATGCGTATTTCTTAACTTTAAAATATGCAATTCTTTACACTTAAAAATCTTAGGAAGTGAAAAACGTTTAAATACTAAATTTGATCAAAACGGACACGCTGCACCAAATAGATTTTCACTATTCAAATAATTTGAAAAACTTTACATCTAGAAATCTGAATGGAACCCTTAAATGTCAATAATAAACTAGTTGATTCTATCTTGGAAGAAGCTCGTTTAGACGAGGGGCTTGATGTCTCAAAAAATTGAAGACTAACGGAAATCAGTCAAGTTTGTCTCTATCTTCAAGTGAAACCAGGAAAAGGTCTTTGGTAAAATTCAAGATAATGTCGGCATTGCTATTATTGATAGTGTTACAGCAAAGATGATTAGGTGATTCACGTCAATTGGCGAGATATGGGAGGGGTTCAGTATTCTTTGATTATACACAAGGTTGATGACCTAGCAAAAAAGAGCAAAAAAGAGCAAAATTCTGGGCAGCAAAAAGGGATGACATATCTCCTAACATCACCGGGTAGTCACTTTTTCTAAGGATCAACCATTGCAGCTGTTGAACAAGCTTAAGCATTTGAATTTGCAACGCTTATTTCCCAATGTTTTCATTGCATTAAGATTGTTTCTGACTTTGCTTGCTAGTTTTGTCCAAAGAAACTGAAATTGTCCAAGGAAACTTAAATTTCCAAAAATTTTACTAGAGCTCAATAATTGACCCTTTTACAGATGTAAAGACTTGGAAATTGTTTTGTTAACTAACTAGAAAATTACCTAAAGCTACTAGCTCTGTTTGACAAACATAATGGGGTTTTAATACTGTTGCTGCTTCTAACTCATTTAATTTAAAGGTTTTTTTCTATTATTGACAAGTTTTGATAATGGAGACGCTGAATTGCTAAGTTATTATCTATGGGCCCCTAAAGTCATGGGCCCCCGGGTCATTGACCCTCCTGACCACCCCTCTCCTCAGCACTGTCCTTCCTTATCTTAGATGTCATCCAGGGGTGGGTCTTTGCCCGTACTTTGGTCTCTCTCTCTATGATAAACTCCTTTCTGACACCCTTGTAGATCTTTTCCCAGCACCATTTGGTACCTCAAATGCAATAAAGTTTTCCTGATTATGGGAGCTGCAGCATTCCCAGCCAATATGCCTCCTGTGCTCAGTGGCGTAGCCAGAGTTTGAAGATTAGGAGGCATAGAAGGGGTCTAACAGCAGTGGGTCTAGGGGATTTACAACTGGAAAATTATTGCTGACCACACCCTTATGAATTTGGGAACACATCCCATTTTGTAAATGCGTCTTAAAAAGATAAGGAAGGCTTTTTTACATGGCAATTGTTGGCTAATCAAAAACAATTTAACTGTCATATGTAGCTTTATTGTGGCTGATCCCATTCTACAACTGTCTATTTCCTTCACCATTTCTCTAATTGTTATATGCTCAATTGTGTAAGGGGATGAAGCTCTACATGTAAAAACTAACTTTCCAAAGTTGTAAGCAAATATCTAAATATAAAAAACAGCATTCAAAAGTTTCAAAATAACTCAGTCTCCTTGGAGCAAAATCTGCAAAAGCCTTGACAAGTATTTCAGAATTAAGTTTTTTAAAGGATTGAAGAGCTTTATCAGATCAGTTTCCATTTATCAGGAATGTCAAGAAAATGGAAGGATTTTTCTAAATAAACCCTAATTGAGAGGAAATTGTAAAAAAATCTGTAGAGGCATAGATGAGGGTCCTCTATGAGCAAAGCAAGGTGAAAATTTTTGCAACCACACCCTTAAGATTAGCATTGTCATATATTGTGTATTAATTCAATAGGACAATAAACTTTGACACCTTCAGGCAAGTTGTTTACGCCGTTTTTGTTGTAGTTCGTAGTTCGCAATATCATTCTCACCACTGACCGTTCTTCCTGGGGGTTAACTATTATCATTAGAATATATTACAAGCCTAAAATACATTTTAGAATATTCCTTACAGTTCTTTGCTTGCAGTCGTCTGCAAACATTTTTGTCTGAAATATTGACCCCCCCTAAGGCACTAATTTTATTGCAGATTTGCACTTTTCTCAGACGCCAACTTTTTGAGCATTTGTAATAGGACTGGAATTTAATCGCTAATTCATGCTAATTATGTTTATAACAACCTTTCTGTTTGTATATATCTTAATCGCTGTTTAGAATCATTAGTCAGTTCATTATCTCAATACGAGTTGCACGCAATCTCTTGCTGTCGATCTCTATCTACTCAAACCCCATTACACATGGGGAGTGGGCAGATGCCCCCTTTGCCCCCTCACTACGCTACTGCCTATGTTTATGCTAGAGATCCTATTTGCATCATAGAAACAGGGGGAAATTTAGAACCGATTTGATAAAAAATGGTACAAACCTTTGAATTGAAAATTGCTTCATGAAAAGAAAACAAGTGAAAATTTACAATGGGCCCTGAAACTAGCTTATTATGAGGTTTAATAACAATAAGACTTACCACACATGAATTGAGGTATAACACCGGTGACCTTCCCACCTCCATTGCTTATAACTTGGGCAATACATCCCATAAGGCCTGAACAGCTACCTCCATATATTAGAGCAATGTTCCTTTGTAGAAATAACCCTCCAAGCTCTGTAATTAAGAAAAATATTTACCAAGCTTGGTTTTACAGCTGGGGTACTGTCCTAAAAAGTTAGGAGGGGGCTGTGCTGTAGGCAAATTCCAGGTGCCACACCCTATACCACACCCATTGTCACATGCAATATGCTTGAAATGTGTTAAAGATTTTATGTTATGTATATGAAATTATTTAAATTATTTGAACTATTCACCAACCCAAATGTAAAGCTGATATAAATTGCCTATTCAAGCATTTAAGGACTAATTTAATTTGCCCAACAAAACATAAACTGGGTTGTTAAGGGGAGCTGACCCTCAAGTGTCTTTTGATTTTGACAATGGGATTGAGCCCTCCTCGAGCCCCCCCCCCCCCCCTCAATGGCACCTTTATTTCACAATTACTAAGATAGAGTGACACTAAAATAGAGTGACACTAAAAAAAGAGTGACACTAAAATAGAATGACACTAAAATAGAGTGACACTAGGTACTAAAATAGGTTTTGCTTCTGATATTGAGGGACTGTTGTTAATTTTTGCACTTCCAGCAGTATTCAGTGGAGTTATTTAAGTTTACATCAAAAGATCAAAAGTTTAAGATCAAAAGAAAAAAATTCTAAAATAATATATTTTTATGACATTAGGTGCTATGACTTGAAATAGAGGCCCACACCAGTCTGTGGAGTGTGGCATGTGAACACACAAGATTTTTTCAGGGGCTTGTCTAACACACACAAAAAGTTAGAGCTGCACACGCATTTTTTGGGTACAGAAAAAAATTTATATGCATTGCCACCCTTTCCAAAAGATTGGACAACCTTCTAATCTTCATTTTTACAACATGTTCTCTGAAATATAAAGATGATAATAATAGATTTGGATTCTTTGTGTTCATTAAACTTTTTTAACTTGATGAGGGTTTCCCACAGCATCAGAACCATCTATGTTGTTAATTTTAAGGCCGATCCGGTCTCCTTAAACACAATGGAAAAAGGATAACCCACCATGCATCACATGTGTACTGTGTGAGCAGATCATGTTTTTTCTGATGATACTCTGGATCTCAGAAGCTCTGGAATCTAAAAGAATCGACAAAAGGCTTCCCAGGTAGAATATAAAAAGCATGCAAGCTGCTTATTTTGAGGGGTTGATGCAAGAAATACCTGAGGTATATTAGTAAGGAGAAGGGGGGTCCTGGGAGGCCAGGGGGAAATTTTTAAGGACCAAACCCTATAGATTATGGTAGAATTGGAATCATCTTGTATCTTGATATTTTGATTTGATATAATTCTTAATTCATGACCCATGATATGCTAAGGCCATTGAGGCTCATTGCAGTTCTCTGGAAACTCCTCTGGAAAATGTCAGTTTCCTAAGCAATGGCTTATCAAGAGACGAGTTTCCCATTGGTAACAAGATGCATAAAAAGGTTTGAATCGAAGAAAATACAACTTTTCAGGAATCTACATATTAATCTGACTTATGCTCAAGTACAGGGGTGTAGCACTAGGGGGCCAGGAGGGGTTGAGCCCCCTTTGTTAATGCCAAATATATAACCAATTTATAATTTTGCTTTTGTTTTTAGCAATATTATGTGCAAGAGCCCTCCTTGTTCTTTTGATAGCATTACACCACTTCCCAAGCATCACTTGCAATATTCTGGTCTGCCTATACTTTCTTGGTTATTGTCTGCAAAAAAGCTGGATTTTCACTAGAGGCCAGGAAAGAGATTTGAGACTGTGATCTTATTTATTTAAACTTGCTTGAAACTGGGGGTATGTATGCAAGATTTCAAGCCTTAAATTTTGAATAACATATTACTTGTGCAGGGCCGCTGGACACAGGCTTGAACAGGGGGGGGGGGCAGGCCAAAACGAATAAAAAGGGCAGAAAAATCTTTTTTTCGAAACATCAGTAAGTGTCAAAAATGGTACAGATTTCATGGTAATTTAGAAATTTATAAGAAAATGACACACGTTGGACATATTGAGAATTATCTTTGCTTAAAGTAGACATGGCTACTTACTCCATTTAGGGACCATGCACTCTTGATCATAACATAGTCAATAGAAAAATTGAAAAGTTTTTCCACTGACTATGATCATAATTAATTGTATTCTTGTGGCCTTCAAAATTCTTTTGAGAGTGTAAATCTTTCTTCCATGTATGATTTGTACCTCTATTACAATACGCTGTACTTATTTTTCCATATAGTTTGCATTGTAAGTGGATTTGGCCCTGGGTAAGAAGCGAGCACACATCCTTCTTTCATACTTGTGGCAGGAAAACTATACTCAACAAATGTTCAAATTTATTGAACATACCAATGAATATAACCCAAAATATTAACTGAATGGAATTTTCGAATTCCTAGTCTTTATATACTTCAATGCCAATTCCAATCCCTCTCCCTTTCAAAGCAAAGTTTCAGTCTCTATGATTATCAAAAGCTCTTTCAAATAATGATTTGAATTTCCTTAGTTTTATATTTAAACAATTTAGTCCCCCTTGGTATTTGCGCCTTCCCATGGCCACTAAAGCACATAATTTGTTTGCCTCCATGGAATACTTTTTAAAGGCTACAAAATTTTATGTTTAAGTCATCTTTACGCAATTGGCTTAAGGTGTGGGGACATTCTTCACTGCCATAGAAAATTTAATTTGCATCATTGATTAGGTTTATCTCATCAGTCTTACGAACGATAAAAGTTTTAAACTCTCTTTAGACTTGATCCCAGCATGACCTCAGTCAGTTGGTCAAACGTATTACATCTGACTTCCAAAAACTCTGAGAAAGGATGGTCTGAAAGCTAGAATTATAGAGCATAGAATCTGCTTTTTTTAATCAGTCAGAGAAAACACAAAAGGGCAGGAATTTACTGATATGATGTTACAGATAATTTTTTGGCAAAATGATGGCATTAAGAAAGTACAACAAATTTAGCATCTAGTCTTGTATATTGTTCTAATCCTAGATAAGAAACTTAAGTCTTTATTTAAGTCTTTGCTAGCATGTACTCATTGCAGGTACTCAACTTTTTCATGTTTATAAAAAAATTTAATATAATGTTGTGAAGTAAGCAATATGTTGTAGTTATAGTTTTACAGCTGTCTGATTTTGTTAAGAACCATAAGGGATTGTTGCTAAAATCAAATTTAGTGAACTCTGCTTTTTAACTTGCCTTGACATAAGTTTAAGAAAAGGAATGGTTCTAACATGAATTGGTGTTAAAAATCCCTGCTCAAGCTTGAATATTCTCAGTGAAAATGGTTACAAAATTTTGGCAAAGTCACAGAATAGGGTAAGTTTTCACAACCCAGAATCAGAGATATGGGTCCAGTTTCTACTTTCAGGAACACACACGATATAAATTGGACCAACTGACTGTGCCTGCCAGGTACTTGATGCGGACCTTTCATTAATGCGTTTGTTGCTGAAGACATACTACGGAAATTTTCTCGCAAAAATAGCAGTCTCCTTCACAGTTGATATAATTCATCACAGGAGCTTGAGTTTTTTGCATCAAGGCCAAGTAAAAATTTAAGGAAATTTCAGTGAATGGTCCTCCAACAACGTCCAGAGTTATGTTATTTTACTTAGTTTCTAAAGGCAGAATATCTGGCATTGAAAAAATACGCGCAATCTATTTATCGAAAAGGGGCATATGTTTATACTTTTTGCAAACAGGGGGGCCAGTGCCCCCATGCCCCCTGGCTCCGGCGGCCCTGTTGTGTGGTCTTGTTTTTACCAAATTCTTTGCAGTAAATAAGAATTTATGATAAAAGGGACAGCAACTTACTCCATAAGGCTCATTATGTTGACCGAATTGTGTTAAAATTGACTGACTGAGATCCCCACAAGTCCCACACTTAAATCCCACCCAACTGTTGCTACCCTGTTAGAAGTTGCCAAAATTCAAGGGGATGGGGTCTAGAATTGTCAAAATATATGAATGAACCCATGCAAAAATATAATCCCATTTGGCATAAACTGAATACCGTGCCCAGATTACACGCCTTGTCAGCACTCTTGCACACATACACACCTTTTTTGTTTACTCTTACACACACGATCTTGTCGAGAACTGCCAATCTCTACAGACTGGGACCCACGTGACATGCCGTGTGCCTTACGTGAAATGCAAATGGAATATCCTGTGCCTCTCACCTTTTGCAGCTTCTATAAAACTTGGATCCTTACCAGGATTTGATCCACAGTAAACCGTTATCTGATTCAGACTCATTTTTCCTTGCAAAAGCTCAAACGATAACGGAGTGGTTGGAAACGTTGGGTAGGAAATACGCAAAGGTGAACTCTCGGTCGGCACCTTAGAAGTTTGCGTGCACCAACCCAAGGTGGTCAGAGTAAGAAACAATAGGTTTGCGCGTTTCTATTCTGTGGTCTTCCAGAAGTTTTACAAGGTCCATGCTGATTGATGAAAGCCTAAAATCTAATTTGCATGACAATAGGAGTTATTTTAAAAAGAACAATTGCAGAAAATACCTAAACGTAATGCATGACGCATTCACATCAGGGAAATGTTGTAGAAAAAACTAGCAAACTGCCTAACCACAACTTTTATTGCATTTCCACATTAAATCAAGTATGGAGATTTCAAATCCAAGATAGGCCAAACAAAATTTCACCGGAAGTTACTTTTTTAATGACGTCATCAAAAAATTGATAAAACTCTTGAAATATCAGCCAATGATTTAATCTCAACTTTTACTGCATTCCTCCATTAAATCAAGTATGAAGATTTCAAATCCAAGATGGGACAAAAAAATTTTACCGGAAGTTACTTTTTGATGACGTCATGAAAACTAGACAAAAAATCTTTAAAATGTAAACGGTTTCCGTAGTAGATGTTTTTTGCCAGTTAATATAAGACCTGCTTATATTAGCGTAAAACAGAGCCTTTCGGTGAAATGACACAATGTGACAAATGTTTACTTCAACAAAATAGAAAAAGTGTGCATGCAATATATCAGTGTGTAGTGACCCTGCCTTGGCCTATTTTCCATCCTACGCCATACACTCGTTTCTGCCTATTCATCACATTCCACTTAACAAGTAAGACATTTCCCAACAGGCAATTACGACATCATCATCATTAATCACCATGAAGATCATCAGCATCAAAACACTGCTATTCCCACATGGCATTTCCCCTCCATTGATCATCTGTCGTCACGTTGCCTCTCCCAACCTATGCATTGTTTTCCTGGCGTCATTCGATTATACTTAGAACAATCAGTTTAGTATATATGTATGTAGATAGATTCATTTAATTTAGTAACGATAACCCCAGTTCAAGTCAACACACGTCTTACTGAAGCTCCTCTGACTCCGTGTTCTCTGCACGTTAAATAAGACTACATTGAAGTTCTACCCGTCAACGGAGGGTCGTCACAGAAGCAGGTAACGCCGCTCAACAAAAACTCGCGTTCCTAAAAGTGTGTGTTTTTGCTGCAGAAACTCCAGTTTCGTTGTTAAGGAAGTCACATATCTTCATCGCTTTCATTCTCCTCATCATCTGAACTTCCAAAAAATATGTATTCCATCTCAATTTCATGGATTTCGTGATCTGACAGACTTGCTGGAGTTTCAGACAAGCAGCTTTATTATCGTGCTCACATTCAATTCCAGCATGAATGCTATCTTCATCGCCATAAGCGTACGGGCCGGGGGGGCTGGGGGCGGCAGCCCCCCCAGTTTTCGAAAAACCATGTCAGTCGGGCAAATTTTCAAGAATTCTCCGCAAATAGTCGGGCAGAAATGACACTGGAAAGTGATGGGACTTTCTTTAGGCAATTTGGTTGAACATTCGTGGTATCTTCAAATAACCCAAAGACTGAAAGCTACGAGTCAATATCGTTGCATTATCAAATCGACCAAGAGTGCCTTTAAAATGATAAGATGGTTTTTGAAAATTACAAGAAGCAAAGCGCTTCTGAATCTTATGGTAATAATGCAGCAATGCTTGTCCAGAAGATGTTTCAAGAAGGTGTGCATCAAGTACTGCCATTCCTGTATAAAACAACATCATTGCTAGCAACGATTCCAGCAACATCTTGCTCAGCTGAAAGATCATTCAGTGGCCTTCGACGGCTGAAAACATATCTCAGATCAAACATGGGCCAAGAACGGCTGAGCAATTTGGCACTACTTAGCATCGAGAGGAAATTTTCAAACGTAGTTTTGAAAAGTGACATGAATGCGCTGATTGATACATTTGGACATGGAAAGGGTCGGGACTCACATTTGTTTGACTGTAGTCGAATTCAAGTGTTAATAGTAGTATTTTAAGTGATATTAAATAAAATATTGGAAAATATTATACATTGTAGGAAATTGTGAGCTCTCCTTCCTATCTCTCTCTCTCTCTCTCTTTTTCTTTTGTATATAGTTGTTGTTGTTGCGATTGCATTCAGTTGAATAGAAGATTTCTTGCTTACGAACTCGAAGAGAACGACGTGATCTATATCTCAAAAGGAACTCTCGATAGATGCGAACGCCAATCACGAGGAAAGAAGGTCGATGGAACGATTCACGTAAAGAACAATATTTAGAATAGAACTAAACCAAGACCTTGATGGACCGAGGTGACTTCGTTAAAATTCTTACGTTATTTCTTCTCTCTGGACGTTAATTCTTCTCTCTGATTAATAATTCGTGGTTGTTTATGTCATTATATTCGCTGATGTTTATACTTTATCTTGCATTTAAATTCGAATAAGAAATTATACAGTCCTCTGACTTTGATATAGAACTTGATCTTCAAGACGAATGAACCTATATGGTAATTCTAACCTGCCAAGTAAATAGATCTTAAAGTGCCTATCTAGCCCAATTTAAATATGATCATAAATGTTGCAAAATGCTCAGTTGATTATGATTTTGATTTAATTTTTCGAAAATCCTTTCCTCTTCAAGAGAAATGCAGTCTTTTAACCGCGGCTTTGGACCAAATTTTCAAAAATTCGCGCTTTTGCTAAAAGGCATGGGGCGAGCTCTTGTGACGTACATTCCGGGAAGCCGCAAAGTAAACACTTCCCGGTAATTGCAGTAGTGTGGTCTATCCTATACACGAATTAGCAAAATGCCGGACAGGTGTGTCGTTTATGGGTGCTCCAATGAAAATTCTAAGGTAAAGGGCATCTCATTACATAGAATTCCATATTGGCAGGATGAAAATCCAGCAGCTTGTCGCCGAAGAAAGCTGTGGGTCAACTTTATTAGGACCAAAAGAGCGAATTTTCAGCCATCAAAGTATTCTTCCGTATGCTCCGTTCACTTTAAGCCGGAAGACTTTGAAAGGCAGAATTTTGCAATTCAAGGTTTTACTAGCAATTTAAAAAGGAGCCTTGTTAGAGATGATTTAGGGGTAAGTGCGGTTCCTTCGATATTCGCGACAAGCATGGAAGTGGAGACGGGCGAAACAGACGGAGATCAGGATGGGCCTAGCACTTCGGCACCAGCCAAAGGAGGAAAGAGTGCTGCAAATAAAGGAGTCAAGAGGCCAAGGACCTCACGCCAGCATCGAATGGTTTGTTTGACAGATTCTCTCTTTTCATTTATTTAATTTCATACTCGCTACCTTTCAAAATGGGTAGGGGTGGGGGTTAGGTTCATGCCAATATTTGAAGTCCGTTGAATATTTAAAGTTAACATAAGTACTCTGAAGCTATTCTTAGTGTGTTTCAGTTGCAAAATTGTTTTTTTGAGATCTGTGAATATGAAAAGGATCTGGCAGATCCTCCCCCATTGGCATCCCACCAGGGGGGTGAACCTAATTTTTGATAGTATTGCAAAAGATACAGCTACAAATTTTGTGAAACTTCAAAGAATTTTGCTAAATTCATGTTCTGCTTGAGTATAAATTTATTTCGTTGGCAAGGTTCAATAAATCCTTAACATTAGCAAAGTCAGCATGCTACTTTCTAGACCCTAGTGTGACCCCCTTGCTGAATTACTTCTAGTTTTGAAGTAATCCTTCATTTGAATCTCTTGCAGTTCATTAGAAATGCAATGAAAGAAACCCACAAGGAACAAGAAGAGGACTTTGATGGTGATGACGAGGACGATGATACACAAGATGAAGACTACATAGAAAATGATAGTCAAATATATCTAGCACAGGATGAAAATAGCACCAAGGTGGATATTTTATTGTTGAGAATTTATCCTACCAGCATCAGAGCACTAGCATTAGCATGTTAGCTCTCTTTATTTGCCTTAGCATGACCTGAGTTAGCAAACAAAGAACTATAAATATATATGTGTGTATGCATGCATGTTTGAATGAATTGCCAGAGTTGATGTGTAATGATATTATGACTTGCTTTGCTTTTTATGTGACTTTCTAGACTGAAATGCTTTCACCAGAAGCCCTAATGGCGATATATGCGAATCACAATTATTATTGTATTTACATGAAGCTTTCCTATTTTTATAGATGGAGGATTTTGCAAGTCAGACACCTGGTTGTCTAAATTGTAAATGGCTTTTGAGCAGACACCGTAGAACACGCAACATGTGGATAGCAAAGAAGTCTGAAGTTCTTAAACTTAAGGAAGAAATTAAGGCTAAAAATGGTAAGTTAAGACAAACTAATATAAATACATTCAAAATGCCCCAGAATGTAACATTTGAATTGAGTGAGATATACTATAATTGATAAGCTACTGCCATGATAAAAAGTAATAGAATTACTCGCTCTGATAAAGATATTATACATCCGCAAAAATTATAGACCTTTTTTGCATTAACAAATTAGGAAAATCTTTGTTGCCTTGTTTCAACAATTGACTGGAATTTTTCATTTTTAGAAATATTATCAAAGTTGGAGTGGTCAGAAATGCAGGCAGATCTTAATGCGTCTTTTGCCAATGTAGAGTCACCAGTAGATGAAGCTGAATCAATGGACAATATCTCTGAATCAGAGGACTATTTTGACATTGAGGAAGAAACAGAGTTGCAAGCAGTTGGAAGTGATGATGACATAAGGTTATAAAATGATATGAATTTTATTTGAATCAGGCCTTTAAAGAGTTTGAAAGGCAAAACATCAAGATTATTCAAAATCTTAAAGTCTGGGGGAATTTATTAAATTCTACTCTAAACATTGTGTTATATAGGTAAGGTAGTTTTGTTCTGAAATTATCAGAGTCAATGTTGCAATGTAACCATTTCCCACTCTTCAGCTCAACTTGATTTTGTTTCATTTTTCAGTGAGGAGAAATCTGATCATAAAAAAGAACCCAAATTTATTGTCTTCTTGTCGCAGCTTCTTCTTCTGTTCAGATTCTGCTCTCTGTGCAAATCAGATGACCCAAAAATTACCATGCGGAGAGTTGGAACCATGATTGAGGTCAAGACTGTTTGTCAGAATGAAGACTGTATAAGAAATGAAAACAAATGGCAAAGTCAACCCCTTTTTCCTGGCACAAAGATTCCTGCTGCAAACCTCCTTTTGTCCTTTGCAATACTTGTTGGTGGTAGTTCAGCTACTAAGGTTTCACACATCTTTAATCATATGGGTCTTGCTTGCATCTCATTATCAACATTTTTCAAACATCAAAAGGTGAACAGTATTTACATTTTGACATGCTCACTGCTTATATTTACCATCACTGTAGAAACAAAATGCAATAACTTGCTTGAGTGAGGTGGTCCAAGATGTAATCAATGTCCCTCCTTCACTTTTTAGGAAAAGCTTTTCCCAGCTGTCTACCAATACTGGATAAATACCCAAAATAGAATGATTTCATCATTAACAGAATCTGGAGAACAACTGGTGGTTTCTGGGGATGGGAGGCATGACAGTATGGGCCATAGTGCCAAGTTTGGAGCTTACAGCCTATTCTGCTGCAATACATCACAAATCATACACTTTTCTCTTGTTCAGGTATCTTTCTTTTCCTTGACTCTAACAAATGGTGTTCACAGAAAACTTTGACTATATGGTTTAATGACTATAAACTATTCTGTGAGTATAAGGTAATTCAAATTTTAAATTTTGTGGTATATTTTTATATTTCATCACTAATACATTCACTGATTCAGTTTTCTCTTTGATAACAACAAAATACATCACAGATCCTAATAACATTTAAGGTTAAAAGCTAGTTTTAGTTTCTGGTGTTTTCTTGTATTCACAATATTGTTATTACCTTTTATACTCAATGAAAGCGCAATGAGATTGGAAGTAGTACTGCCATGGAGTTTGAGGGTTTCAAGCGCAGCTTACAGTTTCTGGAGAACAATGGACTTAATGTGACAACATTCATCTCTGACAGACACTTGTCCATCGCTAAATACTTCAGAGAGGAGCGAAAAGATGTATTGCACTATTTTGATCTTTGGCATTTGAAGAAAAGTAGGTGTTGTTTACCTTATTTGCAGATTGGTCACTAAAGTCCAACACTCCTTGAAATAATGGTCCCAGTACTAGAATTTATTTTTCCAGCTCCAGTTGCTTGATGATCATTCTTAATTCCATTGCCAAAAAAGCTAATCTCACTCCCCAGTTAACCCTCAGTTAGTCCACTTAATGCAAAAGAAAATATTAATTGTAGTTCAGCGACCCTAACTTAAGGAATCTTCTTGTTTTATTTTCAGAAATTCGAAAGATTCTTCTGAGCATTTCAAATACCAAAGATTGTGGAGACTTGTCTGAATGGATCAAGGCTTGTGAAAGGCATTTGTACTGGAGTGCCACATCAACACCTGATGGCAATGGAGATATTATCTGGGCAAAATTTGTTTCCTTCCTTTGGCACATTTTGGATGAGCATACTGGTTTTGAAGATCCACTTTTTGACCACTGCGCACACGGAGAAGACATTGAAGAAAGAAAATGGCTAGAAAAAGGTAAATGTTTGATTTGGTCTTGTTTGGTCTCCCTAGAAAAATTATACCGAAACTTGTCAAAAATGGTTTCTGTTTAGTGTTCCTTCTTTTCTCTTAGAGGAATATAATACAGACACTAGGCTCTTCCCTATGAGAAACTAAAAAAAATACTTTGACTGTTTGGAAAATCTTCCTATAGTATTTTAGATAGCATACTTATATTGATAAATTGTTTTTCTGTTAGATTATAAAAAAATTGGACACATCTGTACATATTTTATTTTAATGCGCTACCTTTTTTACTGAACAGATACAACTGTATACGAAAAGCTGAGGCAGGCCTTGACCAAGAAGAGCCTTCAAAATGGGATCAAACAGGCATCTCCACTTTCCCAGACCAGTGCATTAGAAGGTTTCCACTCTGTATTGAACCATTTTGCTCCGAAAATGATTGCTTTCAGTTATACAGGAATGTTGATTAGGTAGGTTGTATTAAGCATATTTTTATCCTTGTCATATATCACTTTTCAAGAATTTGTTAAGATTGTAAAAGTGGCATGATCATTGTTGTTGCATAAATATTCCTTTCTTTTTAAGACATATTTTGGCAATTGTTCACTTCAATTTAAACTTGCACCGTGATGTACAAACAACACAGGATGGATCTGGTACACCCCAAGTTAAGGTCACCTACCCAAAATTCAAGAACGGAGAAGCAACTGTCAAGGAAGTCAAAGTAAAACAGAGATTTGGTATGGGCATTTGAAGATCACTAGCATATAATTTAGTATATTCATTTGTTTAATTGTCTGCGATATTGAATAAACTCAAACAATAGAAAGAATCAACATTGAAAATATGTAACACAATAAGTGCAGTACTGACATTGTATTCCCAAACATAGATTACGTTCCTGATATCTATGAGACATTGGTGGATGCCATAGCTGCTAACAACCTGAATGCTACAGTTGAACATTTAAATAAACTCGCTCCTTGTCCAATGTCTTCAGCAATAGAAAAGGAAGATAGGTTTGCTGCCATTGAAAAGCATTTTGCCCGTAAATCAGCAGTTACTGTTCCAGTTCCTCCATCAACATCAGGTACCAAATTTTCTTTATTTGAACCATAGTTTTACCATTTTACCATGATAATCAAGGGAGGCTTTAAATATATGAATGGTTCTTTTTCTATCTTTTCAGTTGATGAAGTAGTGAGCAGGAAACAACAGCAAAATCGACGTGCACCCCCTCAATGTTCTATCTGTCATAACTCAATGAAAGGTCACAAAAACATTTTGACATGCCCGAAAAACCAATAAATAAATCCCTTAGCTGAGTCAAAAAAGCTTCTTTTTGCTAAAACTATCTTAGAAGTGGTTTGCTTTTTTGCTTTCAAGTTTGCCTCTATGAGGAACTCAATTCTACATTTTGTATTGACCCAAAATCATCGGAAAGTGTTGAAGCAGCTTACTTTGTCTGAATGATATTACAGACCTTTATCATATAAAACAAACTTTGATTAAAATGTAAAATAACATTGTGAGCTACTCAGTCACTATCGGACTCATAGCCAGTCATCTCTTCAGAAGGAAATTTCTGCCTGATTTTGTTGTAAGCACAGGCTGGGAGAGGGATTCTTTTGTTTCCTATTCTGCCATGCACCAGCCTTGTAAATTCTCTATAAGAGATAGCGCGAAGGAATCTAGAAAAGATTCAAAATAATAAACTATGAGTATATGTCCAGAAATCAACAATTTTAGAAATATTGCATGAACACAAACTGATTTCTTGTGCTTTACATGCACATATTCACAATAAATAAGTACTGAATTGGAAAACGTTTAGAAAGCTTTGTGAAGCTAAATTCTGTACAAATTGCCAAGATAGATTTAATAGATAAACCTTACATTTAAATTTTGTTCAGTTTGTGATATAATAACTGATGTCCACAAGTATGCAAATATAATAAGTATCCAACAAATGTTGTACATACTTATTTTCATCACCAGTGTTTTTATAATGGCTTTTTTCTCTTGTCCTGTATCGATCTGCTGCCTGCCTCAGTGACCATTTTCCAAGAATTACTGGCTCAAATGCTGGGTGCTCAGTTACACATTTGGGTACATCATTGAGATCTGCCAGAATTCTTTTGTCTGAAAGACAAACATTGACAGCCTCAAGATCACTGCAACAGCAACACTCTTTTGGTTTTGCAAGTTTAGTCAAATTGCAATTACCACACTTGCACCTAAGGTATAGGAAAAAGTGAAGAAAATGAAAATATAGGAAAAAGTGAAAAGTTAGGAATAAAGTATTATAAAAATGATGGTTCTGACAGAAAAAGTGTTAATGGTGTCTACCCTTGCTTCTTTTTGTTTGTTTTTTACAATTGAGATGTGGAAACAAAAAATTGACAAAGCTTAATTTCTGGAGATTGATCTCTTGAAATGACAAAGCTTAGATATTTCCTTTGCCAGTCACCAAAAAGTATCCAATTTAAGTGCAAACAAAAAGGCAGAAACATATAATAATATTTTCAAATGCACCCCTGTAAATAAGCCCCATCCAATCAGCCCCTACTGTGGATGTGAAAAACCGCTACCCCTACATGCTTATTTTTGCAATGCATGATTTAGCCAATTATAAAGAAAACAGATAAACAAGAAACAAAAACAAACGAAGCATTTTCACGACAACACAACATTTATGATGATCTACAAGAATTTAATTCCTGCAAAATATTTTTATGGCCACTTTCATATTATATATATATATGTATATAAATAAATATATACTTTATAAGCCACCCCTGTAAAAAGCCTTGTACTAGAATAAATCCTCACACCAAAAAACGTTGCAAATTAATAAGCCTCATAGGCCTAATTCAATGATTCGAGGTACCTCCCATGGTTTGTATGAATTTTAAGTCACGCTTAATGAATTTTTAGTCAGTATAGTTAACCTCAGTCTGATTTATTATACAACATGATCTGCTGCAAGTGTGTCGTAACTTTACGATAGCCCGTAGCCTCTAGGCCCATATCAAGTTTCTTCAATAATCCGTTGCAAACAAAGGGCTATTAGTCATGAAAACACTCATACAAATTGAATGAATGAAACTAGCTACATTCATATTATTTTTGAAAGACAAATCCTTACCATTGCTCTATTGGGGTTGTGCCATTTAGTCGCAAAGCTAGCATTTCTGTCCGCTCACTTTCCTCCCTTCTTCTCCTACGATAATTTCTGATCCAATCCTGATTCGCGCGAGGTTCATCAGCATATGGCCCATAGCTTTCGTTACCGTTTAAATTCAAGTTGGCTGTAGCTGCAGTTGCACCCTCAACTTCTTGTTCAAAATCGCTTGATGAGCTTTGTACTGAAGTGGCGTCGTCACACTCCGATTCGGAAGACATCTTTGCCTATTCGCCCAGGGAGCGGTGTCCCGGAATGTACGTCACGCGCCTCCCTCGACTCAGACCCTTAGAAGCGCGATTTTTCCAAAAAGTAGCACTTTGAACCTCTTATTTTAAGAGATAAAAAGTCGTAAAAATTTAAACAAAAGGTTATTCGTCACAAGTATAGTCATCGGATTTAAAAAAAGTTTTAACACCGATATTGAAAATTTGGTTAGATAGGCACTTTAACTATTTACATCTTAGTAGTGATTCCTGGCAGGTAATTCTCTAAATACATTGCAGCCCTTATCTATGAGAAAATTACAACAAACTTTAAGATCTGAACAGTAGACATTATAGAAAAATCGATAAGGATAGCATGTCCCCCCAAACATGTCTCTGATTGGTTTGCTCAACTCTCAACTGACTATTTTTACTTTAGATATTTCGGTGAAAAATAACTCGTAATGTAAATATTCCTATGTCAAGTTCCTTATCACCAATTGGCATTTACGAATGATATAACTTAGGGCAATAAGCAGTACATAAGGAAACATTTAGCTCTAAATGGAAACCCTGGGCCAGCTTATGGCTTATCATGCAGGATTAGAAAGACCCAAATTAGCAAATATATTTTGTTTAAGGTGTCATACCTACAAACCATACTGGAACTACTTGCTCAATCTCTGCATTATAAGTCCACCAATAATCTTTCAAAGAAATATCATCTATGATCCTGTCGTTGTAAAGCAGCCAATAGTACAATTGATAATACACTGTAAGATGCCTTGTCGCATAGGGTCAGGATCAGGGGGAATGGCTTCCGATGACTTGACATTAAGTGCCTTGTTCAGTCGAACTCTAGCTTGAACGAGCTTTTCATCCAACTTCGCTTTGTACAGGGATGTTTGCACAAATTTCGAGACATCGTTAATTGCATTTTCAGATAAACTTTCTTCTAAACCAAAATTTTGAAGCAAGATTAAGCTTTTGTTCTTTTTGATTAGCTTTTTTGAGCAACTTGACCTTCCCAATCCCAAAAAAGAAGATGTTGTATCACATCCTGTCAGCGCATGTATTGCTAGTTGCTTTGAGATCTCTCCTAGAAACTGCACCACCTTCTCAATGTCGATATATCTGCCATAATCGATCTTCATGTACGATTTCCGATTGGGCCTGTCAATACAGTACGCGTACACCATACGAATGAAGAATTCTGTGCTTTTGCGACAATAACTACGTTTGTATCCTCTAAGCAAGCACGAAGAATTAAGCGTGTGTCCGCTTCTTCGTGATTACACTTGAACAACGGTGCTGTGCTTTCTTTCGTAATTTTCCATGTTTCATCTTTGTCTGTGAAGAGTAGCGGGATAGAAATATGCTTCTTTGTTTCTTGACTCTTAAAAAAGTAGCACGAACTCTTATCAAATCTGCTTTATTCTCAATATTGTGAAAAAAGGATAGCCATTCGTTGCCTATCAGCATCTCTTGGTCAAACCTTGAACGTGAACTCTTCGTCCTTTATCTCCTCTCTTGGCTCTTGTGCCGCTTTTGACACTTTCTTTGTGATAAGTGTCGTTTATGATCTCTACTTGAATGGGGTTACGGTCGCCTTGAGGAACAGCGACCTTTAACAAGGACACGAACCATTCACAGCCATCCAATCTATCAACCATCTGGCATTTTGTGGACAATCTTGTGTCGTTGCCTCTGACTGTGCAATTATGTAGGCTCGACGAAGGTGGTTCTGTTATGGCCGTAAAGTTCCATCGGGGGTTGCAAATAGACAAGGGCACAGAGGTAAGTGGGTATTGAAAAGCCTCTTCAATATTGATCGATTTGGATAGCAGATCTCCAAAAGTTTGGTTATCTTCCTTTAGAATTGAAACTTTCTTTTGCTGCTTCACCCTCTTGGACAATCCTGTTTCAAGTTTCATCTTCTTTATGGGCTGAAAAAAATTCACGGCCTCTTTTACTAAGCGATCTTCCAGAAACTGAAAATACTTTTCGTTACCAAGCACAAGAGCGTCCAGAAGGTCTTTGACAACTCGGTGGTCTAATTTCTTACCGGTTGTAAGATGTCGAGCTGGTCCTTTACCCATTTAATCTATGTTATAATCTCGCAGGTTTTGCTTAAAGGACAAGTGACACACTTTTCACCCTATCTTTTCTTTTCATTATCTTATAGATCATCATTTAGAAGTGAGTTTTTTCTGGTTTAGAACAAAAAATTCTAATCAGGGGGCGCGGGGGGCGCGATTTTGGTTCTTATCACGTGACCCTATGACGTACATTGTGATAACTCGGAATTTCCCTGCCATTGATAGAGAGTTTACGAAACACGGCGCGACAGGTCCAGACGAACTGAATTCGTTTAGAAGCGTGTTGTAAACGTTAATATTGCACTGTATACCAGTAGCAGCAATAACAAATTATCACAATCTACGTCACGGTGTCACGTGATTCATTTCCCGCCATAATTTGAAAAGGGTTTTTAAGTAGAAAAATGAAATCAGAAAGGAAAAATATTTCAACAACACTCTCATAGAGCATTTTACTTTAAGTTAAAAAAAAAATTTGGCGCCAAAAGCGTGTCACTTGTCCTTTAAGTTTTTCTACGTGCTTAACATGAAGCAGCTTTCCTGCTGATGTAGACTCTTTGTGAACTGCAGATGTTTGAAGGTTTATTCTTTCTCGCAATTCCGTCCAAAGCCGTGAATGGATGTGTGAGGTTTTAACCCAAGTATTCACTGTATTTATGTCGATACTATACCCTGATCGAAATTGACCTACAGTTCCTTTTGTCTCGCCATTAAAGACCTCAGTTATCAAATCACCATCAGATATTTCCAACAGATAAACTTCCCCCATAATGTCATCAAACAAGTAACTTCCGGTAAAATTTTTTTGGCCCATCTTGAATTTGAAATCTCCATAGTTGATTTAGTGGGATTGTGTAATAAAATTTGAGGTTAGGCAGTTTCTTAGTTTTTTCTACAAAATTCCCTGTCTACCAATGACCAATAAATAAGCACACGCTGTAGCAACGTAGCAAGCGTCGCAGTACTGAACCATATATTGTAGACACTGACTCCAATGCACAATAAATAAGCACACTCTGTAGCAACGTAGCAAGCGTCGCAGTACTGAACCATATATTGTAGACACTGACTCCAATGCACAATAAATAAGCACACGCTGTAGCAACGTAGCAAGCGTCGCAGTACTGAACCCCATTTGTAGACACTGACACCAATGCACAATAAATAAGCACACGCTGTAGCAACGTAGCAAGCGTTGCAGTACTGAACCATATATTGTAGACACTGACTCCAATGCACAATAAATAAGCACACGCTGTAGCAACGTAGCAAGCGTCGCAGTACTGAACCATATATTGTAGACACTGACTCCAATGCACAATAAATAAGCACACTCTGTAGCAACGTAGCAAGCGTCGCAGTACTGAACCCCATGTTGTAGACACTGACACCAATGCACAATAAATAAGCAAACGCTGTAGCAACGTAGCAAGCGTTGCAGTACTGAACCCTATATTGTAGACACTGACTCCAATGCACAATAAATAAGCACACGCTGTAGCAACGTAGCAAGCGTCGCAGTACTGAACCCCATGTTGTAGACACTGACTCCAATGCACAATAAATAAGCACACGCTGTAGCAACGTAGCAAGCGTCGCAGTACTGAACCATATATTGTAGACACTGACTCCAATGCACAATAAATAAGCACACGCTGTAGCAACGTAGCAAGCGTCGCAGTACTGAACCCCATGTTGTAGACACTGACACCAATGCACAATAAATAAGCACACGCTGTAGCAACGTAGCAAGCGTTGCAGTACTGAACCATATATTGTAGACACTGACTCCAATGCACAATAAATAAGCACACGCTGTAGCAACGTAGCAAGCGTCGCAGTACTGAACCATATATTGTAGACACTGACTCCAATGCACAATAAATAAGCACACGCTGTAGCAACGTAGCAAGCGTCGCAGTACTGAACCATATATTGTAGACACTGACTCCAATGCACAATAAATAAGCACACGCTGTAGCAACGTAGCAAGCGTCGCAGTACTGAACCCCATGTTGTAGACACTGACACCAATGCACAATAAATAAGCACACGCTGTAGCAACGTAGCAAGCGTCGCAGTACTGAACCCCATGTTGTAGACACTGACACCAATGCACAATAAATAAGCACACGCTGTAGCAACGTAGCAAGCGTCGCAGTACTGAACCATATATTGTAGACACTGACTCCAATGCACAATAAATAAGCACACTCTGTAGCAACGTCGCAAACGTCACATTAATCTTTGATTCTCAGAAAAGATTTGGGAGGGGAGGATTCATGCGTTGGGGAAAGAAAGAAAGGGTGACCTTTGGCTCAGAGTGCACATCGATCTTAATAACAATAAGCTGCTGAATTGATTGCCAGGGTGCATTCCATGTACTAAGGCCCGAAGATCTTCGGCGTACACTCTGGTTTTTTTGGCGTTCCGAGTGCAAACAAATGGAAAAAATTTCTGGAATACGTGAAGCCATGGACATACTTGACACGAAAACATATGACACAAATGTTGACTCAGGCACGAAGCCAAGGGGGGGGGGGGGGGCGTGGGGGCATTGCCCGCCCAACTAGAATTGTTTGCCCCTTTGTGACCGTCCAAAAATTGTAGGATCAAAACATGTTTTTGACTCAACATTTAGAAATATCATGTTTTTGTCTACATGACCGTCGAAAAAGTCGGTCTCAACAAAGTCTGTGCATCTGCGCATTTATGGTAAAAGCCAATATCGACTGCGCACCAGTCCACGCAATGCTATATTGAGCAGCCTGCATTGAATGCTTGTTTTCAGAACTAAGCGATGAAAATGCTCGCAACGAAGACGCCAAGCTGCCAGTGGCGAAGCTAACCAAGAACAGGTGGTCCTGCCCAAAAGGGGTCTGGGAGCGTAGCCCCCAGAAATACACGTGAAGCCACGCCCTAGAGACCCTCGGAAAAGGGGGAAACGACCTTCTGGATATGTTGAAATCAAGATTGCAGTGAAACATTTTTCACTGCCACATTTTGAAAGAAGGGGATGAAGATTCGGATCCTTGTCAAAAGAGCATCACAAAAATTCTTTCTAAAATAAGTAACATTTGAAAATGTTTTCATTGATTGGAAATTTTGAAATCATTGACTAAAAAGAAAATGCTTGTACTAGATAGGCATATACAGTTGTAATACATACTGGAAACATAATTGATTCAAATTATTTAAAAAAAGTAAAAATATTCTGTCACAACATGGATATGTCTGATGCACGGTAGTTGGGGTCTTGAATCAATTTGTTTTGAATATCAGAGGAGACCCCTGACATTTTGCCAGTACAATACAATCTGAGTCACCGAGTACAAAAGCTCCCAGTAATTACCATTGTTTTCCTTTTCATCCTTTTCAAAGCGTCCTTTTGATCAGGACCTCTGAATTGTATGTTAGTTCCTGTTTAAGGCAGGAGGACGAACTGCTGAAATTGAATTTAATGCACACTCCATCTCCCCTCGATCTCGACTTTCCTGGTACAAAAAACGAAGATTCTCTCTCGGCAGCGTCGGCAAACTTTTTCTACTGTTTATAATTAGGCCTTTGAATATGACTTCCTTTGCTCTCTGCAGTCTGAGAGAAAACTATATGCATGTCAGGTTTCTCGCGATGTCTGTGATATTCTTGACTTTAACAGTAAATACGACCAACAGAACGACCCTAAACAATTTGATTTCCATAAGTACCACTTGTTTTGAAACGATCGATTCTTATATAAATCAAGTGACGGCAGTGTAGGGCCGAAGCTTCTAGCAGCAAAAACTTCTTCAGCAGCAGAATCATGACGGTTACAGTTAGCTTTATCCATGATATCAAAATAGTTAAGCCTATGGCCTGAGTGAAAATTCTTTGTGACCTTTGACCACGGTGCAGGAAATCAACAAGTTATACCGAAACATAGGGCTCCAAAAGTCTAGGTCCTGCCTTCATGAAAGAGCAGGACCTGAGGTCCTGCCATTTTTGAAGGGCAGGAGTGCCATTGTTTTCTTCTATTGTGAGGCAGGACCAAAAACAGGGCTACAAGGCGTTTGCCCATTGTTGGGCAGGACCAAACATAGGGTTTAGTCCTGCCTACGAGTATTGGGCAGGACTGACCACAGGGCTAAATTTTTGACGATATCAATTTATGAACGGGATACTCGAAATTCCATTCCAGTCACCCTGTGTCTCAAAATTGAAAAAGGGCACAGCCACGAAGTAAAAGTGTAGAATAAGACAAGAAATGCCTTTGAATCAGGCATATAATGATTTCATAAAATGAATAAATTTTTAATATTTTAAAAATTGTTATCTTTGGAAATTTGTGTTCCTGCCCAGAGGACAAGCAGGACCTTTGGCTTCGCCACTGCAAGCTGCAAAACGAGGCCTTTTTTAGCATAGTTACTAGGGGGCAATTGCCACTGTAGCCCAAGTGGCTTTTTATCGTTTATATAAACACAGGTTTGCCCCGCAGCTAATTTCTCTTAGAAAAAGGCTATGTTCATTTTGAACGATGATGGGACAAAGTCTTTCGTCTGTCGTTCAGCCAAAGTTTGGAACGATCTAGACACAGAAACCAAATTTGCACCCTCTATCCACTGCTTCAAATCTAGATTGGGTAATACAATGGTCTCTAACGTGAACTAAATCCGTTCTTATCTTCGTTTCTTTACTTCAGGTTGTAATTATTTATTAAGCTTATCAAATTCATATTAAAAAATTCATCTTAAAATTAGGTTTCTTCACAGAACCAGTTGTGAAGCAGGTAGTAATGTATGAATTGTAACCCTGCATAAATATGCATAAATTACAAAAATAGAACAAGTAGATAAAATGTAACTGGCAGCTTTCAAGGTCTCAGGAGCACATTTAAACGTACACAGCATTAGCATTCGGTGATGTATCTGGTTCAGTACAAAACCCATTTTCAGAGAACATATTGTTTACTTCACTAAAACACCTTTTCAGCACAGGTTGAAAACATGAACAGCATAAAAAGAACTGCATCAATTGCTGGATTGAATGAATGATTGGAAAAAAGTGTTCTGATTTTGATATCACGGATTTTCAAATCTCAAGGGCAGAACACACGGCTTCAGATTAAATTCAGTTGAGAAAACAAACGCCATTTCTAAGTGAAAACGCATAGAGAATGGCCAGTTTGATTGTTTGCATTCTCTAGTCCATTCCTTTTAAGGCAAACCATGAAGGTCACAATTGTCCCTTGAGGTGGTATCGGCATCAATAAAAGAGCAGATGTTTTCTGGCGGCAACACTGCATCTGCTGCCGCCTTTGGAGAAGTCTTGATAATTTTGAAGGTAAGAAACTCGTCTCTTTTGCTTGAAACGCTTTTTTGTTCTGAGGGCTTGCCAAACTCAAATTTATTCAGCTTTACCATGCTGTTGCATTTTGTTGCTCTTCGGGTCTCGAGAGCATCTTCGCGCTTTAAGCAGTTATACTTTTCATTGATATAGGTAACAAAATGGCAAGAACGAAACAAACTGCTCGAAAGTCAACAGGAGGGAAGGCCCCACGGAAGCAGTTAGCTACAAAGGCTGCTCGAAAGAGTGCTCCAGCGACGGGAGGTGTGAAAAAGCCACACAGATATCGACCAGGCACTGTGGCTCTTCGTGAAATTCGACGTTACCAGAAATCAACAGAGCTATTGATAAGAAAACTGCCATTTCAGAGACTGATTCGTGAAATAGCACAGGATTTCAAGACAGATTTACGATTCCAAAGTTCCGCAGTGATGGCACTTCAAGAAGCATCCGAGGCGTATCTTGTCGGCCTTTTCGAAGATACAAACTTGTGTGCAATCCATGCAAAGCGCGTCACTATCATGCCTAAAGACATTCAACTCGCACGACGAATACGAGGAGAAAGATCGTAACAACTACCCAAGAAACAATTTGTAAGTCGCTTAAAGCAGTCAGGAGACTAGGTGTAAATATCTATTTGATAAATTGTGCATGTAGAAACAAATTAGGATAGGGGCAAAGTACGTCGCTGTTTATAAAATAAAAGATTTATTTTGGAAGTAATTGGACATAAGTATGTAAATATCAAACTATTATTATGTATTGCAGGTAAATTTTGTTTTCATAAGACATTAGCGAAACATGGTGCTGTGTTGCCTTTATCATTTGTTGTTTTCTTTAAAACTAAAACCTTGCGAAACTTCTTGAAGACCTTATATCTTTAGTTTGTTTTGTGATCATCAGAATAATTGGAACCATTGCTTAGAATCAATTTTGAAGTCCGACAGTGGTAAATTGAATAACAATAATAAAAAGTGCCAATCAGTGGTAAGGTTTAATTGAATAACAATAATAAAAATAATATACGCTCGTGATTAGGTTCTGAAACTGTATTTAGCATTCGCGGAATTTGGGGTTAAACTGTCAACTGAAAACCGATAGCAAGAAACAATTATCGAAGATACCAGCAGTTAACAAACGATTTTATTTTTCAAATTATGAAATCCTGTTTCAGACATATTTATATGTGAAAAGGTTGTATCAATTTTTTATTAATCTCAGATACAGAGTCTCTCTAAACGCTAATGAGAACAGTCCTGCTACCTATGGAATAGATCATTGGTCTTATATTTCATATTTGTCTTATATTTTGAACTACTTTAATAAATAACTTTGGTCATTCTGGACATGGAGCTAAAATTATAAATGTAATTCATAAACAGAAAATCATGTTTATCAAAAAGTCCTTGCCTCATAAACTTGTTCATATTTATCTTATCAGAAGGCAGAAAAATCAAATTCAGGCATTTTTTAAATCCTGAGATCAGTGTTCATCTTATTTCACCCAATTTGTACCGCTATCTATCCGTTTATCGTGTTGACTTGTTGGGGTGTAAGTTTTTGACAAATTGTTCACATTTATTGAAAATTATTGTAAGTATGTAGGTCAAAGCAACGAAAAGGCACAAATTAATGAAACAATTTATTGGAGATTCAGCCAACATCCAACCACTTAGCTCCGAAGATCAGATTTGTACATGATGATTGAATGAAATTTAATCAGAGTTGTTTCATGAGGGGCTTTCAAAAGTTTTGACCGTTAACTAATTCGCTTGCGATTGCTATTGTTTGCTACTCGTAATGGTCTCTTGTGCCACGCTTCCTCGCGCTTTTCTTGTATCCGCTCTACTAGTTTATTGCATTTCGAGGAGTCTTCCGTCTCCTGAGGATTTCATTTGTTATACTAGGGTAAGATGTGTGGTTCGTGGCGTTTTCATTCCCTTGGTTAATCTATGGGTACTTAAGGTTTTGTCATAGCGTGGGTCTCAGCTTGCGCGGTGAAGCCTCAATGCAAGTTTGCTGTTTATTTTCCAACCCTCCCTCCCTCATTGTTCATTTATGGGCAAATTATTTTTCGGTATAGATTTCAGTTTTGAGTTTCTTTTATGGCATCGTTAAAACCTCTCATGCCTTTAGGCATCTTTTAAGCTGATAAACGTTCTTTAATGCCATTAGGTAGGAATTGTGCATCGGCTTTTTGTGGGGAAAGAGGCTTTTCTTGTTCATAAGTTATCGATGAAATTTAGGGATTATTTTTGTAACTTTCCTTAGAAATCCCTTCCTTTAGAGGTTAATGGTAGATTGAGCGATTTGCGCCGATACAACAACGACTCAACTAGCTCTCGATGATGTTGGGAGGTAGCCTCATAACTGGCCTTCTGATGTCTAATTCATATTTTCCTGATGGAGCTTTTTGCACTTTATTTTGCATTGGTAGTTTATTCCTAAGTTAGAAAATAAAACTAAAATAAAATTCAAAATTATTAGCATATTGCAAAAGTTTGATTGAGGAATCATAATTGATTCCATTTTTCTTATTTCTATGATTTACACCAATAAAATTGATGGTCTGAGACTTTCTGATGAACTTGATGTGTTGTTAGCGCCTACTATCCTTTTATCAAAAGCTTTTGACACGGTCAGTCATTCAAGCCTTCTAAACAAGCTGCCTTCCTTTGGGATTCATGGTACTGAGTTAAACTGGTTCACTGACTACTTGTTTAACCGGAGCCAGTTTGTTCAAAGTAATGGATGTGCCTCTGATATCACGCCAGTATTTTGTGGAGTACCACAAGGATCGATTATTGGTCCTCTGTTGTTTATAATGCATTTTAATGCGGCTCACACTGTTCTACAGAATTCTAAAATCATAACATACGCTGATGATACAGTAATATTTGTGTCAGGCAGTTCCATAGATGAAATTGAAGGCAAGCTAAATAATGACCTGGGACACCTAAAAGCCTGGTTCGATGAAAATGAACTACTGATAAACTTGAAAAAGGGAAAAACAGAATCAATGATCTTTGGCACAGCTAAACGACTAGGTAAAACAGAGAAAAAGGAGATGAAAATTGAAGTAAATGGAACATCGATTGCAGGGACTTTAAGTTACAAATATCTTGGAGTACATCTAGATCAATCATTGAACTTTGCAACCCACTTTGACAAGGTTTTTAAAAAAGCTACAGGAAGATTAAATTTGCTTCGACGCATTAGGAGCTCCATTGACGCTGCGAGCGCTGAAAAGATCTATCGCACCATGATAATGCCTGTTTTTGGATATTGTGGTACGCATGGCACTTCAAGAAGCATCCGAGGCGTATCTTGTCGGCCTTTTCGAAGATACAAACTTGTGTGCAATCCATGCAAAGCGCGTCACTATCATGCCTAAAGACATTCAACTCGCACGACGAATACGAGGAGAAAGATCGTAACAACTACCCAAGAAACAATTTGTAAGTCGCTTAAAGCAGTCAGGAGACTAGGTGTAAATATCTATTTGATAAATTGTGCATGTAGAAACAAATTAGGATAGGGGCAAAGTACGTCGCTGTTTATAAAATAAAAGATTTATTTTGGAAGTAATTGGACATAAGTATGTAAATATCAAACTATTATTATGTATTGCAGGTAAATTTTGTTTTCATGCGGCTCACACTGTTCTACAGAATTCTAAAATCATAACATACGCTGATGATACAGTAATATTTGTGTCAGGCAGTTCCATAGATGAAATTGAAGGCAAGCTAAATAATGACCTGGGACACCTAAAAGCCTGGTTCGATGAAAATGAACTACTGATAAACTTGAAAAAGGGAAAAACAGAATCAATGATCTTTGGCACAGCTAAACGACTAGGTAAAACAGAGAAAAAGGAGATGAAAATTGAAGTAAATGGAACATCGATTGCAGGGACTTTAAGTTACAAATATCTTGGAGTACATCTAGATCAATCATTGAACTTTGCAACCCACTTTGACAAGGTTTTTAAAAAAGCTACAGGAAGATTAAATTTGCTTCGACGCATTAGGAGCTCCATTGACGCTGCGAGCGCTGAAAAGATCTATCGCACCATGATAATGCCTGTTTTTGGATATTGTGGTACGCTGTCCCTCGGATGGTCTACATCATACAAGAAAAGAATTGAAAGTCTTGAGAGTAGAAGCCTTGATGTTATTAGATCGACCAAGGTTACGTCTGTCAGCTTGCGTGTGCCCAGTATCAATGCAGGAGTGAAAAAGAGGTCCTGTAATTTGGTGTTTGATACCTTACAAGGCAATGTTTGTGATGCAATGACAGATTACTTCGTTATAAATGCTCATGGGAAAAATACTAGAAATGACAAACATCTAGTCAAGTTGCCTCAAGTGAAAACAGAATTTGGACGCAAAGGTTTTTACTATCAGGCAGGAAAGGAATTTAATGACCTGCCACTAAGTGCAAGAAAGATTAAATCTAGAACTATTTTTAGACGATTTTTAGAAACTCATTTTAATTGATGTAAAATTATTTTATCTTTAGATTGGACTGTATTGAACTTTTGTAATCCGCTTTTAGATCTTACCATTAATTTATTAAGTATCAGGACCCTAATGACAACAGTACATATTGTACTGATAGGTTATCCTGTTAAAATATTCGATTTATTATTATTATTATTATTATTATTATTATTATTATTATTATTAAAACGACACTTCAGAATTATTGGGGAAGCTATGTCGTTTCGCATAAAGGCGTTTTGGTATCAGTCTTTATTACAACGAAAGACCCAAACTTGTGCAGACAGGACAAGTCTGTCTTCTCTATGTTGCATTTTGGCTATGTCAGGCATTGACAATCACAAACTGGTCAGAAACAAGGAATCTATAAAACGAGCAATTCTATTATAGCGCTATTCGATACAACTACACATCAGCTGCAAGCTGCCAGTATCCTACCTGCTCATCTATAAACTAGAACTGCCTTCAGTAGCATGTTGTTGCTTCGGTGCCATTATTACATAGCTCTCTCTATTTTCATCTCATCTACCATGTTTTAAGTTCCAGGCAGCATAGGTTGTAGTAAATCGACACGACACAAATTCATTTCGTGTCTAACATATGAAATTTTCCAAAATACAAGCGTGTAAAACACTACTTAACATCTTCTGTGATGCAATTTGGAAATCAAAATTTATTCGAACTTTCTATGAACAATAGCAGAACTTCCAAAACCACATTTTTTAAGAAAAAAACCGGTGACAGGTTAAGGTCGATTTTTATAAGAAATTGATATCTAATAAATATACAGCATAAAGGTTCTTATTGCCTTCAATTAACCTTCAATTAACTTAACTATATAAAAACACAATTTACAATGTATATTCAAAACGTTCATTAATGTTTAAAAAGAGTGGTCATTTGGCAATCTCCTTCAAATTAATGACTTCATCGTTTTTAGTACAATGATTAAAGATGCAGTTGAACTCACAAGAATCGTTGTTATGACAACAGTCATTGTGCAACCCAAATTGCCGGTTGGTAAGATAAAAGACCTGCCACCTCCATCCTAAAAAATAAAGATTGCTAGCCATTCTAAAAGCAAAAAGCTGGAATGACAGAGGCATAAATATTTCTAACTATAAGGTGTTATGACGCAAACATACGTCAATACTTCTTAACGTTCCATAACCGAACAAAAAAGTGCTTATATAAATGATAAATCGAAAAAAATGGATCTAATATAGAAAATACTTACCAATGAAAACTTGCCTAAGAATTCCCACTCGCAAAAGCTTTTAGAAGTGTCATAACATTGGTCCCTGATGGTTATGGCTAAACGAAATAATAAACAACTTATGTAAGTCTAAAAACCATTTCTGATATCAACATGATTATGGAATGCTGATTTCTGAAGGAACTGAGTCAATGTGATGAGGCAGTATTCAAAGATGATTAAAGTTGTTCTTTGATACTGCTTCCTGAGTGAACAGAAAAATTGGATTTGAAAATAGAGAGTGAACAAATAAAAAAAACAACAAATAAATGGCAGTTAATAGGTTGATGTATGGTATCAATTGCCTCTAGCGAAACCAAAGAAACATTATTCACTAAATTTGTTTCAAACTGTGTTTGCCATTTTACATTAAACAAAAAGAGAGATTAAATATCAGACTCTCGCGAAAATTTGATTAAATTTTTCAAATGCTACCATGTACTGACTTGCTTCTAGCTCATAAAACTGCTGAAATTTCTATGATTTATTTTATTCATCTACACTTACGTTCAAAAAGTATTGGGACACACTTCGAAACTTCAAAGACATTTTATGCAACAAATTTGGAAAGACTTTTTTAAAATCCTTCTCATTAAAAAAGTACGGCAGCTATTTCCATGAAATTTTCACAAGACATTGTTGATATTTTGAAGCCTTTTATGTACGCCAAAAAATTAAAAAATCATCGACCATAAAATTTCTATAGGTCTCGAGACGAAAACATGGAAGCTCTGAAAACTCAAGAACTGAGTTAGGAGAAGCGCTTACAAATTGCTTTCTACTAAAATAAAGCAAATGGATTTCGTGAAATTGCATCAATTGTCGGCTGCTCATTGAGTGCAGATTTTCTGGTGTGTAAAAAGTTTTTCGGTACAAGATCAGAAAAAATTTACCAAGGGATGGCAGACCGAAGAAGTTTACGACGCCGAGGGACGACAGTTCTTTACTGAGGGAACTGCGAAGTAATAGGTTTGAATCCTTACCAGGCATCGTGTTGTCATGTAAAAAGAAGCTAAATAATGGAACATAAGCAAAAACATGGCTATAAAGTTATGAAAAATACAAATTTTCCAGCGTTATAAGAAAAACAAATGCTCTCTCAAAGCAAAAATTACTCATCGATGATGAGTACAATGGCTTCTCCTTTAATGTTACGCAATTTTAAAAGTAGCTTGAATAAATGCAATAATTTAATAAATTTGTAGCATTTTCGTCGATGAAGTAAACTTTTTTTGAAGCTTAAAAGTTTGATTTTATAATTTCTTTAATAATTTTTTTTGTTATGCAAACGTGAAATTAAAAAGTTGTATTTGTTTGGACAGCTCTAAAATTTTTGGAAGGTCATGTGACTTTGCCATTGTTAGGCCATTCAGCCCTTCTGCATATTTTGCTGTTATAATCAGGAAAATCGAAAGAATCCTGTGTTTTCTTGGTTAATCTTCATAAGTTGAAGCATTTTGTTAACTTTTTATTCCATTTTGGGGTAACTTGGGCCTAGATTATTTGTAGAAAGACTGCCTAAATCTGAAAAAGTTTCCGTTGCAAAACCGAATACAACGGAACGCCACAATTCGTTTATCGAATTCGTCCCAATACTTTTTGAACGTAAGTGTAATATGTGAATAAATGCAAACTGTAATTATATATCGATCTAACATGATAGGCATAACCACAGATGTTTTGCTATGACAAATCTTTGAAATCAGAACATTTTTAGTAATGATATAGGATATATTTAAAGGAATCCTTACATTTTGAATCTTTTTTGGTGACTCTTCTGTACAGAGACCCAGCCTCAAGCGACAGGGTTACTTGCCCACCTTTTTCAGATGGCATTAGGTACCTCAGATGTACTGGCATGGAAGTAGTAAAGTTTGATGACATGCTGTAAATTAACAGGGCAAAGAAGTGAGTTAGTCCTGAAAAAATTCACCATGGGCTCTAGGATGCTTCACATTGATCTAATGCTGAAACGGGCATGTGAAAAACAAGAAAAACAAAGGAATTTTCAGACAAAAACTTTAGATAGTAGGTAAAGAAATTAATTCAGTATTCATGCAAAACAGGGTACGATATAACAAGGTGTGAATTCATAATTTATGTTGCACATTATTAGAAAATGTTTATTAAAAACTGTTCTTAAAATACGTTGTCTGCATACCTATCATACCTTTCTTTATTTGGGTAAATTGTTACAATTTGATTATCACTTTCATAAGTTGGCTTCTCTGTGTTGAAATGGTACTCTGTCAGTACCTAAAAATCAGAAATTGAAAAAATTGGATTAAGTTGATGAAAAGGTTAAATGTGTCATGCTTTGCAAAAATAGAATCAGTGCTTTTATTGAAACAGCAAAACAACTGAGTGCTTAATAATCAGAAAAAACAGGGAAGACAGATCTTAAATTGATTTAAAACTATATGAATGTTAAAACTTTCAGTTTCACAGCATACTTACCCCTAAATTTCATGATTAGGATTTAGAACAAAATTTAACTGACATTTAGATTCAAGTTTAGAATTTTTTAGAATAAGTAGTGTTCAGCATTTTTTGGCTGTATAACAAAAATATTTTGATGCAAGCAGATTGTAGCCACTCACAAATTAAACCAAAATAATTGAGTTGAATGAATCTGGTATATGATTCGCAAGACTGTTTCATCAAAATATACATTTGCAAACTATCATAATAACAAAGTCATTAATTTCAATGTCATCCTGAAAAGAATGTTTAAACCAATTTTAAATACTTTTCAGTCACATGCAAAAACGCACCTACAGGAATTAAAACAAAACTGTTATCTAAACTTGCTTTAACAAATGTATTTTTAATACCAAAGTAATTTATAGATAGCTTTACTGAGTTACCAACCATTGACCCACCATATACCACCAAGTTTTTTATTTTATCCATATCTATGTACATATGAGCTGGAATTCTCTGTTTGATCATAAATGTGCAGCTTTTGTTTTCAGCATTTTGTACTACCCAATGATACCAGATGTTCCTATTGAAATAAAATGGAGAAATGTTGTAACCAACTAGAAATTTGTACTGCTTAGTAGCGTGTATTGACTTTCCTGCTAGATTGATATCTCAGTGTCCACCTGAGTTTCTAGGTTCGTGTTTTTATACTGCCTGGTTTGCTGCTTGAATTTTTATCATTTTTGGACTTCTCAACGTTCTTGATAGTTTCTTCTCTTCAACACATGAATAGCCTTTTGTCATGACATAGATATGATATTTTTAAAATAATCAAATTTTTGTGGAGAAATGTTTTTCTTTAGACAATGAATACTTCCACTAAATACTGTAAATTGCTCCCACAGTTCATTCTGAGCATATACCTGCTAGCTCAGCCATTATGCAGTGCCACCAAGGCAGGGGGCAGGGGGCTATGGCCCCCCATTTTTGCATAAAAATGAAGCTTTTTTAAATCTTTTGTTGTGATTGTTAAAATCTCCCTTGGCCCTCCAACTTTTCAACCTGTGTTGGAGCCCATGCTGTGGTGTGGGTACCCCACGGGACACCCTCTATATAACAAAAACTTAAAATTTTCACTGATATATTGGCAGATGCATTGTAGATTCAAAATTATTGGCTGCAAACTCCACCCAGTCTCCCTAAAAGCATGTAATTTTCACTCTTTTTTAACCATCATTAATGTCTACAATAATTTTATAAGCCCCTCCCCTCGTATAAGCCCGCCCCTCGAATAAGCCCCCATCCAAAAATATCAAAAATAAATAAGCCCCCAGGGGGCTAATTCGAGGGGGGCTTATGCAAGGGGGGCTTACTTAGGTGGTAAACCATTAAAATATTTAAACGAAGAACACGAATAGACCTGGGCTTGCAAATGTTTTGAAGCAACTTTCAATTAACGGAAGACTAGCTCCCCTACGAAGCCCGCTACGCGGGCTTGCCAGTGGCCCTACGGCAGGGTACATAGATTAGCCTCGGAAAAGACAAGAGGTGTATTAACCGAGTAAAGGAGTAAAGTAAGCCTTAAATAGAAAGGGGGTAGAGGCTCCCCCCTTCCTAGCGATAGTCACAGGAGTGCGAATTTAATGCGCACAAGAGTGCAAGCAATTTTTTTGATCACGTGACCTGTGCGGAGCCAATTGTTTTTAAATCGAGGTTAATACACCTCTTGTCTTTTCCGAGGCTAATCTATGTACCCTGCCGTAGGGCCACTGGCAAGCATGCGTAGCGGGCTTCGTAGGGGAGCTATTGGTGACTATTGTTTGAGTAAACAAATCTGTAAAATCATACCTATGGAATCCATTTCCAGCAAGATCCTGAAAAGACTCTGTGAGCTCTGGAGATCTTTTATTATCTGAAATTCAAAGAATTCTGAGTTAATATCATACTTTTATTAGTAAGCTTGCATTGGAGCATCAGTGAAGTAAGTGTTGCTAAAGCTAAAAAATATTCAAAATAAATTTACCACAAATTTACTTTATAAGTCTTATCATTCTTATCATAAATTCATAATTTGATCTTTGTTGCAGCAAGATATCATTTTAGGATATTCTAATATTTTTTCTTCCAAGACAACTATCATACCTCACACCCCTATTAAAAGGGTATTGCCTTTGGGGGTTTTTCGGTGCTTTCTGATTTTTTATTTTAACAGTTGGGATTTCCATTTATCAAGAATGTGTCATTGCTGTGAATCAGATGTTAACTTCCTGTAAAAAAGCTTGAAAGTAACAACTCTAGAGAAAGGGTCTAAAATGTACATGTTCAGGATTGTGGAGGTGGGAACAGGCTTGCTGCAGCATGGGTGAATACAGGGTGTTGCACAGTCATTAAAATTAGGCAATTATTTTTACCATAATCTTTTATTTTCCTCCTTACAGTTAATACATTTAACTCTCTTTACCCAATAACACCCATGCTAAGATTTTATTCAAAATATAAGAAATTCAAAGATCATCCCAGACTGTGAGCAGGATGGTTTTTAAAGCATGCTGCTCATGCCGCACAAATATGCAGTGCTTTTGTTATGCAAATATTTTACCAAATCTTACCAATAAAGATTCAAGTCTGAAAAGTCTGTAAATAATTATGTGGTACAAAAAGTCTGTAAAGACTATGCTAGATTACTGTGCTGCACAACTGCTGGTATGGGAAGAAAGTTGACTAGGTTAGAAGTTGTAAAGGCGAATATTTCCAATTTCCTTTATCAATACTGAGGAGGTGCACTGGAGGTGTAAACTTTTGGATCTCAAGAAATTTTCAACTGCATGTTGGATTTGCTGGGGAATGGAAAAAACCTTATTAAGGGCAGAAATTTTTGATGAAAAAGACAATTTGAATGCCTAAAATTGACTTGACTTGTTGTTGCCAAAAATTGGTAAATATCTACTTTCTAATTTCTACAAGAGCCCTCCTTGCTATTTTGATAGCACTATACCACTGGTGTATCAATGTTGCTTAGCAGGACAAATTGCATTTCAAACATCAACGCTCACAAGACATGAAAATAATATTTCAGACCAGAAATCAAGATGACTTTCTTGAGCAAGGTGATTTTTTTCAATTTTTGGTGGTTGAAATAATCAACATGGTAAAGGTAAGGGTATTGCCTTTAAAATCAGATCTAGTTGCTCTGGTTCCCGGGAGCTGGGCCCCCATTATGTCACCGCCCTTGACCATGAGGGAGGCCCCATAAACCCCTTGTTGAGTAATTTTAATGTGCAATTGTCAACTTTTATTCTGTATCTGTCCCTGTGCTACAGCTGGCTTCATGTTTGATGCAGTGCAGACTAGGTACAGGTGGGTTTGGTGGGTGTGAATGAATTTTGACTGATTGCTGTTTCAGTAATAGCAAAGCATGGGCACCTTCACTGACAGCTCAGAAATATTTTTCCTTGCAGCTATGCAAAAGGGTTTTGCTTTTCCAAGTGGGGAAAATTATGGCTGCTTGCAAAGTGAAAATAACATCTCTATTTTAATTTGTTTTACACCAAATCTATGATATTCAGCAAATGCAGTCAAACAACCTGCATATAAGACCATCTTTTGCAAAATAAAAGAGGTACTGAAAATTGATTTTAAAGGATAGTTAAAAAATAATTACAAAAGGGACAGAGAAGAGCTAGATGAAAACAATGAGAGTAAAGTATTAAGTACAATGTTTAAAAAAAGTGCTGGTGTGGTGTCCACTGAGTTGTTTGTAAAATATTGAAAATTCAACCATCAGTTAGAGCAAATAGTAGCTCTTTCGTGAAATTGAAGAATTAGGAGTTTTACAACTAATACATGCATACAAAACAAAACAAAATACGAGACTATAACATTATAGTATATTCATTTTGTAGCTTGACAGAATAAAATATGGATGTTGATTTGGATTTGCAAGACTCAAGCACATCTTAGTTATAAAACTTAAAAAGCTGCAATGAGTTGAAATAGTCTATTTGGCCATTTGATCTCCTGTCAAATCACTCCCTTTTTCTGTCTGCTTTTAGTTGTTTGGATTGATGGTTCATCGCTCGCATCGCAGCATGGATGCGCAGCTCATTTTAACTCATAACAGAAATTGAAAATACATGGCAAAAACTACTTAAACTACTCTGATGCATACCCTACCTTGTATGGTTACTGAAGAGGCTTCTAAATGCAGTTTAATACATAAATAAAACAACAAAGAGACGTATGAACTGCGAGCAACTTCCATGTTTTGCAGCCTCGAGCCTGATTGGCAGCTATATTTACCTCGCCTCGCTTTCAAAAACCAGGTTTGTTGTTGCACAACATGGAGAAATAACCGGGAGAAAGGAGAGGACTGACCACGAGACAAGAAGGTGGATAACATTCCATGTTCTTTGGTTAAATTTGTTATGCTGATAATAAGCGGTATGTTGCTTGTGATACCTCTTTCATTGGCCTGTAAGATGCTAGTTAATACGAGAGAGATAAAAAAGACAAGATTCTACTTTGATGTGCGAGGGACAAATTCCAATTATTTCCCGCTATTATCAGAATTCAGTTCAGACAAAAAGAGCTAGCTGGCACCAGTAATAGATTTTTATCTTCTTCGTAAGCTTTGTCATTTCTTTTATTATCTGGACCACTTGAAACACAAATCCTGTCATGTGGATACAATCCAGTTGATATCATTTTTGTATATGTGAAGTCGAGAGGATCATCATTGCGGACATGTGTCCTCTACTAGATTACACATCTTTAACTCCACCAATCACTTCCTAGGGTGTATAACAGTGCTGACGCCTGTAACTTAAATTAAGCTAAAAATGTTAATGCATAAAACATGGATACAAAACAAAACTATTCATACAAAATCAAGTGCTAACTATTCATCCTAAGTTCTTCTGGGGCTCATCAAAGGTGGATCCAGACTACAGCAACCTATGCAGAAGCATGAGTCAGATCTTTAGAACAAAAAATAAAATGGAAACTATCAAAATTTTTAATCAGTAATTTTTTTGGGCAAATTCTTTATAAATGTTTGTCCTAGTTCTGCCCCCGTTGATACCAACAACATGCAGAAGACAAGACATCTATTTTGCTGACTCTCTTTCGGCCTCTACACAGAATAGTTGAGTGGTGATTCTAGGAATTTATCTGGTCTGTATTTTCTGAATCCAGAAACTTGTTTGTCCCTCGAGAGCCAATCACCATTTGTTTGACCTATGCAAACGTTTTGTAAGCCAACCTGAGTGTACTTCACCTCTGCAATCTTTAGCAGTGAGCATAGGTAAGATTTGATTTATCAAATCAGAAGTTGAGCTTGCCTCTGCACAGCCAAACAACAATAGGAATCAAAGTTGACCTATGCAATTGTTTACAGTGGACCTATGCAATTGTTTGTTGCAACCAATGAAATGGAAATTGACAATCACTGTTTCATTCCTGCTAAGCAACTAGCTAAGTCAGTCAGCCAGCCTTGCAGTGTCTGTTCTGTAGTGTTGTGGTATGACCACTGTGTTTGGGATGTAGATGATCATGGTTCATATCCTCCCAGGGTCAGGCAGCTCAGAGGCTTTTTCCTTCGAATTGAGGTAGATTTTGTCTTTTCTTTGCAAGTTGTTTCCTTAGATTCCTTTTTTGGAGCCCCCTATTCAATATCAGTGATAATGATTTTATTTAGAAAAAAAGTTGTTGTTTCCAACTGAAAAGGGCGTGGCTTCTCTTTCTGACAACTTTTGCCTAGGTCAGAATTAAGGCTGGATCTGTGCCTGCTCCCGCCGAAGTTTGAAAGGATAGGATGGAAGCTCTACAAATGAGAGCAAAAATCATTTTACTTTATGAGTGATATCAAAAGCATTTTACCATGCTTGCCATCATTGCCAACTTTGCTCAAGACAAGTTTACAAACCTTTATGATAGTTTGTCATCATTATCTTTGGTGCCATAATTATGATAACATACTTCAGCAAAGAAGTGATAGTGCTACAGCCCCCCCCCCTCCCCAGGTGTAATAGGACTGGAACCTGAATACTAATTTATGCTAATGCTTATGATATTCTTCCTGTTTGTATATGTTGTAATCGCTGTAAAGAATCAGTTTATATTCTCTATATGAGTTGCACACCATGTCTTGCTGTTGCTCTCTAACTACATAAAACTCTATTACACTGGCTCTGGCATACCTGCTTATCTCAAAGATATCCCTCACCATCCATATTCACTCATTTTCCTCTAAATGTTACCTTGTGCTCTTTTTCCACATTAAATTTTTAATAAGCCTCCCCAGTGCTTAATCAAATTATTATGGTAGTTAAAAAACCCTAAAGTTGCTTCTAAATTAAAGAGAAAAGCAGAATTAGGGCCACACTTTAGTTGTTTCCATGTTGTATGTCAGCACAAATTAACACATAGCAAGTCACTATTGTTAAAAGATAGTCAGTATTGTTGTACTGTAGTAGTATTTCTTAACATCACCTTTTTTGTAATTAACTTTGGATTTTTGCTGAAAATAGTATTTTGAAGTTGTAAATTGAAGTTTAATGAAAGTGATACTATCCTATATGCATCACTCTGAAGCTTCACAAGCAAGTTTTTAAGTTTGTGCTTCAGTGAAGAAATGTTAAAAGACAAGAGAAGGGTGCCTCTTCGTTTTTAAAATAGAGATATGTAGGAACTCACAAATTGAAAAAGCATTACCAAAAAAATTAAAGGACAAACTTTCGAAAAAGATTAATCTTTGAAAGAATCAATAAAATAAATCAGCTCTGCATACTAGGGTAAAAATTCAAATGTTTAACCAACACTTCCTAACATATTGATAACAGCAGCCCCATTTGATAAAGCTTAGCCAATGGTGCTGCACATGGGTAGCTAGCTTGCATAGTGTAAGTAGAGTATATGATATCAATTTCTTCTGTTTATAGCCAAAAGCTTGATATGAATTCTGAAGTGGATCAGACTTGTCAACTGACAATGGATGGTGACCATGAAGCTGAAGAAAGAGAAAAAGTTAGAAGCTATGGTATTGAAATAGACCGTCAGAAGATCAAGAGCATTCCTGAAAATGAGCAAAGTACTGCCTTGAAAGACTTGGGTGTTAGCGTTTATGAGCAAGAAGAATTTGAAGAGAGTGTGCTTCAGCAAGTTGATGATGCCATTGAAGAACAGAAAAGAAGGATTTCAATCAAAGCAGCAGAAAAGAATCTTCAAAATATAAAAGATGATATCAAGTGAGTTGTTTTTTATCTTTTATGTTTAACAGGTGTAACTTGCAACTGCTCCCATTTATTGTGGATAAATTTAAGGATGCATTCTCTAAAATGTTTGTTATAAGTATATTCTTGTGATCCATGCTGTAGATCAGCTGAAGCAGAGATAGAGAAAGTAGAAAAAGCAATATCTGCATGTCAAGGTGCTGCCTCTAATGACTATCATGTTAAAAGGAGTTTGGCCTCTTTAAACAGCCATAAAGAAACGAAGGTGAGCAATTGTGAAACATGTTTCTTTTCTGCAATACTGTTATTATTGTTTTAATTGGTAATGTAATTTGATGTAATTTTTAAAGGCTACTAGAAAATGGAGAAAGTTTCAGCATTTTGGATGATCAGAGACTTAAGAAAACATTTTATGCAGCAACTGTTTTCAGTTGCTTTGCAACATAAAGACTATGCAAACTTCCAGATAATGTTGAATTTTTTATGTTAAAGGCCCCTATTATATTACAATATTGGATTGAAATTAATTCATCTATGCTTCAAAAATTTATTTTTCCAGGTAAAGCAGCTTGAGAGGCTTCGTGCCAGAGAAAAATATGCTTGCAAAGACCTTGACGAGCTTATTTCAAAGATCAATGAGAATAAAGGTATGGAAATGAAATTAAAATGCTTGATTTTTGTGCCCCTTTGATATCATTACTGTGGCAAATATTTTCCTCCATTGCGACATATAAGGTTTTTGACATGATGAAGTTATCCAGGTTTAAGTTTACTTGCCTTTTAGTTGATGGTTCTGTTAAAGAGCACAGAAATTTTGATTTGGAAGAATTTGGAATGGTCGACTTCGAAGGTACGAAAGAGTTACATACAGAATTTCACGTGAACAAACCTTCTACGTCTAAACAGAGTCAAGAGGAAAGTTTTGAGCAAGACGATTTTGTTGATAAATATGACAGAATCAAACGAAGAAAAAGGCAGCTAGATATTCGAAATGAGTTCAGCGATAGTTATTCATCATCAGAAGAGTATATCCCATACCCAGACGAAGTAAGTGACGATCTAACAAGTGAAGGAGATGAAGAAGATAATAATCTAAGATCCAAAGCCACCTACATCCCTAAAAAGAAGCAAAAACAAGAAATAGGAATGCACCACAAGGCAATGAAAGCAAAGCTTAAATCTAAAAAGTCTAAAACACCAAAGAAAGTTGTTGACGATGGAAATATAATTGCATACCAACAACGACTTAAAGAACTGAGGCTGAAAACCCGTCTTAAAAAGACAGGTAGTTTCGATACAGTTGCAGATTCTGATTTGAGTGAAGACGAAGAAAACGATGACAAAGAGATCGCATTAAAAGGAGGATTCAGTCTCCCTGTTAAGTTATGGAGGAAACTTTACAAGTAAGTCAGAGAACATCGTTTTTATGTATATAATACTTAATTTGCGTAAGGAAGAAAAAGAAGATAGTTCGTTAGGACCTGTTTTGTAAACACCAGAATGTCACAGAGCAGTGCCAGATATGTTTATTCATATGAAAAGGTACTCAGCATCAGTTACAGTGTACAACCTGGAGCTATCCAATGCATATTAAAATTCAAAAGGTTAGAAGGAAAACTGTTTATTTCTGGACTGTTTATTACTGTTTGTTACATATAAATTAAAATGCATTGCATCAGAGAAATGATGCATTTTATTTATAATCTTTATTAAAATGTTTATGGAGCGCATGATTTTACTAAGCTTAAATTTAAAATTAGAGCATTGCAGGAATGCAGTTTTTTCTGTTAACCGAAGCTAAGAAAGCTTTTTTAAGGGTTAAAACTTCTGGTATTCAAGCCAAATACATTATGATGGACCAAGCTGGGTAGACAGTTGTCACAGTCTGAAAGATGCAGAAGCCTGAACTAAACCTCCAATTTTCCAGCTAATGATTGCGGGGGTCGCCTAATTGATTTATTACCCTTGGGTTGCTATAATGTTTATTTTCCAGTTTTTCTGTCTTCTTGAGAAGAAAGGGCAATAAGTAAAAGTTTCCACAAATGTAGCAAAATCAAAGGAATCACATATGCTAGCTATTTCGAATCATATTCCTCTCCCCTCACTCCCAGAAATGTTACTGTTTTTGTGGTTGGACTATGTTGTCCATTTTGGCGATTTTATATCTGTTGTGAATGCTTTTGTACACGGATGCTTTTGTGGCTGAATTTTTCTTGCAAGCTTTTACAGGTATCCTTTTCGTCCAAGGTATCAACGGACTGGTGTTAAGTGGCTTTGGGAGCTTCACTGTCAGGATGTTGGAGGGATATTAGGGGACGAAATGGGGCTGGGAAAAACCATCCAAATTATCGCATTTTTAACTGGCCTTAGGAATTTGCTGCATAAAGATAACAGGTAGGCCTAGCTATCTTTGCATTTAGTTTTCATTATAGTTAACATGAAATTGAAAAGCTTTTCGTAAATCAGCAAAATTATATGTTGTTTATGTCATTTAGAAATATGTAAAGTTATAGGCATCAGAGAGCACAAAGTAAAATTTGCATTCATGAGTGGAAGCAATGTTGTTAAATTTGCTTTCCTTGATGAAAGTCATAAACAGTCACTGGAAAATTTATTGATAAATTTTCTGAAAGACAGAAAAATATTCCTGAAATCCTTGCTAGTTTCCACCAAATCCTTGCTGAAATCTTTTGGTGCATGACCCTTCCTTTGACATCTCGATACGAAACGTTATATAGAAATTCGTTTGTTTTTCCTAGTAAAATTTTACTTAAATTCCAAGTTTTATTCTATTACATTGTACATTACGAAATCTAGTATATCCAACATCAACGTCATAATCTGTTTCCACACAATCAGCCGTCACAGATAGTGAGTGATTTTCCATAGAGTCACGTGATGCGTCGAACTGTTTCAATTTGACGTCATATCTGTTAAGAATCCTATAAATCGAGCGCCTCTGTGTTCTGAGCTAAGTTCAAGGTTCGAACGCTTTATGGCAGCACTGTTACTTTATATCAACGTGTTCATATTTCGTTCGATTTTGTGCATACATGGTGCATGATGTCTTCAAATAATTCGCAAGAAACCATTGTGAAAAGCTCTATAAGAAGATATGAAAATGATTTGGCAGAAATGGAATTGGAATTGTCCAGCGTGGAACGTATCAATCTTGTTTTAACCAAGTAAGTAATACACGATGTATTCATCTTTGTTATTGATAGAGAAATGGACTCTTCAACTTCTTTCCCTTTTTATTTCGCTAAATTTGATGGTTTTTAAATGATCATTATCGATTCATTGTTCTTAGAAAAATTGAAGAAGTGGAGGAGAAAGATAGGAAAAAGAAAGAAGAGCTAGAGGTAGTAAATTATCATGGTTTTCACTGCATGTGTAGGAATATTTTGAGATGCATTGATTCTTTACTCAAAGTTTGTTTAATTTTTTACTATAAATGTCTTGATGAATCCCCGAATCGCGACGAACTTTAAGGTTCATATAAGCCTAGTTCATGGATAGGGTCTGAATAGAAATGAGATAATTTTTTCTCGCTATGTATCTAAATGAAAGCCTGGGTCTTATTGCGTAATATAGTCATCAGAAATCATGGTTAGTCTCTTATCTCATGGCTACTTGATGTTGCCTTGGGAGTTATTATTTCCAAATAGTTTTTGCCAATTTGATGTAAATGTTGTTTACCTTCCTCTGCATCAATGAGTTTTTAACTGAATGTTGTGTCTAAACGAGGAATTTTGGGTTTCGTCTTGGTTTGCATATATATTTGCAACACTTTTTCGATTTTTTAGGCACAATTTGAGAAACATGAGAGAACCCATTTGCGAGATATGCTAAATATTCAGAAGGATATCAACGTAGAGCTGCAGCTTCAACAGCCTGGAAAAGTGAAGAAACTGAAGGAAGAAAAGCGAAATCTGACAAAACGGTTAATGTCAGTGCAGTTGAAACTAAGCGAAAGCCAAGCAAAGTATGAGAAAATGCAAATAAAAATGAGGGAGCAAAAAAGCATCGATGAAGGTATTAAGAGTACACTAGATTGTTGGAAACAAGACGAAAAGGACCTGGTTACTAAGGGTAATCGACTTGAAGCGAAGGTAAGAAGTCTGAAAAAGAGAATTAGTGAAACAGAAAGGAGAACAGCTTTGATTGAAGACGAACTGGCACGATGTGAAGCGAAATTTAATGAGATGGATAAGGAGGAAAACACCGCTAATTTTGTTCAAGAAAAACATAAAGTTGATAGGAATTTGCAAAAAGTGCAGCAAAAATCACAATCTCTCACGTTTTCTAATGCAGTTAGACCTGTCGAAAATGGCAAACATATCGAGAAAACATTTTGGTCTCATTTGAAAGACAGTATAAAATTGAAAAGAGAGGCTCGTGAACCAGTGAATGTAAACGAAGCAACAGCAGAGGTGTGTAGTGAAATAGTCCCTGAAATCTTTATTGACCACGGAGAACTTGAATCGCTAGAAGAAGAGAGAAAAAAAGATATCTTCAAACCATTGAAACAGCTACTGGATCTAGCCAAAGCGAATTTGAAGCTGGTGAATGTAAACAAGACATTGTGTACAGAAACAAAATTTCAGGTTGAGCAGAGTGGAGCACTGGGCAGTTATTTGGAACAGCTGATGGAAATGGGGACCAAGTATCGAAAAGAGGCTGCAAAAAGAGTACAGAAGATGGAGATGAAATTAAAGGAAGCAGAAAAACAGACATGTGATATAGTTGATCTAAATTCAGTTACCATAGCATCAAATAATGAGGTTTTGCTCGAGGCAAATCTTGAAAGATGAAGAAAGAAAATATTAGCACTTCAACAGTTTATTTGCATATATAGGTTTCTTAGCTTCCTAATTACTTGTATTCTTTTAATTATCATCATCATAAATTGCTCGAAGAAATCATTTTAGAATTTGTTTCTCTTCAAAGTTTATTCTTTTAATTGGTAACTTGTTTTATTAAAATCATCTTGGCCACTCCTCAAAATAAAAAAGGTACACATTTCTGTCGTAGAATACAAATTAAAATTTCATAAGATGGTTCTAATATATGTAGTAGAATTTTTATTCTCCCATTTGTTGCTGTTTAAGTTATCACCTCATGCAATATCAATGGAAATTATGATTTGAGAATCTACGTTTCTATGTCCTTTCAAACTATACACACCTCCTTCTCTGTCCTTAGTTATCTCCTTCAACTGAATCCTTGATAATTTTTTCAATGTCAGCAACCGATTTCTTTTTCTGATCCATTTTCACACTCAGTAAAGGTAGCATTATTCTTCTACTTGCTGATAGTAAAGCTGGTAGTAAATTAGAAACTCTAGCAGCTATTGAGTTCTGCTTCGGTACTTTGCGTAGTGGTAGTATTCCATAAACAGTGGAAAAACTGTTATTTTGATTTTTCTTCAGGTTTGGACCGACAATTATCGTATCACCAGCAACTGTACTTCATCAGTGGGTTAAAGAATTCCACAAGTGGTCTCCTGAGTTCAGAGTTGCAGTTCTTCATGAAACTGGTTCTTTCGCTGGTCGAAGGGTTAGCTCACTTATTTATGGTCTTCCGGTCCCTTCAAATTCATGATCAATTTCTTTGTAAAGATCTAAGATACAAGATCAAACAATTATTGTACCAGTTTTTGGTGTTTGTTTTTTCCGGTTTTTCAAAATAATAAAACGTTATATTAGAGCTTATTCTTCTCTATTCAAGAAACCCCTTTTGTAAAGCAAGCATATATAGGACGAAAGCAATAATGCAGGTTACCCGTTCTACCTACAAATAGTTTCATTTTACGGTGTTTTCCTCATCTTGTTTCTTTCCTTTCTCGCACGTTAGCATTGTACAACTAGCTTGAAAGCACATTTTGTCGTTACAGTGAAGTTAGTGAAAAATGTCATATATTTGAGATTTTTCGTGAGGTAAACATTCATCATTTTTTATCAAAGCCCGTTTTCTGCTCAGATCTCTATGTAGATCATGTCAATGATGAATACATGAAAAAAGCAGTTTATTTGTCGTTTCCTTTCTCAGACCTATGCTTATTTTAACAGGAAGCTCTCATAAACCACATTGCGAAGGACAAAGGTGTCGTTGTGACGTCATACACAAACCTGCGAATTCACCAAGATGAGCTGCTTCGATATCAGTGGGAATACATAATTTTGGATGAGGGACATAAAATTAGAAATCCGGATGCGGAAATCACTCTTACCTGTAAGCAGGTAACCAAGATTTTGGATTACTATGTGATTTCATGGCATCAATTGCTAGACCAATTCATTTCTTTGACAGGGTGGATAAATTTTTATTTGTTCTGTATTGACTAGTTGGGAGGTGCATTCTCAGCTCGTAAATAGAATATATTGTAGACTAAACGGTCACAAAAGCGTTTATATTCCGATATCATTCCGCTTTGATACTTTCACTGATTTACGCTGCAGTTTTCATCCTCAAATAAACTTTCAGTTGTGAGCAGAGAGTTATCTTGTTTGCCTATTGAAACAAATCTTAATGCAATATTTTCTTATTATTATTCGAACTGATGTCTCGTTAGCTTGGCATCTGTTTACTTATCTAATTTTGCACTCAGACAGTGCCATACATTGCCACATATTGACAGATCTTTTCTTTTATGCTTTGAATGAGAAGCGCAGCGATCTCTTCCCTTAAATAATCATTTGACTTTTTGTAATGTTCGTTGGCAATGCAAGTGTGCACTAACATTTCTTTTTACATTTCGCTAACATTAACAGTTGTTTTTTTAATCAGTTTGCAACTTCTCATCGTCTCATTCTGTCTGGATCCCCACTGCAAAATAACCTCAGAGAACTTTGGTCCTTGTTCGATTTCATATACCCTGGCAAACTGGGGACCCTTCCGGTGTTTATGTCGGAGTTCGCAGTGCCGATAACTGCAGGTGGATATGCCAATGCAACTGATGTTCAAGTGAGTTCAGCAATTAGCCTAACCAAGCAAGTAATACATTGTATGCAGAACTTAGATTTCTGCAAAAATAGGATCCGAAATCTGTATTTTCAAACTCAAATTGCATTTGTCATTTCTTGCTTTCATTTGGTTTTTCTGTTATGCTGATTTTCTGTTTGCAAACACATCTTCTCATATTTCTTTTTGAGCTCTTCATTTCACAAGCTTATTTACTTATTTGTTTTGTCTATTTTTGATGAATAAGGCAATTTTTAACAAAAAAAAATTATTTCAAATCTGAACCCTGATTTTTTCTTACTTCAGGTTCAAATAGCCTACAAATGCGCCTGTGTTTTAAGAGACACTATCAGTCCTTATTTACTGCGACGAATGAAGAAAGATGTAAACACGAGTCTTAATCTGCCAACTAAGAACGAACAGGTAGGCCTGTTTTCATTTATAGTTGACAAGAAGTAACAACGTCATGATAAGATTGCAAGAAACAAAGAAGGAACATTAAGGTTCTCTTCTCTGTGTTAGTTAAGTTTGGCCTGCATTCGAAATCGAAGTCAGACATGCTTAAAGAAGTATCCTTGGATGGCTCTGTGTTTATGGAAATAATAATAAGCAGCGTCGTGTTGTCTGTTACATATCGCCCATTGAGTTTTCCTGCCCCTAAAGAGATAAATGAAATGGTAAATAACGATAAGCTCTGGTGATTCGTTTAAAAGTTCTTTGTTTATCGCATACTCTCTTTTTTTATAAGAACCAGTAAATTTAGGCTCAGACTGACTGTTCTCAATTTCTTCGAAAATTTGAGATTGTTCTTAATTGTTCTTAAATTAATAGGGTGTTAGCAGTGCGATTGCTAGCTTTTCGCTCTAGGGAGGTGTTCAGGCCTCATTTGCCAACAAAGAGAGTGAGACAACCTTAATTTGCCGACAAGTTTGAATATTCACCGAAAAAGCACCGATACATCGCTAAAAATCCTCGTTTTTAAGATAAAGCGTTGTTCAAAGTTGCATCTTCCAGTTGCTCAGCCTCAATTTGTTCTTTATTTGTTCTTAACTTTTAACCAATTTTCAGGTTCGTGATCTTTGTTCCTTTGAAAAATTGTCCTTATAAAAAATGAGTGTATAGATAGTGCCCTTTTTTGTACTTTGGTTAACGATTTTACGTCAATGTTTTGCCTAAACAATATCAGCTGGTATGCAAAGCTATTAAAAGCCATTTTATTCCAGCTTCACAGTAGCATTGTAAACAAAAAAATTGCCCAATTTAGGTGCTGTTTTGTCGCTTGACGGAAGAGCAAAGGGATTTGTACAAACGATATATCAATTCAAGAGATGTCGTTTCAATTCTATCTGGAAAGATGAAGGTACATTTGCATAATAAAATTCACTCTTGATCGCTATGCATGAAAAATTGTTTCTGCTTTCCTGGTTATACAAAAGATGAATTGATTGAGAAATGTTTTGTGTCCTTTCCTTCTGCAAATCAAATTTTTATTGCCTCAACTTTAATGCAGAGTCGTAATTACTTGGATTATGATATGAAATCGAAGAAATTGGCAGATTAGTGTTTTCTTTTGCCATTAGAAGCAATTTTTCATGGATGCCCAGTTCCAGGAATTTCATCAGAACCTGGCAACCGGCGAGTCCCTCCGCTTACTCACCAAACCATCGCCCCTACTTTTACCCCCACTTTAGTGAGAATGAAACAACTTTAGTAAACTTATAGACCCCCACTTTAAAATGTGAGCCTTCTACCCTCAAAATTAATAAAAACCATGGTAGAAGTAGATGGGATGCATTGTATTAAGGAGTGTAATCCATGAATATCCGCAGATTGTTTCAGATTTATCAGTGATGCTTGTTTTTCTTAGGTAAACTAAGCCTGATTTGCTTTCTCGTCTTTTTTGTTGTTGATTATCAAGCAGTGATGATTTATGATTCAGGTTTTCCCTGGACTGATTATGCTACGGAAGATATGCAATCATCCAGATTTGTCTAGTTCTGCTGGATCACTTGACTGGATGAATTCATCAAAAGAATCTGCTGAATCTGAAACAAATGTTGATGGCAAACGTGGAGGTGATTATGGATTCTGGAAACGGTCAGGAAAAATGATAGTTGTAGAATCCCTTTTGCGATTATGGAAAGAGCAGAACCACAAAGTATTATTGTTTTCCCAAACAAGACAGGTAAGTCTAGATTTATTAAAACGTTTCCGTTGTCTGTAGATTGGAAATAAAGAAGATGAAAAAAGAACTGCATATAGTCAAACCTTGACGTTGTCTTTGGTACGAAAATGAATCCCGATGAATGCAATGAAAATAGAAAGAAACTGAACTCCAACATTCACAGTTGTGTCCAGCTCGTATCCCCACAATTGATTATCAGTAAATAGGCAATTTTTTCTTAAACGATCACCAACTTAGTATGTATCATTGAAATTTACGCTTGCAAGAGTAGTAAATACACTTTTCGGTTAGTCTTGTCAAAATTTTGAGTCTTGTCAAAATCAAAGTCATTTGTTTCTTGATATTCTAGATGCTGGACATTTTGGAATCGTTTGTCAAGGAATCGTCTTATTCCTACCTACGAATGGATGGCTCCACATCTGTTGGATCACGGCAACCTTTGATTGAAAAGTTCAACCAGGTACCGTATCAGTTTCATTTCGAATGAATTTTAAAGCATTGATGCAGGGAGCGTTGTTTCCATCTTGTACAGCAAATATTTTGAAAGGGAAATAATTAAGAAAGACTTTTTCGTAGCGTTTTGTCTTCATAGAGGGCACATAACCAGATAGATTTCTAGACTTTCACAATAATTGGACTATTTTCCGTATCTATACCTAATTTCCATGCATTTTCTCTTCGTTACAGGACAAATCAATTTTTGTATTTTTACTTACTACTCGCGTGGGTGGCCTTGGTGTCAACCTGGTCGGTTCTAATCGTGTGATTATTTTCGATCCGGACTGGAATCCGAGTACAGACACACAGGCCAGAGAGCGCTCATGGAGGATAGGACAAGAGAGGCATGTTACCATTTACAGGCTGCTAACAACCGGGACTATTGAAGAGAAAATCTACCATAGGTATGATATCAACCATTCTATTTTGTTTATACCAATTTGCATCAATGATTAAAGGAAAACCGCTCTTTTTCAGAATAAACAACTTTGCCTTACTGCTTTGTTCAGGAAACATGCAGGTATTCTCCTTTATGAGCTCAAAATCGACTTCTGTTGAGACTCTTAACTGCGAGTTTTCACTCTATTCGATGAAAATATTTGTAAGCTGAAAGTGATTTGGCTTTTGTTGAAAAGCTTTTGATAGTGTTCAAAAACATTTTAAAGTGAATTGAATACTGTAAATTGAAAATATTTTTATTCTAATATTAATTTAAAAACTGTGAAAACCTCAGCAATTCAACTGCCAGTTTTGAACAGTGGAGCCTAAACCAATGCTGATTTGTTGTAACATGCAGTGGCGGACACCTGGGGGGCGAGGGGGGCGACCACCCCCCCCCCAATACTTTAGAGGACAATGGTCTTTTATTCCAAAACAATGGGAAATGTGACGTCATCTTATTAAAACAATAGGCTTGTCCCCCCCCCAATAAGTGTCCGCCCCTGGTAACATGTATCAATTGGAATCCATTAAAATTGTTCCTTTGTCACTGCTTTTGATCGTCTTATGTAAGTGAGTGATATCAGCATGTTATAATGGTACAGCTCGACATTGTCCGGATCAGTTATGCTTTCTTCGTTTGTGCCTCGGGCAGGCTGGAGAGAGCCTTCAAAGATGAGGGAAAAGTGGCCACTCCATAACTTAAACTCTTAACTACTTCAGTTTTACCGTCAGAAGCTCTGTAAAAATTGGTCTACTTACCATTCCTATAGACTTCTCAATTACTATTTCTGTAGCAAACAATTCTTCGTCCCGCTATTATCATTTAAATGTATTCTGAATGACTGTTATCTATTTCTAGGCAAATATTCAAACAATTTCTCACCAATCGGGTTTTGAAAAATCCAGCGCAAAGAAGGTTTTTCAAGTCAAATGACCTCTATGAACTGTTTTGTTTGGGAGACGAAGGACCCCGGAATAACACAGAGACGAATGCAATTTTTGCAGGCACTGGGTCAGAAATAAAACTTGGGGGAAACAAGGATAAATTGCAAAAAGTAGGAAGTAAAGCAGTAAAGAAAATAAAAAAAGACATTAGGACAAATATTACGAAAAAGTCAAAACAGAGATTTGTTAAAGCAACATCGTCAACTGTTATTTCAACCGAAGATCCGGAGAATCCCGATAAAAAACAAAGAGAAAGGACTCAGACAGATAAAATACAAAAGGACACCTCGAACTGTCAAAAAGATGTTTGGTCGATAAGAGGGGATGACATTCCTGCTCAATGTGAGTAAACTTACTTTCTGAGATCAAAAATCTGGGGCTTGTTTTTTATTAAAGAAAAATTTCACATTTAGGTAACATGATTTTACTGAGCTTTTAGCTGAAGCCAAAAATTTGTAAAATATCTGATAGGGAATATTTTATTGAATTAATATTCATTCCAAAATTGAATTGTCTAATATCGAGACAAAATCGAAAAATATTTCCTCAATTGGCAAAATTCTAGCAACTCAAAAATATTTACCAAGGCAATGTGCTACCTTTGAAAATTACATTTGAACTAAGTCCATAAGCTCGCTTTAAATTTTGTAGCTTTTTGCCTTGATTCATATTTTTTGCGTTTCTTTGTGCTGTAAAATTTAGTTTTCTCTGCTAACTGCTTTTGTCCATCTTCCATGCCACAAGTCATAAACTAAGTGTGCGGAGCCTTTAAGCATGGAGCGATGGCGATTTTTACAGTCCCATGGCACATTAAATCGAATCAAAATATAACTTCTAAAATGATATTTGGTTAATCTTTAAGGTGAGATGATTTCAAAAGATGGTGCTGTAGGTGAAGATGCAGGTAATGCACATTCAAAAATTGCGGATAGGTTTATTTGCACACCTCGAAACATCTCTGAGAATGGAGAAGCTAGTGAGCTTCCACAAAAAGACTCTGAGACTGACAAAAACTTGATCTTAGCAAAGAACTCGATTCAAGCTAGTAGTTCAAAGAGATGTATAATTGAGCAAGGAAAGAAGAAAAGGAAGAAACGAAAGCGCAAAAATGCAGAAGTCGAAGGGACAGAAATTGAATTTTTAGATAAAAACACGCGGCATCAACACAAAGATGAAGAACAAGATGTTAAGAAAAAGGATGAAGATGTCTTAATGGCAATATTTGATAAAACAGGTACTTTTTCAGCCAATATCCTGTAGGACTTGCTTTTGATAATCATCTTTCAAGTTTCTTTAGATACTTAAACGCGCAATGTCCCGACGCATTTTGATGGCCATTTGAATTTCCAAGTGTTTAGACTACACAATAGACCTATTGCTACGTGTCCAATCAGCAACGTAAGGCTGTACTGTCTAGTAGGCCATCACTACGCTGCGCTCAAGCTGGACATACCAATATTAACATTTGATGACGTCGGTGCAACGTCAGCATTCCAGTTTGATGACGTCAGCGAGATTCTCTTCGTTTTCGTATTTTCTTGATAAATTGATAAATCGTGTACAATTGTACTTGATCCACCTGTTTTTTCAATTTACTCCTGAATTTTTTCGTAATGATTTTAATTCATTTAAATCAAACTCGAAGTTAGTCAAATTTATATCGCTTTGGAAATGTTGTAAACATTACAAACCTTCTTCTGGACATTTGATATTTAGCTACTTGTAGTCTTATACCTTCTCACTATACAGTATTCATCCATGATTGTTTCAAAGTTCATGGTTTGATTTCGAAAAGTATCATTTTCGAATCTTGTTTGTTCTAGGTGTACACAGTGCTTTGAAGCATGACAAAATAGAAGAATCAGGAAACCCAGATTATGTTCTCGTAGAAAACGAAGCAAAGCGTGTGGCGAAACATGCTGCCGATGCTCTTCGAAAGTCCCGCGCTTTGTGTCGAAACGCCGAAATTGGGGTCCCTACCTGGACGGGGAATAACGGATCAGCTGGGCTTACATCAAAGAAACCCCGGTTCGGAATGAAACGAAAATCTCTTGTGCAGAATACTAGTGATTCTTCAACTTCTAAAAAGACCTCTTTCGATGGTTCAGAGTTAATAGAGAAAGCAAATACTGAAGACTTGTCATCGGCAAGTTTGTTGAATAAAATGCGAGCTCGTAAGGCACTTGAAGGACGTTCAGCGGAGGCAGAATTGGACTATAATCAGTATCGTATTCAAGGTCAAGCATACGGTTCGGAAGAAGAAGAACTAATTAAAGAGATCAGGCATTTTGTTGCACTACGAGCAAGAAATACAGGGCAGGCAACGACGCAAGAAATCTTGAAAGAGTTCAAAGCGAAAATTGATGGACACAAAAATGCTCTTTTTAAAGAGATGCTCAAGCACGTTTGCTATTTTAGAAAAGAAAACGGGGAGGGTACCTGGTTTCTAAAGGAAGAATACAATTAGCTTACTTTTGTAACAGCATTATTTTAATATTGCCGTAATGCTAACAGTGGATATAATCTTAGAAGACCCAAGGATGCTTAGCCACGTCACAGAATCAAAGTTCCGGCCCATTCAGGTCCTGCTTACACCACGGCTGCTCTACTGCTCTGTTTTTTCTTTCACAAAACAACGACTTCACATTTTAGATTTAAGTTGTAAATAATATATAATAGTTTTTATTTCTTAACAGCATTGTGTTTCGTCAATCTAAACAGTTATTGGTATATAATATTTTGTTTAATGTTCAGTTAAACTGTTTATTTGAAAACTAAGATGTCACCAGAGCGAAAAATTTTTTTTTGTTTATCACTCTGAGTAGCAAGAACTCGTTTTGTGAGGCTGGGATACAGCGGCTTATCTGGTGAACCATTTGCCTTAGTCTCTCTTAATGCATATCTAAAATCCATTTATCCTACCTTAAAGCCCCGTTTTTATCATTTTCGGAAAAATCGTGCTTTCAAGCCTTTCAAGCCTGGTTTTACTTTGTCAGAGTTTTTCTTTGAAAAAAGCAAACATTTGAGTAAACTAAAGCTTTCGTCTGACACTCTTCAGAGTTTAAAACGTCAGAACATAGATCGAAAACTCTACCCTAGGAAATATATATACCCAGTTGTGGATCGAAATAGGCCAATCAGAAACGCGAGCACTGTTGAGATGACTGTTGAGGTTGACCAATCAGTGCCGCTTGCCTATTGAGAATGTTACCAATGGAGTCCTAAGATGAAAACGAACTCCTTTTGTCTACAAAATAGCGGTTTTTTCGTGCTAATGAAGATAGATTCAAAAACTGCTAGATGGAATGACGAACGGGCTTTACCAATAATACGAAACATGTCGCCATTATAGTTTGCACTCCTACCTCACAAAAGAATCCCGTTTAGATCTGTGTTGGACCCCATCATATCGAAGTACTATGAATAATTTTCAACCATATTGCCCTATGGGTGCAAGCAAGTGACGGTTTCAAGTTGAACATTTCTCGACTGCTAATAGGAATCACTGAAACTAGGAGGATTAAAGAGAAAGCTTCACTGAGATGGAACGACTGAGTACTGTGAATTTTGCAGATATTTTGTCTCTGCGGACTTTTTGTTCTGTTTGTATGCCAATATTTCTCAAAATGTGTTAAGTTAAGAGACAGTTGTCCCCGACCCCCTATAATTTCTTCAACCTATGTAGTGCTAGGAATTGAGATGGCGACCCAAAATATGGCAGGTATAAGAAAAAGATTGGAGCAATCTCAGCCTCTGTCCCTCAACCCTGTGCTCCATGTCTCCATAATTTAGTTTCAGAAATGTAGTTCAAATCTAAGCACAGAAATGTTTATTTAAGATCCACTCAATCTGCGCCACCACATTGGTCTACAATACTTTACTCCTAGTTACTTCGAGGCTCTGGTACCTTAGGGTACTGTCCCTCATCTCCTATCACTGTGTATTATATATTATATTATGTATCCTGTGCTTTGACCCTAGCTGCCTGGAAACCGGGATTTGTTCTGCTCCATGGAAACAGAGGACCCTATCGCCATTGATTATTCACAATAGGCAACGTCATATATTTGCTAATCTAAGTGAGGCTGCATTGCAAATAGTAATTATGCTTTTGTCGGGCAGTAAGTAGATGTCTGTAACTAAGCACCCTAAGATAAAGGACCTTTGATGACTCTATAGCAAGTCTACGTCATTTCTATGCCCACGTCAAAATTGTCAACGATAATTTAATATGGTATTTGAATATAATAAAGAGAAATAATGGTATTCCCGGAATTTTTGCACGCCTAGTGATTTTGTCATGGGAAATTTTGGGAGCATGGGCTCTTAGAGCCTTTTTATTTGTTCTGCGTCAGCCTCGAAAAGAAATTTCCTTGCCGATGGGTTTATATCCAATTTAATTTCTTGTTGAATAAGAAATAATTACTTCAGAAGCAAAATTTACTTCTTTTTTGACGATCTTCAAGTAAAGAGAGAGTTGATCTTTGAAGTACATTTTCCCTAACGTAGTGAAGCACTGAATAAATAACGTTAAAATGAAGAAACAGTTTTGAGCATCTTGATCTCTGTATTGAAATGCTAACACTAATTTTTTATAAGAAATATAAGTCGAGTACCCCCAGACATTGAGTACTGTACCCCCAGTAAGCTCCACTATTCATTACTTCTTCGACGTTTCTTATTTTGTTGTTATTGATCCGTCTGTGACTCCTGCCATTATTATGAGAGACTGTGATTATGTGCGACTGATTTGCGTTGCTTGGTGAGTATCTCAAGATTAAATTTTTGTGTTATTGTCTCGTTTTAAGGCTTTGTCCTGGTTACGGCTCCAGCAAAAGGATGCCCACATTGGTAGGGCACTGGCATGTCACAACACGAAGAGGGCATTTGAACATCGAGTCACTTGGTGCTTCCTGTGACGTATGGCAGGCGGTTCAGAGTTACCATGCCCTCAAGCCGCCACTTCCGTAAATTCGACACCAACTGATATGATAGTCAATCATTTCATTAGAAATAGTCCGCAGGGCATCTGACGAAGGGGGACGTTAAATTTTCCCTTGGCCCCCTCCACTTTTCAACCTGCGTCGGAGCCAATGGTCCGTTATAAAGGTAATTCGAAATGTAGTACTGTACTGTACTCGAAAGGTAGTACTGTACTCGAAAGTAATGCTTCAGACAACCTAATCGAAAAACCACCTTCTTTTGAAACAAGAAATATAAACCTTGAATTTTATCTGATAGGATTTAATTGTTTGGTTGCGCCTAGTGGTCTTGGAAAATGGCTGTCAAAACAAGTTGGTGCAATGACCGCTGAAGCTTAGAGGCTGCGGGGCCTAAGTCCCAGGCCCCATAGTATGCTTATTAATATTGATAATGTAAAATTAGAATGATACAAAGTGATCGTGTTTTTTTGCTTTTTTCAGTTTAAGCCCCTGTAGAACTTCGCTCCCTCCCATTCCGTGATATGCCCCGTAGTCCCCAAGTTGGGGAACGCATAATACTATAATCAGTATCATCTTGCAAAAATAAGGGTGCAAAGAAGGGCTGTAGAAGAGGGGGACTCGGGGGACTCAGCCCCCCTTTAACTTTTCGAAGGGGGCTGCACCCCCTTTTCTTTTTTCGGGATAGTTCCAAAATATAATGGTTAATTTCTGCCAAGATGAAATCTTTGATTAATTTTTTAAATTTGCATTCATGAGTGACCTAAATAGCCCTATTGATAACTGAAAAATAAATAAATGCTGGTAAAATTTTACTACTTTAAATTTTTTATTTTTAAGATTTTCTACTCAAGTAACAGGTAGACATTGAAATATGATTTAACCCTAGAAAAAAGGGAAGAAATTGATATTGAGGAGGCATGCAAACAAAAACAATTGTAACGTTCATTTTGTATAGTATATACAGAAAGCGCTATGGCCCCCTCTACATTTTTTGGCTCTACGCTGCCAAACTTTGGCAGTGTACCACTACTACTGGTACAAACTTTGTACCACTACTACTGGTACAAAGGCCCAGAAAAGATCCTCAGTTGCGTTGCTAAGCAGTACGCACTGTGTCCAACGAGAAAATTTAATGAGTCAACGGCTTTTGTGAGAGCGGGCGAGAGGGCTAAGGTCTGAGGCCGAAGCTCATATTAAAATCTGTTCACTCTATAATTACCAGGTCAAAAGGTCTTGGATGCATATCGGAAGGAACGCTGTGATGGACAGAATAAAGCCTGCGAAATAACATCTTGCATTTGTTTTGTTTATTATTTTGTAATCAGTCACTCTATTGAAGATGGAAGAGGAAATAAACGATCTCCACCAGCTTTCAACGTCTGTGTTTACGGTAAGAAACAATAACTTCAGCGTGTGTTTTTATTGAAGTCATCATCATGCAAAGACAGGTTTTTGTTGCGCACCGTCTGATAAAGATCTTCGAATGCAAGGAAATAAACTTTCCTTGTATTGATGCTTTATCTTAAACGATCGTCATTTTCCACCCTTACTTGAGCCCATTTACCCATTTACTTGACAACCCACCTTACGTATGGCTTTATCCAATTCGCAACCCGGTATTGTGCTTTCATGCAAGGCCAAGTAGAAACTGAACCACTTCCCATACATAACCTCGCATTTCTCTTCGAAAAATTTTAAAACGTACATATTCGTGTTCTTTTTCTTAACGAAACCTTATCTCAGAATAAATCTGATTGTCACCTGATCATGTTACTTCCTCAGCTAGGAAGCTTTGGCAACGATTTAATGATTTTTTGATTAATCCAGATGCATTATATTTTATAGCTTTACCGTCTAGTAATTCAATTTTTGTTTTCGCACTTTGTACTGTACTGAGAACCGCTCGCCTCGCCATAGGAACTGTTACTTTCCAGTGACTTGCCTTACATCAAACCACAGGGTCTCATTTCACTGTCCTTCGAAGTGACATAGATATGAATAACTCGTAACTTTTTTCTGAAATATATCTCAAGACTCTAATGAAATATTCACGAAATCAAATTGACATTATCAATCTGCCATCGAAATTTGTGATATATTGATATTTTTTGTTCCTTGATATTTTTTGAAATGTCTGCCATGTTTAGCAACGGTGACTGCTTTATTCTAGAACATCGGAGGAATAACCCCAAATATAAAAAATTTGATTACAAGTTCCAAAGCTTTTCACAGATCATATCAAGGTGAGATTCGATTGGTTGTTTATTTTTATTTGTGAGTAAGGCAAGGAGACATCACACATTTTGAAAGAATGTTTGGCCAGTTGCTTTTAATAAAGTTTTATATCTATAAAGATACCATGAAAATCTACATTTGGCAATCTGTTGTCACTGGTATAATTATCCCTTCAACATGTATATAAAAGTTAGCAAATGAAAACAAGAACTTCCTATAATTTTGGAAACAACTTTATTGACAACTATTTTGTTGATCTTATTAAAAATTGTATCCACTGGCTGCATGAAATTGTGTTACCTGATCTTGCCATTCATATTAAATATAAGACACTTTGTTTTTATTCCTCAAAGGGACAATTTTGTTGGGCACTCAGTTCATTCAGTCTTTAGATGCATTTGCACAATCAGCATTGTGTGCCAATGGGGCCACAAAACTCATTGGTAAGTTCTTTGGTATAACATGACCATTTCAACAAGCATCTAAACCAATTGTTAAATATATTTATAGGCTAGGACTTTAAAACTGTATTCAACATAAATTGAAAGAAACTTGAATCATATTGAGTTTGCAATAAGCATAATTCTGGTATTACATTTATAAATGCTATGATTATATTTAGTTTCATTGTTATAGGAGCTATATATAGAAGTTTTTTAAAACATTGAATAAATCATCCCACTTCCTTCAAACAATGATACAACACAAGGATTTAACAAACAAAGTTTATTCAAGTTAAGTGAATTGGATTTGTGTATAAATAAGATGTGATCTTTTTCACTTTTGCAAAAACAATGATTTTGTTTAATTTTTATAACTTTTTATATGCAATTGCTTTTTTCTTCAAATAGGAGAAACTCTGAAAGACATCATAAGTATATTCAATGAAATTGAAGCTATGAAAGGTGACTTGGTAAGGGTGTTTCAAAAGTCATTTTTTACCTGAAGTCGAAAACAATAGATTTCTTCTTGTTAAGAAGAAGAGACAATGTATGACATAATAAAATGTTTACAACAAACTTAGTTAGATACATAGGGCTACTGTACTCACTCAGAACTAGTCAACTGTCTCCATATGGCCTGTAAGGAGCTATTTTTGTCTATGATTTTAAGTGAAGACCTGCCCCGCTGTTTTGACTGTAAAGATCCTCAATCAACGTCATCAAGCTGTTAAAATATTGTCATGTGTCCAATTAAACACCCTCCTTTTAGTGTTTAAGTTTTTGAGTTCAATTTGAGTACAAGTTCTACTTGTGTTTACCATGCAGTATGGTCAATAAAAAATTATCCATAACTATTACTTACACAAAGCTCTAAACAAAACATAGTATATATGTTTGGAATGACCTCTAAGTTCTTATTCTAATTTCACAGATGAATCTCTTTGCTAAAGATGTGATTGCTCCACTGGAGAGTCGAGCTGAGCAAGAGGTTAATATGTCAAAGGTATAGCAGCTTACAGCTTATTTTTCATTTATCAGGGATGTAGCTACTGATTTTCTTGAGGATTCTACCACTCTCCAAAAAAATTTCCGGAAAAAACTTTTTTTCCAATAAACAATTCCTTGGCTCTTATTGTCCTCAGACAATGATGCTCCTAAAAATTCAACCCTTTTACATCACTTTTTAGTAATTTTGTAATTTTAGTACAAACAAGTAATTGTTTATAGATGGGTGAACAAATCTAGAAAGCACCCACAATCTTTTTTTAAATCAACCCAACAAATAGAACCAATTCTACATTCTACATAATTCCAAATGATATCTGCTGCCTGGTTTTTTAAAAGGCAGCCTTTGTTGTTAAGAATTCTAAATAAAGAACAATCAGTGTCATTTACTATACATTATCTGTTGTTTATCTCTGAAATGTTTATAATCAATATTACTTTAAATTCATCTTGCCCTACAGCTCTATCTAAAGGAACAATTTCGTTATTGCTGCTCTAATACAGAGACTATAGCCTCCCACTTCTTAACTTGGCAATATTTAGCTTTTGATACCTGTTATCAAGCCATAAAATGTATTTGCTTTGTAGCTTGCGCATAAACAATATTTGCAAGACAATAAAATACAAACAGAGGTATGTGCAGTCTTTTCAACTTGTGGTTTCACACCTCGCTCAAACTGACAAAACACCTGTTTTTAGAAATTTCAGAAAGTTTTAGAAAATGACTTTTCCAAACGTGCGAAGTTTTGTACAATGTAGGGTCCCTGTTTGTGGGATTCCGTCTTTAAACGACTGGTAAGAGATATCAATGTTTTTCTGTGAATTTATTATCTCTAAAAAGGCTTTGTGTTTTTATCAAATTCCTGTGTAACCTATGTGGACCTTACATATTTTCCGCTTTTTTGGAAAGTTTCAAAGCTGCGCGCGGTTTGTATGCAGTCGAATAATGACGGAGAAGTGCGGTGATCAGGTCTCTCCACCTTAAAGAAATATCAGTCTGGTTCAATCTCTTAACTGTTTTAATGTTCATATTGACCTAAGTCCGTTTGATCAAACCCTAAAAAAGTCCCACTCAAAAGCATCGTTGGTTAACACAGACACGTGGGCTCAAATTAAACAACACTTGTTGTCATAGAAACTTCATGTCAGTGTTTGTGACCTAGATTTTCGAAAGTTTCAAATTATGAACTTCGCATGAAGGGTTTCTAGAATAAAGGGTTGTATCAACACTTGATTGTTTCTCGAACACTTCTTACAAACTTTGTCAGAAAATTGGCCTCTTTGACCCGCCCTATAAATTTACTGTTGAATTGGAAACTCGCTAAAGCCTAGAACTATACGGGTCCGGAAAGGGACAGTTTTGTAGTTTCTGTGAAGAAGTAACGCTTGGAGACTCCAAAATGTTGATATATTATTTTCCGCATGGTGATTTTCCACGGATCCTAATTTGGAGGGACCAACAATATAACGAAAATTCCTCTTACCTCCTCTAGCCCCAATTGTGGCAAACATTTTCCTGACGCTGTTTTAATTGTCTAGCTACTTTGGTTCAATGTATTTGTTGTTATCTAAAGATTTATCTATTAAATATCTGTGCCGATCTGAATCTTTCCTGACCCCCCCCCCCCCACCCTTGTCGCGCGGGCCTTTAAATTGCAGAAATATAGTTTTGATTTCGTGACGTTCTTCTAAGTGATGATTGCTCATTTTCATAATAAGGTTTTTTAAAATAAATGACTTGAACTAACAAAGACAATGCTCTTCGCTAAAATTAATAAATTTTCGGTGAGTCATTTAGCTGTTTGCTTCCCATTTAGTTGTTGTGTTTTCATTTCAATCAAAGATTTTCCCCATTCATTTTATGTCAAAGTACCCCCATTAGTGTAAATGTTTATTTATTATTGTTCAAAGCCATTGAATTTGGTCTTGTGTACAATATCAGCACGATACGCTTGTGTTTAATTTCACAAAGGCGTATTCAAGTTTACGTACTAATGTTCTAAAAAGACGCTGAATAATATTGTGAAATTGATGTCGCAACAACACAAGACTTCTACGAGTTAAAGAGAATTATGGGATCACTCCATCATAGCATTATATTATACAGCAACACGACTTATTAAATATAAGGATTTGGCAGTACAGTCTTAAAGATATTGCGATGTAATTTAATATTAAGTAGCGAATTTCCCGATCATGTAGGCTTTTGTTCACCACCAGTGATGCAAAAGGATTAATTGAGATTTCTTACGTCATGAAATTCTATTCCATGTGGCTCAGCTTCGGATTGCTTACTTCACAGAATTCTCAATTCATAGAATGCTAAATGATAAAGAGGTTTTGTACATTTACTTTTGTCTAACACTGTCAAAACGCAGTTTCCAATCAGATTTTATCCTGAATGCAGATTAAATCCGGTGGGATGTGACAGTATTTACTCTCTTATGAATCGCAAAGTAATGGTCGACGATTTTATTAGAAATTGCATCCTGTTTCCTTTGATGAATGCACGAGGGTAGAACTTGAATACTGACTGACAATTCTTGGTCTTTTAAAAAATAGGGTTATAAGCTCAACATGATATAATGTCTAGTTGACTCACATTATATATATACTCGCTTTTTATTCTCCTTGAAGATTTTTTTATCATTTGTACTGACAGAAGAACAGATGGCCTACAGCTTCCCCTCAAAAACTTTGAATTCAGTGTTTTTCAAAAAATTTCTGAATTCCCAGATTTTGTTTTCCCCTTATTTTTGTTTAATTTAGCAGGATGCTGCCCCCCCCCCCCCAACTCACCTCTCGTTAAGTTAAAGATGCTAGCACTATCTTAATTTATGTATTATAATGATAAAATTGCTAAAATGACGTTTGGTTTTTGATAGGTTGTGAATAAATACACGCAAGAAATCGTTAAGCTACGAAAGAAAAGCCAGAGAAGAAAAGGAAAGGCGGGGAAATACGAGAAAAAGGAGGAAGAGGTGGATTGCTTTTTCATCGCAATTACTTTGTTTTTCTTTTAATTTCAGTCAGAAATATAGGCCCGAGTTTACTCATATTTCAGCTGGAAGGTCCATATATTTTCATTTCAATTTGTTTATATGGAGTTTCAAACTAAATCTTTTTCAAACCAAAGTTTATATGGAATGTCTTTTATAGGAAATGAATGCTTGGTGTTATGAAACCGTCTTTTGAGGTCATAAACCCATTGATCAGTTGCGTCGATAGCAAGCCCTTGCAGAATTTTCCCTTCTGTTTTTTTCTCAGTAGGCACACTGTGCTCGAGCTAAAACTGACAATACCGCTTTAGATTTCATGCAGTGTCACTATCCACTCAAAAGAACTTATCCTGAAAAAAGCCCCTTTCCCATTACACCCCCACCTCACCCACTTTGCTTTTATCCCTTTCGAAATCTCCTTTTGTTAATCGGGATCTATTCGATAGAAAAATGCTATTAAGGTAGTTACTTAGTTGGGCAAGTAGTTCTTGCATACCAAAGCTTTACTTCTTTAATTGCGTGATTAGGCTGTAAGTTTATTACGTGTTGTTTAACGACCAATATGTTTTACCACTTATGTACAAGAATTTCACAACCTCAGGCCATGCAATGTTTATATTATAATGATAATTTTCCACTAGAATGTTTTGAAATGGTTGCATGTGGGCATGTGGGCACCACTTCGTATCTTTCTGCTTTAAATCGGTTCTTAGATTGAGTCCCTGTTACAGTGTGGCTTTCGATTCTAGATGCTGGAAGGGCTTCAAAATTCAGAGAAAAAATTGCGTGAGTTGAGGGAAAATGGCTTAAGAAGGGTAAGGATCGATTCTCGCATCAAGTCCAGAGTATAAATTTTTGCCGGGAAAAGTATTTGATACTTTTCTGTTTGATGGCAATATGCCTAAAGATGGAAGTTCTGCCTTACGCTGAGAATTTCTTAATAGTGTATTAATACACAAAAGACACTGAATCAGCTAAATTCGCCAACACGATCGTTCCATGATAGCAGCCATCCATCAAATTGGTATATACCTTTCGATCAAATCATCCATTTTCTGTTGACATTTACTAATTTGTTATTTTTTCTGTGTCTTAGTACTGTAGAAATGTTATGATACCTTAACAAGTCAATATTTTTCAGGTTTCTTAAAATTTTAATACTTTATCGAAGACATGAAAAGAAGAATTGATTTTCATGTTTTAAATTTTCTCTTATTTCTCTTTGCTCAGGCTTTGATCGGAGAGAGGAGAATTTATTGTTTTGTCGCAGAAAAGATATGCATTTTTGGAAAAGGGATGGCAGCAAATAGTAAACGGGTATAACGCTTTCTTATCATATACATACTCAAGCCATGAAACCTCTCGCTCTCAAGCTATGAAACCTCTCGCTCTCAAGTCATGAAACCTCTCGCTCTCAAGTCATGAAACCTCTCGCTCTTAAGTCATGAAACCTCTCGCTCTTAAGTCATGAAACCTCTCGCTCTTAAGTCTTGAAACCTCTCGCTCTTAAGTCATGAAACCTCTCGCTCTCAAGTCATGAAACCTCTCGCTCTTAAGTCATGAAACCTCTCGCTCTTAAGTCATGAAACCTCTCGCTCTTAAGTCATGAAACCTCTCGCTCTCAAGTCATGAAACCTCTCGCTCTTAAGTCATGAAACCTCTCGCTCTTAAGTCATGAAACCTCTCGCTCTTAAGTCATGAAACCTCTCGCTCTCAACTCATGAAACCTCTCGCTCTCAACTCATGAAACCTCTCGCTCTCAAGTCATGAAACCTCTCGCTCTTAAGTCATGAAACCTCTCGCTCTTAAGTCATGAAACCTCTCGCTCTTAAGTCATGAAACCTCTCGCTCTCAAGTCATGAACCTCTCGCTCTCAAGTCATGAAACCTCTCGCTCTTAAGTCATGAAACCTCTCGCTCTCAAGTCATGAAACCTCTCGCTCTCAAGTCATGAAACCTCTTGCTCTCAAGTCATGAAACCTCTCGATCTCAAGTCATGAAACCTCTCGCTCTCAAGTCATGAAACCTCTCGATCTCAAGTCATGAAACCTCTCGATCTCAAGTCATGAAACCTCTCGCTCTCAAGTCATGAAACCTCTCACTCTTAAGTCATGAAACCTCTCGCTCTCAAGTCATGAAACCTCTCGCTCTCAAGTCATGAAACCTCTTGCTCTCAAGTCATGAAACCTCTTGCTCTCAAGTCATGAAACCTCTCGATCTCAAGTCATGAAACCTCTCGCTCTCAAGTCATGAAACCTCTTGCTCTCAAGTCATGAAACCTCTCGATCTCAAGTCATGAAACCTCTCGCTCTCAAGTCATGAAACCTCTCGCTCTTAAGTCATTAAACCTCTCGCTCTCAAGCCATGAAACCTCTCGCTCTCAAGTCATGAAACCTCTCGCTCTCAATTCATCGGGCCTCTAGCAAGGTCTTGAGTAGGTTTTACTCCTTAAACCCCGCAGCCCACTACTCGGACCTCACAATAGACTACATAAGAAAATGGAAATCAGATTAGGGGCTAGGAAGGACTGGGTACCTGGAAGCCAAAAAAATAAATTTTCAAAGTTGTAGAAGAGCTCATTTCAGCTTGTTTTATAAATATTCTTTCCTTTTAATTTTTGTTTTGTTTATTAGCGTTTTAAAACCAAACTTTTTTTTCATTGTAAATGAATTGCTAATAAACAATGATAACAAACATATTACCATTAATTTCAATCATGTTTTAAAGGCAATCTGTCACGACGTTGATTGGTTATAAGAACAAAGGGATTTCTATTGTTTCCAGTCCCCCTTTAATTTATCGCATTGTAAGAAATATGGCGGAGCGCTGGAATCGTGTTTAGGCTATTGTTCCAGCTATTGTTCTCGTTAACCAATCCACAACGAGACCGATTGCCTTTAAGACCCGATTCACGAACAATTCAAGCTGTAATTTTCTGGCGGTTTTCGACTCTTTCAATTTCATGTAACAACTATCGGGTTGCAAAGTTATAAGTTAGTGCCAAACGCTATATGAACATCAATGTTTCCACCAGCTGATATTGAAATATACTTGTATACAAAATCCACGCTCAACACCAATGGGGCGATATTTAGTTTATTTTTAAAATTTTCATTTGAAAATCATTAATTTTCTTTCGCTTAACAGATCGAAGCCATGTTGACTGAAAAAATGGCGATATGGGACAAAGTGGTTAGCCACCCTGATGATTTACCTTCAGAAAGTGAAAATATGATAACGGTAATTTCATATTGTCTGTTATTAAAGAATGTTGCTTAGCTGTTAATTTTATAATTATAGAATGTTGTTTAAACTGGTAACATTTTTTAGAGCGCTCAAACCACAACATATCGTTGCCTGCTGCAATGTCCACTGAAATTTTTCCAGATCCTATTTGTCTGATTGTCCATACTTGTCTCAAAATTTCTGTCTCTCCTGTTTCCATGTCAAGCCACTACTCTTGTTGTATGTTGCAACTGTTTTTGTCAAATGATTGTTTATCATGTTATTGCCATTACTTTATGCGAAGTATAAAGTGGCCTCATTTACAATTTTTATATTTCTCTTCACTGTAAAATTGCAAGAAATGTATGTGGATTATTCTTTTTACAAATGCAACCTTCCATCCTAAACGTGCAATCACCTTCTTAACGCCATTCATCAGACACTGAAGTTGCTTAAGCCATTGGCCAATCATTTAACGCGATACCACTCAGTTTTGTTGATTGGTCAATAGTTAATAGACAGATACCTTAAGTCACTTTATTGCCTTTCAATAGTCTTTAATGTAAAGGCAACCTGAGGTTTCTCGTTAAATGCTGTCGAATGAAGCTGCATTTAAAATGATTATATTCCTGTTTATTAGAATCCATCATCGTACACGACTGCCACTATGAAGAGAAAAGACCAGCGCCATTATACTATAAGTCAAAGCCGCTACAATACTATTGACGTGCGAATGAATAGCAGTCGGCCATCTGTGATTGGAAGGGAGACCACAGAAGATAATTCTGCTGTTGATGGAGTCGAGAATCCGGCAAGTCAAGAGGCCAAAGATGACAGTAACAAAAAGATCAAAGAAATCAATAACCCTGGAAACGGTCATATTAGCTCCCAAAGCCAGGCGATGCCAGTTAATCAAAAACTACTGAATGGAAATGCGAGATTTTCAATGATTGCAGATCGTTTGGAAGAAAATGAGCTGGCTGTTGATGGCAAAGTGAGGTAAGCTGACATTCACTTGCAAGTTCGATTCCGTGCTTAACACGACTATTGCAATAAGGTTTATCAGATAACCCATAGTGCTAACTATACATCTACAATACAACCTAATGAAGATCACAGTTAACCGGTCTGTTGTGTCGGTCTCAATGCCGACACAGCATCTGTTATGACAGTACGGTACATCTTTTAGTGTATACAACAGGGCAACCCAGAGCTGCCAGTCGGAGGATTATTAGAATCTTCCTGGTTATCCACCAAAGCATTTAAACTAATTAAAACACAATTCTAAAAGAAAGTATGACTACTGCCGGGTATTATTGTCGAGATTGCTTGGAAAAACAGTTAGAGATGATTTAGTCTGAGTATAGTTTTTTGCTATTCAGGGGTACTTAATCGGTGAATGTTCAAACTTTCCCACAAATAAAAGATAGCTCACTCATTTTGTTTGCAAATGGCTCATAAGCTAGCTATTTTTTCTCATGAAAAGAATGTGAATGGTAATTTCTGCTATATTTGAGCTGGGGATTTTTGTGAAAGATCAAACTGCTCAAAAATGGGAAGGGAGAGCCCCACCAAGGCCAACGCGTCAGTTTCCTTATTATAATATTCCGTTTAAGCTGCTATACAATGACGTTAGGTTTATGATAAAACTGATTGGTCAAGTTGTATTAGATCAATGACGAAATGTATCTAATAAGCATCTGCTGACATTATTAGACTTGTTCTTTTACTTTTTGGTACTAATTATGAAAAGCTCTGTAATGGTATTAAGTATTTGTGGGTATGATTCGAGGATTACTTTGTTGATTTTCGTAAATAGACCATTCATTCTCATTGCGTTTTCTTTAACATCTATTTGTTAGATTGAACTAATGGAGATAAAATGAATGCTCAATTTACGGCTGCTGGCTTCTCAGCTAATTTAGGCCGAAAAGTTTTTCCATTTTTTGTTTCTCTTTTTCATTCAGCGTTCAACTGAAGGCCATTTATGATCACAAAGGAAAGGACAATTCACAGCTGTCATTTTGCAAGGTTAGTTTTAGATCATCATATTTGCTTGTCATTTTTCAGTTTAGACAGTTTTTCGCCTTTCGTGCATTTCAATGTTTGGATGTCATGCTGTTTCATTTTGTTTTTATTTCCACGAATCATTCACCATTAACAAACATGTATTCGTTGATCATGTAGCACCAACTCATTTATAGCACTGTAATCTGAGATTTCTATCAGCAAATCACCCTGAATCAATACTAGAATATATTGTTTTGAGACGTTCTTGTCATTCTCGTAAGCACATCCTACAATACTGGACATATAATAAGATTTCGATCCCCCCCCCCCCCGTTGGGGGTCGAAATCTATATAGCTATAACCCTGCTTGGGGGAAGGGGATGAATCTTTTTCGTATAGTTACATTTGTTCGAGAGTCAGACACAATAGCTGTGCCTTAGATGACAGCTACAGGATCATGTTCAAACGGTATTTGCACAAAGAAATCATTTATGTAAAGACGTCAAAGATGTAAAATTGTAAAGCGACTTATACTAGGATGCAAAGGGCTCTGATCGTTGGGAAATCATACTTGAATTAAATCAGAAAATCTAGGACAGCAAAGAAAGATATCAAATTTGCAGTCAAACTTGAGCCCAGGGATTTGAGATGTGTACTTGGACTTAAAAGCTCGGGCTGTATCCTCTTGTTCTTTTCTTGCACCAGGAAGTTTACTGAAGTGTTGATTCAAACTATTGCCCTTTTTCATTATGATCATGTCATTATAAAGTCGTGGAGTTTCCCAAGTTTTTTCCATGTAACAATTTCCATGGCATTTTAGTTCATTTTGAATTGATAGGCCGGATCTATTATCTATTTCACTTCATTGTTATGTTTTTTTAACGCTGTCCTTTCAGCGATTACTGACAGTGTAGAGCGCAAGAAAACGGGTCTTTTCGTTATGTTATGTGGTATACAGCGTGTAATATATACTCTTTTACCATATAGCTCGGCCTGCAGCTCACTGGGGATTCATCTTGCGCTTCCGACAATCTTCTCTCCGTTTTTGTCAGCTTTATCTTAGTTTGTAAGACTTCTATAGCTTCAAATTTTGTATAAGCTGATTAGCAACTATTTATTTCGGTTTGATAAAGAATGAATTCTTTTGTCTGACCAATGTTTTGAAATGTTATATTTTATATTATGAACTGGCTCTTTAAAGTGAAGAACGCAACAGATAAGTATAATTACCATATATCAACGAAATATATATGATGTTTTTTGTATGTTGTCGGTACGTCTGATGTTATTTATAAACGAACTTTTTAGGGAGACTTGCTGGATGCAATGGGAGAGTCAACGGGAGGATGGCAATATGGTGCAAATTCTAAAACTGGAAAGTACGTCACTGCATGTGGTCGTATGCTTTACATGTTTTTTATTACAAATGTCTACCCACACCGTTAGAAGTTGTTTTAGATTAGAATCAGATTCCAACTGGATTTATATACACCAGTGAGATGCAACCTGCATTGGCTATACACAGTGACAATTTGATTGCCCCCCTCCTTGATTAAGCCCTTCTCACAAATAAGCCAGGCCCCCTCGTTAGCCTCAGGTTTTGAATAAGCCTCCTCCGTAATAGATATCCCACACACGTCATGTTCTATCTACATGAAAAAACAATACTTTAAACTCTTGATATGTGAACTTTGCGAAATTCTGTCGTGGCTACCTGGCTAGCTTTGACTGATTCTTCTGTTACAACGAAGTAAACGGTCGCTTGCCCTCTTACCCGTTACTTGAATTGTCCTGATGCCTAAGCAAGGAGTTAACTCCGATTCCAGGGCCTCTTGATTCTTTAACATGGTACACCAGTGGTTAACCGTGAAAGAATCTTCAATTTTCTGTAGGAGAGCAAGTCGTAGTTCATATCAATTTGCTAAAAATGCCAATGGAGACAGGTTGTTTACATCATCTCAAGTGTACCGACATATTTCAAGTTTCACGAAATTCGACAATAACTAAATGGTCATCTTCCTCTTCCCTTTTTTTGTTATCATGTTGCAACATTATTTAACATTTTCTTATGTTTCAGGTCAGGCTGGTTTCCTACAGCATATGCTGAGGCTATACCGAAAAAGTAAGCAAAACACATTTTTTTACACCACTAGGACCCAGACATGATCTTTCATAAATACCCTCTTGTGTAGAACAATTACCTTTTCTGATGTAAAAGATTGCTGGAGACTCATTTAAATTCATGGTAACTTCTGAAGGAATTTGCTTAAGGTGTACGCATTTAAGTGGACTGCTGAAGATGAATTTTCTCACTATGAATAAGAGGTTTCTCAAAAGCGACCTTACCGCGTTTCTTTTAGGCCTGTGCCAAGCCCGATAATTCCAGTGATTCACGGTTCCCTGAAAGATAATTCGCCTTTAACCCAAAGGGGGAAAACGCGTCGAGTGTCTACGCCAGGCACGGTCAGCTTACCGTACATTCCTGCTCCAGACTATGATTTTGGTGAATCAAAGGCACCCTTGGTAAATGGAACTAAAAACAATAGCAAAGGTTTGTGACCATTTCGATTTCTTATCGTTCCGTGTACCAAATTAGTCAGATCAGATGTTTATCTTATTAAACCTTCTATGTCTTATTCTAGGCAGTAAAGTAGAGTAAGGTATTTTCCGGTTTGAATGCACGATTGTCGATCAGATCGCTGGAAAAGTTATATTAACTATCGGTATATTAAAATCTCTAGCTTGAAAGGTCTGAAAACTCTGAGACAAGTGTGCAAGTGTAAAAGCAAGCATTTACGAAGTTTTTATCTCTCTATTTCTTCAATCTCGTTCTTCCTTCCTCAATCTCTATATCCTTCTTTCTGCAAAATTTTGTCTGCAGTTATATTTCAATAATTATTCATTTAACAATGTGTAGAAATTATCTAGTGTACCAACACCAGAACTATCTGCTGGTTCAGAGATTTAATGTTAAAGTGCCACCAAGAGAACGCTAAAGGAAACACAACAGTTGCATCCAATCCTTCTTCATTGTACACCTCAGTACAGATTACCTATCTCTCTATCGCCGTCTCTATTGCTTCTTACCTTACAATCGGACGATAATATACTTTTAATCTACACGAACTAAATATGTCTACCAATCAGCATTTAAAAAAACAGGATACAAATTTTACGTCAAAGATTTTTTATGAATAACTTTAAAATGCATATACGGATTAATAAATGTCGTTAAGCTGTTTGTTTAGACCGATGAATTGCTTGAGTCAGCCCATGATTAGCCTGAGTCAGCCCAAAACGCCGTTAACCAAGTCTATTACGGATACCTACACAAACATTAATTACGCAAGCAACTCTATGAATTAACAAGAAGAAAAAGCAAATCTCTACACGAAAAGCATCTACTGCAGTGCTATATTAAATGCGCTAGCATCAATGGAAAATCCCAACACAATGCTTTTCAAATTTCATATCAACTGAAGAAATCTTTTCTTCTTTCAGCCAAGAGTATGGCACTTCACCAGTCTGCTTCAGCCCCGGGCCTGACTGATTCCCAAGAGATCACTGTCACGTTTGCTGATGAAGAACCTATTGTTATACCTCCGCCAGATTTTCGAGAGAATGTAAATGAAGCGCCGAAACTGCCGCCGCCAGCAGACTTTGTCGCCATGCCTTTCCCGCCACCGCCCCCGGACGTTGATCTAAGCGTTCCTCAAACCCCGTAAGTATTGCGTTCTTTTTTCATCTGATTATTGTGATATATATATAGAGGTAGAATTTTTAGCCCAGGCCTATAATTTTTCACAAAGAGCCTAGCTTGCAATACAAGGTACGCATAAACTAAATTAAACTGATATGAATTCTATGCATTATCTGTCTTTTGTCAATTCCTTCATTATGTTGACAATCTTAAAATCTTAAATGTTTAATGCTTGTGTTTTTCAAGACACCTTAGATCAAAGCTGTAGGAGTCTGTAAATGAAACATTATATGTAACATAAAACCCTGTATTGTTTTTTCTTTGCTTTGAGGTGTCAGAAACTAGTCCTTAACCTACTACACAATTTACCCTACGTTCGCGACAATCATAATTCTAAACCAGGACCTAAAAGAAGCCTCGAGTTTAGCTCTGCCCAGGTTGGAGATGTGCCTTTTTCAGGCTTTCGCCATATTCAGAAACGTAGCCAAACCCCATTCTATCAACTCTGTAGCTACATGAAACCTTAAAATTGGTATAATGCGAGAAACATAATGAAAATACTTATTGAATTTGACTTATTGGGACAAATGTACTTACCCATTAGGAACTTGCCAAAACATTGAAAGAAATGAAACACATCTACAGATATCAGGGTAGGAGACGAACCACAGTTTGGTCATGCATTCAACTGATTAGAACTACTAATTTTTAATAGACAGAAAACTGTGTTATCGAATTCTGAACTGTTGCTTTTAACCTCATTAACAGGGATCTGTTTGAGCTTTTTCCTCGTTAAAATAAGACTTCCACTATTTGCTAGCTTGTGTCGTACATAGACCGAATTTTTGCAAGTCTACGAAGTCAGCCCAAAAAAAGCTTGTTATTTGGGATACCATACATATCTTAAGAGCACAGTCAACCCTAGAGTTGTTTCAACTTTTTGTAGAATAGAAGCTCTTGATCACAGCAAACAATTTTTAAGCTGTAGGTTTGTTAGAAAGTACAGTCAGAATGGTGTTTGAGCTGAATGCCACAAATATGTCAATGACAGGAAAGCTGCCACATTGAAAACCTTAGTACGTTTTTGGAAGAATCATTGCGTATATTTTCTATTTTCTTCCTTTGCAGTGATAGCAATGAAAATGCTGATGATAACCCTTTTGCTGGAATTAAGCTAAAGAAAACGATTACCAACGACCGATCAATGCCTGCAATTCTGCCCTCAAATTAATGCAAATATATATCTAAGGTAAATGCCTGCATCTTCCCTTTACTTTTCATTTTTGGAAATCTCTTTAGAAGGAATCAGCTTTTCAGTTAAAATTTTTATCTGAATTTTCACAATGGATGTGTACCAAAACGGATCTAAATTATGGAGCCCTTTAACAGCTCATTTGCTATTTTTCTACAATATCTTAATGTCAATTCGTTTTTCTTTCCAGATCATCTAAAACAAATGTCTGAATGAAGATCGATGGGGATTACTGCAAAAATTTGTCAAATTGATTTAGGCAATTTATTTTTGCTGATTTGAAATAGAAATTAAATTATCAGACTGATTCATATTCTAAGTTAGCTGTCTTGTACATTAATATAAAATTGTGCTCTTGAAATAAAAAGAGAGGCTGTATATTTACTTCGCAAAGAATTAAAATGCAAAACAGCTTTTATACATTTTCATTCAGCCAAGGCGTGTATGGACAATTGACAGGGTTTGCAATTGCCTGCCTTACTATCAATACCTCATAAAAATGATCCTAAGTTGACAATTATATTGATACCGCATGTTAAAATTCCTATCCGGAGAATTGTCTGGAAAGCATTTTTTGGATACATGGATGCTTGAATGCATAACTGTGTTAATGCATCGATAGCCCGACAAATTCAGAGAACCCTGCAATGGGTGGCTGAAATAATTAATGTGCTAGCCGATTCCGTTTGCAAACCGTTTGCAAAATGCTTTCTTCCGTTTCAAAATTATGTCTGCTAAGACCTTTAAGCGTTGCATATTTTGGTCAGGCACTAAAGCAACGAACAGCAAGAGAACTTATTGTATTTTTGTATATTAGAAATTTGTGGGGAGATTTTCAAATTGAATATTTGATTGTTGTTAATTTTATAGCATTCTCATTAATGTCGTCGTAAAACTTTGTTTATGTCCCAACATTTATAATTTTTAGTTAAAGAAAAATGTTCTTCATATCACCTAAAAGACTTTGTGAGCTACAAAACATTATTTGTTTGAAAACAAAATATCTTGAAAACTGTCTGAATTATGTACAAAGATTCACAAAAATTAATCTTTTGAATAAGAAGTTATTTACCGACCAAATGAGGTAGATTTCGTGTTGCCAGCTTTAATAGGTACATTCAGCCAGAGATCTAGTTCACCATTAAATATGGACTGTGAATGGGCACCTCTCTTTGTCTCTCAATCATCTTATAAACCATGATCTATGAATGTTGTTGATTTATTGATCAAATAGCAGCTCAAAGTATCAACCATCAACAAGATCGCTCGGTACCTGCATAGTTACCTTAACATTGATTCAACATTCAAGCTCCTTACTGGATTGATTCTTCATTACAACGCATCAGAATTCAGATTTTATAGTTTATTATTTTGCTTATTATCGTGCAGTGAAAATTTAGGGCCTAACAGTCACGAGATTCACAATCATTTGTCCAGAGTCATAATCGGGTCCCCTTCTTTCCCCATTTCTATCCTCCGTTTTTAGATTTGTAGCAGCTATAAGAATAGCGTTGTTCGTTAAAAATTTTCCATGCAGAAATTAGTTTTGTGGATAGTTTTCACAGAATGCATTGACTCAGTCTTGCCAAAAGGCCACGTTATGGCTAAACTTGTGTAATTTTTTGATTTTTTTATCGACGCAGACAAAACGTTAAATGTTGTAAATAGATTCATCAAGATTTGATTAATTTTGTACCTCTAGGTTTTCCAACATTCCATCGAAACAAATTAGCAATGCTCTGTTTGCGTTAGTCAGTTATATGATATATTGAATTTGAAGACATTAAATCCGAAGTAGTATTATAAAATTTTCGTTAATAGGTCGTTCTTAAATGCTTTTGAAAACGTTAATTTCCTTTCGAAAAGAAGTAATAAATGTCAGATATTGTGAATGTTGGAAAAAGTAGAGCACGTTAATAATTTGTTGTTGACGTAGAAGATGTTGATAGAATTTAATTAGGGGGAATTTCTACAATCATTAAATAGAGAAGTCGATTGAGTTGATTTTTTGCTTTTAGTCTTCGATTGAGATTTTTTACTTTTTGCCTTTGTAGATGTGGTATCCAAAACAAGATATGAAAATTTTCGCGCAGTGACGTAAAGTTTTGAGCAAAAAATTTTGCAAAAGATTTTGCAAAAGATCTTGTGTGTTAAGCCTGGTTCCCACTTGGTCGTTTGGGTCGTTTGGGTCGTTGGAAAATACCCAAACGACTGAAAAGACACAGTGGGAACGGACCTGCCAACGACCCAAAATACCCGAAAGACTCAAACGACAGTTGTCGCAGAGATAGAAAAAATTCTATCTCCGCGACCCAAAATACCCACGCATGAATGATTTTTGCAAATGGAAACCGACAAACGACTCAAACGACCCACGCTTTAGTAACTTTTTCTTCAAGAATAGGAGATTTTATTGTAACCGCGTGTTTGACTAGAACAAGAACAAGATAGCTGAATATTTCACAGAAAGCTTTGTGGAAGAAGTTCAAAAATACGAGTGCCATTATAACAATTACTGGAAATATTTTAAAAATAAATACAAAAATATCAAATCATGGCAAGCTATTGCACTGAAATTTAGTGATCTAGCATCGTCGTCTGTACAAAGTCACCAGAGGTAGAAATAGTTTACTTTGCAACATCAGTTGTTGTTTATCAAATGCTACCATCGTTCCTTCCACGCATGCCGTCAAAATTGAATGAGCGATGCATGGTGCAAGCAATGAACAGCATCAACAACAAACGACTCGAAAGACTCGAACGACCAAGTGGAAACCAAAGTGTTCTTTGGGTCGTTCGTGTCTTTCAGGAATGAGTCTGACGACTCAAACGACCCAAACGACCAAGTGGGAACCAGGCTTTATACGTTGTTAAGACACAAAAAACTTCCTAAAGAATATTGGCAGTTTTATACTATTGAAAACTAAATCTATTTCTGTTTTGTCACCAATGCAGGTTTCACTATATTAAGTTCCGCTTAAACCGTTGTTCAAAATTCACTCTCTTTTTCAGATCAAGAAATTTCATTTTTGATTTAAGTTACTTGAATACCAGTTTGAAATTTTCAAAACGAGTTTTAAGCATGACAACTGTGATCATATAAACGATGATATAATCGCAAATTCAATTTGCAATAACTGTTTTTGTTACAATCAAACTTCTTGCTACATCATGCTCCTTCCATCTTATCATCTTATGGACTATCAAATGATCTATTTGATAATTTTCTGAATTTTCGCCAATCTTAGAAAATATAGCATTGATGTTGATATAGCGTCTTCCATTGTATCAATGTCACTAACACCTTCCATTGTCTCCGTATCCACAGTAACATAACAACACTTTCGTAGCGTCCCCTCGTTTTATGTGTATTGTAATTTAGTTCAGTTCAGTTAGAATCAAGACACGCAATAGGCACATCGTTTCTCTCTGGCTCCGTGTTCTCTGCATGTAAAATAAAACACAGCACTGGTTGGAAAAGACACGTTAATCGATGGATGGATTTATTTAGTGACTACATTGATCGTCGTTTCGATGTACACTAAAGTTTTTCCTTTTGTGTCTTTGTAGTAATTGCAAGTCCCCTCTTCCCCTCTCCCTAATTTTAAACCTGCCTTAAAGCCCCCGAAGAAGGTTCAATTTTCTTTTCAGAGAACATTTGATTGACAATTTCAAGATCGTGATGGCGTTGTCCTGCAATAGAAAAGCAAAAATTGGGAACCTGGTATGGTGGCCAGCGTGATTCTCATAGTGGCAATGTTTATTCAACAACAGAGCTTGGTTTTCGCATGGAACCATCTTAGACCCATCCTTCAAAACTAATTAATCTTTTTAGTACATACAAGCTCTATTCATGGTTTCATTGTTTTAATTTGTAAACATTTTAAAGGACGCAGGAGAGTGTTTTATAAAATGAAATGCGACTTTCAAATTACTGTCATTCCTTTCTTGAAACTACAGTCACGATTCTTTGTCAACTAAGAAAACGTTGATTGAAATATCACGAAGGCTTCCTTTTAATCTTTGAGCTTGCTGTCGTTGGGGATATCAATGGATCTGCAGGAGGGGTGGAATTTTCTTTTTATGCCTGCAACAAGAACATCCAAGCATGACAACGTATTGTTACAGGACAAAGCTGTTCTTATTAAAAGCATATATATTGTTACCTACCTCGAATTCTACCTTCACATATGAGACTCATGTGGAGGAAATATACCACACAGAAGGTTAGTATTTAATTAAATTCATTAATTGTTACCAATGTGTACTGTGTTTCTATTTCAGCTGTCTATCATCGTGTGGCCATTGGATAATGTTTACAGTATTCTGAATTTCTTCAAAAAAAGCTCTTCTGAAGGAATAGATTTTCATAACAAAAGAGGTTAAACTCTGTGTTGTGAAGTTGACTGAAATACTTGTCTTAAAATATATTGAGATGATAAATAATCATAAGTTATTGATTAAATCAAATTTTATCTATTCGCTGACCCATGATCTTTGGAGTTCAGGTCTCGGCTCCTGCAATTGAAATTATTCTGATTTTGAAACGTAAACAGGCCATAGTATAATGCCGTAACTGCTATTGTTTATCGGGGCTTCGTGCCCCACTAAGAACAGTAACATTCCTTTTTTCAGACGGACAATGCTTTTTGCTCCTGTTGCTCCTGTTGCTCCTTTTTGCTTCTGTTTCTGTCAATAATGGTGCCTCTCCAACAACCTCTTCTTTCTACGGTGCAGCAGGAACATGAAAACAATATGGTAGAACAATTGTTCGAAACGCCGAACAATAAGGGTGAATAAAAATGGTTGCCAAATATGGCATGAAACTGCCTCGTCTCTCTTTTGCATCTCACCAAATCGAGATTTGTGTGTTGTATTGGAGGAGGGGAGGGGGGGTGTTGTATTGGAGGAGGGGAGGGGGGGTGTTGTATTGGAGGAGGGGAGGGGGGGGAGGCGCTGCTGTTCTATGCCAATAATAAAACTTTATGCATGAGAAATATGTAACTGTGCCGTGAAAAATGATTGCGCCGTGGCCGTTGTGGGCCACTGTATGTTCACCACACGGGTCATCAATAATGTGAAAGATTTTATGACATTAAGTTGACTCTAAATGTTTTACATATTTGAGCCCTTTTGTAATGAATAAAATTGATAGCCTATCAAAAATCCAATATAGTATGATAATATTTGAACAAACACATTTGAGATACAACCCGAAGCTGTGCTAATTTGAAAGGGTCATATGTGTGGTTTACTGCATGTTTAACGTAGGCCGCATCACCATTTTTTGATAAAACAGGTAATGTCCTGAATGTTACACAAAGTAGAACCTCTGTGAGTATTGATCGCGCCGTTTATGTTATGTCTTCTTAAGTATTCTAGTTCTCTTAAATGTATTGCAAAATCTAAAGACTAAAACAGTAGAACAATCAGCATGCATTCCAAAGAGTTTATTGGCAATTGGTTTCGGGTTACAGCCTAGATACATTTTACCTTGAAGATTTCCCTTGAAGATTACTTTTTGAATTTAAGATAAGTTTTTGAATATCAGTTAGCCATTAAGGGTGAAAAAGCTTTAGGGTGTTTCATTTCATTCCGTTTTCGATTTTAAATAGTTTAACAACAATCAACTGTTTGAAAAAGGCATTTTGCTTCTAGTATTTAGATGTAACTTATACAATAAATTCAAATTTCAAATTTAATTTTAGTTCTCTGTGATCGTGCATCAATAATGCGTCTTATATAGACTTTTTAAAGGCATCAAATTTTTGGTATTCTCTTTTTATTTGTGATAATTTGGCTGCTAAAGATTTCAATGAGTTTTTAATCGTTTTTATTCTCTTAATTAGATACTTTATTTGATGTTTTTTCTAATGTCAGGGATCTATATTTACCTTTTCCGCAATAATTGTGGTGTGATTACCTTTTCCAATTCATAACTTGACAATTTTTTGCAAAACAGTAGACAGTAAGAATATCAAGTTAGAAAAATAGTAAGAAAAAAAGCTGCTAAAATTACGAATATTTCGCCAAGCTCAAACTTTTTCAAAAGTATCTATCAATAGTTTTTGGTAGTTTTACATAAAGTTAGTGAACTTTCGATATTTATTCAAACTTGAAATAATACAACAGCAAAACACTATCTGAAATTTTGAACAGGTCTTAAACATACTGCACTTGGACTTCACACTTTGAGAATTTACCTACGGTATTGTTTAAGAATAATTTTAAAATATATTTAGGCCCAAAATTGAAAAATGTTTAGAAAATGTTGGCTTAACAAGAGTTACGGCACACTTTTGAAAATTTGTACATTTTAAAACATTTTCAATGATGAAATGATGCCTGTCATCAGTCATGAAGGATTTTGCTGTCAAGCAAAAGTTTCGAAATTAGTGCAGCTTCGCGACTGATACTCATCAAAAAATGAAACGTAAATGTTTCTCTTTTTTGCAAGTCAGCTCGTTAGAATCTAGTATTTAGACTATGCGTATAGTAAGTATAAGGATCTTTTGGCCGATTAAAAAGCTGTGAATTACTGAGGACAGATGCAAGTAATACCTTTCTGCTCAAGGACGTCGCGGAAATCAATTGGAACTTTTACGATTTAAGCAAAAGTTACAAAAGCACAATAAACTTTGCTTGCATGCAGAATCGTAGGGAAACCGCCTTGCTTTGCTTAATGCATTTGTTTTATCTGTAGGGATGCTGACACTCTAGTCTCAAGAAATGGCCTCGGTTCACAGTGATCTCCTCGATGTTGTCGTTATTGGCGGAGGCTGGTCGGGCATTCTCATTTGCAAGTATGCGAAGGAGCACGGTCTCAAGGTTGCAGTGCTGGAGCAGCGCGAAAATATTGGTGGCGTTTGGTGTTTTTCCGAAAATCCAGCTGTAACCACGGTGATGAAAACAACAAAAACGTCTTCTTCAGCCACGACAACTGAGATGAGTGACTTCCCCATGCCAGATAAGATCGGAGAATTTCCGAAACACGATGACATTTATAAGTACTTGAACTCATACGTGGAACAATTCAAGCTGAAGGATCATTTTCGTTTCAACTGCAAGGTCAAATGCGTCAGGAAATATGATACATCCTGGAACATTGAGGTAGAGGATGGTCAGATTTACAGATCAAAGAATATTGCAGTTTGTAGCGGTAAGCACATAGGCCCAAGTTGATGTTTGTATGTGGAGAAAGGATACGGTTGTCAAATGACTTATTTCTACGTCCATTTAAGCCCTGTCTATCTAATTATACTGTGTGCTCTCTTTTCAGTTACATGTTGCATTATCAATCAAAATATTATAAGATAACTTAGAAAATCGTCAAGGGCTTTTGGATTGTCTTTGAATATGCTGAAAAAGAGAAACAAGACTTTGAAGCGCAGGGAAACGCGGGCAAACGTAGGAAAACACAAGGAAACGTAGGAAAACGCAGAGCAATGCGTTGAAACGCAAAGAAACCTTTTTTTAGCTATTCACTTCATAATGATGCGACTGCAAAATGGGGTCTTGGAAATGACTGAAAAAAGGCAATGAAAAGAAACAAACGACAAAAATTGCACAATTTAGCATCGACATTAAGCATCAGTGTATACATCGTTAAACAGCCGAGGCTCTGTGCGTTAAAAAAGTATGATAACTATTATGCCATTCAATTTTTTGGGTTACTTTCATCTCTCAATCTGGGTCAGTTAACAAACGTTTTCTCCTCATATTAGGAATACATCAGCGTCCAGACTTCACTGCTAAGGAATCTCTGCTGAAAGATTTCACAGGAACAATAAACCATTCGGGTGAATTTAAAGAATTCCAAGAAGAGCACCGTGGCAAAAAAGTTTTGATAATTGGAGGTGGTGAAACGGCAAGTGATATTTTAGATGCCTGGTACCCACATTGCGAGCAAATCATCTGGTGCATACCTCGTGGACAGCACTTCTTCAGAAAGTACGCCAAACTTCTTCCTAATCGGAATCCTCAGGCTCTGGACAAAGCTTCTTCAAGAGCATTGAAATTGGTCTCTCCCCACGCAAAGAGCAAACCAGGTACAATGCCTCATATTTTCTATAATGAATCTATCTAAGAAAGAATAGAACTTGCGGGATGATAATACCAACTGTTTGTAGAGCAATGCACATATTATTGGAAAATTCCACTCAACGTACCTCATATAAAAACACTTTTTCTTCTTGCACTACCTCTACCAGGAAGAGTAAGCTTTCTTGTCTAGATTTGTCTAGAAGACACGGTCTGTTAGCTAACCTAATATCATTTGCATTCAAAACTGCTTTGAAATGGCGAAAACCTCTCAACATCCATTTATTTTCCTAGGTCTGGCATGGGTCTGCAAGTGGACAACGATGGGATCTCTTCTCGCATACCAGGGCCACGGCATACCAGAGTTTCGCAATAATGCCGCGTTTTTTCACTCATTCATAAACAAGCATGCCCATGTTTTGGATTTCATTGATTACCAACGAGTCATCCCCAAAGGAGCCATTGCATCTGCGAAAGGAAAAGAAATTGAATTCGTGGATGGTGATATCCTTGAAGCAGATCACATCATTCTTTGTAGTGGCTATATAACTGAATTCCCTTTCCTGCCTTCAAACTTACAATCAGTGCAGTTCAGAGAAAACTACAAGTTTGTTTTCAGTCATGAGGATCCAAGCCTAGCGTTCATTGGGTTTGTTAGGCCAATCGTTGGATCGATTCCAAGCATCGCAGAAATGCAGGCCCAGTGGGTTGCTAAAGTTTGGAGTAATAAAATCCCACTTTCAGATTCAAAGACAAGAGCGCTAGAAATAAAGGAAGACGCTAAATTTTGGTCAAACTACTTCAAGAATACGTCACAGAGGCTTCAAACACTTGTTGAAGGATATACGTACTTGGACGATATCGCCAAAATCAGCTGTGTGTACCCAGATTACTGGTCTCTGTTCAAACACAGTCCAAGGGATGGCTTTACAGCTTATTTCGCCCCGTACAACGGATGCTCATATCGGCTTAATGAACCAGACATGCAAATTCAAGCGATGGAAACTCTTAGACGTCATAGTCATAATACTATTACACCGTTAAACCTGCTACTCAACTTGTTTCTTCGAGCGATTTGGTTTGATTGGTTCCTTGACCAGGTCTCTTTAATGAAGTATTGGTGTCAAACAAACAGTCTGTTACAAAAATTAGGGAATTCTCGCTTAGGAAGGGCAATCGACTATCTATGGACTACTCCTAAAAGATATCTTTTTGATAACGTAACTGGCCATGAGTCTCAACCTGACAATATGAATTGTACTTGAGGAAAATACAAAGGTATTGAAGTTGCTGTATATTGGCACTGCCTTGCGTATTAATGAAGACTTTTTATGTTAAGTTAAGTGTATTCGATATATGTGTAAATGCTCAATATTATCGAAACAATCATATTGTAAAATTACGTCACAATAGAATGTAGAAGCTATTAAATTCACCTTGGCATACTATGAAAAAATAATCCTCTCATATATAGAGCAAATTCAGCCAAAATAGGCTTTACAAACCTGGCCTAAAGCATGTGAGGCTTCCAAAAAATCGAATAATAAGACAAAATTACAACTTCTTTTATGTTTGAAACAACTGCATAGATTCCGCTTCTGCCGTTAGCAATGTGTATTTGAATACTGTTGCCTGTGACGCCTTCAATGTTCCATTATAAGCAACTATGGAGCTATGGAAAGACTATAAAAACAATAAAGAGACAAGAAATTGCGATATTAAATGGACATTTACGTTACTGAGTCCTGAATGAGTCTAGTATATCAGCCGAAGTATCCTTTGTCTGCATTCAATTGTTCATTGATTCTTTAAATTTCCTTAAAATTTATCAATTATCAAGGCAAGGTCTTCATTTCAGGGGTGTAGTGCTAGGGGGCTCAGGGTGACGAGGTCCCCTTGTTAATGCCGAAAAGTAGCCAATTTCTACTTGTATTCAGCCTGTATCTTTTTTAAAATTGAAAAAAATTGAAGATTTTTCAAAACCACCCTTAAAATTGGCCTGTAATTTCTATATTGTATGTCTGCATCTATTTGCGTATTGCATCCTTGTGGGCTGTCATTTGCAAATTTGTATTTAGCGTGACCAGCAAAATATAGTCACTGTTCTTTGCTTAATGTTCTGTAGATTTTGTCAACGATCATAATTGAATGAATAAGTTTGTCGAGAGTACATCTACCCTTACCTCTAATTCACTGTTGATTTCTCTGTTATTAACTTTCTACATTGAATTTCCGAGAAAGGTAGCATATTGGCCTGTGAATTCATGCTGCTCAAGACTTTATCCTTAAGGCTATTTATGGGATTCTTCAGAGTAGCTTGACGACTCTACTAGAATCCGCAAAAGTATTGTGTACCAGAAATAAACAAAGATACAATAATAGCAACAACTATTGCACAATGACGCTGATCTGGCATGCGAACCAAGTGAAATTATTATCATTACTAAAAGATTGAAACTAAAAAAGGAAGAGAGTTTTTCAGAACTTCAGAAAGGTTACCCGAAATGACTGAGAAACGTTGTGCGTATATTGGTAGGCAGAGTACGAGAAGTGAGTTCGTAAATATTCTAATTCTTACAGGCTGCAGTTTGGCTAAAGGACAGTCATAATCACATAATTGTTACGGTGATGGAGAAGTGGATTCTGGATGTTGTGGATGTATATAAGAGCTCAAGGGCAAATGCAAAGAAGGTTTGAATGATGCCAATCAAGACAAAACTATCTCATGTACCGGAGCCTCTAAGGAGTAAAACCAAAACAAGTAGTAATGAAAGGAGAGAAAGCGCTTCTCTCCCCACCCTGCCTTTCAATTGCATGCAATTTCACTTCCTTTTGAGACTCTTTTTCTCAAAAGTGTATCGTGTTCAGGTTCTTACAGGGTAACTTGTCTTTTCTTCTCTCTGATCGTCCAAGGGCGTCACTTGTTACAATGCAAGAGCTCTGACATACAAAACTGGTTTAGCCCCAAACAATTGCTGAAGCTAATATTGTAAATAGATAAGTCACTGAAACATTTGTTGCTGTTGCTGTTCTTTGACTTCACGCGACGGTTGTCCTGCATTACGTCAGGCGTTGTACTTTGTGCCGTGTGCATGTGGAATGCGTCAGAAATTTTTCTAGCATTTTCCTGACTGACAATGAACATAAAACACTTTGGCTATGAACTTACTTAGAAAAGACCCGTTATTTTTTAAAAGACTCTTTTTTGTTCCTATGCATACCTTCGTTCACAGTTGTTTTTAGAGAGACCCAGGACGTATGCTGTAAATAAAATTTGCTCTAATCATTTGCAAAGATCCATTTCTTTAAGTTAATCCTGTTTATTCTTTATAACTCACGCAAAATTTTGTTAGGTCGAAGTATTTCAGATAGATTTAACAATGTTACCGATACTCATATTAAACAGGAGTGTGCTTCAAAACCAGAAGTTTTGATGAGCATTGATATGTTTAAACATACCAAAAGAATAAAAAGCTAAAATTTTGTGTTTGGATGGAAAAATTGAGGTTATTTGGGCATACGATATGGCACTAGAATTGCACTAGAACTGCAATAAAAACAACATCCCAACGTGGTCGTTGATGGACAATGGAGAGAAACTCTCAAGGCGTGTGTAGACACAGTTGTTTTGGTGACAGGTTATTTTCTATCATGGCTTTCTCCCAAAGTTTATTTCATTATCTCTAATTCTTTTAATCAAGAATTGCTATTGAACTTCAAACAGTTCTGAAAGTAGGTTTATAATTTGAGAATTATTCTCAATGCTTTTATGATAATCAATTTCCTCCAAACGTTAGATCTTTCTGCTAGGGAAGGAATTCAAGCCCATGTTCTTTAAACATAATAAACTCATTTTCTTATTTTGCACTTCACATATCCACATGTCCTTTTCCTCGTAATGTCTGTCTTTCGCCAAGTCCTCCTCTTTAGACACACAATGTCATTTTTCTCGTAGGTTTTTGGTGACCCAAGACAAATGCATAATTATGAATGAGAATTATATTTAAATTGGCGTTCTATTGGAAAAATTTTAATAAAACCTTGATTCATTTGATAATGCAAAGGCCAAATTGATTCGATTTTGATGCTATAATGGTTTAATGGCATTACAAGCGAGGCGCAAGAGGTCAAACTCCCTCGCAGCGTAGCACGGAAGAATATTCATGCATAAATGGAATAACCTCGATTTGAACACAGACACGTTTTTCATCCAGGATAATTGCACTTATCACTGAAACCGGTTACAATTGGTAAGTTTTTGTGCATTTAGTATCTTTTATTGATCGTGATGCATATCTCTTGATAAAGAGGTAGAGGTATTTGATTAACTGATCAACATAGCTCTTATTGGCACCATTCCAGTGTTTCACTATGTACTTATTGACTCCTATGTATATGATATAAGTTGCTGTATCAATACTTATATACTTATAAATTATGTATAATTTTATATTAAGCACACTATTAGTGTTTTGGAAAACTATCATTTATCTTTGTAAAGTTAAACAATCCTTCTTAGATAAAATGCTTTGTGATAAGTGCAGATTGTATAATTGTTCAAATACCTATTTTGATTGGTGCTAGTTACATTGTGCAATGCGTGAGGTTACCATCAGTTGGATTTTATCCTTTATTCCAAAATAGTTTACATTAATTTGATGTATTTATGTCAAAACAATCTACTAATCCTTTGTCAACAAGAAACAAGATCAAAAACAAGAAACCAATCAAACGTGTCACTATTTTTATTACTTTACTTTCAATCGGCACCTGGATATGACACGATGTGCATACTTTGCAGTGTGTCAGAGGAAAAGTACTTTAGTATGCTACGCTTCTGTCATCCCATGCTATCTCCAAATCTGATATTGATACCTTTTTAAATTATTCTGTAATTTGATGATTTTATCAAGCTGAATAGCAAAAGAAAGAACTTTCTGCTTTCGTGCATAAAAATTGCCCCTATTATTAAATATTTGCAATTTTCAATCTGTTGCAATACCCTCTGCTCATTCGTCACATATTTGAAATAAAGATGCCATTAAAAAAGTTATCAGTTTTTCTTTTAGTTGCGTCGCTAATGCGATTGTGCTCATCTGTAGATATCTGAATTACAAACTGGTTTTTTTTGAGCCCCTAAAAATTTATCTCAGATCTAAAAATATTAAAGACACTTAGCTGAATTGTTGATACTTGACCCTAAAGAAATTTTTTGCAATGTAAACAATTAGGGCAAAGATATCCTGCTGCAACCAAAGTAACGGCACGATAAACTCGAGGTTGATTCTTGAAGAATTGATTCTTGAAGACCTCTCAAATAACGACTTCGAGTTGATTCTTGAAGAACCTCTTCTACTTCAAAACGATTTTCTGTCAAGAATAAATCAAGAAAATTATTCAGCTTTTCGTTGAATAATATTTTAATATTTATTTAATATTTGAATAATATTAATGAAAAAGCTTGGGAACAAATTTTTTACTGATTGCCTAGTCTACGAAAGTCTATGGTGCTCTATGAGAAACAGACAATTTTCCTTAAAAACTCTGAAAATGTATAAACCATTTTTAATTCGCCGACACAAAATATTTAATGACCTTTTTTGTGCCATAAAAAACTAAAAACGACCTTGCACTGACAACATTGACATGTGTTTAGCAAATGCTACACGTTGATGACGGTGGATTGGAGCTTAATAAGAACCAATAAAGATATTATTGCCCGAATATTATTGCTGTATTGAGATAGAGCTGCCCAAATGCAGTCTGACAATTGATATGCGATAGATTTTGCTTGATTAGAGGAACTGCAACCATCCCAGTACCGATGTCTCTTACGCCTTTAAACATTTAGCTAAGTTACCCGAGCCTATGAATAGTATCTAATAAAGGAACGTGATATGATACAGCAGCACTGGGCCGGGTTGACCTGGGCAGCAAAGTAGCGACCGCCAATTTCCGTGAAGGTGTGAGAAGAATTTTCCTTGATTTGAAGCATTAGAATCTTATCCAATGACAGGATCTGTTAATAGAATTAAAATTTTATTGCTTTTCGCTAGAATTTCAAATGAAGATTGCCTCAAAAGCGCCTTTTGAATGGATCTCTAGGTAATTCCCTTAAGTGGACATGGTTAAACAATTTTCACCATCACACTCTGAATTGGGCCTAAGGTTTGCAAGCGTCTTTGAAATTTAGCAACCAACTGCCCTGGGTCAGTCTCATACTGGAATGATTGAGAGTCAAATGGCTTTTATGATCAAAGATTTCACTGGCCTTGAATGATTTGAAAAATCCTTAGACTCACGCCAGCTTACAAGAAACGTAATGCCCAATCTCCAATGAGAAAAAGTCCTGCGAAATATCGCTGCGAAATACCTCACGCAACAAATACCTTTGAATGCTTTTGTTGACCTCACGATATTGGACTGTAGAGTTTGGAAGCGTGACAAAGAGACACGGAATATGATTGGCTTCTGAAGGATTTCGCAAGCGAAAAGCGAGAAAGTTAAACTCATTTTAACTTTTTTTCGCAGAGAAAGTTAAACTCATTTTAACTTTTTTTCGCAGAGAAATTCTTCGCGAGAAATCCCAGCAAAAGTTCACTGCGCATGCCCAAGACGAATTTCGTGCAAACTTTTTCGCATTTCGCTGATTTTCTTCTCACTGGAGATTGGGCTTAACGCTCCTTTTGACGTTTTCAAGTGTCACCAGTTAAATGATACTTGAGTTATATTTGAAACGCTATGAGTTTTATTCTCAGCGTGATGTTGGCATAGTTTAAAATCCCTTTAATCTAATGTTGGCATATCTTTGAATGTCTGTTTAAAATATTTACACCTGATAGACATCTGTGCATTAAAGTATTTTGTTCAAAAGGTCATTGCTTGGTCTTTTATCTATGCAATGCCAAGGTGTTGTCAGAAGACAAACGTTTGTTACATTGATGCAGCCGATACAACTGCAAGCTGATCCCACTACCAGAAGAACTCAACTTACTGTAAGTCTTTCTTCTCAGCCTAAATATCTTTCTGTTCCAGTTAAGGTGATTCTGGACGGCTTTAACTCTAATGCAGACTCAGAATTGTGCATCTTTGATTAATTTTCGTGTTTAATGCCAAGGTAAGAGCATCGTATTTTATTCAACTTAGAGTTATCAGGAAAGTTTAGCATCAGCCGTTGCTACAGATGCAAAAAGACAGACACTAACACACATGCAAATATTATCAATCTAGTCTTGTGTACTCGTCATTGCAATATGGATAGGTCGATATTTATCAAGTGCAAATCAAGTTCAATGCATAATAGTGAACATAACCAAAGGCGTATAAGTTTGGTAACATTTGAAAATACGCGGTTACAGACTTACAGTATCAGATTAATGGATTCGTTTTTCTTTAATTTGAATATCCATGGAACAAGTTCATGTGACGTAGAATATTGTAGCAGTTTTATACTGGTAATTACATTAAATCTAGATGCTAATTCTAATTAATATTATACGACTTGAATACAAAAACAATGCAACAGTGCCAACCACCATTTAGTATTGATTCTCTGATTTCTTCTTTCATATTTGGAAATATTGGGATTATATGGAAATCCCTCTGACTCTCACTAGCTCAATTGGAGCTGTCACCAAAAAGAATATTCTGACCGTCCTATTTCAAGTTTATGAATAATATTTGTTACTGGTAACAGGGTTTTTCTACTATCAATTTGGTAGTAAGCAGACAGCAAAATGGAATTCAACCTGACTGGAAATCAGAAGAAAATGATCAAGGATTGCTGGACAACATTGTTGGAAAAGAAGGATGGTCTAGAGGCAGGAATGCTGATGTTCTCGAAGTATGTTGCGCATTAAATTAATCATCTTATCCAACTTCCCTCAAGATATAATTGTTTTCTTGCAATCTTATGCGCTTTCAAAAATAACCGGCTTCCTATAAGAGATTCTGTGTTTAATCGGCACTGCCTCCCTTAAGCTTTAATACACTTTCCCACAAATATACGTCGTAAGACCTCAGAGACAGTCACAGATTAAGAATAACTGGTTGCCATCAAGGGAGCGGATTCTGAGCATACAAAGCATCCACAATGGACTTAAAAGGAGACAAGGTACTGTTTGCTGATGTTATGAAAGATGGCTATCTATAAAGAAGCAGAGAGGCAAGGAGAAAGAGTGATAGAGAATAGACTTTATTCAGAGATCAGAAAAATTTCTTCTTTTCTCCGGACAATGCCCTCAAAAGATGGTTGTAATAAAGTTGGATTTTGGCATTTCATTTTAATTCCATCGATCTTCCTTACAAACATTGACTTTTCGTTCACCTTACTTCTTGGCTCTGGCCTTAAACAGGAATCAAATATTTCTTGCAGATTGTTTGAGTCACAGCCAAACCTGCAGAGCTATTTCAAATTTGAGCTTAATGGCCAGAGTCTTGAACTGAAATTGCACGTTCGCGCCGTTATTGCGACACTAGACAAATGCATTAAAAATTTAGATGACTGGAGCAATGTGGAGGAGGATTTTGAGCAACTTGGGATGATGCATGCAATGTTGAACGTAACAAAATCCCAGCTAAAGGTACGCCAAGAACTGTATTAGGCCTTTCTCACAAACCTGGACATGGTTTTGCAGAAAGTTAGTCTATAAATCACAATTTTTTCAAAAATATTCAAAAACTAGAATATTACTTGCTGTCAAATTACATTGAGCAGAAAATTGCAACCAGTTTCAGTTTTAAAACATTTGTGAGCCTTGTTACTTAGTAGGAAGCCATGTTACTGTTTTTTGAAATTAATAAAAGTCAGAAGAAAAAGGGAAATTAAAATGCAGAATAAATTTGTTTAAGAACATTTACTACTTTTATAATCGATTTCATAATGAGATAAAAGATTTTTTCTAATTTTTCTCAATTGATTGTAAGTTAAATTGCAACAAATTGACAAGAATTATAACGCTGTATAAATTGATTGGAAAGCAAAGGTCCAGAACATGACTGTTGCAATAAACTAAAACAAATTCTTAGAGATTTGATAAGCCATAACAAATCAAAGCTGCTAAATAGATCGATATTCATTTGTAAACCCAATGTTAAAATATGCATTATAAATTTGCAGATTGAAAATAATTTTTCATTTGCGAAATCAACAAAATCAACAAAAACACACGCTTATCTATCTTCTGTAAATCGATGTCTATCTTCTACCAATCAATATCTATCTCCTACCAATCATTATCAGGCTTCTAACATACCAATATCTATCTTCTGTAAATCAATATCTATCTCCTACCAATCATTATCTATCTTCTACCAATCATTATCTAGCTTCTACCAATCAATATCTATCTCATAACAATCATTATCTATCTTCTAACAATCATTATCTAGCTTCTACCAATCAATATCTATCTCCTACCAATCATTATCTATCTTCTACCAATCATTATCTAGCTTCTACCATACCAATATCTATCTTCTGTAAATCGATGTCTATCTTCTACCAATCAATATCTATCTCCTACCAATCATTATCTATCTTCTACCAATCATTATCTAGCTTCTACCAATCAATATCTATCTCCTAACAATCATTATCTATCTTCTACCAATCATTATCTAGCTTCTACCATACCAATATCTATCTTCTGTAAATCGATGTCTATCTTCTACCAATCAATATCTATCTCCTACCAATCATTATCTATCTTCTACCAATCATTATCTAGCTTCTACCATACCAATATCTATCTTCTGTAAATCGATGTCTATCTTCTACCAATCAATATCTATCTCCTACCAATCATTATCAGGCTTCTAACATACCAATATCTATCTTCTGTAAATCAATATCTATCTCCTACCAATCATTATCTATCTTCTACCAATCATTATCTAGCTTCTACCAATCAATATCTATCTCCTAACAATCATTATCTATCTTCTACCAATCATTATCTAGCTTCTACCATACCAATATCTATCTTCTGTAAATCGATGTCTATCTTCTACCAATCAATATCTATCTCCTACCAATCATTATCTATCTTCTACCAATCATTATCTAGCTTCTACCATACCAATATCTATCTTCTGTAAATCGATGTCTATCTTCTACCAATCAATATCTATCTCCTACCAATCATTATCTATCTTCTACCATACCAATATCTATCTTCTGTAAATCAATATCTATTTTCTACCAATCAATATCAATTACCTACCAATCAATATATATCTCATACCAATCAATATCTATCTTTTAACAATCAATATCTATCTTTTAACAATCAGTATCTATCTTCTAAAAGTCAATAACTATCCCCTACCAATCAATATCTATCTTCTACCAATCATTATCTAGCTTCTACCAATCATTATCTAGCTTCTACCAATCAATATCTATCTCCTACCAATCATTATCTATCTTCTACCAATCATTATCTAGCTTCTACCAATCAATATCTATCTCCTACCAATCATTATCTATCTTCTACCAATCATTATCTAGCTTCTACCATACCAATATCTATCTTCTGTAAATCGATGTCTATCTTCTACCAATCAATATCTATCTCCTACCAATCATTATCTATCTTCTACCAATCATTATCTAGCTTCTACCATACCAATATCTATCTTCTGTAAATCGATGTCTATCTTCTACCAATCAATATCTATCTCCTACCAATCATTATCTATCTTCTACCAATCATTATCTAGCTTCTACCATACCAATATCTATCTTCTGTAAATCAATATCTATCTCCTACCAATCAATATCTATCTTCTACCAATCAATATGTATCACCTACCAATCAATATCTATCTTCTACCAATCATTATCTAGCTTCTACCAATCATTATCTAGCTTCTACCAATCAATATCTATCTCCTACCAATCATTATCTATCTTCAACCAATCATTATCTAGCTTCTACCAATCAATATCTATCTCCTACCAATCATTATCTATCTTCTACCAATCATTATCTAGCTTCTACCATACCAATATCTATCTTCTGTAAATCGATGTCTATCTTCTACCAATCAATATCTATCTCCTACCAATCATTATCTATCTTCTACCAATCATTATCTAGCTTCTACCATACCAATATCTATCTTCTGTAAATCGATGTCTATCTTCTACCAATCAATATCTATCTCCTACCAATCATTATCTATCTTCTACCAATCATTATCTAGCTTCTACCATACCAATATCTATCTTCTGTAAATCAATATCTATCTCCTACCAATCAATATCTATCTTCTACCAATCAATATGTATCACCTACCAATCGATATTTATCTTATAGCAGTAAATCCTATCTTCTACCAATAAATATCCATCTCCTACCAATCAATAATTATGCACAAAACCAAAAACAAATTACAGTTAACGTAAAAGCTCTATTAAGCCCTCGGGATGCGTATTTTTTGCAGTCCTAGAGGGGGGAGGGGCTTAAGAGAGAGGGAGGTTCAAAAGAGAGAGGGAGCTTATTTAAAATTTGAAGCAAAAAATGTTTTTTAAAAATGCTTTTGGCCATTTTTTGTTGTGAAGATGCCATACAAATGTTCTCAAAAACTTTTCTAGCAGCTTCGAAAGTTTAAATAATCAATTATAAGGTCCTTATCTTCATCAATATCACCAGGATAAATTGATACCCCTTTGGCATCTTCAAAACAAATTTCGACTGGCAACAAAGTCGCATGAATAAATCTTTACATAGGCCGTATTTAATGCATTAGATATTATATTATCATCATCACAACCGTCAAGAGACCCACTAAATGCGCATGTTTTCTATGTTTGACATAGGCTAAAGGGGGGACTTAGAAGAGAGGGGGCTTAATGGAGAATAGAGGCTTAAAAGGGTTTCTACAGAAGTTAATCTTTGCAGAGTAACATGTTATTGCTATGTTTTAGAGTAGCATGATGCTATACAAACTGAGTTGGGTGTTCCTTTTAATATTTCCGTGACAAGTTATTGATTATGTATAGTGTTCTATTACACATTCTTCAGACAGACTAGTGGACAATACAAAACTTTAGGATCGTCAATTTCTAGGAGGCTAGCTCCCTCTAACCCCCGATTTGTAGCACCTTTATTAAAATATGTCGTCACTAAACTGTGTTTTCTTCACGGCATCATTACATCGTACATCCAAAATGCTTCAAAATCATTTGTAACACCCTTCATACAGCTTTGATATAGCCTGCCTAAAATTGAATTGTCTAACAGAAGAAATGCTCTGTCGAGAAGTCTATAGAACAAGAGTGTCTTTAGGAACGAAACGTAATCGTACCAGGCAATTACGATCTAACTCTTATCAAACATTCTGTGTATGTATAATTGTAGCGATCTTTAAATGTAAGGTAGCATTTTTACGTCAGTCCAGATAACATATTCTTCTAGGTATTGGCGGATTGTTTTGATTGGATGATGGAGAAGTCATTAAATGAATATTTCACCGACGAAAGAAGGGAGGCTTGTGCGGTGTTTATCAAACTGGTTTCAGAAACAATGGGGAAAAACATGTACTAGGCCATCTTTGCACGATGACTGCATTCTTCGTTTATATTAAATCGACAATAATTGTAATTTACATATTTTTCTGCTGTTGAAATACGAAACACTTTACTTCTACAATCGAACATGTGTGAAGAAATCATTCTGTTATAACAAACAATGTTTTGGTCTTTTATTTACGATCTAGCATTGCAACTTTTGCAATCATGCAGCCCAGATCGTAAGCATAACATAAACATGAAATATGTTTGGCATGCAATAAAATATCGCTTGCATTCCTGATATTTATTATCAACGGATCAATAATGTAGTTGAAAAGCAAGACGTATTAAACTGTTTACGTTGACATCTAAAAAGTAGAGTTTTCGAGTATCAGTATCCAAGAAAAGTGATCTTGAGTAATGCTGTTTAACAATTCAATCTTTGAGTTTTGCTTAGTTGTTTTCTTTTTATCTTTTTGTCTACCAACAGAATCATCTAGTGCCCAAAGCGAGCAATTTCTTCATATTTAGAAACAAGATTCTCCTAGTTTTCATTGAAAAGTTCTCCTGGCTTTGCTTTATAATAAAAGATCCTTCGATTCTAAATGTCAACAAATATTCTAGTTCTGTCTTCACATCTAACATAACAGTCTTTGAGACACTGTTCATGTGCCTTATTTCTTCAAAACGAGTCAGCTATAGAGTTTTCTAGTCAATATTTGCCAAAACATAGTCGTCGAGTCTCTCTCTTTACGTAAAAGTCTTTGAATAATCATATCCTGAAATATAGTCGTCAAGGTAAGGCATTAACCAATCAGTTTTCTTCTATTCTAGAAACATAGTAAAGTAATTTTTGAGTCTTATAAACTGATACAAACTCTTTGCGTGATCATCTGCAACAACAAAATGGAATGTTTCAAGTCTTCTTTCCCTGACATATTGCAATGCAAACTCTGCTAAGGTAAACTTTCCTTGCATTTTCTCTAGGGCTGGTTGCCTAAAATTTAACTTACAAAGAGAAAGTAAAATATAGATGATGTAAAAAGCTAAATTTTGAATTTAGACTTAAAAAATATTTAGATTGTTCAATATTTATAATTAATGAAATATCACTTGTATAAGAAATATTTAAAATTGATTGAATGAATATTTTTCTGTTTTAGTAAAGCAAATTTAACTCAGAACCTGTACAATTGGATCTCACAATTGCATTGAGAAATAGCAGATTTTATCCTATGCACAAGTGCTGAGGATTTTATTATTAAAAATCAGTGAATATTAAATAATTTGACTTTTTACAAACTAAATTGATACAAAATCAATGGCTATTTGATTATTATCTAAAACATAACGTTTTTGCTACCATATGAACGTTTATCAGAAATTTAAGCATAAAGCTCATAAAAACTTTGTATGAGAAGATGATGGATGTTGAACTAAAAAAATAAATTCAAAAATGGGTCTTGAAAATAATTTAAATGATATTCGATTGATAATTTTCTATGCAGCAGCATCTTCAAAATGGAGAAATTCTTATTCATTTTCAAGAATTGATTTATTCTTTTATACCTTTTTAATGTAACTTGTATTTTAATGTAACTGCTATTGATATTTTGCTCAGAAGGGACTTTCCAAGATTATAATCTAAATACATAGCATCTTCAAAAAATATATTTTAATGAGATCAAATCAGGGAGAGTGGAAACTGCTCTTTTTTCAAGTTTCATCGTCAATTTGATTTTAAAAGGAAGAATTTTAAATTCTTGTTCTATCAAAAGTAGATTTTTCGAACCTTAAACTAAACTAATTGTTTATCTAAAGCGCAGTAGGTATATCTGCTTTTGTTTTATTTTCAGTTGTCCATTAAATTAGAATGATGCATTCATTTTTGTGGAGGATCAAAATTTCAAATTAAATTTACGTTGTAAACAGGTGCAAGAACTTAATCTTACTATAGTTGCAAGATGGCATGCTAAAAGTTAAGGCCAGTTAGTAGTAGCTTCATTTGATATAATATCTTGGTACTTGGAAGTTTGTTCCAAAAGACCTTTTAACTAGACTGACTCTTTGGGTTCAAAACTGGATGGACAGAAATATTATATTTTGGGTATATTACATTTACATTGCCAATTTTCAATATTACATTATTACAATATTACATTGTCAATATTACAGAAATATTACATTATCAAGGACAATGCAAAGTCAGAAGGAATTCAAGTTAAATACATTTCTCTGTTAATGAAAATCCCACATTTACATAAAATTAGGCATGTCTTCTTTGTAAACATAATACATAATGCAAAATTTGTCTGATTTAACGATTGGGTCGTAACAGAAAACAAATACAAACTTATTTATAATCTGATGTGATAACTAGATCGTCTATCTAGCAAAAAACTGGCTATTCAGGTTAAGTTGCTCCTTAATATCTAAAATAGACAATGATCCACTGAGGTATTCGATCAAATGTCACTCAAAGTTTGTCGCACTTATGTTTTAACTTGGTCAGTGTCGCATATCTTACAAATGAATACTAGATAAGGAATATTGTCAATGGACAATCAAAATCAATCCATTTGTATTTGCCAATCAAAGAATCACTTTGTACCCACCTTAGCAAACACTAAGTATGACACAAACTTTTAGACATATCAATTAGCTATTATGAAGACAAATTTATATGAAGAGAACTGGGAAAGAAGTGTGTAGAGAAAATTCCAGATAAATTAGAGAAAGAGACCATGAAAAAAAGAAAAGATATGCTAACAGATAAAGATATCATTCTTTTATTTAGTTCAAATGCTATTTGTATTTTGTCTAGTCGCCATCTCAAATTTTTCGCTTGTCACTAAAACCAAAGCACAGGAAATAGACAACAACAAAAGCAGTTTTCTCAACAACGTCGATAAGTTGGGCCAAAGCTGGAGGTTATTGTGCGACACAACTAAGAAAGGTGCAACAAACGCCTCGAATTGGAGCCACCTTGCTTGCTTACAATGTCTAGCTATCAACCTCTACGCAAATAACGGACCAGCAAGTTTTTGCTGTTATTTTTCCTGTTTCCAGCTAATGATGTCATGAATTGCGACAGTTTGTACAGTCGAGATTTGTAAAATTGGTACAACTTATGGATATATTTTGCATAATATACAAAATCATACAGGTACCGCCGAGCAGAGGGGAGGCTGGGGGGCTTTAGCCCCCCCCCCCCACTTTTTGCAAAAAATGCCAAGTATTAAGTATCAAACTACCAAAAAAACCTCTTTTTTATAGGGTTTTAGCCCCCCACATTTTTTACACCCCACACTTTTCTCTATGCTCCACGGTGCCTGTAAACATAGACCAGTTGCAGTGACCAGTTTTTTGTCGATCTTCGTTGTTCCTAAAGCCTTTGAATTTCACAGTCTATTGCAGATCCTGTAAGTCCGGGGAATGGCCTATCAGGCAGCCTTCCTTCATACGGTCAAACAGCTCAGCAAACTTGTTATAGATTTGCACTAAATTTGCACTTAGAACTAAAAAACCACCAAATTTGCACTAAATTGAAATTAAGTAAGAAAGTGATAAATATTTTGTTAATTCGAAAGGGTTAATCTTTGAAAGTAAATGAATACAGGTTACCTTGACTACTATAACAATAGGCAATGGCTGACATGTTAACCCAGCAGCCATCGCACGACAGCTAAACTGCTCAGCGTTAATAAAGTTGTTCACAGACAAATATTGGTGCAGCTGGATGTATGCAGGTCGTTCGCGTGACCCAACATGCTTAGGTGCAGGCACAGACATTCCTGGATGAATAAGACATAACTTGTGAGCAAGGTTTGCACCAAAAGTCAGCATCGGGTCAGAAGGGAATGGAAAGGAGCAGTATGCTCTTGCAAGCCTCTCCCAATAATGTTCAGAAACTACTTCTTTGATTTTTCTTTCTTTTAATGAACACGAGTTTAAGTTCATTTCTTGAAGAAAACCTAAGTTTTACTCATGTGTACTGCAGAAATATTCCTTTGAAGTGTACTGTGACTGACCTGCAGTGTGGGCCAGTTTGTGATATTTTGCATCAAAATTCAATCGACAATGTGTGCCACGAGTTTTCAAGCCCATCATTTACAATCCTTTGAGATGTAATTAGGGAACAAATAATGCTGTGAATTGCTAAAAACAACATTTTCATCTCGTCATTGAATGAAAAGTCCTAAATTTCTGCGATGAACAATGAAACTCAATGGCACTGAAAGAGTCGTCTCAGAAAACGACCGTAACGAAATAAGCCCTGATTTAAAAAAAATGTATCACTGTCCACAAAATAAAGAGCCAATCGTGGTCATATTGATTCTCGAAAAGCCTAATGCTGTTTTTATATTTATCATGTTGTGTTTAATAGAGCGTGTGACAAATATTTTCCGTTAAAATTTACCAATACTCGCAAAAATTTCAAAGCTTTGAGACTGTCCAATAACATGTTAAATTTTTAAAATGTTTCAATCTTTATTTCAAGTAGTGTTTGATTAGTTTGTGCTACAGACATACGCCTAATGGCTTTGCAAACGTAACGCGAAGGCAAATTTTGATGACCATGTTGTTCACAGCCCTGCCGCCATTACTCATTTGTCAAACCTGTGGAGCACATTTGCTCACTGCGCGTAAGTAGTCAGACCTGGTGCATGCCCAAAAGCGTCTATATTCAGTTGTGTGACCAGATCGAATAAAGCGGAGCCAGATTAAGCTATCGAGTGGCTGTTATTGACACTGAATCTGCTTCCTAGGCCGTTACGGGGTCGTATGAAACAAATGACGGTGTAGACTGTTGCTGACAGAGAAAGTCGAGCTCGAGCGCTGGGAGAATTGAACTGATTCAACTTTGCTGACTGTTACAGTATCAACCTTAATACTTTCAATGGAGACACGCGACTACTACAGCAAGCTGTTGACTTAGAAAGCTTACGTTTCAATTTGAATTTTTCCAAAGCATGATTAGAAAAAATATTCAATATAAGGTTTCTTTCAAAGATCGTCTTCGGGGATTGCTGCCAAAACAGCTAATGTTTGAATCATTCTTTAACGGACTATATTTAATATGCAACGGGATTTTTTTCTGTCACATTCGTGTAGCCGAATATTCTGAAACAGGCCCATGATATGCTGGAGCCTCATTATTGCCCTTTTTATTTCTTTGAATCCAATCTTATAAAATTGATTTTGTTTTGCTCACGATACTGTTCTTTATCAACATTATTTCCTTTTCTTGCACTCATGTTCCTTGCTACAAAATCTCAAAAACCTATTGTTCAATTTTCACCCCTTTCTCCAAATGGAAAGCGATAATATCAGAATCGCAGAACCGTTCTCTAGCTGACGTTTTACTAAATTTCAAGGGCCTAAGTTTACGTTTCAAGTAAGAGTAACACAGATGTCTGCGGTGTGCAATAATATCAAGCAGTTTTTTATAGCGAAGAAGTAGAGTTTGGAATGCCACCAACCAGCCTTTGACAGGGTGATTTTACCTTTTAATATCCTGCTTGGTCTTGCGGTTTGGGTTCACACTAACAAGAAATCTTCTCTTTTGCGACAGTTTGGACTTATGTAACAGGAATTAATAATCATTGATAAGAAATTTTTTTCATTTTAGTAGCAAAAATAGAAAATAACGAACAGCATGCTGTCTATACATACATACATATGTTTAAATACAGAAGAACATTCATAAATATTTATAACATTTTCATGTTATAATAACATAAAGTTTTTTGAACAATGATGCTGTCCATTATCCGCAAGGCTTCTCCTGTGACGAAGATAATTAGGACTAAACCTTCAGGCTGTTATTCGAGATTGTCTGCAAAAAGCAAGAGTCCGTAATAAAAGACAAAACAACGTAATTGGTACAAGTTATGACGTTTTCTTTGGAAGTTCGGATTAAAAGATAGAAGAAATATATTCAGAAGATGCTACCTGGTAAAAAGAAACAGAATATCAAGCTCGTCAATTCTCCATCATTGGCTTGTTTCCAATATTTTGAGTCTATTTTCTATATTCTTTGTTCTTTATCAAATATTTCATATGCAAGAAGGCAAGGCAGGGCATACAGCCTAGAAACAGGCATTTTATTTAGACATTAAACTTCTGCAAAAGAAGAATCAACCAAATTATTCACAAATAAATCATTTCTTTCCAGTAGCTTAAAAGTATAATCTGTGCAAAATTAAGTCTTTTATCCAAAGTCGAAAACTTAAATTTTTCAGGACTGCAGCTATTGATGCAGTTTGGATTGCATTTAGTCAAGAAGAAATTTACCTCATTCGTCATTAGCAGCATCAACAGTTGAAATATCCTTCTGCAGACACCCTATGTTTTAAAGACGAAGCATTTTAAATCAGTTTGGTAGCATCAAGCAAGCAAAGTAGCATGCTACAAGTTCTGACTTGTTTTTGCGATGTTTTGTGTCTTAATTCACAGCTGGACTGCATTTCTCAGCCAAACAGCCGGTGCTTCGCCACGGGCCTAATCTCTGCTCAGTCTCTTCTTATCGAGGATTTCTACTTCTTTCAAGCCACGGAAAGTAACATGTGTTTTAGAAAATAAGTTATGTTATCATTTACTGGCTGAATAAAAGTCTAACTTTTGGCTTCCTAGTTTTGATATTTTCAAAATTTAAGAAAACCTGCTACACATAAAGAAGCTTTCGGGCATAACCACACTTCAATAACAGAGCTTCTCAATGAGTCTGAAATATGTGGAAGAAATAGCCATGTAACAAAGTATCTAGGGACAAGAGAATTACAGAAAGGAAGTTATTGTTTAAAAACAATAGGAACAAAGGAGATTTTTCATCGGAAACAAAGGAATCTTATGCTTTTTAGGAGGCATGAACACCATAAAACCAATAGAAATAGCGCCCTGTAAAATTTATTCAATAAAATATTTTCATTACCAGCTTGATTTTGAGTCATTCTTCTTCATTCTTGGTGGTTATATGTAACTTCTTTTTTGTGATGTTCTCGTGGGATGTACTATCAATAGAATTTTACTATTCTACTTAGCAGAGGATAGCAGTTTTATAAACATTGCTTAGAGCTAAGCCACAAACAAATAACAAATACAACCTTTAATTTTTATGTTTTTTAGAATCTTTTTGTACTCGCAATTTATCAATGTTTTCTCTTTAAACATTAACAGCCTTTTCTTTCACTGATGAAATATTCAGTATGAAATTATTCTGTTTCTGAGGCAGCCTTTTTAGATGTACTTCATTTGCACCTTAGAACTTCTGATTATCCGTTTTTTTGTTGGTCAACAGCCAGAGATTTTCATGAAGTTACTTGTAAAGAATTTTCTAGTTTTTATTGCTTTCGAAATTTTGTTTACTTACGTTGCAAATTTTCGATGCCTCAAATGCGATGATAAAGGTCAAGATGTAGATTTATGTCAAAGTTATGTTGCATTTTCCTATTCTGTTAGCTTAATTGAAAAACACGTTGCTTGCAGCCTATTCCTTATCTATTAATGCTAAATAATTCTTCAATATCAAATTTTCTGCTGATCGTCTATTGGTCAAGACTTTTTATGTTTTAAAGCTGTTTTTGTATCACTGGAGGCATCGATTGAAGTGCATGGTTAAAATACAAAATATATCGATTAGGTCTAGTTTTGCAAGATTAAATCCAAGAGATGTAATCTTCACAGTGATTAATGAATATCTGTTTGTTCAGCTCGAGATAATCAACCATTTAAGATAAAGAGTTTGTAAAAGAGGTCTTTTACTGAATATGTTTTCTAGATGAATGTTTGTTATGATGACTTGTAGATTATGTTATTATTTGCCAATGAAAGTCAATATCGGCACCCTAGCCATTGGTCAATGGTTATCCCTCTACTTCAGAGGCATTTATACACCAAAAAGCTGTTTTTCTTAATGCATGATTTCTAATACTTTTTATCATATTTTCACGTAAAATTTCAGTTTGGATAGCAAATGAGCCGATGATGACTCGCTTTTTCTATAATCAGGGTTAGAATGCAAGATATCTGGGAGTTTTAAATTGAACAAAAGTTGCATCGTGGAAAGCGTCTTTTTCAAGAATAAGTTGTTAGATTGGGCCTTTTTGTGCGGAAACTTTGCAGAAGATGTTTTCATAGAAGATGTTTTCATAGAAGTCAATTGATGAATCTACGATCATTTAGGTTGTTATATCCGAGGAATTATTTTTCAAAAAGCCTCTTTGCTACTTTATAATAATAGCCAATAGCAGCAACAGCAACAACAGTCTGCAAAGAAAAGAAGCTGAATAAGAAACAAATCTATTTAGTGCACAACCAGAATGTTTGAATAAGGTTTTTTGATCGTATTTCTCCGAGCGAGCTCTTATTCAAAATTATTAAAGAGATGCAAGAACAACTGGCGTAATTCATTTGCTATTAAGACGGAGACTGTATTATAGAACGATGAGAATATCATATAATAATGTCTGTATTAATTTATATATATTATGCATATATATAATGCTGTGTTAATGTTTGTTTGAATGAATTAAATCTGTATTTTAGACTTGAATTTTGGAATTATTACCGTTGGTAGTTTCTAAGATGATTTGGAATGGTGATGAACATCTTTGAGAAAAACAAACGTTTTGAAAACAATGTGTCTGTGTATTTACGGGTTGTGTTTTGGGAGGGACAAAAGTGCTGTACAGTAGAGAAAACACTCCTTGGTAAAATCAAATTGCTTTCAGAAGAAAGTCCTTCTGACCTTACGAAAATCACATACACTTTTCAGATGAGTGAAACACATTTTAACATGCTATGCTCTTGGGAAATCAGAATGCAGTCTAAAAACGTTTCTGTCTTCAACGCTATGTGGTCATTAATCTTGTATGATATGGGTTTATCATGCGATCGCAAAAGATAAGTTGTTTACTTGCTCCGGAAACTTATGTTCACGATATCCAATAGATCTTTGAATTGTTGGCTCTATTTTGTAAGGGATAACTGTTCCTTATATCTATCCTATTTAAAGAAACTTCCAATCATTTTACTAGCTTCAATATTGAACTTTGCTGTCTCGTGTCGAACCTTCAGTAAACTCTTTGCTGTTGAGAATTTGCAACCAACATCGTTCAAAAGTAAAAGGACAAGGATATCCAGCAGTTGAGCTTAGAATCAGTCACCTTATAGATTTATTTCGAACAGTTGGCCTTGTTTCCCTCTGTTAACACCTTGAACGAGAACCGCCTTCGCTTGAGCTATGATGTCCATCAATTATTAACGAAATGCCTGCTGGTGCAGTTTTCCGCAGTAATTATTCATGAGGTATTTCATTGTAAAATCCTCGCATTGTTTTGCATTTCAATGCGCTAAAGAATTGCGTTGATTTCGCTAACTTTCGCTTACTGTCTGAAGTTGGCCGCTTGTGCCTTTGCTAAACCGGCATAGCATTTGGGCAAGATTTCTCTACCTCCTGATCAGCTGACACATTTGCTTTGAATCGAAATTACTTTGATGAAAGCGAAATGCCTTAAGTAAGATTATTGATAACGAATTGCGACAACCTGAATCATAGCTGCTTTTTGTGAGACTGCCTTTTTCAATTTTTTTCATTTAGAAACACCAGCCTCAAAGAAAAAGCTTGAGCATGATATACTGTAGTTTATTGCAATCATACTGACATTTCCCGTCAGTGTCAACTACATCAGGACTATGAATCTTCTGTAAATTGGGGTTTGATTCAATGACAAATGCAACTTCAAATGCTTTGGCACACGCACACAAATTTACTGTAAAAAACGTCAGTTTTGATTTTGGTCATTGAATTGTGGGCCGGAAGGTAGCAAGTTTTCTAAAAATGGGGTAGCTGCAACCAGTACATAGCTTTACAACAGCTAGAAGAAGGATAGTTAAGATAGCTTTATTTAAGAATGGGACCTAAAGGCCGGTCTCTCTATCGATAAGGGCTTACAGCGGGCTCGGAGAGGGCTTGAAGTTGACTCGGAGAAGGCTAGAAGGAACTCGGAGGGTTCAACTCTCAGCACCAAAATGCGACACTTATTAGCATTTTGTAATTGTTACATGATATATTGTTTGCAAGTGCCTACACATTTTATCATAGCCTGTATCAGTAGATTTCAAATTCACTTTTGTTGCTGTAAAACAGGCAAGTACTCCGTGTTCCAGTTGGAGGCATGATCACACCGAGGCTTCATGCCTGCTGGCAACATTTCTAGCACATTGATTATAGCTCATGGTGACAGAGTTCGATTCCAATTTTCATCGCATAACTGTTTCTGCAAGAAAGTGTTTCTAAAGCATTTCCATCCGGCTAAGCGGAGAGACATGCTTAAATCTAAAACTCGACTCTTTATTCAACAGGAAGCCAGTGGTTGAGGATCTTATCGCAAACAGGTGTCTCGTCATAACTGACCTGTTACGAATGTGCCTTGTTCCTAGCGATTTCACTTGTGTTTTGCTACTTGCCATCAATCATAATCAGCAGTTTATGCTAAAGAACAGCAAGAAAATCACTTCAAGAGCTTCTATTACCATCTATTTCGAACTCAAAAGAAAATTACTGCAGTGTTAATTGAATAATCTTTGAATTTTGATTGTATTTGCAGTATATACAGTTTATTGATAACATGTATGATATTTAATATATTGAGTTAATGTACGTATGTATAAAGTTAATATTTTTTCTGGATGTTTTGATACTATTGACCCATCAGGAGTGGTTCATTACGTGCTGTATGAATTATGCGCTATTGAAATCATCCATTTATCTTAGCTTAAAAGTAAGAATTAGACAAAATTCAGCTTGTGTTAGTCACTTTGTACAAAAATTCAAAAAGATGGGCATCTCTTTAAAAAATAAGTGTATATATCTGTCCAAAGCCAGTGTTGGTATCTGTCCAATTTCTTGCTTGGATTAACGACTGAAAACGAAATCTTATCCTTAGTTTATTTGTCTTGATTATTGCGAATAGCACGATTCTTTATTTGCCAGAAAGTCAAAACTTCATGTTTTAAGGTAATTTGATCATTTTTTTCCTGTTTTATTTTCTCTCTAAAACATTTTTTATTTTCTCTTCATTATATGTAAATATAACCTTAATGCAAATGATTGTTTACCGGCAGATTCTAAATTGAAGCTTATAACTCGGAAAGAAAGCGGTCCAATGTTTCACAGCAATTGAGAGAGCTATATAATTCAGTTTCAAACTTTTATAATTTATAGCAATCGGCAAAGTAAAGGATCTTTAGCCAGTATGAAATCAGTGTGCATAAAATATACTTTTCAGAACTATCCATTTCGTTGCAGACAGGTGTACATATCAACCTATGAGGGCTTTGTAGGCGTTCATAGTTAGCAAAACGCCTTATAGATTCATATCAACCTTTCACTAATAATTTCGTTTGTAGTTTTTGGCTTTATCTGATATAAGAAGCAAAAATCAATCATTCTATCAATTCCCTACCAGAAAATGCTTTTTAAAATATCTTTGGGCATTACAGCTGTCTTTCTTTGTAGGTTGTCACCCTTTGCGCAAAACATTTTCTATTTCCAAAGTCATTGGAACAACGAAATCGCGATGTTGTGTAGCCGTGAGTACTGAAAATTTGTTGCATAATAAAAACGCCGCCTAAGAGCAATTATAGAAAAATTGTTCTTTATACAATAACTAGCTTTTAGCGATTTTCTGATCACCCTTGTAGCTCATTCATGTTAACCATTGCTGTAAATCATTTGTTTCAATCATGTTCTATAAAAACGTGAAATATCGATGCTTGATGTCATTATCAAAGACTCTTATCATCAGATCTTGGCAGCCAATGAGCTAAACATCAAGTTAAACATTATCAAAAGGCGCTTCTCAATACAAAACATTACATGTTTTGATTAACTAATTTTTGAAACAAAGACAAAAATGCTGAAAATTGTGGCTAAAAGTTTTATATTGTTCAATGTTGCAAACGTTTGGTAATGAAGAGCCTACTTTGGCCCAACAGTTGTTTGTGTTTCTTTAAACTGAATATGTGAAAACTCTGGCCCATAACCACAAATCCTTTGGTTTTTAGTCGCAGCGCAGCAGCTGGCTAACAATCTAAAAATCTTCGCCATAGTACAAATTGCGGTGTGCTATCTGTCCAGTGCTCACCACATAATTACTGACTACCAATTGCTTACAGATTGATTTGAGAAATAGTTAACATCGCGCGTCAGCTAGCACTGCTGCTGATAATGATTATTCATAGCACAGTATCATAACCTCTATTAACCCCACCTGTTTTCAACTAAATTTATTTCAAAACAAATCATTTTAACGCTTATGGTGCAGAAAAAACTTACTTTACATCAAAGAAGCAGAAAATCATTCTTACAAAGCACAACTCTTGGTATAGAAAGAAGCGGCTAGAAATGGCTATTCTACCAACCTCAAAATAATAGTGAACTTTGATAAGCCTTACAATTGATTATACCAAGCAAATTCTTCATCTTGCAAGTAGAATATTTCTTTCATATCATTTGTAAGACCAAGACTGCATTTAGCCTGGCAGTATCCTTCTTTGACTGCACCTTCCTGAAAGAAGATGTAGTCGTAGGTGAGAGATATATGACTCGTACTCAATGAGTATTAACTTTGTAAGACATATAGGTAGGGCTGATGCATTAGTAAGTAGATGGGAAATATTGTCATTGTACAATCTACACTGAGCTACTCGATTTTGTCTCTGAGCCACATGTCCAGAGTGTTGAAATTTTGTTTTCTTTTCAATACGGCCTGCCGTATGTTTATATCAGTATATACGATGTTATAAGAAAGATATGTACATGGGCTGCTTTATAAACAGTTGCAAATTAATGAATTGTAATGTCCTGTTTAATTCTGATGCAGAAGTTGATGTGCCCTGAGATCGTCCATTCTAATTGTTTAACTACAAGATTCATGCAGCTAATGCGAAGTGATTTTGTTTAGCACTAAAAGCTCAGCTTTGTTTGCAAACAGAATAGATATCAAACTAAACATAAAAGAGATCGACATAACGCAGGGGGTTTTTCAACAACAGCTGATCAAAAACAAAAATTTCTTTATCGGAATTTCTGCTATAAATTGCAGTCATTGCAATTAAATGAAAAATAAAAGTATTCTTTTTTCAACTTTATAGTCTGAACTTTTTCTGACTCTTAAGGAATTTTGAATTGTCGAGTATAGGATTATTTCGGGTGAACTATGTTAATGGAATATTCTTCCAATGCAAAGGCAATGCGATTTCATATTGACATACGCTCTACTGAGTTGACATTTTGCGAGCTGCAATAAACTTGCTTTTTTTCTAGATAACTCAAGGCTCGTTGTTCACTATCTTTGCAAAATTATTTATAACAACCTGCATAATATTAAATTTTCTTAAAACCTCATAATTCAAAACTCTTTGATAAATAACATTGCCTTTTCCAAGGTTTTGAGCTAATTCGTATTTTTAGGCATTGCATGAGGCAGTAAATAACAATATATATTGGAAAGTCTCCCGAGACAATCAATTTAGACTTTATCTTGTTCTTTGGGTTTTCCAGATGTTCTTATATCCTTTTTTAAAGCTGCGTACGCTAGTGAGACACCAAGAGAAAGATCATCAGACATTGTCATTGACATAAATGACAAACATAAATGAACTTAATATTTTTTCTGTAAAATGTTTGTTTATGATTTTCGTTGCATGTTCTTCGCACCAAAGCTCATTGTGGAGAGCACATTTGCTCTTGATCTGGCTAAAGAAGTTTATTCCTATTGGATACCCCACTGTTACAGTACACCACTGCATAGGTCATCGAGAGGCAGCGTAGTTTGAAACATGGCAATATAGAGAAACCACAGCATTGGAAAAATGTTAACGTCTATATTGGAATTAATAATGAAGTCGTATAATATTGCTTCTTTGAGGTACTATGCAAATGAAATCAATAATTGATTAATGGTGTTCATAGAGCAATCAACATGTTTAAGCTTTTGTTGTGAAATAATTTGAAGCTTTTACATTAGTCTGAATTTCTTCAACGATGCAACTAAACATCTCAATTTCCAGGGAATAAAGATATTCATTAGTGTTTTTATTCCATCCCAATGGTGTTGCTCTTTTTCTTCTCCTGAACCTCTAGCTATCCGCGCGGCAACTCATCTGAGAAAAAATTCCCGTTCTCCGCTCCGCTTGAATATCCATTATTCATAGCAAAGATTAATTTAGACGCACGGTGTTGATTAGTAATTGAATGTACACTTTTCGTAATTGTTTGTTCTTGGTTAATATTGAATTTACGCAGGTATGCTTGCTGTCTGACATTTGGTCAGGCTTAAATTCGTTGCGCATGTTTGTTTTCGACGCGTTCCGGGGATTTTCAGCTTGTGTGACACTGAAAATCTTCTAACTATTGTTCCTCGAAATACTTTCGAACGTGCCGACAAACGCGATGCCGTATTTCCAGCTGTAACCCAGATAGTAAGCAAACCTACTTCTCAAGATGTGTGTTTGTTTCTTTAAGCAAAGCGCTTGCATGTGAGCCCGGCTTAGCTATCAAAGCTTCTCCGATCCCATAACAACTTTCTACCAGGAGGGAGCTCTTACGCTGTAGCTCTGCTTGGTAAAATGAAGAGTACAGTAATGAAAAGATTGTGTTTGTTTTCTTGTAGCTTGGTAATTGATTTCACAATCAGATGTAAAGATAAGATGTACGTACTTTAATGGGAATTTCGTGTGCTTTAAGAATTTGCGACACTGGTCTTTGGCCTAAAATTTACATTTTATTTAGCTTGCTATAGTAAAAACAAAACTTAAACACATTCAGAGTTACTGAGCAATCATAATTTTTCTTTACATGCTTTGTGGCTATAATGAATAAAATCTTAAATCCTTAATTCATCTATCAAATCATTTCAAAAAAGCTTTTTGCATCTTTTTAAGAGGGTTTTTTGAACATCTTCTACTCCCTTGCATAAAATTCACAAAGCAATGGTCTAATGTAGACTCTACATTGTCTTTTATAAAGGTTTTATGTTTTAAGAACATTTTGATGTCAGTTTGTTTGCTCCTACGTCTTGGGACACGGACAATAATGCTGTCAGTATCGTTATAATTGTATCTTAGACTCAATTGATAGTTTTCCTCGAGTTTCTTTAATATATGTAATGTTGTATATGACCGCTCCCACTTCAAATGTCAATGCGTGCTAGCTTTAGTCAGTCGATCTCGGCAGTCGTCTAGCTTTAAAAATGTTAGTGGCAATGCATAGCATGAATAAACCTTGGCCACCCGTCTGATGTACGTTGTTCCCGTTGCAGTTCTCATTATCAACATAGACTGAAAACCAACAGAAATAGGCCGCTGATCGATTCTTGTTGAACCCCAAACTGCCTAATTTTTGCCCTTTATCAATTACACCTGCAGTGATTTCTTCAGGGTTCTGGCTGACCCACCTATGCACAAATACATGCTGTGGAAATGATAATAAGATCCTGGCAATAACTGAAAGTAGGAAATCCTATTTCTGCACTCAATGTCTTTGATTCTTAATGTGGTCTTTAGGAAAGTCCTGAACTAAAGTGCAAACAAATTTCTAAGCCAAATTAACTTAAGTTTGTTATCCTATATCTAATCTTCAAATCATTTCTGCTGTGAAACGCTGTCAAGTAATCGGTTAAACGAAGAGTCTGGGTAAGCCCTATCGTTAATTCAAGCAAATTTTTCATCTGAAAAAGTGCAGAGAAAAGGCTTTTCTCATAAACTCAAGTGCTTTAGAAATAAAAGGAAGGGCTGGTGCCTGTCGTACAAGATTGGAAGATTTGGCGAAGTAAATGCGTCGTTGTTACAATAAAGGTAGAAATCAGTATACAAGTTCGGGCGCTAGAGTAATCCTTGATTTGATTCCCAGTAATTCAACGATCAGATGGCTAAAGGCATTGGAAGCTGAGCTATTTTGCACTCTTAACCAATGATTAACGACTAACAGTTTTGTATTGCCATAAATCAGGATAAAGTGGCCTGTCTTGTTCTCTGAATGAAACTTGTAAGTTTCTTCACCGTATAGAGCGTTCAGAGACTCCATAGGTGGTGGGTTGGATCTTAGGTGAATATACCCACTAAGAAAAGACGGGCTGCAGGTTGGCTAGACGATGTTAGAATACAGTGCCTAATGCAGGTGCATGAGAGCCAAACCTGAATTGAATATTGAAGCCCCCAAATGTGACTTCAATAAGGTCAAATGCATTTTTTCTCGTTATCTGCAAAACTGGAAATCTCTAATGACTTCTAAGCTTACATTACATTTAACAAATGCATCAACAATGTATTGAAAATTAATCAATACTCCGACAACAAGAGAGAAACATTGTTGATTTATACCTAATACTTTCCCACTGATTTGAATGCAGTGCAACTAGCTATGAGAAATGCCCATCTTGTAGTATCTTTGATTGACAGGTCTCGTCTCTGTCATATTTGAGACATAATCATGCTTTCGTGCGTCGAAGCACAAATTAGCAGCTAATTTTGAGAAACATCTATAAAATCACTTAATCTTTAATAAGCGGCGAGCTGTTACTAACAGTCCATGTTTGTGAATCAACCTTTTTCATATGAAATGAAAAGTTTTTCTTCAAACTTTCCGATGCGTACAGCCGGTTTAAAAGATATCATTTAAGAACATGGGCTATATCTAAGATGAAATGTCCTTTCTAGCAGACAAAAGGTGATGTGGTGCAGAATGCTGTAGAATGCTACATTTTATAAAAATTGGTCTTGTAATAATTACTGGTATTGTGCCTACATCAAGGCCTGTATGTCGTGCCTTTTGTTTTCTCAAAGTCTTCTATGATAGTTTTAAACTTAACGTGCCAGAAAGAAACTCATTGGTATTTCTTGCTATTGTTTTCTGGAAATTCTTAAAAAGGATAGTCATGGTATTATCATAGCACTACACACTACACTCCTGGTCGCAAAACAATAGCCAATCATAACATAATGCCGACAATTTTGCTGCAAATTTTGTAAGATTTTTGTTAGTACTCAATGTTAGTCTGAAGGTGAATTTTTGTATGTGTCTTGTGATTCTTTAAATAAATCCATTTCAATTTGTTGTCATGTTGAAATAAAATTTGAAACTGCTTTGCATCTAATTTAGGTGAATTACTGTGCAGTATTATCGTCAATCATTTCGTCAACCAATCCATTTCAAACATAAAATATTCAACAATAAGCAAAATATTTCATTGATATATAAGCTTGCAGTTTTACGGCATAAACCTAAAGGTGTTCCTGTCTTGAATATGAATAATTAGCTATTAATTAAATTGCTTTAAGTTTTTCAGCGATTTTCATATCATATAATGTTATGGACATTTCGTTTTGTCTACCTTTTAAATTTTCTTCTTAGCTCTTTCCTCTTTAATAATTTCCTTAACGACATTTTTTCAAAATTTCATAAGGGTCTTTAAGCAGTCATGGAACTTTAGGATCAAAAAGTGGCGCAGGCGATAACAAAATCACATTTGAAATTTATTAGATGAATGTGAATGAATTTTTAGATAAACGAGGTGAAAATTGAACATTTTTTGAAATTCAAAATCTTACATAGTGAATATACATTATTCATAAAGGTTATTCTATCCAAAAATACAAAAGCTTTGATGTAACTTTAAGGAAAAAATTTGATTTACCTTTTTAATTTGAAACTACCAAATGTGGCATCAAACTACCAAATGAGCTTATTAGCACCCCAGATAAGAAATTTCCTTCTGGATGAAATTTATTCACAATTGTACATCAATTTTGACTGCTAGTGAGCTAAAGGTATAGTGAAAACAGGATAAAGAAATAGAAATCTTTCTTATTTTATCTTGGTGAAAATAAACGCACTTGTTCAGCCAGCAGACAATGAATTCCATAAAACTTTCCATTATCTCTCTTATTCCTTTGGAACGGTTAACAATTTTTATTCTTATTATCTATTTTCCTTTGTTTCAAATGGGGATCTACTTTATCACTTCTTTAATGGGTCCTTCTTGGTAGACCCTCCGCAGTTTACAGAGATTGAGATGTCCAACTACACATCGAGCTTGCTCACAAGACGATGACGTCAGTCAGACAATGTTCAATATGCCTAAACTTGCTGTCCTCTTGTAAGCACGCAGTCGTGTTAATCTTAGTTTCTTCTTGATTGAAATCCAATTTTAATCCTCTATCATCTTCTTTCAACACTTCCTGGAGAACAGGTTTTGTCTTTGGATTCGAAAGAGCGCGTCAGCAAAACACAAAGGAGCAATTAAGACAATTACTTCTGGTGACAGCTTTTTGTTGCTAGAAACTGCTTACCGCAAAGTTTCAAAATTATTAGCTATTATTCAATGAGGGTAATTTTCATTAGAATTTTCTAGTTATTGTCTGAAAGTTTTCCGGGAAATTGTTTTCATTGATTTCTTGCAATAAGCTTGAAATATTCTTTGTTTTTAATTCAAGAAGAATTTTTTTATGACAGCATGATCAGCTTGCTACTTTATAAAGCCAATATTGTACGTTTTCAATGGATTTGACAGAATTGCTCCCCAATTTACTTGTAGTTACTTTCGCCATCAATGAAAGCTATCAAGAAATGCACCCTTAACCTGACTTTACAGATATGGTAGGTTGAGCATACACAGTGCATTTTCAGTCTAAGGAGGCTTTCCCCTAATACTTTTGAATTTAAAAGTAATAACACTTTTCTCAGTGTTTTTGTAAGAGAATTTCTTGTTTTGAATGAGCAACAAGTTCTCTGAGATTTCCAGAGATTGTAGCCCATTATAAACCAGAGATTAAAGCAGCTAAACACGTGATATTCATCTTAAAGAAAAGTCATGTCAGAAAGTAAACGTGACTCGGAGAATTTCCACAAGAAATAGAAAGAGAGCAAAAAACATCAGTTTTGTTCTTTTTGCAACGATTAACAACTTTCACAACAAGCTTCCTTGTTCACGCTAAAAGTCGCTTCAAAATTAAAGATCCGGTTTGTAGTTTCTATGCCAATTTTCTAATACAGAATTATGTCTCATTCATAGTATTACAGAGATCAGCTTAGACATGCATAAGGCGCCATAACGCATAAAGACTGGCGTCAGCTTCACTTTGTATCATTATACGAGGCAAAAGACCGGTCAGCCTCGGTTTCAATATTTTTGATTAGTTCAACATAAAATGCGCTAATGTTTCAGCTACTGTATTTTTAAGTTGGTCTTTTCATTTTTACAATTTTTTACAATCTATTAATCATCCATTTTTCCCGGTTTATGGTTTGTGATTTACAGGCTTACCTACCTACCAAAGACGTATTATAACGATCTAAAAGACGCTAAAACCATAAGATGTATATGATTACAACCGTCTCTCTCATATTATATGTTGCTTGGTTAACACTGGAATTAAAATGGGAGCAATAAGATTCTTAGGACAAAAAAATTGCAACAATTCATCACCATCTAAGTCAATTCATTCTTTCTCAACTCGACTCGCCTTTTGGTCTCTGAAAAGTTGGTCATTAAAGTATCGGATTTATTTCTATATAAGAAACAAAAAACACTTTCAGCATTCAACTCTCTTTGATTAAAACAGTATGATTTTAAGTTTCAAGTGAAATTTAGATGGAATATGAAGGTTTCAAATTACAAATGATAACAAATAAGTCAGCACAATCTTACAAGGCGGTTGACGCTGCCCTGTGTTATGAAGAAGCGATCTAGCAATGAATGATTTTTTTCTTCAACTGTAGATGTCACTTATGACGGCAAGCTTTTCAAAACTGCAAATTAGGCAGTTTGAAGCACTCATTAACAGGCCCTGAATTTCCTCTTCCATCTGCTACACGCCTGTCACAGTCAGAGAAATGCCGTTTCTTCATCTCTCTAACCATTATTGCATCATTTTTAATCACGGTCCCGAAGTTTGATCCTCTTCACGTGGATGTCAATCTTGAGACACCTGATTCGCAAACGGGTAGAGCCATCTCCATATTCATAGCCATCCTGCTGTTTGGTAAAAATGCAAAGGCTTGTGTGAATTTAATCTAATCTTTTTGTATTCGGTTCAGCTCAACTGTCCAATGAAGTCAGGTTTAAGTGGTATGAAAAATCTTCTCGATGGTATTTATTGCACAAGGTCGTAGAGCAGAGCTTTGTACGTCGGCCATAGACCAAATTAAAATTAAGCAAAAGATTAGTGTTTTGGAGCAAAGTTTAACAAGTGTAGAGTTTCCTTCGCAGTTATAGGGGGGCTAAACCCCCGTAGCCTCCCTCCCGCTTCCGCGGACCCTGCGTTCTGTTGATTTAGGAAAATTTGATGTAATGCTTAACATCTGCTTTATTAAATAATGTAAACAAAAGCAGGGGAAAGACTAGTTCTTTCAGTAGCTGTCAAACCTTTATAGACCGAACTTTGAACGTCTTTTTACATTGTGGTTTTAGGCAAAATTTTGGAAACTGCAACTTGTATTTTGTCACAAGTCCGTCTGGATTAAAGGGAAGGAAGAAGATACTTTCATTTAAACAAGTTTCACGACGGCGAATTTTGTTTAAACTTACCGTTAAAGTTTTTTAAATAACTTAAAAAAGGATATATTTTCCAAGCGACCTTTCTTCTCGCTAAGTCATACGTTACTCATGCTAAAGATATTTTTAAGTCTAATTTTTAGCAGTAGTTTATACCTTATGCATTTTTCTAATGTATTTAAACCGTGCACACTTAGTCTATATTTAAACAATGCAAAGACACTTTCTTCTTTTCAAAGATGCATCAACAGTGAAGATTTGCTTCTAAAATTTGCAACTCTTTGCTGAAGATGATGTACTAAACAATAAAATGTAAATTTTTCAAGATATTTTTAAAAAAAATACCAAAATTCATAGAAACTTTCCCACCAAGCATGCGTACTTAGAATACAGAATGTGGTGTTTCCTTTTTCATCGTTGGAAAAAAGTTAAACATTACCTGAAAACTCTTTCGAAAATACATGATTTATTAAATGAAAGATAACAAGTAGTCCTTATTAGTTAAATCACTAAGCTCTAATTCAGTTCAACTTGTAAAGTGAAGTAAAAACTCTGGAGCACACAATCATTAGTTTTCTCAATGTTGCTATTGTTTTTCTCTAAATCACCCATTTCTTGCGCGGATGGCTCAGAGGTTAGGGTCCCGATTAAAATCTATAATTCTGTCGCTAATCACTAACATGACCAAACTTTCACCTAGAGTAAGGGGAGTTGTCAGCTGTCTTATGTTTAATGTTTAAGTGCTTGGGTACGCTTTTGCATTATCAAAATTGTCATGCGTTTGTGTACCCGGACCGTTTTGCATGCTAAATTCCACCATTTGTTTTGGTACCCAATTGTTTAAATGCTTCGGTACGTTTTTGCATAACCAAAATTGCCATGCGTTTGTGTACCCGGACCGTTTTGCATGCTAAATTCCACCATTTGTTTTGGTACCCAATTGTTTAAATGCTTGGGTACGTTTTTGCATAACCAAAATTGCCATGCGTTTGTGTACCCGGACCGAAATGCATATGACACCGGCATCTTGTCCCATTACGCCCTTTCCTCGTTAGTATTGATTCAGAGTTAGGACCACGAGGCATAGAGAGAGGTTCTCTCTCTTGAGAATACACAATTACATATAATCATATCATATATACATTCTTATTCGAAGACATATTGCTCTCTGTCGTATTCGCCTTTGTCCCGCCAAAGTCACAACACTTGATATGTTTCCTGCCTCTAGTTATCAAAGTAGAAAAGATTCCCTATGTCCATATTATTCAGTGAGCTGTTTTGAAAATAACAGTGGCATTGCGCACCGAAGAGTGCTGCCCGTTGTGTAAGGATTACTGTTACTTTAAATGTATTTGTGCCACTTGCTGTTGTTATTTCTCGTTGAAAATAAACATCCTCGGGTTTATAGCTTTTCCGATCAGTAAAATTTACTGAGACAGTTTAATGGTAGTTTTAACAATAGTTATTTTACACTATCTAAACTGATATGTAAAGCCAGCAAATATTTCACTTTTAAGATTTTATAGATTTATATCTATTTTACTTTATTCGATGCTTATTTTGCTGTCTTTCTGTGTAAGTTAACATTATCTGGAAAAAATTCAAAAAAATACAAACAACGTTTTGGAATTAGGCATAATGTCACACGTTAAAAAACAGCTGAAGGAGATCTTGTCGGTTAGAAAGAACGAATCCAACAATCTTTACTCTCTATACAGTGATCTTCTATGGCTCTTTGGCTTTGTGCCTGTGATCTTTGACCAGATCCCTTGGTAATCGATCGGCGCTGTGAAAATGCAATTACAGCTCTCACTACGCCCAAGACACCAAATATGAACTTGCATGCGTGTGGGTCCTTGCAGCAAGAAACCTCGGCTTGAGGTAATCACATTAATGGCAGACCTCATGGAATTGAAGTGCTTTTGCGCAATACTTTACTTTCTATATTGTTTGCCAGATGTGGACAGAAAATAATAATTGCTTTTCGAGTTGGCGTAGATTGGAATAAAAAACAAGTTCAATTCATAGCTGCCCACTTGCAGAGCAGCTTGTATCGATACGAATATTTTCGTTTTTCTTCTCTACCATTTACTGCACGTTATCATTCTACATTTTTCATCTATTTGAGACCTCAAACATTGCCATATATTTTTTCTTAAACGTTTCAAAAAGTGCTGAAATATCTGGTATGAATTTCTTAACTATGTTGAAAGATTCTAAAAATTGTTCCTCGTTTCTATTTATTTATTTATTTATTTTTAAACTGTAATTGTACAATAATTGTGCTGATGAAAGAGGAATCCTTTTTTAGAGGATCCATTCTTAAAAATTCATTCAATACCTTCATTCTTCACGTGGATTTTAAGAATGTGATGTTTTCCATTTTATTGTTGGTGAATAAACCTTAGAACTGACAAACCTTGATAATACATGTCTCGAAAAGAGAATATTTAAATCTCAAAAAGAGAATATTTAAATCTCAAAAAGAGAATATTTAAATCTCAAAAAGAGAATATTTCAATCTCAAAAAGAGAATATTTCAGTCTCGAAAAGAGAATATTTCAATCTCAAAAAGAGAATATTTTAATCTCGAAAAGTGAATATTTCAATCTCAAAATAAGAATATTTTAATCTCGAAAGGTGAATATTTCAATCTCAAAAAGAGAATATTTCAGTCTCGAAAAGAGAATATTTCAGCCTCGAAAAGAGAATATTTCAATCTCAAAAAGAGAGTATTTTAATCTCGAAAAGTGAATATTTCAATCTCAAAATAAGAATATTTAAATCTCGAAAAGAGAATATTTCAGCCTCGAAAAGAGAATATTTCAATCTCAAAAAGAGAATATTTTAATCTCGAAAAGTGAATATTTCAATCTCAAAATAAGAATATTTTAATCTCGAAAGGTGAATATTTCAATCTCAAAAAGAGAATATTTCAGTCTCTAAAAGAGAATATTTCAGCCTCGAAAAGAGAATATTTCAGTCTCGAAAAGAGAATATTTCAATCTCAAAATAAGGATATTTTAATCTCGAAAGGTGAATATTTTAATCTCAAAAAGAGAATATTTCAGCCTCGAAAAGAGAATATTTCAATCTCAAAAAGAGAATATTTCAATCTCAAAAAGAGAATATTTAAATCTCGATAAGAGAATATTTCAGCCTCGAAAAGAGAATATTTCAATCTCAAAAAGATAATATTTCAATCTCAAAAAGAGAATATTTAAATCTCGATAAGAGAATATTTCAGCCTCTAAAAGAGAATATTTCAGCCTCGAAAAGAGAATATTTCAGTCTCGAAAAGAGAATATTTCAATCTCAAAAAGAGAATATTTAAATCTCGAAAAGTAAATATTTCAATCTCAAAATAAGAATATTTTAATCTCGAAAGGTGAATATTTCAATCTCAAAAAGAGAATATTTCAATCTCAAAAAGAGAATATTTAAATCTCGATAAGAGAATATTTCAGCCTCTAAAAGAGAATATTTCAGCCTCGAAAAGAGAATATTTCAGTCTCGAAAAGAGAATATTTCAATCTCAAAAAGAGAATATTTCAATCTCAAAAAAAAGAATATTTTAATCTCAAAATAAGAATATTTTAATCTCGAAAGGTGAATATTTCAATCTCAAAAAGAGAATATTTCAGTCTCTAAAAGAGAATATTTCAGTCTCGAAAAGAGAGTATTTTAATCTCGAAAAGAGAATATTTCAATCTCAAAAAGGGATTATTTCAGTTTCAAAAAGAGAATATTTCAATCTCAAAAAGAGAATATTTCAATCTCAAAAAGGGATATTTAAATCTCAAAAAGAGAATACTTCAATCACAAAAAAGGAATATTTCAATCTCAAAAAGAGAATATTTCAATCTCAAAAAGAGAATATTTCATTGATATCTTTAACGGACATCTTTGATACCTTTACTACTTTCCCAATTTGGAGGGGCGAATCTAGATAATATCACGATAACACCAGTGACGTTGTTATAAGAGCAAAGATAATCAAGATGAGAATCTTTACGTAATCTTAATGAAATTCTGAGTTAATGATGTTTATTTTTTTAGGGCTTTTTTAGTCGTGAAAATTGCATTTGCTTTTTGAACCTAGATACGTTGGCAAGATCTACTCAATCTAAATTTTGTGAATGATGGGTTTGTAATTCGTCTAAATCGTAGAAAAATATATAGGGAGGGGTGATAATATTTCAAGAAGGCACTTCATTTTTCTAATGTTTGATAAAGATATGGCAAAGGGGAAACCTGTTGCAATAAAAGTTTTTAAAAACCAAATGCTGATTTTGTAATAGAAAATTTGTTGAAGACGAAATAGAATCTTGCATTCATAAGTGGCTACACAATTACTTCAACATTGCAAATATTCTAAGCTCGTGACACCAAAATGTACACAACTAAAATGCCAACATGGTTTGGAAGTGAAATGAAAGCGAAAAAAAACCCAGTAAGAAACGGGCTGTTTTCTAAAGGGTTCTAAGAAGTATAAACAAAATCGTGTAAGCTTTTGCAATATTGCTTATTTAAATACTGCAAGCGGACTGTTATTTCAAGGCCTTGAGAGTTCTCAGGGAAGTCCTGAAGTTAATTTGATAGCAATCTGTGCCCGCCTCGTAGTTTCTACGGCGTGTGACTGTCTACCTTTTTTGCATAACAAATTGTAGTAGCCTCTAGGAATCACGCTTATTTCATCTAATTTATAAACTCTGTTTTCAACTTATAAATAACGCATAATATATGAACTAGATTTGCCACTAGCCTGTTCAGTGTATCAACATTCATTAAAATAAATAGATATTTGTTTCCTTTGTTGATGATGTTTGTTTAACTGTTGATATATTCAAATCTTAATAAACTAGAGAGTGGCTTTTATAAGCTACCATGAAAGGGATAAATCTCCCATACCCTCTGGTGGTCAATAATATTAGTTGATGTTGTAAAATAAAGCATCCTTCCAAAAAGGGCTGTGCTTGCAGTTGAAATGTATGAAAAGATTTCACTGGAACTGAAAAGTTTTATTCACTGGAAATGAAAAGTTTTTTTTTAGTGACTGTCATGAGATATCACTCGATTTTGAAAACATGTCCTGTTCTTTATGACTTGACTTTCCTAATACAAATAGAAAGATTTTTTATCAAATAAATTGCTTTCAGGAGCGGCTAAATTTACCAATGTTCTTCTAATGACAAAAAATTTAGTGCCTAATTTTGAGTCACAAAGCATGTTATCAGAATAAAAAGAATATTCTAGAACAAAGACGTGACATCAAACAAGGTTCAAAGTTAGGGGTTTTAGATTTGAATTCATGTAGAAATTCAAAAATGGTTCATTGAGCCCCATCTTGGTGCTTGGGAAAGTTTCTACAGAATGCCACTTTATTATGGAAAGCTTAGTTGCTATGGTAAGCCAAGTTGTTGTTGTTTTTGATTGCACTGATTTTGAATCAAGTATGAGAAGGAAAAACGCTGACCAAAATCTACTTTATCGACCGATAAACAGTCGAGAAGCACCTATCATAAGATTCTAATTGCACAACGGTGAATCCCTTTGACTGAATAAAGATGGTAGAAGAATTTCGAAGAAAGCTCTGGAGGGAAATTTTTTCACACTTAGTTTTACAATTTCTTTACTCCTTCAATTTAACATCTTTTACCTAAGTTTACACTCACTAAATAACTGCAATATTTCTTAGTCCCATCTTCTTAATACACGATTACAGCTGTGTTTTTAGAAATCTTAATCCGACCCAATGCAGGTGCAGCGTTAATTAATGCATAGCGTGCTTTTCATCATCATCATTATATGCATAATCAACATCATGATCATTGCCATATCGTCATCATTGTCATTACAGGGTGATCTATCTAGTCGTTTTCAATTGAGACGTTTACATATGTCTCATTTGCAATTCATTGGGCAATCTGGTAACACCTTTGTTATTTTAATAGCAAATAAAATCTCTGTTCTGTTTTCAGTTCTTATTGCTTTCAGTCTGCCAATTCATGAAATCGATCTAAAAAGTGGATAGAGTGTAATTTTCAATTAAGCCGATATCAAGCTTAATGTACTGTCACAAAAGGGATATAGAACTTTGATTTCCTCTTTCATTAGATAGCTCCCTGTATTTTCAGCATTTTACCTATGACTTCAGTTTTCTTAACTTTCTCTTTAAGTAACTTGTGTTTAGATGTTAGAAAATGGGCCTCACAAGCAGGCTTCAAATATGCATATACAAGAACGTGTGCTCCAGGACTCTTGCTCTTCTCAACGTGAATATTACCCTGCAATTTTCACCGCAAAGCTGCCCCAAAGGATAAAACAGTGCAGTTGATAAATTTGAAAGCACATTATTTATGTTACTGAATCGTCTTTGCATATTACGGATCAAATAGAATGACCAGCCTCGTTTTAAATCTAGACCTATCTAATATACTTCTAAGGTTTTCTTGTTAAGAAGGAAGTCGATATCTCCTTGACTCGACTCTTATAACAATGGAACATGCTTGAACGGAACTGTAGCCCTGTTGCACGTAGAACCAAGAAGAAATTGATTAAATTCAGAAATCGTCTAGAGATCACAGGTCTCTCTTTGACTATTGTTCTTCGATTCTTAATTGCTTTGTTAGCGTAAACAGAGCGTGTTTGCTGATTGGTCGAATTATTCGCAGGTGGTTAAACAGCACATCAGCTGCCGTATGTAATTATAATAAACACCGAACCGAAGATTTTGCTTGCTTATAACTGGACACTCTCATTGCGAACAGCTCATCGATGTATGGCTGTTGGCGAACAGCAGGGATTGATTTCGGGCTAGTACATTGTTCTTAAGTTCTATTTCCCCGTAAGAAAAATAGCACTCGATACATTGTTGTCCCGATAGAAGCTCTTCCTTTTTTCTCCGGTGATTGAGAAAATATCAGAGTTACGGTATGTCGTCGTCAGTTTGTCCTCGTTCCATTGTACAGCAACCGGCGCCCAAGGAACCCGCTGCGGATTGTGCGCTCGGCAAGAAGATCAGGAAAATAGACAATGAAGAAATGGCTAAAGGCATAATGCAAAGTGGTAATCCTCCTACTGGACTCGAATCAACGGGTCCACTACCAAATGAGATTTTCGAGCTGTTAAACGAATTCTGGAGACCTAGTGATGTGATGCCTCCAGATCAGCATATGCTGAACGGCAAGCGGCGGAACGTTGATAGTCCGGGCGGTGAAGACCAGGCTGAAGACGATAAAGGTATTAGAGTCTGTCTTTTTCAGATCTTTCTTTTCTACGTTGCTTCTTTTCGCGCTTTCTTCTTCAATTTACATCATGAAATCTGAAGGCTGAGTAAAACGTTTTTCGTTCTTGCATTTGTTGTACAAAGAGGACAAGTAACTGAACACAGGTCACATAGACCCATAAAGGGAGAAGGAAAAATCTTTCTTCGTTCTTGCACATCTCAGTTTATTTTTAGACATATTATGAAGTTCTTGTTAAGAGAAAACAGCTTTTGCTTTACATGTCAATTTTTTCTTCAAATTTACCTTCAATTTTTGTAATTTATCAAAAGATCTTTTTTATTTTGAATTCGTTTTGAGAACCAAAGTAGAATTATACTGATATCTTTTGAGAAATGAAATTATCTCGTACATATCCATATTAAAAATAATTATTCCAGCTACAAAATTAGTACATGGGCCAAAGGTATTCTTTGAAAGACGCACCGTTTGTCACCTTTGACCACTTACCTACTGCTTCCTAGCCGGCATTCCCTTTTCAATTATGAATGGCTGTAATCATATGGAAGAAAAATTTTCTACCCAATTGTAAAACAGAAGACGATAAAGGTCCAAAATTCAGTGTATCTAGCCTGCTCAGTATGTTGCTTCTTTTGCCTCTTTATTATCCAACTCTTGTCTCTTCTTGAGGGGGTATGGCCATGCGTCTGCACCAGAGTTTGCTGTAGGACATTAAGAGACAATATTTTACGCAGCCTATATATGTCTGTAATCAAAAGAAAGCAACGGCATGTAGGTAAGAGGTATTAACATAGATACATTAAGACCTATTTCACAACCATCGTGACGGTTTTAGATTTTGACAAGATACCTCAGGCAAACATAAAAAATAAGCCTGTACAATGTTTTTTAAATGGCTCCCGATTAGAAAAAAGAAAGGATAACGGTGAGATGGCCCCTGTGATTATTTGCTTCATGTATCTTGAAGCTGGAGCAATGAAGCCAAAGAAGTCTAGAATCTTCCATTAAGTATTGACTGACAGATTGCTTAGTGGTACTTCAATTTCTTCTTCTATTATCACCGACTTCGAGATTTATGCCTTGAAGTTTTAATCTTGTAGCTTTTAAAAAAGGTATTGTAAAACGCATCAGAATTCATGCCAAAACATTGAAAAATTCAGAAATAGCTCAAAAATGAAGAAGGGGAGCCATTATATCAAAAAATAGTTATCTGTTGTTCTCTTACTTAAGAGACATTTACTATTTGTAAATTGTTGCAGGGAAACCGTTGATTTCGCGAAGAAAATAAAAAAATTGCTTCTATACATGGTTTTCTCTTTACAAAGATACCTTTGATAGGATTGGATATGGTTTTAAATTGTTTATTCCTTGTCATCAAGTAGTCACTGACGAAGTAACTAACAGGCTGTTCATATACTATAGTTTAAAGCATGTAATCACCATATAACCACATCATCTGTTGTATGTCTGTCGTAATTCCGCCTGCTGTTGAAGCCGGCTTTGAAATCCGAGCCCATTTACTCAGTGAATAAATTAAGTAAGAACCGCTTCATGGATGTGTGTGATTGATTTCCTTCATGTTTTAACTTTTAATGAGAAATTAATTACGATGGAAGTGCAAAAAGTTATATTGTAATGGAGTTGAGATGTTGCAAAGCGAGCATAATATTGATTCTGAAATGGAGCTAGCAAATAGAATATTCACCTTTTAGGATCATTATTTAAGATTAATTCTACCATTTGTTTTACTGTAAGGTAGATTTTAACACTAGCTTTTCTCAATGTTCTACTGCGGCAAACCATCGCACCTTTCAATGCGGCATGAGATTGAATTGGAACCACGCTAAAACAACCTGCTACATGATACACTGTAAAGCTCTCAAGCAGCTATTAGAGTCTTTAATAGAATAAAGCACCTCTTCCTTATATTACAATTAAGTTCATTGTTTATGCAGAAACATTGTTTTCCACTACCAAATCCTTCTCTCTTGATGGGGTAGGATATTTGGTTAACTGTTTTGCTTTTTGCCTTTCTACTGGAATGAAATATTTATTTTAAAACATTTGTGTCAAAAGTGAATCTACATTGAAGAGAAAGCAAGACATGAATACTCATAAATTTGCATAAATATATTATGCAGCATATTGACAAAGCTTTTTGCCATGCTTGTCATGCATATGCTAATATTAATGAGTTCACAGCACAACAGGGTCTCTCTAGACGTTGAATTTTAATTAACCAGAAGATCCGAGTCATTCTGCCGGCTAGGAGCCCGGTACATTCCACAGACTCTGCGTCCGGTTTATTCTACACAAAACTTCATAATAATGATAGCAAGTTTGCTGTAATGTTTCATAACATCGAACAAGAAGATGATTTTCGTGGCTAATCTTTCTTTACTCTTCCAACGAATGCTTTTCAAGAAACAAATATGCGTGGAATCTCCTAACACAAACTTTCCCTTCTTCTGACGAATCCTATAACGATAATTCCTCATAAGATAACTAATTTCTATGTATTTTTTCTCATCAAATTTTCTATGACTTTTTAATATTGTAATTTTAAAGAAATCACAAACCCGATAGTTGATAAAGTTTTATAAATGGATATATATATCGCTGATAAAGAATTCAGACGAAGATTAGAATGAAAAAATTAGATCAATAATAACCTTGTTTGCAATTTTTAATCGTCAAATATGATACCGATGAAATTTTCTGTTTCGCATAATATACTTAAAATTTCAAAGTCATTCATTATCTATGGAGAAACGCTGTTTTTAACACACTGACGCTGAAAGAAAGTAAATAAATTTGAATTTTCTAGAAGCATCTTTATGGGCAACAGAATTGTCTACAAGGTATATCGAGCGATCAGATTTTAAGGCAGCCGAAAAAACTTTCTTTGCGCTTGCATTTCTGCCACTTTAACTAAAAGATCGAATTTAAGTGTTCCTTTTCCATGTAATCACTCGATTTTGATTCCGCCTCGTGACCTCAGAGTCTCGAATTTTCTCCTTTTGTCTCGCGCCACGTGATAGGTAATGGCGACCGCCTGGGCTCTCCATAGAACAATGTTATAATCACAAAAAGCCAACATAACACTCGCTAGTCGACAAGCTGCCGCATTTACACTCCTAATGTTCTATGGGCTTCACTTAACGGTAGCGATGAACGGAGCGTGTTTGAACACATCTGTTTATGCAGGTAGAGTTTGAAAAAGATGGTTATCTACAGAAACGTTATACTGACACGAACCGAAACATAGCTCAATGTTTTGGAAAACATATCGAGTCGATTAGATACAGAGATACATTATCTAACTTTTTGAAATTTGTTATTAGACAGTTTTACGGCATGTGATTGGCGTTCGCCATTTTTAGACTGTATTTTCTGAAGCAAAGAATTTGTGTCAAGTGACATAAGAGCCAAACAGAAAGTTTTCTAACTAAAAAAATCAGTACCCAAAACACCCTTTGTGTCCCTATTTTCCGGTAAATTTTACTTTTTTCTACTACACAATTAAATATTCATCAGTAAGGTTAACCATAATTCTAGACAGGTAAAGAAAGCTATATAATGTTTTTGTTCTTCTTTTTTAGAAGTTGATGACGATTTAACATCGATTGCCGAGCAAGAGCAAGAATTGTCGCAAGAGCGCAACACGTCCAAACGGCGCTACAGCCGATTGTCGGATGGCTACGAACGACTGAAAACTGTGCTTCCCTCCGTCAAAGATAAACGACGTGTTTCGAAGGTAATATTGGAAATCAATGTTTAACAACATCAAAAGAGATTTTCATGTCTTTTGGGGGTGGGGTGGGGGGGGCTCTTGTTACGCTTTCATGAGGTGTTACAAAGTATCATGATTGAACATTTATTCGAGGTTTGCAGGGTTTGTGAGAAGCTTGTGGTATCAGATTGCAAACCAGGCACCTTCTTTGCCCATCAACCTTAACTAAAATGAGGCTGTTTCAGTATACTTATCATGAAATCAACTGTACAAAGAATTTTTTTAAGAGTTGGTTAATGAAGCGAAGAGCGACTTTTAAAATATCAAATTGTTTTGATCTGTGGAAAGATGGAAAATACTCATATAGGTCTCCAAATTCTTAATTCTTGTATGTTTTTCTACGTAGTTACGCTAACGACGGTGCAACTGATTAAATCGTTCCAATCGATCACTGTGTAGAATGTGTATTATGAGCCAGATCGATTATGCATCAAAATACAATTGAAACGAAATGGTATATTGAAGCTGAAAACATAATATTTTCGACTACAAAACTGGCATGCTAAAAAACTAAAAGCTTTATGTTTTCTCTTGCACGCGACAGATGAATTTACCGCGCGGCTAAATCACAGCGCGGCCAATCAAACGTCTATGCGGGCGTATATATTGTCCAAATTTTCTAGGGCATGTTAAACTTTTCAGCTCTAGCTTCCAACTTTAACTTTGTTTAGTCGTGTTTTGGTCATGCATACATCAACTGACTTGCATTTTTCCGTATTTATAAAAATCACCCTTTACTACTAAGCCAGGAGTGAAAATCCTTTAGCAACATAAGAGGGGGCGATAACTGTAAAATTGATATTATGTGGAAACGTTCCTTGGATGTTTCAGCCATAACACCTGATTTGCCGCTAATCGCCTCGTGCGTTACAGCTTGGCTACAGGATCTTTAGGGAAAAGTTAAAAGCTTTCTGTAATTATTTCTGCCGTTTGTCGCTCTTGTAAGCCGAAAGACGCTCCATTTCTAGCCGTCTTACCTTTATTTTACTTGCTATCTAGTTTATCTTAAGTACATTATGAGGAATTAGTTTATATTCACACGAGTAAGACGCATGTGCATTTTGTATCGAAGTAGATTTTCGAGGAAAGACGCAAAAATGCTTTATCCAGAAAAACCAAGCTTTTACTTATCTTTCAAAAAACCAACATTTGTTTACCACGTTCCATGGGCGATATCCTACAACAAGAAAAAGACTTTTGACGTATAACCCCAACCTCGGTCGCGTGAATTGACTAAAGACTAGATGTCAACATGCTTGATACTAGCAAATAAGTATAAAGCCTAATTTGATCAAAATACGTTCAACAAATACATCTGGACATATGAGAAAACAACCTGTTAAGGTAGACAAATTATCTCAAGTGTGCTTTATCCTTGTCAATATCATCTATCGATGATGCGTCCCAAATCTTAGTATGGGCCTATTTTCAATCGAAATTGAAATAAATTCTATATCTCAGTGGATCCAACGCGCCCAAATAGTGTTTTGCTATAAATTGATTGAAAGCAATACAATAAGCACCGTTTCCGATTTTTCTGCTGGATGTCTTCAAATCTTAAAAGAACATTCGTTTATTGAGGGCTTCAGTTCGATCGAAATCGTCAAGGTCCTAAATAAAACGAGGTTTTGAGAAACGTCACAAGACCTCTGCTTAATTTATATAATGAGATAGGGTATCAACAGACATAAAGGAATTGTCAAGATTGTTCCCACAGTGCTTTTAAATATGTACCGATATTCTTGCAGTTTTCCAGAACTTTCACACAACGATTACTACTTTCAATGCATAGGAAAACACATCTAAGTTTGCTCCTGGATTGAGCCTGGCTTACAACGAAAGATAAAACGACGTCCGATTTTATTCTTATTGAAGTTCATCTTTTTTTTGCAAACGTTTAACAAGCCAGGAGTATTTCTCTAACCTCGTTTGCAAAGCAGTTCAAGAAACACCTGGATTCAGCTTGATGACGTCAAAGACGAAGAACTGTTGACAAACTCATGGCTAGCAACGGTTTTGATTTAAACAGGACCCCCATTTTTTGCAAAGCAAGTATTTCTAAAGCTTCAGTTAAAGGGGAAAAGCCTTCGCTCCCTACTTTTGCTAGCTTTGGCCTCCCCCAATCTAAAATTTGTGGCGTAGGCCCTGTTAAAAACTGATCAATCGTGCAAATTGGCCTTTTTCGTTCATCATGAAGAAGTTACAGAATAAATAGAGAAAATGAAGCTGCTTTAAAACTGATTGAGTGTGCATTGTTAACAATGCAATTTTTTCTAGAGAGATTTTTTTTCTTGTGATGAAATGAAAGCAGCTTCAATGACTGTTAAGTCTTATATAACCAAAAGCAGCATTGCTTGAAATCACTTCAATTTATGATAATGATAACATGGAGTATATGCTTTCTTGCTTGCTTCTTGTCTTTACGTTTCTAACATATGTTATTTTTGCTAGCCCAAAAATCAATAAACAGCTTCTTTATGAAAAAATATGTTAATTAGGGATTGCTGCGTAAACAATGATCAAGAATATTTCAAATAATCAACTCCTGTTCCTTGTCATGAGTCTGTACTGCACATTGGCCTGTTTGTTTAAGTCCAATAATTGGTAAAACAACCTGCAGTACGAGTCAACACAAGCAGTAAACAATTTGCTTAATGATGATTGATTATCGCAAACATGGCTGCCGGATCCCTTGTACATTTCTTCTGTATACTTGCGTTTATAACATATGTGAGTCCATTATACGATAGACAAGCAAGGAAAGTGCCTGTTACAGAGTACGACACTACTTGGCCTAGCCATTGACGAGTCGGGTCCCTTTCTTTGCTGCCTTTACCCTCCCAAGATGACCAGAAATAAAGCGACAAGCGTTGGGCCAAAATGGGTTCAAGAAAACGAACCAAAGCATTGCAGTCAGAACCCCACCAATTAGGCCTCTCGCCTGCTTACGTATATATGTATCTGAAACCCCATCAGATCCAACCTTTAATTAACAAACAAAAACAAGTATAGAAATAAGACATGATATCTTACTGAAAATAAAATTCTCTCAGAAGAGACTGAAGTGCATAGCTAGAGAAATATTCCTAACTAGATAAATATAATAATCTATTATCCTATTCTGTTTTTATTATTTTTTTTCAAGCTCCGGGTGTTATTTATTTTGTAACGATCAGTAAACCATGGATATAGTATTTCAATATGAATTGTTTTTCTTCTGAATAAGACAGCTTTAAAATAAAAATTATGTATGCAGAGACCTTTCCTGGCAGTTGGTCATGAATCTTTCCCGCAGTAATTGAAAAGAGCAGATGTTTTTGGCGAACCTTTCCTTGACATACACCAGACATGTCACGTGTACAGTGATTCAAAAACAGATGCTACTGTCTACATGCTTGTTTTCTTAAGAATCAGAGAAAAACTCAGATACACAGTTTACATTTCTTGACAAAAACAAACTATCTAGGTACTAACAAAAATGACTAAAGTTTTAGACTTTATTTGCTGATTGGTCTCGTAGATGTTTAATGAACCTTTCTGTTTTAATAAACTCGACTCTGTTTAACATACCCTTATTTTATGAGATCACCAATATTGCTTAATTTTTCGTTGAGTTTAGCTTTCTATAAATTGGCACTTATCCTTTGGCTGTAATGAAAGTAGAAAGAGAAAAGAAATAGAAAGAGATGCTCTTGGTATTTGCAGAAATTAGCTAGCAGTCCTATTAATCATAACAGACGTATAAGGAAAACTTTTTGTTGATCTTATTTTATTCCACTGTACTTTGCCTATGCATTCAACAAAGCATTGATCGGAAAAACTGATTTGAATACTCCATCTTATATAAAAATTGCCACGGTGGATGGTAATTAAAGGAAACGAGATATTCGAAATGCATTGATAAGTGTTTGCGTTTCCCTAAAAAAGATTTTACTTTAAAAGATTTTACTTTAAAGATTTTACTTTAAAGTAAAAGATTTTACTTTAAAGCTCTGCAAACCTACAAGAGAGGCTAGGCTCACAATCCTATCAACGATATTCTTTTTACAATGTCATTCTTCGAGCCAGGGTTCTAATGAAATGACACAGTAATATTAAAACTTTGGCATTTGAAAAGAGCATGATCATATTCGATCCGTGAAAACATCAGCAACACGCCAAATTTGTAATGATTACAACATGAAATGAAATGAAAGAACTGAGGTCAATGTAGACTTTGGCGGACAGATGCCGCAATAGCTCACATGATCCCAAAGCTCTCTCGTTATTCTTGGTAAACAGCATCCAAACCAAACCAGCCCTAAAACAATAGGTTTCTAGCATCGTTATACTTAAGCTATGTTATTTTAAAAGTTTTTGAATTCAAATAACGGTGCGAATAAATACAGCGCTGTATCTCCTTAATGTCGATGTCACGTTGTAGCATTCAAAACTTTAAAGTGACTGTTTCTAAGTCCACATTTAAAAGGCTTATTTCAAGAAGCTTTTAACTTTCTTCGATATCAAGCTGATATTCAAAGGCTGTTGATGCATGCACTTGTAGGTATCTTCAAAGATTGCTTAGGAATCGAATTGCCTATCGGAGCTGACAAACCAGCTAAACTGTTATATTCACACAATCATTGTACCCTGTAGTCATATCAATGTAAACATAAAAATATTATTGATAAACGAAAGTACAGATTTGTCCTTTCAATTTTTCATACTAGGTTGAGTATAGAAATCCAAGACTTTATTTTGGTCCACATTCGTTATATTTATCATTTCTCAGGGTATGGCTTACTAACTGCCAATTTAATTAATGTTTTGCGATTGGTTTTCGTAAATCTTGTAATGAAACGATTTCTAAAGAGTAAATTGTGTTTTCTTTTCAAAATAAAGGCGTAAATTGTGTTCAAAGGCGCTGTGTTTTCATTCCTTGATTGATTATAGAAGCAAGATAAGGCCGCGCATAGGAGCAGATGTTTCGTCGTTTTATCTCCGACACGCTGCCTTGATCATGTACCCGCTATTAAACTGTCTTTCCCCGTTCGCATTTTGAATCGCTGCCCTGTCGCTTTCTGGGTCTTAAGACTATCCTGATTCAAAACTCGATAACATGTCTTCTAATGCTATGTAGCGAAAGCAGAATTTTGTAGCATTGCATATTTCAGTTCACTTATAACTATAATTTTACATAACTTTAAACTATTGTCGTGGATAAATGTTAGTACATTCATACCTTAGGTACTTCGTAAATTGAATAAGCAAATAGAACATTCTATTAGTCACTGGATATATTGTCTTAAGGAACCCTGAGCAATGCTTTCTTGCGTAAGAGCTCTTAAATATGTTGTAAAATGTATGACCTGTCTGTTTTTTAACGATTTTCAATAGCAAAGAAGCACGTTTGAAAAGCGTAGGCGTCTGAATGGTTTTTTCAGTATGCAAAAGCAACAGACTTCTGGTCCTAATTGTTGCCAAAATCTTTCTTTTAATTTCGACAGGAGAAGACAGGAGTATCTGTTCTTAGCTTTTTCTTCGCGAAGAGTGTACGTCACGTAACACAAGAACACCTGAGCAATGCATTATCCGCTCATTATTGCACGATGTTGGTCTGCACGAGCGGCACGCAATCTCGTTGCCTGCTTGTTTTCTTCACAAATTGTTAATTCAGGTGCTCTGTGTATACTGTATTGCCATGGGTTGAATTTCCACTGAGCTTGGGTAGAAACACGTTGTTTCAGTTTGGCCTAGCTTTGCTTCATCCAGTTAAGCAGAGTAAACAGAGTCGATTTCTGTTTTGAATTTTAACTGTCACATTCATATTAAAAAATATTGACTAGATAATAAAAGCCCAAGAGGCAGCTTATTTTGGAAAACTGCTCGTGGCTAAAGTTAGGTAATAAATTGCATTTTCTGAGCGTATTTACCAAACAAGGAATGAACAATTTCTATATTTCTGCATATGTACCGACTATCGAAACGAAAAGTGTATGTTAATTTGGTTTAGGCTAAGGAAATGAAGCTTCATTCAATCGTGGTGAAGATATTCCGTTTGTCTTGGCGAATTGAGATGGAATTAGACATTCTATAACAAAATGATTACTCCAGATTTATCTTGCAAACTTTGATAATGTTTTCCGCTCGTAATTTACATCAGTAAGGTAGGTTTTTAGTGTCATTTCGGCCAATTCCTATAAACTGCTCCCTGCGAATTGCAGCATTATTATTCGTTTCCATTGAAAATACATCCAAAAATTTGATGTTTTTTCAAGAATAATTTGAAAAATGCACGATGAGCACGGATACAAGAAACTGCTCTATTCCATATTGGTTTTCGCATTGAACGCCGGTTGTTTTACCCAATAATGGTTTTACTATAATAATTTCCCATATAGTAACAAATGCAATTTGATTCTCAAAGCAAAATTGATTTATTGCAGGCAAGAATCTTAGATGAAGCGATCAACTATATACAAAGGCTGGAAAGCATCACAAATGTTTTGAAGAGAGAACATGGTAAGTGTTTTACCAATCTTGGATTTGTTCATCATATAAACGACATAATTATTCCACAATAAAGACCAAATATCGAAAAAGTATCATTTACGATTTAGTAGTCAAAGTATTATGTGTAACGCTATAAGGTTTATGGAATAAGGAGTTAACGAATTAACACAAACACATTTGTTTATTGTGTTGCGCTGATTTTTTGGAACGATTTAGAGCTAGATTTTTTTTCCGATTATAAAATACGAATGCAATTTTATTAAATACCTCTTTATTAAAAAAAGTGAAAACAAGAAAATTTAAGACTGCCGGAAAAGTTTCTTGAAATATTTAAGAAAGAAGAAAATTTATCGATGTGCCCTACATTCAGTATAAGATTTCCTTTTTGCTTGAAAATTTTTTGTATTTTTTTCGAAATTAATTTTTTTGGTTGATTTTTTCCCTCATTGATAGAAAAGCCCATTTAGCTGAAAAAAGTTAAACGATTATTTTTAACAGATATCACTCAAAGCATTTCATAAAACATTCTGCTTTCACGTAAGAAAAATTTTGTGAGGTATATTCACTATGACGGAACCTCGACGAAATGGCAAAAACTTACCGAAATGTCAATATCCCACCGAAATAGTATTATTTCGCCGAAATGATTTTATCCCACAATAAAATGAAAAATATGGTTAAGCAACTCGGTACCATGAGTGTATTTGCTATTCTTTTGACAGCTGTAACTTTCTGGTGGTAACTAAAGATAGAAGACACTTCTGTCTGTTTCTGCTAATGAATGCTAAATGCCGCATTTGCTTTTAGCAGAATCAGACCTTTCATTCTTTCATACTATTCAAAAAGCATAAACATGATTTCATCATACTTTAATGGCCAACATGTATAACATAGACATTGGGGTATTATGTAATTTTTGACCTACTGTGCAGAAGGGGAGCACTAGATTCCCTTGAAGACTGCTATTGGGAAGCCACGAGTAGTTCAAGGACCACTAAGATAGCATAGGACATTTGCCCTCTCATCTGCAAGGGATATCTGCATCAGCCAACCTTTATTTGCCACAACCTTTGCGATTTCGACTTTATCCGAACAACATCTCAACTCTGCTTCATTCAACGTCTATTACATAGAATTCCGAATTTTGCGATTTCATGTTACAAAATACTCTACTCCTATTCTACAATTTTCTATTTTGAGTGTACCTAGGAATATTTTGAGCTGTTTTATGCATTGATTGAATTTTATCAGTGCTTTGGCAAACTAAATCTGATGTATTAGTGTTGTATTTGTTTCTAACAAGAACGAATTTATGCAAGTAGCAAAAATATCAGTCTTGTTGCTATAAAAACTTTACAAATTCGATTAGTTGAATATTTTAGAATCCTTTTGATTTTTTTCGCTTAGAGGCTCCTCTTTATTTTGATTTGATTTGATTGCTCAAAAAAATGAAAATATTGTCATCCAAACCAAACACGTTTAAACAATTGTATAATTTCGTTCTACTTATTCACAATGGGCACCTATTAGTCAGTGAACAATCCCTTTCAAAGGAAACAACCACTTACGTTTTAGATTACGTGTTTAGGACTTTAGGTTTTCAGACAAAAAATCTTCTAACGACAACTCTCTTTCTAATTGCAATTAAAGGGAAAAATATTGCAAATAACTTAATCGTGTCGATGGAGTTATAGATAAAAAACAGACTGCGGTTTGCAATCTTTTGTTTCGAAACCTGAGGAGAGTACATTGTTTCTACTTTCCAATGAATTGTGGTTGATAACGTTTCAAGATGTGGAAACATTTTTATTCGTTAAAGTTTCACTTCTTTGGAATATGATTTATTCTTTTCACATTCGCAAGAACAATGACAAGGAAAGATTTTTAATCGCTTGCAGCTGGATAGAGCAGAGTATTTTTGTTATGAAAAGACTGTGAACTGGATTATTGCGAATCACTAAAAGTGATTTTTCAAGTTTAGCCTTACCAAAGACTGTGTTTTGCCTCGCTAACTTGAGCGAATCTAATTTGTCCGCGATCTCCCGTTTGTAGACAAAACAAAAGCATTTTAATGACCAAAGCTAATGGGCGTTTGTTAGACGCAGATGTCAGGAAAAGGACAAGGAAAAGCATTAGGGAATCTAAGATTCGAAGAGAAAAGTTACTTTTAGGTTACTTTCAGGGTCAAAACGATTTAGCTTAAAATGAGAATACTAAGCATTTACGGATTTAGGCCAATGGTTGAAACTTAACACGAGACTCGTCTGAAGTGTTTTTATTATTAGTCTAAGCCTAGAAAGCACAAAATATGATACTTAAAAAACGATGAAAAGGTCACTGTGAATTTAAACATTAGATGCTTTGTTGTCAGTTTTATTCTCCCTTATGCTCATACAGTTAAACTTTATTCGTTTAATGATGCTACATGCCTAACAACAATTATAGCGTCTGCCATTTTACTTACCTATTTACTTATGTAATGGACCCGAAATGCCAATAATGCTTTAAAAAATCCTACCTTCAGAGAAAAGACTGCAAATGTTAAACGGTGGAACAAACGGATTCTTTCCTGACTACAGCATGCAGCCTTACATGAGGTAAGAGACAAATATAATTTTTGCGGTTATATTGCGATTATACTGCGATTATGTTGCGATTATTTCAATCAGTGTTACTGCAGCTCGCTCTAAAGTTAGCTAATCCCTATCGATCATCCTTGTCATAGCGCTTTCTTACAAATTAAGTCTTTTAATCTGTTTTGATGTTACTTTAAATATGCTAAAACTTAAAATACTGTCAAGAGGCTCTGAACAAGACAGACTAACAAGAGGAAGACATGAAGTTTTCTCCTTGTGTAGCATTTCAACGATTGTATTGATCTTATACACCGAATAATTTATGGCCCGATTCGGGTCATAGTCAGCCAATTGTTTAGTCAAAAACGTTCATTCATTCAAGGAGCTGACAATACTGCAGGCAAATGGCGATCATTTTGAATTAGAAATCTTGATGAAATCGTCAGCTGGGTGATTCAATATTTCGAATTCGTTGACTGAAATTCTATATCAATTTTATCGGAAGCTTGAAATTTTTTTATGGACCAAAAGATTTATTGGATACTTTCAGAGTCTGTATAACATTTTAGAGAAAAGTTTCACAGAAAACCTAACAAGTGATATCTGCATCACTTAATTTATAAAGAACATCGAAACAAAGGCTAAAAAATATCGATTAGAAGCTTTAAATCAGAAACGGAAATTAGGCGTATGCCTTTTCATCATTTTATTTGCCTTTTTGTCTTGAAAAAGATTCTCGATGTTAAGAAACTCCTTGAGGAGACCTATCCTGAGAATGTAATGAATCGAAATATCTTTTTAAAAGGAAAATAGCCCTATGTTGATAGCTTGTATACGAAATATCTTTTGGTTTGTATGTACTTTGCGGCCAACTTTGAACAAAGCGTGTAATCGCGAACGAACCCCGAGACATACTGGTTTAATGGCTTAATGCTTATTTGCTTTCGCGTTCGCGTTTTTATTGGACAGATTTCACTCACCGGAGGTCTGGCGAAGCCTTGGCAAATATGTACGCACAGCTTGTTCGCTTATTAGTGGCTAAGTGATTATGCTGTTGCTTTGTTTTGTCACTGGTCTAGCCTTTGTCTACGCACAATGTGCGCAGATAATGCTTCACCTGCGGCTCCCTGCACCTGCTCATCGCTTGCAAATAAGCACAGAGATTCTCTAATGTTATTCTTTCTCGCAAAAAAAGTTCACGTGACTGTGCACTGCACTGCGTGGCTGAAACTTTCCACTGTCGGTTAAAAACGATTTTTTCAAGCATTCTGCGACATTCTTCAGTAACAGTCGCCACCCAACAAATGCTTACATGGTTGTCGTAAAAAGCTGCCTCATTTAAATGGCACTTTTGCTTTTTCTACATCTCAGGCCTGATCTAGACGCGTTTGATTTATATTTAGAGCATTTTTATCTAAAGAGTTGCAAGTTATTGAACCTGCATTAACTCTGCTATATCTTTCAATACCATTTACAAATTCTGGTTTCCCAAATGCATTTCCTATGCACCAAGACGCATTGTCTATTTGTTATTAACGTGTTCAATTAAGATATTTAAAGCGATTTTCTGAAGCAGTACGTTGATATTCTTTGATCCCAAACACGAACTGCAGCTGTGTGAAGCTCTTTTGGCTAACATTTCGTTTGCTCTGTGTTAGAAACCGATCGCTTAATCAATGAAAAGCATGTTGTGACATTGTATTCTGTCTAAGATGTTAATTGTAATAGTATACCATGATTTAAAATATAGCAAAACTTATGGATACAGTAACAGTCACATTAATAGCAGAGTTGCAAACCCTGAAATGTTATTTTCCCTTCCTACGTATGTTTCTTCTCAACTAGCTACTACTGCAAGCATTGCGCAGTATTGCACTTTAAAGCGATGTATTTTCGATAGCAGAATTCGGAAAAAATTATCTAACTGTCAGAAATGAGTAGCAAGACAGAAAGCAGAAAGTTCTATGAGAGACAGGCGTGTAAGAAAGACAAAAGCCTGTAAGAAAGACAGAGACATATAAGATAGACAGAAACATGTACTTCTTTATTACTATTTTGTTTAGAATACTCCCGTAGAAGCTTCCATGGTATTTTTTATATGGATGATTTCACTGTTCTTTTCATTGATTTAGTCTTTTCATCAAACTACATCATTTTTATCAAAACACGAAGCTTTGCTTGCTCGTTCTAAGTATTGAGGGACTTTCGATAAGAAAACAACAAAAACTTTTTTCTTCAGATCTAAGTTTAGAATACAAAGTCTCTGGCTGAGATTTAAATTATCAACTTTAAGGAACACTCTCTTAGAAATGGATGGTTCCCTATGAGTTGGCTTAGCTGGCCAGTTTAAAACTGAGATCCGGCTTTAGAGTGTGAAATCCTTACGGCAAAGGACTAGAGATGATCAAAACGTGTTTAGATCTTTTTAACTATCTACACCTCTGCAGATATCCCCAGTTGAGTTACTAAGTCGCCCCTTTCCTGAACAATTTTTCATTGTAACTTACATAACGTTATGCAAGCGGAAACAAAAACCAACTCAACAGCTACATTTTTGTAAAATTTCTATTCATCACTTATTTTACAGCTTCTAAAGACTATACATCCTTGTCTTCTTTCCTGTTGCTTATCCCCACACATCATCTTATTTAACAGCTTGTGAATGATTTAGTCTCAGCTGTAGGAAGATGTTTCATATATAGGTCCTGGTCCAGTAACTCTTCTTCTGATAATGTCTTTGTTCAATTGCTTTTCATGCTTGCAGTGACAACCTTCGACATTGTCGGAAAGGAGCTTATTAAATGAAGAATTTATTAACTAAGTAAACCAAAAGTTTTAAATTTGCCAAGATATAAAAAGAAATGTTTAAACCGCATGCACTAATGCAAGCTGTTGAGGAGAATTTTATGGAACATGAGCTGAACTATTGTTTTTTGCTGAAACAAGGTGTTAGCTGCATTAAAAACTTTATCAAAGAGCGCTAACATGTACGCTTAATTACAAGCTAGGCCAACTAACGAGTGAAGAGGCCTTTTTGATTAAGTTGATTCTTCTTGTTTTGCCGCAATCAATTTTCCGTATAAATCATAATGCATTTTCGCAGAACAAGAATATTGCCATGCCTGAAGTTTGATTTTGATATTTTACTGATTTGGAACTGAAGTTGACTCTTAAAAATATCAATGTTTAAATGCTCAATCTGATTTGCATAAAGTGTGCTAGCTATGCATCAAAACCAACAAAGTTTTATGGTAGCTCTTGCACATGCACCTGTATACGTGCAATTTAATTTAAGTACAATACTGTTTACTTTCCTTCTGTTGACAAACAGCTGCTGCTTCCTTCGGATCTAAAGGATGCGCTTGTGTTGATGAAAAGATTTAAAGCAGATCCCTGAATTGAATTAGCTCGAAAAATGAATACCAAAACAGCTTTACTTGCCACCTTTCTTCATTCACTATATTCCACAATCTAAGCAAGATGCTAGGATTCAGAATCTGCAAACTGGGAGCCGCTTTGCCTTGTCATATTCTTGTGCAATTGTACACTTTTTCATTGAGAATGGCGATTTTATGATAGAGAAAGAAAGTAAATCGAAACAAATCAGGCCTTACGAACATCAAAAATTTGTTTTTAATGATTTTCATCAAAATCTTAGGCTGAAACCAAAGAGAAAAGCTACTTCTATAAGAAACCTGGTTTTTATTAGTGAAAAATGAGTTTGGAAACATTTTAATCTCATTTTACGCTAGATACTCTATAGTTTATCGTTTATAGATGATAATTAATTGCCTAATATAACAAGATTGAACAGCGGATATCAATCAATTTTCTCTTAACTTCCAATCTAATTGATATTTAAAGCTCATTTCTAAGTTAATCAAAAATCTATTGATTGAAAACTTTTCCCCTTAAGTTATATTTAACAAACAGACTTTAGAGTTCTTCAGCGAAAATTTTAGCAACACATCAGCGAGTGGACTTAAGTAAAATCATTTTTTTTAAATTGAGATTTCTGTCAAAGCCATGCTTTAACCGTTTGAAATAAAAAAAATACTATTTAAGAAATATTATACTACAGACCAAAATTTGACGTAAATTATGTTTAAGTTTTATTTATCGGACATTTGAACTAGAAGCGACAGGCACTTTGTCACATTAGCGGTATTTGCAAGCTCTAAATGCAAAATATGAAATCAAATGAGAATGTCCACCTCATTATAAGCTGCAAATGACTTTCTTTGAGAGATGCTTTTTTGCAGATATTCTTTGATTGCATACATAGCTCAGAGAAGATATTTCTAAACCCATCCAAAAAGGTGCATTAATTTACAAGGGTAACATGTAGTAGCTTCTTTCAATCGTCAATTCATCCCCTAAAAGCCAAATATTTCTCCTCATTCTCAAAGTCTCATTGCTCTTTGGTAAATTTCTTTGCTTAATTTTATATTCTTTGCTGCAACAGCAAACAGGTTTTCTGATTGATCCACTTTCCTTTACACCTACTACGAGGTGATGGAATTCAATACTGATAGCGCGCCAAAAAGCTGTTAGAAAAGGCATTTCTAAAAGCAAAAACAACAGAGGCGAAATATTACTTATAGAAAGGCCCTTTATTGGGGTTGTCAAAAACTCGGCAAAATAAAAAATGTCAACCTTTGGGATCTTAATTTAGTTTCATTTGATTATGATTAAATTAAATATATGATTAATTCATCATATCTCCACAGGCTCCCTATGCCTAATTCGTTACACGACAAAGAATTTTTTAATTCCTTCTTCTTTCAAAACCTCTTTTTCTCACAAAAGAGCTATTAAAAATGTAATAAAAAATGTAATAAGTCATTTTTGTGTTGCTAGAACCTGATACCATGTAAAGTTTTAATTTTGGCTAACTCCACATATAATTGTCATTGAAGTAACTGCTCTTTCACTCTGCAAGGAAGAGAGCGGATATCACGGCCAGTGACCCAGACGGAATAGCAGAAAGGACCCATCTGTTATCTCGTAAAGCCATGATTATCTCGGTTTAATGCCCTCAACTGGATATAAAAAATTCAAAACTAATGTTGTTTTCCTAATAGTTCATTGCGACATTGAATTATAATTAGGGATGGTGATGATGTTAATCTAGTTACATCGAAGATTAATTTCGGCATCTTGAAATCAAACACAATCTATTCTTGTAATCAAATTTCCACCTTAACTTGTTTTAGCTAAAACCATCACCTTAACGCAGAATGTTGGATATAACTTCAAAGGTGGCAAACTTTTGAGATGGAAAAGGCCGGAGATTTCTCTCAGATAAGTCTTTGCATTGTTTGTCATACTCAAACCTCGTGGCGATTTTTTAGCATTTCGACGCTTGATCAAATGAAAGAAGATTCAACAAAACTAAAGTATGCGGGATCTTTGATGCACTTTTACAAATGCATTGGACCTATCGAGTGCCGTGATCGTGTTTGCAGCTGGCTCTTAGCGGGACCTTTATAGCTCGAAATCCTTTAGTTGGATATTTTGTTAACTGGTCGCATAAAATGCTGGAACTAGTAGGTGTAGGGTCAGAAGAGTAGCAGAGTCGTCATAATTCTGCAGACTTTAGCCTTTACCACCATTTCTCTAAACTTTAAACGCTCACATTTAATCAGACTAATTTGACGCCCATTAACCAATGCATTGTTAATCAAGCATTCCATTTGACTCTGAGTAATCACTTGCTTTGGTAATTGGTAAATGCTATTCTCGGAGAAACAAGAAACTTGTGAATTATCAGATATGACAGCAAACATAAAAGTGTGAATGAACCCTCTCTCATTTTGGTAAACCTTAGGAACTTTTTTCAGTTTTCTGGCTTTCTCCTTTAATCTGACATATTTGGTAAGAACAGTGAATCTAAATTCTATTTAAATTTGAAATATATTTTATGTATTCCATTTTCTCTATGGCAAGAAAAAATTAGCCTTCAAGTTTTTGATATTCATACTAGGTGTGAAGGAAATATAATTTTACAGCTATTATGCTTCAGTAACCTCTAAGGTAGATAGCCCAAGGAGAATTCTGAGAAGTTTGTTTAAGTCTGGAAGGAGCCAGCTGGGTTTGCCCGTGGCGGAAAATCGCAAACAAGACGCTATCGCCGAATAAACCAACATATGGATTCCCTATTCATAATCAACTACCTTTGGTTTTGAAATTCGATAAGTCAACAGAGGGTTTTCAAGCATCCTCAAACAAGATCAATTTTATAATTTTCTTTTAAAGATTACTTGTTTATTGTCATGTAATTTCGTTTGCTGATTTCGATCGCAGGCGACGTTCAACTGGATCTTGCAGCTGTTTTTACTAATTGAGAATTCGGCCTTCTGTATATCTCAAAGCTTTATGCGAAAGCGGTGTCTCTAGCTTTGCCTAACAGCTTGATCATAAGGTTGGAACGATCTGTCAACTGTATATTATAGACAAGATCAGCACCAATTACCATTTCCTGCACACTACTTTCGTTGGCTCGCTCTCTTTTAGTATGTACTTATTAATTCATTCGCCCCAGTCAGTTCACGGTCGAGATTGATCTGGCGACAATCTAAGCTCACCAGTAGTAAACGTTTATCTTCTTTCTTTTGAGTTAGGCACTATTATTTCTCCATTCTTATGATATCCTTCCCAATCTAAGAGAAATCCAAATCCCAATTAATCGAGCCCAAATCAAAACCAGAATCTTAATTGCTTTTGCATTCATTCCCAAACCTAACCAATCTACTTTAGCGTTAATTCTTAAACCAATTATTCCAGCAACTATGGAAGATTGCAGATAATCTTGATCATTGTTCCTACAAAACCATTTGCTTGCATTGAAAAGCAGTATTGCAATTAATGATAGTGTGGACTGTGTGTGTTTTCTACTCGTCACTTGATGACAACTTCCTATTTCTTTCAACAATACGCAAACACACCTTAGCTGATTCTATTGCTCTGTATATTGCGACGTCATAAATAATGTTTTTCTGTAGTCCTAAAAAATGTTATTCCTTTTCTTCCTCTTTGCTTTGACTTCTGGTTGAATGTGTAATTTAATGTATCTATGTTCATTCAACCTTTAAATATGCATATGCTGTCAGTACCTAGCGTCTTCTCGAAGGTCAACTTCTAAATCACAACCTATATCATGAGCGTATTAACATTCATGTTGCTCAAATTTGCGAAAAGGCAGAATAAAAATTATTAATGATATATCTTTCTTTAGAACATTCACCTTTTTATCAAATACCAACGCAACTCTTATGCATGAAAACATAATTACACCGAAATTCAATTAAGCCTTGATGTTTTTTATTGTTTCTTTTAAGAAAAACATCTATCTAACATAAAAAAGCAATTGCACTCCTTGCATTTTTCATGCACACACCTCTAATTGCAATGTCACATTGAAAAGCAAACTAGAAAATATATTATGCTGGTGTAACTTATGCTGTCATACATCGGCTTTGCTACCTACGATAAACTTCTGAACATTTTGGTACTTTTAAAAACGTTTAATTGCAAGATATCTTGCATGCTACCTTGTCGGAAGTGTGAGGAAGAAAACAAACAAGAGTTTTTTGAAGGTGATAATTAAGGTGTTATGTAAAAACCTCTGCATAGGTTCATACACTTCAGTTATAAACGATAATTTCACATAAGTTAGTTAAATTTCAAATATAAATTCGACAAATATCTTGATAAAAGAGTTTTAGTGTCATTTTGAACAGGTTTATTCGTCACTAATCTGATAAGCCTGGACAGTCGTTTTTCGAAACATTCTTAAATTCACATTCAGATTTTTTAAACTTAATTTTGACTTAATTTGCATCCCGTCTCCTGAAGTGAGGTTCTTTCTCAAGGATGCTGAAACAGGTGACAGGGTCTTGTTAAATTCTCAGAGAGATTTTGCTCCCAGCATGCAGGCTTATCTCGCTTGTGTACGTATCTTCTTTAACGCAGATGCTTTTGAACACAAAACCACAACCCAAACATCATTCACGCTAATTTGTGCTTTGGAATTCAAGGGAAACCTGCGGATTGTCGTCTTGGAATGCAGTCTAATGAGAATTACAGCTGTTTTCTTCTCTGCAAAACGCTCAAATCTGAAGATCATTCAGATTCTTTTGCCAGCTAAATGAGTAAAAACAACGGGACATTACATCATCATCCCTCGACATATGGGAAATCTTCTCCTGCATTTAATAATGTTCAAGAGTATGTAGCATGTTGTTCGCCACGTGTTGCGTCGATTTACATGTCACACATAGAAACAGTCCTATTTGAAATAGACAGTTTGCCATTTATACCGCCCTGATTTAGCCAAGGGTTCCTGCTTCCTGTCATATTAAAACCCTATCTATACTGCCGACAATCAATATATTAGTATTTTAGAAACTTCACTTTCAATCATAGCCTCGATTACATGATCAGATTATCCTCTTACGTTCTGCCTGTTACAAGTATTGCGTAATGAGCTACAGGCGGTTCTTTAGTTGCGCTCAAAGATATTTTTGTTGCGCTCAAAGAAAAATCATGTCATGATTTGCTCCTTGGATCTTAGGTTTGACAATGACTAACAGGCTTCCCCCCTCATAAGAAAACGTAGCTTTTACTCGTGCATGCCAATTTTCAGCTCTTTTTCTAATGGCCTATAATTGTAATGTGAAAACTGGCAATTTTGACAGAAGTTCCCCGATTCTTCCATGGACCATGACCATAAAAATGGCTTAGAGTTCAGCTTCTAAGTGACACATTGCAATGCTTAATATTTTTCGTTGTGATTATTTTGTGTCAAAGCACAGTTAATTTTCACATGAAGAAAACTCGCGTTATTGCAGAAAACCGTATGTGCAATTTGCAAATCAATTAACACGCTATTAGCCCTGAGTCAGCAATTAAGCATACTTTAAGCTTGAAAAAGTAGTTTTAACCCATTTGATCGCTAGCATGCATAAATCGAAAAGAAAGGAATGAAGGTTAAATACCCTGGGGATGAACAAATAATGCCTAATGCTTTGAAAAATAAGATTAACAAAAACAAGGCCTAAAACGAAGCAACGGCCATGAAAAGCACATTGTCTTTAAAGTAAACTTTGACTGATTTTTTCTTTTGATAAAAGAATTGAATCAAATAAAACAAATCACCATCTGCGTAGAAAATTTATGTTTAAGCCGTGTTTTACGTTGACGATTTCGTGCTGGATACAACGATTCTTGGCTAGGTATTAAATATACCCCGAGTGACAGAATGTTATTGTTTCAAATAGCTACGATTACATGGAGAACAGCAACGATGCGCATAGAAGAACGCGTGTTTTACTTTAACTGTAAGAAATGGCTCCTTAATGATGTTGGTGCTCAATTTGCAAAAATAAGCCTGGAAGATCTTAATACGCAGTTTTTTGTATGCAGCGTTTTACTGCTGGCAATACGCAACGACCTTAATTGCTACTTTTTAGGGTGCATTGCCAATGCTGCGCTTTACTGCAGCCACAATTAGTCACGCAGGAACATGCTCTTAATAGTGGCACTATATCAGCAATGTCTTGCTGATTCTACTGAGCTTTGGACTTGACCGTTCGTGAAAAAGGGGCTTTAACTTTTACAAGATTTTGATGCAACGATGCTCTTTGGGTATACATTGGCAGTAGGTATTTACATTCAAAATGAAAAAGGAATTTTTATTGCAAAGCATTTAGAAAGGGCAACTGGTATTAAAGCTTCTTTGTTGGCATACTTTAGACGTTTTCTGTCTAGCGTTCTTAACAAGCATGCGAAGCTTAAACTGTGAAGATGAAAATGGAGATCAAGTTAATAGAAAGTTGAATAAATTTTTCATAGAAATTTTCTGATGCATTAAGTAGCTGAAGCAGATCGATAATTTTTTAAACAAAGCATTTTGAATCAGCATGCTATGTCAGTCGGAGGTCAAAATCATCAGACTGGAGTTGCAAAGTTGGCAAAGCTTTGACGCATGACTCGTATCTTGCGGCCTAGTCAGCAGGTGTATAAGATTTTGATTAATCCTTTTCGTAATCTGTTTTTAATTTTGGTTGACGTGCTCAACTTCCAAATTTTGTTTCATATAATAAACCATGAAAATGGAATAACAAGGACGAAGCGTGTTTTTGTAAACAGCATGAATTTTAGTCTCTTGTACGGGCCTTTGTAATCATAGCTCCATTTTTTTTGGTTATGCGTTTCAATCTTTCTTTCGTAAAATTTCCTGCAGGGCATTCATATTTCACTGAACAGACACATGATATCTTTAAATAGCCTTAGTTTACTTTCTCTTATTGCTTAGCACAATAAAATGAAAGTCCATCAGCAATATGCTGCATTACACTAACAATCAAAACAGAAAGATCCCAATGAAAAAAATGAAAAGTCAATTGTAAATATTTGAATGATAACTAATATCGTTTTGTAATACTTTTCTCTAATTAATTCGTCTTTGTTCAATGTAATTAATGGACAAAACAGAAAACCTTTTTAGAGTTAGCCTGAAATTCAAAAATACATATATATTGCTAGCTTCAAAATGGTAGCTTTTAACAGTCATTTTTTGATCGAACAAACGGCCTAAATCAGGCAAGAATACAGTGCAGTGGTTAATTTATTTTATTAACGTTTGAATACAAAAACTTAATGTTTGCACATGTCTAGAACTGTAATGGAGTTCCAGAATCATGCAGAATAGATTTAAAGATACATAAACATTAATGAGCTTGAAATAAACAATATTTCTTCATTGCACGAGTAAGTGAAAACTATTTTCTCCGACTGTACCTAGATGCAAATTTCCCTTTTTTTCCACAAATCCACGATGGATATGGAATCCAACAATCAATGTAAAAGGTTCCGTGTATTGAACTTTTTTCTCACAAAATAGATATATTTCCATCCTACATTAGAGGTTTGGGCTTTATTATCACTGGTGAAGAACCTTTTGTGCAACATTTAGCAGTCTTAGGACACATCTCTCTTACAGGCTTCAAGTTTTTTATGCGATGCAATTACTGGCAGTGCACCTTCTTGCCGCGCGTCAAAATAAGATCCGCGTGAAGAACGATACGGTAAGATTGAGGCTTTCAAAATGATACACATTCACGTGCTGCTGCGGTCTTAGAGAATTTCGCGGAAATCATTTTCAAAGAAGCAAAGATCAAACAGTAATCGCAAATAGACAGAATGCACCTGCGGCTTGTCGCAAAAGTCTTCTCTAATTGATGTAGAGCGAACCGCTTTCGACTTGTTAAGTCGAAACAAAGGAGCGGGAGACCACAGCCTCGCCTTCAGCGGTATTAAAGAGATTAGGTAAAAATGAATGAATCTTGAACTGTTAGGAGTTTTATGGGTTTATGGCATTTTTAAACATACGCTGCAAAATCTATTTGTAAGACGTGGAATTACCAACTTTTGTACGTGGTATCCCCGCGGTTTAGTATTGGTTTCTTAGCAGTGTTTCATGATCTTCCCAGCGTTACTGATCTGGTTTAATGTATCTTCGACACATAACAAAAGAATGGAAATCGAGCTCTTCCATGCCAGTTACTGTTGCAATTAAATGTGCTAATTCACAGTTTTTCAAGATATTTCCCGTGTGCTGTTCGTTCCTTACTTAACTAGTACTATAGTACGGTTGCGAAGGAGCATTTACTAGTCAAGCATTGCATTATGGCTTTCAATGAGGAATATCACAGTGACGTAACCTTAGGATGCCTCGGTGTGGACGTACCTTCAAAAACCTCATCATCATGAAGCTTTCGAAAGGGAAGTGCCCAAAAGACGCTTTATCATTCATTTTTTATTTGGCCACTGCCTATAAAGTTAGGTAAAAATGCCTTACACAAAACTCTTCGCCCACGAATCCTTCAAATAATCTTGGCTATACCACTGTATGCACTTAGGCAGAAAATTTAAAATATTCAAGGGTTTCGGGATTTCATTTAAGTCGTCCCCTGACATCAGCCTCGTTTTGATACACACAAATCAGCCTCGGATTGATAATCAAAGGCGACCAACACACGCTGCAACAGGATGTACTGCAGGTGCATTAAAACACATTTTTAATTAATATTTGTGAGAGCAAATATGCTTTGACCGCATTCATCTCACCGTGTTATTGTGTTTACACTTTTTATTTCAAGATATGAAATATGTAAATACAACTTTAATACATCAGAACTGATCTCCAGGTAATAAACCTGAAGCCAGTGTTAACGATAAATGGTCGCTGCTAATGATTTGCAATTTAGCTTTGTACGAGTTTTTATGCATTTCATCTGCTTACAAAAACGGCAAGTTGCATTGGTAGTTAAAGTGCAATGCAAAGGGCACCAAAAGCATAGCAAATAGTAACAGAAGATACTGAGAAGAACATTTAGAAGTTGATAAGTTCACTAAGCTCGTCTTTATAAATATAGCCATTATCAATTATAATTATAAACGTAGCCAATGACCACTCAATAAGGGCGAGTAATACTCGATTTTTTAAAATTTTATCGTAGAATGATAATTTAAACATTTAAGGGAAGCTGTGAGTTGAGCTATTGAGTTAAGACGTCTTTGATTTTTCTCAGCAATTTTTCCTGAAAAATGAAAGATGAACTGATCAACTTCAAGAAGTTTCACATCAGTAATTCATTTTTTAAACGTAATTCGGATCGGGTCTTTAACATCTTATTTTCTAAACCATTGTAAAATGAAGCAGTCAACGATTGTAAAAGTTCTTGTAGCTTTTAAGTGAAGTATAAATGTATCATGAGCTTCGAATTTTGTGCAGACCATGAAAGTATCAAATAAAAAGATCGATTTATTACCTAAGCACACTGCTTGCCAAGCCGGGTTGCCTTGGTGCATGCCAACAAACAGACGCACAGGTGCAAAACATGCCATTGAAATTGTGCAATCTTAATAACAAAGTGCATTCAAAGATTTTTGCACGCTTTTTTCTTATTTCTAAATGTCTGTGTCAAACTAGATTCCAAAGTCCCGAGTAAAAAACCAAGTTGATGACTTCTTCTCTATTTTATTGATTCTCTAGCGAGGCTCGACGAAAACGGTCGATTAAAGTGAGGACATTTCAAGGGTCGATTCATTGAAAGTTGAACTAGTATGCTATCCTAAGAATAAATCATCTGGAAATGCAGACAGTTTACAAAAAGGTATTCTGTCAGAAAGTCTCGCGCTTTGATTTTCACGCAGAATTTCCGTCAACATAATTACAGTTGCGGTACACTTTCATGTTTATCAGCTTACACTCTGTTGATTTCGCCATCCCGATAAGATATTCGCTCTTACAGCGTATTTTTAGATTCACCTGCGCTGATGTGCCTGTGGGCGGAGTTAACGCTTGCATAATTAATGACTTTATTACTCATGCCATCTGCCCGTGCAGGGCAATTACTTACACACAGCTCCCAGCAGCCGAAGCGTGAATAACCTAGCATAAAATATTTGATGATAGCATTTGGTTTTCCGTAAAAGCAAAAAGGACGTTAAGTCTCGAGTTTTGTGCTAGGTTTTATGCTGGTCTCGTATCATATGCCAAGATGGCTTGTTGTGTATTCCTATACCTAATTCTTTATTCAAGTTTCCATTATCATAGCCGCGTTCTGTGAAGGCATTATCATTATCATATCAAAACTGCAATTCATGATTGATTTTAAACCTTGCTGATTTTGGTGCCTTGTTTCCTCGTGTTCCTTATTTATAAACCACACTAACTTTTTATAACATTATATTGTGACTACAATAAACATAAGCCGTTAGTGGACGCGTTTAAAATCTATCGTCGATTCATTTGCATTCACAAGCCCCTCCAATACTACAGCTGTCTTACTTATAGATCTTTCTACAACAAATTATGCAAAGCATTATAACTTTGCGCTAACAATGCGTTAAACTTCATAAAATATAGCGTATAGAAATATTGCCTTACCTTCATATCTATTTTAAAACTTTATCTAACTTTCTAACGGAGATACATGTGAGCGGTGTTCTCAAAAGAGGCCGTTCGTAAATACTAAACTACTAAAACATTGTCTCAGAAATCAATGGTAAATCGGATGCGAATTCAAAAGTGATCATTCTTGCCTAATCGTAATCTATCCAATGAGCTTTTACGAAGCACCAGCCGATACACAATTTCTATCTAATAATTTTTCAAGAACTTTCTCTCTTTTAGACTCCTTTCTGCTTTCTTTTTAGCAACCATTTTTTAGCTTCAGTCATTGACCTTCCTGCCTCATTACATATTAGAAATTTTCCCCTCTTAATGTTTGTATCGTTTTCTGCAGATCAATATTTCCGAAGCAGATGTACCACCAAAGTATGACTGGCAAGGTGACTCCTTACACGAAGATGAATGGGTCCATCCCCTCGCCATCAAAAACAACACCACGCCTTAAACAACCATACCAATACTCAAACCAAAGTGCCCAGAACATGGGCAACACGACCATGTCGCCTGACTACACATATCAAACATTGGGTGCTTACAACAACAATAACAATAATACCATTTATGGGAGCGATCCTAGTCAAATGATGAGTGAAGATACGTCTCCAATTGCAAATACTTCGCCGTACAACAACAGTGCCTGCTCGTTAAGTCCGGGCACTCCAACGTCTTACCAAAATGGAACAGTCAACAACTCGTGGCCATACCATCAAGCATCACTGAGCAGTTTTAGTGAGGCATCGACACAAATGCTTAGTCATGGGCAAAGCAGGCCTCCATCAGGAGGGTATGGATCGAGCAATACTTACGCAACACTAACCAATGGTATGTGGAGTGGAATGGGCCTTGGGGATAGCTCGTCGCAAGTCGTTCCTCATGGCGAACACTCGATGAAAGTTGGCTAACTCTTTCCTTTCATTTTCAGGTATGCCTCTTTCAGCTTGCTCATTTTAGAATTTTGACATTTGGTTATAACAAGAATAATTTTAATAATCATAATTATATGTCGTCATCGTCATCCTCGTTATCGTCATCCTCGTTATCGTTATCGTCATCCTCGTTATCGTCATCGTCATCCTCATTATCGTCATCGTCATCCTCGTTATCGTCACCGTCATCCTCGTTATCGTTATCGTCATCCTCGTTATCGTCATCGTCATCCTCATTATCGTCATCGTCATCGTCATCACTGTCGTCGTCGCAAATTAGCGACCTTCGACATCAATATTCCTAAAGGCCGATCACCAATTCGGTCTTTCTGTTTGCTTGCGCGCGCCCCGTAAATCGCGCTGCATTTTTCGGCTTGTTTGCGCCAAGTCGCTTTCAGAGTTTAAGCAGCGAAATTTGTTCGATCTCAAATTGAGTTTAAGCATGATCTTAAAATACGCATGCGCGAATAAAAAGATTGAATTCGAGGTGGGCCTTAACAATTGTTATAATAAACAAGGTACAAAAAAAAGATAATTTGTAATCGATAGTGCCATAATGACGCACCGTCAGATTTATGAGACATTTTTGTCTCTCCGTTCATGGTAAAAACCGCAATGATATAGAATCAAGCAAAATGCTTAACATTGAAAATGTGATTATGATAAAATCCGGTGCTCATCAAAGATTTATAGTTGCTGCTAGTAACAATGAAAACAGCGCTGGCGTCTTCTTAGTTTGAACTAGCCGTGCTTCTGTACCAAAAATGAAATAGGCAGCAATTATCAGGTAGGCCATGCTCTTCACAAGACTGATAAAAATGTGCGCGTCTATGAGAAACATAAAAACAGTACCAATGAAGTCAGGTCATAATGCTGGGGATTTTCAATTTCTCAACATTCATTTTTTTCAGTGAAATGTTCTGAATAGTTCCTTTATCTTCAATTGGTAGATAAGTAGGGGTAGAGATCATGATACCAAAGCGAAAGGAGTATAGGGGGAAATGAATCAAAAACTTCAATTTGTTGTTTTTGTCAAGTTTCAGTGTCAATGTCAATTATTGTCAGTTAGCTGGCTCTTCGAGTCGCATTAGATAGTCCTGACCTTGATTTAATGAGGATTCTCTTTCGATACCTTTCTTATTAAAAAAACTAGCGCAAACCCATACATAGAACCTAACCCGTTCAAATCCCCTCTCCTTTAAGTCATTTCCGATGAACCCGTTGGTCCTTCCAATGATTTGTATGTTGGTGGCATGATTCTAACGGATACAGTAGCCATAGCTAGCTACTTTCAAAAAGTGCAAAAACATGCAAAAGTTTTCTTATAAAATGAGTGTATTTTAAAAATTACTCTAGCAATTTTTCGTGAAACCAGTGCCTCTATGTGACCCTTTATTTACTCAAATAACGCCTTCAAAACTAACTGATTTTATCTTCACAGCTAGAATTCTGTTCACAATACTTTTCTCCCTACTGTTCACAGTGATTTTCGCGTGAAAGCAAATTTGTGCAAAGTTGCGCCTACAAGCTGCGTTCCTTTCTTGTCCCACGTGCTACCAGCTTCATTATCAGAAAGTTAGCATTGAACATAATTTGAACTCCTATATATAATTTGAAACTTTTCGGTTCAAATGCTAGTTCAATAGATCGACGAAGAAAATTGAGATTGTAACTGACTTATTACGTAATTAAGTCTTCTACCAGGATAGAATAATAGAATTATTAGAATTACCAAGTCAAGATTTTCAGATAAGTCAAGATTACCAAGAAGAATGCATTTAAAATGACACTGAACGTCGAGAAATGGGACAGATAAACAGAAGCAATTTGCAAAATACATATATTATACTCGCAGAATAATATACTTTTTTACGAGATTTGCCAGAATTTTTTTCCTATCAACTAACAACACAACTCTTTGCAATAACAAAAGTGAATCTCAGTTGTATCTCAGAGCAAAGTCATCGAATGACGTCAATGTGTCATTAAAGGCTTATTGATATTCAAAAGGGTTACTGCCAATGTTTTGCCTCCATATATACTCAATATCTTTAAGCGGCATTGACATAACTAACCGTAAATTCTCTTTTAGGGCTCCCCTTGAGGCTTATTGTTTTTTAGCACTTATAAGAGGGGCTTATAAGAGGGGGATAAATTGAGAGAAGGGGCTTCATTAATATTTTGTTATTAAAAGCTATTTTTAGTGTTAGACTAATTTTTGCTATTTGCGAAAAAAAAACATCGAATCAGGCTTCTACATCAATAAAATTGTTATCGTCATCGTCGTCAATTTTCCAAAATATGTCGTCTTTTATAACTGAGCATTCGAAAGGGTCGAGTTCATCCTTCTGCGTACCAACGGCTTGTAATTTTGGTAAAAAGATCTCACATGGACCGTGCTTAATACACATTAAATCTTTTTCTTCAAATCCATCGAAATTGGTCTAAACATGCTTTGAATTTTAATTTGATGAGACGTATTGAATCACCAATAAATAAGATGAATAAAATTCTCCATTTTTGTCAAGTTTACTTATCCTGGCATCAGTGAAATTTGGAGGGGGGGGGGGCTCTAATTAAAAGGGACTTCTCCTTAATGCCACAAGTAGATTCCTTGTAAGCGGAAAAAGATATCTCTCAGCAACACAAGACCATTAAAGAAGTAACATTATTACATTGAGGTTAGAGCTTTGATTTCTGCACGAGGTTATTTTGTTTCCCTGATTTAAAGGTCGGAAACTAAATCGAGTGACCTTAATTATGGAGCCGTTTATCGCAAAATTCAACTCTCACTTGATTGCCTTTACGATTGACCTTGTACACTTGCTTCATGCGAGTCCCCTGTGGTTTTGAGACAGCTGCTTCAAACAAGAGCAGAAGGAGATCTTCTCATTTCAAAAAATTTTTTTGCAATGCATTTCCTTTGAAATTCACAGCAAGGCGAAGACTCTTTGCGATAAATAAGTCTGTAACGAAGTCTTCACCTGCGTTTTCTGTTTAGATAAAAGCAATTGCGCTGTCATTTCGTAAGGACAACATTGACAATGGCACTGCGAAACGCACAACTAAGATCAACTAAGAATAAAGGCGATGTTCAGCAGCATCTTTTTTGTTGCATACATCGAACACTAGTGAAGATTTCGTTCTGGCCTTGTCGGCATTTAAACAAAAATTTACATGAATTAGTACAGAATGATGTCTGTTATAAACAATATGATTATTATTATTATAGTTATCATCAACAGTAATATCAAAAGCAAATAATGCAACATCGAGTTTAAAAGACCAGAACAAATATATAATGTTTCGAGATACTTTTTATAGTTTGGTATTTAGACAGACAAATCATGCTACTGGCCTAAATTGCATTATGCTCATATTTGCCTTGAAGTGAATCAATTTTTGTTTCGATGAAATTCGTATATCTTTTTTTCTCTAATATGAATTTTAAGTCTTCTCTTTGAGTAAGGCCAACACATCAAATAGCAATATCTTTGACCAGCTGTTTTCAATTTCTAGTATGATCTAAAATCATAGTTTAAGCTTTTGGTTTGTTATCTAGAGGGACTGTTGTGTTCTTCTAAGTAAAGCTTGTTTTTCTTACAACTTTCAGTACTTTGCAAACGCTCTAACTCTACTCATCCAGCTGCTTGTATTAGCATTGCTTAATTGAGTCCAGCATCTATTTGAAGTACATCACATTGCATTTTGATGCAAAGTTCACACCACCGCGCTCAGTCTGTGCAAAGCCGACTCGTGAACTTTTAACTCGCTTTTCTCACCTGGACATATCAACTGTGCAGTTGTCACATCTACAGTGCTCTAAAAATGTGATTTCTTTTTAAGCCTAACAAAAAGAATCAAAAAATTTGGTCTGTTAAATTTTGTGTACTCAAATTGATTTTTGTCTGACTGCTGACGAATGATAGGGTGTTACTTCCAAATATTTTCGTAAAGTGTGCCCCTTCTCCGTTACCTACGACATTAATTGTTAAGGGGCCTAACGACTTGTATGAAAAGATTCACTAAGAAAAACACATAGTGACGTTTAGACCAAAAGAGTTGCTGCTTCTCTTGGTATCTCGTCTGTTGTTATTTTAATGAAAGTAAATTTATTTAATGATCAGTAACAAACATTGGAACATGTAGATTCTACTTTTTTTGTAGCATGCTGCACATCACACGGATAATGGCGTCTAGCAGTCCGCTACAACTTTCTCAGACGAAAAAAGACGCATGGTATGCTGAAACCAAGGAAAATCCAGGCATGCCCCAGCTTTGAGATGCTCTCAGAGTGTTACCACCAGACTCATGTTCATTATCCATGTAAATGCGTAATTATGTATTCATGCAATCATAAGTTTACATTTTGTGTACACAATTTATGAGACGAAAACTAACCTTATAAATTATGTTGTAGTCATACCATTGTTGCTCAGTGGCAATTGTACTTCGTTTTCCATCGAGTGCTAAACGGAAAACGGCTTTCACAATTAATAGTTGAAAAAGCGTTTGCTTCGATTTGTCCTTTTTGTCTAAGCAATCGTAATTATAACGCTTTCTAGCCCTCAGCTACAGCTCTTTGCTAAAAAAGTATTTTGTTTCTTCATCTTAAGAACCAAACTATCACTGCAATCATCTGGTACCCATTTTACTAATAAGCGGTTCTTAGCTTCAAATTTCAGAGCAAACATTCTTACGATGTCCTGTCTTGTCAAACTGTCTATTTTGCTAAATGAAAGTTGAATATGAGTCCTAAGGCACATTTCATCTTGATGATAACTTAGCACGAAAGAAACCTTAATTATTCTTCTTCCTCTACAGTCAGCTTTCTTTACTTGTTAAGTTTCTTAGAAACAATCTTCAAATTTTGCTGTCTTTAGGAAAAAATATATACTAATTTAACAGCATTCCATTTTCCTCAGGTTCAAATATGTCCAAAGTTAAAAATTAAGCGAAAATAGTCATATCTTTTTGTTTCTTCCCTAAAATTTTGTGATGATGTTCAGGCAAAAAAACAACAGCTGGTCGATGAGAAAACAAGTTTTTTTTCATTTTCATGCTGCATACTTCAAAGTGAATTCATTTTTGTTTGCATTCGGATGCCACTGCAAAAGTGATGCTTTCAACTATCATCAGGTAGAATATCATTTGTTGTCCTAGAAGAATAGACGCTCAATAAATCTTTTCTCTTAATCATTCAGAATTTCAAAAATATTTACTTTATCAGAAGGCTTATTTATTAAAGGCTTTTTTGTAATTCCGATACAATTTTACAAATAGTACATTTGGCTTGTCTGTGCTCTTGCTGATATTCTGTTAAAGGTTTACAATCTCGGTTAAAAGCTTGCAAACCTGCTCTGGTATTGGTTCGTTCTAATACAGGCATCAAACATTTTCCAAAACTTATCTAATAGCCGTCACATCTTTCTCACAGATTTTCTGCATTGAAGTCATTTGTGGACTGTATTTTTAAGTTCAAACGATGTCTTGACAGTAGAGCAATCTGTGGTAGAAATTTTAAATGTCTCTGTAATTTGCATTGATAAATCAATGTTTATAAAAACGGGTGTATATAATTACATTAGTTATTAAGTTGTACATAGGGTTGCACAAACTGGCTCATATTCCTATTTGGCGTCCGTTTAATGAGTAATAGCTAAATATTGTACGTTATTCATAGGTGTCTAGGTCACCATGTCGCATCATTTTTAATATATTGTGCATGATATTAATTGAAGATACATCAAAATGGTTGCTTGACCTGTGTGTTTAATTTTTTACTGCCTAATCTGGTCTAGTCGCAGTTCAACGAAGTTCTGGAAGAAATTTGCTCCACAATAACCAGTTTGACAGCTCAAATGTTTTTATAAAAAAGCATATTTCCTATATTTTGGCTTGAAAGCAATTGCGTCAAAACTATCAAGAACGTAGCTAGATCATCTCATTCTATCACTGACAGATTATTTGAGGCTACGAACTGTACCATTTCTACTCTCCTATTCTTTGATTAACGCAGAAATCTCGTTTCGAAACCGTTGCAACACAATCATAGAACTCTAGAAGTACATGGATTGGCCTATCACAATGGAAAAAATCGAAAACAGGGAACTTTTTTGAATTTTATACGTTTATGCATAAATTTAATCTATAACAAGGAAGCAGGAGCAAAGTTTCAAGTTGAGGAGGGGGGCTCTACACAGATTAGTAAATTCTAATGGTGGTTTGCCACGACTTTCTTTGATGCCACAACCTTAGTATCATACATCAGCGGAAAAGTGCAGGGGCTATAGCCCCCAAATTTCTTCTGGAGACCCAGACATATTAAAAGAATAAAATCAACGGCAGGCTATAGCATAGCCAAAAACCGTGTTCTACATCAAACTGTGGTAGAGCAGTTTTAATAGGCAGTTTCAAACGAAGAGAAACTCAGCATGCACACTTAGCATGGGTATGTAATAATAATTATATATACGTAAGCGGCAATGAGATTCTACTACTGCCTGATATCGAGAGAGTTAAGCAGACTTCCCCATCAGCCATTTTGTTTACTCTTGCGCGCGCTCTGCAGTTTCCTTAAAGCCTGGCTCCCATAAAGTCGTAAGAGGGTCGGCGACGGTCTGCGACAGTCTGCGTCAGTCTGCGTTGGTCTCCCGATTTTACGGGAACAATTGCTTCCGATCGTTACGACTGCGCCGACTGTGAATCGTAAGGGTCGGGAGAATTGATGTGAGTTCAACTTTCCCGACTCTTTCGACTCTTACGATCAAAGAAAATTTTAATGGGAACACGGGTCGCCGACGTTACCGATCCACTCTTGTTAAGAAACAATCACGATTTTGCTTGCTGTTGTTTTGTTGACATGGGAACACTTTTTCTTTGATCGTTATGGAGGATGGAAGAAGAGATCGGCGACACGTTCCCGACTCTTACGATTTTATGGGAACCAGGCTTAACTTGTCTAATTGACTCCGCAAACTTGTTTGCGCGAAGTCACTCTGGGAACCCGTTTACACTGTGCCGGATAAATTTTATCCGCATCAAAATTAGTTCAGAAAGGCGTCGCGTTTACACTAGACCCACGCTATCCGCACGAATTTGAGAGCGGCTATCTGGACAAAATTAGTTCACCTAGAAAAGTGAATTAAATTAATTCGAATAGCTATGTGGAACAGTGTAAACGATAAATTTTATCCACATCGCATCTTGCTTGAAAGTGATTGGCTATTTCATTCAATTTAATTCTCACTGTCTCCCAAACAAGACCTTTCGCCATCTTGACTGCCTTGTTGTCGATAAATACTCGTGTTAAAAGTGCAGTATCTTGCCAGTCCACGTAAAATTGGCATCCTTGTCAGCTTTCCCCATTTTCGTTGCTAGTTCAGTGTCATTTTGTTTGATTTTTATTGAAAATATCTTTGGATTTGGTCTAAAAAAGAAGCAGATGATTCTGAAGCGAGAATGAAGTCTTTTTACGTTGGCGAGAATTTTGTTATTATTTTGTTGCCCAGAGAAGACTTCATTTTGGGTGTTCTGTGCATGATTTAGATCATGTGACTGCAGTTGTCCGGCACAGTGTAAACGGGAGGGCAAAGTGGACAAAATTTGTGCGGCACAGTGTAAACGCAAATCAACCCGAACAAGTTTTATGCGGATAAATTTTATCTGGCACAGTGTAAATGGGGTCTTGGAGTAGGATGTAGTGGTGTAGCAAAGGCACCTGGGGCTCTCAGGAATAAAACTGAAAAGGAACATCTGTGTAGAGACTGGAAGAAGGTCCCACCTAAAAATAAATAGCATGGTGATGGTGAACAGAATAGCAAGCTGTAAAATGATGATTATTCGCATCAACTAAGGATAGTAGAGTTTTATTTCTCAGTTAAAAAACCTAAAAGGTTTTTGGAAACAAATGGATCTCTAGCGAAGTCTTATAATCATGGATATAAAAATATTTTGAGGGCTCCTTTTGATTCGTCGCCCTTAGTTATCGAACTAAGGTGACCTAAACTGTATTACGTCATTGTAAGGACCTGCCACCAAAACGATCTCAAAGTACTATGCGTACAGTCGGTCGCAGCCCGCACGAGCAAAAAGAGGTCGGTTAACAAAGTCGAACCAGTGCAAATTTTGTCCAACAAATACCAACAATTCTTGAGACAAAATCCTGCCCTGGTAATTTATATTATATAACGTTGTACAAACATGTTGAGCGATGCTGGATGATGTTGCATGTAGTTTATCCTGCTCACCAATGCTTCATGATACTGGGGATAAAGTATTGTAGACAGCAGCGATGCTCACTCCAAACATTTCTCAGTGACTGGTTTCTAACTATGTTTCTGAGACTAAACGTTGGAGACTCTGGTACCTAGTGGGGTAGATGTAGTTTGTCTTTGATAAAATATGTTTGATGTTGTTGCATGATGTTTGAACCCTTTGGCAACAATTGATAATAGATTCCATATAAAAAGAAATTTATGAAATATCAAATATAAAATCATTCAAAACACGTCATGCTTTTAGTTAAAGGCATTATGGAAGGAAAGATGAAAGCTCAAAAGAAAAAAATCGCCTTCATTTCTTCAAAAGACCCCCTTTGCTCTTATCTTTATTAATGTTCCTGTCTTGTCGCGTTTTGGCCTATTCTCATTCTCTTTTCATTGTCGTTCATGATTGAAAACAGGCCCTCAAACAATGCTGCCGTATTTCGTTTTGCTTGAAACTTGAAAATTTGCGCTGGTTTGGCCAAACTTTCATTCAATAGTGTCAAAGATTGCCGAACAAGATATCCAACAGCTTTTTAATTTGTTTGAACAAATGTTGCGTTGGTTTGACCAGGGCTGTATCACTGGACACGTGCTGCTGCCGAAAAAAGGCGTAGGTCATGGCCCACCTGATGACGTATTTGTCACTGATGTGTTGTCCTAGCCAAAAGAACGCATCGGTTTGTGACCGTTTCAGCCCTACGGTTTAAGACACAAGAATACAACATAGAATTAAGACAGCAGCATTAATCTATAATAATTTTTCAAACTGTCTTTTTCACAGTGTACAAACGATGGCATAAATAATGAATAATAAGCCTTGCATACTTGACTTTTGGAATAGGCGGTAATTTTTCTCAGAATTTCACTGCATATTCTCCAGTAGTTCTAGCAACACTATTCTGGCTGGTCTTTCTATTATATCAAAGTATTTTATCCACCACTAGCAATATTGAGTCTAGCAAAAACAATTTTGTTTGCCAAACCGTAATCTGGGACCTCAACATTTGGAAGTATGGCTTCCAAATCATTTCAAAACTAGGACCCTGGACCTCTCAAAGAGCTGGTGTAAATGAGCGACTGCATCTACAAAAATGCCTTCTTTGTTTGTATGAAAATTATCCTGAATGTTCGCAAACTGTTTTCCAAGCTTAATAAATCAAACATTTTTTGGCTGTTGATAAATTTCCAAGATGTCTTCCATCATTCACTATAAAAAATAGCGTACTACATTTTTACCATCAAAAATCTTGGCACGTCCAAAACTTCGATGTTACCTTAACTTTTTTGCCATCATAAAAAAGAAACAAACTTAATGGCTCTATTCGATGCAAATTCTTATTTATTCCTTTAGGTCCTAGGAACGATCATTTCTCAAAATATTCGTCAAATAAATTTTCAGTTGGGAAACAACGAGTTTCAATTCAGGGGCGGCGCCAAGTAATTAAAATTGGGGGAGGGCTCAAATTGATATCGTTGTTTGACTGATAAAACCAACTCCTGAAAAACGCACTAAAATGCTTCACGGTATGTTATGTTTATGATCTTATGCGGTACTCGTTATGCGAGCGATACACCGTAGGGGCGGGCGAGTGGTTGTTTGAGGCCCTAGATACATTTGAAAAAAGAATTTTAAAATGTTATTTGACCACACCCTTCAGATTAGCTCAATATACATTTCAGAATGTTTGTTGCAGTCATTTTCTTGTAATCATTTAAAATATTTTACTATTTCTAAGACATGCTTTTGTTATGTTTGGTTAATTTCAAGATTGAAAATATTACTTTATGAGGTCCCATAGACCTCTGCTTATTCCTAAAACTAAGCAATAAAAGGACTTATTGCAACTTAATGAACCTTAGTCAAAGCTGAGGCCTTATCTTCCTCAATTTCTTCCACTTGTTCCAACTGATCCACTACACTGTTAAAAAGCATGCTCTTGTGTTTAGAGGTTTCGTACGGGTACGACATGTATCATGGAAGAAATATAATCAAGCAAGGTTTTGATGCAGAACATATTTGCGAAAGGGCTTCTACAACCAGAACCTTGTAATCATTTTGGGAACCCAAATGATAAGCCCTGCTGCTGGTTACTGTTCTCATTGAAAAGTCTTTATGAAGTTATAAAGCTATCTGTTTCTGAGTATATGCCGAACAAATGCAAATCGATCTAATGACACTGCTAAGTAACAAATATCGGTTCTGTTGCACTTCAAGAATCTAAATGTTACTTTCAAAATAACTACTGCGTCTAAATCCTATAAAAAGGCACAGAAATACCTGGGGGTGTGGGGTGCCACACCCCTCCAATCTTTGAAGTTTCTAAGTAAACAATCTTTTGGTGGTACAAAACTTGTAAATAGCTTTGAAAAAAGCAAACATTTAGTAAACTAAAGCTTTTCGTCTGACACTCTTCAGAGTTTAAAACGTCAGAACATAGATCGAAAACTCTACGCTAAGAAATATATATACCCAGTTGTGGATCGAAATAGGCCAATCAGAAACACGAGCACATGACTGTAAAGGTTGACCAATCAGTGCCGCTTGCCTATTAGAATGTTACCAATGGAGTCCTAAGGTGAAAACGAACTCCTTTTGTCTACACAGTAGCGGTTTTTTCGTGCTTATGTAGATAGATTCTAAAACTGCTAGGTGGAACGACGATCGGGCTTGTGGACGGAAGCCCGATCGTCGTTCCACCTAGCAGTTTTAGAATCTATCTACATAAGCACGAAAAAACCGCTACTGTGTAGACAAAAGGAGTTCGTTTTCACCTTAGGACTCCATTGGTAACATTCTAATAGGCAAGCGGCACTGATTGGTCAACCTTTACAGTCATGTGCTCGTGTTTCTGATTGGCCTATTTCGATCCACAACTGGGTATATATATTTCTTAGCGTAGAGTTTTCGATCTATGTTCTGACGTTTTAAACTCTGAAGAGTGTCAGACGAAAAGCTTTAGTTTACTAAATGTTTGCTTTTTTCAAAGCTATTTACAAGTTTCTAAGTCCAATTTACATCAGATAATGACACTACATAATGAAGGGGGGAGGGTCACTTATGTTCAGAGGGGTACACCCTATAGTTGTGGGGAAGAAACTTCCTTGTACTTTGATACTATCGGATATCTGACTCAACAATATACTTTTTGATACTTTCAAACGTTCAACTGTCGCATAACAATATCAAAAACATTAATAAAATAACAGATCTGTTTAAATTGATTATTATAGAAAACAGTCGAAATTACTATGACTAGTGGTCTCTCATGTGCTCAATAAGACGATTTTGTACTCTGATGTTATTGGGACTTATCAACACTTTTTAGCTTATAATTTTGGGTCTGTTAAACTTGTTTTCAATACTTTAGGTGGCTTCTTGGGATTGTGGATGGACCTTCCCATATTCAAAAATTTCGATTGACTCCCCCAGGTTAATCTTAATGCTGAGAATTCTGTCACTTCAGAAAGAAAAATGACCGAAACGTGTAATTTTGAGGTTCTGTAAGCAGTACAATTCCAGAGTCAGGATAACATCACGGCCACATGGCCACTGGCCGGAGAAAGGTTGTAGAAACAAAGAGAAATTAAAGAAGGTTGCCAAAAATTTGGAAACTTGAGAAAATTGAAAATGTTTATAGCCCTTAGATTTTCAAAATACAGCTATAAAGAAAATGAAAATGAAATTAAAAAATCTTCTGTTTTTTAATATGAATGAATAAATAGAACTACTTTGAACTGTATAATTTAGGCATTAACTTTTTATAATTTAAATACAGTGAAATCTCGATATAACGAACTCTGAAGGGGGCCAATTTTGGACCAAGAGATTGGCAAAGCTGGTATCACTCCACTCCTAGTTGGTTTGTTGTCTTCGATTACTCCATATTCTTATTTGTCTTCTTCTGCTTCTCCATCTGGGTCTCTCAATAACGTTTTGTCGTCGCTTATTGTCAGTGTGTAAGAAAAAGGTATTTATTAGCGTTATTCGCAGCAATTCTTGACGCAATCAAACTTTCATCTCATATCAGCCAGTGCTTGAAGTGTAACATCGGCATGTTTTGCCGATGACAAAAATTATTTTCCCCCAAGAGAAAGTGATAAATGAACACCGAAAATAAATGAACAAAAATAACAGATGAAAAATTTTTGAAAAACTATTATGAAGGAACCCAAAATTTGGTTCGTAATAACAAGAGTTCGTTATATCCTGGGTTCGTGATACCGAGAGAATTTGTAAGGAGTTTGTTAGGCAGAATCCAAGAGACCAGACATTTAGTTTGTTATACCACGTTGTATCCGGGGTTTGTTATATTTAGATTCAACTGTATTCAAATTATACTATTTTTCATTAATCCATGTAAGCATTTACTTAGCACCTGTTTCTAAAAATATTTATAATTGAAAACAAGCTACTAATTTCTAGTAAAGTTTAAAAAAAATTGAATTACCAGGAGAGTGGATTAAAACTGGTTGTGTTCCTCGTTTTCTGACCATGCCCATTTTAAACCCATCGAAATGAGAAAGGTTTTAAAGTAGGATTTTCTTGGCCGAAGGAAGGTTGACAACTTTTCTGGACTCTGTACAATTCTATTACAAAATAACAAATGGTTTCTTGTCAGTCGGGAATTTTGTATCCTTTTCCCTCCCGAAATAACTTTCAATTTACGCCCCTGCTTATAAAATTAGATTATTTGTTTTGTTGTTTCTTACTTTGTTATGCTAAAATTTGTATCTATTTTTCAATTAATGAAATTTCATTTGCTGTATTGGCTGGAGGAAATGACTACCAATACAAGTCTGCCAGTTTTGAATTTTAATGGCTCGCTAAGTTCGCACATTTAAATTTACAATGGGGGTTATTTCACAAAATGTTGCAAAAGAGTCGCAAAAGTAAAAATTGGTTACATTGATAAGAGGGCTAGTCTAGGGTTGCCGAGGTGTGGGGGGAGGGGGGGTCGACCGCGCCAATGATTTGATAAATTGTCGGTTTTGTCGGTAATATTATGTCATTTGTCGGCAAATTCGCTTGCTTTTATGAGCATTGCCCCCACTTGAATAATGAATTTCCGCCACTGCCCTCGCTAGCTTTTTTTCATAACGGGGTGCCCTGATCCCATTTGCCGACAAAGTGGATCAGCCATCCTTTATTTGGCGACATATATGAAAAATTGCCGACGAAGCACCCCTAATTTCCAAAATACCTCTGGCTTTTACAATGAAATTTTCTTCCAAGGGGGCTGTCACACTTCCCACATCCCCTATAGAGACTGTCCTGGGATAGACCCCCCTGCACTACACCCCTGTGCTTACCTTAAAGTGAAAGAAAAAAGAATGGAAATGATTGATTTTATCAATAATGCTGAACATTGTCTTTTTGTTCTATCTTGTATTTGTCAAAGAAATTTTTAAATTGAAAGTTCTGTGTCCGAACTAAATTGTCCGAAAGTTTTGGTCGTATTCGAGAAACGCGTCTGTCCGCGGGTATCTCGAAGGTCAGACAAGAATCCATCCTTTACTCGTGGTTGTTCAATATGGCGCATTTTCGTCCTCCCGAAATTCAAGACAATCCAGACGGATGGGGCCCATGTGCTGTTCCAGCACGGTTCAAGGACATTCCATATCAACCATTTTCAAAAGGAGACAGAATCGGAAAGGTTCGTATTTAATAACAGTGAAGAGGAGTTGTTGCTTCGTCTACTTTAGAAGTTTTTTATCTTAGGCCCAAAAATTATTACGGCCGAACAACGTGCTTGAAAATATTTAGATTAGTTTATTTTTGCAGAAACTTTTTCGATTACAACCATGTAAGGATTCTACAGGGTTTAAGGCTAACACCTTATGCTTTCGGCTGGAAATCAAAGGACACAGTTAAGGATGTTGTAGATACTTTGAACGTTTAACTTTTCATATATGAAGCGGAAAAAGCATGTTGAAATTTTCAGTTGGCTGGCCAGTTCCTTTTAAAACTGATATCTGCATAATTTGCTGTCGCCTCCTTACATGGTGGAAGAATATCACATGAAATTATCATTTTCGTTCAGGTTTTTGCTGTTAGTACTGTTTTTGCCTTTGATTTAGTTTGATTAATGGTCATCATCATGCTTAATCAAGTTGAGGCCTTTAGCTTGATAGCTCTTTTGGATGTTTTTCTGATAGTCTCAAGCACCTAATTGTTCTACTTTATTAAGAAATTTATCACTTTATTGAGCGGTCATCAACAAGTAGTTTTTGTCCAAGTAAACAGAATTGGACTATTAACAGCTAAACAATTTCCCTCATTCTTAATGGAAAATACTATTATTCACCATTGATTAGGCCTTTACTGAAGTTACAAATGGCTTAAAACTTTTTTTATATTATAGTCATAATAGCAAAATAAACATACAGTGGAACCCCGATATAACAAACTCTGAAGGGAGCCAGAAAAAAGTTTGTTGTATTTAGAGTTCGTTAAAACAGGGGAAAATGTTTTTTATGTTCGTTTCACCATTGGTGCCTGAAAAACCTTCAGTGGGCTTGTTTAGTCCATCTCCATTTAACTCCAAAAAACCAAGCTGAATTCAAATAATACTACTGTTTGGTCATTGAAAATGAAAAACATAATGTTCCTATTACTATTTTGGACCAAGAGATTGGCAAAGCTAGCATCACTCCACTTCTAATTTGTGGCTGAATGTCGTCTTCCATTATTGCCTCTTCTTATTTGTCCTCTTCTGCTTCTTCATCTGAGTCTCTCAATAAATAATTGTCATCCCTCATTGCCAATGTCTCATATGTAAGAGGGTATTCGTTAGTCTCAATGTACTCATTCACAGTAATTCCTGATGCGATCAAACTTATATCTCATGCTCTATCAGCCAATGCTGGCTATGTATCATCAGCATGTTTTGCCGATTACAAATTTGATTTCGCCCCAAAACTTAGTGATAAATGAACACGGGGGATGAATAAATAAAAATTGCAGATGAAAAATTTATGAAAAGGGTAATTATGATGAAGGGATATAAAATTGATTCATAATACCTAGAGTTTGTTATATCTGGGTATTGTTTTACTAAGAGAATTTGTGAGGAGTTTGTTAATCAGAATCCAAGGGACCAGACATTTAATACTGGGAAGTTTGTTATATCTGGGGTTCATTATACAGGTTCATCTGGTTCTAATGGCTGTTTTTGCGTGTAAATCCTTGCCCCGAGGGCCCTCTGTTATCAAGCATGACAGCTATTTTATAAACCTCACTGGCCAGATGCATAGAATATAATGATGGCCCATTTTTCATTAAACCAAATTTTGCTAAATCTAGATTTAAAGCATAGCGATATCTAAAGAGGGGGCCATAGGGGGTAGCGAAATCAGCAAATAATCTGCTATTTTTTATTGCATCATTGGCAAATCGGCCAATTTTTATCGCATTATCGGCTGCTTTTGCTAAAATTGCGATCGAAAATGAAAATCTTGTTCAAAACACTTAATGTTCCTCTTAAAATTTAGGGACAAAAATGTCTGTTATAGTCTTCTGTGTTTGAATTTGTTCAATGAAATGCCATTAGGCCTTGTAAAGGCACAAACGTTTGAACAAATCTCTTCTCCTTTTTTGAATCATTGAAAGTGCATGTTTGCCAATGTATGTTTTGTCGCTGACAATAATGATTCCACCTAGAAATAGTGATAAATACACAGAAAACAAGAAGACTAAAATAACGGTGAAAATTTTTGGAAAAGTTTGTCATATTGAGGAAAATTATGATGAAGGGACTACAATTAGGTTGTTAATATACGAAAATTCATTATATACGGGATTAGTTTACCAAGAGAAGTTGATCGGAGGCAGAAATCAAGGAGCCAGATATCTCTTGTCATGCCGGAAAATAAATTATACTTGTAACCAGGTCAGGTTTCATAATATCGGGATTCCACTGTAGATTAGTCGTAAGGTTAATTCAAATTTTTTATTCAATCTGCAATCCTGATAAGCCTTTTTGAAGTCAGTGTGTGAACCAGTGGCCTTTTGGTATATAAACAGCGCCAAATGTTGATTCTTTAGTGATTCTTCCATCAAAAAAAAAAAAAGTACGGCCTTCCAGACTGTTGTGCTGTTCAAGTGATTTGAACATGATCTTTGTGACATCATAATTGTGCCGAAGGCTTGGGAAAACTGATACATGCACAGAAAATGTTCGGTGGCTAACTTTGACCCTCAATATCTCGAAAGCTGTGTTGAATATTCAAAAAGTGTTAATTTCTCAGGTATTCATGTTTGATAGGTTTTCATTTGAGTTCAAGTTAATTTTGCATGTCAGTTCACCTTTAAAATATGTCAAATCAGTCAGTCAACATCACAATGGTGGTATTTTCATTTTGTTTTTGAAGAAGAACAGGGGTCAACAGTTAAGCATAGACGTGTAGAAACCTGCCCAAAGATTAAACTATTGTATGTGTCTCTAATATAAAGTAACAAGGATGTCTTTACATGGTTAAACAACCAACAGAAAAAGAACAGCAATACAATGTTAGGAGAGAAACATGGGGAAATGCTCAACTTAATGAATTTTTTCTATCCATTTACTTTTGCCAGCCCACAAGAACTTGTAAACTGTCATAAACGTATCACCTGAAACAAATGCAAGGAGATAGGCAAGGCATCATGGAAAAACCAGGACCAAGAATTTCTTTGACTAGATACTGATGCTAGTTTCCGATACTTTATCTGTGTGCAATAGAAATTTTGAAAAAATATGCAAAATATAACAAGAAAAGTAGAACCCATACTTGTGGAAAACAGCCCTTTCCAACCTAACTGTTGTCACATAGACAGCAATATATTGTGACTTAGTCTTTAAGATTAATTTAGAATTTTTACAATTCCATGTCAAAGTGTTTCTTCTTTGCTTGTGTAATAATGTTGTAATTGCAAGAATGATGTTAACTATTGATTCATTACTATCCAATTACTGTATCGCATACATTCTACATTTTTCTTAGAACCTTCTTAAGCAGGACTTAAGCAAGCTTTATGAGTATTGCATCCCTGGATTTGCAAATTTTTGTATGCTTGCTTGAGATTGTATGACTAGGTATGAAAACAAAGATGATTTGGAGAGACTGCATATATTGACTTCTTTTTTACTTTTAAGGTTGCTGACTGGACTGGTAATGCTTATCAAGACCGCAAATATACAAGTAAGTTCCTTCTATCATACTTTTTCTTTAGCAATGGCTGAGTAAAGATATTACATAACAGATATAGGTGCAAGGATGACAAAGATATTAGGGTCGCTGACTACAGACCCAAGGTTCTGTAGTTCAAGTTCCTAACATGACCAAACTTATTTTCAGCTTGAGGAGAGTTGCCAGCTCTCTGTAATTCCAGGCGTAGGAATCACTAGGCACGGCAACATCAAGAGAAAAGACCTGGACACTGCTTGATAAACATACGCTTCTCAGTGTCCTAAATCTACCTTTGGAATTACAGATTGTAGAATTACCTTTGGAATTACAAATTGTAGAATTTTCAGGTTAACCACATCAATCACATTTTGCTTCCAAAAGAAAAGAAAACTTAGTTAATTAAGTTCAAGCAAATCTAGATAATATATTTTAAATAACTGGTTAGAAGTGACAGTTTCGTTGCCATAGATGAAATGTTGAAACCTTAGATGGAATGTTATTTCACTCTTTGGGCAATAAAGTATTTGGCCTTGAGTGGTGTAACAGCTGTCGTGAAAGATCACAGTATACAAGCAAATTATATCAAAATGGATAATGAAAAGATCGAAGGAAAAAGAAGCTCATGTTGTATCAGTGTGTGTTAAAAATGAAGTTAAATAGAACCAAAGGAAATAAAAATTCAAGGTTTAAGTTAGTTGTTTGATTATATCTGGCGAAATATTTTCAAGGATGGTTATTTGATGGGCTTGTGAAAATTACTGTTCAATGATCGGTGATATATAACGGGTTTTTCTTGTTTTTATAATAAATTGAAATTTGTAATCACATTTTTGTTTTCAATTGGAACTTTCAGTTAGGATTAGGCTCTCAGGATTATATTTTCAACATTTAATTGTATTTTGGTTTATGGTTTTTTGGTTAAAATCTGTTAAAAATTATCTGACTTTATTCCAGACAAGTATGCATCACAGTTTGGAGCTGGTAGCCAGTATGCCTATTACCATGAAGGGGATGAATCTGCATTCCAGCTGGTGGACACTTCAAAGCCTCATAAGACTGCTTATCAAAGAAATAAGCAGCGATTTAACAATGTGAGTATAATCGAGCAGATAAGAATTTAGAATAAGTTATTTTTTATGATTCTGATGTGTGTTTACACACTTGATGCACACAATTTAATTTTAATGTATGAGACAATTGTTGCAGTATTTAGAGACAAAGCTGTACAAATTGTGACTTGGTTTTATTTTTAGGCAAAATTGAAGAGAGAAAGGGAAAAGCAGCAAAGAAAAGAGGCAATTATGATGGGCCAAGCACAAACAAAAGGCAAAATGAAAGGAAAGTTTCAAAGGCACTGGACAAGATCTAGGTACAATGACAGACAGGTGAATAACTAGCTGATCATACACTGTCACATATGCATGACTTTCACCAGGGAAATGCCAGGAAAATGCCGGGGGGAGTTTCTTCACATGAACAATTTTATCGATGATAGGCTAGGGATATGTATAATTGTGTTAACAGCCTTTTCTTATGAGAGAGTTCTACTCAAATTGTGATCACTGTTTCTGATGAATATTACATTTAATTTAAATAATTAATTTGAGCAAGAAAAGGTTGTTAAAGTATTTGCCAGGCTGCTATGATCTGATCAAGAAATGCCACCTAAAACATCAAAAGTACAAAAATGCCATTCTACAATTTCAGAAATATATAACTGAAATTATTAATCTCAAGTGACAGATTTGCACATTGATTGTTCGTTTTTCATCTGAAAAAGCCAGATGCAGTCTGCCCAGGGCAGTAGCCATCGTCAAACAATGCCTTGCAATATCTTGGTATGTTCCATCTTTTAAGTTTTTGGTTTGTTCTTTCAGAACAATCAAAAGCAAAGAAATGCTTCAGTTGCTGTCAGGGAAGAATGGAAAGTGCTTGAGGACATGGATTTCCCCAGGCTGGCTAAACTTAAGCTGCCAGATATTCAAGATCCTACTGACTTGTAAGTTTTCAAGTTTAGTCTCTTTGCACAAGATATTTAGCGCTAAGTCCAATAAAAGAAGTAGAATGAGTTTGAAGCAGCAATCTTACTTCTCCCTGACATTGATTGTTATGTTTTCTCTTAGAAGATAGTTAAACAGTCAAGAAGTTGATTGCAATCTTGTTTGTTTCTGTTTATTTTTTGCATATCTCATAACTATCACAAAGATTCCATAAATTTGGTTTATTCGCATCTGCCTTTTTAGCACAGGGGTGACTAACTAGTTTTTGGGTGGGCTGTTGAAAAAATCTTACTGCACACACAGGTCAGATGGAAAGTTATGTGAATAATCAGCAATTATTGTGTTAAACAGTAAATGGATTAATATTTGCAGTTAGATGAAAACTTACATGAAAAGTTACACAAACAGTTACATGAAAAAGTTATTAATTATGTTAAATGTTACATTTCTTGTTTGCAGAATATTTATTGACACGTCACATTCAACTTTTAGTTGATGTGCGAAGAAAGTCATTTGAATTTGTTTCTGTATGCAGAAATTGTAGCTTTAACTTGTACTGTTCAGCTTTGTAGTAGAAACGTCTGCCTATAATAATCAGAAAGCATGCCTAATAATCAGACTGTATGCCTAATAATGAAAAGTATGCCTTTTAATGAATGATGAAAATTTAGCAGGGATAGCACTCCATTAACATAGCAAAAATTGTTAAAAAATTTATTGACTTAGCATGGGCCACAGAATATGCCCTTCTGGGTCACATCTGGTCCACTGACCGTATATTGGACGCCTACACGGACATTTTAGCACCTTCACAGGTGTAATGCAAGGAGAAAGGCTTTCAGATTTGTAACTTCAATGGTTATTTTTCATTGTTAACCCAAGGCACCCAAAGTAGGTAATCCTTTCTGCTGTAATGTACTTGAGTCTTGGAAAGGACCACCATTTGATCAGTTTTTCAAAATCAAGATTAGGTGCTTTTTTGAGTGGCCAGATCGACTCCTTTTCTTACAGAAACTAAGGACGTCTTTGCTTATTTGCTCCTAATCGTTGTGCTTAAAGCCTCCCCAACATTTCAGGCTTTTTCCTTGGGTGTAGTTAAGTGCGGGAACCCATGATATTTTACGTCTAAGCATACGAAGGTCATGTTTAATTTCAACGGTACTATTAATGACTGAGTTGTAAAATTTACTGCCTTGGTATTTGGATTAAAATCAATTGATTGAAAAAGCAACTTATTGTGTCTTCAAACTAACAATTTGATTTGTGTTATTCTTGAGTTTATATGTAATTTTTTCAGGTACAATGCTGGAGCCGTAGATTATTATGATAAGTCATATGATAGGATAACTACTCGAAATGAGATCCCATTAGAAGTAAACAACAAAATTTTCCACAAAGTCACTACCACAGATGACCCTGTAATAAGAAAGGTGGGTGATTGTTAATTTGTATGTCGCACAAAATGGCTTAGATTGCTTTAGAAAGGCAACCATTATGTACTCCTCACAACATTCTTTATACATTTGCTTAATTGTTCATCTAGTCAAAGATACATCTGTTGCAAGAAGAGCAAAGCTGGTTTTTTTTCATACATGAAATAAGACCAAGTCTGGTCCGAGTTGGCTACTGAAAATATTGCTGTAAATCTTTCAGTGGCTAATTTGAGGTGATTTATTTGCAAAGGTCATGTAAACGAACGCCTTGAAAGTCTGTTGAAGTTCAATATATAGCCATAACTGTTTAAGGAATTACAAATTTGTTTTTCATTGAAAATTGATTTGGTTTGGAAGATATTTTTAACGTTAGGTTATTCACTTGTATATAGTTGGCAAGCAAAGGCAATGTTTTTGGAACAGACACAATTATCAGTACGCTGATGACGTGTACAAGATCTGTCAATCCATGGGATGTCATAGTGCAGGTGAGCATATCCAGCATACTTTTACGCTTAATCATACAATCAGAAAGGTGTATGTAGCATTGCGTCATGGCCAAACATGGCTGCATGCCATGAAGTATGCGAAGAGAAATTTTTTATTTTGATAATGCAGAAGTCACTTGGCCAAAGATATTGTCTGCTAGGAGAGACAAATTTATTTGCTCATTATTGCTAAACATTTATTGCTGATGCATTGGAAAACGTAGTGCATACTGCAGCGTATTCTAACGAGAGGGTCTGCCGCTAGCACACTCGTAACGGCCAATGATTTACAGGCAACTAGCGTTTAAATTTGGATCCGGATTGTAGAACTCACTCACACAATTAGCCGAAGCAAACAGCATGGTGTGATTCACGGGTCAGACAGAACAAACATTTATCGACTCTGTTTTCAACAGAAATGTCAATTGGCATATCCAGACTTTCAATAGAGACTAAAGGGGAATAATAATGAATCTAGTAAATGAAAATTAATCAGATATAACATGGTTTTCCGAAATACGTGGTCTTTGCCCTCTGTAACGGTATTGATGGTATGCTTTTTGATCTCGTGGGTCACATGAGGCTGTATCATGGGCCAGTTGTATCGTGAGACCTAGTTCGTTCTGTTACCCTTTGATATAGATCCTTCTGCTCAATTGCTCTTTATATAGTTCGGCATTCATATAAATGATTTTAGAGTCATAATACACACACTGATACATTTACTGGGAGTGAGTATTTCCCCTGCTCAAGTAACTAGATAACTAATAGATAAGCATCAATAGAGGTTTTTATTTTTCGTGTCTTTAAATCCTTTCTATAATAAATCCTTTCTATAATTCTTATCAATTCTAAATGAATCGAATACGCTGAAACTCTTCATAATTGCTCCAAGAAATGAATGTTTTATAAATTCCCTCAGTGGTGTTCAACTGCTTAGCAATAACTTCAATAACGAGATTGCATTCTGGTTTTTTAGAGAGTTGGGAATAAATTGTTCTTTGATAAAAGAGATGATTCAGAGTTCGGTAAGTGTTCAAGAATTTTTTTTACGAGGATATAAGTTTCCAATTGTAACTTTCGAAAATTTAAAAGGAATATAAAATTGTACTATGCCGTTGTGATGTTATCACACTGCTCATGCAGAGCTCCCGCTAATAGCAATGATTAAAAGAGCAATGTTAGGGATAATCTGCAATATTTGGCCATTAAACCATTTGATGTTGCCATCAGATCTGAACTGTATGCTGAACAGTGGATTTATACATTCACAAACGTATTGAACAGGATACATCCAGTGTGAAGTATTGATAGGAGATGGCAGTCAGTATCTTGACTCATTTTGTCTTTTTATAATGAGTTCCAGTTACTTGTTTGTATTTCTTGTAACGCAATAGGTTAGTCATTCAACAGTCAATCACACTTGACGGACTACTGAAAACCCTTAATGCCATCTTTTACCAACTTAACTTCTAACCAAGCGCCCTGAGCTAAAAGAATCACCCTCACGTTACGCCATTTGCCATTTATGTATGCCATTTGCTTTGATTCCCTAGACTTTCTATTTAGTCACAGCGTTGAGTTTTGTTGCAGATCTGTTGACTGTCAACGAGACAGCCTGGGACCCGCTGGCAGAAGAAGGACTTAATTCGGCCAGTAACCTGGCTCTAGAGGCCACCTTTATAAATCAGAATTTTTCACAGCAGTGCCTGAGAAAAGGCGAGAAGTTGTCATTTGACCACCCTAATCCTTTTGTGGAAGACGAGCAAGAGCCCGTTGCATCTGTTGCTTATAGGTATGGCATTCTCTTATACACGATCAAGAAATATCATTTTCAGTGTTGTTATTAAGTCAATATCATCATTGGCTGAGCATCCATGCATTTTTGATAATACGGTGAAGAATGTTCTTTTTGCAGCGCATTTGTGCTCTTGATTCGTCATAGTCATGTTTGCCTCCTTTGAAATCGCTGGTAATACAATTTCGAATTGTTTTAACTATCCTGGTTTTTTGAGGTCAAATTGGGCTTTGAGACCTGTTCTTTCTCTGTTTTTTTGTAGTCAATGTTTGTCTTCGCCACCTTCTATTCCCTTTGACATCCTTGATTTCCTACATTTGAGGTTCCTTTATTTTTTTACTTGCTTTTTATTTTCCAGCTCCCTCATTTTTGTCAAAACTTGGGTAACCGTTTCCGTTTTTAAACCGCATTAAATTTCCTCCAGACAGTTATGTCAGTTGTTGGAGAAGCTATTTGGGACACTTTTCAATACCATCATCCGCGCGTGAAACAGTTTAGAATCGCGAAGTCTTAGAAGTTGTAAACATCCGGCGCGTTTGCCGCATGCGCAGTTCAACGCACCCTCTCGATGTAAGGAATGTGATATCAGCATTCCTTACGAACGCAATTTTCCGCATTACGCAACATTGATTAGAATTACGCATCTATTTGTAAATGACCCAAAGGAATGTTGTGCTAAATCTCGTTAACTATAAGATAGAACAGGTGCATAGGATTATGCGGTTTTTCGTGGCCCCTCCCATACTTAAGTCGCTTAATCCGCTTGGTACCTAGATTAGTGTGTAAATAAGCGAACAAACGGATCGCGGTAAATCTCGCCATGGGTAGCACTGTTCTTACCAGCCCGTCTTTCTGATGTTCTTATACCGCAACATTGTATCGCCTTCCTGTTATACTTTGCTTCAACTCAAGATATTCTTCGCTATGGTTATCAAGCTATTTGGAAACAAAACATTGTCTGATTCATTACAATGAAAAACATCCATATTTATCAAATCATTTGATGCGAGCAATTTTAGCCAAAGATGCAAACTTGCCAAGTAGCTTTTCAATTGTCACTTTTTTTGTTTTTTCTGTGTTAATTTTCCCCTTACAAAGAGCGATCCGGAAGGCCGATGAAGTACCAAATAAAGGGTCCTTTAAGTTTTTTCTGCTTTCCTGTCACCTGTAGCCAGCAAACCAATTCCTGTCACCGGGAACCCTTGAAATATATGGAAAATCAAATGATTAAGGAATTACAGTGTTCATATATATCAGTTACGGATTAGTCGTAAGGGATGTCTTTTTGGTCGGCTGTTGCCGTGTCGCAAAAGGAATCGAATCAGTTATAACCTAAACATTTCCATACTGAACAAAAGAGCTTAAGAAGTTACATTTTCTCTGCTGTTTTTGACATTCCGCCTTGTGATATCTGGAGCCTTGGATCACAGTGATGACCTGGGTCAGAAGTTGCTAAACGTAGTTTCTAGGCCAAGCGAATGTTCTATTTGAACAGTGTGGATCCTATAGCGAATTTATTCTCAATAAAATTTAAGAAATTTACTTTCGTAAATGACAGTCAGTCATAACACAAGGTATCGTGGGCTTTGTGTCTTTCTATTTAATGTCGTGTGTATAGGCGTATCGTCTTTATGTATAGCCGTACTCTCTATTCCTGACACTCTCTCTCTTATATCAAAGTCAAGCAGAAAGTTGACCATGTATTTGTACTAGAATTTCACTGTCTACCCTAACATTAACAGTCAAACAACTGTAAGCCAGTCATGTTTTGCTTTCTCTGCTGTGTACGCTGCTTTTGGTTCAAACGTTTTATCAAGCCAGTGTCACTCGATAGGAGTTCACGGAAACTCTGAAAGCAGCCATCATGTTGGTCGTAGATGCGCCATTTCTAGGAAGGATGAACCTTATTTGCTATCGGGCATATAAGTTTTATTTAGGAAAAGAATTGTGCTCGCTGTTAAATTTCCATCGATTCTGACAGTTCACTTTTTACTCAGTATTTGATCACAATTTGTAATGTTTACCAATAAAGACAAAAATTGTAAAATTATTACCAAAAGATTAGATTTTCTCAGTCAATCTCGATCTGCTGATTTTGTACAGTCTATGCTGCGTTGAATCATTGCCATTTCATCTATAAAAGTTTAAAATCGTGTCTTATTTTTCTCTTTTAAATACTCATAAGCTTTAGTACCACAGAATGAATGAGTAAGTTCTTCGTCTCTTTGGCTGTTTAACAACAAAGTTTCCCTATTGTATTTCTATCATCATATGATACATGTTGCTTTAATTTCCGGTTCTATTTTATGGAGTATCCAAAAGCATTTCGGATTTAAGTAAATTTGTCACCAAGTAAAAGCTATGTATTCCGAGTAGTTTCTTTGCTTATTTGTAACCTGCCGTTGTAGGTATCAAAAAGCGTATGATACCTAAATATGCTTAATGACTCAAAGTATGCTTGATGACAGTCTCTGGGTCTCAGATCGTCCTGATAACAGTCTAAAAACTGAATTTCTTTTGGTTTCTGAGGAAAGGTTTTAAACCTGTCTTTGCTTCAACTTAAGTTTCGACAGCAGACGAAGGCCTGTCTTGCTGTTGATTGCTTGGCACCAATTTGTATAGGTTGCTCGACCAATGAAGCCAGGGGTCTCATTGTCACATAAAATAGCATCTGTTTCTAATTTGGTACCTCGGCCTCCAAAGTTGGCCTTTTAGTCTCTAGGAATCATAAGTACCTATGCAAGACAATCAAGTGTAGTACAGGTAGATTCATTTCGCCAGCCTTAGCCGACTCTCTCTCAAACACTTTTATTTATAAGACTTTCATTGCTTTTGTTTAGATACCGGAAATTTGAGCTTGGAGATGGCATCAATTTGATCGTCCGTTGCGAACATGATTCCGTGCTGCAGGGGCCGTCTGGGGAAAACCTCTTCGTAAATATTAAAACCCTAAATGAATGGGACTCAAAGGCAAGTATTTTGTGCGTTATCATGTTATTGGCTTTTAAATGCTTCATTCTTGTCTACCTTTGATTTATTGTAACTTGTTGTTTTAAGTCATTGGTTTCGTTTACATGTTAAATATTTCTTTTAGGCTAGTGGAATCGCTTGGAGGGCGAAGCTCGATTCCCAAGGAGGGTCTGTATTAGCCACAGAATTGAAAAACAACAGCTGTAAGCTTGCTAAATGGACCTGCTCTGCAATTTTGGCTGGCTCAGAGTATCTCAAATTAGGGTAAGTTTTAAGCAATTCTCCTACCGAATTATCTCAAAAGTTGTCCCATTATAATAAGTTCCAAAGTCTATGAAGGAAGCGTGTTGTTTTTATTTTATTAATGCTAGGTCTAGGTAATTGCACTTTTGCTCAGTACATTTAGCCAATAAAGAGTTTAAATGTGTAGGTTTGTAAGATGACGCACTTAAAGAGCATTCGAAATACATTATTACAAAGGTGTTTTGCGTAAATTATTTTTACTAAACAGTAACAGATGACAGTCAGTTAAATTAATGATGACAATTTATTATTTTGCACTTCACAGGTACGTTTCAAGAATAACTGCTGTAGATTCTTCAAAACATGTCATTTTGGGAACACAGCAATTTAAGCCCAAGGAATTTGCTGACCAAATTGCGCTCAACATGGACAATGGCTGGGGTATTCTCCGTGTCATCATTGACACGTGCATGAAACTGCCTGAAGGGAAATACCTAATTCTGAGAGACCCTAATAAGGTTAGTACGTTTTTGTAAATTCATTTAAATTCTTGTCCAAAGAGGCTCAGCTCAATTAAATTGATTTGAACTAGCCCAGAAGTAGGTGGAACGTGAATTGAAGCATTCAAATTGGCTATTTGTTGAATGCAATGATCTATGTAACTGTCTTTGTAGTAGGCGGTGAACTGGTCAGCTTAAGCGTCTGTATCCCTCTTGTGCTCTTATTGAGCCATACAATGAAAGAGATCTTTGTTGTGCAGTGAACAAATACTGTTAAATCAACTGCCCTCTTCCTACTGAAACTGTGTAAGGCCTGGCAATAGAAAGTAAGGATTACCATGTCTTCAGATAAAAAGCTGATAATCCTATTAAGTGCAAGAGACTGTTTATTTCATTTGTATAATGTAATGGTTAATCTTTCGTTGCGTGAAGAAAAGATTTTTCTTTTATTTTTCACAACTTCCCTTGGAGTGCATCTGCAGTTAAATGATTTTCTTTGGCCTTGTTCGGTTTGAAGAGAGAACAACAGAATTTTTTACGCTCCATTCTCCCCCTTGATAGGTTTTTTGGATTTAAAGAAAAATACGACAGATTTTGCTTCTGGGTCAGTGACCTAGTATAAAGTCTCTTAAGGTGTTATTTTAACGATTGCGTTATGAGTTCGTGGTGAATGTATTTTTTTAAGATTTTTTTTCAAAAAAAGCAATAGCTATGCAATTGCTCTGATTGCAAGTAGATATAATGCGTGAGATGAATTCCAAAATAAAACTAATTTATTGTTATTATGGTCATATAGTAAATAGGGAACACCGCAACGCGCCGAGAACAAACATTTGATATTGCCCCAATTCTTTATGGGAACTAAATAATATGCCTCACTCCCTTAAAGCACCAGGAAGAGAAAAGATGGATTTGAAGCAAAATACAGTCATAAGTTATTAATGTTTTGTGTTTTTAATTTAGTTAAGGTTTTTGGAATTTCAAATATTATGTTTTATTTTGTTTATTAAATTTTATTTTGGAATTTCAAATTAAAATTTCAATGGGGTTTTACGTTTTGTTTATTTGCTTAATTATTTAAGTTAAATTCATTGAAAGGACGACACATATTGATAGCAATTTATTAATTAATTCCAACTAGCGATAATCTTAGTTCACATTCCGGAGCCACTATGTGTATTATTTTTAAAAAAATCAAGACAGCCTTCTGCGATTATTCTTCTACTTATGTTCCCAACTTTAGTCTCGAATTCGATAACGTTTCGTTCAGATGCTGAAAACTTATATGGATGTAAGAACGTCATATCATAGTTATACTCTTTCCAAGCTTTTACCGTCCTGTATTTCCATGAGGAACTCCAGCCATACTTTTTCTGCAAGTACAGACCGTTCATTGAAATTATATTCGATTTTGAGTCGAGAAAGTACAATGCCATTGGAACTGCAATTTCTAGAAACAGTCTGTTATCGTAAAAGTACTGTGCGATTTTTGTGAAACGTTCGGCGTGCGCTGCTGGTACGTAAAATATGTCTGACAGCGCTGCAAGGCAAACCTTCTGTCGTCCTGTGTTTTCAAGGAATATTTCAAACATGTTAGTGGTATTAAATGCTGCATTCTTTTCCATTGACTTGTAAAGTCTTTCACAGAGATGCCCCCTTGCGTACCTCGAAAACCACTCGTCCGGTTGAGAACCCATTACAAAACAATCCTCTGGTTTTGGTTTCGTGTCACCAAACCAGATTTTCTTTTTATCGAGCTGCAAGAGGTTCCACCAGTTGATAATCATGTCATCGTTGATAAGGAGGTAACCTTCAAAACCGGGCTGTCTCTTTATCCCCTCGACAAGGCACTGATACCCGTAAAAACCATACTCTTCTTTCCGTTGATCGATCTTTATGACGTCAATGCCCCCTTCGGAATGCTCCTCCGGGCCACAGAAAATAATATTTGGAAATATCGGTTCCAGGTATCTTTGAAGAATTTTAATGTTAGAATAAAAAGGGTGGTTGAAATTGACTGATAGCAGAATGTCTGCAAATAAGCCTGACTTTTTGGGTTCGATTGGAGTCTTGCAACCTTTTTCTGGTAGATTGTAAACTTTCTTGTTCTTTGGTTGAGTGTAGGAGGGATTCTTCTTTATTGACACTAAAAAGAAATTAACACCTAGACGTAGTAATCAATGGCAACCACGGGTTAACAAAATATGGTAACATAGAGAGTGGTAGCCAGACATTTTGAATTGTATGCTGTGTCCTAATCCATGGTAATACAATTACATCACTTTTAAGGTTTGCAATGTCCCCCAATGAAAATACTTTTTTGTGAACATGAGACCTATAACCTTTCTCTACTTGCAGTTATGAATACCTATCTTTTTACATACATTAACATACACAATTGTCGGACTAACTAACTTTTTAGATTCTTCTAAACACGTCAAGCCGTATCAGGTATACTCTGTCATACGATTGTTGCTGTTGGAAATGATTAACATTTTTACAAATGACATGCCACAAAATACTCAAGGCTAAATATTTTTTGCAAAATTTTCTTCTTTAGACTCTTTGCTCGATTTTATTCGATTAAACGAAATATCGGAGCATATCGTTTTTGCAAAAATACCCGAAAAAGCCTCTCTGAAGGCGCATACTGCTCCAGACTTCAACGTGAGAGTTGAAATTGACTTGAAGCTTTTTACTTTTGCCCTTGGAAGCAGGAAGGTGCCAAAGCAGATGATTATGTATCGTTATCAATTAATGACTGTCGCATTTTGTTTTGGGCGCTGTCTTGACAAAGTAGACTCTCAGAGTTATTTTGGATTTCTTCTCCCCCTATTAATCTTGTATTAAAATCTTATCCTTTATTTTCATGATTTTCTTCCTCTTTTAAATACTGCAAACCAACCAGAAATTGTTGCTATAGATAAGGGAATTGTGTCCAGAAGTCCACACAGGTTAGGCGTCGCATCTGTCTTGCTTCAACCTTGAAATAGCAATCGAAAGTCATAGTAATACAGTAGACGAAAGTTTCATCTTTATTACATCTTAACAAATAAAGAACAGCTGATATCAAAAGCCTACACAACGCTTTCACACGGATGGAATCAATGAAATTTTCATAATAATGGCGAGAAATATGTATTGCTATCCACTGAAATGATTCAGGTTCACAACTGCCATAATTGCTAAATAATTTGAAAGTGACCCAAGTATATAGTTTTTCTGTTTAGCTTTTTCTGCTTTCTTAGAAAACCAGGCGGGTGACATTTATTAACCAGCGTTCAATTCACCGAGCACATTGATGTTCTTACGTGAATAGGAATGGAATACGCGACCAAGGTCACACATTGTACTTGGTAATAAATGCTGTTTCTGTACTTGTGGTATCTTTGTTCATTGGGACGACATTTTGACAATGGCACCAGACTGTTTATAAGGGGCAATCTTTCATTATATCAAAGTTCAGCAGGTCCAACAAGATTCATTGAAGACTTTTCGGCTGTCGTGTTTCTAAACAGTCTAATTCACCTAGCTTATTTTTCCCCATTATCATAAATTTTTGCTATTTTACATTAAGCGTTGCTAATATTAAAGACTCCTTGTTTAAAGATGTGCAATATTTAGTTGTAACCAGATTTGTGTATTCAAATTTAGCTTTATAAAAAAGCAGGCTTATACTATTTTATTTTTAAGTAATACAGCTTACAGCCTTTTCTGCTTCTCTTTGATTTTCACCTGAAACGCACTTACATGCTACAGTCCATTTAACAAATTGCACTTACCAGTTACAAAAAGAAGCAAAACAGCATTGGCGAAGACAAAAGACCAAATGAACCCGGCGCGATCTCTCATCATTAGTGTCAGTGCTTGAATTCAACCCTTCATGAAATCGTTATTGACGATTCGTTTGGTTTTTGTATCCAAATAGTGGAATATTTTATTTGTATAAATTAATATATGACGTGCATAATGTGTTTATGTTGGTGCAAACCGTGTTGGATGTTGATTACTGATTCCCCTGCGTTACTTATATTCGTTGAATTTTGTTGAAATTGATTTAATTTTAAGTTAATCGTGATCCACAGGTGAAAATTGCTGGTGGCTCATTTAAGCCAACGCGCCAGTCCTTTGCAACCTTTTCGCGAACCGTGTTCTCAGCTCGCACTACCTGCGGTATCGCGCGTGATTTTTTTTGCGTTTGATGTTTCGCTCTCGTTGGTCATAGCACTCCTATGCCGGGGAAGCACTTCACGCAAACAATTTTTAGTCAAATACTTACGTATCTGCACATTTATATACCATAGAAGGCCCTTGAAAACATGTTTATCTTGATTAAACTTCGATTTATAGATTTTGCATCAAGTAGAAAATGTTTTGCTGACAACCCGTTCCTAACCTTTTTTAATTCTACCTTTCTAGGGCGTGATTCTTCTTTATGATATTCCTGATAATACTTTTGAAAGTGAAGAAGAATCAAGCGAGGAAGAATCAGAAGATGAAGGAGATGGTAACCTTGCTTTTTCACATTATTTTTATTTGTAAATTTTGCACTTCTAGCGTTTTTCTTTCAAGGTTGCCAAGGCCTCATCTCACAGACTCACAGACTTACTTTTCTCACGTATATCTTCCTGGTCCTTATTCCTCTTTCAAATCAAACCAAACCTCAGTGGTTGCTAAGCACATTCCATTCCACTACATTGATTATGACTATCACGTGCCCAGACATGTTGCGCAAATGATTGTCAAACGCGTCAATGTATCATTTCATTATTATACACTATTATTGTTCATTGCTTCGATTGTTTATTCTTACGTTTAAGAGCCTGTTCTCTGTGTTTTTCTGGAATATTTTAAATATGAAAAAACAAATGTTTAGGCATGGTCTAGTCTAGTTTGGACTAGTGGACTGAATGGTCTAGTTTTAAGCCATTTGAGCACCCCCGATCCACTGAAGTTCTCCTGCCCCCAACCCTGGACCCCAGTTCCATTGTTCACTAGCTGCGCTCATGAAATCGCACAGGTATTATTTTTCAAAACTTGGCAACCTTGTTCTTTATTCTCCGTGTTTTTTGTTTTTTTGGGAGGTACTTGTTAACAATATCAAGGAACTTTGGAATTATTTCATTTGATCCTTCTTTTTTTATTCACATAAGTGTTGTTATACGCATTCATCCCACTATCCCTTTTCTGCCTTTTCTTTGGTGGGATGCACTTCAAGTAAAATAAAGGATTTTTCTCTCTCTTCACTCGAAATTTATTTTTTCAAAGATTTATAAAACTTTTCAAAGCTGAGGATGATATTACCAGGCAATTTAAATGTTTTCATTGTTAACTTTTCCGTTCCGTTATAGCCATGCCTTTTAATTTTACCGAATTTTTTTCAGGAGATGATGAAGCTGATGAGAAAAAGAGAGAGAAATAGTTGAAATTGTGAACTAAGCTTTATCAATAAACGCAAATATGAGAGCAATTAGGAAGCAAATGTTGTTGGTTTTTTTACTTTTCGGTCACTCATGGATTTTTCTGTTCGCTTTGAATATGCTTTGAAAACCGCAAATAGTTTATTTGAAAGTCAGTTGTTTAGCTTTATTAGCGATGTGATCAAATACATCATTAACGACAGTTTCGATAAACTCGTGAGATATAGCAGGGGCTAGCCCAGATAGACTCACTTTGCGTAATTGAAGGAAAGGAGGAATGTTTTGCAGCGGCAGAAGAAACATTATCTTGAAAACTGGTATTTGTGTTAAATTATCGCTTAGTGGATCGTAAAAAAAAGCATGTGACCGATAGCTAAAATTTGAAAATTAATTAAACATTACTAGAGATCAAATATAAAAAACAATGCAAAATAAAACTGCTTTAATGTCTTCACCTAATAGAATGTATAAGTAGAGACACTTTTAGGGTACAAATGTACCTAATAGACAAACATGATGATAATGATGATGAGACTGTGGTTTAGTTTTCATTTAACTTAGGTTAGTGAAAAATAATTCGCCCAGTAATATGAAAAAAATAATTAATATATAATGCGGGATACTTGTACGGAAACTCGCCTAGACCAAGAATAACCAATTTAATCTGTTTTTCGGTCACAGAAGACATATCCCCAACACTACCCCTAACTTTAACCGTAGTCCTAACCTTAACCACAATCCTAACGGTTATCTTGACCGAGTCTTAGCCTTAATCATTATCTTAACCGCAAATTGTAACCATAACCATTATCCTAACCGTAATCTTAACTGTAACCCCAACAAAAGCTGCCAGGTCAAGAACGAATATTTCCGCAATAAAACAATCTCTAGCAAAGATTCAACATAAAGCTGCAGTTACCACGAAATTATAAATAAATGTCGCTCCAATTTTCTACCATACAAATTAAATTAGGACTACAAATTGACAATATAAAACGTTTTCATTTTAATACAACTAGCTAGATTTCTTGTGTACATAGATCAAGATAGGAAGGGTTGAATAACAAAAAGTACCTTGACATGAAAGATATGGGGTCATATTAACAAGTTGCATCAAAATCTCTACTTGAATGCTCCTGTAGTACCAAAATTTAATTGGGTTTCTTTTTTTGTTTTCTATTCACAGCAACCAGGCATCTTTATGAGTCCGAATAGAGACGCGATAATACGTATAAGAATGAGTGGAGTGGTTTATGATACCCAGAATATCAGCATCAATAAGCGAATGATAAGTGATAGCGTTGATTATTCTGTTTTACAGCTTAGTGTGCAGGCACATGGAAAAATAGAAAAGGAATGATGTTCCACCTACTAAAGAAGTTGTGTTATTTGTGTAAAGCACGATACAATTAAGCAAATACTTCATATATCCGATAATTTAGAGAAGTAAAATCAAATGCGCTAAAAACGCCATTTCTAGTTAAAATCTAAAATAATTACTTCTAATTACTTGCTAAAAAAGAATTTTTTATTGATTGCAAACTGTTATTATTGATCTCTTGAAGAGCGTAGTGCAGCAAAGAGCTGTTGTCTGGTTCCTTAGACAAACATGATTTGAGCTGAACGTCGAACGCAACTTCCCATTTTGAAGTGCCCATTCGCAAGTGCCTATCCAAAGTTACCCGTTTACAACTGCCTATCCAAAAGTGTCCATCTGCAGTATCCAAACAACGGGAAAGCTTTCACAACAGATTCTCAAAGGAGCTGGCAAGCTGAACTATGTAGGCATCAGTTCATCACTTTAGGCAGCTAGGGCTGACAGACAATACCTCAATGACACTCTCTCTACTTGGTATGCTTGTTCGAAGATAACAGTAAAGAATAATGCTGCGATTTGGCTTTTCATTTTTCTTTTAGCACGTTTATTGCCATACCTGTTTGCAAAAAAATCAATGTCATACTCGTACCTTTATTGATATTGCAAAAACAAGATTCGATGCAAATATTGAGCAAGATGTCGTGCATCGAAGAATTTATTTCCCTTTTCTACCACCCCTTTAAAAATCAGATATGACAAAAAAATGGTTGTTTGATTCAAAATAGTGGGCGGCTACAAACGGGGCACCAGACGTTCCACTCACAAGCGTGCAATAAAAGCTCCCTCAAAATTAAAAATCGTTGTCATTTTCTACGAGGGATTGAATTCTACTACACAATTTTACCTCTACTCCGTTCTCTTAGGCCAATTAAAGACTACCAGAACGAGGCATAATATAAATGTCTATTTAACCAGGCGAATTCAGCCTCACCTTGACCGTACTGTCCACAGCACCAGAGAAGAGTCGACCTCTCGACACGGCTAGTGACGTAACACTACCTTGATGCCGAATCAACGTCTGAACACAGTTCATGTTATCCAAACTCCAAACCTGCAAAACCAACGAAGATTAATCAAATATTGTCTGCAAGATGTTCACAAACTTGCAAAGATCATGCAGGTATACCAGCTAAAACATTGCCACGCGATTCAAGCACAGAAAGATCTCGAAACTATTCGATGGCTCCTCTTTTGTTAAAAATTTATCCCAGAACACAAATCAAACTTTTTCAAAGCGCAAAGAAACACTAAAGCTAATAGTATTTTGATGATCAGCAAACTTTGCAAATAAGACTTCCACAAAGGTGTTTTCGTCCAATTTAGGAATAAAGAGTTCGGCGGCATGTCGAGACAACGTTTACACATGCCTACAACCAGATGAAACTTTTAGAACATGCGCCAATACGTCAATTCAAAATTCAATGAAAATTTGCAAATCATTATCTGATTATCTACAGAGTTGAGAAAATAAAAAATACAGCCCGTACCCGAAGTGATCGATCGTACGAAGCGCTAATAATCTTTGTTGTATCCACCATTTGCATTACAACCAAATCGTAGACAGTTCCAACGTGGCCTGAAAACAAATAAAATGTTGATAAAACCAGGACTGGAGAGTTAGAAGTGTACATAACACATGATATGAAAGCTGGTGCAAAAATTTATGTAAATGAGGATTAAGCTTCAGGATTCATTAAATCGAGGTTTAAAAACTTGATATCCAATAATTAACACTCTTTCCCGACACTGCTAGGATCATTGAAGCTAATACACTTGCGAGTCGATAAAAAGAGAAAAGTGACACTTTAGGTTAATCAAAGCAAAGATTAAGCAAAGAGATGCTTTTTCAACGAAACTTTGACAAGAGGAAAATTCTAAGAACTATTAATTAATTGAGAGAGCATGAGACATAAAGGCGAATTTTTTACGAAATGCCCGATGTGAATTACCTGATAAAGTGCCAACTTTTTTGTATGTGTTAACGTCCCATACCTTAACAAGCAAAAATGTTTAAGAAATTTGGTAATTAAGGTTCAGGTGCTTATCAGATTTGTAACTTTAACAACGCACGAGCAAATATTATGATTATATATAAAAATTATGTTAGATATGCTCAATGTTTTTTAGGTAAAAAGACACTGATGTGCCTTAAGAAAATACTTAGGGCTTGGAAATTTGAAAGAAGGTTGTGTGAAGGTAGAAAAACAGGGTAGGTTACCTGGAGTTATCTAGCATAAAATATTGTAAGAAAAGGTAGAAAATAAAAACATAGACACAATGCATACATGAATACAGTTCTCGTATGTTCCGCATGCAATGTGTTGCCGAGTAACTGCAATGGAGTAGACACTGCCGCCTGATGTCTCAAGGGACCTTATACATTCGAGAGTTTGCAGATCCCATACCTGAAATCAAGATTGTTCATAAATAACGCTAAGGCTGCTCTGATTGGGTTGTTGAATAAACTATGTAGCATAAAGCCTGAGCAAAGGCTGAGAAAAAGCACAACTGAACTTAAAGCAAAATGTCGATGTGACGTAGGTTTGGCGACTGCCTTGAGGAATACTCACGAGAATAGTTTGGTATGATCCACTAAAAAGATACAAATCGTTGGTGAATAAAGCGCGGACCCAATGATTCAGACCAGTCAGTTCTTTGATCGTCTTCAGGGTCTGCAGATCCCACACCTAGAAACGATGTCAAAGACCTTTAAAAACCCCATATGTAAACAAGATTTAATATATGATGGATATATAAAGGCACCAGATAGATAGAGTCCTGCAGGCCTTGAAAAAAAAAATTTTCTTCCTGGCAGCAAAATAAAAAATGAAAGATTTTTTGCGAAGCTTCGAGAAAGTTTCCAGCCACTGAAATTGATATTTCTTGATTTGTTTAAAAATTTGTCCTAAAAACAAACAAACTAAGTTGCTTGATTTGTTTAAAAATTTGTCCTAAAAACAAACTGTCACACTAAAAAGAACTAATTGTTGGTCCTGCAGTCTTGATCATAGCTATTCGAACAGGAATCATTTTGTTTATACTGTATTAGATGATCAAGGAGAGCATGATCAAGCACGATACTCATAGTTTGTTTTCAAGGTTAAAGAAAGTAGATCTTAAAATCTATAATAACTTTGATTAAATTTCATATCAGTACCAGCAAACTAGATACTTTATAAGTATTGATATATTTATACATCTTGCTCTGGGTGGGTTTATCATCAAAGCTAGTAGTTCATACAACATGTAAGAATACTATTTTATTTTTTAATGGTTAAATAAATGTTTTAAATCAGGGGTGGTGCTATAGGCAAAGATTTAAGACCAAAACGCTTACATTTTATAAAGCAAGTGATGAAAAATATATGTGAATGCCAGTAGAAAAAAAAGAATAATAATGGACACATCCACACAGGTTTTAGGGCATGTTCACCTTCAAAACAATTGACGTAACAAGATTGGCTGTCTTTAAGTGTTTTTACATAAATAGAATGGCTAATGTAAAAAAAGGAATGAACTAATAGCTGAAAATCATGCACGGAAATTTGGCATAACAGATGCTTATAATACCAGATGATTGAAAGCTAATCTTCGTTTTTTGTTGGTAGTGCAGAACAAAAATTATACAGTATGTATGTCACAAGAAAACAGTATTCCGTAGAAATATTGTAACATTAAATCAAGCAATGGAGATTTCACGTTAAAAATTTCCTGGCAAACATCAACAATTTCCTGCAGTTAATTTGTTCCAAAAATTTCCTGGCAGCGCCACTGCCGGCGCTGCCGGACATTTTCCAGCCCTGGAGTCCTGTTGCCATGAGTTGGTGCACTAGTCGAATCTTGATCTTTGAACTTCTCGTATTAAAGTTTGAAGAAGAGGCGATAAAAGTCGAGGTTTGCCAAAAATAAGCGGGAAACGATTTGCTGACGCCATTTCATTATTTTTTTACTGCCTAGCGTTGTTTGGTTGACATGCAATATTGTTTGCAAATATCTTTGGTTGGTTGCAAATATCTTATAAGTTTGGTTGCAGAATTTGAAAAGTGAGTTCCGTTCATTTTAAGACTGTATTTTCCAGGCAGGGTAAAATATCGTTTTATTTGTTGTCTTCTGTTTTTGATATAAATAAAACTGCAATACTTTTGCGGCCCTGTTAAGCGTTGAACATTAAGACTTTGAGAAAAAACTTGAAAGTTATTTAATGTTCTTTGAAACAAGGGATGTTTTTCAGACCGCTATTTATTTTCCACACGTCGCCATAGTGGTGCACCTCCGGAAATCCAACCATGGTCGCCTGTGAGGGCCTAAGAAACATTTTTGCCGGACTAAGGGAAGACTATCATCCGATTGAGCAGCAGCTCCCCTTCCCCAGCCTAATGGCTTGTATCCCCTCTAAAGATCCCCTTTTACAGGATTGACAGTATTAGATGAACAGAATTATATGTAATTTTTTTTAAAAATAGTTAGCTATTCTATGCTGTTAATTAAATGGTTGCAAATAAACAAATTCTGACACCCATGGTCTTTATCGCGGCGCTGACGCACTTGATTTTGGCGCGTGCACCACTATGGCGACGAGCCTACATTTCTTTCGCACAGTGTTCTACTTGTTAATGTTGGTTTTACGGAAAGCAAATTGAACGAATCTAAGAATAATTCAAAATGTCGTTTAGAGGACACATGAAAGTGTCTTTTCGTACTGTGTAGATAATTTATAAGCTTTTGTTCAAACAAGATAAAACGTATTTGCTTATAATGCACCAACTCATGGGGACAGGACTCTATATAAATGTATCAGACAATTGTACATTTTATATAGCAAATGATAGATAGTCTAATATAGCGAACTCAAATGTTTCTATAAAATATTGGCTGCAAATGTGGTAACGTAAGACATTCACAAAAAAAACCTGAGAATATGGTAAGATTTGGGATTACCTTAATGCTTTTGAGTGATCCACTAAACAGCATATTCTGTCCAACAGCCAACGTGCAAATTGGGTTCTCACCACCGGTGACATTTTCAATCAGTTCAAGTGACTCGAGGTCATAGGCCTACAGCATTTTGGAAAAGTTCTTGTAAATAGTTAAATAAATTTAAAAAGCGAGTGATAAATTTATGCACAAAGAATTTCAAATTCATGGTACGTATGAAGCTGTCTGTCGAAGTAAGGTTTCGTTAAAAGGGGTCGGATGTGTTAATAAGTTACGTTTAGTTGGGTCCTTTTTAATTAGAACTAACAACTCCGACAGACTTGTCAGGTTCTTTTTCACTACACGGGTTGCCAGTGCTGCTCTGGTAGGTTGCATGTTTCACGTTATTTCAAAGATTGCAAGAAAATATGCTGAGACAATCGATGATGATAAATTAAAAGTACTAACCCCAATAGTACAGTCTGCTGATCCACTATACAACCTCCCTCTGCAATTAAATACAAAACATAACAGTCACAATAAAGGGTGAAAATATCGAGATTAAAGCTAACTATTTCGAAATGAATCACGGAGCCTAGTGATTGCAAATGGAAACGGTAACAGCTTTTTTTGGAGCTTGTGCAAAAGACAAAATCGTATTGAGTATTGAACTTCATTATCAAGGAAGTTTACTGTATTTTCAATATCAATGTTGCACACGCATGAGAGTCTCCCATATAATAATCAGTACCTGTGTGCACACAAGGCTAAAATCATGCCAGTGTGGTCATTCAATGTTTTGATGCACTTGTAGTTTGATCTGGTATCCCAAACCTGAAAAGGAGAGTATTCAGCGTTAGACTTTTCAACGAGTATCAGAATCCTTAGCGCATGCACAAGATTCAATGGTAGCTCCCATCTTCCAGGCAGTTTAAAATTCGTGCAATCATTTAACTGGAAAGATTTTGAAAGCATTTCGCATAATAAAGCTTGTAACAATGAACAAGAACCCACCTTAATTGTGTTATCTGACGATCCACTAAACAGATAATAACCAAATACAGATAAACACCAAACTGGGCCCTGAAAAAATTGCGGATTGAAGCTCACAATTCGAAAATCAAATATACGTACCATCAGTAGATGGTACTGAAGATGGCAAAATAGAACAACAAGGCATGGTGGACAGACTTTTCAATACACCATGAAAGATTCTAAAACTCTAACAGTGTGTATTAGAGATTTTAATATTCCTACTGAAAAAAATGTTAAGGTGTTGATTCAAGAGTTTAAGCAAGTTGGTTATATTCAATAAAATTATGAATGACCACAAAGGTTTAAACCTTGGAATAAAATAAGCAGCAGATAAAAACCTGAAAAGGCTTGTTTCCCATATAAGATACTTTATAAGATAACACAATGTTAATTTTACCCGATGATAGGTGGTTGAGTCACTAGACTAGAAATCAAAGGCAAACGCTGAGACAGTAACCACGAACAAGACCAATCTACTTCAAACGTGTGCCAGTCACTATATTTAAACTTTGCCAATTCAATCACATTTACTCTTTTTAATAAGAACAAAATTACTTTTGCCGAGGCTGGACGTTCTTATGCTTGGGCAATTTAAGGCTCAGAAGTTTGTTTTGGACAATTTAATGTTCATTTGTTCTAAATGTTTTTCTAATTTCAACATTACTGATTTTGCTACTATATTTCTTTAATTGTTTTTAAGACCATTATAGAACAGTTTCAAATGGCATTTTCAATAGCACAAAATATTTGCTAAAAAATCTGCTCTGTTTTAATAACATGAGAGAGACTTTCAACAACACATTATTTTCTTTTAATTTTTCCAACTGAAGCCAAGCATGTTCTTACGCTGTTCTTATTTTCACGCAAACTGATCCTCAGTGCTCTTATAAAGTGCATTTTTATAAAGAAAAATGTGTGCAGTGAGGAATTTTACGGTAAAGTTTGGTCAAAGAAAGGGCAGCTTGTACGACCATTTGCAAATAAACCAAATGACATACTTGATGACCAACAAAGGTGCCTTTGCATTTAAGCGTTGGCTGAACATCAAATGATCCGATATTGAAAACACGGGCATCCATGCTTGAAAGTTCTTGCTGTAATTAAAAACGGAGGCTTATATAGAGATACTTTAAGGCTTTAAAAAAATATCTATACCTAATAGTGTGTAATCATATTATTTCAGGTGTTCATCTAACTTTGGTTACATCTAACTAAAAAAGGTTGAACTCAGCTACCTTTCTCCACATGGGGCAGGGTGAGACTTATGTTTTAGAATTTGGCAAGTAGTTCGAATTTTTGAATAAACAAATCTAGCACTTTATAATCATCAATAAACCAAAACTACTGAACTACCTTATTTTTCAAAACAGAGGCCGTGTGCCTACTAGGAATATTGCACCACTTACTCTGCCCCCTGCACTGCTACTTCTCCCACTTTAATCTGGGTGGCTTGTTAAAAAGTTATGAATGACATATAAACCTTTATGATGTTTAACTTAAATAAAAATACTGTCCTTCGGAAAAGAAGGGGAACAGACGAGATACTAATTCGGAAACAACAAAGAACAAAAGATTCGAGAAGTTAGGGGTCCCGAGTAATTCTGAAAGGCACTGTAGATGCAACATTGAAACAGCATGTCCAATGCTTACCTCAATATGATTGAGACTTCGACGTGCATCAAGGAGATCTGATGATAATTTTGTCTGCCCTTCATCAAGCAGGTCTATATCAAAGAAAAAAGTGAGAGACAGAATTTTAACAATGGGTTTCTATAATAGACATACATAGCTTTGACTAAGCATTATTCAATATTATCAAACATTTGAAATGGTGGAAACATTTTATGGTTGGGCTTGGAAACATTTTATGGTTGGGCTTAGGTTTATTGCAGTGCACTATCTTGCAAGAAACGACTGGAAGAATGGATGACAATAATTTTCTATCCCAAAAACTTGTTGACGAACATCTTAAATTCAAATAAATTTTTGTTCACTAAGGAAATAAACTAATGATGCAGACCCTGCGTTAAATCATTTTGATTTTAGCAAAAACCATTTTGTTAAAAATATCTCATAAAAATATTTTATCTCATATTATCTTCCCATTAGAGTTACAAAGGCTTATATTTTTAGGACCACTTACCAACTCGTATTTCTACTGCCTTTTCCATGCGATCCATTCTTTCTGTTACTTTAGCAAGCATTGACTTCAAAAAACTTATTTCCTGGAAGACAAAATACCCATGTACATGCTCGGTCGTTGAAGAAAGCGGCAACAAAGTCCGACCTCGAAAGGAATTTTCGCCTAAAGTAGAATTCAATGTATTTCAAAGGAGAGTCGGATGACAAAGCACGATGATATCAACAATCGTTGGAAAATCAACAATTTTTTCCGAGAGCTCGACGGCCTTTCAGCAATATTTCCTGAATTCACAAAACATTGCCTCTCTGGGCTAGAAATATTTTTCTAGAAGCGGAAAGCATACATTCAGGAACCTTAAGCCTCGCGGTATAGTTTCATTAATGGATGCTATTTGAGTCATTGAAAACTTGCTTTTAACAAACCTGGTCTTTCTCTTCTAGAAGGGTCAAAGTACGTTGCATACGCTCCTCAGTGTGTTGAAGAAAATCCTATAAAATCAATCAACTCTGGTAAATAACATCAGAAGATATAAAAAGTTATTTTGTTATAAAAAGTTATTAAGAATTTAAAAAAACAATGGATGTGTGACAAACAGCATTCTATCTGTAACCAAATTGGAGGCCTAAATTGGTTCTGCACATTCTTTGCAATTAAGAAAAAAATCGATGAAGTCTTCACCTCACTTCATCTAAGTGCTTAACTGCCTCTTCATTCTTTACTAAGCTTTCATTGAAAGGGGAAACAAATAGAACTACTACAGTAATAGCAACCACATTAACAATTCTAGAGAGAAGAATCCCCTACTTTCTTCCCATTGTCCGAAAATGGTAATAAAGCATGTTTAGAGTATAATTGTTTCTTTAAACATCGCATACCTTGAGTCCTTCAAATTTGCAATCTTTTAAATGAGAATCAACTTGTTCATCAGTTCCTTTGAATGGACAACTAGCAACACAAACATGAAATGAAAATTACATCACTGAAATCACTTAACTCGCTTCTTTAAACTCAACGAAAGTAGAAAGTTAATGGTGATGTAAAGTTGAGTTTATTATTCATATAATAAATTAATTAAAGAAAGGAAAAGAAAAAAATACTTGAATCTCGAATTTGGGCATCTCAGATGTTGGCATTGTGCAAGATGTTCTTCGAGGTCCTAAAACAGAACATCAAGCAAATCAGAGCTGTTGAATCAAGAAAAAGATTGGTAGTAGCAGAACATGTAAGACAATTAAAATAATTGCATATAACAAGCATGTATTTCAATATTAAGAATGTTGCTTGTGAAAAATTTGTGTATTACAGTATAAAAAATGTTGCTCATAAAAAATTTGTGCATTTCAATATTAAAATTGTTGCTTATAATAAAATGCGTGTATTTCAATATGAAAATCGTTGCTTATAAAAGATGCATGTACAATTAAGGAAACAGAAAATCGTTTTGATATCAACTGAGGCCAATGCGTACAATCACTATAAAGAGACAATTTAATATCATTACAAAAACTAGAATCAATTCACGTTTGATATCACTCACCAGTTTTATCATTGTTGGACAAGTTGAGCTGTTGGGACACCGAATAGGAGCATACTCACAAAGGGCCTCGTGTTCCCTGTTTAGAAAACAGATTCCAGTTAATGTTATTGAAAAATGAGCGCAAGAAGCTACAAATAATTCTAGCTAATTCTATCCCCCTTTAGTAACAAAAAATTATTCTTTTTGAAGGCTTGAACAAAATCTATGCACGGGGCCTTGGGAATAAAACTTAAACGGGCACCTATCGCAGGTCCCTTAAATAATAATTAACATGTTAAACAAAACAGTAAGCTGTAAAAATGATGATATTTTCTCGTTAACGTAGGGAAGCTGAGTTATATTTTTCAGCTAAAGTATAACTTGAAATTTTTTTTAAAAAAGGTAAATATACTGGGCCTTTCGATCAGTGGCCACTTTTGACCGGGGCCCCTTTTTGATTTGATTTTTACCGGGGCCCCAATATCAGCATACTTTTTTCTAGAGATAAAATGACATTTTCTGCCAATTATGTTAAGGAGTAAAGCGCATAAATTGAAAAAGGGAACTCACGCTCTGGTCCCAAACTTAATTTCCATTGGACAACCTGTTAGAAAATATAAAAAAAACTGAACAATTCTGTCGCATTTAAAAGGTTCAGAATGATTTGGAAACAAGACAAATATGTAACATACACGTAATTCTATCGTCTTACATCTTATCGAAAAATGGGATTAAAACTCGTTTGTGAACGCTAACAAAGTTTCAGCAATAATAAAATTTTTGGTTAAACGGATAACATATTTTGCACAATATGGGCATTGCTATTTCTCTTGCTTGCCAAACCCTTTTCTTGAGCCCGTCGGAGCAAAGGAAACCATCTTGTTGACAACAAAAATACGTTCATTTTGTCTCCAACTCAAGCTCGTATATCTCAATAAAACAACAGAACTTTAGTGGAATGACATTGCATATTTCTGTTGGCACAATGTACACGTGTCTATAGAGCTCGAGAAGCCTCACTGAATTAGGAGAATTTCCTTTATCTGATGAGTTCTAAAGAATGGCAATTACAAGAGGCAACACACAACTCTAAGAAAAAAGATTTCCACATACCATCAGGATGGATTTCATATTCACCAGGAACCCCGCTTGAGCATGGACGACAGCCATATTTGCAATGAATGTATAATTCATTTATTTGTTCGTCCACCTGACAAGGTACCAAAAACAACCAGTCTACTCTAAATGGAACTTATTACATAGGAGTGTTTAATTAGACAACAAATTTTATTAGCAAGTAACACGGAAATTGAGTCATACACTAGAAGGCGAATAAACGACGCGGAGTTGTTTATGGTAATTATAAAAAACAACATATTTTTCATAGCGCATTTTGGAAAGTTGTGGTAAATATTGATGGCTTCAATTAATTTCGGCAAAGCAGTGGGTTATTTAGTATGATTAGCATGATGGGAATCGATGATTTAAAAGAACAATTTGAACTTCGTGAAGGTTTAAATCTATGCGACTTATGCGAGGGTCTATTTGAAATTTTTCAAAAGTTAAATTAGCAATACTACTCACGGCTAAATTTGCAACAACAGCTGTCAACTTGGCCCCATCGACAGGACACGGTTCTGCAAAACATATTTTTGGATGATAAAAAAGCAAATACACGCAAAAATGCCTACTTTTTCAGTTGTCAGATTATTTTTGGTTAAAAGGTACAGAAATACAAGGTGCTTAATAAAAGAAAGATAGCCTGCAGGATTGTATAATGGTCAAACAGAGGACGGGAATGCAGTGGGAAGGACTTGATGAGTGGCATTTCTTTGCAGATAAAAGTAGATAATTACTCTGCCTTTTAGCAAATGCATATGAAGGCAAATATCCTGAACAAATATTTACAATGTTAATATTTCAAATGAAATATTTCCAACTTTTTAAACATACCGTTGTTCTTTATTGAAACACAGATTCGACAAAACGTATGCTGCAAGAAAATTCTAAACTTTACACTTGAAACTTTCTGATAACCCCTTAAATAAGATTAAATTGAGACAGAAAGAGTAAATAATTTACAGTTTCATGGGTTAAAATACAGTTATTCGAAAAGCATAATTAAAAAAATTAATTTGAAAATTTGCAATGTATTGTAAATTTTTTGATAAAACCTTTTGTTGGTTGAGTGAGATCAGTCGGCCTGAATACCATTTTTCTGAGGCATTTATAACTGAGTTAGTTTTTTAGCTGATACATTTTTAGCGATGCATTTGCGATCCGCATCGTGCTTAAATATCCACAGTTCAAAATATTACTTGTCGTTTATACTTTGAAAACAATGTAGATTTTGTGAATGACAGACGACTTACTCCACAAGATGCAATGATTGGTTCTTTAAAAACACTTCCACAGAGCATACAGAGGAGTTTCTTGGAGACCGGATGTACAAACAACGTTATTTCCTTCTGAAACATAAGAAATTCAAGCGTCAGTAGTAGCTAAACATTTTCTATAACGAACTGCTTTGAATTCAGAGTCATACAGCAGGCACGCCGGAGCCGAATGGGGGGGCTGTAGCCCCTTAAATTTTGCCATGATTTTTTATATTAAGGTTGTGGCATCAGAGATAATGGTGGCAAACAACCATAATAGCATACCAATTCGTGTAGAGCCCCTAACCAGCCACCCTCACTACAAAATTTGCCCCGGCGTCCCTGTACAGTAAAGCACTAATAAAACATAAGATTCTAAACCTCGTCACACTCGTCGCTTCCACTTCCATGGGACAGGGTCCTGGACCTTGCAGATTTTGTAGATACGTTCGACATTGTTCTTGCATGCCTTCCTTTCGGCTGAAGGAAAAAACACTCGCGTCATTAACTCTGACAACAAATTCAATGTCTTGTCTCTATAAAAGACTGGATCGAGCTTCTGCCGTTTCAGATTGAGGTCCGCGTGGGACCCATCGTGTGTGGGCCTACATAAGATTACAAATAACTATGTGCAAGATAAGTTATTGGATGTAAATTTAGGTTGAGAAACAGACCATAGAAATAGAAATTTGTAACTATAGAAATTTCCCAACGTTCAATGTGATCAAAGACGTTAATTGTCGTGCTGCACGTCCAATGGGCCTAACAGTCGGTGCGCTGTATGTGCTGCTTTACTGATAAGCTGGTCAATTGGAGATAGAAGTAGGTAGTTTAGTTTGTAAAAAGTACTTTTTGACATTGGGTACCCCGTTTAACACTCATGTCAGTTCCTTCCGGTGTTTCGCGGTGAACGGTGGTCCCACGGTTCTAGAGCCTAATCAGATTTGGCGGGCCTCGGTTCTCATGTGGGTCAAACAATAAGAAGCTCGATCCAGTCTTTTACAGAGATCAATGATCTTGTTCTGTTTCCAAAACAAAGAATTCTAATGAAATCTGTTATTCATACAGCTGGCCATTCAATATGTTAACATTATGATGTATTTCCTTATGGGCTGAGCTTTCTCTTCCTAGAAATGCTTTCAAGGGTGTCTTTGGAACAACGCAAGGGGGTCACATGAATCTATACTATTGCCGATATATATAATATATACTTTTTGACATTGGCTAGGGGCTAGGGGGTCACATGAATCTATACTATTGCTGATTACCAAAATAAATATTATACACTATTTATGTGGTATTTATAAATATTTGATTATTCTAAAATTCACGGGAACAAAAGGAAGTTAAAGAAAACTGTAAAAAAAGAATAAAAACTGATTATTTACTCTCAGAATCAACTTTGTTCTAAAAATGTAATTTATATATAACCAGTGGCAACTTCCAATGGTGGCACCAAGGCGGGGTCCTCCACTCTGAATAAATTATGGTCGCTAAATATGGTCTTTATTTATGACTAAAAAAATTGAACAACCTTTCCAAAAGCAACATTCGCTTGAACACCCAAACACTGCAATGTTAGAATAAGGGTTGCTCTGCAATACAAAAGGATGTGCTCATAAAATCCTTCCCATAATACGTTCCAGATGCCACTTTCAGTCCAGCTCGGTTTGAGCCCCCATCAAAGGTATCTTTTGTTAAACAACCTTATACAAAGAACTCTTCGATATTTGTCTTTTAGTTTCCATCGCTTAAGAACGACTATTCGAACTCAAGCTAGTTTACTGAGAGAATGAAAGGGCCAAAATTTTCATTGGCTCTTGCAGTCCAAAACTTGATTAGGCATCCTTGAAAATTGTGTATATCGATTAATTGAACTTGAAGTCAAAACCTGCAAATTATATGTCCTTAGATCATACCTGAAAAACTTCTTTTATTCTTGACATGCTTGAATATTCCTCTGCACATTTAGCCGGAAACAATACATTACAGACTATACGTATATGCACCAGGCTATTCTGAAGCAACAATTCAAGCAGAGCAGGCTCAGCTTAGAAATTCCAAACCATATGCGTAATTTAAATTCTAAAATTACAAGTTACTAAGGCCGTAAGAATGCTTCATGCCTTAACAAATTTAAATTACTGTGTGGGTTTTGAACTTCAGGAGCTTTTTCTTAAAAATAACATGACCCTTATCTAAATACTATTATCTAAGCCAATTTTTCGAAGGCTTTAAAACTTCGCCATTATTAATACTTGATGAAGACTAACCACAATTGATAACTGGTTTTCAACCAAAACAAGAGACATGTTTGTCTCCTTGCAGAACTGTGATTTCCCACAGCCTCCTGGAACCAAGTATGTTGATGTAAGGTTAAAATTGCAGTGGGAAAATGTGGTGATTTTCTGATAAAGACAGGCAACGCTGTCCTTTGCAAAAAGAGATAAAAATAAACAGTAAATTCTCTACAGCAGCGATAATTTGAGGTCGAATCCCAAGTTCTGAAGTAATTCGGGACAGATGCACCGCGCTTGTTTAGAAACAGGAAGCACACTTACTAGCTAAATAGAGAAGAGTTTCTCCTAATTTTGTGATAATAACATCCCGTATATGAAACTTCAGTGACCTTTTTACTAAAACCTTTACGTGAAAGGATGTGGATTAACTAGAATTCGAGGAACTGTTTCCGTTTTTGCTTGAAAAAACATATTCTTGAAAAATGGTTTCCATGTAAACAGAAGAAATTCCCAAAAACAGTTAAATACAGTGTCTCTTTTATAAGAACACATTTTATAAGATCACTGAGGCTCGATTGGGCCAAAAAATAAGAACAAGGCTAGAACATGCTCAGCTTGAGATAAGAAATTTTAAAATTTCCCAAACGGAAATGTTCACAAGCACTCAACTACTGTACCGACTACCCCCCCCCCCCCCCCCCTTCCACTCTATTTGCGCGTTCTTCGATAAATTGTGCTTCGAATCAGTAAAACGTATACTGTAGTAACAGCAGACGGTAGTAACAAAGGTTGCTTTATTTATCAGCTTGTCTTCGCTATCTTAAATTTAAAAACTGAATTCTAAAAAAGGCCGTTTAAAAATGAATGTTAAAACTTTAAAAACATCGCACAGAAAACGTAAGTGACCTTGCATTTGCCCCACTTATCAAAAAGATAGTGTTTGGTCTTTGCAATAAAACGATAGCTGCGATGTCAATACCGCAAATCCTCGAGTTGGCCCCCCTTCGAAAAAGCTCCCCCCCTCGAATACGCCCCCACCCTAGAACTATAAATTTTCAATAAGCCCTCCCCCCTCGAACAAGCCCCCACTGCTACCGTAAACCTTCGAATTGGCTCCCCTCAATTTGATGATTTTTGCCATTTGAAGTTGCCTTTGGCGTTTTATTGAATTTTTTCAAGAATTCATACTTTTGGTAGTAATTAATTAAATGCTCATATAAGCCTCGTATAAGCCCCCCTCTCGATTAAGCCCCAAATTAGCTCGAATAAGCCCCCACCCGAAAATATCAAAGTAAACAAGCCGGTATCCAGGAATCTCGGAACGCGGCAGGGGTAATTCAAAATGATGGCAGCTTCTATTTACTATATCGTAGCTAATATTTTCATATCGATATGCTCATAGTTTATTTTCAAATGGCATAAAAGGCGCCTGCTCCCCTGCACCCCTCCCCCCCCCCACTTGTATCCTAGTAACCATTCCGAAGATTGAACATTGAAGAACCCATAGATATGATGGAACCACGTTTTCAGAATGACTTACCAACGTGTTTGACTTGGAACTAAAGGCAATGGCATTCTTGTAACTGTTGCTTGGGCTGCCAGTTTCACTGCTGGCATTTGCTCCAAAGTATTCGTTGCCAAAGCTGCCAGTGTACGAACACGTGCAAGCATTGTTGTTAGAAGAATCACTCATGCATACTTCCTGCTCCCGTTTCATGTCAGGCATCGAGGCATTCTTAAACCCTCCTCAAAACAGAATACCAAATAACTTTTTACAATAAAATTAGGACTATTTGTGCCATGTTATTATCAAGTCACCAAAAAGTTTATTAGCATGGGCCTAAGAGCTCAGATCTATAAACTTTTTCAAAATGTAGTTATCATCTGTTTCTTAGTAACAAGATGCCCAGGCAGAATCGAACAAAACAGAATAAGAATTCAGAAAATTCAAAAGGAGCCAAAAACATTTACAAAATTAGCTTGAAAGCAAATTTCTATAATTTTCTGGGAAATGAATGATACAACTACCCATAATGCATTTTGTGAGTTTGTAAAGCAAAGAATAAAGAGCAGCTTTCTGATTTTAGTGGCTAAATGTTTCCCGGATGACCAATCAATAGAGACTCTTGCAAGGAAAGCATGCTTTCATTTCCAAAAAGTAAATTTTCAAAATCAACTAGGGATAACATTAATGATATAAACAGCTGAATCCCATGAAGAAATACTTCTAGTACAACTGGGACTTTCGCTAATAAAGAATGTTTTCATTTTCCATTGGATTCTCCTACTTTATTTGAGTGAAAAGTCTTACCCCAGGTAGGTCAGACATTTGCTGATTCTGGTCTTTTTCTAACCCCCCATCCCCCTCCCCTCCCCCTTGAAAGTACCATTTAACGGGATTCAACTGTATTATATAAATTTCTCGCAGTTATTACACTGACATTATAAACATGGTATATACCTTTCTTGACAGTCGTGATGGAAGCTGACCCTATTCCGAAAGTTGTTTCCATTTTAGATCTGCCAAAAAGTAGAAGGACTGATACAGATGGGGAGACGAAATGAAAGAATCTACTTGGTAGTGGGTTAAAAACATCCTTTTCAATTGACAAGAAATAGCATTTGGTGGGAAACATTTACAAAAAAATCATGAAGTAATGACATGTTATTTCTGCAATTCAATCTTGAATTTTTCATCAAAACAAATGAGAAAACCCATTTAATCCCCAAATCTAAGACAGGATATAAAAGCTGATGTTTTAGGAAAATTTGTGGCCTAAAACCAAAACCAAGAAGGAATATTCATTGACAAATTTCCTTTGAACTGTAATAATGTTTTTGTCAGGGCAAACTTAAAAAGGCCTTCCAATTTGACAACCATCAACTGACATCTTCACTGCATGGCAACACTCTAAGAGAACATTTCAAGTACAGTAGCACAAACAAGCCCCACCCAGCATTAGTAATTAAACGTTTAGCACCTTCTAGGCCTTACTCAAGTATTTTCACTTCTACAGTGAGCTTCATCTACATTTACATTTATACAGTGCCGTCTTTGTTTTGCTAAAGTTTTGACTCCATAACTCTCGTTAAAATAATAAATACTTCCATTCAATAGCTACTACACTATAACTTCCAATAAAAAAAATTAAAAATTGAGAATAGACTGTAATCATCACTAATCTACTCAAAGGAGTAGCTGCATATAGCTTGGTTATCTAAAACCATCCATTTATTGATTGCAGATATACCAATAAGAATAACAAGTTTATATCTCAACTTTTAAAGCTGTCAAGATCTGCAGAGGTAGCAACTTTGACAAAGCTACAGTAATAAAAACATCCTCTTGAACTTTGAGCTGACCCCCAGATCTCAGCTAAAAATGATAAAATCTATGTCAGTTTTAGAGCTAGTTTTATACCTGCAAAACTGCATGGACCTAGAGCTAGACCCTTGAGTGCAAGCACAAAAATTGTTATAGTGAGCTTGTTTTCATCTGTATATAGAGTCTCTAAATTTTCAATGCAAAAAACAAATCATGTAAAGCTGGTATTTTGTTGGCTATCTTCAGCAATTTCAGCCAAGCATTACAGAGGAAATCAGAACACAATAGTGAAATATCACAACCTATTTCACTATTGCCTCATAGGTCTTACTTCATAATAGCTACTGAAATTTTCCTCCACTTTATAACAGCAAACAATAAAACTTGAAGATAACTAGAGAAAAATTTAAACTGCAAAGCTAAAGAAACACCGCCTTACATTGATATGGCCTTACATCGCTTGATAAGCATATAGGTTGCTCATGTGTTAAGCTTTTACTTGCTGAAAATACTGAAAAAACTGGAGAAACAACCCAGTGCATGAGAGAACCAATTTGATTCATGGTAGTTGTTTTGTTTGCAATTATGTTTTACAAAGTCAGCAGCTAATGTCTCAAAATGCGTTATTAGACCAAAGAGGATGATACATGTGAGTAAAATACAATGGCTTTAATTCCTGTTTTTTATGATGAATACGCCACATTCACGTAAAAACAAAGTAAAAGTCAATTTGCATTATTAGAAATGTCATCCTTATAGCAGAGATGTTAGCATCTACCAAAGTTAACACCGTACTCCACTGAGATCAAGACATCAAAACACTATGTTTATAGGAAATTCAATTTCAATCCAAATACTTTACAGAGGTAAGAAAAGGGAGCAAAACTCTATCTATTCAAAATTTTCAAGAATAAAACTTTTTAGTGAATGAAATACAATTAGGAGTGGAAGCCAAGTTGCTATATGACAGCAGTTGATAAAATTCATGAAGTGCACCACCAGAATTATGCTTGAATCACTTGGTTGTACCACTTGATTGATTATAATATCTATAGCTTCAATTAGCAAATTTCAGCAAAATTTTTAGATACTGCCAATAGACAAAATGGCTTTTGGAATACTGTTCTTGATCTCTAAGAAGGATTTCATTGGTTAGTTTAAGCCAAACTCTTATGAGAACAGCCTCTCAAAGTATTGTTGTGATCAACCAAGAAAATATTATCTAAAATAACAACCAATATAACCCTCGTTTCAAATTCAACTTCAACCACAATAAACAGATGCAAAATTAAATCTAAATTGACACCTGATTTGCCTTCAAAATTCAACAAATATAAAATTGTGGGTACAAATTGGTAGGCTTAAAACATTGATGAATAGATTAGATTACAATATCAATATCATTTAAAATCAATTTTGTTGTGTGTTGTAATTCTTTAAAGTAGAACTGGTAGCAAAAACATGACTATTATATTCTAATCCACAATTCAATAAGTAAAACAAAGGTGATAATTATTGCTTCCATGTTGGGGGCGTGTTGAATCAAAAGGAAAGTATAACCCCTATATGAAAGCTGACAAGCATTTATGCTGTACCAGCTTAAAAAATCTCAAGCAATATACGAAGAAACAAATTCATCGTTCCTAACTTTGCTACGACGTGACATGAACGAAGAAGCCCACCTTGAATTTATCGATAGTATTTATTTGGTGATTGCAAACAAAAGATTTCAATATCAAAATAGAATTTTTACTCAGTGGTTGCTAAAAGCATACATCCAGGTACCAAAGACTAACTTCATGCATTTTTTCGCAAGATAAACCAAAGCGGGCAGCAAATTCGCGGAGTCACTGAGATTATCAACGGCCTAGCAAGCCATTACATCACTGCACTTTAAACAACTTACGTACAATAATAATTCATAAACCGTTTGAAAATTTACTACACGTAGCAACACACTTACCTTTAACTTTAAACAGGTATTCACAATATACAAGACTTGGTATTACGCCTCATTGCGTTTACAATCATCAAATGCAAATATGCAGAATAACATTTTCCTCGTTCATGACGGTATGGCGTCGCGATCAACTTCTCTGCATGTGCATCGCAGCGTCTTGGTATTACGGCTGCGCATTTTCATGTCCTTCCTTGGTAACTAAATTTTCATTCTACCGAACTGTAAGTGTAATCATGCCATCCATTGTAAAATTTTCATCAACACCTTCCACTGTACCCGTGTCCATAGTAATTTAATCAACAACACCTCTGTAGCATCCCCTCGTTTTATGTGCATCCGCCCTGTAATGTAGTCAGTAAATCTATCAAGACACATTGGTCACGTAACATTGTCTCTTGCTGGTTCCATGTTTTCTGCTCGTTAAACAAGACTTCAAACGACAGCACATCCATAAAAGAAACAAAATATAGAAACCAATCAACATCAACAATCGTTCCTATAAATTATTTGACTTATTCATGGCAGTCAAGATAGATTGGAAAAACTTTCCTACGATCAAACAAAACAATTTTGAAATATAGTATAGAAAAAACTATATAACAAGTATTAATTTCTTATTCAGATAAAAAACATCAACAAATGCATTTCATCAATTAAAACGAAATAGTTCCCTCAGAAGACATTGCCACATCCCTCATCAAATCAGGTCTCGAGGCTACATTCCCTCATCATAGGAAGCAACGTTAGGCCGTTGGTGCATCGGCACAAGTTGCTTCACCTAGCCCATACAAAATCTGAGCCTTCGAAATAGCTTGATAAACTCAAGTACAAGCAGCTTAAAGTTCTGGGCAAGGAATGGAAAAGAAAAGTTCACTTTTCCCCACCATAGAGCCCGCGGGGGTCTCCTCATTCGCAACCCGAACGAACATGAAAATCCACTAGCAAAGAAGCAGGTGAATGTAGCGAAATCAAGAAATCAAACAAAAAAATGATTATAGTTACCTGAAGCCTTGCTCAAAATAACTTACCAAACTTGCTCAACATGAGCAATGCACAATCATAGAATGATATAAATATAGTTAAGCAATAATTTAGACTTGCTTAACACCGATAAAACTAACTTTATTGTGCGATGGGTTTCTTATGTAAAATCTTCGAATTACACTGCTTCGCACTCAAGCATTTACGACAGATCTTGATGAAAAAAAGAGGTCTAGGTTTAAACGCGTTTTCGAGAATTCAGATCTCCATGGAGGAGATGAAAAACGAAAAAAAACCAGCTTCTAGATATTGAATAATTTCTAGAGAGATTTCATAGATTATAATCATTTTTACTGTTATATTCTCATTTTTAATTTTGTAGTGTTCTAATGCATAAGCTTTTTATGTTTATTGGTAGTTACTGCAATTAATTTTCCAATGCGAAACCTCTCAATTGTAGTTTTATCACTGCACAAAATTTGAGTTTATCACTGCAAAATTACGATTTATCACTGCACAGATTGGTTATCACTGCACGTTCGAATAAACCTTGTAAAGAGATTTTACTGATCCAAATCCAAATGCGAAAATCCAAATGCAAAAACGCTGAAACAGCTGTATTGTGAATATAAATTAGGGCGAATGATCACTGATTATTATACACGGGTTGCTGTCACTACAAATCAAACTAGTACCAGTGAATTGCTAATGGACCATTTTTCTACAAATAGAGCAAAGTACATTTTGATTCTTGTGTCTTAGAACTGGGAATGGTAGACTATTAAATTATTTATGCAGTGCAAAAGATGAATGCAGGGAGGTTCAAAAGCAAAACCCGTGTTTTAAGAGCTACTGCAAGGAGGGTTTTTACAAGGACCTAAAACTTATTGACAGGGCTTCTATTTTAAAACCAATGAAAGACAACACATCAAATAGCCTTTAAATTTTGAGCATCTGCTTAATCCTCATGCCCCTCTAAAGCAAAATAAAGTAAGACGCGTACGCTCCATTGATTACCCCAGATAATATAATGATTATAGAAGAGCGTAATAAAATGAAAAAAAACTAGCTACCTGTTAGAAATACCAGATTCTCCGTAATAAGGTAACAGATAACATAAGGGCTTTCAGTCATAAAGTATTATCAAAAAATTTTCTTTTCAAATGTTCACTTCACTTGTAGCAATGCTTACTTCTCTGCATATGCTTGAAAACGGAAAAGCACCCGGTCCAGAAGGAGAACCAAGAAACCCTGCAAAATATCCTGCAAGTTTATTGCCAAGCCGTTGATTATGATATTCAACGCTTGTTTGAAACAGGGAATCTTTCCAAATATCTGTAAATTTGCACCAATTAAAAAAGACACACCAATTTACAAATCTATTACAGACCCATTTCAGTTATCCCCGTTTTTTCAAAATTATTTGAGAAAATTCTGCATGATCAATTATTTGAATTCTTCTCTCCACTAGAAAATTGACTATGAATCAATTTACATACTGTATTCAACCATCACCATTCTGATTAATGTTTCAGACTGCTGGTACGAGAATAAAGACAAAAAATGTCAACTTGAGGGTATTGAGGTAGAATCATTTAAATCATACCTCCTTAACCGTCAACAATATTGCTCATTAAACGGTCACATTTCAAGCCCGGGCCAGTTACACGTGGAATACCACATTGGGTCCTGTCTAGGCATATTGCTGACTTAATGAATTTGAAACTTGTCTAAAATTTCATGGCTAGCCTATCCTATATTGAGATGACACAAAAGCTTAATGCTCGTCAAATGAGCTTGAAAACATAATAAAAAACTTCCAAGCTGAATTAAAACACTTTCAAGTGGATGAGAATAATTAAACTAGGTATACACCCCGAAAAGGCATTCGATCTAATAGAATCTCCAAAGGTAAAGGATGCTTGGAATAAGAGACTCATAAACCTGAATCAATTGATGACGTTTGACCAAGCAGTTATGGCTTATAAAATTGGCAATCAGCTCTGTCCTGAAGGGCTGAAAAATAAATTCATCATATCTGCCATATCAAAATACAACACAAGGAATAAGCAGGACCCCCATGTGCAGAAACTAACATCAGAGTGCACTGGTCCAATTGCTTGGAATGAAATCTTACAATCCATTAGAGATATCTGTTCCATCATACAATTTAAAAAAGAGCTAACATGTCACCTTTTGAGCTAACAGAAATCAGCTCAACACGAATTCATGGAAGGTCAGACAATTTATATTTTTTATAATCTATTTGTATATCTTAGTATATTCTTTTTGTATATCATAAATTCTTTTTACTGAATAGATATCGTGTATAATTAAGATTAAATGAAAAAATTAAATTAATTTAATCTTGGGTGCGGTTGCTCTTCTGGCTATGAAAAGCGTGGGGCTTTAGGTCCAAGTCTCGAATAAAGGGTCTTCCAGGTTGAAGGAAATCGATCATGTCACGTGATTGATGACATCCAATTCAATGCATCGAAGGAAAGATTTTTAGGGAGAAGTCGACACGACTCGAGGATGGACGCTTAACGCTCATAATAAATTCGCTTATGGAATATGTTAGTTCACTGTAAATTTCGCCGTATCGAAGATTCTTTACGCATGTAAATGAAATGGAACAATAGCTGTATATTTTCACCTTTATCTTTTAATGTATTAAGTATAGCAAGAACTAGGCACCTAGGCACCTTTCTGGAGTTTCGCCTTTATTTGAAAGACGAAACGTTAACACAGCGCAGGATCATTCACTTGATCCCCCACACTATGGTGCCGTGACCCGGGAATTAGATTAACAAATGGCGGAGCAAGAAGCTTTGAAAAAGAAAATCAAGAAGTTAAATGGCCATCGATTAGTGATTAAAAATACTATCGCGAAAGCAAAAGAGTTACTGCCACCGCCCGATGAAGAAACCGCACCGCGCGCGGTTAGAGTGAAACTCGAGTCACCACGTACCACTATCGAAAAGAAAAAAGAAACAATCGAGTCTTTAGACGACGAAATCGAAGATTTATATAATGATCAGGATATCGAATGAGAAAATTTTGAAAAGAAGTGAACTCGAAGAAGAAATCGAAGATATATTATGCCGAATCAAAGCAATTCACGACGAAACGGAACATAAAAACACACACGAAAGTGTTTCGTGTTTAATAGCGCACGCTGCATTCAAAGTGAAGTCACCGAAATTATCGTTAACAATATTCGGTGGAAATCCTATGCAATGGATAACATTTTGGGACAGTTTTCAATCGACTATTCATGAACATCCCGAGCTCTCTATTGTTGACAAACAGAAATACCTTCAGAAGTCGTTAGTTGGAGATGGCGCGCATACGATTGTAGGATTACAAATTACGAATGAAAATTATGATAAGGCCATACAACTTCTAGAGAAGCGTTTTGGGAACAAACAAATCTTATATCGCGACCAAATTATGCCAGCATATTCATGAAAATAAGAGAACAACATGTCTTGAGCAATCCCCCGATTGGGCGTAGTCCAATATTTTTTAAAAGGTTTATCAATGACACAGTTTTTATCTGGCAACACAAGCTTGAGAACTTATAAAATACACTCTATATCATCCACAAAAAAGAATAGATACTAAAAACAATATACAGTCGACCTGCTTATAATCACACCGCTTAAAGTCACACTATTGGTTACAGTCAAATCAAATTTAAGACCCAAATATACAAAACTATTCAATAAAATCAAGACCCTAGTAGCTCTGTTTACAGTGTCACATTTGGTTTACTGACACAGGTTTACTGTAGTATTTCTGTTCTAACACACGCCGCTTTTACTTGGGCACAATACTCTATCAACAAACTGGATTCCAGATCTCTCCCGGCACAAGGCTGTGTGGCAACGCCCGTTTTGGATTACACCATTTTTCTTAGTTTTCGGTGCTTGCCTTTTCTGTAGGGTTTTCAAATTAAGACGCAAATATTGACCAAGGGTGCAACATTTCAATCCTCAATTGAAGCTCACACTGGCAATTCCTATTTCATGTCACTGGTAGTCTGTATCATTTTACTTTTGGAACAGACAAATCCCAAGCATAACTTTCTTTCTTGTAACAGTTATAAGAAAAACAGCAAAGCAGACCCATCCGTAGAAAACATTTGCCCTACAAAAGTCAGTTCATCGCTCATCGCTTAGCCAACGACCTGATACTTCACCGTCATAAGAAGAACCCTATCGTTACATTTGGTGACAGGGATGGGATGGTGGTGAAGTAGAGAAGTAGAGTCGGATGGCGGTGACGAAAAGAATCAATTGAAACTTTTTTGTTATTTGTTGTTTCTTTCTATATTTTGCGAGGAGGAGGATGGTCGACATGGAAATTTGGAATTGATCTATTCGTGTACTGCTGATTATTATTTTTTATCTTGAAAAATATTGCCAACCAACCGACATACCTTTCCTCTAATATGGAGTAGAAGACGATGAAGTTCTGGTGATTTAAGAGGACGTTATTTTCCGAATACAGTTTAGGGGTGCTGGCCATAGAGGGCTGCAGCAGAAGGACGGCAGGATCCTTCGGATTTGACTTTTATTTTTGTGGATGTCATTATGGATTTGGAAATATCAAGCGATGTTGTATGAATTACCTTTGCTTGCCAGTTCATGCCTACGGGCCTCAATGATTCTATGGACCTTTTATGTTAAGTCACTTTTAAATTTTTTAGAAACTTTCATCGGCGTATTTACTTTAAAGAGAGGGGATGGTGTAACGTTTTAACATTAGTAAACTTCAGTAATTACTATTATTATGTTCAGCTAGATCTTTGATTATGTTGCGTGTTAATGTCACATGTTTGTTTGTCGCGCTGTTGTGTTAGTAACTCCCTTTCCGGGAAATGTGCGTCACTGTCATCGTGTTGTGTGATGTTTCACAGTGTTCCTTTGTTTGTGTTTCAATATAATGTGATCCAACTTAGAATATTTTAGTCTTACTGTTTTCACGATAAACATAACATCAAAGAACGAGTATCTCTTGTGTGCTATCTACTTGGGGCTAGGCCCGTTGGCCTAGCCCATCGCTCAGCCAACGACCTGATACTTCACCGTCATAAGAAAAACCCTATCGTTACAGTAGTTAAAAATGGCGGCTCACAGTGGCCAAGGGCCCAAGGCTATTAATGTAAGGGTTGATTCTCATTTTGTTGGTGAAGCTGGAAAAACACACCACATCCCTCATCACCCAGTTATTAGGGAGGATGAAGAAACCACAAAAATGCTTTGAATTTACGATGCCTCTTTGTAGGACAAAACTTGTGTTTCGCTGAATCAACTGGTGTTTCGCTGTAATATTGTCCGCGGTCCTTGTCCGCAAGGTCTCATTTCACCGGTGACTACTCCTCCGACTCTACAGAAACTCTTTAAGGCAGCATTGTCTTGGGATGAAACATTACATGAAGCACTTGACAAAGAATGGAAATTTCTCATCTCCAAATTGGATAAAGTCGAAACTATTTCTTTTCCAAGGTAGCTGCTATATTGGTTCCATCAAGGAGAAACCTGAACTCGTAAAACTTTTTGGATTCTGATGTAGCTTCAGTATATGCCAAGATAACATCAACGGGAAGGGTCACGTGAGTATCTCTATTAACGAGCATAATTTGAGGTTTAAAATTCAAACTGTAAATATTACACATGTAGAGAGGGTCTTTGGGAAATTCAAAAATTCCTTGAGCTTTGGCACGGAGGGGATTGCCAATCGTTTCTTGAAAATTGCGCTACCTGACATCGGTGACTCACTTTGTAGCATTTTCAATCTTTAGCAACTGCTGCATTCCCAGATTGTTGGAAAATTGCTAGGGTTGCCCACATTTTCAAAAATGGTAAATCTGATGATCAATCAAATTATAGGCCAATTTCGGTACTCTCGTTCTTGTCTAGCGTATTTGAAAAAAATTGGTCTTTAACCAGCTTTATGAATATCTAGATAGAAACAACCTCGTATACTATAAACAGTCTGGATTTAGATCATTACACTCCACTGTCACTTGCCTTCTGAAGTCTACAAACGACTGGTATGGTAACATGGACAAAGGCAGATTCACAGCTACTTCATTCATCGACTTGAAAAAAGCATTTGATACTGTAGACCATGACATCCTACTTCAAAAGTTAGAAAAGTATGGAGTACTTTACCTAGACAGGACATATAGCTTGACAATCTGATATTCAAGCCAATGTTTACTTTCTCAACGGATTCTGGTAGTAGGGAGTTCAGGCTTTCATAATCTGCCAGGTGACTTTTTTGAAAATGCCTGGATGTCACGTGACTGATGACGTCATTTAACGGTAAAAAGTCAGACAAAATCATCGTAAGCTCCTCACTGAAGGGTTATTTTTAACGCAACTTACATATTTTGACTCGTCTCATTGCAAGGTGTCAAATGATATATATTTAACAAGATTTGCCGACATAAGTATTTTCATTATGACGTCATAACAAATTTTGCATGGCGTCATCAAATATTTTATTGTCATAAAATGATACGTTAGCATAATTTTGTTTTAACATGACGCTGGCTTGCAGCAAAAGCTTTTCTTCCATATGTTTTTCAATTAAAATATTAGTATTAAGTTCGTTTAAATTGAATTTGTGCCCACCGCAATAGCCAAAGTTCGAAACAGGTAGTAGTCACTATCTGACGAGTGAGTCACTTCTTACTCCGAAGTCGCAAAGTCTTGCTCCCACTCTGAACCGGACAATTATTTCTCTGCATCTGCATTTGACTGTTGCTAAGTCGGATGGCACAAATTCAATTTAAATGAACTAAATACTAATTATTTTGATTGAAAAACATATGGAAGAGAAGCTTTTGCTGACAGCCAGCGTCATATTAAAACAAAATTATGCTAACATACCATTCTATGACAGTAAAATATTTGATGACGTCATGCAAAATTTGTTATGACGTCATAATGAAAATACTTATGTCGGCAAATCTTGCTTAAATATATATCATTTGACACCTTGCAATGAGACGAGTCAAAATATGTAAGTTGCGTTAAAAAATAACCCTTCAGTGAGGAGCTAACGATGATTTTGTCTGACTTTTTACCGTTAAATGATGTCATCAGTCACGTGACATCCAGGCATTTTCAAAAAAGTCACCTGGCAGATTATGAAAGCCTGAACTCCCTACTACCAGAATCCGTTGAGAAAGCAAACATTAGCTTGAATGTCAGATTGTCAGGCTATATGTCCTGTCTAACCTTGTTTACTTCTTAAGAGACAGCAGTTCTGTAGAGTGAATGGGGGTTATCCTCAAAGGTAGAACAATGCGAAGTTCCTCAAGGATCCTGCCTTGGGCCCCTGCCTTTCTTGATATACATAAATGATCTGCCGTTCTTTCTTAAAAACACAATGTCACAATGTACGCCAATGAGGCGCTTAATGAGGCCCTTAACCGTGACTTCCACTCTCTGAAACAGTGGCTTGAAGGTAACAAACTGTCACTGAATATACGTAATTAAGACACAAGCAATGTTTATAGGCTCTCGACCAAATATAAAATAGATATCAGACAGAACAACTTGATAAAAATCTTGTATGGGGTGAACATGTCAATGTTTCACGTTCAAAAGTATCTCTCTCTTTGGGTTTCCTAAAATATGCTAAAAAATTACTTCCAAAAAATTCCCTTAATCAGTTATATATGATGCAAGAAGAATATTTTTAGCATAATTCCTTCTTTTATTTGGTGTATAATCATCGGCAAGGCCAACATTGCAGTTATGCTTGTTTCCATGATTTTCTAGGGCATCTACTAATTTCCTTGAGCATTATGAAAATATTTTTCGAGGACTTTCCAGAACAAGGTCAGGTTCAAACAGGTCTTAACCTGGTCGTGCCAGATGGCGGCACGCTGTGCACGTTTACCAATCAAATCGAAGCCCTGGAACATGAATATTTCGCAAGGTCTAAAGTTCCAACGGCCCCAAGAACCTGCTATATACTCGTACTGATAGCGGTTGAATACAAACACGACTGTGGTTGAAGAAAGTCATAGCGGTGAGTCCATATTTTGCTGTTCAACTATTGGTGCCGTTTCTAAAGAAAACTGAACGCTTTGTTTTATTTGCTTTTAGAGCAATGCTCCTAGTTTTTATTTGCTTCTACAGTAGACTCCAGTAATATACACACCAATCGCTTCTTGAAAAACTAGGACAATTAGCGGGGTGTGTTTGTAAACGGAGCTTATTAAGACGTATTTCGGTCTCAATTCTGTGTGACTGTAAGGCTTCCGTAGAAAGTTTTTATTAGGACACTGAGAAGCTGTGCCTATCCATCGAACAGTGCTCCAATCTTTCCTCTCCAACTCGATGTGACCACACCTCGTGATTTCTTTGTCTGGAATAGGGAGAGCTGGCGATTCTCATTATCACTCTAAGCACAGAATAGGTTCTCAAGTATAATTTGGTCGAATCGAAATAGAGACTCATGGTGGATTCTGCGACCCTAACCAAGCCATGCTTGTTTTCGTTTTGGGCGAAGCTTGCTCCTTATCCTTAAATTGGCGTCCCTTTAATTCCCTGTAATATGTTTAATTAGTTTTATTGTTGTATTCTATTGTTAATTATATTTTGATGTCACAGTTGTATATTGGAATTGTAAAACGGTTTAAACTTCAAAAAATAAACCTCTGATGAAAAGAAATTTCAGAGTCAAGGTGTCCGAAACATTGGAGCAAAATGTGGCTGATTCCAGACCAGACCAGACCGACCAACCCACATGTTCTTGTCATCCCTAGATTTAAAATATGTCTGTTGAAATGCTTGCAGTAGTTAAGCAATTTTATGTTTCAAATTTAAGTGTATTATCCTCAAACGGGTTGGGAAATCTGTTTCCAAAGAATTTTTCTTTACCCCAATCCACACCCCTTTCAGTAAATCATATGAAAATTTGGCAGTATCTATTCAATTTAGGTCAATAATAGCTCAATTAAAATATTGTTGTTTACTACAAAATATCCTTTATGGTTAAAATAGTGATCCCAAAACTAAGATTATCTGCTTACTCACTCTGGGTTAGTACAGTAGACTCTGTTTCTTGAAAACTTATGACTGTAAACAGAGTGTGACTGTGAGGGCAGCTAAATATAATAGTTTTGCATATTTGGGTCTAAATTTTATGTGACTGTAACCAGTAGTGTGACTTTGAGCAGAGTGACTTATAAGTAGAGTAACTATAAGCAGAGTCAACTGTACTTTACATCATAAGCTTTTTAACAAAATCACCTGAAGAATAACTAGCTTTCAGCTGAAAACTGGTGAACACCTGACAAGCATGACTTAATGAGGTAATCTGCAGCAGAAGGGAAAACCAAGGTTGGGATAATTGGATTATCTTTTAATGAAAAACTTTTAAGAGCATTTTAATGCAGAACTGCAACTTTCCTGGTTCAACTGGTTATCCTGCCGAATAAGATGTTTCCTGTCTATCTACCTATTTGAAAAAACTTGAACTAGAATTTCAAGGAAACATTATTTCCCCTGGATATTTGCTGCAATTTAGGTCTGCCCTGTATTAGCAATGGAGCTATACTTAATGCATCTTCCTAGCCAGCTTGCCAAAATCAGGTGCAAGCTAGAGCATTCTAAATTTGCTACCGGCACTTTTACAGCTCACAGTAGTAATCAGGTTAGCAAAAAATAACTAAATTTCAGGGTCTGACACTTTTGGCCTTGGATGCTTCTGGACTTTGGTTTCCTTGACTCTTGATATTGAATCTGGAAGTGAAAAAACCCTTTTGTTAGTTAATAGATCGAAAAATTTCTTTGACCTTGCCACATCCTCCAATTATATGCGTCTCCAATTCAAGAAAGCAAGTCACAAAGAGAAAACTCTACCAAACAGCAAGAAAGCAGTACTGGTACACATCCACTACACACCAGCAGTATCTTAATCCCCCCAAACAAGCCACACTATGTTCCAAATCACTGTAACAAGGCCATGCATAAACATAGAAGCAATGGTTTTGTTTGTCCTATTTCAGAGGTAACATGCCTATTTGTTGCTCACAGAGGCCAGACTGGAAGCTTTGTTGGGTGACCCCAATATATTTTACTGCACACACAAATTCATAACATTTTACATCATTAACCATATAAATTTCTAAATATGAGGATTTTAAGGCTTGCAGCCTCAAGTTTTAAAAATAACTTGTTCAGGCAAGAAACAGTTTTTCCAGTGTGGCACAGAGGTGCCCCTATTTGCCTGAATGGGCGTCCCAACTTTCAGGTTACCTCTGTGGGGCCATGAAATTAAACCATTTCATTTACAACTAGCTCATTTACCTAAAAGCCTTGTCTAAAAGTCACTGCTAAGGATAATGTTTGCAGTTGGCTTTATAGTTGATTGGAACTTGTGGTTTTTTACTTGCAATTTTTATTTGTGTTTAAGAAAATGGAGTCAGTGTCTGCACCACCTGAAAATAAAGAGAATACTGGAACCAATGTTGCTGGTTTGAAAGAAAAGTGTCCAGCATTCAAGGACAAATGTCCTTTTGATACTCCTGCAGCCAAGGAAATGAAAGAACAAGCAAAGGAGTGTCCTGCCTTCAAAAATGGTTGCACTTTTGAGAATGCTGTCACAATCCAGGATGTCTATGAAAAGTTGTCAAAAATGCCTGATGTTTCTGAAGGATCGCATCATCAGAAGGCAATGATTCAGTTATTAAAGTTGATTCACTCAGTTTCAAGCAACTTGAAAGGAAGCATTGGAGATTGTCCTGCTTTTTCCACTAAACAAGGCTGCCCATTCAAGACTCTAAGCTCAAATGGTAAACCCTTGGTGCTTAATTTGGACATGTTGAAGACTGATTCTGTCATTAATGAGTCAGTGATTGAGGTGAGTTCAGATTCATATTTAGAAGCCTTGACTTAAGCAGTCATCTGCAACAGATCCATTTTAGTGTCGTTTATGTTAAATTATATGTGAACCACGAGGAAACCTTTTAAAAAAACTAGGTATAATATCATTGAATAAAGACTTAAATATTTAACACATAAAAGTGAAAAAGTTAAACACATTTAAATTTAGACTAACATTTAAAACTAAATGTGCACATTGACAACATTGTTGATAGAGTTTTTAGAATCGGTCTTTTAAATGACTTTTAGTCCTTAACTCTGAAAGCTCCAATCTAACAGATGAAGTCATGTTCCAGCATCTCTTTAAGGTTATTTTGCTGTTTGTTTGAATATATCAAGCCAATAAATTACATTTACTTTTAAATTTTTTGCATTTTCCCATTTACTTCAAAGTTATCTAAATGATGGTAAAAAGGTTCTAGTTAAAGTATATAAATTATGTTTTTAAAAGGTAAAGGATGAAATAGAAAAGGATTTGCTGAAAGAGACAAGCAAAAAAGGGGGTAGCCTGGAAAAGGAGACTGTTGAAGGAGGAGCCAAGCTTGCTGATCAGTTAAAGAAAGGGACTATGAAAGTACACAGACAAGCAGAGAGGGTTCATTTTGTCAAAGAGTTTATGAAAGGCAGAGTAGAACAGAAAATATATAGAGAAGCAGTTGCTGCCTTATACTTCATATACAGGTACATATATTAAGGAAATGCTTTTCATCCTAAGAAGCCATTTTATGTGATTAAAGTTTACCCCAGGTGCTGTTGTTTCTTGATGATAAAAGTTTGGTTTGATGGGTTTTCTGAATCTGGACGAGATTAGACTTAGCTGATTCACAAAAAAGTTTCTATCCCATTTGTTTAATCTGTGTGATTCCCACAACTAGCCACAAATTTAGAAATTTGAAAGTTTACATGCAGATTTGGTTTCAAGGGTTAAAAAGTTATTGCTAGTCCTCAACCAATTTTTTATTGTCATGTCCTTCAGTAAGCTGAGTATGGCAAGGCTGGGTGACATTTTTATTGTTTAGTTGTAATACACATTTTGCTGGTAGGAAATATATATTTTTCAGGCTGTTTTATCTCATATAGTCAATGATAAAAAATTTTAGGTGTTGAAATGCAAAGGCTCTTGAGAAAAATTTTCTGTATGCTATCAATCTTGCCAAGATTTGCATTGGCAAAAATTCAACAAGCAGATAGCACTGTCATTAAAATGTTTTCCAATGCACAATTTTTGGGACAATTTCATTTGTTTTTTGGACTTTCAATATACATAATTGGGAAAATTTTGATGGTGGTTTTTTACATTTTGCAGTTTCAATTAAAAACATTTTTAGTAATTTTTATATTACATTTTAAGTGCACTGGAGGAGGAGTCAAACAGAAATGGTGATCATCCATTATTCAAAAATATTCATTTTCCAAGAGAACTCTCAAGAGTTGAATCACTGGAGAAGGATCTACAATTTTATTTTGGTGACGATTGGAAAGATGAAATTCAAATTTCAGATGCTGCTCAAAAATATGTTGACCACATTCATGCTATCGCCGAAAGGGATCCTGTGCTACTTATATCACATCACTATACAAGGTTTGTGCAAAATCTGTGGTTAGGGCTCAGGAGTTGGGGCCAGGGGCTGCTCTTTGAACATACTAATGTAGAGTAATTTGAATCATTGAGGATCATTTCATAAATTTTTTTCATTGTGAATAGTCTTGATGTTCCTATGAAATAGTCACCCACCATTCCTTAATTTCGGCATGGGGAAGTCAATTGTTCAATATTCTAGGGCGGTTGGGGTGCAGGTCAAGGGAAAAATCTGAATGGGACTAGAGGGAGGGGCTAGGACTACACCACAAGGAAAAACTTTTAAAGCCACCCTTTTTTTGATTGGCATGGATTGCTTCCTTTTCACAGACTTCTTGGCAACTGCCTTTAGGCATTTTATAATATAATTTAGATATTAGATATTGTATTACACTTAATCAGTGATTTAAAAACTGACACAAGTAGAGCTTTAAATATATTGTGTCTAATTGAGACTGAAAGGTGATATGTTGGCTGATATGGGGAATATTTTCCCCATGCTCTTCAAGGTATGCAGACTAGTCAACCAATGGCTGGAGACAATTTTCAATTATGATTATGCCATACACTTATTTTTTTATGTTCTCTTTGTCTCCAATATCATGTTATATGTACAATTGTGTTATTGACTTGAAATCTGTGTAAAAGACTTTTCAAAATTTGAGATTTTGTTCAAATAAGGATAGTTGTTTAAAATATTGTTTTTTTTGTAAGGATGTTATTGTATGCCAAAAATTATTCATGGAATTCTGTGTTTTTATGAAGGTATCTTGGGGACCTTTCTGGTGGACAAATTTTGAAAAAAATGGCAGTCAAGGCCTACCAGTTGCCAGAAAATGGTGAAGGTGTTCGTTTCTATGAGTTTGAAAATATCCAAGACCATGTTGAGTTCAAGAATAGTTATCGAATGAAGTTAGACAGTCTTAGAGTTGATGAAAAAACTGCAGACAAGTTGGTGGAAGAGGCAAAAGTTTCCTTTGTCCTGAATATTGAATTGTTCAAGGAGTTTGATAGACTAGCAGGCTTTGAAGAGGAAATTGTCCATGAAGATGTAGAGACAGTGCCAGTGGAACAGACTAACCAAACAGCAGTAAAGGAAAGCAGCTCCTCTGGCCACATTGTCAAAGATTCTGATTTTGATTGGCTAAAGATTTTGGCTGCATTTGTTATTGCAATAGCTGCATTAGTGGGCATTGCTGTGAACTTCATGAATCAAAAGTAAGGCAAATCAAGCTGCAAGAGAACCCTATAAATGCAAATTATGATATAGTAGATTTTGTTTTACTTTATAAATTTTAAATGAAATTATTTAATTGTCTTAGCTACAGTCTCCAATTTGTTAGATTAATCTAAATTTTTGAATTATTATTAAATTTTTTATAGATGCAGAAATATTTAACAAAAAACTGCTTTCATTTTTGTTTATATTTGTTGGCAAGATCTCCAAGTTCAACCTTGGCCCAATTAGATTTCCAGAGTTGAATTATTCAAAATGAAACAGTTACAAACTATTTTCTTTCTTTTGCATGCTTATTTCTTATGGTTTGCTACAAGGGCTCCTCTTCACTGCATCAAGCAATTAAAAAATCAGGCAACTCTTGAAAGTTGTGTGTGTTCACGAACTTGGAAACAGAAGTTGCTGAATGCTTGTTGAACTGTACACTGAATGTGAGAACTTTCACAGCTCAGTCTAGCCAGGGCCAATTTAGAAAGCCACTGGGTTACAGGATCATTTTTTACCATCACTTTTTTTTATATTGGACCAACATGCTGAAAAGTGATCGTGTAACATACTAAAATTGTCCATTTTCACTGCAGAATTTAATGTGCTTATCAGGTATTAATCCTCTATCATTGGAAATTTTACTCTGAACGAAAGCAGTGTAAAATCGAGTTCATCACTTTTTTCAAAGGCCCTGAAAAATTCTTACAGCACATGTTTTGATTAGAAGGGAACGGCTTTGAGTTTCAAGAAAAGAAGAAAAACACGTGAATTGTGATCATAAATATAATTATTAGCAGAAAATGAATATGAATAATGATTACTGATTTGGAGTAATCAAAGAGCAGCACATTACATAAAAATAAATGCAGTTTAATAAAATACACACTCATTTTTTATAAGAAACAATCCCTGACAGTGAGTACCCCAGTTTCTTGAGGTTCACAAAGTTTTAGAACTCAAGACAGAAATAGAGTTGCATATTTTCGTATATTTTGGTATTGGTTGTAAGGGACACAGAATGGGAGTAATGTAGGGGAAATTTAAGGGTTTGGCACAGGGGGAAGTAGAGAAAAAATGCATTATTAATGTTGTAATATCTGCTAATATACTTGGGATAGCTCTCAGCGATGAGCTGAAATGAAATGCTTGAGACGGTAAGATGAGGTGAATAAATGCTGAATCTGCATATTAAAGAGCCAAATCAAAACTCTTGGGGGATTTCAAATTAAGATAGTTGTCCATATTTCTATGTTTTCAAATGTTCGTGGCATTCTCTTTAACATATTCACTTCCGTCCCTAGGCAAGTCTATTTTCATGTATTTTTCAAAATTCAAGTGTTTTCGCATTTTTCAAAATTCAATTCAATTTTAACCTTTTCTCTTCGAGTACCGAAGTTTCGTTATTTCTTCGGATTTTGTTACTACATCTTTGAAAAGTTCTTCCATTATGTTTCGCTTAAAAAGCTGCCTTAAAACCTTTAGTTTTATATTTGATTTTCTCTGATATATAGTTCCTCTTTTCTTTGAAACCAAATTTATACCTTTTTCCTGAAATCAAATTGTTGAAATAAGGCCAAGCAAGGAGAAATTATTTACTTTATTAAGATTCCCATATCATACACCCATTACCATAGATGGATGACAAAACTGAACCCCTTTCTCAAAGACAATGAAGATAAGGGTGCTAACACTTGTGGAACTGCAGGGATTTGCGCTTTACTGTTCTGATAGAGCTTGTTCACTATATTTAAAGCCTTGGAAATCTTAATCTAAGTTCTTTATACACCCTCTTTCCTCTACCCGGTCTCTAAATTGGATCAAATTAGTAGTTTATTGATAGAGGGAAACATTAAAGAACCACTCGCAGTCTTCACAACATAACAGGCCTATCGTGACAAAGGACTGCAGTATGTTAAGTCTCGATGCGATAATTTCAGTACAACGCTGCTTTATACATAGCAAAAAAACTAAAATGATAAAGCTATAACAAGATAATCGTGTGTGTTCTGGCAAAGAAACTAAAGCTGGCATATAAAAAAGTCGGTGGACACGGTAAGAGTGAGCCCCGTCGTGTTGAAGCCGCAACCTCCAGCAGCTTTACCTCGCATATCTTTGCTACGACGACCAATCCCTCGACACTTCTTGCTCTTCCAATAACTGGAGTCTTGGCTCAAATGAAGAAAAGAGAGACTGTATTCCATTACGGATGGCACTCTCTGCCATGGGTCCGGGGACTTTCCCCAGAGGTGAATTGAAGGCCAGGCAAAGCCTGCCTCCCGTTCGTTCCTCCGACAGCAAGTCTTTACCGTGTCCACGAGGTTTTCTAGGCACGTGGAGGGTTATATATGAGTGTGATGAATTATGGGTAATAATGCATGCCGGGATACTCACAGGAACTCTAGATCTATGTTTCTATAGAACAATACATGGATTGTGTGGGATGGTCAGAAAAGTTAAATTTATAGGTCGAAAGGGAGTCAGTCTGATCTTTTTTTTGACAAGTGTGTGTATTTTTTGAATTTTTATATCTTTTTAAGTTCTTTAGATTTACATTCATTACAAAATATAATCACAGTACGACGTCGCTTCCCAGCCTTTTATGTACGAAGCATGAGTACATGTTTCTTTATATTCTCATTTTCTCAATATGACTATCATTCTTTTCCCGAAGACCTTTTCGTCCTATGGGCGGATGCATCAGTCGGAAAAATCTTCCGAGCGGTGACGTAATACCAACCTTAAAAATCGGTTATCTCCAGCATAGTCAATAGAAATATGTCTCCAGGCAGTACAAGGGCTGGTGCACCTACTAATCCCACTTTTCGACTATCTGGTATTGGGTAATATTCTTTTCTTGGGAATTTTTTTGTGGCAAAATGTTGATAATTTAAGATTTTTTTGTTACTAGATTACGGTATTTATCAAAACCTGACAAACTGAATGACTGCGCCTCTACGGGGATGGTACAATTGCATTTCATGAAACTATATAAAACCCTATAAAGTGTTAGAATCCCACGTCAACGGCATGATTTTCAATAATATGCAATTAAGTGCAAGTGTTAGTATAATTTCGATTACTTATTCAAGGCTTGTAAATATATTTTTCCTTATATCCATTTTTCAGTCTTAATATCATTTAAGACTGAAAAATGGATATAATCGATCATTTAACTAATCCGACCATTTAACTCGTTCTGAAATGGAAAAGACTCGGCTCATGTAACAGACTTGACTCGGAAATGAAATAAGTCCCTACGATTCAGGCATTCAAAACGAAATTAAAAGCTTCAAACGGAGTACACTCGAGGAAAGCTGATCTGCATCTTTACCCTTGTGAAAAATATTTAACAAAAGGGCGTGTGACAGTATCAAAAGTTAAAATATATAGAGATTTATTTGTTATCAACAACTTGTCAATCTTATGTAAAATGGTATCGCTTTGAATTAGCAAACAACTTGAAACTTTTATATTTTGTAACACCGGAAAATTGTCGGAGGAGCAAAATAAAAAAGTATTTATCGAGGAACAATATAAAATTTAAGCTTGAAGCTCAAAGCAATGAAGATTGACAAAATTGTTAACTGATAAAAGAAAAAACATCAAAGCTGAATTCTGATTGCAGATGAAAAGAGAAAAGTACCATAAATGTGAACATATTGAAACTGGCGACCTTATATAGAGATTAATGGAGATCAATTAAAGAATAAATTGTACATTAATAAATTTATTATTATGTATATTTTTAATCAATGCTAAAAATCAATTGAAGCTTGATACAATTTATATAAGATGGCATCAACTATCTCAATTGCGTTTAAAGGGGAAAAATACAAAAAAATCCATCAACAAAGATTCAAAACGAGTTTCAATTTAAGGAAGAGGTACAACAAATAAGGGAAAAGAAAAACATAATTTAATCAAAATTAAATTGTCTCCAGATGGTCTTTACTTTCCTTGCTGGGTTAGCGTGGAAAATGATAAAGACTAGTACCACAAATAATCATTTTCAAGCAATTTTTGAAAATAATTTCATATTACAAATACTATATATTTCGGGCGTACTATTGTTCAAACTGAAATAAAATAGGGGATTGATTGAAACATCAAGAAGCTTGAGCTATTCAAATGCTATTTTCGTTCTGATGCTAAGGTAATCATTCTAAACTGGTATTGGAGAAAATGGGAACGTTAAAAATTTTAAACGAGATTTCAACAAAAGACGACCCACAATCTTTTACGGACAGAAATGAGGATTACAGCAAATAAAATCATTCAAATAATTTTCAACGAACAATAACATCTAATACAAACAACAAATATAATGACAGGGAAATGTTTTGTAGATACGAACCAACGAAGCTTTCTAAATATAAAGTTGGTTACAAATGTTAAAAGAAATATTGACTCCTGGAAAGGCACTTAATAAGTTTTTTCTAAACTAGACTTTTAGACCTAAAGAAATGCTAATTTTGAGGTTGTCTAGACCATGGAAAAAGCTAAAGTATCAATTCCAGCTACAGACGTTTCGAATAGAGCAACAATTTACTTACTTTAGATTTTTCGCAGAAAACATTATTTGCATCGAATAAATATGAAAGCCTGACAAGAAATCATTTCAAACTTGCTCGTCGGATTTCTATCTGTCACAGCAAGGTTTTAAATTTTCTGCTGACGAATAAATCTAGTTATTTGGCAGGACATTTGACTTCATAGGGTCTCGTGCTCAGGGAGAAGGTAATATGCATGATTTCGAAACTAAAACAATATCGTGTGTTTGTTTTAGTTCATTTGTTTTGGCTAATTTTGTTCTTAGCCATAAATATTCAACACAGCCTCTTATCGCTGAAAAGCTGTTTTAAACTGGATTCTGGGATGCAGCTGTTTGAATGAAATCCTAGAAAAATAGCACAGTAACTTCCACAATTTTCTGAAGTTTAGATGGATTTACATCGGTAGACGCAAAGCCATGGTGGAATTTTCTTACAACCTATTGCGTAATCACTGGGTTTACTCATTATGGACCGTTAAAGGGGGATATTCAGTTTCATCATTGAGCTTTAAATTGCCCTCATTGAAACTTGATCCCCTTGCACTTTTAGGTGATTGTCCTTCTAACGAACGAGGTGATGAATGGCTTGCTGTGGCTTGGCCTGACTTTGGAGCGCTGATTGCCATCCCACTCGAGGCTCTCCCTGAATCCTGTTAAAACAAGCAAAACCTTCGCTGTCAGTAACACCCACAAGAATATTTAGCATAGTTTATAATTTGCAAAAGAATACTTAGGCAGGAAAACACTATATAAGCGAACCTGTGTTTAGCTCAAGTTAAATCAGGAGCGCAATGTACCAAAATCGCTCTTCTCCTTTGCTGTCTCCCATTTCTGTGGGAGCTGGAACTAAAATTGCTGACACAACAAGAAACCAGAATATTTAACTGGCAACTTCAAAGCTTGCAACTTGTAGACGATCACTGTTTCTGCCTTCATCTAGCAGTCAAGCTTGTTTCTTAACTTTAGTGCCCAAACACTTTACAAAAATTCGTTGTCGCCAGTCCTTTTTTGTATACACGTTGCTTTGACAGTTTCAAATAACTTAGCTTGAAGATACTTGTTAAACCCACCAATTAATCAATTTTGGGTAGTTTAATGCTATATCAAGCCACAAGAGGGTTATTGCTTGAATCTAGACTTAACGCTAGCAAAATTAGCCTTGTGGTTTTCAAGCAAGATCGTCTAGAGAACAGATCATTATAATGTCCAGAAAATAATAAATGCAAAGAACACAGGCATCTGGCCAAACTTTGATAAATATAACAGTATCCGTAAATTAGAGACAGCGAAAAAGAAGTTTCATTGGTTATATTTTGTGAAACACTCACAGCAGACCCAGATCTCTCTCGTCCATCCGGAAGCAATCTGAAAGGCAATACGAACAAAAAGACATTACACCGTGTAAACCTTAATGATTCTAATTTCAAAAGGGACCCCGTTTGACCCGTTAATATCCAGGACTGTTTGCAAGGAATGATACAATTGCATTTCTGAACGCTCTTGTTAAAATTTGGGGGTAGCTGTGAAAAATTTGACTGGATGCCATTTGGTGCCTTGGAAACATGGCCTTAGTGGAGCTGAGGTTTTTAAACATTGGTGAAGAACATCGCAGTACACAGATGACAGGATATGACTGAAGATTTATTAAACAAATTAAAGACATAATACATCAAGGACTGGCTATCAGAAGAAATCATCAAAAACACTTACTAATAAATTGTATGACGAAACAAAGACAGCAGAACAAGAAAAAGCATGAAAAGATATCTGAAAAAATAAAACTTTTTGAAAAAGCAAACCTGTGTTGTCGTAATAGCGAGCACTCTCCACCTTCGTCAAGATCGAGTTTGTAAACATATAAATACCCATCTTCATTTGCTACCAAGACTCGAGGGAGCTTGTTTATCCTACAAACAAATAATTTGGTCAAAAATGAATGAACATTTCGATATAGATCAACACTAACTTTCCTGCTAAGATGTAAAAGCACAGGTTACTAATTAACACCCCTTCCTTGAGGTTTTCCTTGAAATTTTTCCCAATTCTCTAAATAATTTGTAATATTGCCCCCTTTTAACTTCAAAGCTTAAATTTCAGAATTAACTTTTATTTAAATCCAACATTGCTAGTGCATAAAATTAAGCACTGCATATTGCTAACATTGTTCGTACACTTCTTGACAACATAGATCTAGTATTCTTCAAACAGATCAAAACAACAAAGTACTTTCTATTTCAAAATCACTTGAATAAATTTTCTAATTCTCAAATTTCTAGGCGAAAATGCTTTATAAAAGAAGCTGGGGTTTTTTACACCGTTGATTGTTTATGATATGCCCTTTTCAGCTAGAGGTGCAAAAAAGATGGAAGAAGGGGCCTTGACAAAAGCAGATAAACTGTAAATGTGTAATGTTACATGAGACAAAAAAAACTGACTTACGAGGCAAGAGCACAAATGTTTCGATGTCCTAGAAAATAAATTTTACAATTAAGAACTGTAAAAGTGTAGAAATAGTTAAATGTTTGATTTTTAAAATTTCATAAAGAAATTCAGTTATCACAGAAGTTGTGTTTAAATAATCTTAACAGTTCACCGAATCAGCAAGCGGGAACAAAATTCAAGAACTGTTAAGAGAAATTATTGCCAGCAAAATAATTACATCTAAATGTAAATGCAAAGCCGCTATTTGTAATATAAAAGATTGTGAGGCTGCGGTTCTTTTTAGATGTTGAAAGAGAAAGATGGAGAGAGCATTTGCGCTAAAGTTTCTTTACAGCTGCCGAACTCATTAGATCTGATGTCTACAGCTAGCTGCTACAATTGCATACGCATTTGAATACCTCCATGTGCCAGCTTGATGGTAGCAAACGCCCTCTCCTGAGCCAAAACTTCAGTAAATTGTGATGGAAGAAAATTTGACGGCGTCATCAAAGCTTTGCCAAAATAGCCAACCCAGCTTTGGGGTTCATCTGCCGTTCTGAAAATTCCAAAGAAAACAAATACAAGATCTCAAACTAAGGGATTTCGTTAACTTCAACTGGCTTCTAGCAATCACAAATTTCAAAAAAATATCGTGAAGTCCCATTGAAATGGGAAATTGAGCAACGAATTCAAACCAGACACCATCTATAAAAACAATCCCAGCTGAATCTGCTTTCTCATGAGCCCATGAACGTTTCATTTTGCAAATGTAGGTAGGTTTTTATATGAAACCCTGCTCACAGCTCAAATATACAATCAAGTCCACTGGAAACAAATTACTCAAATCTCAATTCGTCGAAGGGGATTGTAAGGCATTCAATGTAAATTATGCTAGAAATACGCACTTCTCTTTTGGAGCTTCCAATTTGAATATGTGAACAGTTTCCGTGTTACTTGAAGCAGCCAAAAAAAACGAATCCATACTAAACGACAGCGAGTATATATGCGCACATCTGAAACAGGAGAATTTAAGTCAAATAGCTTCGAATTTAAGAACAACCAAAATATGTACATTATATCTGTATGAAGTACAAGCAAATATTTAGTTTTGAACGGGGCTGGACAAAAGGACGTGTAGTTTAAGTTAGCAATGAGTGGGCAAAAGACGTGTAGTTTAAGTTAGCAATGACTGGGCAAAAAGTAGTTTAAGTGGCATTGCTGAAATAAAAAAAAAAGAAATATATGAAGCAAGGCGAGCATCAAAATTCGATGATAGCCATTAGGCGATCAATGGAGATGCTATTTCTGCAGATACTAAAGACAACACACCTTTTCACCCCCCTTCGAAATTCGAACAGCTTTTGTCCACTTGGTATCGAAAACACTCGTATGACAGTGCCCTGTAGGCAAATAAAATCATCATTTGGTCAAATGAAGATTGTGATGAGTGGCCAAATATTTTAGATAATCAAAACAAAAGCTCCAATTTTTCTTATTCAGGCTATGAGAAAAGCACATGAAAAAAACAATAAAACAGTAGACAAACAACAATATACAGAAAAATTATTATAATCATTCAGTGAATGAGCCAGATGAAAGGGATAACACGACAAGTGATTTGATCAGCTACGACCGAAACCCTCGGTGAAAAGCAAAATAAACATTCTTTGTGATAAGCTGCTTAAAGATATGGCAAGGTTTCTACTTAGAATTATGATACACGATGGAAGAAATAAAACATTTTCAAATAAGGTAAGGCAAAGGAAATATGACTTACCTTTTCTGAAGCTGAAGCGAGTAAATTTGCCGATGAATTGAAGGTTAGACTAGCAACTGGTGAATCATGAGCTGGGATCATTGTTACTGCTCTCTATAGAAGACAGAGGACTGTTAAATCTATACAGATGAGTAGAGATTAGATGGACAAAATGTTCAATAGTTGATAAAAATCTAGAATATTTTGAATATAGATAAAAGTAAATATACATACATATATATTTATTCTATTTTCATATTTAGAGAAAGACGGTCAAAATGGAAAAGCTAAAAAAGGGAAAGCAATTCAGCAAAAATAATTACGCACCAAATTAACAGCATCAAAAATTTGAATTTCTCCAATCTTAAAGAAAAAACACAGTTTCAATTGTTAAGATTATATTGAAACAAAACTGCTGCTTCAAAAATACCATGAAGAGAAAAATATTTGGCCATTGAAAAGTATTCATGCTAGATTTCTGTTCTAAACTATAACAATGCCTGAGGAGTGACAAAAGATCTTCAATCAAAACCAACAAAAGCAACAAATGTTTTTCAAAGAAACAGCAAATTCAACCAAAGTGTTCTAACTAAAAGTGGCATGTTGTGTTTATACAAAATAACTAATGTTACTAATGATATATGAATATATTTATAATGTAAGCAATTATAATAATTAGTGCATTGAGATTCAGATTATCAAAATGTTGCTACACTTGCCTACCTGATTGCTTCCAGGATATGCAAGATAACAGTTATCTGAATTTGATGACAGTGCACACAGGCCTAAAAATTAATATTTGTATCAGTGTATTTACACATATTAATGAAATTCTGTTATAATTGCAAAGAACTAATCAATGAAAAAACAAGAAACCCTAAAACTGACAAGTGTTGATGGTATTTGAATTTCAAAATTGCAACATGATATAACTCAAAAAACCTCCCCTAACTTAGATCTTCAACAAAAAACTTAAATTCTCTCTTGAAGTCTTTCAAGATAAGTCTCAGAAACAGGTGAATGAATTCAAGAAGTTCGTTTGGCTTTGAAAAGACACAATAGTTAGTTAAATTTTATTTGATTTTTTTATAAAATTCCTCATTTCACAAATCAGGCTCAGTTGAATCCTGTTTAGTCGAGCCTAAAAGAGGTAACAAAATAATTTGACTAAGCGTTCAAATATTCAACAATACTGGTCAGGATCCTTTTCCAGATGACAAAAAGATTTATATTTTTCTGATCACAGAGATAAATATACTACAAGAAACCCATATAATTTTAGGTCTTTGGTTCTGCATTTTCAAGTCACAATTAAATCAGAAATCTTTGTTACTTGACACCAATACAATAAACACATATTTTTATACTTTATTTTTCAAATTTTTTCTCCTTAAAAATGGCATAGGAGAAATACCTTCAATTCTACCATTTAAGGATATTTTGAGGCAAATAGATAATAAAATTACATACCACTTGGATTCGGAGGGGTATCCCTTATTGTATGTAAGACCTAAAATAATCATTGAGACATCACTGGACAGATATAAAAACTATGTGACTTAAGATTGGCAATGTAAAATGTTTTTGTCAAAGAAAAGCAGAAAAGACAATGTATTTAACCTTATGTGTAGGGCCAGTGTAAAAACTTCTATTGAAGTCTACATGAAAGGTGCCAGCTTGTGACAAAAATGATCTGTTTATCAAACATCAGGCAGACAAGTCTCTTTGAAGAAGTCAACTTTATGTCCAATACAGAAGATTCAGAATTCAGAGATAAGACATGGGTATTGCAGAAAAAGTGAATTGTATGATTTCCATGATTCTTCACCTTTAAGATTAAAATGGCAGTTTCAAGTGGAAAATGTCACTTTTTGAGACAGATTAATCAATATCTCAATCTGGGCATCCTTTGAGCAAATTAAACATTTTACTTCCCAAAGCAGCTGATAAACCATATGCAAGTGAAACTCTTAAAGACAGGCTTGCCTTTCATGCAGTATCCGAGGATATGATGATATTATTTCCTCAACAAACAGACATACCTTCATATCCCTTATGTTGTGAATATATAGGCTCTCCTCCAAGGTAACCAAAAGCCTCTAAAAGCAAATAAAGAAGCAATTCTAGAGAGCCATGTTTGCTAATGATATAATAACAAAAGAAAAAAAAAAGCAAAGAAAACATGCCAACATGTACAATTGATGACAACACCTAACACAATGACATTTTATTTGAAACTGTAATCCAAACCTTCAGGAAACTTGATTCTCATGTTTGGGGTTAATTCTTACTTACTATCAACAAATTTAACACATTATGAAGTTACACTGGTATGCTGAAGATAATTAAAAACCATTGAACCTCTGATATTATCTTCCTATCAACCAAAAGGTCAAAAAATTAACAAAAACCTGTAATGACCACATCCAAGCTCTTTACTTTTAGTCCAAGCCTGAACAAATACTGTCAAAAACTAACATCATGATTTACAGCACCATCTTCTACTTTAAAATTTGATAAGCACAATTTGACAAGAATTAAACCTTACCACTCTGTTGAGTTTTACTGCTAAAATCGTGTTTGGGTAGCTGTAATTGCATATCTCAGTTCCTTTCTGTAGGTAAATAAACAACATAGAAAGTTCAATAACTGTAGAAAAAGGTAAATAATGGACATGAAATGAGAGCATAATATGCAAAATATGATCAATATTCAAGTAGTGCAGCAAAGCATACACATCAGAATGTGGTTTTCGTGAAGCAAACATCAATAAGAATTACCTTGAAATGACAAATATACATTAGATGTGGTTTTCGTGAAGCAAACATCAATAAGAATTACCTTGAAATGACAAACTTTGAGTTTTCTTGGAGCTGACAAACTAACAATTGCAACAAGACTGCTTGAAAAGAGACGTTCCACAATGCAAACATCATCTTTGTCTAAAGGACAGAGAAATTCACCAGTCAACAACTTTTCATTCAACAGGACTAAAGTTTGTAGTTTTTTTAAAGCAGCTCCAATATTAAAAAAGCAGCTACAATCTAAATAACTTTCTTTCGCACAGTTCTGCAAAAGATTATTTAACAATTTCACTGAGAGGCAAGTGATTGCAAGAACAACAGACCTTTTTGTTTGATCGCTCATGCACAAGCAAACTGGGTGAACTAAAGGTTTCATCAATTAACACTTTTCCAATCACCTTCTGTTACCTTATATGACCCTCCTGATGTACATAAGTTTATGAAAAGGGCACATTTAAGTTTGGTATTCAATCTTTCTTGGAGTGCATGAAAGATCATTGTATCAATGCATTTTAATTAGATAATACCTACAAATTTTAGTATTTTTTATTATTATTATCATTTTAAGAGCAATCGGTCACGCAAGCAAATACATGTGAGCGTTCAGCCACTTATGTGGGCTATTTGAAAGAAAAATGCCTAAAACAGATTCAGCTGAACATTAGAGTTGCAACAAAGTTGGTATTGATTGAGTTGTTGACATAGTAATGATGTGCATTGCTTTAGCTTTGATCAATTTGATTTAAGCTTGGCATACCTCTGCACTAAAACTGGAAACCCCCAAAATAAACAAATTCTATAAGATAGGCATCCAAAATTGATGGGAAATGCATCAATATAGGTAGGCCAGACCTAAGCTAAAAGTACACTGTAGCCTCGGTGATGCTTTGTCAAAGCCTGTGTTGGTTTTTCTGTTTCAATCAAATTTCTTGCTATATCTAGGCATATATTTATGCACTCACACTTTATACTTTACATCAAAGAAAAATTAATATTACCATAGTCGTGTATTTCTTCCAACTTTTCAATTGAACTCAGTGAATAAAGCTTGTACCCAAGTCTGGATCCAACAGCCAAGGATCTGCAGCCATAAAGAACTTTCATTTAAAATCATGAAAAGAAAATTTATTGTACCAAACAATAAAATGTTAAAACAACAAATAGGTAAAAAGACTACTTTATTCAGCTAATTGTGTAGTTTAATTGATTTACTTTCTTTAGCTTGTTCTTTATTATAAGATTTACAGCCAAGGCTAAAAAAAGGTTCAAAGTAGCCTTATTGCCATGTTTAATTAAATACTTAATCAAACTTGCCTATTGATGCTGTAGCACTTGGCAACATTGCATGCTTGCTTTTTTATTAGAACTGGAATCTCTTACAACTTGAACATGTATAAAAACTGTCAGTCAACTAGGATTACTAGTAAGCTGGCCCTGTTCTTTGAGCCATGCTGCCGCATACCCATACCTCATCAAACAACAAAGATTTTCCAGATGCCTGATTCTTGGCACTTTTTGCTAAGTTTACTGACATATCAAAACGTTTAACAAGGCAGCCTTTTTTTACATCAATCCAAAAACTATGAACGGGCGTTTGATTCATTATGCTTAATTTATTCCAGTAATTAGCCTAGCAAATGACCTTAAAATTCATTTTTACACCCCTTCTCCAGATATCTTAACCATGTTTTGTTGTGGTACTATATTTTACTAAGAATTTTACGGTAAAATGTCCTTCTTCTTTTCATCCTATCGGGCTTTCCTTATCTCTTGTTTTCCTTGGGTTTCAAATAACACGAGGAAGGTTTAATTAATGCAATAAACTCAGTATGGCATGTGAAAACGTAATGATGACGTTGCCTTCCATTACCATTAAAATAAATTAAACATGTTAGATGCTTAGTTCTTCTTGATAATAATAATCATGAATACTTTAAATAAAATCTGTGAATTGGCATGTCCAAATAACTATACAGGGAAACAAATTTATAATGGTATATTAAAACAAATTCATAAGAATAACTTACGTTACATCCTGATTAAAGTTAGCAAACAACAAATCTCCCGAAGGATCACCTCCATTTGCTGCTAGATTCATGGAGAACGGCGATGGCCTAATCCCTTACAGATGGCCTGTTTAAAATTGATTCCCTTAAAGACCCTTTGTTTCGATAGGTTCCTTTTCGTGGAAACACCTTCATGCAGCTTCACAACCTGTTTATCTGCGAAATTTCTACTAAATTCCAAATTGCCTTCCAGGCGTCACATTATGGTCTACCTACAATTAATCTTTGTTTTTATTTTTGAAGCTCTAAGTTGAAAGCGTTTGCAGGTAGGTGAGCATGCGTGCAGCTGCAACTGCTGACCATACATTGCGTCATTACACGAAAGATCACATCCTTGAATTTCACGGAATTTCAAGGGTGCCAGAGGGTGATTTTGGAGTGAATATACAGGCAAAACCATTTTACAGGCTGATTTCCCCTTTTAAACTCATTTTTTGATCCTTTCATCCAGGTTCTTTCTCAATTTTTAGGAAAGAAGTTCGCATAAGCAGAGGATTATCAAAAGTCACGAAATTCATTTTGGACATGAACATCTCAAAAAATTAATACACTGTTTCTGGAGGAAATAATTCAACAACCAGGATAAAATCGCGTATTGCAAACTTCTTTGAAAACAATTTGGCTAGACACTCACACTGAATTTCAACTAAAATGTCGAATTATGGATGTTTCATAAATTTTCCATCTTTTCACGACCCCCAGACATTAACAGGACCCCTCATCAATTTGTAGGTCGAAGAATTCCATTTTTACCGTAGATTTGTATTCTGGTGGAGCGAAATGGTAAATCGCCAAATTTTTCTTCATTTGTGAGGGTGATCGTTAAATATAAGAAATGTTGTAATTGTGTTTTGTAGTTAATTCGAGATTTCGTTTCATACCAACATGATTTGGTTACCTTCAAACAATTTAAGTGGTAAACATAGTCCTATTTTAAACTGTATTTTCGAGAACCAAAGTCTAGAATATTTTGGCGTTACACATAATTGCTGGTTTTGGCAGCTCAGGAATGTCAATCGAGAATACCGTTGCCACGATTATAACAGGTACCAGAATTGATTGCTAGGAAATGCACCAAAAATATTTTTAAAAATTGTTGCTGGTACCGATAAAATTGAGTAGACTCTTAAATAAGTGAGAATAACATGTTTCATCGTGGTTTCGAACTGTTCCTAAAAGTAGACATATAACTGACGAGACAAAAGCTGCCAGCGAAAATAAATTTCATTGCACCGACCAAATCTAAATTCGCAACATTAAGAAATCGACTCATTTTTTTATGTATATAAATATCGACTTTGGCATCAAAGTTTTAAAAATCACAAACAGGTGTACTTTAACACGGGAATATTAAACAATGAATGAAATACTGTAAATGAAGCTTGCCTGAGAACAGATTTTTTCTTGTAAAATGTCTTGGGATCTGCGATTCTTTAGCAACATGGGATATATGGCTCAGTGGCGGCCACTTGGGGGGGGGCGAGGGGGGGCGATCGCCCCCCCAATACTTTAGAGAACAATGGTCTTTTGTTCTAAAACAATGGGAAATGTGACGTCATCTTATTAAAACAATAGGCTTGCCCCCCTAATATTTGACCAAGTGTCCGCCCCTGATATGGCTCTCCATTTATGTAAGATATGTGCAAAAAAGCAAATGGGCATGGGGAACTTAGGGACTTTTGACTTGATTAGGAAACAACTGGAATCTACAATAGAGTTAAAGCTGGACATTACATGCATTTTGCAAATAGACATCTAATTACTCAAAAACATACACGCTTCACATCGCATTAAATTTACTGGCCTTTAATACTCAGACTGAGCAGCGAAATAATGTAAGAGAGGGTACTAAGCGAAGGAAGGGTGTATGTTTTCATGTACCAGCGAAATGTTCCTGCAATCGAGAAATTTCAGGTCTTTAATACAGATTTAATACTAAGTTCCCTTGCTTTTCCGAGCTTTCTTCCAGCGCCCTAATACATTTATTGCTTGGTTGCCTGTTCTCGCTTCTCTGCAATTTTCAGCACTTTACCGATTGCAATAGTTTTTCCTACAAAATGACAGAGAAAATGATTTCAACAAACAGCCTTTGTTAAAGAAAATTCAATTCAGAGTTTTAATTGTTATCCAGCCAATGAACAAATTACACCTTAAAAGAAGAAATTGAGAAGTCATCGTTGTCTGCAAAGATCTTCACATATAGTACACCAACCCCAACCCACCCCCTAAAATATCAATTTGGTCTTGATATCAAGAAGATTTTGATTCACAAAGTTTTAGCGCGGCATCGATGCAAGCTTAAATGAAATTTTACTGAGAAAGGAGTCTTTAATCACGTCATCTATCCAGACAAGCATCATGTGAAAAATCTTCTCATTGAGCTGCGAACAGCAATCAGCCAAACATGATTATTTTGTCTTATTTGAACAACTTGGACTTTGAAGAAAAAAGTTGCTTTATCTGTCTAATTGCCTTAGTTAATTTTTCTGTTTATGCATTATAACTTTGTATCTATTTATAAAAGGTTCCTCGTGGTCAAAATTTGTATGTACTGAACTTTATCTGATAAAATGAAAAAACGCGAAGAGTATAAAACACAGCCGCCACAAGGGGTGATAATCGTTACCTTCATCTCGCAGTGTAAAGCGTCCCATTGGTTGAAACTTAGCGAAAGTCTCCATGCAGATGACGTTTGAAGTTTTGAGACGAGCTATACAAATTTGATCCTGTTTAACGAATCTGTGAAAACGCACGAAAAATTAGTAAAAATCTTTAATAACTCTTTTTAAATACAAAAAAATTTAGTCAAAAAAATATATGAAGTTAGTAAGGATCAATAAACAAAGACAGATAATTAAGAATTATTCATTAGCTTAAAACAGGCAGTTTAATATCAATGCAGAAACTCTTCAAAATATTCAAGAATCAGTTTATGAAAATATTGGTGCCAAATCAATATTCCGTACACTAACTGAAATGCTTTAATGTGCTAGTTAGGGAAAGAAATGACGACGGGTTTTTACTAATTTAAACAAAAATGTGCCATGGAGGAACAACAGTTAAAGACTTGCCTTGGTTTGTTTTTGCTTCTGTCGCCCGTTTTTCTGTCTATGGTTGCAAGTAAAGACTATGGAGGAAAAAACAGAATACAGTTCATTAAGAAAACCGGAAAGATTAATAATTTACGAGATTCGATATAATTGCATGAGTATCGTGAAACCCTATCACTTGGAAGCACACTGCTTAAGATTAATTGAAGGATATCACCAGAATGCGATGTAAAACTCGGTGTATGTGCAAAGGAAGAAACGTTGTAAGGCCGAATACTAGAGCTTAATATATCATCTTTTGAAATCTTTTCACGTGTTTCTATCAAACAAACGGCTTTATGATAATCAATGAGTGATTATACTTCAATTGAGTTGGCAACCATGATACCTCCCCCCCCCTCCCTTAAATTGTAAGCACTTGCGCTTGCTACTTACAATCAGCGTTACTTCTTCAACAGCATTGTGTAGATGGAGAACGGCCGTATATCCAGGGCATATTATTGATTTGTGTTCTAAAATCACGACCTGAAACGGACAAACAAACACGCTGCAATCAAAAGATTGAAACCTTTGGAAGATGGAACCACTGAACTGCATAAAAATCCTGTATACAATAATTTAAGGGTTGGGTCCAAAATACCATATTTATTATCTCTACGAAAAATTTTGTCGGAGAATGAGGAGAAGGAGAATGAGGTCGATGATCTCTGTCTATTTTGAAAATACAGGAAGAATTGACAAAACAGGAAAGAGTGGGATAGCTGATAATTACTAAAGATCATAATAAATATTAACAGATGAACTCATGATTCATATGCTTCAATAAAGACATGTAAATCTATGCAAATTTAATACCTGTGCCTCGAATGTTCTTCCGATAGTGCAAAGTGCATCTGCCGAACAAATAACAAACCCTGGAAGTACATCCTAAGAGACAAATTTGCAGTATTAGAAAAATGTCATAACTTATAGCCTTAACTCAATATCGTAAACAAAGGTCTGTTTTCTTGCCACTGAAATCAAAACACCACCCATATACAACACAAAAATTCCGATCAGCATTGTATTAATCCGACTAGCATTTACTGTATAATTATTTTTATTGGTATAACATTACATTATTAAAACCATATAAAACAGTGACATTGCACAAATTTCAAACATTATTTTGTTCCTTCGGAAGAATCAATAATTTTTGCAAACAGTGGCAGGCAGGTGATGAGAGAGGAAGGAGGATGCTCCCAATGTAAAGAACGAAGTATTGTCTTCAAACACTGCGTCAAAAGAATTTCAAAATAAGACCGTTGTCACTTACTTATTCTTTCAGCCAGTAATAGGACTGGAACCTTATATACTTATTATGCCAATTTTGCAATTTTACTTTGCATATAATCAGCAGTAAGGCCGAAACAATCGGTCAGTTCATAATCAAAATATGAGACGCGCACTTCCGTCTAGCTCTTCTCTCATGCACTCATAGTCACAGGTTCTATTTAGTCATCCATAAGTCCAAAGTGTAACAGGAATATCCTCCTTTCCATTATTAACCTCGTATCATTTAATCCCCCTGACGCACTTTGTTACACGATATGTATTTCAGCACGTAGTTAGTTTAGGACTTTTCCTTTTGATGAAATAACAGAAAACATAACGAATTTCGATTTTCTTCGTCAAACTTCTTCGGTAATGATCCCGCTACAAAAGGAGGGGAGGGGTCATACAATGCCAACTTGGAACAACAGGGTATATTTATCTTGTAGACGGCGAGCTGATTTGGACGGGTTCTGATTTGAACGATTTAACAGGACAATAGCTTCTATAATTGACACAAAGAATACATACATCCTCTTCAACACCGGATAACTTCAATTTGACATTTTCCCCTGCTCGACAAAATGTCTTCTCCATTTCATCTGGGCCAATTATATTCGTTACCTTTACTATGTGCTACAAAAATGAACGCAGGAACCGTTAGAAAAATTGGTTATATAGCTTTTGAGATACCTATCATGCATTTGTAGGACAGAGTACTATGTACCATTAATCAAGATATACCCGTATAAATAATCAGAAGCATTAAGCGCAAACCGTCATTTGAAACCGGGCGCATAACAACTCGCTATATTTGAAACGTTGTTTACTTCATAATGTGGCTGTTTTGGATAAAATGTGAGAGATCATCCAAAGAACAAAACGCATACTGCGTAAGAAAAGCCTATATCATCAACGGGCCTTTATTAACTTTCTTGACTAAAAACGCAGATAGAGCATTGTATCTGGTGACTGAAAAAGGAAGGAAGAAATTTGCAAGCCAAAATATATGTACTGACACGGAGCAACTGTGTTTTCAAAAGCTGCATAGAGCTTCCGCTTTTTCATGCCACTTGAAGACACTGCACATGTTCACAGTGCGATAAAAAATTAAATATAGAATACAGTAATCAAAGCAAAAGTAATAACAAAAGCGGTACATACATGAAAATAAGGTAATTTCTTAATAAATGAATGATGCTTTAGAGAAAGGACAATGAAGCACTATAGATTGCAGAATGTCAGAAGAAGATGCATTTCTTGTAGAGGAGTGGTAGTACTGGGTATAAAACTGACAAAAAAGCGACAAAATAAGCTCACCTTATTAGGCATCATGGTGAATGCCTCTCCGCGTTTAACTGTCCCTGACTCTACTTTTCCTATTACCATTGTACCCATGTCCTGGCAAAACAGCGTTCAACATTTTCAATACACTATTACATCATACTACATCGAAATATCAAGGCAAAATTCGTCATTAGTGTTGAGGCAAATCATCATCCATCACCTCGGACGAACAACCGAAGAGACGATTAAAAAATTATCTGTGAAAATTGTATCATACCTTATATCTATCACTGACTAAAATTTTAACTGGTCCATCATAAGGTCTTCTAAAGGAAGGTAATTGATCCAAAAGATCTAAAAACGATGGGCCCCTGAAATTGAAAAAAAAAACAAATCTATTAAGAGCGAATTCTGTCTAAATTAAGGCTAGAAACAGTATAATTGAATGTGTTTATAAGGAACAAGCGATCCCCTTTCGTTTTGGTAGGTTCATTACTTATAAGAAGATTGAAAAATCTACGGTGATTCATCCATAAATTTGACTTAAATTTATTGTTATATTTATATATATGTGTATACCTAAAAAGACTGGATTGGCTTTTAATTCAAAAGTCACGCCAATCTCGTCCAAACAAGCACAATTTTCTTGTGGATGGCGAGCTTTAGACAATATTGTACTTGGCGAACTTTACCTTAAAACTTCGCATAACGTAAAAATCTAAACAAAGGTAAGTAGGATCTTGTGAAAATGAAACAAAAATAAGAACAAAATGATAGGAAAGTATGAAAATGGATACGTACGAATACCAGGGGCAGACTTCGGGATCAACAGGGTCTTTTAAATTTGCACCAGTGAATCCAGAACAGGGCATAAAAGTCATATCTGCAAAATAAGCAAAAAAACGTGTGTTAATGCACTGAAGGAAAGAGTTGACATGTGTTAATGCACTGAAGGAAAGAGTTGACATGCATTGATGCAATGAAGGAAAGAGTTGACTAGTTCTGCTGCCTCTAAAGAACAACAAAAGAAGAGGTTTACATACTTTGAAACTCTTAGAGCAGACTCATATCACATATCACAGTGCTTAAAAGGTACAATTACGTTTTCATCAAAAAATAAAGTCTACGTGTACTTTTCCCAAATAAATTAAGATTATTTTGCTAACGATCCCTCAGATAGGCATCTTCAGATTCGACGCGAGGTTATCTTAATGATGTTGTGTGCATAGATGTGCACATCATTTTTAATTTTTTTCAATCTTGAGTTTAATTTTAATTTTTAATCTTTAGCATTCGTCAGTAAAGTTCAGCAAAAAACAAGAACTAAATTACCACTTGGTTTGAACCCAGTCTTCTTTAAAAATGGAACAAGTTTCGATTCAATATCTTTATACCTGCAGCAAAAATGACGAATGAAACAATCACCAACAGCATAAGTTTAAATGTTACAAGTAAAAACGGAAATACCAAATGTATTTAATACTTAAGAAAATTTTCATTAGGATAATAAATCAAAAGTGCAAAAGTCTGAATAACATCCAAGAAACATTTGAACCCAAAACGCTCTCTGAAGACTATAATACACAATTATTCTATGTCCGTTCCCACTTTAAACAAACTGTAGTTTTTCACCAGATTACTTAATTATCATAAATTATTTTTACAATATATTGCTATGCTAGCTTTCATAATTATGCGTAGGTTCTAAATGTCCTGGTTTCACCTCTGATCCCTTCTTAACAAATTGGCAACATTACTTCTTGCTAACATAGATTTTCGAACTATTCTTAGTTCTCGTGCTTCTATGTATACATAAAAAATAATCTTTTATTTCTCCATTTTTCTTCATCTCAGCTTAAGATTTCCCTTATATGCTTTCATCATTCACTCATTTGCTCTCCTCATTCTAAAGTTTTTTTGTAACGAACCCATTTAAGGCGCGAATCTAGACCAGCAGCACGGGTTTCAGAAAACCAGTTAGATTCTTAGATCAATGTTTCACTGTGAATCTTAAATTGGTTTCTAAAATTTCAAATGTAACTATTGCTGCATTTCTCCCCGACTGATTACAATTTCTCTGTTTACATACGGAATGAAGCCCTACACGATAAAAGCAGGGTGTAAAACGATAGAGAAATAGCAGTGAAATGAATAGAATTGTTCAATCTGGTGTGGACAGCCGTCCCTTGATTCTAACAGAGTTTTTTAGCTTCCTAATCCATCTTTTATCCCAAAGTATCCGAGGAATTCAAAATCGCGCTAATCAGTCGCCACATGAAAGTGACAGTTCGCAGTATGCTATCTATGCTCCAGTATTGTAACCAGCGGCTATTATTTTCTGAAAACTTTTGAAAACCTGCGCCTATATGTTTTCCTTACGCAAAGAAAACCGGTGCCTAAGAAGCACATTCAATATCGATATCCATATATTCAAAGCGTGGAGGCATATTTTAACTGAAACAAAATAAAATATGGATGCTAATTAGAATCTCAGGTTTTGTCGGAACAATTCATGGAAATTGGAATCGAAGCTATAAGAAGAGGATAAAAGGGCATGCTAAACAGGATAAAATTTTGGCATTTTAGATAAAGTGAGACAAATAAATCAAATTTGACTAATTTCACGAATTTTCACTACCTGTGCACTTTTAAGTGAAATCATCACACAGGGTGCTTACTTTAGGATACGATCAAAAAACCTAAGTGGTAACGGGGAAAGCACCCCGACACCTGGCAAAATTTTGGCTAGATCCACCATAAACTTTGGCGCCTGCATGCTTGAAGCCTTGCATACAGTAAAATTCCGATCGTGCCCGCTGAATTGCAGTCTTATCACGTGAAGGAATTGAAACTGAATTTACCTCTCTTCAGCCCAATCGACGGTAGGGTCATCCATTTTGTTTAAAAGAACGACCAGGTACTTCACGCCTGCAGTCTTTGCCAACATAGCATGTTCTCTGAAATAAATGACCGGAATTATAGCATATAGAAATACTAAAGATCAAAATTTAAGAAGGGTGGCAGACAGTACACATGAAGGCAAACAGACAAATAAAACAGGTATATTTTGGAAGAAAGTCTCAAGCAAATTACGACATCAATTTGGTTCGTTAAATATGGGCAGTAATTAAAGTTATTGAATAAGCCGACAAAATAAAACGGCAAAAACAGAAAGATTTTGTTGTCGAGTAACACAATTAAATTGTTGCTTGATAAATTTTCTACGAAAAGTAATCGTTTGATAGAGTACAAAAAAACCGTTTTTTGTGACAATCGAACTGTCGAACGAGATAACTGATGTTTCCTTGCATCAACTACGATATCTGAAAAGGCATGATAAACAAAATACCTGGTCTGTCCTCCTCTTTCAAATCCTGTTTCAAATTCACCCTTTCTGGCTGAAATGACCTGAAAAAGCAAACGTGAATTCACCATCTACACCTGGCTCTTTAAAATCTTTCATTGCAAACAAAATGCATCAACCTCATTTCACTGGCAAGAAATTGGGAGGGACGAAATTTAATTTTGTTCTAGAAAAAAATTCATTTTGAAAAAGCTTGACAAGACTAGCAATTACACCTCTGGTGCACAAAATTTTAAACATTTTTCCTTTCCTTTCAACTAACGATACTTTGCTTAACTTTCTATTTCCTGCAAATATCGTAGTTGTCTGTAAAAAATTAACAAAACTGCCAAAGTACATCGTTCTAGTGTTCAAAACATTCAAGCAGATTTCAAAAAACGAGATAATTTCTTCAATAGAACTTGTAAAATGCATTACAAACGTACCAAGACGCCAAGATCTGCTTGGGCTGCACCTCCAATCATATTTGGTACAAAACTCTTATGGCCAGGTGCATCCAGCAAAATAAAGTGCTTGTTTGGTGTGTCAAAAGAGGCTCTGCCAACTTCGACAGTCTTTCCCTGAAGAGAAGTCACAATAAACCTCACATCACAATTAATTTGGTTTTAAAACAGGTCCTGCAAAATTAACGCACTATAAATATAAAATTAACGCAATATAAAATTTTCGTCATTATAATAAATGAAAATATAATGTTAAAAAATTGATACCAGAAGTACAAACCTTTTGTCTTTCTTCTGTGTTTGTATCGAGTGCCCACGACAAATACCTAGCAAAGAAATAAATTTCCAAAAAGTTCATTTGATAACTGAGAATTTGCATTTTTTCGAGCTTAAAGGCAATTGACGGATAGTAAAGTGGCTAAAGTCACCTGACAACCGACAATTGGCCAATCAATAAGCGTAATCCCACTCAGGCACTTACTGATTGGCCAACAGTTTATTGACAGATGGCTTAAGTCACTTAGATATTTGTCAATCGCCTTTAACTAAAGTCGGACCAAGTTTTGATAATCAGGGACAAAAACTGAATATCTTTATACCACCAGATGCAACTTATGAACCTCTCAAGTGAAGCACAAAATAAGGTAATTTCTCAGCTTCTCTTACCAGGTCTCCCTGTTTTTTTCTTTTGCTTCTCTTTCATATTTTTCTAAAGTTCTTTTGTCGACTTGGCCAGTTAGATACCTGAAATAAATAAGAATGAAGCATAACAACTAAGGCAAGCATAACATTTCGACACTCCAATAACAGTTCAGCCAAACAAAAAAGAGTTTGTTTTGCAGATCAAGTCTACCTTTGGAGATGAGTGTTTGCTTTGTTTGTGAAGAATATTCAACTGTGAAGAACGTGCCATCAAAATCACACATTTGTCTTGGAGAGAGGCACAGTTACTTGTATTATAAATAACCCATCACACAGCTTAATGTATGAGTTTCGACTCTGTTTTAGAGATGTATCAGGCCTTGAATGACCTATAAATAAAGGAAACTATAGAAAAATAGTTTTACAGATTAAGGAACATTATCTGCTGCAAAACCATCTATTTAAAATACAAAACACTTACAGTAAATGGCCACCTATTGTTGACTTGCCAGCATCTAACGCAAAAGTCAAGAGAATATTCAGTTAAACCTTCAATAGAGGAATTTATGCAATAAAAAAATATTTGTATGTGGTTCTGAAAAAAGTAGGGATGTACCGGATATCCGGTAGGCCGGATAATCCGGCGACGGATCGCTGATTTTTTGAAAATCCGGTTCTGGCCGGATTTGTTTCCCAAATCCGGCCAGTTGCCGGATTTTCCAGAACTTTAATCATAACTAAGAAAATTTGGAAAACCAAGTCAGACTCCCTTCATACAGTGATTAAAAATGGATTTTCCAGAACTAAACAATATCGACGATAAAACAAGCGCATTGAAAACAGATTTGAAATGAAAGTGCTCGTCATCACGAAACAGGAAGACTGGATGATATAATTCACACATTTGGTCCAGGGTTGCCAGATCGGCTTTTTAGGCCAAATTTTTCATTTTTGGTTTTTAGATTTAGATTGCCTGGAAAAATTATTTTTTGCTTACGACTTAAATTTGACCTTGCCTTTTCAGCAGACGTCCAAAATTAATAAGTAATTACTACATTCGTAGAATAATTAGTAGTTAACTACAAAGTGTTAACCAAATTTCAAATTTTATCACCTAACCTAAATATTATCTTGATTTTAGCAAAGGGTTTTGGAAAAAAGTAAGATTCTTATCTAAGTTAGGAAATTATCTAACGGGCACAAACGTAGAAATATAATCAGTGCCTGCTCGATGGATTCTTGAGAGAGTTTTTGATTTGGCCTTTTTATGAGCATTTTGTCTTAAATTGCTCGCCAGCCTAGCCTTCGTTTGTAAATTCAATCTGGCAACCCTGAATAGGTCTCTTTGATCTTCTCGCTTTACATTTTTTCGCAAAGTGGCTTAAAACTTTTTATTACTGAAAATTCTATAAATGGTCAGATTATCCGGTAGAATCCGGCCGGATATTCCACGAAAAAATCCGGCCAATCCGGTTCCGGGCGGATTCTGAAAATCCTGATCCGGTACACCCCTAGAAAAAAGCAGACATTTTGAAACATGTTTCTAAACCATTTTGTCAGACACTCTTCATAGTATAAAACGTCAGAACATAGATTGAAAACTCTACGCTAAAAAAAAAATACACCCAATTGGGGATTGAAAAAGGCCAATGAGAAACGCGACCACATGACTGTTGAGGTTGCAAAATAAGTGCCACTAGCCTATTGTTTACAGTACAAAAAAGGCCCTTTCGTCAATTCAAAATAAACCCGTCCTGTTCTATACACCAAAAGCATGGAACACTCTGTCTATGCAACATTGAGCACTTTCTACAAGACCCCTAAACAGCAATTTCAAATTGTGATACATAAATAAATATATTTCATAAAGGCAGGTTTATCAAACTTCTCTCAGAGATGCGAGACTATCAATCATTTTTAGCGTCTTAGTTCAACCAAAGCTGTTTCTCATTGTTTAAAAATAAATGTGTTTCTGACAGCAAATTGTATTGTTAGTCAAGTACATGTATAACACAGTTTTTTTTCCTTTTGAATTATCTTTCTTTGAAATTCTCTTTCCTCATCAACTGGGCCTCCCTTGTAAGACTTATTTTTTCAAAAGTGTTCAGAAATAGCTGACAGAAAGTTGCAATAGTTAAAACCAAGTCAAAAAATATCAATAAACAAGTTATGCAGAGGAAATTGTTAGAAAATTATGCCATATTTTTGATGTGATTATTTCTTAAGTTAAAATAAATAAAAAGTAAACAAGTTAAACCTCTCAGTAGCTCTGATAAAACTTTTATACTTGGGTGAAATATCAGTATACATTAAACAGTTTATTAAACTGTTGTTTGTCAGTTTTAACGTGGCAGATAGCAGTATTTCATGTTTTTTTTACAAACTGCTTTGCCATGGTTTTGTGTCCTGCTCCCAGACCTTTTTCATTCTTTACACACAATTCAATTCAATTCATGAAGATTCAAGCTTACTTACAGTATACAAATCTATCAATATAATTATACAAAGAACAAGCTTTGGAGACACCAGAAGGCAATGGAGCCGAGTCCCATTTCCTCAACTAAACAGACAAAAAAATGAATCCTAATTATAAAGGACAAGTATATAAATCACATACCAACATGTCCAATAAATACAACATTTACATGGTCTTTAGAATCATCAAATAGTTCATCAATGGCATCTTTTTTAGCATCAGATTTTGAAGCAGCATCATCAACTGGACTTTCCCTGCTTGGGGATTCATCATCTTTTTCTAAATATAAATCATTCATCATAAAGACTTTGGTTAAAGGCAAGTGACTCCTTGCTTGACAGATAACAAATACTTAAAAACTCATAAGAAATTTTTTATGAACTTGCTATGCTAACATGCATAGTCTCAGAATGCAAGTAATTAAGCAAGGTAATGACAAAGATGTATTCTAATAGCCAGACAGTTTTCTCGTTTCCTCACTATTGTATTAATTTTCAAATACGCCGATAGATTCTGACAGTTACCAAAAGATAGAAGCCATGTGTCTACCTTCTGAAGTCTGTGATTCTTCAGTATCATCCAAGTCATCGGTTTTTGGTTCATCTTCTTTCACTTCTACTTCCTCTGCAGTGTCTTCCCAGTCTGCATTCTCCTCCACTTTAAAAAATAAAGTATGAAATTTAGTTCATACAATGTCCACTACAATGTCCAAAATGGCCAGATTGTCACTGCTTGGACCTTACCAAAGTTGCTTTTAAGGAGCTCTTTCTTATTGCAACATCTGGGCGGAACCATGTTTACTTCCAAAAACTTGAAAATATATATCGTAAGCAAATCTGAAAGGCTGACAGTCAGTAAAATTCTTTCACAAGGGTGCTGTCAGTTGTAATAACTGCTCTTGGTTGGAATCGATCCAGCTGATAGCACCAAAAAAACAATCATTCCACTGAGCCAAACAACTCATCACTTTGTAGTTTTGTAAGTTCTCAATCTTATGACACAAAATGGAAAAAGCTCTAGCTACCAGAATACAGGCCTTGCTCTAAGCAAAATGAAGGTGCTCAATAAAATTAGCTCCTAAGAAACACAAGACACTCTATTTCACACCTCTAAACAGAATTGCTGAGTTTAGTCATTCATCGTATCTGAATTGTAAAGTAGTTATTTTTCAGAGTGAAGTTATGTAATACACGTCTGTATTGTAATTGAATAGGTCTATAAAAAAAGAATTGCCTTGATAGCAACATTCGAAGAAATGTTGCAAAAACTAGAAGCAAAAGTAGAAAGCTGCTCCTTTTTGGCATTGATAATAGGGATTGAACTCCCATAGCACCACACCCTTGGGCCCTGCATATGATATTTTGTGTGGTATTCATTTGCATACAGCATCATGTGAACAGGTCTCGGACAATATCTACACACATACATTTTCAAACGATGGAATTTTCAAATTAGTGAAAACCAATCTTAACTTTAGCGTCCAAACGGAAACAATGCACTTTTTTCATAGCCACTTTTAGATTGTACCTGTATTTTCACAGTAGTTCAGTTTCTCTTCGCATAGTCGTTGCAGTGACCCATGGGTAATCAAATTTAAGGTAATAAGGTAATGGTATGGTAATAAGACATACCTTTTCCCTTTGTAAATATACCAGTAGTATTAAAAACTGGCTTATTATTTTGGTTTGTTTACCTATGCAAGAGGAAATTGCCTTGGACTGGAAACCTATACCCGTTTTACAAGGTTTCTACCTTCAGTGATACCTGAAAGATAAGCCTGAAGCTTGAAAGGGAGAAATTTTTGTCTGCACACCTATATGATAAATTCTTAACATTCTCTTATAATATGCTACAATTTTTACATATTGTTTGACATTGCCACACCCTTTAGTGGGTGGGATCATATTCTGCACCGTTACGCTGACTGTGGCTATTTTATTATCCATTGCACAAAGGCAGTTAGTAACAAATTTCACCTTAAAATAATGTTATGCTTATTGTATACCTGTAATGTATTGATAAAGCTGCAAATACTGTTAGTATTAGGTCCAAAAAGAGACTACCTGTGAAACCAGTGCTACCTGTCAAACACCATAAGTTACAAAATGAAATACAACAATAATGCCTTTTCAGAATTTTTCAGATTTACAGTTCCTGCTGCTGTTTCTATAAATAGAACCTTTTATGTCTGTCAGACATGCAATTTGACATCATTTTTGGATTCCTCATAGCTGAATTTAGAAATAAAAGTGAAATATGATATGTTCTGGTTTAATCTACTTCTCTGGTATTAAAGGACAAGTGACACACTTTTCACCCTATCTTTTCTTTTCATTAACTTGTAGATCATCATTTAAAAGTAAGTTTTTCCTGGTTTAGAACAAAAAATTCTAATCAGGGGGCGCAGGGGACGCGATTTTGCTTTTTATCACGTGACCCTATGACGTACATTGTGATAACTCGGAATTTTCCTGTAATTAATAGAGAGTTTACGAAACACGACGCGACAGGTCCAGACGAACTGAATTCGTTTAGAAGCGTGCAGTAAACGTTAATATTGCACTGTATACCAGTAGCAGCAATAACAAATTATCACAATCTACGTCACGGTGTCACATGATTCATTTCCCGCCATAATTTGAAAAGGGTTTTTAAGTAGGAAAATGAAATCCGAATAGAAAAATATTTCAACAACACTCTCATACAGCATTTTACTTTTAGTTAAAAGAAGAAAAAAATTTGGCGCCAAAAGCGTGTCACTTGTCCTTTAAAGTACATTTTGTAGTCTTCCTCTGTATGAAGATTCAAAATGGCAGATTCTTAGGGTGTTACCTCAGAACTCTTGAAAATTCATTTGAGGATATCTCAAAAAGTACTAAAGATAACAATCTGAAATTTTCAGAATGTTTTATTCCCATTAGTAAGTACATAATATGTGGAAAGTAGAAAAATCTGAGATGGTGGGTGACATTTTCATGTTTTTCTCAGTGATTTGACATGGAAGTAAGATCAAAAGTCTAGTTAGATCAAAACTTCAGAACTCCAATTTACTTTGCTTTAGCCCTGAGTAGCAACATATCCTGTATCTGAAACACAAACCTTTGCTATTATTTTCAGTTTTTTCCTCTTCATCTCCTATTGCTTCTTTTTCTTGCTGAGGTTGTGTTGAAGCTGCATCTGTTGCAAAAGATAAAAAATTTAGCCTATCGATTCATCATGAAAATAGATCAAAAAAACTAGACACAACATTTTTTACATACACTTTTTTCACACAATACACTGTTGCCAGCTATTAGTTTTCTTTTTTGATGTTCTTTCATCCCCTGTAAAGGGTGAAAAGCATAAGTTCTCCAGCATGGACCTTTCCTCTGGGCCGGCATACTAGTATGAGATTTGAAACATTTAGATTCAAGCCTTTCTTTAAATGAGGGAGCACTGGCTATTGCATCAAAACTCATACAAAAGTGACCAGGAGCATTTGATCACATGCACAAAACAACAATTGGGAGGAATAAATATTTTATCATCAAACATTGGACAATACAAGGCCAGAATATCAAAACACAGGAAACACAAGTAAGCTAAATGTACCAAATATCAATGGAAAATTGAACTGGTATTAACATTGGGAAGATCATCTGGTCAATTAAAGGTTTGGTACAACACTCTGTGATCATCTTGAAAAAACATCTACTTTCCTGACAAACATAAAATTTACAAAGGAAGCATATTTATATTGGGTATTTAATCTTTGCATTAAAGGGTGCATTTAAAGATCATTGGAACAGTTTATTTGTGCATTGTATTATATCGTTTTTATAAACATTACTGACACTTTTAGCATTGTTGATTTTTATCAGTGACATTGTTTATCTTTGCCTAGAGTGATCGCTGGTGCTGGGCCACTAATGTCGGCTTTTTCTAATGAAAAGGCAAATAGAGGAAAAAGAAGGTCTAAGGCCAAATCAAAGTCATTGAAAGCTTTGAAACAAAAAGGGTCAAAATATGGATTGATATAAAAATAAAAAAATTTTTTATTAAAAGAGCAGCTCAGAAATAACTTCTAAAAACTGCTGCAACAAATCTGAAGACCATCATCTGACTAACTTTTTTCTCGTAATATTTGTGCTTCATATGCAATAAAATTGCCCAACAGGCTTCAAATTCAATCAATTGCAGCCCCGGACTCTATATGCTCTCTAGTATTTCTACTGAGGAAGCTCATCCAATAAATCATTCAATACATACGAATTTGTTCATCTTCCTTGTCTTGTTATAATTAGAATTTCTGCTTCATAACTGTATCCGTATTTACTTCACGAGTAAAGAACGATTCTTATTATGTCTAGAGCAGGGCCCCTGGGCTCGATTAACCCAAATGGTCTGCATTGTACCTGAATAAAATCTTTGTTCGTGAAAAACAACTTTGTAATTTTTCATTTCTTATAATATTAGTGGCTTCAGATCTGTAAATTATGTTATTGAACAAAAATAAATTTTAATTGATAAGAAAAGAGAGGTAGTCCACAAAGCAAACAATTGGAAAAATTGCAAAACCCGGGAAATACGGATCAAACTATATGACTGCTTAAGTTTAATCAAATCTATAGCTATGGGTACCTGCATCCTTTTGTGGATCCGGCTGGCTCTTCAAAAAGGAAGGTACAAACTCCATTGCATTTACGTTCGGAACGAAAGGTTTGGCCGAAACATTTAGGCCACTGAGCGATTTTCCAATTCCGTCATCACTCCCACTCTGGTCAATAGATTCCCAGCTATCTGGTGCTTGGTTTTGATCGCCCATGCTTGAATTGTTCCTCAAGAAACCAAGGTTAGTTTATAACGAACAAATGATGGAATTTTACCCAATTTTTGTTCAGGCCTACCTTTCCGAAAATGAATTTGTATGGTGCAACAATTTTCGGAAGCCCTCGTGGTATGCCTCGTTTTCAGGTTAGGAAGAAGGAACAAGAAAGAGCTCTTGACTGCTCTTGACCAAAGTCTTTGCTGTGATGCCTACCTTGGTTCCAACTTTCTTTGACATCTTCTGTAATTTGTTCTCTGTTCATAATTTTACGAACATAACCAAACTAACATCGATCAGTTACCAGAATTTAAATCTTTCATTAGCCATATTTCCCCCGATCTTTTAAATATTTGACTGATTTTTCATATTCGGGAGTATTTCATTGCAATTTTTGTGACGTCATCATACTTGAAAACTCCATTACTAGGTGACGGTTTTCTTAACTGTTAATGTTAGTTACCTTGGCATTTTATTTTGCGTATTCGTGTCTCTCCAATTTCCCTATGGCCCTTTGACTTTTTCCGTCATTTAAGCTCTACAGCCCAAATATCTTTGACAGTGTTTATAAATGCTGATGAACTCCATAGACTATAGCTATGGGTAGTACAGCATAACACCAATAAATGCATTGACTGGTTTAATTCAAATCATATGACAGCCAATCCATCTAAATTCCAGTCACTAATTGAGGGTAATAATGACAATCACATTAAAGAATTTTCTATAAATTATGGCTTCAAAATAAATGTAAGTAGCGAAGTAACTCTACTTGGAATTAAAATCGATGAACAAATAAAATTTGAATCGCATATTGATAAAGTCTGCAAAAAAGCTGTCATTCAGCTAAACGCAGTCAAAAGACTAGCTCGATTCATGGGCAGCAAAGAAGGGGGGTGGAGGGTAATTGTGAATTCATTTATTCTTTGTCACTTCAATTACTGCCCCCTCATCTGGTTATTCTGCAGTAATGCAAGCCAAAAGAAGCTCGAGAAAGTAAAGGAGAGGGCCCTACGATTAGCCCTCTCAGACTACACTTCGTCGTATTCTAAACTTCTAGTCAAGGCTAAATCTACTACAATTCATATTCACTCCATTCGGCTGCTAGCACTAGAAGATTACAAAACTTTGCACAACTTGAATCCAGCCTTCATGAAAGACTACTTTCTCCCAAAACCCAATAGCTATAATCAGTGGCGGCTCCAGCCTGGGATAAGTGGGGGGGGGACAAAAAGTGTGTAAGGGACAACGCCCTTTTGAACTACGCCCTTTTCCCATGTTTGAAACTCTTTCTTCCGGAGGAAACGCCTGTTGTCTCCCAGGAAATGTCATTTACATGTGACGATCTAGATAACGTACATACCCCCCCCCCTGAAGTTTTCTCATCGGGTTTGCAAGAATCTCAAGGACCAACTTTCTGGAAATGTGGGGGAGGGGACTAGTCCTCCCCCATTCCCCTCCGGGGCTCCGCCACTGGCTACAATCTTCGAAAAATTGATACTCTATCTGTTCCAAAGGTTAAAACGACAAGTTATGGTATAAAATCTATTAGCTTTTGGGGTCCAAAGATTTGGAATTCACTTGCAAATGAAATAAAATCATCCATAAATGCAAGTCAATTCAAAGTTCTTATAAAAGATTGGCATTTCGAAAATCAATGCGCCTGTAATGCTTGCAGTCAAGTCAATGACTTCCATAATGCAATCTCTTAAATTGCTTCATGTTAGTGTTTATAAGTGTTCACACTATTGTCAAACTAACAGTAAAAAAAGGTATTATTATTATTATTATTATTATTATTATTATTATTATTATTATTATTATTTTCTTCATAACTAGAGAAAACCTTCGCCCAGATCTTCTCTTGAAGACTAACAACAACTACCTATACATCTTACAGCTTACTGTTGGTTTTGAATCCAATCTTGACACAAATGCAACAAGAAAACACATCAAGTATGCTTCTCTCCTACCTGACTTGCAGCGGAAGTTCAAATGTGTCTCTTTTGTGAATCTTTCTATGAGCTCTCTTGGCATCTTTGGCAATTCCTGCATCTCCTCAGTTTTTCCTTTTACCTTACGATTGTTATAGTATTTTCTTGTAAAACCAGGCTAGCCAATTGCAAATTACCTTGTAATAGTGAGATTTGTAATTGTAGTTTAAGTTGAATTGAAATGTTTCCATTATCATTATTATCATTACAGTGGATTCAAAATATTGACAGTACAGGGCCTACGTCACGAAAGCAGAGGTAGAAGGCCAAGGCTTTTCCCCCTTTTACTGCAGCCTTAAAACTAGTTGCTTCGCAATACAGTTGGGGGCATGGCCTCTCCGCCTCCCCCTCCCATTGGCGTGGGTCTTGCAGTGTTCTACTTGACTTAATGAATTTATCTCTAGCGCGTTAACTTCTGCTTAAAAATTAAAATTTATCGTTACATTTCCTGTGCCAGTTATTACAAGAAATACATTTAATGGCTGCAAAGTGTTTAAGTAGTAATGTGATTGCAGCTGGATAGGAGTGAGGTAACCTGTGCAGGGCAGCCGACAGCTTTCCTGGGGCCTGGGCCCGTGACGAGGTGATTAAATGTAATTGCTGCAACCCTTTGCTGCCCCTCTCAGCTCAAGGCAATCTGCCGCCTGTCCCTTTCTCGGCGTGCATTGTCCTGTGTGAAAATTTCAGAACTTGATGCAACAATTGATTTTATGGTAATGTTAACAACAAGTTTTTGGCTAGTACAAATTCTTACATAAAACAGCGCTTGGTTTGTTTGTTGGATGGAATCCTGTGGCAAGATAAATCCTGGAAAAGCTTTTATAAATAAAAAACAATCTAGGTTGATGAAATTTCAAAATTCGAAAGTTTGCATCATACCAGTGACTTCGAATATCAAGTCTTATGACAGAGAGGAGGGTAGGTAGAGGTCTTTCAAGCAAATCTTCTCTATTGCGCGGGCCTTGACACCTTGCTTAAAAGTCAGGGTCCATCTTATAATCTTAAAATGTTATAATTTTCGATCAAGATTCCATCGCGTTGTTTATCATACACACAAATATTGCAAAATATGACAGAAATCAACACCGATAACACTTATCACGTGACAACGGCTAATGAATGTTTGCATATAATGCTAAATGCTACATAGCGATTAATAAGGGGACGACAAGCAAAATAATCATCCTGACCCTCGAATGGGAGCCACAGAGGCCTAATAAAATCACGGATGTGCAAAGTATCACAATGCTCTTCGAAATATATCTACTTATTTACAATGTATTAAAGTAAGGATGCAATGGAACAAAAAACAGTCTTATATGCTGGTACCAAAACGGGAATACAATGAAAGCAACACGTGGGCAGTAGGGAGGAGTCCGAAACTGAGCCCCACTAGATGGCATTGGGTTGGGAGTGGTTTTATAACGGGTGCGATGCATAGCTGGTCTGGAAAGTTGTACCATTCATGCACTACTGCATTATGGGGCTGAATTGTGAATTGCCAAAGTTGATATCCAGAAAGCCAAATGCACTTTCTTATTTTGATAATGATTAGAGGCGCGAAAGGAAACTTTTGAAGACGCAGGTTGAGATTAACCAGAGTCATAGCATTCTGCCATGATCCGGCTTTGTTTAAAGAGAATAAGACATATCAACACTGATAAAACTAATTTCGCAAAATCTTGGTTACTCTTGAACACATGAATTCGATCCAAAAATTACTCGTATTTCTGCTAACCCCTGTCAAAATCAAAAAGAAAATAATGCGATCATGATCTTGCAGTATCTACTTGATGGAAATTCACACTATGTGCCTTTCGATATAATGGAATTCATCTTTGTCTGTAACACAGGCAATTTGAATTCCAGTCTGAGATCTGGCTAAGTTTCGACATAAGCATTGGAATCGGAATGATTCAAACGTCAAGGCTTTCAGGGGATACCGAATCCACGGCAAAGTAACTTGATTCGCAAGAGAACCTCACGTTTCAGAAGCAAAGAATTACTTACAATTTCATACAACCTCTAAACTTCAATCAATCATACTTAAATGAAAAACTCAGAACAAAATAGAATCAAATATGGGATCTGTCTCTTAAAAATGTAATAAAATGACTGGAGCGAAGTGATATGGGTCAAACGCAGCACGTGCAAGGGAAGAAGGAGAAGGCATCTGAAAACTTTATGATAAACGATTCTACCCATTTGCATTTTAGGTCCACATTGTGAATACGAGCCATGCAAATCCATAGGAAGGGGAATTTTTGAATATGAAACGTTCTCCTTCTTCCGCTTAAGGAGTTATAAACCGTTAAATTGTATTGAAAACGAGTTAGAATTTAGAAACACTGCCAATAACGTCTAAAAAAGTTAAGCTTGATGTCAGTCAGTTCAAAAGCATTAGAAATAAAAAACCAAGAATAAATCAATGGCGCCAGCATATAGTAGTGTGCTAATCAACCAACGTATGACCGATGACGTCACGTGAGAACAATCTTTAAATTTAGATCTAGAAGCGGTCTGGTCCATGTCTAAAAAGGCAACTTGATATATAGAAAGTATTCCTACCTAATGGTTTTCGTTAATCAAAAATAGAAAGAACATGAATTAAAATTTAAAATTCTCGCATGAAAACAGTAGTACAAAGTGACATATAGCGAAGTCTTTCAACTTCCTATACAGTTGAAAGTTACCATTGTCACTGGATGGTAACGTCTGTCATGGCGGCCTACATCGAAAGAGTTAAACAGGACTGGAGACCAATCATAAAATCGATATCGTCACTGTAACATCAATGACTTCAGGTTGTCTTGCAAAATAGTGTCCTTAACTGCATGGAATACAAATTTAATGTTCTCGGTATCAATAGCTGTAGTGAAATGGTGAAAAAGGGCCTTCGATCTTTCTCGTCTTCGGCTGTCAAACATCTGAAGTATAAATGACTGCACATCTTTAAGGTCGTCCGGCCTACCTTGGAACTGGGGAAAATAGTCCGAAATATTACTAAATTTGATTTTTTCTTTGAGAAGATCAGTCTTGTTGAGGAAAAGAATGATGGAAACGTTAGCGAAGCACTTGTTATTTACGATCGTCTCAAAAATCATGCAAGACTCGATGAGGCAGTTTGTCTTTCTGTCCTCCATGATAACTTGGTCGAAGGCGCTTGAGGATACCATGAAGAGTATTGAAGTTACCTCATCAAAGCACTGGAACCATTTAGTGCGCTGGGACCTTTGGCCTCCCACATCAACCATGACAAACGGGATTCCTTTAATTTCGAAATCATACTCCTGGATACCCTTCGTTGCTTTACGAGAATGGAGGGCATCTTGCTTGGTCGGCAGGAATTCCTTGGAAAGAGGATAAAACAATTTTCATTTCATTTCAGACTGGAAATAAGTGCACCATTGCTCAAGGAGCAAGGGGTGACTATCGCAATAGTCTACCAATAGCTTTGAACTCAGGTCTAGTAACAGGGCTATCCTGTACAGGGGCCAGGGCTGACTTACCCTTAGGGACAATTTATAGGGAAGCACGGTCACCCTACACAACCAGGAGACATTTTCTTAAGGAAGTAAACAAAATAAAAAGTTTGTGTAAAAATTCAGGAAACCACGTCACGTTTGTTCGTGTTAGACTTTTCTAAGAAAATATATCGCACGCAGGTTACCTAACGTTTCTCGCCTATTGATACAGCGACGACATCAATTTACAAAAGACAGCCATTCAGTGATATTTCCTAACACGTTGCAAAGAAAGAGCCTGTTTTTGTTACACTTATCGGGAATGGCAATGTTGGGTGAATAGTACAGCAGCAAGAGCAACAAGACAAAACAGCTAGCGATTCTATTAGAGGAGTATGTGAATTATCGTGAGTTTTTCGAAAGACAGGAAACTAAAGCCTGCCACAAGCTAGCCACACAGTTAACAAAGATTAGATAAGGACCGTTAGCTACAGTCTTAGAGCTTCTTGTGGTAGCTGGTTTAGCTTCTGAAGATGAAAACCGAACTGATCGCGTGAGAAAAGGTGGGACATAAACGCTGCAGTATTATGGACGCACATACGCCGCACATTAAAATCCCAAAAAATACGTCCTTTACCCAACCCTGTGTTTAATCAGCTCAAAAACTTAACATATTCAAGGCATTAATTGCAGGGCAAAATTTAATAAAAAAAATAAATAATTCATGATTAAACATTTTGCAAAAAATCAACTAGCAAGTAAGTAGTTTAGCAGGGTTATTGAAGATGGACTGATTTTGGGCTTATGAAGGGTCACTCACGTACTTGCCTCCAAATAAGCAATGATATTACTGGATTTTTATGCTGAGCGAATAAAAATAAGCAAGATAACAGATTGGAAAGCAAACAGCGAAACATCAGCAACCAGATTGCCAAACTTTCTTTGAATGATACAGAGGGAAAAATGAAACAGACCACAAAAAAGTCAAGTTTTACTTACTGGCTTGCCAATTCTTGTCAAATTATCGAGGAAGTACTTTGTCGAATCACCCTAGAAGATAATTGGGTAGATTATTGTCAATGTTTATCTTGTGTGTTCAACCATATACAATAATTCTTTATATTTTCAGAAGGAAGCACAAAAGTGCAATTTCAATTAGCAGAAGAAGCAACAAAATGACAACTAAGATTGGCATAGCAACATCACCATTTCAGCGAAAACGTGAAAAGATGGTGATTTACGAGATACAGAATTAGCTATTCATTTACGAATTTTAAATTCTTCAAATTCCTATGTCCATTTATTATGCAGGATTTGAAATAAAAATACAAAGGAAAATAATAAAAAATTTCTTTTCTGTATTATTTACATTAACAGCACACGCACATATCATAAAAATTTTCATTAATTTACCGTATCTAACCTATATCCTATCATGCTGTTTTATTCTATTCCCCCGTTATTTATGAATTTACGTGCCAGTGTAATTCTGGCTACGTAGGACGCACAACCCAAAGATTGGGGGATAGGATAAAACAGCATGTTCCTTCCAACATAAGAAACAAAACTGTCCCTTGAAAAAATAGCCTCCTCGATCTTGTAGGTCTAGAAACACTGTTAAAACAAGTGATTCTGCCATCGGTCAACATCTTTTAGACAACCCAGATTGTGCAAAACTTTATAATGACGACATGTTTCGGATAATTGGCAGATCCCGGTCGTCCTTCCATCTAGCAGTTTTGGAATCGATCTACATACAAACGAAAAAGCCGCCATTGTGTAGACAGAAGTAGTTCGTTTTCTCTCTTGGACTCCAATTGGTCAACTGATTGGTCAACTATACCGGTCTTGTGCTTGCGTTTTTTCTGATTGGCCTATTTCGATCCACAACTGGGTATATAATTCCCATCGTGTTCTTTCGGACCCTTATTCTGAAGTTTTATGCTCTGAAAGCTTTGAGCCAATATGTTGTAAAATGTTTGCTTTTTTCAAAGCCATTTACATATGAAGATGTTATCAATTTTAAAGCAGATGTCAAAGAAATGTATCACCTTGTTCTTGAGGATTCGAAAATATAAAATTTCAAGAGACAGCAAAAAGATGCAACATTTGCTTAGTTTAGGCCTAATTTTGACCCATTATCCATTTAGGGGATCCTTGTGGAGTAAATGGGTGACCTATTCTTGAAATGATTTCTACATCCCAGACATTACTGAAGCATCCCAGAAGAAAATTCATCTCTTGTAGAATAAAATTGCTCTATTTATCACAACAATAATTGTCAGCAAACAGTCAAAATATCAGAAAAAAGAAACCCAAAATAATAAAAAATGTGTCTCTGTTACACTGAAATATTATGATCTGTTACACTTGCTTTGTTTGTAAATGGTATATGTATAGTATGTATCAATCACTTTAGGCCCTGGCCAAAAAAACAGAAATCATCATCCAACATTTTTGGATAAAACATATATTATTGTTTGGTCACCATGTTTTAAGATACTTTACGATGTTTTGTGATGTTTTACAAAATTTGTTTTCCATCAAACATTTCGTAAATCATGTCTTTTGTTCTCATGTTTGATCAACAATGTTGCATTTGTTTGGTCACCACTTCAATTTTGGGTAATGCTTTATGGATGTCTGATTCATTTGGCCAGGCCTTAAAATTTATACATTCATCATTTTTGAAATAAATAAAATAATACCCTTATTTTTAACTATACGGTGCGGTCCCTATTCAGAGTATATGCAGCACATTTACAGGAAATTATAGACCCTCTAAATGCAGTCGTTGAGGATTTTGGAATGAGAATTAATATGGAGAAAACAAAGGTGATGAAAAAAAAACGGTGAAGGTGGTGTTATGACAAAACTGAATAATAAACAACCAAAGCAAGTTAAATACTTCAAATACCTCCGAGTATTTCAGCAAGCAACAGATATTGCAGTAAAGAGATCACAGATTGCGCTAGCAAAAGGTTACCTTTAACTGGAGAAGAGTACTGCTAACAAAGAAGTTCAATACAAGACTGAAAAAGAGAATGATTAAGATTTTGTTGTGGAGTGTGCTAGTGTATGGGTCAGAGTTGCAGACACTGAAGGAAGAGGATATGCAGAGATTGGAAAGTGCAGATATGTGATTTTGGAGGAAAATGGAGAAGATTAATTGGGCAGAAATAGTGACAAATGAGGAAGTATTGGGCAGGATTGGAGAGAAAATAACATTAACCTTCATAACCAACAGAAGAAGTGGATTGGTCACATTATGACACCAGGGACTACTAATGAATGTCACTGAAGGGACGTTAAGGAGCAAAAGCAGCAGAGGAAATAAAGACCCACACTGTCTGATCATTGGCATAGGAAAGACAACAGCAGAACAGAAACATATGGTGATATCAAGCACAGAGCTGAAGATTGGGATAGTTGGCAGGTGTGATGTTAAACCTGCACTTTTTTCCATCTAAGCAAATTTAGAAGATTTTGCAACTTCTTTGTGATTACTACCTACATTGTACTTATAGAAATAATGCTAGGGAGAGATAAAAGTGTTATCCAACTCAATAACTCAATAAATTTTTTAAGGAGAATTACATTCATACATCTTTCTTGCAAAAACCTTTTAGAGAAAAAATCAAGAAATGTTTGAAAGAAATATTAAAAAATGTCATGAGCTAATTATACAAAATTTTATAATATATTAAGCAAATTTACAATTCCTGTCTGGAGAACAGGATAGTTCTAAGTTGCTACACCCAGATTCACAATTAATTCTTAAAGATGACATTAAGCGGAAAACTCACTGTACAGCTCTGCATACACAGTCTTAAGCAATTTATGACAGACAGGTTAACTGTTAACTGTAAAGTATAAAGCTGCATTACAAGCAAAAATAAGCCTTTCTTAGTGATAAGGAAGCATTTAGTGATTAGGAATTGGGATATTAAGGAGCAGCAGCCTAAAAAAGAGTTTATTCATTGGGATGGTAATGTCAATACCATGCAAAAGGAAAGACAACGACAAGGCTTTGTGACAACATTTGCTATTTGACCATTGGCAAGGTTGAGAAAATGACTCAGAACTGAGAAGATTGGAGAAATTTGGCCACGACTGCTCAAACATGAACTTGATGATGATCTGAATGATAAACAAAACAGCTTAAATGCTTGCACTGGCAAAAGAGGTCAGTGTGAATAAATTGAGAATGGAGCAGCATGTAACCTTTAGGCCAAAGTAAAATGTGTGAGGGATCTGACGCTACCAAGCAAAAGTAATTCCTATTCAGGTAGTATTGTTTTGCCAAAAATGTGATATTCTGCAAGTAGCATACATCTTTCAATACACAAATAAAGGCTATTTTTACCTTATGGGAAGAAAAGGTATTACAGTTTTTTTCATATTGAAAGGAACAAAAGAACAATAGCAAATCAGGCAGTACAAATATAACCAAAAGAAGCTCTTAAGGGTAGTTTATCAAAGGCAGATTATGGTTTTTGCCCATTTATTGATAGTAAGTCATTGTCCAATAAACTGTCCTGATTTAAAAGGACATTTATTCAAATATCACAGTACATGTTAGAATAACAATATTTACCTAATTCTTTGACAATTTAAACCCCCAAAAGATAATTCTCAAAACAATGCCTATACTAACTTCAAAAAGTTCAGATGAAATCATAAAGTTCAGATGAAATCATGATAAAGGTAATGTTGCAACTGCTGAGTTAAAAAAAGCAGAAACTAACAATTGCAAAAAAAATTACATTATTATTTGTCCTTTTTATATCCTCCTCCCAAAATCTAATGAGGAAATAAATCAACAACAACAAGTTTCATCTTAAAACTGTAAGAATTACATAAGGATGTAGGGAAGTTATTTGAATGGTTACTGTATATAGCTATTATTAAGGAAAGAAGTGCATACTAAAATTGGATCTCAGCTCTTTATAATGTAGAATAAAAAGCTAAATAGAAGATTTTTCAAGCTAAACAAGTAGCCAAAATCAAATCTTATAGAAAGAGAGGAAGAAAACTGATTAATACATCAAATGTGTTTAAATGCCTAGCAAAGAAATAAACACTTAAGCTCCCTAAGATATATCAATAAATATTACTTGGAGGTGGCACACATTGACTAGAAACCTTAAAAGGGAAATGTAAATAACAACACATTTAATGTAAATATATAATTGAGAATTTTTTTTTTTAAAAATTAAAGAAATTTGCTTCAGAAAAAATGTAGATTGACATTCCTGTTTATCTTTCCCATGTCTATCCTTAACAATTATAAAATAAAAAACTTAAAATATATATAAAATAAAGATACAATAAAAAGGAAAGGGTTATGATTTTCAATAATGATATAAAAGATAAAATTTTTGTTATTTTGCAAAAGGAAAGGCTTTACTTTTGTTCCTTCCCTGGAGTTTTTTATATATCAATAACTTCAAATCTGAGGCACAAGTGCAGATAAAAGCAGGTTATTGTCAGCTTAACATCTGTTTTGAATAAAAAAATTGGCTACAATAGTTTGTTAGCAAACTAAGCCAGTTTCAAAAAACAAAAATTGATTAAATATTTGAATATGTGTTAAGACAATGACAAGTCTTTGTTATTATTGTAAAAGAGGAATATGATCGGAGTGTTTGTAAACATTATCCCATTGACTGTAACTGTCTGTTGGTTACTAGATAAAAAGGCCATATGCCACCAAATAGCTTTCAATAAGGCAAATTATGGAATGACTTAAGTAAACAATAGAAAATTGTTCTCAACTTTAATGTTTTCCTAAGAAGTCACAAATTTCATCAGCACATAGAATTGTACTTTAAATAATGTCAACGGGGTGTAGGTGTTTGAAATTGTCCCCTTGCAATAAATTGCCAGCCCACGATATCAATCTTCAACGGACGTTGCGCTTCGCTGAATGCACGCCCATTTGTGATGGGCCTAAAATACTCACAAGGACCCGTCTTAACAACCGCCCAGTCAACCATACATGTTAAATTAAAAAATTGGCAAATCATTGCTTAGAAATAGAGCGATAACTTTCCTTGAATTACTACCAATATAAATAACACCCAGACGATCAATGTCCAATTTTTGCTTCCTGATTCGTCCGGTATTCGCCAAAATGTCATTCTAGTGTTTCGCTTTGGCCCAAAAGACTGCAAATAAATTACTTTTTATGGAAAAGTGCCAATGTGTCTCTGGTTTTAGCATGATTAATCTTTTTATTAAAAAACCGTGAAAAATTGTACTTTTGGTAACAGGGTCTTGGTGACATCAGAAACTTGCAATTAGATAGTGGACTCTTTTGTGATTTAAAGGCAGACGTGTGAATTCGCCAGCGCGCACAGAAACAATAAATAACAAACCGGACTTCAAAATCTGGGTGCATAAACAATGCGTTGCGCTTACCACCAAACACTTTAGTTCAATACGAAGTTCCAAATGATCATCAAAACAATTACTAACTAAGACGACCTGGCAGTTTCAATCACATTCCTGCCACCAACTGGAAAATTTGGCACAATAAGTTCAAATTGACTTCATATCTAATTGAAAATAGATTTTAATCGAAATAAACATAAAAGAAACATAATACGATTTTACGCATTTCTCAACAAGCTTCACAATATCACATGTCAGTATTTTAGGACAGACGCAACCCGAAGGACAGAGAAGGCCAAGTGAAAAAGCCGCAACAAACACGAACATGAAAGCTAAAATAGGAGAAACATGGTTGTATGATATATCGAAAGCTTTTCTCTTACCAACTGGAATTCATTTCTCCTTTGGTAAGCCTTTTGTATGCCATCGTCCTCCCACAAGTGTTTGACACAATCGACGTAATCCAGAAATGTTTGGGTGTCAATGACCGATGACTGGAATGCAAGGATAAGATCGCCAAAAACTGAATTATTCGGGTCTCCCCACGGTATCTTGAGCTTTCTTCTGGCATCAGCTAAAACCTTCATCCCCTTTAGCACATTGCTATAGATGATAGGCTTGAATTCATGCAGATCTTCTGTCGAATAATCTCTGCCATGAATGATCCTCATCTGTTTCAAGAATGTGCTCTTCCCACTTTCACCCGCTCCTAACAATAATATCTTGACTTTCCGCCTAAAGAAAACTTTTTCCTTGGCAATTTGCTTATCAATAAGTTTAGACCTTTGCCTTTGACTGAGCTCCTCAGAGCTCATGCAACAGGGGAAAGCCATCTTCTGTTCCTTTGCCACTTTTAAACAACTCCTTCAGCCATCATGATCAAGTGTCAGGCGGTAACTCTGATTTTGTTTTACGCATGCGCTTTCCTTTAACTATTTATCCGGGGGTCATATACAAACATTTCTGACGTCATTACCATATCAAGGTCAATATGGAAATTAAAAACAACTCATTGGTGATTAGATAGGCAACAAACAAGGGTTTTTCTATAGGGATTCAAATTAAAAGTCTACATCATATTAAACAACATGTAAACAAACAACGTAGAATCAACTTTTGCAACTTAGAAATTAAAACCATATTTAAAAAGCCTGTTCTTATCTCAAATTAAAAGCTAAAAATCGCTTTGAGAATTGTTTTACAAATTCGCTAGAAACTTAGACATTCAGCATTTTAGTTTTCGTAGTTCCCCTCCCGATTCTGCTTCCAGACATTAGTTTGATAACTTCAGGTTTGGAAATGCAAATTCTAGGAGGTTATGGAGGTAATTACCCGCCCCCTACTTTTGTCAAAACATGATCTATACATTTTCTAGAAATTGCTTAAAAAGCATTTTTTTGTCCCGTATTCGATATCGAACGTTGAGGAATGCACTGTTAGAGGCGCGTCGTCCTGGGCCACAGCATTAGGTAGGGTAAATAATATTTTCGCTTTTAACTCGCCTGATGCACCATCAAAACGAGGCAGATGGGGTGTGGTCGCACTGGTCATGCCCATTACCCTCCCCCTCTCACTTTCAGTAGCTGATGCCGCCATTGAATACAAGTGAGGGGGAAATCTCCTTTATAGGGGGGTATTGTCAGTATTTTTTGCACTTTTCTCTCGTCTTTGCACTACGTAGGTGTTACAAAGATTAATGAGAGGAGTTTAGAAAGTATGGGTATTTCGTGTTTCTGAGAATCCTAAAGACAATAGGTGTTCCATGACAATAAAAGTGGAGAATACCCACTAAATTGCGTGAATATTTCATTTTCGTAACCATTTTTATTATTACAAAAGCCTCTTAAAATATTTCAAATTCCATTAGAATTAGCTAAGATGACGTCAGGCAAAGCAAATAAACAATGACTGCAAATTAAAGCAAAGATCTTTATCAACATACCATGCCTGCCCAAAATACTCCGAACACCCGGCAATTTACGTTGCATTTTATGTCATTCACTTCTCTAAAAATAATTCCTACTTCCCCCAAGAACAGGGGTTCGGGCCAAGAAGCATGTGGACTTTCTTCAGCGCCAATGATTTTTCTACTTTTACAAAGCTTTTATTGCCAAAGCTGCTCACAATGAAATGCAGATTTCATAGTTGCCAGGCCTAACTAGAGATAAGATACTATGTTCATAATCTTTTTTCATGAAATAAGTTTTGGAAAGGTGGATGATAGAAGGGGAAGAGGGAGACCAATGATTGCATGGAGGACATGGTACTGGGTTGATGCTGGAAGCATTGGCACGACGAATTCACAGGCCCGTTGCCATGGATATCTTTCGAGGGGAGGGGGGCTAAAATTCTCATTCTGTAGCATAGCATTTAAAACCAAAAAATGCTTTATACAAAATTTGTAACTTTACGCTTTTTTTACCAGGTTGAGTCAGAAGGCTTTTGTTTACCCCCAATGTGCTATTTTTAGATTAAGACTTAAGAGGTTAATCTTGGTTAAAGAGAAATCAGATCTAAAGAGAGACCATGATTGGCCACTTGATAACGAGTACATGCTCGAAAAGTCGTGCTTTTAAATATCAAACTATTATATTTTCATTCTGGTACTAGTTCTTTTGCTAACTGTTTTATCGTTACAGTGATTGGCAGCAGTAAAAAATTAAATTTTATTAATCTAGGGATGGTCAGAAACTGCATCTAAAATGGATTTTAGCGAGAAAAAATCCAAGGAAATTTTCTGAAGATTTTTTATAACCACAATGCCTGCCAAAAGTCCTGGAACACTACCATCAGTTTTCAAAGGCAAATTCAGGCATTCCCCTTCCCCCGTTTGAACAATGTTGGTTTGCTACAACACGATGTAGAGGATAAGGAAGTGCAGTTTTTCTGCGACTTCTATGATGTTTTCCTAAATTATCAACATTGCATAGGGGGAAGGGTGTGCCAAAATAGGAGTATTCAAAAAGAATTTAAAAATATCAAAACAAAATACAATGCAAACTTTTGGCAATGATTGTAGGCTGCATAGTTTGATCTATTCTAATGCTAACTTTAAAAGAAAGGGTCTTGCAAAGTTTTTTAACTTTGCATGACAGCAAATAATCAATTTTTGTAACACTTGAATGAAAGAACATAAGATAGAGAAGAGAAATAACAAAAACACTGTAGCATAAAGCATTAGCCTGTTCACTAGTCTACAAATGCTGCTACGCACGCTTAAAAGCACGAAATAAAGCACGAGATATCTGGCCTAAGTCCCGGGATTGCAAAAAGTGGAGGAAGAGGTGAGGTATCGGGTTAGGTCATACTGTCTACATCAATGACCACTTGAAATAAATGATAAAAGTGTCTGGAAATCATGTCTTACATTTTCTTTACTTTTTAACTTTGCCAGAGCAGTATAATATTTCGCTATGAAGTGTTCAAATGAAATCATTTTCTATTTTGATACTTCCTCTCGGACCAACAACTGGTCAACGGGACGCACATAATTATTTACTGCAGAGAGAAATAAGATATCAGAGCAGACAAAAATACAAAACTAAATCCAATTACAAATTTTGAAAGTGTAAGCCAAAAATATTTTTGAGACAAAAGCATTTGGCGGGCAGGTTGAAATCTTGTTGTGGGCCGGAGTTGGTCGGCGGGTCGGAGGTTAAGAATTGCTGCCCTAGAACAATATTGATAGCATAGACATCAATCATACAAGTAACATAAATGAAGGTGCTGCCCAACTCCAACACCGTTGCTCCCTTGGGGAGACCAGGATGGCTAAATTGAAATTTCAAAATCAGTGTCTCAAGACTTTTGCAGCTGTTTTATGTAAATGCTACCTGACCTACACTCCTAAGACTACCTATTTGTAAATGGAATACAGTAAGCAAGGGCAGATTTTAAAGTCTTCTTTTCAATCACGTAACGGTGTATAGGTACACTGGGGCTGTGCCCTCAATACAAAATTTTGATTATAACTTCCCCTTTTGTAACCTGCATCACGTCACAGAACAAATCGAGGGGCTAGTCATTCTTTTAAAATCTCGTACGCCCTTTCTGGAAATACTATTGTTTATCTGAAACCCGGGAAATCTTGTTCTTTTGATGGAAATCTCGTACGCTAATGGCAAGACTGAATTGCCCCCCATACTAAATCGACCCCCCTCAGGCCATTGAAAATCCAAATTGCATTCTGAATGTCGAAGTTATCTAATTTTACGAGATTATTGTTTGCTAAGAGATATCTGTATTTTCTAATAAGAAATAAGATGGCTCCTAATAAGAACTTAGATTCCTCCTAATAAGGAAAATATTGCAACAATCAGCAATATGAACAACCAGTTCCCAGCAGCGTTAAAATGACTGTTTGCACAAATGCTTGCTATCATTTGAATAAAAGTTGGAATTATGAAAGGCTATTTTCATCAAGGGAACTGGCAAAGTGAGAGTTTTGCTTGAAAGAATACGATTTAGCAGTTCCGTTTTCGAACATAATTCACAATCGCATTATCTTTTACAACTTCCAACCCTTCATCGGGACTCCCTGATTTGAAGACTTTTCCCCCACTACTCGATTTGTGGATCTTTTCCCTAAAGCTACCTTCAAGAGCTAGGTATAAACAAATGCAAGTACAAAATACAATTAAAAATTTTTAGGAAAATCCACCCAGATGTGTTGCATAAGCTAAAACATATAACAACGACACCAGGACATCGATTAAGCCATCAAGTATAGTATTCTGTCTGTGGATATCTATTAAAGTGTAAAGCTGTACTAGTAAAAATGTTTAAAAAGAGTGCATTTTCCAGCAAACTGGAAGCAAAACTCGGAAAAAAAATTAAAATGGAAAATTATTTATTCATTTTGGAAAAGTTTAAAGCAAGATGAAATAGATTTATATTTGACATGAAATGGCACTGCAATTTAGCTAAACTAGTATAGGTTATTTTTCCAGAGGGCCTGGAAATCGATTAAGCAAGTAATGTTGAAAGCTGAACAAAATAGCTTTTTAGTTAGTCCAGCAAAAAGTTTTCTTTCTACATGGCTTAAACGATATTTCTTGATTTCAATCTTTGACTGAAATTCTCTGGAGTCTAGATGAGTTTCTAGATCAAACAAATTTTTGAACATGGGTTTCTGTCAAAAACATAAGACGAATACGTCGTTATGTGTATGAAGAGAGTGAATAGAGCTAAAAACTGTGTCTTCCCTCGCCATTTATGATAGAAAAGCTATTGGTTGGACCGGCCTCCCCTTCTCAATGACGGCCTATCCGATGTCGCCACATTTTCAAATGGTTTTGGGACTTCGTTAGACGTCTATCTAGAGGACTTGAGGGTGGATGGAATGGAGATTGCTCTGGAATACTTACCTTGATTTTATTGTTAAAAGTAATTATTCTGTCATTTAAAATTATAAAAATCTTGGATTTTCCCTTTACTTGGTTAACCGTAATATGATACGCTTCATAAGATCACGATGAAAACGAACATATTAAATTCCACGTTCAAAATTGAATTTTTTTGAGGTCTAAAAAACAAAATTTTAGGAATTGTATAAAAAGAGCTAATTCAAGGTTTCGGTTTCTCATTGCAATGTGAAAAAGTGGTCGCGACTCCGATATTATCTCATTACGTTTTCAAGCAACTTGGTTAAAAATCTCATGCGCAAAGCGCGCGTTGTGGTATTTTATCGACGTATGCACCAGCCTTATATCTGTATGCGTTGTCAGTAAAGTGCTCAGCCATGCTCGAACATTATTCAAAAAAGTTGCTTGACATCAGCGCCGGATTGAGCACAAATTGGGCCTGATGCTGCAGCAAAGAGGACCTATTTTTGGGTCTATAAAGTATGGGAGAATTGTAGTCATTTTTCATCTAGGCCTATGTCAGTTGTGAGCCTAACGCTGTAGCACAAATAGAGCACAACTTCAGCCGGCCTTGCTAGACCATTCTGCAAAGTGATAGGTGAGACAAATCTCTCAGGGAGCCACAACTGAATATTAGAAAATTCGATTCTAAAGAAGAAAACAACTAGCTTTTCATTTCATTAGCTTGGTGAACACTTAAACTTGGTGATCCACTCACTAACTGGCCCATGGTGTTTGCTGTTTCGTTAAAATGCATCAAGACCTTTTCATAATAGTTAGGATTTGCTACTGTCCTATTTATATCACATTTCGATATCAGCATTCGTCTTAGAATACTTATCAGCCTTTTGAAGACCTCACAACATCCTAACCTTTCAAGATAAGAAAGAGATTGTGCGTCTGTTGAATGTAGGTGGCTCCAAAATGCTTTGCACCATTGGTCTCGTGCGTACGAAACTTGATATCTCGTAGCAACTCCCAGAAACTGAAACTTTATACCGTTTTCACCGTGAATCACACAAGACAAAATTTATCCTCACTGATACTTAATATCTTGAAAATCTAAATAACATGCATAAATACAATAACAACGACTAAATCGATATATTGATGCAGGCAAAGTCACATGGCCCAGAACAATATCGAAGGCCTGGTTTCCTCGCGTTAAATATTGCAATTTACAAAGTTTTCTTACTGAAAGTGAATTTAAAAGTCATATTGTCCACACCAGTCGTCAGTCACAAAAGGACGGACTCAAATTCCTACATTTAGTCTAATATCCAGATCAAGGGTTGGTCAAAGGATTAAACGTTTGAAAAACCTGACAAGTAACTCCGCTACTTCTTTTTTTCTGCACTCCGCAAATTAAAAAAGGGATATATGAGCGAAATCGCGTAATGCTAAGCCTCTGTAACAGTCACAATTGGCCACGAGAGTTATTCTTGAGTAATAATAAGTATCTTGCTTGACATTTTAATCGCAATTCTTTCCAGCCACTTCAAAAACAGCCGGTCGGATTTCAGACATTCAGTTTGGAAGACAAAGCAACAAAGGACAAAGCTAATCGAGGCTACTCTCGCAAGGTGGGCGTGGCAGCAGTTCTTTTTCTTCATGGCAACAGTTGGGTGACTTATTGGCATGCTGTAAAATTTGGGCTGGAAAAAACATCTAAGTTCCATTAATAGAGGTGCCTTTTGGTCCTTTAATTCGCTGATATCAAACGATTTTTGTCGGCACAAAGAGTGACTTATTCTTATCTAAAGAAATAAAATTCATACCCTTGTTGACCAACCGTTTTCTTTCATAGACTTTTATCAACAAATCAGTAGTTAATAGAAAAAAATTTGACTTCTGACAGACACATTCCCGCATAAAAACAAAACGACTTAAGTTAAGAATAACTCGTATTTAGATTTAACTCAGGAAAGGCGTGCTCCAGGTACGCCTGGAAACAGTTTCTGAATATATTATCCATGAAAAAAGAAAGCTATTGTCCTTCCGAATTATGGTATAGAATATAAAAGCTTCACAGCTTCACAACTCGCTAACAAAACTAAATGATATCAGAAAAGGTTTTGGCTAAGTTTGCAATAAATATTGTTATTTTAAAAATATCTATCAGACAGGCTGATTCTCACAAGAATATATGCACCAGTTTAAGATCTTCGTTATAATAAAAAATACATTGCTGGGTAAAAAACAACTACATTTTATATTCTAAGTGGCGAAGATAGGGCGTGATTGTCTTCTTTACACCTGCACCAGCTTATCGAGAAGATAATCTGATGCTCTGTATTCAAGATAAATGCTAAAAAATAACTCGGCCTAAAACCCCTGATGTTGTAGAGGGGTAGTGATGAATACGAAGCAATAACATGATTCGTGAACCTGAATGTACAGGCGATGAACAGAACTGTTATGAGTGAATAGGACGATTTAAATGATCCATCGTCGTCTTCATTGTCATGTCAAGTATGTCGCAGCAAAAAAGGAATTAATACTTCTATCTATCAAGGCCTTGGCACATCGTTTTCCAAAAGTATTGAAAGTAAAAATGTATGACTAATAGTTTGTGGTAGGTAAGTTAACATAATTGCAAAACAAAATCTTACTCGTATTCTCTATTATGGCAAGGCCTTGATAGTTATGATTGGTAAAATAGAAACACGGGTTGTAGCCGGGAAGTAACTTCTTCAGCAATATAACTGCTACTTGGGCCCTTCTTCTGACAGCAACAAAAGTTACATGCATTAACACCAAATGGCAATTCGATTTTCGATTTTCTAAGCAATCTCTTCATTGAACCTTCAAAAAAATCTGAGAAGCTTGTCGCCAGTTAGAACGGCACAATTCCATCGATGAACTTGTAAATAGGAAGATCCTAGCCAATAAATTATAGCTTAACGCATTGCTTATCGTACCATTAATTATACGTTCTTTGCGTCACTTCAACATAAAGTATGTTTTGGGTGAGATAATTTGAAGTGACGATGTATCATTCTACATAAAAACGTTGGCAATTGCTGAAAAAACGACCGAAAAAGCGGGAGAAAAAGAGTAGCTCAACAGTAGAGCTACGAGATAAGAAGCTTGCTGAACAGCAGCTAAAAACAGATGAATTAATGCGGGACTACGAAGCATGCCAAGGTAGGAATGAGACATCTCGGACATTGAATTAGAGAAAGTAGCTGTACGATAAACTACAAAGGTAAACATCAGCTTTTACTGCTAAAAATTACTTACATACAAAAGTACGAAACAAGTAATGAATTAAGTCCTTGTGGTGCCACAAGAGCAATGCATATCTTACAGCAGTATGACAAAGTGAGACAAATCTACAAGACCTTATAAAGGAGAGCCGCCCATAATCGTCTTATGGCTGATTAGGGAATCTTAAGCTGTTGTGCTCAGTCTTTCAAAACTGAAGATAACATGTTTGCAAATTGCATCATAAACAGCATCCCATACTGCAAGCTCCTGATAGGATTCATAAAAAAGTAAAAACCCAGAGAGCAGTTTAGTATCTTTTTTACGTATCCAGATTGACGTAAAATCAACTGTTTATCTCTGTATTCAAGTAAATATAAAAACGTTTTATCTTGCAAACCTTATCTAGACGATCTCTATAAAACAACCTCATACTAAGTTTTAAAAATTTGGAACTGAATAGTGGTCTGCCGCCGGCTTCTTCTCACTGGCTCTCACAACATCTTGAGAAATCCATTGGCACTTTTGAGATCACAATTTCCACTGTCTAGAATAATAAAATTAGTAACGCTCAATATGATTAATAAGTTTCTACTACAAATAAGTTCGATCAAAGAAATAGGCTCGCGCGAATTTAACCTTCAAATTGGTATATTTGATATTCAGAAAATGTTATGCAGCTGAGCTTCGGCAACAAGAACGTTGTAAGTTATTTTGCAGCATTTTTTTATGTTTTCAACAAACGAAAGAACAAATATAGTATTCAATAACATTAATGTAAAAACAGTTTTTCGAAATGCTGTGACAGATAATGTGCTTTAGAAATTCATTTAAAAAATCCTTCAAACTGTGATGATGACCTTTTCATATTTTGAGGCCAAATGACATGTCATGTGATCAAGCGAAATAAAAATAAATTTCATGCAGGTGCCTTCCGTAGACAACATTAGACCAGCTTTCAACCCAAATAGGGGGGCAATGTTCTGTGCTGCTGTGTCACTCCTAAAAACTTCACATCTCAGCGAAGCTATGGTCCTGTAACAACAAAAGCTGCCAAATTCTATCTCCACTGAAAATTGAAACTGCTATAAAAACTGAAAGAGCCTTTCAATCACTGATAGGCAAGAGAACTAGCTTTAGCAATAAGCATAACTACACATCGTGGTTCAGTTTGTAGCCTCTCTCAAAAAGGTTTGTCGCCTAAAGTTCTTCTAAAACTTGTTCTCTCTCGCTTTCTGACGTTTACCTCCTACAAAAACTGCACCCGTGGGCTGCCAGTTTCCCATTGAATAAAAACAAAGGCAATGAAAAAAGCGAGAGGGGTTTATTTTTATCCCTCTCCATATTCTATAACTAGCTAAAGAATTTATTTTTGAAACTCATACAACAATACAGAAATATTCTGCCACTGGTTAAAACTCTTCGAAGAAATTCAATCACAAATCGGTGGTTGCATAAACCTCCCAAAAGCAAGAAAGTTTTCTTTCCACTTTATAAAAAACAGTCATTAATTCACACGTACACCTCAAGCCTTAGCTGATCAGCTTTTCTTTCAATTTTGCGTTTATTTTTCTTTTAGGAGCGGGCTAAAACATGGCCATATCGAGGCCCCTTTAGCGGAGCAGTTGAGCACTTGAACAATGGACGCCCTTACTGACACTTACAGTTGGCCAATAAGGAGTGACGGCAAGTACTAAACACTAAACTAATCTTTTGAAATAAATCAAGCCCTAAGTTGACAAAAGATTAACAGACCATTCAACTGATCACCCGAAACCTTAAGAAACCACTCGAAACTCCTTCTTATAAAAATTGTTCGAAATGATTTTTTTTTCGAAATCTTTAAGAAAACTTATGCAAAAAGTAAAAAAACTGAGGGCTAATCCCGGGTTTATTTTGCTTAAAAAAAGAGTATGAACTGAACTGCCCGAATGTAGCTTGAAATGCCGTAAATACGAGGGGCTGCAGCCCTCCTAGGCCTTATGCCCTTATGTCTTACGTATATGAGAAGCTTAGCTATGACTGTTAAATCAGCATAAAAAACACTTGGTTTTGGTAATTGCAAAATCAATGTTTCGTAATAAATCCACCTTCGTTTAGCACTGGTGTGGGGCACGGGGGTGCGAAGTATTCTACACCGGAAACTTTTACTTAACAAAATAGCGCTATGCGTACATCGTGCAGGAGAAATTCACGCAGGCATTGTAGGTTCAGACATTGAAACTGTAATTATCAAATAATATTACACACCTGAAATGTGAATCTGGAAAATGAATTGGCATTTTCGTAATTACCAGTCATCTGGCTCATAAAACTCTTTTGCTGCAAATAAGAGGAAATATGTTTGAATGAAGACACAAATTATGGACAAATGATGCAGAACTTCAATGCAAAATAGAAAAATCAGTTATGCGGTAGCAAATTAACTTCTGCATTAGGAATGGAATGCATTTTAATGGCGATGATAATGTGTTTAGCTTTGTATTCGTGATTTGTGGCTCATGTTATTCTTTATATGCTGCTTCGTTTATTTCATTTACAGCATATTTTCTTGGGCCAATTGCTGCCTTTTGTTTATTTAAATAAACTTCTACTACTCGTGTTCTTCTTACTTTACGTGAACTGTTCCTAAGTTTCATTAGCTAAAATGTATGTTTCCTATTCGCCTATTCGATAAACCTTGACGTATTTACAACAACGTTAATTAGGAAGATTTCTAATCCACAAAGATTATGTTTATTTTTCTTTAAATAAACGACGGCAACCTAAATGAGCAAAAAGCGTTGATCAATTCATGCATTGAAAATTTTGAAGCATTTTTTGAACCTAATCATTTCTTCGATTTCCACTTATCATCTACGATCTTTCTAAAAGGCCTCTTCTTCTTTCAAACTTTCATAAGAACTTTATAACATCAAGGTATTTAATGATTAGTTATGGTAAAGGTAAACTTTGGTTTTGGAACGGCTATGTTGCGATGCAAAACCTACATTTCCCCCGGCATTTTGAACTAGAGTCTGGGACACATTCTCAAAGTTCTCTTCTTCGAAAATATTACCCTCCAAAACTCTTCGATTTTACTTAAGATCCTCTTACCTGAAATATCGTCTTTCTGGGGGATAGCTTCAATGAGTAATTATTGAAGCAACAATCTGGTCAGAAAGCTATTTGTAAGTTAAAATATATGAACATGCTCATAATTGGCAGATTCGGTGTCCTATGACATTCTTTCTAAACTGCTGGTACTTATATTTCTGAAATTCAAAAAGTTCCCACAAAACCGTGATCTTATGCCAGTTTGATTAACAGGCTGAAAGCTTAGAAATCACATTAAAATGCTTAAAAATGCTAGAAAAGAACAGGTGTGTACAATAGATGCGTCAGCAGACAACACGCAGCAGGTGAATGACGTCATAGTGAACGAGCCTGAGTCAATGGGATCGGACCGAAGACAGTTAACGTCAGAGGATTGTCAAACTGCACCATCATGGGAATTCATCAAAATATATACACCTGCACAGGAAGAGTTTGTTAATGAAATGTTTCTCGCAGAAGTACAAACACGTCTTTTAGCAAAACAACTCATGGTCACAAATGGTTTCTTTGCAGGTGTCCAAGCTTGGAAGAAATAATATCCCAGATGACATAGCCCAGTCTGACTTTCAAACAGGAGGCTTCAGGCTAACATTTTGCCAATTTTCCACCCCTTTTCTTTTCTTATTCCTTCTAGTAGCTTAAAATCTTAGAATAACATTGTTCATGTCATATCTTCCTTGAAATACTATTAAGAATCGAAAAAGAAAAGATCTAGTGGGCCTTACGAAACTTAAAAATGCCGGTCGAAGACACATGTTGTTGATAGCTTGATAGCTTGATAGCTTGTCCCAATCGTGAAAGTGCATTCGGTCATTAATACTGGTTGCTGGAATTATTAATATGCTATAGATTGATTTGGTATTATATCTAAAAAATATCAAAAGAGTTGCAGCTGGAACGACAGCAACATCCGAGAGAGGCATTGCTTAAATATTATTCCACTTCTGCTTGTTTTGGCTCATCTAATATTTTAATGGGCAGTTTAAAAAAGATTGCCGGAGATTACTTCAGGATTTTTGTATTTCGAGTTTTGTATTTCAGGATACTCCCAAACAGGAAAATCGTATTAAAATATAGATTTACTTTGTAAAACTGAGAGAACAACAGAACCTTTTTGAAGCACAGACAGGGGACCATCCCAATCACCATTGTTACTTTGGCATTACTTTTATTCACATCTAGAGATTTTGTAATAAACTGGACTAGAAGAGAGTGTTTAACGTCACAAAGACCACTTGTTAGTATCGTTTACTATTTAGACAAGCTAGACAAGATTCCAAACTTTAAAAAGTCTAACAGGTAAACAATTCATTCTTCTTGAGAAATTTTAGCGTGACAGAAGTAAACTCACTCGCCAAAGAAAAATGTTACCAAGCAAATTTGTGGCTTGTCTTGTACCAGATTTCAGTTTCAAAACATTAAAGGAATGACCAATCAAACCAAATTTATTTCATTCACCAATGTTAAATTGCAGTCAATAATATTGGCGAGTACGTTTTTTGTAGTTTCTTTTTTGTTTAAGAATTTTATAAGAAATTAAATGTCTTGCTGTTTTAATGTAAGCTATTTCTAAAACACCTAAGTTTATATTTTTATGTTTATTTCGTTGCAAAAATTGACAGTCACAAAAAAGCCTTAGAACGAAGAAAACTGGCAGATTCTGCTGTCAAAACACGAGCTTCGTTATTAAACTAGTCAATACATTTATCATTATTTCATATCAATTTTCATTCAAATATAACGAGTTTTGTATCATTATCCTGTTAACTTTATATTTAACCAAATCATTATCCTTATCATTATCCTGTTAAGTTTTTGGTACCGCAAAATTTGAAGATGGCATGAAGCACTTCTCTTTTGTAGACTCAGAGCAAAAGAGTCGCATCATAACAGAAAGTAAGCATTATAAATGGTCCAACCCTAAAATTTCCTGACTGCAAATATTGACCCGCAAATGTGCAGAAAAGAAAACATCTCGAGAGAATGTCTTACCTTCTGAAGGCTTCTTCTTTTTTGGCACTTCTGCACAAGCATCAGCATTATTAGACGGAGTTACTTCATCCACTGGCACGGTTGCCTCTGGGCTGCTTACCACTATAACAGAAATTAGTCCTTAGCGCAACAGATAAAACGATAAGATAACAAAAAATTGTAATCGATTAAGCAGCTCATTACGTAAATGTTATCCTTTTTGAAAATTTCTCAACTAAAAAACCACCGACTTTGTAATTTTGTTGAGGCTTTCCTCGTTTGGCTTAATTGCAGGGGGTTGGAGAAGGGTTCTCCAAATATTGCAAAGTTTGCCTATGCGAAATTCCTTTTTGGTGGAGAGAAAATGATTCACATAAGAACTTTTTGAAAACAGTCACACATTTTTAAAGAGCCAACTATTAGCTATGTCACAGTCTAAAGACGCAGCCTGCCATACCTGATAATTTTTTGATAATTACAATGGAAACTAATTTACCTTCACCCTCTTCTAAAGTGTCTTCGAATTTTCGCTTTGTTCTTCTCTTATCTTTCTCCCCATTGCAATCTGCTTCTTGAATTGCCAGGAATTCGGCTTTGTCGTATTTGTCAAGAGGATCTAACCCAACGGATTGTTTGTATGTTATCACCCTGCAGGGACCACTATTTTTCTGAACCACAAGTTTTCTTATCACTGCGAAAAAGAGAAAACATGAAAAACAAACTGAGAAAAACATAGAGACAGTGGAACATCAAAATTACTCCCCCGTAAAACAAAATATATCAGAGTAAATTATTATCGCTTTTTCTTTCTATTTTGAAAATAAATTCGCAATAGGAAAATGCATTTTCATAAAAAAGTTCTTTTGACAAAGAAAAAGTACTACATGCATTTCTGACACCTCTATCAAAGGAAACTTTAAGGTTTTTACCGTAACAGACAAAGGCGTCCTATCTTCAGCCTATATTTAAAAAGACTAATCTTCAAGCTGAAAATTATTATCTTTTCCAAAACGAATTGAATTTTTATCAGTTCAAAAAAGGAAAATGTGTTTCACGACAGTTAGTCGTTAGCTCTACATGGTCTTTCTTGTAAATAAACTCTTTTAAATTTTTTTAGGTATACACAAGATGCAGCTAGGCAAAGATTACGAAAAGTCTTCCTTAATGAAATCACAACAGTCTAGCAGTGAACTACCCGAAATTTGTTTTGTTGCACTACCAATCGATACACAGAAAGGACTGGCAAGTGAAGAGAGGTTTAAAAAGCATGCCAAAAAGGTTTAGCACTCAAGGGAACCGCTTAAGGAAGAGACATAAAAACAGTTGGCTTAGAGTGAATCTGCTTTGTATTTGGAATAACAGATCCAAAAAAGTGTTATCTTTTACTGGCCAATGGGCAAATTCTTTCAAAACCGCTCGAAGAAGAAAACACTTAAAAAGAGATGAAAACAGGGTGCCGTCTGGATGTGGTCTGGTTTCCTCGCTCTCATTAGCCATGTGACCATCAATTTTTCTGGACTTTGCAGAGTGCGTTTCTGCTATTAAATAAAATTCGTGATGATTCAAATGAAGGTTTCCATTAATCAATCCAAAATATTCCTGGCGGGAGTGTACTGTAAATACTACCTTCATCCGCATATTCCGGCTTGTCCAAGGATACATATGCAGTGGTGTCATCGAGAAACGCGGTGTAAACATTTCCTGAAATGACCAAAAACAAGAAAATCTAAGCAAACAAGCTATTCCGGCTTGTTTATGTCTTGCAGAAGCTGACGTCATTTGAAGTTTCTAGCCTTCATCCGCTCTTTTCCCGTTCGGGCGATAGCTATCTATACTGCAGTTTGATGGGCAATGGGATCTCACACTGGGCACCAAGACACTTAGAGCCACAAACATATGGCTTCAAAGGAAAGAAGGAGAGGCACTGGAGAAAATGAACTATAATTCCATTGATGATTTGCATTGTGAAAAAGGAATTTTTTTATTTTCATTTAAACTTTACACCACCACTCATTGCAATATAACGCTTCACTTAAGAAAAGCAAAGCTGAATAAATTCTATTTTTGAAAAAGTTTTCAAAAATTTGATACTGTTTGAGCATTCAATGGTACAGGTCTGTTCTACGGTATTGTTAAGGAAAGGAAATTGATAAGCTGACAAAATGTTTCTAAGCTAAAGGGAGAGAACATCGATTATATGAATGAACGATAAAATTGCCGTCGTAGGGTTTTGACTGAAAATTGCTAAAAGTTTGAAAATGTCGCAACAGCTTACCGAACTGGCTAAAAAGTTCATTAACATCTGCATACTTCCAATTATTAGGAAACTGAAGGTGAAACACGTGTTTTCTCTCAGGAATATCTTTTAAACAGAAAAAGAAAAATTAGAGTGTAAATTTAAGAATTTAATAAATGGTTTAAGTATACCCTTATATCGTCGTAGATGTATGTTGCAAATAACATTATTGATAACGTTCAATTTTGTAAAATATCCCCCTAAAGAATCTCATACAATCTCGAGACAAAGTTTAAAGATTTTTGGGAAGCAATTCGAAGCATTTTAAGCAATTCAAAAAACCTGATTGCTGCAGGAAAAAGATAGAAACGATACTTCCTGTCAAAACTAGTTAACTTGAAACTGAAACTGAAACTAGTTAACTTGAAACTGAAATTACACGGTTTATAAGCTGTTTTCTTATTGTTATTTTACAGTAGTTGGTTTGTGTAAAAAAATTATGAAAGTAAATAACTAATGTTTTTTATTCTTAAAAATTATCATCATAGAACAAATTCAACTCTTTTTTAGACTGACTTTAGCAAAAAAATTGTCATCTATTGTTTTTCTATTATACCCTTGGAAAAACAATTCAAAGATTTGGCTTCAGGCTTTTAAAAAGTTTGAAAACAGAATTTAAAAAAAAAGCTTTGTATTTCAAGAGGGAAGAATGCGAGGAAACAGTAGACGCAATAAAAGTAGGACATTTTTGTCTCAGCTGTTTCCTATTTTTGAAATTATGATGCAGAGGGTCCCTTTGTCTGTACAACAGATTTGAGTGCATGGATACTAAAAATGTCGTCAAAAACCATACTCAAAAATGGACAGATGTGTGAAAATGGAAGTGCTATGTCATAAAAATTCAATGCAATGCCAAATACTTTTGTTGTTGAATTTTCACTCGATATGCGCTTGATGAAACACAGAAGTAAATGTATAAACTCATTTATTTATTACAGGTGATTTGCAACTATAGGTGGGAAGCTTCGGCTAATTAAACTGATTCGCGGCAATATCAGATATATTATGGAATAGCGGATCAGTAGGGGCCTCGTTGTTGGGGAAGAACCAAATGTTGAACTTCATTCTTATGGATCGTATGCTCTAAAAATAAACACTCATGTCTTCTGATTATTATTATTATTATTAAAATCATATTTTAACAGGTTGGCTTCTTTCAGAAAATTCACATTTTTGCTATCAATGAAGGACCTGCTGTGCATACAGTTATACAAGATCTTAAGAAAATATAATAATTAGCAAGAAATCAGTAAAAATATACAGTGTAATCCAAATCTAAAAGTTCAGAGAGAGTAAGAGACAAAACTAGGAAGTAAAATCAGCCAAGTTCGTAGATGAACTTATAAAGCTGAATAAGGCTAAAGCTAAGAGGTAACATATACAAAAAAAAAAGAAAAATGTATTACCATCGGGAGCATCCATTGTCAAATAAGTGAGATCATTGATTCGCATGACAAAAACTCTGTCAAACATAACAATTGGATTCAAATGTTAAAAGAATAAACATTCAGTACATTTCTGTTTACTTAAATGGCAATTTAGGGTACTTGGTGGTTTACTTCGCACGCAACTATTATAGCATGAAAGGACTTTTGGAGACAATCAGCAAAATTACAAAATAAATAAAAACGCTATATTAAAAAAGGTTTTGCTATTCACGACAAGAAATTAAATAAGTTATCAAATCAGATTTAATAATGATAAAAAACAAGGACGAAAATTTCCACAGACTGAAACTGAATCAACTAATCTACATTAGGCCCTTTTAACAGAAACTTGATTTCAAGACTTTTGCAGAGTTTTCGCAAATTTTTGCCTTTTCCACTTAGGTAATATGTGAGCAAAAGCCATCTAAAACGCTACACCGACGCAATTTTTAAAGAGGCTTTGTACAACAAAACATTACTTAAAATTTCAAAAAGTGCTTGCTTAAATCAGCCAGTGGGCCCTGATGTAGGCAGTGCAACCAATTTTTGTATTTGTTTCCACCTAGCATCCCAAGGTCGTTTTCAAGGACACTGAGAAGCTATGCTTATCGAGCAGTGTCCTGGTTCTTCCTCTCGATTAGACCACATCACACAATTTTATGCGAATCTGAGTTTGCTATCTATGGATTTATGGACACCAGTCCCTTCAACAGTCAGAGGGTTGGCCAGGGCAACCAGATCTTTAACGCTCAGTATCATGATAATCATCTCAAAGACGTACGAGATTGGATCAGTGAAACTAGGAATACAATCAAACAAAATACAGAAATCCAAAAATGCTGGTTTTTCAAATCCATTGGTTCATTAATTTCTCGCTTACCATAGAAGCATATGAGCATATTAAGCTTAATATTTGTATAAAAAAATCACTGAAAATTTGTTGAAAGTCTACCTGTTGATAAATGGATTTAGTATTTCAGCGTTGAGGTTGATTTCTCTCAATTCATCTTCTGGTTGTTGAAGTTTACCTAAAAAGAAGAAATTACCGTCATATTGCATAATAACAACTTGTGTAGCAATGAGAACTTTCTACATCAATGAAAACTTTCAACACTACAACAATCTAACAGCATAAGTTCTGTAGCTATCTACTTCAAGAATTATTTTATGGATAAAAAGAAAGATCTTACTTTGAGCATTGTTATACATGAATTGGTTGGTTAGTGATACATTAATTGCCCTTGCAGAATATCCATTGGTGCGCAGTAATTAAAATACACTATAAAAGGTTATGTTCTTAAAAGCAGGTTTTTTGGCTGTTTTTCGAAGCATCCCTGTCATGTAGTGTAAAGGTTTTCTTCTGCGCAAATTACTACAACCACATTGGCTCTCTTTATCGATTGTTAATTTCTATGCCCCCCAAAAGCATCACGAGCCACAGTGCCCAAACTACTCGGCTCTTTTGTAGGAGAACCCTGGCACTACATTTGCTTTCCCTATGTAACGTCTGCTTTCCATTATTAAGAAGCTCCCTTGTTTCCTTAGCATTTTAGAATGGATTCTGGACTATTCATAGTCCGAGGCAGAAGGCCATCTGGCTCGCTCGGTAAGAATATTTTGCGAATCCAGAGAAACTCACAAAATATAAAAAAATACAAGCAATTAAATTTCCACCAAACTTTCATCAATAACAGCCATGTATTGCAAAGGTACAAAACTACTAAAGAACTATAAATACGACGACAAGTAACCTTACATAGATGTGAAGCCATCTTTAAAAAAGAAAACCCAGTGCAGTAAGCGTCATATCCAGCTTCGTGAAATTTGTCATTTCCCTCACTGTATTCTCCAAAACCATCCTCAAAGCCTGTCAAAAAAAATCAAAATTAGGTATAGCTCACTTTTCGTCACTATCCGAAAACGAAGAAATATTTCTTACTGATGCTTATGACGTAGAGACGTTGTAAAGCAATTGCCAGAAGTGAACAACAACCACATTCCAGACTCTTTATCAATTCGCCTGCTAGCGTGCAATGACTCAGATGTTTTTATATGTAAACTAACGAGGCTACAAAATTCAGCGTACCTATTTCTGGTTCCTTGAAATTATCTTTTAAAAATGCAAATAAAGGATCTAGTGCCGACGTCGGTACCTTTTTCTGCAAGAAGAAAAATTGCAAAGTATTTAAAAAGAGAGAATTATTTTGCTCTTAGAAGTGGAAATTGAACAGATTTGACATTTAATACTTCAGAATTTTATATCAGAGATCGATTCTACTCAGCAAATTATTCTCAAAAAGAAGGTCACTTGATTCCTAAGTTACTCCTATTTTGTAAAAGGGGAAGATTGAAGAAAAATAAGAGAGTAGAAAGCCATTTGTTTAGTATCGTAGAAAAAATGTGTCCATCAACTGCAACTGTAGATGACGCAGAAAGAACAGTGTACACGAAAGAGCAAGAAAAATATACTAGAAATGAAGAATTTTGAAACATCCTTCGTTACCTTCATCTTGGAAAAATAAAAATGTACCGATTCAGAACATTGCGCATAAACATAACAAAAATAAAAAACCGTAAATTTTACTTTGCCAATTAATTTTAGAGTCAATTAAATTGAAAATAAAAGAAAACAAGTAGAGGTAGGAAGAAACTTACACAGCCCCTGTTTTGAAAACTTTGAAAATATTTAAATAATTAGAGGAAAGCCAAGAACTAAAATAAAAGCATTCCGATTTACATAATAGTATTTTTTTGCAGCTGCTTTTGCAGCCCAATAAAGGGCAGTAATAAGGAATTGAGTATTTTTACTAATGAAAGCGTCAATAGACGGAAATGCTTGCAAAGGGGATTGGAACTAACTCTATGTTGTGACTCCTGCATGGTAACGAATTAAGAATCTCTTAACAATTGCCTAATTGCTGTTAGGGTTGAAAATCAGAACAGAATAAGCTTTCTTAATTGTTTGGGAATAACTCGGAGATAGCACTATAGATTTCGCATGAAACTACAAATTTCTCTGACATTAAGCAAATTAGTTAATATTTAAAAAAAGTGTTAAGAGTAATATTTAATCATTTCACGTGTTGTTTGACTGGGTCATTGGCCTACGAAGAATAAGAAATGGCCCTAGCTACATGAAGGTATGTAAGCTTGAAACAATTATTGAAAATTGCAAGTTGAGATGAGTTGGATGATATAACATTGATTTGCCGCTGAAGCCTAGACCTTTCCTAGAATATAGAAAATAACCATTAAATGGGCTCGAAAAAACGTTTTAGCCAAACGTTTTATCGTACTTTCAGTTTTAATAAAAGGCACCTAGCACCTTTACTTCTAGTTTTTCTTAAAGTTAACCAAAGTAAATTTGCCTCCTGCATGTGTTTTAGCTACTACAGTATAGGAATTAATTGAATTTGTAACGCCTGTTATGAAGCTTTCCGGTTCCATTTGACACAAATGACAGCTTTCACGATGTTTGGCAAAAGTTAATTTGCTGGAAGATTTTTAGCAATTGTTTACTGCTGGATAATTGGATCTTGTCAAAGCAAACACCGGGTATATTTTCAAACCGAATTTGTGATTGATGTTTGCGTGAGATTATTCAGAGTTTACCTGTGAACTATAAATCAAGATTGTGACAGTAGCGAGGTGAAAGAAAAATATATTCAAACGAACGTGTTTGGTCACCATGGCAGTATAGTTTACGCACAGTGTCACATGCAAGGTATTAATATGGAAAGATGAAGTATAGTGTACGCGAAATGGGCGGAATTCACAAGCGCAGGTGCAACTGTTAAACAATAAGCAATTCAGGTTATCACAAAAGCTTTTTAAAGTGAGAATCTTCTCTACTTTGTATTTACATTTTAAGACTCATATGTTTATTCTATTCGGCATAATTTACTTTGGATTCGTTTAGGAACTTCCTAGAAAACCAGTTGTCAAGTGAACGATATGAATGGTGGAAAAATGCAGCATCTGCGTGAAATAAATCCTACTTTAGCCCTCTCTAGTCCTGCAATTGTACCGCTCTATATAGCATATCATTAATATCAAAAACTGTTTTGGGAACATATAATCTGGTGAAGCTACGAGAAGTCACCTAAAGCAAATTCGTTTTGCCAAAAAAGCCTAAGGTATATGTTAAGAAAGAAGATTTTATAGAGTATGCATATCCGAAAAACAAAGCATTACAAAACTAAATTGTTGCGAAACTTACAAGAGAGGCTTTACGACAATACAGCAAGACTTTGAATGCTACGTCCTGTCGCAACATTAAAAGGAAGCCAAAGAATTTTGAGATTTAATTCCGTGTTACATCTAGATTATGAATTCATCAGAAACAAGGGAACTGTTTCTCTTTCCATTTGGCAATATTCTCGAGGCTTTGACGATACTACAATTTATTTGTCTTTAATTGTTTTCCTTACGGACTTCCAACGTATGACAATAAAGTTTTTTAAAAATGATTGAATAATAGCACACAAGTTTTGTATTCATGCAAAAGGAACTTTATTGGTTTCTGTCCCCAAATGCACGGGTAACAGAAGCGGAGAACCTATAACTATTGTTGCAATAGAGCAAAATATTGTGTAAGTCAGCAGGTGCCTCTTTCTGGTCAAAAAAACCTCGAATACGCAATGAATACGCATTCATGAGCTTGATGATCACGGAAGGGTGGAGAGCACAAAAGGGTTTTCAATTTTGTCCCGTTCGCTGCAGCATATATCTGAATGCGTAAATGCACAAAGAATGAAGGTCACAACATAATCTCACTTAATTTTATTTGGTCAGATTTTGGGCGTTGTAAAGAACATGGGCCATTCAGCTCATATGGTAACGACTGCTTGACAGCCTGTGACGTCAGAAGAAAATAGCTATATAGAGGTTCTCGAAGAATGAGATGAATAAAAAAAGCAAGGAACTAAAAAGGAGGAAAGCGAGAAGAAAGAAAGGCCTTTCACTGGCATCACTCAAACCAAAATGAGTAGGCCTCAATGTTTTAGCCAAAGCTTACCTTTAGTGGTTCTGACGTCGCAAGCAGCTTGGTGTCAATAAGCCTGAAACAGGAGTTCAACATTACTTTTCAAGGCATCGCAATAATTCTTGTAACACAGAACAAAAGCTGATATCAATTTACATTACAGCAACATCATGGCTTTAATATCATGGTAATATCCAGTAGCGTAACCAGGGTGGTAAGGTTGGGGGCTGGAGGGGGGCACGGACGAATTGAGCAATGAAAAATAAGGGTCCACACCCCTTTTAAAAGAAGGGTGGGGGTCCGCTTGCCTTCTCCGCACTACGCTACTGTTAATTTCTCTTTGCTAAAAACATAAATATAGGTCAACATTTACTTTTACAATCGCAGAAAAGATTACAACTCCACATGAATTCATTAAATTCACTTGAAATTAGGAGCGGCACGCTAAAACCTATTGTTAAAAAGTCCAAAAGCTCGGTGTTGATATCCAGTTCACGAATTTCAATGAGAAGATGAGAAAACGTAAGGGTTTCAGTGGACAGAGAATAACGTGCAATGTTGTCCTATTTTAGCCGAAAAAATACATTTACTAGATGGGTAAATCGCTACTGCCTAAACGGCTTTTTATATTTTAGTTCATTTCATTTAAAATCCCACTACATACAAATGCCATTAAAATAATACAATACATGAAACTAACTAGTTACAAAAGATTATCAAACTATCAGGTCTATGAGGGGATTTGTATGCAAGGAATTTCTTGAAAGAAGGAACTCTCTAAAAAGGAAAACTAATCGAGGAGCGAGCACCCCCTTGGTTAAGAACAAAAATTTGTAATTTTTTGGCGATAAATGAAAATTGCAATATTCAATCATATCGTATTTTAAGTATGACTGCTAGTGTTGGATTGTTATTAGAAGTCCTTTGGCTGGTAACTGGTAGCGAGGAAGTGGATAAGATATTCGAAGGACCTTCACATACACATTACATGTTTTCGTACTAATGCACTGATGGTCGTGTAAACATTACTTATTACTGCCGAGTAATTCTATTTCCTTTGTGCACTTTTCTGTTTTGTTGACATTTTCGATAAAATATAAGATTTAATAAGATAAGTACGAAGAACTGTAAAAAATGCCGGAGAAAAATTAGTTTAAAGGTGCACGTTGACCAAAACTATAAAAGTATATGTTGCAGAAGAATATAATAAGATACTTACTTTGGGAAAAACGTTTGAACGATTTCCTTAAAGTCATCATAAGACTGAAAAAGCGACAATAAGCCATTATTAACTTGCCCCTCATGATTTCAAATTGCTTATCAAAGTCATGCGCAAAAAACATTGTGGATATTTCCAGCAGTAAATTGAAATGCATGCACATGTGTTCAAGTCGTTTACTCCATATCCTTTTATTAGGTTAATAAGTAAACCAATTATTTAGTTTCAATTTTTCTATCTTTTCAATTTCTACTGCACAACTTAATATCAATTTATCTACCTGTCATGAACCATGAATATGATTTAAAGATATTTTGCACGAACCCTTTTCAAAAACGGGGTTACATCAGCCATTTGGGACCATGTTCACATCACTGGAACTCTCACATTTTTTGAAGACTCTCACATTTTGGTTCTCTCAGAACTTTCTAGCTCACTTGTCTTCACCTCGAACCTTCCTTATTTGTATATTTTTTAATTAATTATGCATTCTAAATAATTACCTTATGCAAAATAAACCATTTGCATTAAAAATATACCCTAATATTTATGTAATAATTTTACTTATAAAAAGGAGAGAAACATAAAAACTCACATCAGGTAGAGGAGTAAAAAACTGGTTTATTGTGAGCATCAGGTCGATGAGCATGTTATGCCCAACAATTAATTTTTGCTAGAACGGAAAATGCATAATAATAATTCACAGATTATGGGAAAGAAAAATAAATAAAAGAACAGCGATCTTAAGTCGTGTTAGACTAAAACAGTTGAATTCTCGTTATTTAAAGTTATAGGAAGAACTAACTGATCACGAAACAATCAAACAAGCCTTGCTCTCAGCATAGTTTGAATACAGCACAGAAAAGCAGAAACATAACAAACTAAGTGTTTTTCATTCGACACTCATCAAAGTTTAAGTATAAAGGTCGGATAATTAGTGAAGGTAAGCAGAAATATCATTGAACGAAAAAAGTTATTGTTGCCAAATATTGAACTTAAAAAAAGGATATTTTGCAAAACATTACAATTTATATCTCACTACTAACTTACTGAGCGTGAGAGAAGCTTTGCAATCGTGAGAAAACCAACAGCAGTCTCAAATTCAGCCTAAAGAAATTATGAAGACGCATTTTGTTAATTTTCTTAAATTTCCCTGCTAAGTGATGCTACGCACAAAGATAGGTTTGAAATAAGTCACTTTACAACGTGATAGGTCAGTTAGAAAATGCAGAAATTCGGGCCTTGCTGCAACATAAAGGTGCGAGCAACCTGCTGAAGTGATTCTCATAAAATGTTTTAATATGTCTTGAACAGATGCCGGTTTCAGGGCTTTGATCAAACAACAATAAACAAAATGTGGTGATCCAAAGTTGTTTTCTGCCAATATTTACTTCACACTAAAGCTGAAGCAACCAACAAAAAAACAATTTTGCCACTGAAAACCTAGTAAAAACGGCAGCATGAAACAGCTTTAAACCTCATACAGTGTCATAATTTATAAACTATGGCTATATAATGTTTAAACATCATATATAGGCATTTGCTGCATTTATCAATCAATCTTGACCTAATAACTAAACATTTTCTCTTAAACATTTTCTCTTTAATGTCTCTTAAAAGGGTGAAACCCAATATTGCCTGTTTTCTCTATATATCTAAATTTTGTGAATCTGCTGCCTGCAAATGAATCTGCGGCCTGCAAATTTCATTAAAGTTCCATAGCTTATAGCTTCGGTAAATCTTTATGTTGCCGAACTGTTTTGAAAAGAAAGCCCAAATACTATGCTTGATAACTACCAATTTGTTTATGCTCGGTTTATAAACAGACCCCTGCCTGTAAAGTGTCAAAACAAAAGCCGAGTACAGCGTCAGTCTTTAAAATGATCATATATGATTGCATACTTTGGATTTAAAAATTGCTCTCAAAAAGTAAATGAACAAGTCGTGGTATGTCTGTGGTATTCGAATGCGAATTCAAATTATTTTGATTCTAAAAACGTTTATCGGGGTCCTTCGCTGCACCTACATCATCTTCAGGATTAAAGAGGAAAAAAAATAAAGACATGCAAGTAAAAGAGCATAAAGAGAAAAGACAAAAATACCCGCAGAAGTTACCCACAGAACTCCAAGTTTACCCGCAGAACTTACCATTTTTTCTGCGTTTTTGCTGGACAGCAGTTTTTTTCTTTCTTCTTCGTCAACTTTTCGAAGTCTCATCTGCTTATCATTCTGTGAATAATGTAATATATAATTAGTTTTTAAAAATAAACTGCTACCAAATTGAAAAATTTGACTCCCTTTGTTGTTAATCGCAAAGTTTGATCGTCTGTGGTGAAAAACTAACTTTTGCTTGTTTAAGGCAGTTAGCATGTACAGATCATCCATTGCCATTCTTCCCAAGAGATCACATACATACATCGCCATTAACAAGGTCAGGCACCTTATAATAATGCATAAATGGAAATGATGCAATCATTAAGATGAAGTAAGACGCTTGATCAATGCCAAAGCTTGAAGGCAGTTGAGCAAGCCTGCAGATTCAATACACATAGCACGTTATAAAACAACCAAAAGGGAATACAAACACAAATTACGCTATGCCGTGCATTATTCAACGGAAAGAATGTCATGGCATCGTCCAAGACTACCGTGAAACGTCATCAAACAGCCTTAATTTGCTGTCAGCCTTAAGTCATCAAACATCAACCAGGCTAAAGCCGCCAATTATGATAAAACTCCGCGCGACTTCAATGATTTTCACGTTTACCTTATCAACACGGAAGAGGTTGATATTTTTACAGACTCCATATAATGACTGGATAAAATCTTATCCTTTGAAAAAGGGTGAAAAAATGTTGGTATAACTAATAACTAGTTTAACGCTTGTATGGCAAACGAAAAGACGATATGACGACAAATAACGATATAACGATCGTATTGCGAGAAAGCTCATCGACCACAGCAGAGAGCTTAGCATAATGAAATCAGGAAGCCTTCAAAGGGTGGTCAGGTGGGATTCCCTTCTTTCATTTTTTTGTTTTTAGAGTGCCTGTTGAACAATAGTTGATGATCGAGCATGGTACGCTAAACAAAATGTTCCACTTAGGCTACACTTAATTTAAAATTTACCTTATTTAATTGAACTGTTTCCACATAAAACTTAGAAGCAAACCTGTTAACAGAAAGAAATCAGAGTTTACTGAAGATATTTCTTAACAATTGCCATACGTGTGAGAGGCTATTTATTAAATGTTCAATTCATTGATAAAACATCTGTCCTTTCAAATGTTTTGCAATTCATTATTTGCATATTCTTTACAAGCAAAACTGTGAAATCTGATGTTAAAGCTTTCAGAAATTTTAAATATACATTTCTATACACTCAATTAACGAAAGGAAAATAAAGATAATTGAAATTGAAAATTCAACGGCAGCATTGCCATTAAATTATAAATAAGCAAAATATTTAAAATGAAAAAAGCCATAACCTGTCTTCAATAACCTCATATGTCAGCTTTCTTTTAAATGCACTGTTAACAAAGGGGAAGCAAAATCAAAATTCATTTAATGAAGTCATTTGAAATAGTTCCATTCTAGAATTCTAGAGCAGTATCGACACGTTCCAAAAGAAATGTCATTTTAAAGAATAAGCGATAAAAGTTCCACAAACAAGACTCAGTCTTTAAAAAGCTCGACGAAATTCTTTATATCTGTAGCGACATATTCACTGCAGCTCTGATGTATTTCAAGGTCATTTTAGGGTCTCTGGTATTATAGACAATGATTTGTTTTTTGAATGTAGTGTTTTGTGCTGCTATTATGTTTGGGGACAATAGAGCAGTCACTGATTTACTCTGGTCAGTCAATTTGAGTGATGTTTTTGTTGCTGTTGCTGTTGTTATTTATGTTGCTGTTGATGTTGCTGTTGTCATTGAAATATGATGCCCACATAGCTTGTCGTCACTTCAATCAAGGCTTTGCTAGCGAAAATATGCTAAAAATTGTATCAGGTGGTTATATTCGCCGAGATTATTCCAAAAACAAGGCGACCTTGCAGTGCAAAATTCAGTTGTGTGCGAGGTGGTTGCGTTGCGTACCTCATTCTGATTCCCAGAAATCAAAACGACTTTCTTTCACTGGCTGGCAGCCCTAGCTTACAGCCAACATTCCTGTAAACTAACAAAATCTGACTACCTGTCTTGGCCTCTGACATCTTTTGAATATTACTAAGTGCCTTCACTGCATCATATCAACCCAGCACAGGAAATTAAAATTCATGAAAAGGTAATCTTATTTGATGACACATTCAACATGTTTTTGAGGGACATTCAAAAATCTATCAATAAAAAAGGCGAAAAAAACTGGTGAAAACAGATATGTATTTCAAGTTAAAGTAGTTTGTGCTTCTTAATCTCCTGTGGCTTAAAACATTGCATTTAATATGCTGCTTTGTGATTCTAAATATCACATTAAACATGCATTGATAGTGTTTTTACAGATGCATAGGAAGGCCTTATCGTTGATATTCGATATCTTTGTAAGAACGCCTCCCTATTAAGAACACTATGCTTATTTTAAGAAAACTTTGTGCTCCTTTCTCTTAGTTATCAGATACGAGCACAAGAGTCTAAGAGCTAACAAACAGCTGGTCCCATCGACAGCGAAATCAACCGTTTTCAAGAAGCAGTCATTTGAGCTACAAACAGCTTCATTTCAAGTCTTTTGGAAGCGACAACGTAACACAAACTCTTCGCTTTTCGTCATTTTAACAAATAGATAAAGCCAAAATATTATGTTTTCTCACAAAAACACAGCCTATTTGTGCTTTCTAAAATGCAACAATCCCTAACAGAACTACCATGGATTTCTGAAATTAAAGGAAATAAAATAATATTTTCAAATGGAAAAGGAATTTCTCGGATTTCAAAAAATCTCAAATATCAAATATCATATAGTTTATATAACCAGGGTTTCGCCACATCACAAAATGGGGGTATAAAGATATAGCTAAATTCTTATAATGTCGCAATTCTGGTTATCACGGCTTTACAGGAAACACAACATTTTTAAAACGGGACAGGACAGTACTTAAAGATGGCTAAACACACCTCACTTTTGGAAGATCTAAGGACAGCTCCTCTGATTGGATGAATGTTTCGATTTTTGAGCTGCAGGATAAAAACAAGAGCGATAATAGTTTATAATTTGCACGGGATCATGTAGTGCAAAAGCAAGGGCAATCGTTTACAAAAAGTTCAATTTTATAGATTAATGGAGAAAATTTCCATTCCAAAGTAGCAATCTTTACAAATAAAAGCTTAGGAAGATCTTCAGATTCGACTTTGTATCTGCTAAAAGATTTCGTTCAGGAAACTTTCCCGGAAGTTAAGATCAAAATTGCATTTCGAGCTTCCACAAAACAGACAATAGTGATGAATTATTCAAGGGTGTTAGGGAAATTGAAAATTCCAGTATTTTGTTTATAATACAATGGTATGCAGTAGACAGTTGTGTATGACGCCTTGTTAATACAAGACACTTTCGTCTGGGGTCTGTCAGTATAATCAACGATTACCTGCGAATTCCTACTTGATTACGAATCTCGCTATCATTTACTTCGAAAAAAGGAGGGTGTTAAAATAGCCATATGGCTGCTTTTAACTTTCTATGAAGCAAAGGCGGTCTAATGCTCAATAATTAATGTGTCCTTAACTCATTTTTAATGCATTATTCTGCGTTTTACTGAAGGGCTCAGCTATTCATGAAAAGAGCTTTGAGGACCCAATAAGCCTTGCTTCATAATAATCTGGGCACCCTTGCGATAAGGAAAGTTTTCAATACATCCTCGTTCTAGCACCAAGGGTCCAAGGGTGATGTGCAACAACAACAACCTAATTCAAGTGTATCCCTACACGCCATACTTACGCGGCATGGTTTTATGAGTGAAACTTCACTAGATTCACTATAGGGCTTCAGTGAACTGGGTATACACGATACATCCTTTTTCAATAGCTTCTGGTTTACAATCCCTTTTCCAAAGCAATAGTTTATAGATAAGCATGTTTGCTAAGTAATTTTGATACAGCCTGTGCGTTAAAATGTTGCATTCAAACGAAAGGATAATGCAGACATAAGCGAATCAAAGCAACGAAACCAGCATACCAAATTTCATCAACAAACTCTTTCATCGTCGAAGGAATAAAAAGCGGCGATTTAAGGCCAGCCTTGTTATCTTCCTTTGTTTCTGGAGCGGTTTGCAGGTCATTCTTCGCATAAAGTTGCTCAATTTTTCCCCTCTGGGATGCTTCTTGTGACGGTGGCATGTAGGATAAGCCTGTGGTGATGACATGAAAAGGAATCAAAGCAATGCTGTAATGAAAACTGGATACAAAATAAATTAAACTAGAAAAATTAGGGAAAATCGTAATGAAGACAGCAGATTCAAAACTGACAACAGTTTATCCCAGTTGATTTAACACTTAGTATATTTTGAATGCAAGCACTATATTTCACATTTAATAACTCATATACGCCATAAATGCAAACACCCAGTCTTGAATACTTCATGAGGACAAATCTTCGCAAAGCAATGAATGACTACCTAAAATATTCTTAGTCTGTAATTCGTTCTTTGAGGTTCCATTTCTACATGAAGCCCTTGCTGTTTCGATTACGTACAACAAATCGAATTATTGAAAAATATGGCGGCCTTAGTCGCTAATTTCCTGGCGAACAGACCTCTTCCTGGTGATGACACAGGAAGCTTCGACTCTTTGTCCTCCTTCATGAAACCACTTTGCTAAGGTCTAGAATCGCACGTTATAAACAATTTTTTATATTGTAGTTTTCTAAAGATCTGTTATGCTAAGATTCAATAGATCTTACCAGAAAAGGAGATTTTTGAGGAAAAGGTGAATAGTAATTTGTGCTAGTAAAAAATTGTTGATAACCAATAACATCTTAGATGAAAAGGTTCTTCCTTTGTTGTTTGTTTGGCAAAAGCCAAATTTAAAAACGTGGTGTTTAATTGCTAAATCAAATTAGCATGAATGTGCACGATCAATCAAAACTTTTCTAGCAATAGATGCGGACCGGTTCGAGGAGGTACAGTACTGCTCACGGCATCATGTCTTACTAAGGATTACTTAGCTTAGTACGTCTTTACAAACTCTAGATAAAGGTAGTAGTGAGGAGGGGCGGCAAGAGGAGGCGGTAAAAGGAAGCGGTAAGAGGGGGCAGTAAAAGGAAGCGGTAAGAGGGTGTGGTAAAAAAAGCGGCAAGAAGGGGAGGGGTCCCCCAAATGGAAATAAATCTCTGTAACAAATGGAAAAAAAGGCTGTCTTCTGGCTTTCCGGCTTTCCAAAGAGTGTGGACCCCCATTTTCTCATCGCGCAACACGCCATTGGCCCCAATCTTTACCACCCTGATTACGCTACAGAGTACTGTGTGCAAATAGTTCCCGCATTGCTGTTATTTTAAATGGATGATATGGCACGTTATGTGCTTGGCGATCAGCCAGTTTCCGTCTGAAGCTTGGTTTTGACATCAGCAATTGAATTTGAGTAAATGTCCCTTCGAGAAGATATTTTGTTTATGTCTCTAGTTCCACTCACTAACGTAGCAATTTCACTGCTTCTAAAAGAACAGTGTATTAAAAACTGATAAAATAGTGGTTTATCACTATAACCAGGAAATTATAATTAAAACGACAAACGTCAGACGAAAACTGGAACTTTGAATGCCCGTTACAAAATCAATAATGGAGCTAGATTTCGCTAACCTTTGAAGGCCGTTCAGCGACTTAACATTAACAAAAAAACTTAAATTGTTTGGACATTTGCATCCCATGTGCAAATATACGGGTTGTTCATACAGGTCTTGGAAGAAACAAGCAAATGTTATAACTGCTGAAGGATTTCTATATGTTTCGAAGCAGCAGCGCTACCGACGGGTCAAATGGCTATTAATACAAATATCTGAATCACCTATACTAGGCCCATCAAAATTCATGCTAGCAATAATAAATATGGAGACCTGTTTCTTAATATGATAAAAACGTGTCGCATTACGTTATCGTTCTGTGATCAAAGTAAACTGCAACAAAGTTCATTGAATGAGGAAATGAATGAATGAATGAATGAATGAATGAATGAATGAATGAATGAATGAATGAATAAATGAATGAATGAATGAATGAATGAATGAATGAATGAATAAATGAATGAATGAATGAATGAAAGAAAGAAAGAAAGAAAGAAAGAACTGATGTATTTATGAATTTCAAATGGAACTTTCTTAATGACGTGAATTAGAAAAAGCGCGCAGTAGACAAGCAAACATTTCACTTCAACGCCACACTGATTTACACGCAGGAAACTTCTTGGGGTGTTTGGAAACCCTTAACGTCGTTTTTAGAAACAAAGACATAGGGAAATGATGACTTTTATATACTGAAAAAATATCCTTTATGGCAAGACTGGAGCGAATTTCCTGGCCTGCATTATTAAAGGGTTGGGCAAAACCGTGTCGAAATTGATTTGTTTATGCCTAGATCTCAAAGATCTAAAACACTAAAGAAAAAAGGCAATTTAGGAAAGTTTGAGATGTTCGCCAACAAACCTGGTAATACGCCATGCGCTTGTTTGCTTGTCGACATATTTCTAGGGCTCCAAAGAAATCGGATATGATTTGAATTGACTAAAGTTTATTAATTGATGAAGGATAAAACAGGCACAAGTACTATAATTAAAAGGTCCATGCTAACTGGAGTCTCTACTCACCATTTCTTATCAGTTTATTGAAGTCGAAGTTTTGCCCTGCCAAGAACTCAAGACTTGAACTCTAAAATTTTTCAAGAGAATGAATATGGGAAATTATAACAAACAAGCTGTGCATGTGCCTACGACATTCTAAAATTCACTCACTTTGGTTCATAAAAACGGTCAGTAACCAGTATGCCACTACAGTAACTATTTAATGTTCATGTGAGGAAGTCACCTCTCTTGCCAAGGTAGTCTAATTACAGCCACATAAATGATCAAAATTTCTCACATGAGCATTTAAATGGTATTGAAGTTACATATTGGCGAATTAAAAAGAAAAATATGAAAATAACACTTTACAGGTTCACTAAGAAAAATTTTTTTTCATCCTGTTGTATAATTGTAACAGATTTGTAGCAACTTTCAAAGTACGGCACTTAAAACACTTGAAATTGAATTTTTTGAATGCTGAATATTGAAATAGAAACAATTAAAATTATTTTTTCACCCTGCCACTGTTGGCTTTCTTTGGCTCAGCATCCATTGTTTTTCTTAAAAATGTTAATGGAATGGTTCCAACAAGTCAGAAATTATTCAAAGATGTAGTTAAATGATTAACAAACCTGACAGCTGAAAAATGGCTCTTTCCCTTTGTATGGTCTTGGAAATATGTAGAAGTTAAATGGTTTGGCATCATAACTATAGCATAAAACTTTATATTAGTCTTATTGATAAACATTTAGCTACAACAGAGAAGGGGAAGGAACCGATAAGCCATCTTAACATTCCATAGATTTAAACTAACAATTCAAATTAATTAAACAGAAAAAGGCATTAAAAGCAACAGGATAAAATTGTCTAACAACATACCATTTTGTTTCTTCATTCCATTTAAATGAGCAGATTCCATATTGAATGATGATTATACCTGATAAGTCCTGGAATATAAGAATATTATAGTGGAAAAAAGCTTTAACACATGCATTCATAACAGATTTACCAAGTTTCAGTTTTAAAAATGAGTGAGTTTATTTGAAATGAATGAATGAATGAATGAATGAATGAATGAATGAATGAATGAATGAATGAATGAATGAATGAAAGAATGAAAGAATGAATGAATGAATGAATGAATGAATGAATGAAAGAATGAAAGAATGAATGAATGAATGAATGAATGAATGAATGAATGAACGAATGAATGAATGAATGAATGAATGAATGAATGAATGAATGAAAGAATGAATGAATGAATGAATGAATAAATAAATGAATGAATAAATGAATGAATGAATGAATGAATTAATGAATGAATGAATTAATGAATGAATTAATGAATTTCTTCATTCCCTTTAAATGAGCAGATTCCATATTGAATAATGATTATGCCTGATAAGTCCTGGAATATAAGAATCTTTTAAATGGGAAAAACCTTTAGCGCATGCATTCATAACAGACTTGACAAGTTTCAGTTTTAAAAATGAGTGAGTTTATTTGAAATGGTGTGGTAAATGTTTGAGCTGCTATGTGATCTTTAACCCTGGTACCAGAGCCCAAGAAATCAGAAGGAGAATGGAGCTCCCTTCCCAATATCTTAGGCTCTAATACCCAGGGTTTGTGATCTCAAGGCCACTGATAGATCTGGAATTAATCCTGATATGACAGGGTCATGACCCTTAGAGCATTTTTGTTTCCCACACTCTAGTTCTTCAGTAAGGCCTACTTTGAGTAACACTTTTTGCAGATTGTCATAACCATTCACAATTATTTGATATTTCCTAATTTTCTTTCATGCTATTAAAGGAAGACCATTGTCCTCTGTACATTTCTGCAAAAATTACTGGGTCTTATTGTTGCAATAAAGCTAGTCTGTGATTCATGTAGGCAAGAAACCATGACAGTGAGCTAGATCTCCAATTAATTAGCCTTAACCTTAGGAGATTTGCTGTTATCTAGTCATTTTCTCTTCTGTAGCTAGGTCTTATTAGGAAAGAGGATTATTGCTACTATTGCGAAGAAAAATGTAATAAAATTGAATAGACCAAAACTTTATTGTAGAAGTGTGTGAGAATTCTAGCTTGATTTGTGTGAGCATGAGAACAAGCAGTAATACTTGGAAGTTTTGTCATAAGTAAAATGCAGAAATATACCAGTCTGTAAAGCAAAGGAAGCTCATTTTCCAAACTTCTGTTTATTTTGGCAAAACCTAGATTAAACAATTCAAATGCCAACAAAGATTTGAATAACCTACAGTCTTTAGTCTGGAATATCTTTGTGCTGGTGTGTCAAACAAAACTTTGGATGGCAATCCTTTTCCAATACCTTGAGAGACAAAATTATTACAAGCATAAAATTAAATAGAGAAGGGAAAAGACGTGATTACTTTTGGAAAAAATTGATACACTGACTGTCACAAAAGAGCGTTATCATTGAACACAAACAAAAGCAATAGCAATTTTGAAAATGCTTTCTGGATTACTAGAGAAATGCTGTGGAATTGAGCGTAAAGGGAAAAACGTAACTGACCCTTGAGTCTGGCACAAAATTACAATATCAAGGCTGTGAATTCTACATGGTGGTCCCCTGTGACCAGAATACATATGACAAATTAAAGAGGCTAGAAAGTTCTAAAAGGGGCTCAATTTTATAAAAGGTATTGGAAGAAAATTTGTATAGTTTTGAGTACATGTGGGGAATTTTCGGAGGAGGTCAGTTCCCTCTCCTGAATCCCATGTGATCATTGAACATAAAATATTTATTAGAATAAAGGCAAGCATTCAGGATGAGATTGAAAAATGGTCAGAAAATTCTACTGGGTACTGGGGCAGTATAGGGTACCTTGACCTGTAGACCATTAAGCAAAATATTGCCTAATGTCTGCCATCTCATACAACACTATTGTGGGGCTTGCATTGTCATTTCTAAAGTACAAAATGAAAAATATTAAAATCAAAAGTCAAAGTTTAGGAACCTTACAAAGTTTTGAGATATGTTTGTGTTAAAGAATCAATCTTCAGACACAATACTGAAATAAATTTAGAATACCAGTAAATTCTCCATCAATTGCAATGAAGTCAGACTCATTGATTGCATCTGTTACTACCGGCAAAACGTCTATAAAATCTGAAACAAAAGAGGAAAAGACCTTTAATAGATGCTTGATTTGAAAGATAAAGTTATCAATTAATGAAAAGTGTGATATGGTCCCAGTCAAAACAAGATGCCGAAAGTTTCGTGCAAATCTAAAAAATTCGGTCAAGAAAATCTGCTGTTCTAGAAAAAATTCCAGAATAGCTAGTGGAGAAAAAATTTTAATTTTTTTATTCAACTAAATTTCCTATGGTGCATACCACATGTACTTAAAAACTAGACCCTAAGAACCTAAGACACAGGGCCTAAGATCAGGCTAACAACAAAAATGACTGGTCCATCAGAAAGCTTTCACTCCCATAAAACAGAAGTTGATCACAGTCAGTACTGCAATGGTTATCAACAAGGGACATGCGTATCTTGGTTATAAGGACTTCAGAGAATGGGAGTTTCCAACAAGATCTTTGATTCGTAAAAGCAAAATCTAAAGTGAGTACCATATTCCCTCTAAAAAATGTTAAGGCATTTATTGCAAAATCCAAATTTTGGATTTTAATACAAAATTAAAAGTTTTTCAAACAGAAAATGACAAGAAAAGTGTGACAAAAAAGATAAAAACAGGCTTTAAATAATGTTTTCTTGTGTGAAAAGTTCACTATATGGAAATGTCAAGGAATGTCATACCCCTGTACTTGTCAGAGCCCTCATATCTATGACATGACAACTTTAATACCTTTCAAATACTAAGCCTATAAACGATTTATTACTTCTTGTTTGATGCGTTTTCTAATGAATGCAGCATTTCAAGACGTGGTGTTCAATAGAGGGTGGTGTTTTTTTCAAAATGGCTGGCTGAAGGTGCAACGTTCAATAAAGGGCGGCGTTAATCAGAGGACGGCGTTCAATTGGTACAATTTATTGCACACAATTTATTGGTACTTCCAATGTGCCTTGTGTGCAAACCATTTCATGAAAAACTGATCGAATTGAGAAGAATTTACTTTGGAATACATGTTAAAACTCTGTTGTTAAGTCTAGCATTGTCTTGTAGGGTGTCAATCTTTTATTTTCATGGGATTGAATTCATGTCTTAGCAACAAGACTGGGACAAAACTGAAAATACAGATTGAAGTTTGTCAATTTAACAGTTTCTTTCTTCCCAAGCAGTTGCTCATATAAAGGCAAATTCCTTGATAATTGCTTCTTCTTCCTCTTGCCTTTCTTACACTCATGAACATGTTCACATCAATGTGTCTCCTTTCTAAACATTCCACTTCTGCAGGCCATCAAATCATGGTAGAAGAATATCAGCCCTCTGGATGGCCTTTACAGCCTTTACCATCTAGGCCCCAGCTCAAAATAAAGGGGTTTTTTGCACCACTCTTACAAAAAGTCGTACAAGGAGGTTTAAAAGGGATTTTTTGCTGATTTTCTTATAAAAGAAAGAATTTTTGTCATGGATATACAAGATTTTTAAGAGTATTATGCTCCTGGCAACACTTGATATTACAACATTGGAGACATGGAACTGAAGGAAGTTGCTTGAAATTTTCAACTATGGGTAACAGAGCATCTGAAATTTTTGGAGTAGGGAAGCATCTGAAAAAACACTCTGCAGACTGGTTAACCATGGATGGTACGGAACCGGTTGTCCTGGCCGGCCAGGAATGGTACGGAACCACGATGTCTCGATTGAGAATCTTATCAGCACCATTACACATAGCATGGCTTTCGCCTAGGTTATATTAATAAACTCAAGCTTTTCAAAAACAAAAAATAAGAGAGTTCAGAATGGTATTACTTACTGTCTCTCAACACATCCATGTCTTTCTCGAACCACTTCTTAGAATAGCCTCATTTATACGATGGATCTCGCTTCCAAGAAATAATTCTCCCGAGGAAAACAGCTGGATGCTTGAAGAGGGCTCCCTTTTCGCTAAAGATTTTTACATTTTTATCATTTGGAGAGTTTCTAGGTTTTCAACATTGTGTATTGCTATAATTTGAATAAGCCTGGGGAGTTAATTGCAAATTTCATGCTTAAAAGGGGGGTATATTCGAGAGGGTGTGCTTATTCAATTACTTATTGGTCATAGATCTAAAAAAGAAAACTTCTGGCTCAATAACTTGGACAAGGAAATTTTTTTCATGGTAAAAAGTTGCCGTTTCCAATTAAACTTTATTTTCATTTGGCATGCGTTATAAGGCTTGACGATTTCTCATTTTTCACGCGAATTTCATTTCTAATACAGGACAAGAATGCGTCTATAAAGTCCCATTCTCGAGGGGTAAACTAAGCCTAAATTTTGACAGAAACGTGTAATTTTTGTTAAAATTTTGGACCCATAATTCTGCAAATGTCTGAAAAAATGTGACCCACAATCCGCAAACATGCTGAAACCTTTACCCATAATTCTGCATGTTTATTCAAATGGTACCCATAGTTCCGCACAAATTTCAAAAACTGATACCGATAATTCCACACTTTTCAGGAAAAAAGAACCCCTAAATAATGGCTCGTCCCCGTAACTTCAAACATGTTAAGGTACCCCCCCCCCTCCGCCGAGGTCCCATTGTAATTCAAAATCAAAATGTTTTGACCGTTCACCCTAATCTTAGCTTATGAATCATTGTTATCTAAGCTCTACAAGTTATTTTGCGAGCAATGATCCTCCTTCTCTAGTCTTTCTAGGGAGCTCTATGGCAATTTTCATGAAATATAGCAAAGGATTATAAGAAGACACTATCTTCACTTTGATAGAAATAGCTACATAGATGACCGCAAAAAATAAAATCCAATTGTGACCGATATACATTTCTTGTCTTTCAAGTAATTGCAAAGCACAAAACAACATTATAAATACGGAATGTTTCTTATTTCAGCATTTTCCATTTCTTTATTATGAAGTGTGATGAAATCATTTCAAAAATTCTAAAATAGATTTTTATGATGTCATCACAGGATTGCCTTATTGCCGCTCGTGCTAGTTTTCGACGTTGAAGATTAGTTTGCTCATCGAATTTCTCTAACTCTTTGCTCTCAAGGCTGTCTAGGCGTTAATCCTGTATTTAGTTATCTGCAATTCAAAGTAGACATTGAATATTTGGTGTCATTGGATTTTTCAGATTAAGAACTACATGACATCATATTGCCCCACCATCCTCGTTTTTACTCCTTAATGTCTATTTATAATTCATATAATTCATGAGTAGTGCAAATGATGCCTAATGGATATGAACTTCTAAAACTTTCCATCTCAATGATATAATTGCCTCGTACAAAATCAACTGGAGTGGGACAATTTTGTTTAGATGTCACGCATGTTCAAGTTTATCTTACTCCTCTCACTTCTTACTCACAAAAATACGATATAGGGATAAACCTAGGGCTAGGAAGAGTTAAGGAAGTAAATGTACAATTCAAAGCTCAGCTTGGTTCAATAAAAAAACATGTCCATAAAAATATTTACTAGATAAAAAAGCCAGAGAACAATACAATTGACATCTTGAGATGAGTTAGCTAGTCTACAAATTTAGATTTAGCAGAAAAAAATCATATGGCTCAGTTTTGAAGGTAACAAAATAAGGGGCTTAGCACGTATGTTCTGAAGTTGATGACGATGACGTAGAAGATTGTCCAATATGAAAAGGCTAGCAAGATTAAAATCTGTTTTTCACAATCATCCTCTTCATCCTTTTCATTGCCTACCAAGTCATATCACTCTTTTGTTCTCTCTCGTGTGTTCCACTGCTATTGAGGTTTCGAGAAACTGTTCAGCAAAGTTTAATACTGTGATAACATCTAACCTATTGAAAAATTGCTTGTTTTTGTTAGAACTAGTCTATCCTAGTAAAGACTAAGAACACAAATTGCTAGTATTTTAAGGTTAACGGTTAAAGCATTTTCTAGGCCTCCTTTATAAACGTCAAAAATCATGAAAGTTTGTAATATTTGTTCAAAGATTTGGACAGTATACTGTTGCCTAGGTACGCACGGCCGAGCAAAACTTTAAAAACTAAGTATAAATTCTTCAAATGTTGATACTTTGAAAACAAAACTAACTGGGGTGATATCTAGGCCAGATTCCAGGAGGACATTTCTAGACGTGTCTGTCACGCTATCAATTATCACTGTATTTTCGTTCATCCCGCAAAAAAATTACCATTGACAGTGAAAAATGTCGTGATTGTGTACACGGTGCATAGCATATACGTGCAACATTAATATTAATATTATTCTCCCATTATAGCAGGAATAATGAGTTAATTTGGTTTGCGCAAATATTCAGCAGGTAGGCTTAGACTAATTCACAAGTGATATGAATTTACGCACTGCATTGAGTTAGAATGCATTGATGTGTCTGTTTCTTCCTGTAAAAACTTTGCCTTTGATCAAAAACTCTGGCTGTAACAAAATCGACTAGGTATAATCTAATGTGATTGAAGTTCCTTTTTGCCCTTGCGAACACATTGACATGTTTTGACCTATTCCGATAATTTCTAAACATAAAAATACCTATTTGACAAACTTTCAGAGCCTTTCAGGCTGATAATGAACTTCTTTCTAATCATGAAATGCAGGATATCGATTACAACTAACGCTTGGGCAAAGATAGAGAGCTTTTTAGCGGACACAAGATTTTGCGTGGGCAAAAGGTACCAGAACTTATTATGGTCTCTCAAGGTCTCGAGGTACATATCATAAATTGCCACAAGAAACAACTTTTGCGCAAATACTTCATATTTTAAGCAGAAAAGTTTATGAGCACTTGAATTTCAAAAATATCTAGAACTCAAAAAACACTTCCATCTTGAAGTATAGTATTCTAACGTAACCGAATCTCTTGACTGGAATGTGCTAAAATTTGTGTGCAAGGGGTAGTTTAATGACTTGTTTAGAAAGTTTGAATCAGATTCCAAAAATGTTTTTAGTGCAAATTAATCTTAGTTGTAGTCAAATATACAATAAAACATAGTTCGTCAAAGAGACGCTTGAGTTTTGTAGGGTCACATAATCTGTTTTATTTGGGATTCGCTGTTGGCCCTTGTTTTATACAACATGTGTGTACGCTATAACAAAGTAAGGTCGTGAAATCATTGAAAAGACAAGAACGAATTCATTTTTCATTTGAATGTTTACGCTTATATATAAAAAACAAACAGAAAAGTACAAGAACATCGCATCGTATTAACAGTTAATACAGTTGAGATTTCTGATCTATTTCTTTGCAAAGCATCCCTTTTCAATCGAAATGGCCTTCAGACAGTACAAAGGAACATTTTTCCGTCAATGATTTATCTTAGTGTCAGTATTGGTTGATTAAAAATTGGAGTGCAAAACAGAAGACCATTCAATATATAACATAAACAATTGCTACAGCAGTCAAAGTTTGGCAAGTGGTTGTGCGCTACTTGTCAAGGTATCTGATTGGCTCTCCTTGTAAATATGACGACCAATTAAATCTACTTGCACAATCAACATGACTCAGCATTTGGAAGATATTGGATACAATCAGAATCTCGGCTTTTGAAAAGTCGAGAGATTTATCGCGGATGCCTTCTTGCAGAGTCCTGTTCTAACTGGTTTTTCTGCGTTTTAGATTAATTTATGATGAAGAAAGACTGTTGAAAGAAAAAGGACGGTATTTAGACAGATGTCTTCTTTTCAAGCAAAACTTTTTCTAGGTCATTTGTGGTTTTGTAGAAAAAACCAGTAACATTAGGGTATCCTAGCGGTAAAGTTGCATTGTTATTCAATGCTTCCCAACCAATGTTTGTGCTCTTGCATCATACATTATCTCCAAGGTCTATATCAACAGAACTTTGTCGTTTTGAGACATTACTGGTTGCCTCATTTCATCATCTTATAATCGCCCAAAAGTAGTTGTCTGAATTCTGACGTTAATTCTCCGTTCTTTGTTTTATATTTTGCTCTTTCCACCTTCGATAGTGAATAAGACATAATACATAAAAATCCGTCAAAAGTTTTGGGGAGTGGCACTCTCTGCAGCCCCCCCCCTCTTAGAACCCCCTGAAAATCTTAATGAATAGGATATCGTGAACATGCCTGACAAGAGCCGGAAAAAGTCCTACAATATGCAATATTCTTAAAAATTTAGACCATCAATAAACTGCATGAGTAGGGAATGATAAACTTTATTAGAGAATCTATTGTCATTAACTGGATGTATTTGCGTCAGTGTAAAATGTAGACCAAGAATGGAAATGAAAAACATTCTAACCGCCTGTTGCAGGGTGTCCGTTCAAAAACATCTAAAATTAATAAAGCAAAGTCAATTATTCATTATTTGGGGCTATCGAATAGTTAAGCAGCGGTTCGAAACATCAATGAATGTTCTACAATTCAATTCAAATTTTTACCAATCAATTTAATTTCCTATCAAATATTAACTACCTCCCATCCACAAGGCAGTCACAGCGGTGCTAAAGAAAGAAGTACGGGAAAATTGTATAGAGGATTGGGAAAGATCTTTTTATAGCTGTGGAAGATCGAGAACAAGTCATCGTCGTTCTATTCTTTAAAAAACCAGTCCTCTTCTTTTTGTAACCTGAAATCTAATAACCGTTTATAGCGACGCACCCAGTTCCTGGAAGGCAGTTTCAGGAAAGTTACGCACAACCAAATTATCTTTTAAAAAAATTCAAGTTGAACATCTTTTTGTTGAAAATGCAATACAACAACTTTCAATGACGTCAGAGTGTGATTGATCGGGCACCCAACCCTAATGTTTCTTCTGTGTTTAGGACCGGACACCGTCCTTACATACGCCATTGACACCCATTGTAAAAATCTTATAATATTACTTCAAAATGTAGTTAAAGTTCACTGAAGGAAGCATGTTTTGCGATCTTTGTTTGAACAAAACCCCTTCTTATACGACCGCTTTTCATCTGGAGTTTAGTGATATAAAAATAAAAAAATGGGAGCGCGAGTAGTCCTAAAAAATGTACCATAAACAATGGGAGGAAGAAGAATAGAGCTACTTATCGGCTCTCCTTAGATTTAAACACCATCCTTCACAATGACCTATTTTTTGATTCTTAATCTGAAAAAATTTGAGTGGCCATGATTTCTCGTTTCTTTGGGATTATAATCGCAGTCATACACTATGGTACAACAATCTTCTGTGACTGAATAAGGATTTCATTTCCACCAAGAGCCACCGATTAACAAGTTAAGGATAAAACATTTGCTTTTCTTGTATACAGGTCGCTACTAAGTAAGAATTTCTTGGCTGTTGGAACTTTTGTCTGCTAACGAGCGCACGAAGAAAGCATTGGCATGTTTTTCATCTTCATAAGTCGTAAATGACAATTTTATATTCTAGGAAGGGTTGGAAGGGGCTTTTATGTTAATTAGAATTCGGCTGAAATTAACAGTTACAGGTGTCATTCAGACTAAGGAGGATAGTGTCATAAATGAGTGTAAGCTTTAAAGATGTTTGTCAAAAGAACAGCAGGTTGTATGTAAAACTGTGAGTGAAAAGTTATCTTGTTTCAACCTTGAGTTTGGTAATATACTTCGTAACAGTCATATTATGATCAATTAGCTTAATATTAAATGTTTATGCGTAGCACTTAAAGCAAGAGGTAAGAGAGCTCGGGAGAAATTCTGAGGCACTATTTGACGCCGAAAATTCACCCTTTTTTTCTTGTTATTGCATTTGAGTAGTTTCGTGAGTGATACTGATAACTCATAGCTTAAGTTAAAGATATCCACCACACAGTAACGATGAAATTATCTCTGTGGATTCTTGGTTAAAAAATCCAAGCCAACAGAGCAGGGCAGTCGCACCCTATTAGCATAGAAAATACATATAAAGCCACGAAAATAGAAGAGTAGATAATCTTACAATAAACGATGTGAGCATTCTAGATCTAGCTGCAAATAAACAAACTTGAGTGACATGGGTTTTCATTGAAGGCCAGGGGATGGTTAAACTAAGTTAAAGGGCTAAGCTTTTCTCTTGTAAGTCATTATCATTAAAAATGCAGCAAATTATTTTGTTTATCTATTAGGACAATTACCGAAACTCACACGATTTGGCAAAAAGTTAAGAAAAATGTTATTTTACTTTGCCTGATAAAAATTTATACTTATAATTGAAGGAAGAAAGTATTATTAAGCGTCATGGTTATTCTGGTTAAAATTGACCGGCAAAGGGATTCTAGCCAAAACTGCTTAGCAATTTCTGAAAATTGAGCTTCACGGCAATACTGAAGGACGGTCTTGGTTGAAAATCTTTTGCTTAAAAAAATGTTTGACTAGTCCAAAATGTTTATATTTTAAAGGCGCCTTTGACTATGATAGAAGATTACAATATTTTCAATCCTAAAAAAGTAGGAAAATTTTTTCCGCAATATTGATGGCTTAGGATACATAAACTAGTATTTTATATCAATCTATAGATAGAGTATTTCAACCATTGCGTTAGGCCTATGCTTTTATGATGACATGACTTGAAGTAAGGCCTTTCTTTGCTAAAACCAAATTCATCGAAGGTCTTTTTTATTCTTTATCTACTGATTCCCTTCGATTCCACCAGCTCAACAAGAAACTGTTGTTTTTTAATCAAATAAAATCCAATGGAATGCTTCATAAGTAAGATCTTTTTTAGTCAATCACATCAATCTTTCAGTCAGCTGTTGCAATTTATAAATGCTTATCATGAATTGGAGGGGATAGATGTCGCGGAGGAGGTAGAGCAGTGTGGAAACAAGAATTTAGTAGGAATAGATTCCGGATTTCCCCCCAGGTCAGATAGGATTGAAAATAAAACCCCGCATCTTTTAACCTGCCATTTTTCAACTGCTATGAAAAATCGTATTTGAAAAATAGCAGCTACATTCGGAGCATTTGAAGCTTTCTAGCAGTACTTTCCCTCACTGGTTGCCTCTATCACCAGTTAATGACATCGATCTTGTATATTCATGAGGCAAAATTTGATTGAAACATTTGATGTTATGTTTCATCAGAGCATTTACCGTTTACATTCTGATCTTCATTGGAAAGGCATTAACTGGTTTGGAAAATATATTTTATAGCATACATAAATCAAAAGAATGAATTTAAAGCGAATAGCCAATGAGAGCTGACAGCAAATTTGCACGAATGCAAAGAGCGATCCATTAGCCACCAGAAATCTTTTATTCCCTCAAACTAACAAAACCAGCAACGATTGAATGCATTTAGCTAACAAATCATTTATAATTCATAAGCTCATAGTCGGCAGAAACGGAGCAGGAGTAGTTCAGTGCAGCGAATTAAACACTTGAATCTCAACGATAAGAAGTCAAAGCGAAAGTAACAAATTAAGAATGGTTTAAAAAGCTATATTGTTGTTAGAATTTTACTGAATTATCAATTCTTATTTTGCAAGCAAATTGCAAGGTAAAAAGCATGGACTTTAACTCTTATTGCAACCTGTAGAAGACGATTCATGTTATATATCAAAGTCAGTTCGTAAAATGGGAGCAAAGATGGCCAGCCTTCCTGTCCTGATTTTGAAGGTAACAGCGCTGATTCTTGCGATAGCGGTCAACTGTCGTGGTTTAGTCCCAAGCGGTAAGTTTCATGATACCACTCATCATTCCCACAATAACGTTTTTGATTTAAGGCATCTAGCAAAGAAATATGTCTACAGCTGCCTTTAAAAATATCAAAAGAATTCCTACTGGTTTCTGTTCAAGCATAGTTGTCGAGGGCTCCAGTCCGTTGGAAATCTTAGGTGGAAATTTTATTTTAACAGTCTTAAAATTATAGAAATCAATTGATTTATTGTGGAAAAATGAATCACTTTAAACGAAACTTGGACTATTGAAGGTAATAGAATACTCTTTAGAATATTGAACAGTATGAGAAGGTTGTTATGGATCCGAGACTTTATGTAGGTTCATAAAGCAGTATTACAATAGAAAATGTGTTTGGAAGTTTTGCAATGATGACGTCACTAGCATTTAGATAGCATAAATGGTACCAAAACTCTATAAAGCATATTGAATCAAACATAGCTAGGTCAAGAAGCGCAGCTTGCAATAATGTTGACCTCATTCCGTGATATCCAAATAGATTTTTGGAGAAAATTGATGTAAATTTCACGAAGGAAAAATTTTCAATTTTAGAATAGTAAGACACGTGTTGAAGATTTTTAAGTGTGTGCATGCAGTTAACGTGCAAGATATTGTGAAGTGCAGTTGGAATTCAAGCGATTAAATTTGTTCTTTTGAAGGAAATTTTTAATCACACAGTTTTAGATCACATACTTCCAAAGTTGTGGTAAAAGCATTCCTGAAAATGCAGTTATTCATTGTAACTGACTTCTTCCACATGAGTTTTGTTATTCAGTACTTATATCAAAGTTCAGACAACATTTGGGATTTTTATCAGTGGAGTTTTTCTCAAGAACAAACCAAAATATGAATATGTGTGAAACAACTTTGACTGTTGCTAAGCGCGCTCAAAATGATAGGATGGCTGCTCACTAGAATGGATGTTGAGTGCTGCACTTGATAGCGAATTCTTGGTAGATGACAGCACAAAAATATGTAGTAACTGAGATATTTTCCATAGAAAAAAGATTCTTTTCTTTGCGTATTAGTTTAGATTGGAATTAAGCAGCACATTACGGCCTTTTGGAAGAATCAGAATTTTTAAGCAACTCAATTCATTTGCTCGAACATCAATACTATCGCCTATAACACAAAGCCTGGATGCCGCACTTGCTTCGCATTGTCATACAAAATAGAGCCGATTTCATGAGATACAAAGAATCAACACGGCTTTTATTATTTTAGCGCATTTCTGAAAAGTCAGCTACTTTTTTCGTTGCTACATGCCGAAGAAAATAGATCGAAAGTCCAACTCGGGTGTGATATGTAATTCATATCATAGAAATGCGTAAACAGATAAAACACCATTCAACTTATATGGAGATATTTATATATTTTATTAGCGATCTTTTTTGTTGCTAATACTTATGGTGTTAGAAAGCGATTTAATACATTAGTTTGACATTTAATACTGGAGATGTCAAAGAACGATATTCGTAAATGACTTGTGACTTGTGCGTTGAAAGCTGACAGTTGTCACAAGCAGCTTGCCAGACTTCACAGAAAACAGACATAGAACAATATCATCACGAAACGATTGGTAAGGTGACAATGCAAATTCACACAGACATCAAAATCTTACGAAATTTTACAACTTTACCTTGTAAGGTAAGCAGGTTTTGTCCCATAGCAGGTGGCTAATTCATATTAATTTATCTTATAACACTTAAAGTCGCATAAAGTATGCATTATGTTTGGAGGTACTGTCAAAATCAGCCTTATGGAATATTTCTTCTTTTGAGTTTCCCATTTATAGCGGCAATTACCCGCCTATAAGCAACTACTACCACGGTTCATCAGCTAACATTATGATTGATACCCCCGTCTGATACGTTACGTCACGTGCTAAAGATACAGTGACTGGACACAAACCTTTCCAACAGGTTAAAACTGGTCACCTAGCGTCAGGAAACACTGCCCTACAAATATGACATCCAGGGAAACATGTTACCTACATTTTATCTACCTTTCTGGACTATATTCTATTCAGTGAATAAAGTTTTCGCACAAAATAATCAATGCAGACATTTTGAGTATGCATCAGGATATCTTTAAAAATAACAAGCTTATACCATACAACCAAACATTCCTAAACGTAACAAAAAGCTATGGTCATGATTCATCCATAAAGCACAATAGAAGAAAATCACAAAACGGAACAGAATATTCACAAAAGGACTTATTCAACTTTCCAATTGATAATGGATTAAAGAATCTCAAAATTGAATTAGTTTCTTTTACAGTCTCCTGCTAACGTTACCATTTAAGACTTGTACCATACATTTAACAAGTCTGAGTATCTGCATGAGACGGAATCGAAGAAACATGACATGTTAACGTGGTTGCTGACAATTTATTATCGAAGTGATGAATAAGAAAGGCTCCAAAACATTTAACACAAACAATGCAATGCATAACTGGAGAAAATGATTTTGTGTACAAATTGTTATCGATTCATCTTTCTCTACCAGTGATTTGCCAGCTTTCGAGGGCTGAAGAAGAAACTTAAAGGCAGCCTGTCCCCTATTGTGCTCAGCTTCATTTTCACGGGAGTGAAATTCACACACAGTTGAGCTTGATCGATAATTAAACGATTTAAACCAATCAGAGACAACTTTGATTCCAGAGCTTTTGAATCTAATGCCTGTGTTTCCGTTGTAGTGAAGCTGTGGCTAGAAATATTTGTTTCCCTGTTTGGTTTCTGCGACAAATATGTCAAATAGCGAAAGGAAGTGCTTTCATTATCATCATTCAATTCCAATAATTAAATCTTCTTGTCATTCCCGATAGCTTTTTGCTCGCAGTTTCAAATGTCGTCCACTACCGCAGCTAGGCCAGCCAAAGCAAGCATCGTAATCCGTTATCCGTTAAGGCGAGAGGACCTATTGTTCATATTAGCCAATCATCGAGGGGATAGACTGCCTTTAACTTGAGGGAGAAAGCTGATTAACAAGAATGGCGAAATAAAAATTTCCAAAAATAACTTTTCAATGTGACGGTAGGAAACTTCACATTTGAAGTGTATTAGATAATTCAAATAATTAATCGCATAGGTTTACAATCGCAAAAAGGATGCACTTTCTGATTAAATAACATTGCCACCATAGCTACATTGTTATACAATTAATGGCAGTACCAAGATTCTCGTAAAACTATGAAGTACAATCAATTTGCATACAGCGTCAAACTCTTCCATGCTTTTGAAGCAACGACCAGAGACATCGCATGTGGCAAAATTGGTTAATTCTACAACTGACGCATGTCTAGAATAGAAAAGATTTCCGTTGCCAAGAGAACTGAATGCTTGTTTTCACCTAACCCGGATTGAAAAGTCATTGTCACACCCAATACAACAGGTGGTTGAACAGTGTGCAGTTAAACGGAGTTTTGATGTGAGATCGATCGCATACGGTCAAATTGTTGCCAACAACATTGCTGACCGCATTTGCTGAGAAGTTTGCTAAAAAAAGTAGCATGTTAAATTTACCATGAAAGCATTATCTAACTCTCTTTTCAACAAGAAACATAAAGTTGGCTGTGAATTTCAAGCTCTTAGAGCAGCATATCTGCAAATTAAATGCTGCAATAAGAGGTTTTCTTCCTTTGTTAATGAATCTAGTTTTGCTTTCTCAGAGGCAAGGTCAAACTGCAAAAGTTTTTTCATTTTCTGCAACACAACAATTCCTCATTTTGACAAATACCGTTCTATTAAACTGTGACATTTAAAACTCAAGCAACGTTTTCTGGAAAGCTTGCTTTATTGCATTCCATCAGATCAAGCTGACACCGACATCTCAATGTTTTCAACTTTGATTGCTGGCCCAATTTTGATCACTTGACCTTACAGAGAGACGCAAAACTCTACAAAACTAGTTTGGAAAGGCCTTCCGGCAAGCAAGTGAGAAATGTTTTATTGAGAGAAACAAAAATTTTACGTTCTTGGTTTCTCAAATACGGAAAATAAATCACAAATAATTCATTAAATAACCATTGAAATCCTTTGAACTGCATGATATTAGCGAAGCTGCACTGAATCAAAGATGAAAAATCCAGGCTTGAACAGTCATTAGAAGAAAATACAAAGACAATACTTGACGCCGAAAAGTTATAATTGAAAAACTTGGTAAAGCAGAGAAATATCACAGATAGACCCCCTTATTAAGCGTTCTTGTTTGGTACAAAACGCTTTTAGGCTTATTATCGGTATTTTTACTGTGTATCAAAATTAGGATGATTGAGGTCATAAATTGCTGAGTTAGAGGAAGGTCAACAACTTTTGCAACTCTGACGTCACACGACGCGATCATCTATGAATTCTCTACATCCTTTCATCAGAAGCATTTTTCTTTGATTTGCAAACATTTCACCATTTCAAGGACATTTTGTCACTTTTCTGGTTAAAAGCATAAATTCATTTTCTTTAGTAACAATTTGTGTAAGCTTTTGATGCATTGCAATACATATCGAAGCAATAAAAAGCGCCTTTTAATACCCAGTCGTGCTTATTCTAACTATCAAGATATTCAGCTATCGCGTTGAGACGATCTTCAAGACATTAGTACCATCATATATTGACAAAAGGTAAAGGTAGGCTTTTCAAGAAGATAGAGCAGAAAGGCAAATGACCTTTGCATCAGCATCTGAAGCTAAGGAGCTTTAAAATTTTCCCATCTGCAAAGAGACTGTTTTTGAAAGAGGTTTCTTTCATATACTGGCATTTGATGATTGTGTTTTGTTTGATTAAGCAATCTTTAATAATCCACTGTCTTTGCCACTGCAAGACGAAGGGTAAAATGAATGCTTTTCAAACTTACCTTGGCCCGAATGGACGCGAAACCAAACGTTTGATTTGCATAAAGAAGATAGCGAGTCAAATAAAATCGAATGGAGGTGACACAAAGTAAAATATGCCAATCTGTTAAGGCAAGCACAATAATTTCTAAATAGAGTCAATCTACGTTTATTTAGCGAATGTTTATGGTCTTTACGAAAGATTATCATATGAAATTTGCCTTTGATTATGCGTTCATTCTTTCTTCTCTTGTGGTACAGCCTTTTACAACATCTGATGTAGAGGAGTGTTTTTCAGGTGCATGGTATGGCGGTTGTTTTCCTGATACCGATCTACTCACCAATTACCAAGATGTTTTTGTACCAGAAGGCAGCGAAGATTTTAATACAACATTTAATGAAGATAATGCCGTGAAATGTGGCTCAAGATGTACAGCTGTGCCTTCTGTCAAGTTTGGTCTCTTTTCGCAAACGGGTCTTTGTCTGTGCACTCTTCAGGTTCACCAAATTTCTGCGTCTGTTGATGCCAGTAACTGTGTCCAAAAAGTTTGCGACTTTGAAAATACAACGGAGGACTGCGATGGTACCACATACCATTGGCTGGTGAACATGACGTCCATGTTAAAATCGGTTACTATTCTTAATTCTGATGTGTTGAAGGGATCTGTGCCACAAAACATAAGTATTCAAACTGACCCAGGTAAGACCATTATGGCTTTTCTGAAACGTGCCATGCATAAAGCATAGATCACATTGAATTAGTTTCAGTGCACTTTTTTTAATTTGTAGCTAAGAACATTATAATTTTCAAGAATTATTACAAAACATCTTTAATATTGTAATATAAACTTATAATATAAACTTAGGATACCAAAGTACGATTAATATAATTGCTTAACATGTTTTTACGTATCATCTTGGAAGAATTCTTTTTCTATAGTGACCTTACTTTTTCGACATCATTTTATGGAAGATTACACTCCAAATTCTTTGCGGAAACATTCAAATAAGGACAGGTTAAAGATTTGAAACTCCCAAAGATTTGGCAAACAAAAAAAAACCAATTACTTGACGACATAACAAAATTTTTCTTAAAAGGGATCGTTACATAAATCTATGCCAGCAAGAAGCCAAAGAGCCTTTTTCTTTATCAGAAATTTAGCAGTTACTCTAGACTAAATTATTCTAGTTAAAGAAACAAAAAGATATCAAATGTTCTCAAGTTGCTTTTAATTTTTATCGAGGTATCAAATCTTTAACATTGATCATAGAGAATACTTAGTAAACACGATGAGTAAAAATAAAGTTGAATATGTTAGTTGTCATAAGCTAACTTTGTTGATTCATGGTAACGAGATAATAGCAGAAATTATACCTCATATTGAAATTATACCTAAAATTAACAGAAGTCTACCAAATATTTGATTGGAAATCCAACGGTGTTCCTTCTACGTACCACAAGTCGATACAATAACCTAATTTTTGCTGTTATATTGCAGTCGATATAAACGTTGACATAAAGATCGATTTTGGTGATGGCGTGGCGGTCGACTATGTCCAGGGAAGAACCATGGCCTATGTTTACAAGAATGCTGGCTTCTATAGAGTTTCAGTGACTGCAAGAACATTATCCGGTATGGGCACTGCATCTGCCAGCAAAGTATTGCAAGTAGAGACGCCGCCATATGGTGTCAATGTCAGCCTTAGCCCGCTTATCGAAAAAGGCGAAACAAAACAGTACACAGTGGCAATAGTGGAAGGAAATAACTTGACAGTGGATGGAGATATTTATATTGGAAACACGCTAGTCACTCCAACGCATGTGAACAATTTGGCTATAGAAGGTAAGAAGAAGGTCATGATCACGCTGTTGGTAATATCTCTCTCAGTAATGGGCATCATTGAGTGTTTCCTTAAATTTGAATCAAAAACACATATTAGGGTAGAGAAAATTCTGCTGCTCTTCAATCACTGTGTTTGTCTATAACATTTGTGAAACTATTGTGAAAATATTTAATCTAAATAGAATAAGATTTTGTAGGTATCAATGTTCCTTAAAACGAAACCCTCAAAACCAAGAAATGGCATCTTTTAACTGATCTTGTTGTATTTGTATCCAATAACTTATTGACTTAGCAAGACATTTGATTACAAACTTTTATCGCTATATCCACAGACGCTTTCATCGTTGCTGTTGGTGCTTCAGCGAATGACCTCATCCGTGCAACTAGCGTCTTATCAAGCCCAAACTCTGGTGTTTATATCATGCCGCAGTTTAAATTTCCAACAGGAGGCATAGTTTCTGCATTTGAAGCTTACATCTCTAAAGCCGGTTATTTGCGCTTTCAGGTAGATAAAAGACTTTCAGCAACGTTAGCTAGTTAAACTACGCCGTTGAAATATTCACATTTGGGAAATGTACTTTACATCTTTACATATCAAAGTACGATGCATCTTGCATAGGTTCAAGTCTTGTATTAGGTGCAGATTGTATTGATAATTGAAGCCATAATTCACAAATTTTCTACTGTTTATAACTAAGCATGTATTACAATGTGACACGAACAAGAAAAAGCGTTGGCACAGGAAAAAGGCCTTGAAGAAAATCTTAGACTTTGCTTTATAGACAGACAGGCATTTAAATTACCTTGTTTCGATATTCAGGTTTACAGACCATCATGTGCAACTGGACTGGTATATTGCTTTGCCAATAATGGCTGCAACGCAACTTGCAATGAGACAGTCGATATGATGTCTAACATAACTGCATCATCAACCATCATTCAAGGGACCACCCCCGACTTTACTCTGATTTCTGGTAAGAGCTACTAAAGTTTTTCAGTTGCTTTTTTTAGGAACAAACATAACTTATTTACTTCTCGGCCAATTAAAGGCCATTTCCTTTTCATGACTTGTTTGATAGTTGTTAGAAATGAAAATGCTGATAAAAACATAAACAAAGCCTCTGATTAGCTTTACAGATCTCTCCACGATCTACCAAAAGTATAATGTTAAACGAAGTTAATCTGTTTCAAGATAGCTAAAATGTTACTTTCACACTTTCGAGAAAAGCAAATTTCAAAGCAAGTCTGTATAGCAAGTATCAAAGAACAATTGAAAAAAGAATAAACACACAAAATAAAAGTGACTTTACTATGGTATGAAAGGTTTTACGTATAAAAGTAGAGTTCTGGTTACACAACCATATAAATCTAAATAGACAATTCATGTAATTGATACAAAAGTGAATAGCTTATTTGCAATACGCAACATTGCTGTATTTCTAGAATAACGGGCTATGCTCGAAACGTCGTTTATTCATTTAAACAATTTTTTCCTGGTATAATTTACTTACTTTCATCGTTATTATAGCATTATTACTGCACGTAATCTAGTATTTCTAGTATAGGTAATCTAGTATATGAATGCTTAGATTAATGACTGGCAGTGACTTGCTACAACCTAAACTGCCTACAACTGCCAACAAATTGTTTCCCAAAACACCTAGCGTTTTAGGAATGCAATTGTTGAAAAATATGCCAATTTTCTATTTAGAGGTAAGCTTTCTTGCCAATACCACTGGTCTGAAATACTTCAAGCTGAAAACGGCAAACATTGGGGTTCAGAGAGGTGACGTGTTAGGCCTTAAACTCTCTTCATCAGAAGGAGATATTAGCCATACAACAAGTGCTTCAGCTACAGAGTATCACTTCAGTTTAGCGACAGAGATATTTCCTGGTATGATGATACCAAGGCCTTCCACGCCAAAGACAATAACCCATAGGATAACGGCGCATTTGTCTACCACAAGCTCGTTCAAAATGACAACAACATTCGCCGAGATTGGAGTTGGAAATGTCAAAGTAACTGCCAAGCATCAAACTTTGGCTCCCTACATTGGAAACAAATACGTCCAAATACAAGTAATAATAATCTCAATTCATATGACTGCATAATTTCATGCAAATCGTTGTTGTTATGTCATGCCTAGAGTAACTCGTGACAACGTAATTTAAGGATAATGTGATAGTTCTGAATATTACTTTTATTTTAGGCTGTGCTTTAATATGTCAAACTTTATTATCTAGCAACAAATTGCAATGCATTGGTAAAATTTATGCTATATCATATAGCAAAAATTATGTTTAATAAATTGTGTTGTGTTCTATTTAGTTATATTAGATTTAAGCCATACTTCAATATAGTGAACTATATTGCATTATATTAAATCATATCATATGAACATTGTATATCGCTTTATAGCATTTTATTATATCATTTGTAACTTTATATAATTGTATTATATTTCTTGATGATATTGTGTTACATTAAAATATATCATGTTTACTAAAAATCACAAAGTGCTTTAAGGTTTTGAAGGAATGCTTCTTAACTTCTAGGAAAGGATAACTGGACTGAAAATGGAGGAGCCAAAGTTGCTTTTACCAGCAGCCTATGAATTGCACAAAACATTTACGATGGTATCATCTGTGGCAACAGGAAGCAATATCACGTATCGCTGGATAATTGATTTTGGGGCGGAAAATTTCACATTCAATAATACAGAAGGCAATCAGGCATTCACGCCAAGCAGAGTTGGTTAGTTTCAAGACTTTTTAAAAATTTCGAGGAAGTGTTTTGCCGGAAGAATGTAGATATTAGCTGCCGATGATGCGAACATAGACTTAAAATACTTTAAATTTTTAAATAAGCAAAAAACAAACGTTTTATCTGAAAAAGTGGTTCTACAGGATGCACATCAGTTATAGTAGGGAAGGCTTGAAGCCAAATACTATGGAAGTAACGTCACATTTTTGCTTGCTAAATCGGTACTTCTAAGATGTATACAAAAAGTTGCCCAAAGTGAACCACGCTGACAAGATCAAGTTTGCACTATTTCCTAATTCGCATTATCTGTTTTCATTTTGCAGGCTTGTATGATTTACGAGCTGAAGCGGAGAATCTGCTCAGCAAGGAAAACGTTACAAAACAATTCAAAGTGCAGGAGAAAATTGTTCAGGTAGATGTGTCTGGGCTGGTAAACGGTGCAATTATTACGAGGGCTTCTTTGCCAATAATTATTACAGCAAATGTACTTAATGGCACAAATGTGACATTAACGGCATCACTAGAAGGAGTAAATAATGTGACAATATTGCCAACTGCATCTGGAGGAGTCACTCACATTTTCAATTTCAGGTTTGAAACAATAATTTACTGATTGTTTACTTCTCATAGAGATATTCCTATCTCCGGTTTTTTACATCTACAACTTTTGAAATTTTCTATCCTGTTACACCTTTCTGTAAGAAGAACTACATGGCTTTTTTTTCTGCATGAAAGTACCAGAAAAAGCGGTGTTTGAACGGTGATTAAATAAAGACTTGGTACATTTGAAAGCTAAATATATTTGCAACGTTTTGAGCATAACTCTTCATCAGGCAAAAAGAATAGGAAAAGAATAGTTCAAAAAAGAATAGAAGAGTAGATTGAAAGACATTTTCCCGCTCCTTTATTCCTGAAAAGGGCACTGTATGCTTCAAATTTGCCGAAAACGTCATCAGCTAGACAAAAGCAACTAGATATTCCACTTTGCACTAAAAATTTGTTAGTCAAACTTTCATCAGCTTCATTGAATTCTTTTCAACAGTGAGCCATTTACGACGCTGTGCGGGCGCTATTTATTTGCCTCATATTTTTCTGTGCCTAACGTAACAACGAAGGGGTGCACAATACGTGTTAATGTTGAAGCCGTTCTTCTAACAGTAGTTATAACTGAGAGTAACTAAAAGATATGGACGAAACAACGAAAAGCGAAAAGAATGTTTAGCACCATGAAAACAGAGCTGAGTGATGGAGACAAAGTGGCGTAGAGGGGGATGATGCCGACGTCACAGAAGACTTTTTAGGGTTTTTGAGTCACATAAAGGAAAAAGAACCTTTAAAATTGCAATAGAGATTGATGTGATCAGGGTCAAACTTTCCTCAACATCACTGAAAAGAGCCAAAGAACTTAAAACTAAACTAAAACTAAAAAATGTTCACTAATAGTTTTATAGAGACTAAGATTAGGCGAAAGGTTTTGTGAAATACTTGTCGAGCCGGAGACCTGGGCTGTGTGTTCTTCAACAACAGAAATACCTGGAAGTCAATGAGATTTTTTAGTTTTAACACTGCAAAGTTTCCTGTTTATCACTGCACAAAACCATTGTACCTCAGCACAAATCGTTCATTATTGCACCTTAAAATTAGGTATGGTATGCATTAAGCGAGCCCCTAAATATATTTATTTTGTTTACTTCAGTCAAACTTATAATTTAAGAGACAGTAAGAAAGTTTGGAAGATAAAATCGAAAATACAAACAAGGCCCTTTATTAAGATGTTTTAATACTGTCTACATAGATCAAAAGATCAAAAGTGACAGTGACAATTACCAGTCGCCGATCGGTAAAAAAAGAACCCACCCAACGCGTCTTTCTTCCTCTAACGCATCTTTCAAGCCACGCCTGAATATGAATTTTTCTGTTTACCTTTGGTCATTATCTTACGTTATATATATACTTTATATACTCGGAGGAAAAATTCTCTTGTATACTATGTTGCTGCTTTGTTTACTTTTTTCAAATTTTGCGGTACTAAATGCTTTTTGCTAAATATAACTATTTAGTTGAGTATAATTTTCTTTTTTCGTGAATTTTAGGCCACTACCTGGTGACATCTGTAAGAAAACTGTCGCCACCATCACTGCCAAGAACGACATTCCTGGGACGCAAGTTACAAAAAATATCGATATTGCCGTCTTGTGTCCAATAACAGGGCTTGAATTAATTGCAAATCCTGGCTTTATGGAGTCAGAAGGTATAAAAGAAATTGTTACTGGCACAGATTCAACAATCCAGCTAACAGTCAAGCTAGCAACCGGTTCATTTGCCGTGTACAGCTTGCAGAAAGATCCCGCGAGTCCAGATGTCGACATAAAGAACCACTCTACCCAAATCAATCCAACAACAGTGACATTTTCATTTCAGTACAGTATGCCGAAGGAGTACATCGTGAGACTAAACATCACAAACCCAATATCCAAGGTAGAAGAAACATTTCGAGTGAAGGTCACTCAATGTCCTCCTGAGGTATTAGACATCACAGGAAGTCCAAACTCCCTGAACCCTACACAGGTATCTCGTGGTATGGATTACAAGGCTACTGGTACAATTAGCGAGCCCAACTGCACAGACCCTGAGCAAGCTGTAATCAAATATCATATTGCCCTTTATAGGATAGGAAATGACGTACCATTGGAAGAAAAGAAGAATGTACCAAAGACAGAGCTTGTCTTTGTCATTCCAAAGCAAAAGTATCCTCACGGAGAATACAAGGTGACATTTACCCAGAATGCATCGCTAGCAAAAGGCCCACAAGTGATCCAGAAGAATGCTTTTGTCACTATTAATCAGTCGCCACTTTTCGCAACAATCGACAGTGGTAGCCAAAGAATTGTGCCTCTTAAAAAGCGATTAAGCCAAGAGGCCAATACAACAAGTTTTTATGAAATTATCCTTGATGGGAGTGCCTCAAGAGATCCAGATGATGAAAAAACCGTTCTTACCTTCGAATGGTTTTGCAAGGCTAACATATCCAAACCAATGCTAGACGCGAGATTCCAACTATGTAATCACACTGAGGAAAAACCATATCTCAAAAGTAAATGGGGGTCAAAGATGAATTTAGACACAAAGGATTTCCAGTTAAACGCGAAATACACATTCACATTGAGGATTAAATTTCAAAACAGAACATCAGAGTATGCACAAGAAATTTCATTTCTCGAAGGTGCACCTCCTCCTGCTGAAATTGGGTAAGTGCAAAGGCATTTAGTGGCCTTTCTAAAATGTAGAATTTTTCATTCTCTTGAGATGACATCAAGGAGAGGCAGAAGGAGTGTCTTAAATTTAATGTCTTCAAGCTACAGTCAGGTCCAATTAAATTATCTGTACCGTAAATTATGGAACTTCTTTAAGCAAGGAACTGTATCTGCAGTACTTTGAAATAAGATACTGCTCATGCCTTTCTGCTACAAAAGAATATTGGAAGTTAACAAATATCATTTGCTTAATAACGTACATATAACTCATGAACTATTTGTGCTGTTTGGATAATTCTCAAATATACCATAATAGATTTTTCTAAAATATTTTGCATTTTAGTGTATGCTTTCCAACCCAAAGCATTAGACACGGATTTCTCTCAACTTTTGAAAATAAAGTTTGACACACACAAACTCTAAACTAGCCACTTCATTAACATAGTCAATGAAATACCTAGCTCAAATTCAAACTATTTGATGGCTTTCAGGTGCGTTACCAATTGCAACACAAAATGGAATATCCAAGAGAAAATTATCTTGCGAGGGCAGTGTCCAGATTGCGTGGATCTTGGGTAGGTTTTCTCTTGATTTTTTAATAGCAATTCAATTCTAATACATGAAAGTGTGGCTGGGGTAAGGAGCTTATAACACACTCAGTTCTCTTCACTCCATGCAAGCGGTTATCTAAAAAGGTTTGAATATGTCTCATTGCATGTAAAATGTAGGTAAAAATTCGCGGTTGAATTGAAAAAAGGAGTCCGTTTTCACCTTAAATTGGTATCATTTAAAAAAAGTAAGCAGCACTAATTGGGCAACCTCAACAGTCATGTGCTCGCGGTTCTGATTGACCTATTTCGTTCCACAACTAGGTATATATGTTTCCTAGCGTAGTGTTTTAATCTTTGTTCTGATTCTGAAGAGTGTCAGACGAAAAGCTTTACTATGACTTAAATGTTTGCTTTTCAAGCCATTTTTAGATTTGTACCACAAAAAGATTGTTTAAAAAATAGTTGTCCAATCACTTTCATTCTCTTCAAATGCTGCAAAATTAAACTACTTCTAAGTTTCCTTACTCAAATTGAAGACCTTATCTAATTTTATTTCAAAAGGAGTATTATATACGATTGGGAAATATTGTACGGCAATGGAACAAAAGTACCAGGAGTCACAGGTACGACTGATAGTCTTGTGACAAGCACAGGATGGAACAAGCAAAACTTAGTAATAAACGCAGGGCAGCTTCAGGACAGCGTACAGTTCAAAGTCATATTAAAAGCGAAATACGGAGAAGCAGGAAAACAAACAATCATCACAATGGAACGGAACACGGCGTCCTTGCCGCACAGTGGAACATGCGAAATATAGTAAGTAATTTGCAATTTATAAACCAGGACCAGATTTTTCAGCCAAAGTCATTGAGCCCAATGTGTGTATTATCGAAGTAGGCAGTGAAGTTTATTTTTTCGTGTGTTAAAGAAAAGATAAAGTAAAATCCAAGGAACCAAATGAAATTTTTCATTTTTTGGAATTGTGCTGTTGTACTTTTTAATATATTTGATGAGGAATGTTAATGCTGTTGACACACAGAGGAATAGAAACTTTCCATATGCCTACATATCATGTGTTTCACGCGATTGTTGTGGTAACTGTCGAGCATGACAAGGTGTCAGTCATGACCAAGAGCTTTTGAGAGGTTGACACTATGTAAATCTTGTAAGGTTGTATTTCTCTCTCGATTCTCAGGGCAAAGACAATGAAGACACCTTTGATGACATTTTACGTTTAATAAGTTAGCACTATTTACATAGGTCTTAATCTTGACTAACCTGTTGATTATTAATTGACATATCCGCGTGAGTTACTCTCTACCATTCCACTGGCCTACGCCAGAGAGTGGCCGTCTCTGTGTCCATGACCCTTCTTCTGGAGCTCCTTTTCGTAGCTAACTACAATCCTTTACGTACAATCTACAAGCTATCGGATCTATTCCGCCCATCTGTGTGTTTCCGCTACTAGTACCTTTAATGGCATAATGACCTTGGCCTTTGACCTATCACATGTATGCATCGTTTCCTATACGAGGCTATCCTACGACCTAGTACATATCACGCGCTACGATTCTCTTCTAATTACATGCGAGAGATAATTCTTAACAACACTAGATTATGGTGGAGATCTGGATATGACGTCATAGTGATTCTCGTGAAATCGTGATTGCGTTGGAAATAATATTGCTGTGCACCAGTTTTTTGCAAAACCAGAAACGTATCGGGAGTATATCGGAGCAACTTACTTAAACTGGTATATAAATTCAGAATAGATACCTGTTACATCCAATCATTGCTTTAAAGGTTTCTAATAGGAGAATGGTTTTTGTCCATTGGATGTCCTCACTTTCAGAGTTAAGGTGGCAATTTCAGTTTCAGAGTTAAGGTGAACATGAGTGTGGTATGGTATGCAGTTTAGAAAAACTACCGCTAAGGCGCTAGCTTGCTCAGGCGGCCATTGCAGATGCTTCTCGAAGTCAGTTTTGAGATTGAGGGTCATGTCTCGAAGAAATCAAGCTACAAATGCATCAAGAGCAGAGTTTAACTTAATTTGAATCATATGAGCCATTAGAAATCATTATGAGCCTTTTATTTGCTTCCAAGACTTCCCTAATTCAAATCGGTTCAGCCTGATTTTAGGTCCGGTTAAAAAAGACCATTGCGAGTATTGGATTGAGCCTAGGTTGGGAGTCATGTAAATCAAACCTGGGAAAGATCCGTCTTGTTAATAACACAACTGCATGTTTTCTTTATTTTAAAAGTTTTTTCAACTAATCTTAATTTCATTGTAATTTGCATTGGAATCGTTTTATAGTTGCAAACTTTCGCTTTGTTCAATCGTAGTCAATCTTCAACGTTTGGTGTGAATCCAAAGGCCTCAAAATAAACTCGAAAAAATTAAGATTAGTTGAAACATTTTTTCTTTCAATTCTAAACCCAAAAAACTTGTACACAAATGCGCTGACTACTATCAACCAGAGTTCTAGGGCCACACAATAGTTAGGTTCAACCCAGGGTGTTTTCTACGTTGATTATATAATCATGTTGTGCATGAAAATTGATTGTTGTATCTTTTCAAATTTCAGCCCAAAAGAGGGATTTGTAGCTGAAACAAAATATCAGATAAGATGCAAAGAATGGAAATGCGAGGATCTGCCAATAACTTACCAATACATGACCAAAACTAGTGGTAATAAACAAGTTCAAATATCTACGGTGTCCCGTGTAGACTATCCAATATGGTATAGTGGCAACGAGCCATGGAATCCTCCAAACATACTGCCACTAGGCGTACCTGATAAAGACTACAAATTGGAGATGGTAGTTCGAATATTCAATGTGTACGGGTCCTTTCGAGAGTTAAAACCAATCAATGTCACGGTAAGAGACTTAAGGACTTCTAAATGCGAATTATTCAGCAACTAGAGTCACCAATAATTCTTTTTTCCAGAGAGGCTCCAGGGGAAGAGAAATGTTTACTTTTTCTAAATAACGACATCCAACTTGAGTAAATTTTTTAATTGGTCTCAATACAGAAACATGACCTGACACTAGCTTTTGCTGACTATTATTCCCTAAAGCATTTTTAGAGTTTATATGAATCGCGAATGTATAAGTAATCTAAATTTGTTCGTTGGTTTGAACTTTTGATTTTGTTTGAAACTTTGTGATAGGTAAATATAAATTAAGTTAGATAAACGTAAAGTCGACAATTTGGCTTAAACTTAAAACCAGTTTTATTAAAAGTTTGGTGTTATCGAGTCAGCTACAGCTACAGTTTCAGCTACAAATCGATAATCAATGGTTTCAGCAAAATGCAATTTTTTTGCCTTTCAAGAAGGCACCAAATCATAAAGCATTAATTGATATACTTTGCAATAAAATTGACCCACAATGATCAAGAATTTTCGACACATATTACTTATAGGTGAAAAACATCAAAGTTACAGCGGAGAAAAACGCCTCATCCATAATTGAAAATTCAAAACCAAAGACGAACGATTCTGTGGAATTGTCACAATGGGCTGCAAGCGCAGCTTCGATTCTGAATGCAGAACCAAGTGATGTTACCACTGGATCAACTGGGGCGCCAACCGCGGAAGATAAACGGGAAATAGAGCAGGTGAGCGCTAGTTTTCCTATTGTTAGGTTATCAAAGCAGAAGCTGAAAGTCTCAAAAGACGAAAAACGCTCTTAGGCCAGTGCAGTGGCGGATATAAGGGGGGGGCAACTAGGGGCAGTTGCCCCTCCCTCGACGAGTTGAAGTAAGTCTGGCGTCCCTTTTTGGAAATTGTGCGACCCTTTTGAAGAATGAGAATCTGGTGAAAAAGTTTCTGAGACCGATGGGCTAATTTGCTTCAAGGATTACCTCAAAGTTATGTTGTTTATTCCGAAAATGGACCTCAAATTGTTGTATACAGCGTACTCTCGTCACCAATTTTTGAAAATTTTTCAGCGCCCCCACTACCAACTGCCCCTCCTTCAAATTTGCTCTGGATCCGCCCCTGGGCCAGTCGCTGAATTTGGAAAAACGCCAATAGGGAACGCCTGTGACTGAATATTTGCTGGGTAAAGGCAGTTTCGAAATCACAGAATCATATCACAAAGAATACTTTGCCAAAATACAGCCTCTCTGCTAAGGTTATATTTTGACCGAATTAAGAGGAATTGCATAATACATAACGCCGAAAACTGGGGGCGTGTCCCCTCCCAGGCATTGGTAATTGGTAGTGTCCGAAAACATTAGTAATTCGTATGCTTTCATTATTTTAACTACTTCACTTTTTGCACTGGAAACGTTTGATGACCATTGAACCTTTAAGCTATCCAAAGTTTAATTATTGTTTTCATTCGAAAGCAGATCATTCTGTAGACAAGTTTTATTTGCAAAGAGCCCAAAACTAATCAACTTTTCCAGTCTTTTTCATGGATGTCAAGTCCACTAATATTAAAAACATCAATTTTAGACAAGAACCAAAATCATCACCTCCTTGTCACAAGCAGACTTGAAAGACATTTCTATGTCAAATTTGAAGCAGCTGGGTGAAGCACTTGGGACGCTCGTATCGAAAGTTGATGAAATAAACGATGAGAGCGAGGTAGGTTGAAAAACATACTGCGATAGAACTGTGTGTTGAGCATGATTAACCTTTTAATCTTAGGGCAATCCACCGATTCCACTGTCATCTGTGGAGGTTGTCAGTCAACCATCTTTAAATCATTCATTAGCCAAGCAAAAGCCGTAACGCCACCCAGACGGTTTAACTGGTTGGTTGGCTAGTAATTGATTGACAAATAGCGCAGTTACGGTTTTTGTTGATTGCAATAATGTCATTTACTTTAATCAAATGTACTTTGCTCTGTGCATCGTAAGATATCAACAAGCATCATGGTCGTATATTGAAACAGCTAGCACGTCTTGTATAGCAGCTAGCGCATATTGTATAGCAGCTAGCGCGTCTTGTAAAGCAGCTAGAGCGTCTTGTATAACAGCTAGCTGTATAACAGCTAGCGCATCTTGTCTATCAGCTAGCGTGTGTTGTATATCAGCTAGCGCGTATTGTATAGCAGCTAGCGCGTATTGTATGGCAGCTAGCGCGTCTTGTAAAGCAGCTAGAGCGTCTTGTAAAGCAGCTAGAACGTCTTGTATAACAGCTAGCTGTATAACAGCTAGCGCATCTTGTCTATCAGCTAGCGTGTGTTGTATATCAGCTAGCGCGTATTGTATAGCAGCTAGCGCGTATTGTATGGCAGCTAGCGCGTCTTGTAAAGCAGCTAGAGCGTCTTGTATAACAGCTAGCTGTATAACAGCTAGCGCATCTTGTCTATCAGCTAGCGTGTGTTGTATATCAGCTAGGGCGTGTTATAAAGCAGACAGGGGCTACTACTTTAGTTGCACTATCTCTCTATAATTTCTTGCTTCGTGCTTCGAAATATCTCTCACTCTTGCTCTGTGAATCAAAATTATTCCATTTGTCTTGCATGTATAAAAAATATTGATTGTCATATCATTGTCATAAATTTTTTATTTGTCCTTTTGATTGTCATATCAAAACATCGTTAAACCAAGGAAAAGTGCACTGATCGTACAATTTCTCTCTTTTTAAAGAGAAATTAATGGAGAAGATATTAACGGAGAAGATCTTAATGGAGAAAATATTTTTAGATAACACTTTTCCATCTGCAGACACTTCCAGTCTGTGCATATTAAGCAAAAGTTGTTTTTCAATCGATAAAGAAGTTCTTCAGTGTAGCGTAATTGTTACCTTTTCTTGAAATATTTATCATTATCTCAGAGTATCGGCTCAGACTTCTTAACAAAAATGGCTGGCAGCTTTTTGAATAACAAAGACCCAAATGCAGGAGCAGAATTGTTAGAGCAAGCCTCCGCAGCAATCATTGGGCCCCTGTCCGACTTGATGTCCGCTACAACAAGCAAATCGGACGCCTATCTCACAACAGCAAAAGGTATAAAAGGATCAACAGTAAACTATTTATATGTTTCAAGTGCACATTATGACAAACCTTGTCCCTGTCCCCTTATCACTGATATCGTTATTTAAAGGCAACGTTGGTTTATATAAGTGCACATCAGGGGAAGTATTAAAGCTCAGAATTTAATCTTAAAACATTCATTCCTCTCAATACCCAGATATTTTGCTGCAAATTCTACTTGTTTTCTCAATAAATTAGCCTTACAAAAGCTAGCTCTAAATCAGCATATATCCACATGTAACTTCAAAGATATTTTCTTCCCTCCTAACCCACCATTAACAATTCAAGGCAGGCTACATCATCATCATCATCAAGAGAAGACGACAGAGGATTTACGAGAAAAGGGGGCAAAGCACTAAGACAAATAGCAAATAAATAGCAAAATACAGAAAATTGCTTTTGGCTTCGATTAAATCTGTAAAAGCTTTAAAACGTAAGGTTCTAAAGACTATTTTCTTCTACACGCAGATATAGAAAATGAAAATGAAGTGTCTCCTACAGCGGTCACACCTACGCAATCCGGCTTCACGACACCACGGCCGACAAAGAAACAAATTCAAAACAAGGTAAAGGCCCCTACGATTACAGTATTAAGATAAGTGAACGAAAAAAGTTGTTTTAAAGAGAATTATCCGCTTTGAAGGTAGCGGATCGTAAACATTCACCCATTTAGACAGAGAATTTTGCATAACCATCTAGCAACCTGCCTAACCTAAATTTTTAAAGTTTAAATCATAAGAGTAAAAGCCAATGATCATTTTGAACCTTGGGAACATTCTGGCAAATGACCGCAAGTTGCGTTTCCGGAAGCATGAACATGCAATAGTTATGCATTTGAAGATGGTTATGCAAATTTCCGTCTAATTAAAAAGCTCGCTGCCGTAATGCATATTAGGCAGTGTCTGCGCCACAACGAATGCACAACACTGATGGTGCCACATCGAATGGGCAAAATGATGTGCCACATCGAATGCGCAAAAAATGAATGTGCAACATGAATGCGCAATATGAATGCGCAACATTGAATGTGCAACATCGAATGAGAAAAATTAATGTGTGACATTGAATGTGCAACATTAAATTTAAACTTCTTTTTGAATTGACGTGTAGCTGTCAATCAAACAAACTTCAGAAAAGAAACTTCTGTTCCTCTACTGCCAAACACTGCTTCCTTTTGTTATCTTGATTTTTACATTCAAATTTGCAGGCAGCTGAGTCAAAAAAGAACGTCATAAACTATCTTTCTGTTTTGGACAACGTTAGCGAAAGAATATTCAGAAACAAAGTTTCTGGGGAGGTTGCAACTGTGACAAAGGCAGAAGCCTTCAATCTGGTACTTGTAAAGAAAAAACTGTCTGATCTCAATGGCTATTCAGTCGATTCTGGCGACCAATCTTACGGTGTCGTTTTACCAGACGGTATTTTTAATGAGATCCAGTTTAATGGTTCCAGCGTGGGTCAAAACGAGACTGAAATTTCATTACAGGTAAGCGTTGAAGAATGTTAAGTTAAAGTACAACTACTAACTAGACAAACATAAATATTACTACAATTTAACAATTTCTTGATACTAATACAAACTGCTGAATAGCTATTTGGGCTGCTGTTAGAGCTTCGACTGTTAATTAAACACGAGCTGCAACGCTGCCCCTCAAATTAGGGCTATAAGGTGGGATCCAAGATGCAATTATTTAGTATTTTTGGCATCCCTAAACGTACAAAAAACGTAGTACTTTACTTTGAATGTCAAAACTACAGGGATCTTAGGCCAGGCAATATGTAACACAACAAAGCTACAACATTAAGTCTTTAAAACTGCTGATTTCAACCCAACGTATAATATTTTTTAAGCTTGGTAACATTATCATAGCTAGTCGAAGCTTTAGCCCATATAAAGAAATCAATGGCAATTACAACAAAAGTTAAATTTAGAAAATTTGATTACGGTGGGTTTCTAACAAAATGACAGATGAACACTTGGCAAGCAGAAAACCAATCATAGATTTTTGAGCATTATTAATAAGGCAGTCAGTTCAATGGACATACATATTAATGAATTGTTTTCTATCAAACAGATATTAATCCTTATAAATTGAAATTATATGCACCTTACTGTTATTTGCCATTCTTATCTTCAATCAACTTCATATTACTTCCTCTTATTGCCAGTCATCTATGTTTACCAAAAGCCTTCCTCTAACTCATACAGGGATCCTCCATGAAAAGAATTTTACATACTTGGGATGTTGACAATGCCAAAGACAGCGCTAGCAAAATCGAGACCTTGAAAATGTTATCAACAAATTACCAAGGGTATACAGTGGCAAATTTAACATCAGATATCACAATAAAGATCGAGAATCGTCCAGAGAAGCTCAACTATACAAAGATTGCTTTGAACTTCCCTCAAGAGATGAAAATACGAAAGGAGAAAATCAAGTCATTTGACAACCCACTTTTAGCAGAATTCGACAGCCCTGACAATTCATCAAGCAATCTCACTGTGCTGATCCAATATGGCTTCCCACCGACCGCAACCAACTACGATGCCAGATTGGATATAACCCCCGATGGAATAGCATTGGTGAAGAATCAAGGAAACGTGTCAGCTAACGGCACCACAAACACCACGTTGAACGCAGACAAGCCACTGGTTCGCAATTCTCACATTCGCGTAATTGATGACAAAACAATCATAATGTGGGATTTCGCAAACTTTACTTACGGCGCCATGGGCAATGGAGACATGTTTTTCAACTTCTTTTACAGCGGGCAAATGCCAGATCCAGTATACGTGCCAAATCAATACACATTCGATATACTGGAGTTGAGAAGGTCACGAAATTACACGATGCGGACATTCTCCGCTAGCTGCCTTTATTGGAATCAAAACGCTAGCAAATGGACTGGCGACGGCTGTAAGGTATGTAAACCGTCAAGTTATACAATTTTCAAAGATCTTCTAGAAAAGATGACAAAAATTACAAAAAGGGCTCTTTAAATGACAAAAAGTATGCGCTGCCAACAACTGATCTGGCAGCAAAGATTAAAAACGTAGCACGAAAAACGCATAGATGTAAAGTATTCAGATAGCGTAAAAATGCTTATTTCATCTTCTCTGTTGGCCGCCGTCTACACCTAAGAACGTTTGGTAACCAGAAACTGTTTTTTGATTTAGTTCAAGAAATGCCAACAGAATTTTTGTTGTTTGCTTGCAGCTCCTCTTATTTGAAGATGACATAGTCAATGTCTTTTGATTAAGGAGCTTTGATTTCAGAAAGCGATCATTCTTGGTTCATCACAAAATTGATTACCAATAGATTGACAGGTAATATGATTGTACCGGGAAAATTGTCCTTCGAAAAGCAACCAATCGAATTGCAAGATTTGCTTAGCAACCAATCGATTTGCAAGTTTGTTTAGCGGCAAGTCGAGTCGCGAGACCAACTGAAACCTTTATTTAGCAACATATCGAATGGTAAGATTGTTTTAGCGATCAATCGAATTGAAACTCTTGATAAGTGACCACTCGAATTGCAAGTTTTGTTTAGCGACCAATCGAACTGCGAGATTTCCTTAGCCACCAGTCGAATTGCGAGATTTAGCGATTAATTCAATTGCAAGATTGTTTAGCGATCAAACCAAATGCGAGATTTGTTTAGCGACCAATCAAATTGAAAGTTTTTTTAGCGATTAATTCAATTGCAAGATTGTTCAGCGATCAAATCAAATGCGAGATTTGTTTAGCGACCAATCAAATTGAAAGTTTTTTTAGCGACATGATTTGCCTCACGGACACATTCGCATAAAGACAACTGTAGCACGCCTGCAAAATGAAAAAAAAACAAAAGGCATTCTGCTGTTGGCCATTTTATAGTGATATGGGAGGAGAGCCAAAGCATTTTAAAAAAACATCAAGATTTGTATTTTGTTAATGTACATTAAGTTTTTTCATGGCATAAATTTTCATAACTTAACATAACTTTGCAGGTCGACCCAACGGCTACAACGTTTAAGCGAACCATCTGCAAGTGCAACCACTTAACCTCCTTTGGGGGGTTCTACGTAAAGCCAAGGCCAATACCCCCACTGAGTGCAGACATGTTCCTGAATGGATATGTGCTGTTCGTTTCTGTCACAGTCGTCCTTATGTTCTTCATTCTCGGACTTGTTCTTGCACGGAGAGCTGATAAAAAAGATCTCCTGAAGGTAACACAACTATATTTTCGTCTCATATCACTCCCAATTCATTTACTTACTAAAAGAAATTCATCGCCCATACACGCAACAAATATGAAAACATACGATTTATTGCAGGTCGGTGTATGCCCGCTGCCAGACAACAATCCTGACCACCATTACCTTTACCAAATAACTGTTTGGACGGGCCTAAGGAGAGATGCTGGCACTAAATCAAATGTCTATTTCATCCTATCAGGTTTGCTAGAAATCATCTTGCTAATACTTTGCAATGTTGATTTGGCCGCCAATTTAATATTATTCTTGTTATTTAACAGTAAAAACAAGGAATTTTCGTTTAACCTCGAAGTATCTTCCTAGCAAAAAACAATTTTTTGATAACAATGACTGAGATATGCTTAGAGACAACTGTCTCTTTACTAGTAGAAAAATCCACCACCTAGGATCAAAATATGCAACTTTGAAGAAAACCTTAAATCAGAGTGATACAGAAATTCATGAGTCGATTGAATAAAGCTCAAATGCTGCCATATTTCTGAAAATTTGTATCATGCTGCTCAGTCAGGATTGGACAGTGCTCGTTGCACAGTAAGTTGAGCAGTGACCAGTTGCAGCGAGTTACTCCCCCTGGCCGAAACTGCTCAACCACTCTGACCGCTTCCATTTCAATTGTAGGAGACAAAGGGGACACCCGAATCCGTCACCTAAAAGACCCAGAGAGAAACACATTTCTAAAAAACAGCTCTGATGTTTTCGTCTTCAGTACAGAGAGCGCATTAGGAGATTTGTCGCACATCAGGATATGGCACGACAACTCCGGAGGAGGCTGGTATCTAAGGTATTTTTGCAACGTTGGTACTCGCAATTTCGTGCTTAATGCACCCGAAAGCTTATATACATAGTATTGTAAACGAACAAATTTCGTAGTTACTTGATTAAATTCGTCTTTATGTCATGTTGAACAGAAAAATGGTGATCACAGATCTACAAACGGACAAGACGTATCAATTTCTGGCCAACCGATGGCTTGCGGTCGATCGAGACGATGGTCAGATTGAAATGGTTGCCCCTGTCTCTGGAAAAGACGAGCTCAAGGAATTTAACTATGTCTTCATGGCGAAAACAAGAAGTGATCTTAGTGACTCACACCTTTGGTTTTCACTGTATGCAAGATCACCAAGAAGCCCGTTCACCCGCTGTCAAAGGTTGGCTTGCTGTATGTCGTTGCTGATGACAAGTATGATGACTAGTGCCATGTTCTATAACACATACCCCAAGCCGACGCCTGAAACGGCCAACTACGCTGCAGGATTAACATTCACTTGGAAACAGGTAATTCATTTGAAGCCTTTCTTGTTCAACTTTCTCTAGTCCTGCAAAATATCGTTGTCCAATTCGAAGCTACTCTAAAAGCAACTTGCAAGCTTCTTTACTTTGTGCCAAAGTTACCTTCAAATGATACAGAACCGAAAAACTGAATTTTCTCATCATAATGGTGAAAAGCATTTTCTGCATTGCTTTTTGTTTTGTATTAGCATTTTAGTATTTGTTGCTGCCAACCTTTCGAATGTAGGGCATTAAGAAGCCGTGCATATCGAGCAGTGGCCTTGTCCTTACTCTCCATGTGATTCCTGTGCCTGCAAAGCGGCTAGAGCTCCCGAATCTCATCACTGGAAGTGAAAGTATAGTCATTACAGTGAGTTGAACCACAGACCATAACATCTGTAGTCCGCGAATCTAGCCACTGAGCCATCTTCAAACCTAATGGTATAAGACATTTCATCTTTTACAGGTATATGTGGCAATCATCTCAGCTGCAATCACGGTCCCGATCAACATAATCATAGTGACATTGTTTAGATCATCGAAGCCAAAAGACGTGATCGAGATACAGAAACGAAATTCATCGAAAACCGGGTCCAAGGCTAGCCTAGCTGACAATGCCAGCATAAAAAGTGTGGACTCATTAGCAACTCTCAATTCACCCGAAAGTCCTGTCTTTAACCAGAATGGTCAGGTAACAAATTTAGAAATTGTTAACTTATATAGTCCAAATCAGTTTCATTTTTGATCATCTGTTTATTGAAGGCCTTATTTCTTCCAATCAGATTCGTCCATAGAACTATGTTGCTGTGCCAAGTAGAGTCACGTCGCCCCTTATGGAACGATTTCAGTAAAAATTGTTTCCTCGGCTTTTTGGTACTTCCTAATAAAATTAAAAGTACTACAAGCACATTCTTTGCTGTATAATTTACATGCTTGTGTAAAGACAGTCTTATCGGCTTTTCTATATTTCTTCACGAGCAACATTACTACAGGTCACTTTTCTTCGTGAAAAACTTAGGCCATCGCCCCTTATGGAACGACTCAAATTTAGGCATGCAGAAAAGCGCACAATGGAGAAAAACCGGGAATTATCATCTGCCTTCTTTCCTTCTACCTCTATCATTCGTCAGTATCAAATCAGACTTTCGTTGAGCCATTTGTTTCCAAATTCAGAGTAAAGAAAAAAAAGTTATCCCCCAGTTTGGTTTTCTTACATGAATGAGACCTGATCACGTGTCACACGTTCAGCCACTCATGAATTGTTCAGAATCACAAGAGGAAGCCCGCCGTTCCATCGAAGAAGCCACTAGGCCAATGAAAGTGCTCCTGATAAAAAATCCCGGTGAATGAAAATTGTGCAAGCTATTGTTTGGGTTTCAACGAATATTTGTTTTTGGGAGAGGAAGAAACACGTTGTGGGGGTTGGTTTTGTTTTAGCTAAAAAACCGACCGAGGGAATGACCAAGAAAGTTGAGGTGCAGGAAAAAAAGAAGGATCGAAGGTCTAATGACAACTTTTTCGTTTACATTCCGCTTACTTTTAAAATATTCTCCTAGCTTTTAAGAACAAAATGAAACAATGATAATTAGCAAAGAGTTCAAGCAATGTCGTCAGCAAAATAATTTCGCGCCTTTTTTGAAGGTAAATAAACCTAAACTCCTTCTTATTTATATTTATCATTGCACAGTCAGAATTCATTAAAAAATCAAATCGTTCCATAAGGGGCAACGCGCCTCTAGTTATCTTTGACTGATTTGATGCTAACATGAGCATTATCAATGATAACAATATTATTCCTTACTATGTACTTTTAGTTGCTCGAAATATAAGAATTATACGGTTTTACCATTGACAACGCGGGCAAATAATGCCCAAATGTGGTATAAATTCACATATAGTGTTGATTTATTAAAACAAATTAAATTATAGTGAATATTCAGTGAATATTACGTTTGGTTTCTCATCACTGTCTGTGAAGCAGACTTCAAAGACGTTGAAATTGGCAGCCAAAATATACAAAAGCCCAACGGTTAATGTTCTTAACCAGTTTAGCAAAGCTATTATTATCAAAACAAGATATTTGACAGAAGTTCTTAAATACTTGCCTGTATAAGCTCCTAACTATGAAAAAATTTCAGCAACCATTGCTACAGAAGACAAATGAATTAGAAGAAAAGAAAGAGGAAAAAGAAAACCAGAAGAAGAAAGAGTCTTACCTTTTCCCATATTGGTGTGTCTACGTAGGTTGGGGCCTGGCATTCATTGGTATCGTTTCATCATCCATTGTCGTTATTATATATGGAATGGTATTTGGAAATTCTGTTTCTTTGGAATGGCTTTCTTCAATAATACTTGGATTTATACAAGATATCGTTGTCATACAACCAATCAAGGTATGTAGATCTTTTAATGGCATTGTAATGTTTTTGTTAAAAATATCACAGCAACAATGGCTTACTGAAACCTTTTCCCAATAAAGGTATATTCCCTTTTCAGTAGAATGATATATATTTAAAAGAATGGAAGAAATTCCATCCAGCATCTTAATCTGCACAAAACGATTGGCTATATAGATTAAATCTTATTTTTCATATTCTTTTCTTAAACTGCCATGCTTCTAAAATAGCACTATTTTCAAAGATAAATAAAATAAAAACCAATATGAAATATGTAGCTCTAACTTAAAGAAAATTAATCATCAACGAATGCTCTTTGCATCAAAGCTTTTTATTTGGATCATCCTGCTTAGCCGTTTAACTGTGATAAAAATGGTGCATTGAACTTGCACGGAGAGATGCAAGCATCAGGATTCAGTTGCTACATAAGTTCACGGTTTGCCAAAATTAGAAAAAAACACGATTCTAGAATGCATTTGATGTGTTGTAATTCAGTGATAATTTTCATAGATCTTCGCCATCGCATTATTCTTTGCTGCAATAATAAAGAATGTTAAGGATGAGCGGCCACAAGTGGAAGAGCAAGGAAGGAAATTAGCAGAAGACGAAGAATGGCTGCATGCCCATGCCGACACGTCAATTGGCACAGGCGTTGACACAACCTCATTGCGGCCTCCTGAAGGTTTAAAACTTGACGCAATGCGAGAACTGCGGTTTAAAGAGCGCAAGATGTATGCAATAGTCAGGGAGATATTGCTTTACACGTTCTTTGTGCTGGTGACCTTCTCCATATCGTACTCACTGCGAGAGGAAGTTGGATTTTGGCAGACAAATGGCTTGGAGCGTTTATTCAATTTGCCAACCAAAGAAACAGGGCAGTTTGAAAAGGATCAATTCTCTGGGGTACGATTAAGAATTTACCTGATATTTTCGTGAAAGAACATCTTTAATAAAAATGTATTTTCAAAACCATTTTACTGACAACCCTGAAGCTGATATCACAAGAATTTTTTTAAATACTTTTTACATCTGAAAAAAGGTCTAGAGCAAGAAAACTTTTTCTTCAAACGAGTCTAGTTGTTAATTTCAAACAATTGGCAATACCGTAAGGAGCGTAACTCCTGTTTGTGATTTTCTGATGGAAACAATAATTATTGAAAATGTCCATATACATTTCCATTAAATATATTAAAGAGGCATTTTATTGCATTAGGTTTCATCAGATTTATTGGTTCTTCGTTTGACTCTGTCTTAGGTTCTTTCATATAACGACTTTTGGCAGTGGAGTGACAAAGTTCTTGTTGATGAGTTGTTTCCAACTCCCTGGTACGACAAAAACGTAGATTATCCACAAAAGACAAAAGATTTTCCAGGAAAACTCCTCATAAATGACTTAAACCACAAGATTGTGAATGGAGTAAGGCTGCGACAAGTTAGAGTGAAAAAAGGTAAGTTGCATGATCAGACATTGTTCTCTGTTACTTAAGCACAATGGAACAATTAAATTCAGTATACGGGGAATTGCGAGGATTCAACAACGCTAAGCAAATCTTCTTAAGTTAATTCTAAAATGCCCGACATGCATTTAAAACCTATAAATTATGAAAATCCACATGAATCGGGATAATTTTCTTAAGCAACTAACTTTCATTATTTTGGGCTTCAAGATCACGAGCCGTTTAAAAATAGTTTCAAAAGTCACTCCCATGTCCATTAAGAAAACCAGGTTCTAAAACTTCCCACGTCATCTAACTCAAAACATAGGCTGATTTCAAAGACGTAGGAAGCATTTCAAAAGAGGGGGCACATGTAGGCAAAAAAGGGACCTACGACTATGGCTTATCGTTGAAGTTCAGTAAGTAAATTAAGGCAGTAATTTGAGCATGCATTGACCTGGTATTGGCGTAGCAATTTAAAGAAAAGCCAAGTTTTTTGTTTACACCAACTCATAATGCTATAGATTGACAAAGTGCATTTAACTTCTGATAGAATCGCAAAACTGAAAGTGAAAGGTACGGTTGATGGTGACAAAAATATGATTCTTAACAGCATTATAAAAGGTTTTAAGAATATTTGGTAAACAATATTTTCCAATCTAATAGATTCTTGCAAAAAGGCGAAACTTGTAAAAGATGTCATCAGTATCGACTGTTCTGCACCGTATGGCTTGTCAGCAGAGGACCAGTCGCATTCCGTATTCAATTGGACAAACGATGTGGAAGATCGGCCTACGATTACCCGTGAAAATCAACCATGGCTCTACCAAAAGTGGAACGAGCTTGATGGCTACCCATTCATGGCAGAATTAACATCTTACTTTGGGGGTGGCTATACGCAAGACCTGTTCCCAAGATGGCCTAATAAGGAAAATTTAGAGAAGCTGAAAAGAGCACGGTGGATCGACCGACACACAAGGGCTGTTATCATTGAGTTTGCATTGTTCAACCCTTCAACAAATCACTTCAGCATGGTAACAATCACCTTTGAGTTCGCTGCCACAGGAGGCTGTATACACTACTACAGTATCTATACATTCAAACTATATAGATACACAACTGGATATGCTTTCTTCACTATTGTTTGCGAGGTTCTCTTCCTCCTTCTGCTACTTATGTATTTGTACAGAGAGGGGAAAGAATGGTACCAGTTAAGGGCAAAGTATTTCACTCAATTCTGGAATTTGGTCGAAGTGATCATCAACCTCCTTTCAATCGTCGCAATTGGATTTTATTTCTACAGACAGAAACTAGCGAGCGACCTCCTGCGACGGCTGCCGGCCAAAAAGCCACAAACATTCATTAACTTTCAGTTCGCAGCCTACATCGACCAGATCTTCATTTATATTGTTTCCCTGATCGTGTTCTTTGTCAGCATAAAGTTCATCAAGCTATTGCGATTCAACCGTCGCATGTCAATCCTAGCCGAAACCCTGAAAGATGCCTGGTACCCTCTAGGTATGTTTTCAATTGTGATGGGCATTGTCTTAACAAGTACCTTTGCCTTTGCAACAATCGTTTTCGGACGACACATGTACGGGTATCGTAACATGCTGGTTACAGCGGCCACCCAAATAAGTTTGCTCCTTGGCAAGTTCAATTTCTACGAATACCAAGACACAAACAGAGTTATTGGGCCGATATTTTTCCTGCTTTATATCATCATGGTGAATTGGATCCTATTGAATATGTTTCTGTCGATCATCAATGACAGCTACGAAGTGGTATCCAGCGGCTTGAAGGAGCAGTCAAATGATTACGAAATCGTGGATTTTGTTATGGATCAGTTCAAAGCGTGGATAGGTTACGGCAAGACCCGAAAGGAAGAGATACAACAAAACATCCGTTGGCAGAGTGCTACAAAGAAGATGAATGCACTGAGAGCTTTTTCAGCAGCCTCCAACAAAAAGGGCGTGCATTGGGGAGATAAAGATGTACTGAGTGGCCTAACAAGCTCAGTTTATTGGCACGAAAACCCAACCATCTTTGAAAAGAAGGATCTTGATTCAAGCGAAATCAACAAAACCGTCGACCGTTTCATAGAATGCATTAACTTGCTGTATTTCGATGACACCGAAGTCGCAGAGAAAATGAGCAAAAAAGTGAAACAAGAAATCAGTGATTATGACTTCTTGAAGCAGCAAAAACAGTCAGAAAAAGAGTAATTTAAAGCACGCGATATTTTGTTTAATATTACTTTAAATTTAATTTCTTTAGTAAACTGACGAAGCCTCTATGGAGGGTAATAAGCTCTTTACATGATAAAATCCCTAGCAAATAGATTATTTTGAGGAGTATCACATGGGATGGGACCATTACGGAAAATGTCACTCACAATAGAGTCAGCCCTGTATCATAGAATTCAAGGGTTCAAGACAGTATGTCTCCTTACAACCCATGATGAGTTTATCTCCCTTTAAGTCGAGGTGAAACACATGTTGAACACAAGGTAACCAAGTCTCAGCTGGGGCTGGACCCTCATTTAAATGCTGCTGTACCATTCCAGATGAGATTTTTCAGAATTTCTATGGGTTTTTATTGGGGTATCTAAGCAGAACGGATATAGCGCAAAAGCATTCGGCAAGGCCCGTTTTGAGTCGGTTCGTAATGGCACAAGTGTTTCAAAGATCGAATATTTGATTTTCAGACATAGTTTTGTTTGTTCTGATTCGGCTAAAATACCCAAAACAAATGGTGCTTGATATGGACTAGGTAATTTTTCAGTTTGCCATCTATATGATGTGTATATACTTTACAAATGTTTCGACAGTGGCTATTAGTGTTCGGCAATGAAAACAAAGCGGGCGATGTTTTGTGCACTTGGCGGCAATTGCATCTCCTCCACAACGCCACTAGTCGTTACTTCGAGATGTACGTATTTGATAATAAAAACAACTTTACTCTTCTATGTTATTTTCGGGTATTTAATGATGTAGTGATTGCTTTAAGCAGGATGGGATTAATTAAACTAAGCTTTATCAAATTCAGTGAATGAGTCACAAGAGCAGCTATGTATATATAAGCTACATTCTTTGCTTTGTTACACTATCTTCTGATGTTTAATATCAACCTTCAATGGGAGACTTTTTGCAAAGATTTGAGGCGGACTAGGGCTACCAATGCTACGTTGCTCATGAAAGAAGATTTGCTCAAAGAAAATCTTTTATCAATAGGTGAATAAAACTTTTGAGCAAATTTTGACGGGAAGAGACCGGAATCATGACTAGCCATTCTGTACAGTGGCTATCCCGTACTTTATGATAAGATATTACCTAAAAAGCCATGGGCTCTTCAAGAATCTATTCAAGAGATTCGCGTTCTAACAGAAAAGGCTTATTCTCTGTTATTTTTTATGATTATATGAACGTGAAATAGTAAATTAGAATGCTACTACTTCACCATCGGCGCATGTACAACACTGTTTAGAAGAGATCAAAAATTCTGTAACTGCAATCTTCATTAAGACTGGATAGAAAAGCTTAAAATTTTGCCTCACACTAAAGTACTTTTCGTCCAACCTTACTCTGGGCATATGCCCCGGGTATGAAATATGATAATAGTCCAACCTAAACAGAAATTTGCATCAAAGGATAGATCGAAGATAACTTCAGAGGGGTAATGGCGCAATTGATTGGCTCGTTGTATTGACCAATAGGGAGCAACTTTCAAGTCAGAAGGTTGAAGAGCCCAAGTGAAGTATGAATGTCTTTACAGTAAAAACCTACACATAAGAAACTCACTATAGGAAACTACAGTTTGACATTTTCAAGAGCTTTGACAAAGATTTGACAAAAATTCACTAGGCAATCTTTTCCAGTATCATCCTGGAAAAAGAACTTCTACAGTATTTGATATCAATCCATTAGAGTATATTCCAGTTAATTTCCACGAGTGACGGTTTTTCTTCTCTTGTTCGTCTCTATGAAGATTTCCTGATTGAGTTTGATTTTTTGTCCTTTTCGTCAGCAGCTCGTTTGTAGTTTGGTTTGTCATGATAAGAAAAACATGGAACAAGTAGAAGCAAGTCAGGGCCACAAATAAGCAAACCAAGAAAAGCAGCAAAATTGCCATCAGAGGGTACGACGTTGCCAAATACTAAAAAAGACGCGGTAATTGAAAACAGGAACCGCGGAAGCAGGAGGAACGAGGGGGCTTTAGCCCCCCCCAATAAATTTAAAAATAGACTTAAACCTTAAACCATAAAAAAGTTTCCTTGTATCTTGTTCTTAGCATGTTTAGTCCCCCACCCCCCCCCAAATATTCGCAGTAATAATAAATCGCAATTGTGCAGTAATAAACTCAAACTTTACGCAACGATAATACTAAAAACAAAAGTGATTTGGTATTGACAAGTAAGATTGCAGTAACTACCAGTAGACCAGGAAAGTGGCATGCTCCGGCAGGACATAAATGGGGAATTAAAGCGTCCCTTCCCTCCACTAGCTTACAGGTCCAGCCTGACCCGACTGGTACCACCTGGCAGGGTTCCCTTGCTCAGGGTTACGAGCGATGGCCAACGGCTAACTCGGTGGGAGACCAAAGGCTTACTCGGCGGGATGAGCTACGACTCCAGGGGTCAACGGCTTCGGACGGAAGAACTCCTGAAAAGAGGAATGGTGTCCCTTTAAAAACACTGTAGAGGTGGTTCTGGGGGCCCATCTCTACTATGAGCCCCTTAGTTTTATCTATGACCATGACAACAAACCAAAACTCAGATTTTGGCAAACGGGGTATCAGGAGCGAGAAGGGCCTTGATAGTCTAGCACGTAGGAGGGGATGTGGGACAGCAAGCAACCCTGCACCGTCATCCAGCGACTGCTACAACATCAAAACATGGAATGTAAGAGTATTAAACAAGAAAAGCGAGCAAATGTGGTTCAAGAAATTGATAGAGTGGATATTGATATCTTAGTATTGTCTGAAACTCACTGGAAAGATGTAGGAGAATTCAAGACCAGCATGCCAACAGTACCAGGACAGTATGGCATCATCTATTCAGGAGGAAAGCAAAGCAGACAAGGTGTGGCATTCATTGTAAATGAAAGAACTAAGAAGTCCACTTTATACTATCATGCAGTTAATGAGAGAATTATGCTTATGAAATTACAAGAAAAAAGCAGTGAACTCCTTATCATACAAATTTATGGTAGTACAGAAGACACGGACAGAGAACAGGTTGAAGAATTCTATCAGTTATTGGATATTACAATAAAGGGACACAAGAAGAGCAATGACAAAGTTATAGTAATGGGGGACTTCAATGGAAGAGTGGGTAAAAGTAAATGCAGTAAATATAGTTGGCAAGTTTGGACTTGGACAAAGAACACATAATGGGGATAGACTAATAGAATTCTGCAAAAAGTACCATCTTATAGTTTCAAATACCTGGTTTGAGCAAAAAGAAAGCGCAAAGCACACTTGGATATCGCCAGACCAAAGAACAAAGAATCAAATAGATTACATTTTGATAAACGAAAGATACTGGAATAGCGTGAGCAATTCAAAAAGCAGACCAGGAGCAGACTGTGGATCAGATCACAACCCAGTTATTGCTAAAACCAAAACAAGACTTAAAATTATAAAGAAGAAAAGAATAAAACATGGAATATCTAAAATCTACAGAACAAAGATGTAAAGGAAAAATTCAAGGCTAAGTTTTTTAACATATACCAAGAAAAACACGACATGGAAATAAGTGAAATAAGGAATAATATCAAGGAATGCATACAAATAACAACAGATGAAATATGCGGGAACAACAACCAAGAAACAAAACAAAAGTGGATGACAGTTGAGAAACTAAAAAAGATAAAAGATAGAATAAAAAGAAGAAGAATAAAAAATCAAGCAACCATGGGCAGTAACAACAAACAAAAAGAACTAACCAGGGAAATCCAAAGAGACTGCCGAAAAGCAAAAGAGGAATACTATGAAAGAAAATGTGATGAATCTACATCTTCTCAGTAGTAGAATATGGAAGGGAGGCATGGACATACAGCAAAGTAATAACAGAAAAAAAACTTCATGCTTTTGAAATATGGTGCTACAGGAGAATTCTGAAAACAAGCTATTTTATCTATGTGTAATCCAATATAAAAATATTTATCCAATATAAAAAATGTATCCAATGCTATTTTGTTTTCTTTGGCTCACTTTGGCTTCAGACTGCAGAAAATCTAGCCATCCTCAAGACGTCTCAACAGTTTATCACAGTCACGCTTAATAGGCTATAGATCAAGATTGTACTGTCAAAAATGGGTGTTTGTTTGGTTTTTTCATGATTCAACATGCCACCATTTTTAAACTGAAAAAACTCAATGAATCTCCAGTACTAAACCATCTTAAGAGAAACCCTAGGTTTGGCTAAATGATGTGATAAACCTCAAATAAGGTTCCAAATTGGATAAAAAGGATTGTGTTTCTGTCATGCTAAACTATCTGATTTCATAAGTGTAAAAAATTGATAAAAAAATAAATTTTAGCAATTATGAGCAATTTTGATGGATTTTAGCAAATAAAATTTAAGGATCATACCTGTATAACAGTCCTTAAAGATGCACTGTGAACTTGTCCATATTTGTCAACAAAATTTGCAACATGAAGTTCATTGACATTAACTATGTGTATAAAAACCATTATGATCATAAAGGATGACACACCACACATAAGCACTAATGAAAGCAGAAATGCAGCAAAATATCTGTGATTGTTCCTACCAATGCAGACATTGAGAAATGAGCAGTGGTGATCAAATCGTGCAATACAAAGGTTGCACAAGCCTGAAATTTAAAAGAATTGAATGCATGTAGTGGGAGTAAATCATTATGAAAAGCTTAAGAGAAAAATCTGATAAAAAGGTTTCTGCATGCTGGTAAGATTTGATAAATAAAAAAGGAAACCAAAATGAAGTTACCTGAGGGTTCTCTCAACTAAAGGCAAGGTTTTTAGCCTGCCAATATTTAAAGATTTTACAGTTTGCTAATATACAAACAGTTTTCACTTGCTGTATGAAGGTCTCTCTATGAAAATATTTAACAGAAACAGGCAGAAATAATTAACCGGAATACAATGCACAGTGAACTATGTATACCCTTGCACCAATATATGCTAGATTGTTGCATTTTTCAAAATATCTCATGTTTTTATTTTGTTCCTCCTAAACAGAAGACTGCACAACTCAAAACTGCTAAATATTATCATCAAATTGCTGCTACCAAATACCTAGCACAGTTCTTGAGAATCCATGGTAAATTACCATATACTTGAATTTGGTCAGATTCTAAGGTCCCTAGACCACCATGTTTGCATTAGAAGGTACACTTAATATGTTATATCTAGTGAAATGATAGGTTACAAGTAGTGTCACTAATATTTTTCAATTGCTCCTAGGCATAAGCCTATAAGACATATTTTTCAAGCTTCATTGTTTCAAATTAGCATTCAAGAGTTAAAAATATAATATACATAAATCATGTATATTTCAAGTAGGGCATAAATGTACAAATTATTCAGTCCCAGAGTGTTTCACTTTTACATAATTTGCTACATTATACTCTAACGTCTGTTCGATGCTTCTTCACTTTATGATAAAAGCAAAAAAGGAAAGGTAACTTCACAAATCACAACTGATACTTACTGCAATGCTTTGAGCGTGCTGGCTTTTTCAGATGGCATGTTTGGCAGTCTTTAGGAGCATACATACAACCATCATACTTGTAGTCCTTTAAATACTTTGAAACAGTTTGTCTTGTTACTATCCCGGGATCAGAGCAGCAGCAAGCAACAAATAAGATTAGGTGTATGATGAGCAGATAGTAAGGCACTCTTCCCATGAGTGACTCAGAAACATATTTAAATGCTGTTTTTGTGTAGGCTGCATATCCAAAGAACAATAATGTGGCATAGAGCAGCTGAAATAATGGATTCCTAAAATAAAACAATAAACTAAGTCTAGTTGAGTTAATAAAAACTGATAAAATTTAAGCACTGTTGACAAATATTAAGGAGGTAAAGTTGGCAGATTAGCAAAAAATTCAATGCAAAAGCTAAATAATAAATTGGTATCAGATTGGAATCAACTCTTTGACATAGAAACATTAGCTATGGTTCTTTTCCAGTAAAAAGGAAATATTTTATTGCATCAAGCATGGTATATATTTTCAACATAGCTGGGGCAAAGATAAAGAAAATTGCTAGAAGGTTGCAGATCCCCAGATTTGCCAAACAAAAATGGCATTCTTAAGGTATGACAATTGGCATTACTTTAACTGCTTCCAGTAAAATCTTGAAGCATTTGAGATGAAGGGATGGAGTACATAATATGTATTAACTTGTTTATCACTATTGACATATCTTCAAAGTAAAATTCTTTGGATCAATAGGCTATCCTAGAAAGCTGTTTGATCACATGTGTACACCTCCAGACATGCCTAAAACTTCTGAGGCATGCTTATTGATTTGGTGAAAACAGGCCACTCTGTTTAAGTCAAAACAATAATGCTGGTGTTTCCATGTTTATCTCTTCTTGTAATCTTTGTTCGTTCTCTTTTTGAAACTGAGATTGAATGACTCCATTTTCAAGTGCCTTTTTCTTGGATGTTCCTTATGAAGTGACACATATTCAAATGATTTCATATTACCAGGACTGAATAGGCATCTAAGAATCTAGAAACTTGCCCACAGGCCCGAAGTTGGGGAGTCCAGCTCCCATTGACCCCATTTGGCTACCCTTCTACATCGCAGTCATGGTAACAATAAGACTTTTCTCATAATATGGAGTAGTGTCATACCTCTCATAAAATATAAAAATTTTTGCCTTTTCAGTCCATTTCTTGACAGCAGTAGGAATGAATTTCTTGCATCCAGCATCCAAATTTTTGAAAATCTAAAAGGATTTTTAACATACGAAAGTGTAAAAATAACATAATAGATATAAAAAAATATAAAAAAGAGCTTTAGCATTTCAAATAGCTTTAAACTTGAAAATTGTTAGTATGGCAAATCAATAAATCATTTGTGAAATAAATCATTTCATTAACATTCAAATACATTTCTTAGAAAGTGCTAGAATTAGTCTCTTCCTTGAATGTCTAAAAACTATTCTCGATGAGAGAAACTTGTTTTCTAGGGAACTACAATCTTTTTCTTCAGAAAATTACAGAAATTTTTTTGCAGAATGCTTTTATCAATAATTTTGATGATTTCAACAGAGATTTTGAAAATGTTGCATTTATCATCTCATGCCCAGGAACCTTAATATGATTTGCCAGAAAAAAGGTTGCTGGCGGGAGACCAGCAGCTCTTTCAGTGGTCTCCTTCATATGGCCAATGGTCCTCAAAACAGAACTCTGGGGTAGATAATTCTAGTAGAAAAATTTGTTCGCCCAGTGGTTACCCTGTGTAACAATAAGTGGTCTCCTGCAGATCCTGGTCATCCTGAGTGCATGGGAGACTGAATTGTCCATCCCTAACAATTATTTTTCTTCTTTAACTTAGAATTTGTTTAGAGATTGGCTTCAAGCTTATAGTTGAATTACACTGGGGTCACAAAAGTATGAAAATGGTAAGTCAAAATGTCGGCTCACAGTGACCACCAGCCTTAGCCAACCAATTTCAAAAGCAGAATTATGAGGTGAAGGGCTTGGAAATGATAGTTTATGGTAAGAAGATGCATTTATTATTCTTTTGACTTTTGGTTATCTCAATTTGGAAACAATCATTGAAAGGCCAGTTCAAGTATTGATAATTTCAGCAACTGTATTAGACAAAAGGACCTTGAGGCCTTATTTAAAGACAACTAATGCAATGAACATTGTAGGATCTGTAACTTTTCTTGAAATTTTCACCTCAACATTTTACTTTTTGTATATTAAGTTTTTTAATAAATTGTATGTAAATAGTGTCCCAAATTAGCAGAAATGCTAAATCAATTTGACACTGAAATAAAGTTATTATTATTATTATTATTATTATTATTATTATAATAAAGAGATGTGGCCAATAAATTTAGTACCTCAGTGAGGGGGAGTTTATATTTCAGACAAAAATAAAACGTCTTTGACGACCTTAAGCAAACGATTGTAAGATATAATCTGATATGTATTTCAAGCTAATCTAATGGGTGTATCGCAAATTTTTTGTTCACTTTGCTTGGCTTGCAGGGCACCCTCCTTTGTACCTCTAAAGAATATTTGACAATTTCCCCTAGTTATAGGTTTTGGAACTTCCAGCTGAAAATTGCAGATTGTATAAATATTATCATGAAAGTAGGAAAAAGCTGCAATTCTGAAAACTGTCCTACATTGATGGATGGGACTTATTGAAAATGTCAATGTATGTAAACAAATTTTCTGACAAGATTTACATCATCAATGTTAGTAAAAAAATACCGCCCAGCATACATCAAAGTCTTCAAATTTATCCTTAGAATATTTATGATTTCGGGCCAAAAAGCGAATTTTAAAGATGTTTATTGAATTTTTCCTATTTATCCCAGCTATGACAAGGTGTCTCTCCCTCTCTCGCCAGTAGCTGTTTTCCTATTCGACCCAGAAACGGCAAAATAGAGTCCTCTGTAAACAAGGGCCTTAATTATTGTAATTCATAGTCTGATATGAATTTATCTAGTGATATACCTTAATTTATAACAGCCTAAAAGGTGTTAACAACAGATTGGATGATTTTACGTGCTGAAATGAGGTAAGTTCCCTGTTTCATGTTTTTTCCTTGCTTTTTTGAAGATTTCCCTATTTGACCCCAAACGCCGATTTCCCTATTTGACCCCAAGCGCCACGATCACTCAGCTGATTATTTTGAGAAATCTTGTAACCTTGATGCAGGATGTTTGAAATTTGGATTGATGAGAGAGTGTGTATTTTTCCTTGCAATTTCTACCTTTTGCTATTTATTTTGAATTAAAACGATGCTTTTTTAACGAGTTTTGTCTTTTTGCTCCCGTAGCTACAGAGGAGCCAAGCTTCAAGCTAACGTAGAAGCAAAACATTGCGATTTATACTGCTAAATTTACTGTAGTTGAATTAAAAAAACATCTAAAAGGAGGTTTGAAGCATGCCTAATCCGATTCTGAGGTTTGTTTAAAGATATCAGTCCAATTTTTGGAGTTATTAACGATTTCCCTATATGACCCCGATTTCCCTATTTGACCCCGTTCCCCATTTGACCCCGAGCGCTGCCAACATGATTGCAGCGTGATGAACATGTTTCATTTACATTTGCTAGTGACAAATCACGAGACGAGATCTCGTTTTGAAATAGTTGTGCTATACTTTTGGCAAACTTTTATGGGACCAGACCAGGTATGCTTTTGGCTATTATTCATGGGACAGGGTTAGGGTGCAAAATGCTTTCCTCACGCCTGCAGGCGGCGAGACAATATTGATTGGAAAATGTTTCCATTACTTTGGTGTAAAGAAAGGTGAATTTGAGCAACTCACGTAATTGAGAAATCTGTTATCTTCGATGCTTATCCATCCAAGTGATACGAAAACAACAGCAACTATGAAAACTATGGTGTAAATAAATAATAACATCATTAGAAATAGTGCATCCATTTTCCTTACTTTATTTTTATGAATCTAAATGAACTGAATTGCTGCCTCCTTTTGAATTTTTCCTTTCTTTTGCCAGAGTTTCTTTCATTCGCTAAGTTTTATTAAAACTAAATTCTGTTAGAAATGATAAGAAACTTTTGCAGCGATTATGTAGGATTACGTTTTCTTTCCACGATGGCAGCGTGTATTTCATTCCATTAGCTAAATAACCATTTTTAGTTAAGCCTCTTTTTGGCACTGTTTCCAAGGAAACAAGTTGTTATTCTCCTTTAAATATTCGAATCCGTTTAACCGAAGCAAGGGAAGGTGCATAAGCGCAGATCGGAGAACATTTTATTTAGAAGCAGTGAGTAGCCTAACACCTTTTTTTTCCTTAAGTAAACTATCATTTTGCTTTCTCGACGAATCAAATATTTAAATATCATCGTTGGTCTAGTCCCAAACATCATGTGTCTTGCTGAAGGATTTTTATCAAGGCCAAATTATGTCGTATTCATCCATTGTCGCTAAAGCTAACTGAACTTGTGGAACATTTTATACATCCCGTGTATTGAGGACACAACCTTAAGTTTTACCCCGTGTTATGAAGCGTACAAATGATAATTATAGGCCTAAATTTGTTTCTTATGAATCCGCTTCTGGAGATGATTAATCAAATGTTAGAGCAACTATTATAGGAAGGAAATTAAGTGCAGGGAAAGCCTTTTTTATACAAATGGGAGGACAATGGCCTATTGTTTTAATAATGGAAAGATGCTGGGGCATTAGGGGCTTTAGGGGTCTGGCCCTCTGCGCACTATTATGAAATACAGGGTTCAATAAAAAATCCTCAACAGTTTGATATTCTTGATACTTAACATGTTTGTGTTTGTCAAAAACTATACATACTAAAATAGGCAACAAGAAGGCACCACAGATTTACAGTAGGTTATGGCAGTAGACCGGAATTCATGGAGACAATTGTCACATGTTGATACGCAATCTGCCATAGGCGAAGAAGGCAGATGATGATGATGGCAGTAGAATGGAAATGTAGGCTGGTTGAACAGACCACACTAAGTTGTAAAAAATTTCATTTGCAAGTAGCTTTCTCAGTTTTCAAACCCTGAAATCGTTATTGGATAATTAAGGAATACACATATGAATAAGGAAGGAAGCAGATTGATATTTTTGAATACCATGTAATGCTGACATCATATATATGCAATGCATCTTTTTGTATATGCCAATTTGTGCCAATACAAATAAACAAAATTTGTACATTGCTGTGCACCACTGATCTATTCCAGTGTGGGTCAAAAATTTTGTTTGCAAACAGGTGAAATAAATGAAATGTGTATTATTAGTATGAATATTTAGCATTCCCGTGTAGTAGATCCATGGAGTTGTTCTTTGGAAAATTCGACTACATTAACCCCCAGGTTGTAGCTTGACATGATTTTCTTAGATTTTGTCAAGTTAAGGACAAAATAAAAATTACATACATATATACATACTTACAATTCTTACTTGTTGTAGCAGGCAACTGTGAAGCTAATTTTGACCTTCAACAAACAAGTTTAAGAAAATCTAAATTGATATTTTTTTAACAATGTTCTATTAAAATTGAATTCAACTAATGTTAAGCTTGTTTGGAAGTTTCTAGTCTATGATTTGTCTAATGTTCAAAAGAACTACTGTAGGATGCACTTATAGTCACACCAAATATTCAATTAAAGCTGTAACTGTGAAAAATGTATGAACTGTAGACAAAGCTTAATTTAATACTTTTGCATATTTTGGTCTTAAATTTATGTGACTGTAGATAGTGCTGAGTGAATTTAAACAGGGTCAACAGTATTTGCCTTTTTGATCCCCATAACAGTATTTTAAAATTGAGATTTGATAGTCAAATTTTAAAATTTTTTAAACTTTTTACCCTTTTTTGTTGTCATTTGTAGGAATTATAACAGAGCTAGTTTTCTGTAGCTTTGTCAAGCATGAGTAAGCGGACACCCTCTTCGAAATCATTAGCCAGAACCAGAATATCAAGGGGTTTCTCCTCACCATCGGCAATGTCCTTTGCACCTCAACCAAAGTCTGTGTTAAGACCAAAGTCATGGACTGATGAAGTAGAAGAAGGTATGTGATTCAATCAATCACCAAAATCTTTCCTTTGTGATTGTCTGCAGTGCTTGAACTTTAATTTTTTTGATTTTATGGATACATTTAGTAGTATGTAGTATCAAAACAGTTTCAATAATTTAAAGCAAAATCTTTGAAGAATTTTACTGGACATTATTGTCTGAATCCAATTCACGAGGGTCTCGCAAGCCCTTCAGCATTGTTTATTGCTATTATCCGATGGATACAAGGACCTTCCATGTTCTGTAGCTTTATTTTTGTTGATGGATGTTGTAATAATTTGTTTCTTTTTGGAATATTAAAATTTTTTTATAAAAATCTTGATATTTGAATTAAAACCCTGCTTTTCAGCTTGTGTTTAAAATTAATGATGTATTTGAACTTTTTACAGCTTATAGATTTCAAATTGCTGGGTATAGAGATGAAATTGAGTACAAGGCGCTGCAAAAAGTTGAAGCAGTGAGTATTGTTAAAGTGTTTTTTCAATAAACATGCTACAAACACTTGAGCTGAAACTCAGAAAATTGTTCAATGTCGGTATTACTACTTAGCCAGTTTGCTGCCTCTGAGTCATACATACATCAACCTTTTTATTTGTTAGCTTAATAGATTGAACTAACAACTGTTAAATCAATCCTTTGCAATGGGCCAATTCTTTAAGTCATGGGTTAATTTTCTAAAATGGGGTAGAAATGTTATAGTTTTTGGTTTTCCTGTTCAGATACTTAAGCTAAGACTTTGGGAAAGCACTTTAATGTATTTTAGGGCAATGTCAAACAATGACAATTTTAAGCACAATTTGAACTTTCAATGTTTATATGGTTTTTCCTTTTGAAGTTGTGATGCTCTTCGGATGGTTCCTTTTGTGTTCACATTCTATAATCTATAGTTTTCTTCTACATTTACCAGGCAATGTAGACGAGTGGAGACAATTATTGGCGAGTTTTAATTGAGAAAGTTCGAGTAAACATTAACAATACAAGTCTTGACTCCTTGACAAGATCAAGAATTCTGTCTCCACTCATCCAATAGTCTTTAATTCTTGTCAAAAACCAGACAAATTCAATTTTTCAGTATAATGCAGCCAAGTAAATATATTGGAAGTCGTTAAATCTTTATTTGTGATTATATTTATATGAAAATTTGTTCTAGATATTTTTGAACTCTCATTTAGTGGACCTAACTTGATTGAGTCTGAACTTGACTTGGATCACAAAAAATTCTAGTTTTTCTATGCTTTCTCTTCAAGGTTGACAGGTGGCCAGATTCCGGTTATGTGAAAAAACTTCAACGAAAAGATGGGACTTTCTACTACTATAATAAAAAAAGAGAATGCAGGGACAAAGATGTTCATCGCATGAAAATATATGCCTATTAAATAGCATGCTAAAAGTGTTGTCTTCTAAAGTTTTTTAGGTTGTCTGTAAATAGTTTTATCTCTCTTATCATTTATTTTAAAGCTTGTAAATTTGATTTATCAATATGGTACTTAAATGTATGCATGTATTATCTCAAATTTAACTGTTTATGACCATTTTTCTTCTTAAAATATCCACAATTGCTAGCATGCATGTCAACAAAATATTAGAATAAATTAGCATCATTTGTTGCTTGTCACTAAACAAAATCATAGGCCAGTTTGATCTTTTAACAATGGGAATATTTTTCATTAACAGGAAAATGCTGGCTTTCAAGAAAAAGTGCTTAATTGTTTTTCTTCTCCTTTTGTAAAACATTTCACAGTTATAGACAATTTTATTCAAAGTCATCAAAGAGAACCCTGACAGAGAAAGCATCTGAAAAATACACAAGGATGCAGGTCTGAGCAGTACTTTAGAGTGTTTTGTAATATATATATTATCCTTCAAGAAAAGTTTTCAAAGTTGGGAAAGCATGCAGGATAAAACAGCAACAAAACAAATGTAAATATTCTGTATTTGTTTATTTTGTTGGACAATTTACAATGCTAATTCTGCAAAATCAACAAGAGAACACACACAGAGCACTTGAACTAAAGAGAATGGAAATCACAGCAATTCAAAGAGAGTTAGGATTGATAGCAAGATAAAATACCATGCTCCATATGGTCAATTAAGATAAATTACATAAAATGGCAGATAATTTTCAAATTATGAGTAGCTCCAAACTGTACCATTTTAAGATCTATAAGAACATTCTGGGTATTGATCAACTGGAGAAATTAAACAACACTACAAATAAGTTTAAAACGATTCAGAACGCCAACAAATATGACTCATTATGTACGAAAATATTAACTCTCATTTTTGAAGGAAAAAAGGGTGTTCCTACTACTCGCTATTTACACCAAAAGGTTTTGGATAGATCCAACAAGCACCAGATTAAGCTAAAAAGTATTCAAATTTCCTTTTTTAGGAACCTTCTGTCAAAATTTGTTTGAAAAATTCTAATGAAAGATTGTCTATGATGTAAATTAGAACTAAGAGAACTTCACTTTTGTTTTTGTCAAAACCAATTTTTCATTAACTTTTTCATTGAAATTGAAACAGGCTAACAAAGACTGTTTTCTAATAAATATATAAAGTTACATCTGGGAAATATATTTGTTTGTATTTTAGTCAAAAGAGAAACAACTGCTTATACTGCCACAATTAACTGTGATCACTAACCAACATTTTGTAGCTTTTATGTGGTATTTGCTATTATAACAAATGGTGATTTTGCAGAAAGTCTTGAATAAGTTACTGGAAAGATGATTTATCATCTTTTCTCAAACAACAACTTTGACCAGCCCATGCACACCATGTTGACTTGATGGCCTGCCTGATTTCTTTTGGTCTCTGTTATGCAAAATACATAGCAAGATTAAATAAATGCACATAGATTAAATTATATTATTGTCATCATAACTGATTAAATAAATACCCACTCAATTTGCACTGTCCTTCTTGAGGATACTAGGTGTATCTTGCTTTTTCTGCTAAAAAGCTAATGCCAGTTCCCCTCCACAACAAAAAAAGGTGAGTGCAGATAAAAGTTGAGCTCAAAATTAAAGACTAAGGACAACATGATCTTTACCAAAAAAAGAAAATTTTACAGATGTAGAAACTTATCGAACATTACCTTGGTGAGTCTATTTGTGACCCATGATGTGAGGGTTTTGTGCTTCTGGGATGATCCTGCACATAATTTCGACATGAAGCGAGTTTTGACTCCAAAGCCTAGTGATGAAACAAGAGCTGATTAGCTCAGACTTTTACCGAATTGAGCCAAAAAACCAAGTTATATAAAAATTTAGGATTTTTGTAATTCCACACTCACCTAAAAAGCACCAGACATGCTTTCTATTGGATATGCATTTATATAGTTTTTTGGATACAAAAATACCTTTTGGCCAGAACTTGGTTTTTGTGGAATAAACCAAAAGCGGTTTTTTGAACTTTTTCACATTTCTAAAGGGCCCAGTTGGTCTTTAATGGTCTTGATGTTGGCAAATATATCGACAATAACCTTTGTATCCTGAAGTCAGGCTCGGAAAAATAAGGCAAAAGACTCTGAAGCTCCCTTAAGCCCTAGCAAAACGACTAAACATTTCACTAAACATTTCATGCAACTTTTGTTTAGTGAAAAGTTTAGTAGAAAGTTTATTCGTTTTGCCACCTTGTTTAGTGTTGTTTAGTCGTGTTGAGTGTTGTTGAGCAAAGTTTAATCCTGGTAAAAAATGTTTAGCTTTGTTTAGTGTTGTTTAGCAAATGTTTAATCGTTTTGCCAAAAATTAAACATTTGTTGTGCTAGCGCAGTCGCCGTAGCTTTGGGAATCCAAAGGTTTTCCAGGGCTTTTCTCGGTTTTCCTGTCTCTACGTGACCCAAAATCTCTAGAATGCCTTCGTGAGACATTTGCTTCGTCTCCTTGTAGGCTACTGTGTCTTCTTCAACAATCAACTTTGTTATCGATGTGCTAAAAAGTATTTTCTTTCCCCTTCCTTTTATCAAATTCTTATTTTTACGCACTTCTTGCGCTTGAAGTCTTTCATGCTAACATACAACAAAATAAACAAAAATAAAATTCCTATGCAAGATCCCCTTACAGCCCCACAGCGTCCTTCACATGTCGCAGTCCAAAAATGTTGAGCAAAGTTTAGTGAAAAGTTTAGTCACGTTTTGCCACCCTCGCTAAAGTTTGCTCAACCTCACTAAACAAATGTTTAGTGAAATGTTTAGTCTTTTTGCGAGGGCCTAACTAATTTTCCGGTATGAAATAAAAATGTCTGACCCTTGAATTCTGCCTTACTCTGTACAAATTCCCTTGGTATAACGAATCCCGTATAAAACGAACTCTCATTATTACAAACCAAATTGTGAGTCTCTCATCACAATTTTCCTCAACTTTCATCACTATTGCTGTCACCATTGTCGTGTTGGCGATTTCTGCGTAGATCTATCACAATAACAATCAATTTTTTGCGAAAAAATGTCACACGACACCACACGCCTGGATGTTTTCAGGCGTGAAGTGGCCAGCACAACTGTTATATTTTCCCCACGAAAGCCTGACATCGCATATTGTACTTTTCGACCGCCAGTATAAACAACAGATAATGAACAAAAGTAAGCAAAAAATTTATATCTAGGTGTTTGTCTAAAGCAACATAAAATCAAGGAAGACGTGTTTGACTATTCTCTTTTACTGATCAGTGGCTGCTTACTTCTCCTCTAGCTGGAGAATCTAAGAAAGAAAACAAACTCTTTTCTTTCTACAAAAATCAGGAATCTCTAAATGAAAAGACAGTATCACTTGCCCAATGATTTTGAAATTGTCAATTTGACACACTCTGGATTTGTGAAGCAATGTTGACCAATTGTTGAAACACATTTTGGCTTTTGCAAATACAACGTGGCTGCTCTCTTTTCATCACAATTTTTGCCTGATGCTCGTGGGAACATGTTATCTTATTCTATTGACTAACCGCTGACTAGTGCATTTTACATACCGAGCTTAACATCAGTATAAAAATTCACAAACAACTAAACTTTTTTATTGGTAGGAACACAATCCTTTTCATTGGACGGAAGCCTGATCCTACTACTATAGACCACATATTGCTTAACAATGAAAAAAACAGTTAGTTAATGGCTTTTTATACTTAATTTCTAATGTTGCCAGTCAAAAGCATTTTTTAAACAAATTGGGCACCTATTCAGACCAAACCTTTTCCCAGTCGAGAAATTAGCAGATGTTTCCTTAAAACAAGTCCAAATGATATCTTCGGGGTAGCCGGTCTCCAGCAAAATTTCCTTTACATTGTCAAGCTCAGCAACCAATTTAGTTTTGGAGCAAACCATTTGGTGCCCCACGTGCTAAGGTTTTAATTAGAAAAATACTCCTTTTTATGGACTAATGCAATTTCAAGGAATGTACTGCCCAGAAAAAGTTGGCTTCCTAACTGGCTAGAATCACGGGCTAGAAAAAAAGTTATTTCTCTGTGCAAATAAACATCAAGGAAACTCAAGGAGTTATTTTGTAATTTTAATTATAATTTTAACTGTAAATTTGAGAGCTTGATTGAGAGCTGTAAATTGGAAACAGTCGCATTGTTGCTCTAAACTTAAAAAGACATAAGTGTTTTAGGCATACCAAAAACAGAATACAGGTGATAGACCATAAACATTTTGTGAGCTTCTGAATCTATGTTTTGGAAAAACTTGGCAACCGAGAGGAATTAAGTGTGGGGACCAGTTCTAAAACTTTAGATAGCCACTTGCTAGCTTATAATGAATAATAGTTAACAATGAATATTTTACCTTTATCGATACTAGATATTGTCAGTTATAAAGAGGCAAGTTGCTAAAATAAAAAAACCAAAAAGACACTGATATTACTTGCATTGAAATGAAAAAAAACATAACTTTACATACCCCAACTTTCCTCAAGAGATCACCAACTATGTTCAATGCAGATATCCTTGCTGAAGGTGTCAATGCTGGATTAGGTACAAATGAGCTATTTGGTGTGCTTCCAGTACTTCCTACCCTTCCGCTCAACCTTTCACGTACTTCCCTTATTTGCAATGGAGTTGTGTTTGTTGCATTATCCACGGAATCAGTATTCCTTTCTATTAAATGTTTGTTTTCCTTATATTCATCATTTGCTTCTTCGACTGCATTTTTGGTCTCTGGGTTGACTTTTGATGATACAGCAAGTTCTGCTTTCAGATCTTAAAAGAAACGGCAAAGTTAACTCACTAACTGAAGCTATCGTAAAAATGAGACTTTAAATTAAGATGAGGGGCAAATCACTCTATGGAAATCTCATACACTGTTGGGTTGGTGGGTATCCTATTATCAGAAAATTCCTAGAAGTCTTTTCGTTTTTGTAGAAATCTGGTACGCTAATTGCAAGAGTGAATTGCCCTTCGAATGAAGGTACAAAAGAATGTCAAAACTTGATGCACACATTAAACAACTATTGATTTCCAATTGTTTGTAGCGCAATACTTTTAATCAACAATAAGAAGCCAAAAATAAGAAAATCAACCTTATCAAAAATTTGGCACAAAGGGCAGAAATGATTTTTTTCAAAGTCAAAACAAGAACTAAAATTTATCAACTAAAAATATCTGGATAATGGCTATTCAGGAGATATTAAATTTAACTACTACATAAAGTAAGGAGAAACCGGAAGTCTTTCAGCTGAAGTAAAATATTGTCCGCAAAAGTACTCAATTCATATAAAACTGGATCTGCAGCATTATCTTACGATTAGGGAGTCAATATTAAACAGGCTATTGCAAAATGCTTATTTGCTCGTGATGTTTACAGTACGAGGAGAGATCTTCCAATCGTTTAATAGGATTGCATTCCTACCACGAATAAGAGCTCCATTATTTTGTGTTTATGTGCCAGTATGATGCTAGCTACTTGTGACACACAACAGAGATAAATGAGGATAGAATAAAAACAGCATGTCCCTTCCAACATTAGAAACAACTCCCTTCTCTAAGAGAAAATCTTTTTTCGGCTTTGCAGGTAAAAAAACAACTTAAATGTGTGGTTTCGCCAGAAAACGCAGATTGTGCCAAAAAACTATAATGGCCACAAGTTTCGAACTATTGCTGGGGCCCGCCCTTCGTTCCATCCTGCATTTTAGAATCTATCTATAAAAAGGAAAACTGCTATTTGTGCAAACAGAAAGAATTTGTTTCACCTTAGGAAACCATTGGTGAATTTTCAATAGGCAAGTGACATTGATTGGCCTATTTTGATCCACAACGTCGTGTATTTCCTAGTTAACAGTTTTTGATCTATGTTCTGACGTTTCAAACACGGGGGAGTATCAGACAAAAAGCTTTAGCATCTTTCAAAATTGTTTGCTTTCTCAAAAGTCTTTCCTAATTCTTGTACACCACAAAATTGTTTACTTTTCAATTAAGAAAATGATCTTCCTTTTAGTGGCTTTCATCGAATTCCTGCAGTAGATATCCATATAGCAAAACATGTCTGCAAATATTGATAATGAACAGGTAGTTTAATATGCTGGTATTATATTGATACAAAGCTATTCAACCATCAAAAGATTTATGATATGAGTGGAGTGTAGAGGCAGATCTTTATTCAGTGTGGGTAAACAAAATTCCTCTTGAAATTCACTGTTGAAAAAAGCCAGCTCGTTTCCTTAATCCTGCGCGTTTCCAATATTAATTCTCATCTTTAGTATAGTAAACCAAGAAGGAAAAAGCAAGTTCAATCCTGGTACCCTTGCAACTTATTTTTAAACGACACTGTGTAATTTTAATCATGAATAAACATATAAAATACTTTACAGTCGGTCCATTATGCAAAACAGAATTTTTCCCTGTTCAGAAGCTCACTCAAGGTCTTGTACCTTTCGAAACTTTTTGCTGCCAATCTTCTGCCTTTTTGGGCTGACAGTTCTCCCAACAAGTTTGTTTCTTGCCTTAAGTGGATAGGCTAGATGTGTCGGTACGATCTACGCTACTAACAAAATGTATCACTGAAGATTCTTTGAAGAAGAAACATTTTGATTCATTCTCGTATGCCGCTTGTATTTGTGATTTTATCTTGCTTCCATTCTTTCACTTCTCTGCTTCACTCGCAAAAAACGACTATGCATATGGCACACCCTGGTTTGCATATGGCATACCTTGGTATGCATGTCCATATTACTCTGAAAACCTTTTAGCTCTTAAAATTAGTGATAAGGAATTTCTCCTTCAAAGAATAAAAACAAATTGAGTATAAACCGCGTAAAACTAAATTGTTTCCTAGAAATAAAAAAATACTTCCAAAAATAAGAAGGCCAGTCAACCTGTATAGAAAACGACGTCAGTCAAGTAATAACAAAGTTTAAAATAAAAAACGTATAATTTTATTCTTTAAAAGATTCTGATTATTAAGGAGCTCTACAAAACTTAGACAAATTTTAAATGAGATGAAAACTGGTCACGACGAAATTTTTGCTTTTAAGAAATTTTGAGATCACAAGAGGTCAAAAAGTCAAATTTATAAATTTTTTTACTCAAGAAATGCAAATTACGCAATTATCCTCATTTACATCATCCTCAACATCATCATCATCATCCACATCCTTGTCGGTTCTGGAACTGAATTCATTCTAACTATTGTTCGATAGAGATAGTTCTAACTGTCTTTTGCCGACGAACGAAAAAAATTCCACTTTTGTCCTTTTATATTTCAACTATTTCAACAATATTGTACTTTTTTTCCTATTCGCTCAAGGCATTTGAGCTTTTCAACAAAAAATGTTGAACTCTAAAGACCGCAAAAATTCCATAATGTATTAGAGCGAATATGACCTTAATGTATTATATACGGTCTTATACTTTCCAATTTTTATAGATTATAAATTCCAATTTCTGATTTAGGCTTAGACTTGTAATATGCTCTGTTAATGAGCTTTCGGACCATATTGATTGAGAGTAAAGACTCATCAAGTGCTAGCAGCATTTCTTTTGATTTGCAAACATATAAACAGAGAAAACATACGGCCTTGATTTCATCTAGGAGAACGCATGTCAACAGCATACCTAAGGGCATTCAGCAGCAATGGAAGCCATTGTAAAAATATTGAAGAGAACACTCCCCGTCAAAGTCACAGCTGAGCTTTTGATGTAAAAAATTAGTTCTAGGGGCAGACGTTGCTCAAAAGGGATTAACGACATTGTGTCGAAGATGCTGGCTGTTGTCATCAAGGACAGGGCATTTTTAATCCAATTGATAATTTTCATCTTACACTTTCCTTTAATTCCTTGAGCAACTTCGAAAGCATATCAGCATATCCAAGACGACTGGATTGAAGCATCAATTAGTTTGAAGCATCAATTAGTTTGAGACAAGACCTGACGTTATTTGACCAACTTTGCAGATATTGTTGGTCAAAGTTGCAGTTACAGCGTTTTCAGTTGCACTACTGGCAAAAGCCCTCGACATCGAAGTTGTTTTGACTTCATTTTTGACAAATCATAAATGCTTACATTGCCTTGCGGATGATGATTAAGAATATATAATGATACACTGCACATTTTTATAATAAATGCATATTGGCAAGAGAATGTACTAGAAATGAAGGGAAGCTTAGTACCTCTGCTTTCGTCTTTCAGTCTCTGCACAGTGACAACCAATTCTTCTTTTTCATCAAGTTCATTTTCTAAAAATGCATTTCTTTCTATTGCCTATATTAAAACAAAATTACAGCATTAGCAACACTTTTGTGTCAGCATTTTCTTGGCAGTAGACATTTCCAAATAAATAAATCATTTTACATGTCACTACAAAATACTTATCAAGTTGCTTACTTTCGCTATACACTCTTCTTTTTATAAGAACACTGAGGCTTAATTTGCCCCAAAATAAGAACAAGGCTAGAACATGCTCAACTTCAGATGAGAAATTTAAAAAAACAATTCGCATTTTGAAATTTATATCATGTCAACAGAACAAAACTATGCAATTTATAAACATAAAAACAATTTATTTTTAAACTTTTCCCAGTAAAACTTCTTAGAAACTATATAGAGTATGTAACTTTCAAATATTTGCAAAAAAACACTTTTAAAATAAGAACATTATTAAGAACATTTGAGCTTAAAATTATCAAAAAGTTAAGAATATCGAGGCTCGGCAAAAATTATCTGGTTCTTATAAAAAAGTGTATTTTTGGACGTGCAAATTATGAAAAGACAAGGTTAGTCAAACTTTTTCTGTTTAAAAACACTGTTATGTTCAAAAACATGATCGATGAAATGGGTTTTTGAATGCCTTTGCTAGTGAAAATTAATATTTATTCAAGCCAAGTCACTCACTCTCTGACTTGTTTTAAAATAAGCAGCGTTTCTCTTGAATTTAAGAATTAAGGGTAGAATTATCTGCTTAATGTAGTTCTTATGTTTATGTTCAAATTTTAAGTGCTAACCTATCACCCACCTAGCATTTACTCTTTAAAGTTTCAAAATTCAAGGGACGAAAGTTGAAGTTCCAATTTCAAAACATAAGCTGTTTTAGATTATGGCAACACAGCAAAATAAAAGACCTGCTAAGTGAAAAAGCGACTACTAGAATATAAAGTAACTATTAGATTTGATTCATAAAATTTAATTGATGCTTTGTTCGGTTTATGTTTGCGTTTAAAATTTAGATTTGCAATATGGTACTAGACAAAAGATAAATGAGGCACTGAATACAAAACAAACTAAACCGAAACTGTGGCATCCTTATTTTGTGGTCAAATGTTTTTATTTTATTCAAACGATGGTACAGCCTTCAACAAAAAAGTTTAGATTACACAGACATTTATAGAAAGGGGTTTGGGAAAGGCACAAGAGGTAGCTGAACATGAATTTGTTTATCTGAGCTGCTATTCACTTTTCTTGTTTCAACGAAATTCCACATGACTATTTGAATTCATCTTTACATTCAACGAACTTTAAGATGAATATTTGTTAACAAAATGCAATAAGTGTCTTTGAATAAACAAGTGTCTGCAGCAGATGGCTCTAAGATGGCTAAGTAAATCGAACCATGCAAACAAAAGGTTTTTACCTGGTTTAGTCGCTGCTCGAAGTCTTCTAAAGAGCAAACAGTGGCCCTGTTCAAACAAAGAATACAAACGTTTATCGAAAACACAGAAAAGAGCCTGTGGCTTAATAGCTAAACTTACATGAACAGTCACAAATATTTCTTATCTTATTCCGTTTTGTAGTCAAAGAGTACCGTAAAATATGGCAAAAAGTTCTAGAATTTTCAAAGAAAGAATGGTAGCTGAAGTATTTTCATTTGGACGTAGCTTCTTTATTTATTCAACCACCCCACCCAGGGTATATTGCTCAAAATTCTTCAAGTTCTCCTTCTAGCTCTTCATTAAGACATGATTTTGGGCGTTGCTTTTAGCGTTTCCCTCAAATAAGCTTTAACTTTTTAAATTTTACAATACGAATATAAAAACAATTTCGACATCATAAGAACTTATTCAAATCCCTGACTACTACTAGGGGGACTGAGTGTGTACTATTGCAGTTTTCTCCATGTGGCTTCAATTGAAATCATAATAAAAGTCCTGGATACATGGAAATTGATTAAAAGCGAGAAGAATGAGAATCTTTTTGACGAACTGAAGAGTAATTGAGAATGTTTTTCCAAATAATACAATACAGATTCAGTCTTGTGCTTGACTTGGTAAGAGAGTAATCGAAAAATCGGATTATAAGTTTTAAAACCAGTAGAAGCCAAGTTGAGCCGGGCTCCTTGGAGGTATCGAAGCACAAGCTTTTTCTTATATTCTTCCACCCCATTTATATTTATCTAAACAAATTGTTAACCGGTGATAAATGTTCCAATTTAAACGCATTGGTTCTTACTACTCGGGGGTATTTTAAGTACACAAAAATAAATGCACTTGCAAGCACTTTGTTGCCTAGTGGAAACAAGTTGTCAACTCTCATTCAAACTACAACTTAAAGTAGCTGCATAACAATGGAATAATTGAAAACCTAATTGTACATTGAAAACGTTACCGAAGGAAGGATGAGTCATCGATGTGGATAATTTTCTGTTGAAACAAAAACGCGTTCAATATGCATAGCGGTCGAAACATATCACTCATAGGGAGCAGTTCGCATATCCTGATGCGATAAGACCTCCAGCAAAACAATATGCCAAATATTCGAAATATTTTACTTTTCAAAACAAGCAGTGGCCAACTGAACGAAACAATCAGTGCAGATTATTTCTAGCAGACGCTTTCGTTTCTCTTTGCCAGACAAGCAGAAGAGGACCAACAGGAGAAAACATAATTTTAGCTATAAATAATGTACTTAAAACGCATTGGGCACAAAATATTTTTTAAAATGAGTTTGAAGCCTACATTTATGCCAAGGGCAAAGGCTAATTTCAGAATCTTCAAATTATAATCCTCGTAGTTTTGGTCCTACAAGTTTCAGTCCAAAACTTGGTCGAACTGCAATGTTTTTAACCAACTGCTATAATTTTTTGAATCAGAGATTGAAGTCACAAAGTCTTAGTTACAGACTTAGTTACAATGATCATTCCTCAACAAAATTCCTTGTATGTCTCATCAAATACATATACAAGTTCAATTTGGCCTAGTCGCGTCATTTATCGAAATGCAGTAAAAACCTGAACATATAAATGTAGGTCACCTCAAAACACATTAAATACACAGCCTGTTCCTTATGATTTTAGCAGATCTATTGCTCTGATTTATGTGCTTCCATCTCAACGGTATTTCACAGCGTTAAATTATTTGGAAAGACAGCGCACACAATTTCATTTTAATGGCAGAACAAGTAATCACAACATCCCAGGTGTTTCTGGGCTTTGATTAGCCCATAGGGTTCACTTCTTTGAAAGACTACAAAAATCAATGGCTAGTATCACAATAGTACGTGGCTTTTTTATGGGACTTCAGCTGGAAGGGCCAAGCCATTTTTCTTGCAAAACAAACTTGCAAAGACTTAAGTACAGAGTTTGAAAGAAACTAATGAACAAACCTAACAAAGTTCTAAAGCTAATTAGATAAATGTTGTGTAACCAATTTTATGGTTAAAATCTTATCTTTAAAGCGAGATATCTAAGTTAACAAACCTATACTGGTGAGCAGTTCATTTTACAACTTCTTATGGCCAAATATTGATATATTATTTTCAAAAAACAACGAATCTTAGGGCATATTGCCTGGCCTTGCCTCACAAAATACCAAATATTTAGGATGTAGTTCTGCTTGGTTGTCAGGGCTTTTACGTTCAGAAATCAACGCGCGCGGTCAAAAACTCGCGTGATAAGAGTTGGGCGCGCGAATCAAATTTGTTTTTTAACACGAATGAAAGCAATAAAATTTTTTCTATCGAAAAATCAAATGTGACAAAACTTTTGATAAATGAACTGAATGCTACACATTGTATAGTTATGTTCGTGTTTCCCTCACAAGTTATCGTGAAGGGTGCTGTGCGACACAAAGAGTTTTTAGTGACTTTAGAAACGTGACGAAGTTTCAGTTCTAATCAGCAAAGTTAAAGGAAAAAACAGGCAAGATTAGCTTTAGTAAATAAAAACAAAAAGAAGGCCCCGCAACCAACAAATGGCAAAGGGGCAATTAATAAAGTGTAAGTCCATTGGAAGTCAGCCCCCCCTTCCTATTACTCCGCTTTCGTAGGAACAAATCGTTTTTGATTTTAGGTTCCCATTCATACGCTCAAAAACGGAGACATTTGATAATGATGTTCAAAAGTTATCAACCTAAAACAGAGTAATTTGAAAACGAATCATTTTAATGGGAACAGCGAAAATGAAGTCATTTAAAAATGGAGTCATTTAAAAACGAATTCGTTCATCTACAGTTTCAAGATGAACTGGAACAAAGGATATGAAAACGGACAAAACAGTAATGGGAAAACCTTCGTTTTTGTTTTGCCAAAACGGTGTGGGCAAGAGCAATGGGAACGGCTGAATAATAACGGAAGCTGAATGATCGAAAAACGGAGACATACAAAAACGAAGTCGTGGAGACAAGGATTCGCTGTCAATTATATCCGTTTCCAAAAAGAGTTTCTCAATTGGATTAACCTATCAGCATCCAGTAATCGCGCCCTTCAAGGGAAATATTTATCACTGGGCGCGCCGCTAATCGCTCTCAAAGGTAGCCTCGGGTGCGTGTCTGCACGCTCGCGTGCTATCGCATGCTCCCCATTGAAAGCCCTGATTGAGCAAAATGCCAACATACCTTTTGGCTCGTTCTAAATCATCGTTACTTTGTTCCAATTCTCTAATATATTTTTGCATTTCATCTTTGATTGCCTTTAGCTTGGCATTGTCATCCTGCAGTGCTGTTATCTGAACATAAGCTTCATTTTGTGTCGAATCAAGCTTGTCCTAAAAGTGATATAAGAATAAAAATGACAGGTGTTACTAAGGTACAATGAGCAGACTCTCGAAGAAACAAAAATAAATTTTATTAAGTAAAAACACTAGTAACAAAACAATTCCTCAGTCAATGCTCAGCAGCAAATTGATAAGTCAGTTTAATGACAAGTAATGAATCTTTAGAACAGGATCGTAAACCCCCAGAAAACTTTAAATTAGGCAAAACACTAAGTATGAAGCAAATCATTAGGAATTTCTGTGATATAATTCATCTGTGATATAAAAACAGAAACAAATCTTTAGGAATTTCAAGAAGCAGGCAGTTTTACATATCCACTTTGCAAGCCAATTTAAAATAAATTGAAAATCATACCCTTTTTACATTAACCATTCTTAAAAAACAATATGTATGACATTTGAAGAAAATGAAATGTAAACTTACCTTTAATGAATCGTTTTCATCTTCAAGTCTTTGCTTAATTGCTATGAATTCTTTGATTCTGTTTTCTGATTGCTCAAGTTGTGCTTCAAGTTCTGCTTCTAGTTCTCTACTTCCTTCTTGGAATTCATCATACTCATCTCGTATTTCTTGTAATCTTCAAAAGAATTATAATTATAAATAATCACAGATGATGATAGCTTACTCATAGATAAATACTCTTATTTTAAGAAAAATATATGCTTTAAGATAAGATGCCTTTAACTGTTTAATAACATTACACTTAGGCTACACACCCTATGTACATAATCAGGGATATAAGCAGTGGTATTGGGCACACAGGGTAATGCTTACTTAAATTTGATTGCCAATGGCAACCCTAACTGGTGGTGTTAACTGCACAAAGGGCAGCAATACACAATACACATTTTTACCAAATCTGGGAAGGCAGGGATGTTCTAAAAGTGCCATCAATATGTCAGCTACTGACTTTTGTAAAATACTTTGCTAGTGCAATAATCCCTGTTTAGTTTAGAATGAGTGAAATGAAAGGCAATGACAGCCATGTGATTGCAAGCACACAACTCTACACAGGTCCAAATTGTGTATGGTGCGCAAAATATGTATGGCAAGCACAGAACAGAAAAAATTGCACACAAAATTCTCAAAAATTCAATAACCTTAAAGTTCAAAGATTTTGAATGTTTAGGAAGCAGCAGGAAGTCAAAGTTGCCAAATTTAAAAGAAGTTCTATCAGCTTCCAACGTGTTAGAGTAGTCCCAAATATAATTTACAAAACAGTGTGTCACATAGTAGTTACAAATTATATTATTGCCAAATTATCATGAAAGGAAGCCTGATCAACAGCAAGATATTTTTTACGAATAGCCACTGCAGTGATATTCGCTACCTAAGCAATGATATCAAAATCTTTGACATTTAATGGCAATATTTCCAGACAGTAGGGTCTCAGTCTTTGTAATATGAGGCGTGCAATCGCACACGCACGCCTCCACGCACGCATCCACGCATGCCCAAATTATCCAAGGCATGCATATCATCGCACGCCCAAAACACATCATTGCCATAAAGCTTATGTTTCCAAGATTTCTAAAGCAGCGGTTAATTAAAGTCGCCAAATTCAAAGGCAGCTCCGTCGTTTTCCAAGGTTCTGTTAAAGTATTCCCATATGGGATTTAACAACAGTGTCACGAAGTAGCTACAACAAAATTGCTTAATATTATTGTTATTTAACCAAGGGGGTACCAAAGGGGAGTAATCTGCAATCAACACCTGGTGCTTTATTACCTTTCAAAATTTAAAGCTTAAAGTTTTAAAGTTTCGATCCAAGAGTTGTCTTCAATGTTTACTTGATTATTCTGCTCTTCAGTGATCATGGCGAAAGGAAACAAAGTGGACCTGGCGACATTTATGGGTTGGGGAAAGAACGGAATTATCGTAAGACTACGAATGCCATACGGTGTTATGGAGATGCGACTTCATATTGCAATTAATGAAAATATATGAACTGATGGAGAAAGATAAAATATCTTGAAAAGGGCAATGGTGCTTTATCTTTTGAAGAGCAGAAAGCAAAAGCTTGATAATTGCATCGGTATATCGAAGAAACCTAAGCTAGAGAAAGAGGAGAAAACTGAAGAAAGCTCTAAGAAAGAAGATATGATGACTGTATTGTGTTTTAATTATTTTAAACTGTTATGGAATGATTTTTAAGATTAAGAGCTGTAAAAACTTGTTTTTGAGTTCAAAGAAAGTGTGTTTATTTCGACCTTTGTGTCATTTCTCTACCCATTTCTTCTCATTCGATTGTTTGCTGAATTCCATATCATCTTGAAATGAACACCGATCAAATTGTATAAAGATATTTTTAAGAATATCTGCTATGATATCCGCTATGTTAACGTTGACACTGAAGTCAGTGATGCTGTATGGTAATTTGTCAACAATGCCTGGTAATTTCTAGGAGCAATTGAAATTTTTTTCAACCCAGACATCTTTAAATGATTACAAAAAGATTCTATGATTACTTCCTCAAAAATTTATTAACTAATTAAATTTAACATCTTTAAATGAGAACAAGAAACAGTTTCTCCATCAATTTCCTTGGTTTCTGTTCAGTTTGTAACACAAATGGGCTCTTTGAGCGCAGCACCCTATAGTGCTTGACAACAGGAATGAGAAACGACTGATAAAAAAACGGTCCACATCACCTGCCATCACACGCGCAAAGTAGTCAAGACGTGCGAAACGCAGCATGCAGCCTATTTTCATATTAGAAAGACTGGGGCCTATAAACATCAGAAAATGTTTTCAACTCAGATATCTTCAAATGATTTTGAAACAGTGCAATAAATAACTTCCTGGAAATTTACTAACAGAAACTAATTAAGTTTAACATCCTTATAGAAAAATAAATACAGCTCCACCATCAATTTTCTAAATTTCTGTTCAGCTTACAACACCAAAGGTCTCCTTGTAAGAAGCATTATATATATCTTGATAACAGGAATGAAAAACGACAGATATAAAAACAGATATAAGTGTGAATGATCATCAGATATCTTGAACATATCAGGATGCAGCTACTACATTAGTTGGCCAAGAAATGATGATAGTCAAACCTCTTCTGCAGTGAGACATGCCTTTATTACTTTCACTGCCTTACTACATACAAGTGGGCAAAGCAGATAACAGAATAGATATGTGTCAATTGATATGAAAGGAGAATGAGGGAGACAAAAAATTAGAGGGAAAGATGGTCAACAGGACATTGCATGCATTGCTTAGGTGCAGGTAGCTCAAGATTGAAGAAAATGGGGTATGATGAATAAAAGAAAGATTACCAGGTTCTCCTCTTTATGTTGGAAACTCGGTGTGTCAGGAAAATACATACATATTCACAGCTTAGGCATATATGAGAGGAAAACCTCTCATACCTTTAGGCACTGTTTATGTTGCTTAGCGTTTTTAAAGCTATTGGCTAGGACGACTGGTGCATCAAGTAAAACAAAAAAATGTGCCTCATTGGCAGTGATGTACATACTACATATTCACAAAGAATGCCTGACTGCCCAATTGGTGGTAAGCTAGACTGTCCTTTAGCCCCTCAAGAATACCCTTTATACACTACAAAGATGAAAATCAAGGGTAGCCTCTTCTGAGAATACTCTGAAATTCATTGCAAAATAAGCCTCTGCGAAAGCAATAAGATCAGTTTCAGTTAAAACAAAATACTTCTAGACTGTGGGTTTTTTATCTAGGATGTGAAAAACGGGCTTGGGTCATGTGTGATCTTCGGTATTTGATTTAATTTAAAACACTTCTTGTTTAATTGCTTGTAGGTGCTGACAGTAATACACCACATTTATATTCATTGACAGAGGAGACAGAAATCTTGTGACCAACATAATTGTTTATGTGGCAAGAAATAATTTTAAGAAATCAAATACTTTTGAGCGTAATTTTCCGCCATCTGTCGCCAGTACAAAGCTTCCTCTTTAGCGTCTGTAAATTCAAGATCCTCTCCCATCTCAATGTCAGTATTTGGAGTCACCATTCTCCTGCTTTCCGAATCGATATTGCTTAATATTATTTAGCTTAGGGTACTACACGAACACAGATTTCTCATCAAACGATGAATAACTTGAGGTAACCATTAAACAATCCACAATGATTGACAAACTGGAAAGGCCCTCTCACTGTAAATCTGCTCTTGAATTAAAAAACTCTAGAAGAAACACAGTTATTGTCAATCCACTGGGCATCAGTTTCGTCTATCCAATTTCCTGGCAGCAGTGCAATATTTAGGCCCTTTACAAATATAGGCCGTTCGACGGGAAAAAGTCAGTTGGCAACTGATCGAGCTTGTAATCATATGAAAAACACTCTCTCTGATCCTTTTGTAAACAAACTTGAATAAAAGTATTGAACTCAAGACTGGCACCTCAATAACGGACGAAGTAGCAACGAATTTTAAACTCGTCTTGGCCCGTTACGTTATGACTTGAGTAAAGACCATTTCAGCTTATTTGTCATGCGCTTGGAGGAGAATTCAAAAAGGAAAACAACAGAAAAATTGGCTGCCCTATCCTCCAGAGCCGGAAGCTGATTTGTCAAAAGTCTTTTTCAAAAAATGTGTGGTCTTATACTAAAGTTATGAAATCTTTAACTGCAAGGATGGGGCAGGCAACCGATTGATTCATTTGGATTTCTTCAGCCTTCGACAAAAATTAACACTCATTCCCTTGGGACAGCGGAATCGTGTGGCTTGGAAGGGGCGGGGGCTTAAGCCTCTCCAATATTATTCAAAACTATATTCACAGAAACTCAAAAGTAATCTTGCTTAAGCTATTTGCATGTTTAGCCTCGAAATACAGTTAAGCTCCCATCTGTTCCTGACCGCGGCGCGGTCCCTGCTTGCTCAAACCCCAAAGTTCTCTTTGCTTTTCGTTTGTTATATCAGGAAGCACAAATTCAGCGAAGTGAAAATCCATGTTTGTTACAATTTATATGCTTTGGATATGAATTTCATTAAGAATTTAAGGCATTCTTATTTCAAATAGAAAACAAGATAATTACTCTTTCTAAACGACTGTTTTGAGACCCCTAAAAACACTTCTTAAATTATTCTTCTAGACGTTATATCCTGACCAAAATACCAGGGGGCTGATATTTTTGCCGTTTGAGAATAGTTAAGTATAGCCAGCTTGGTGAGTTGGAAGCCCTGGCTGAATATCGTTACAATGCATTCCTTTCCTGTGGAAAAATAAGCTGGAATGATGTTTTTATTTGCAGTCTGCTTAAGAGCTATGACACTCATTAACGCTGACAGATGCGTTTCTTACAAGATTTATAAAATAGGTTTTGGCCATCGATGAACTTGATTGGTTAATCCGTTGGTCAAAAATGTACAGGTGGAATGTCTCCCTCTTAGCGTCCTTTCATTATTTTCAGAAATTGGAATGAGATTGTTGCAAATTGAATCTGGCATGAAATTCCGATCAATCAAATACATTTTTCTAAACCAGTCTCCTCCGCATTCTTGAAAGCATTAATTTGTTAAGTAACTTCACTGATTTACGTGTATTTATTGTTGTTTATTCTCGGCGTATTGCGGTGTTTCTTATTTGCTACATTTTTATCTACTTTTCGCCGCAAGAACTCCTTGGAGCCCGTCGAGCAGCCTGCTACAGTGACATTTTCTGCATTCATACATTAATTTTTAGAAGGTATTTTCTATCGTGTACATATCATTTAGATTTAATCCATAAATTATTATTAAAAAACAGCTAATACAAAAACAGTAGAAACGCTGGGGTCTCGTTAGGCCTGCTGGAGTTATTTATACATTGTACGAAATATTGCATACTAATACCTTATCTTTGATCGAGACAATTAATGCAATGCCTGCAAAAGTCTTGCTATTTGATTATTTCAAAAGGTACTTCTTTCGTGTTTCCAAAGCTCTGGGTGTGCCTTTGTATATATTTTCAAAGATAGGCCTAGAGTTTATTCCTCTAGTACATTTTAGTAAGCAGTAACCAGGTGATTAGATGTGGACACTGACATGTGGGCCTTGACACTGGATATTCACTGAATATAAATTCAGGTTTTCAGTGTGGATTTCGCAAATCTCTCTTTCTTTGTTCTCAAAGCGTAATTGTTTTTCCGTCTAAAATGTACTGAGAAAGTTGATGGCTTTGGACTTAGGGGCATTTTTTCTTCGTTAGCTTATACGTCGATCAACCTTCTCTGTCCGTTTGACGAGTACGGCATTGAAGAGCGTGTATCAAAACTTCACCAGAACTTTCATTTCTCTTCAGTTCTCCGAGACGGCGCCGCAAAATTGAAAATTGGGGAAGGGGCTAATAGTAAAGTTCAGTGACATAGGAGGATTCACCATTGTTGGGTCTGCCAAGCAAGAAAACTGTTTCAAATTAAGTCTTCTAGAATGGCTAAAATGCATCTCCCAGACTAAAATTTGACAAATACCGCTCAGAATAGACAATTCGACGATTCTCAGAAAATTATTGATTTTTAGAAAAAATTTTTGGAGGTGTGGAGTCATAATAAACTCTAGTGACAGACATTGGGTAAAGAAAGAAAGGGTGACCTTGATAACAAGAAGCTGTTGTATTGATTGAGAGAATTTTACTTTCTAAACTAAAACGTGCATCTTCTTTGTCTCAGGCATTTTCAGTAGGCCATGTATACACATCCAAGATGCATACATTGCGATGATTTCTCCCTGTCTAATTTTCTGGTTTATTTATATCTATCTGGTATCTTCACCTTGTGCTTTCTAGAAGGAGGAGAAGGAGGGGAAGGGGGAGAAGGAGGAGAAGGAGGAGAAGGAGGAGAAGGAGGAGAAGGAGGAGAAGGAGGAGAAGGAGGGGAAGGAGGGGAAGGAGGAGAAGGAGGAGAAGGAGGAGAAGGAGGAGAAGGAGGAGAAGGAGGAGAAGGAGGAGAAGGAGGAGAAGGAGGAGAAGGAGGAGAAGGAGGAGAAGGAGGAGAAGGAGGAGAAGGAGGAGAAGGAGGAGAAGGAGGAGAAGGAGGAGAAGGAGGAGAAGGAGGAGAAGGAGGAGAAGGAGGAGAAGGAGGAGAAGGAGGAGAAGGAGGAGAAGGAGGAGAAGGAGGAGAAGGAGGAGAAGGAGGAGAAGGAGGAGAAGGAGGAGAAGGAGGAGAAGGAGGAGAAGGAGGAGAAGGAGGAGAAGGAGGAGAAGGAGGAGAAGGAGGAGAAGGAGGAGAAGGAGGAGAAGGAGGAGAAGGAGGAGAAGGAGGAGAAGGAGGAGAAGGAGGAGAAGGAGGAGAAGGAGGAGAAGGAGGAGAAGGAGGTGAAGGAGGAGAAGGAGGAGAAGGAGGAAAAGATAGAGAAGGAGGAGAAGGAGGAGAAGGAGGAGAAGGAGGAGAAGGAGGAGAAGGAGGAGAAGGAGGAGAAGGAGGAGAAGGAGGAGAAGGAGGAGAAGGAGGAGAAGGAGGAGAAGGAGGAGAAGGAGGAGAAGGAGGAGAAGGAGGAGAAGGAGGAGAAGGAGGAGAAGGAGGAGAAGGAGGAGAAGGAGGAGAAGGAGGAGAAGGAGGAGAAGGAGGGGAAGGGGGAGCAGGAGGAGAAGGAGTAGAAGGAGGAGAAGGAGGAGAAGGAGGAGAAGGAGGAGAAGGAGGAGAAGGAGGAAGATAAAAAAGATTTTAAGGCGTACTTGAGAGCTAGAGAGAGGTATTTGACGAAGGGAAGGAAGAGCAAAGTTAGGATGAAAACGTAAATCAAAAAATGAAAGAGAGGAAAAATGATAATGGAATGAAACGAGAAGATGAAAAAAAGAAAAAGGGGTAAAAATTTGATTTGAATACAAACCAAGAATAGGAAATACATGGCAGGAGAAAAAAAAAAGATTTTAACGGATGACAAAATTACAAAATGGATGAAGAGAGAGTAAATTGAGGGAGATCAATAAAAGCAAAAGATAGAAGATAGAAATGAAACAAATAAAAAAAGAAGAAAGAGTTGAGAGAGAAAGAAAGAAGGGTAGGAGATTAAGATGTAGCTTGAAAACAAGAAAAGGGAATGCAGGAAAGATAAGGAAAAGAAAAGAATCTCAGAAGGAAACGACAGGAAATGGAGCGAGGGAAAGGGAACTAAATGGAAGGAAAAGGAGAGACGTAGAGGCAAAAGAAACTAATGAAAAAAGGAATCACAAGGTAGAGAGGGGTTGAAGGGAGGAAGGGAAATAAACGAAAAAGGAGAATAAAGAAGGAATAAAGAGGTTAATTTAAAACAAGCAAAGGGATTGAAAAAGAGAGAAATAAAGAAGAATGGACAGAGGATAGACATTATTAAGTGGGTAAAGAGAGTAAATTGAAGGAAAGCAATAAAACCAAAGAAGAGGGAAATGTAAACAAAAAGTTAGAGAGGGTAGCAGTAGGAGAATAAAAACAAAAGAGAAAAGGCAGTGAAGGAGAACAAGAAGTGCTCTGAAAGGAAGAAAAGGAAAGGAAGAAGATACATATTTTGGCACTAGAGTAAAAAAAACTTTTCTTTGATATTTTGCCTTGGAATATCAATAACGTGCTAGCGCCTAGTGGAATAACTGGATATTTCTGACATAGTGACAAAGCTACCCCTTAAGTTGTCAAGGCAAAGACCGTTCATCGTTTTATATGTCATTATGACCCTGTCATGCTTTATTTGTTTGAAGATGACATCCAATACAAAATAACCCAAAATCAAGCATTTTAAATTTCTTTTAGCTCTACCTTTGAGACGCTGAAGATGCTCAAGCTTTGTAGTGGACAGACTTCCTCATAATTCATCAAAATGTCTTAAAAAATGGCTTTCAAAAATGGCCCTGTAAACCTGGTCTTATTTCGATTGTGGGAGTATTTTTTAAGTTTTCCTAATGAAGAAAGACCACTTTGAGTTTACCCTCAAGCCTTATGTACTGCCTTTTCCAAGTGAGGTTTTCATCGACATTGGTTCCTATATGTTTCACTCTTGGTCTCGTTCAATTATTTCTCTATTAGTCGTTTATGACCAATTACATTATATCTTGCTTCATTGGTATCCAAACTTAGTTTATTTTGCCGTAACTACTCTGCAACATTTTTTCCCTCCATTTTAAGTTCATTGCAAAGTTCCTCAGTGTCTTCTGCAGAGCATGTTATAGTATTGTCATTTGCATACATTTTTCCAGAGATTTTTCTAAGCATCGCCTAAAATCATTCACGTACAAGATGACAGGAAGAAGCCCAAAGGACAAAACCCTGGGGAATATCACACTTAACCTTTTTCTGCTGTTGTGAACTTGGGCCATTAATTTGGCAGTATCATATCTTATCCATCAGGTATGCGTAAACTACTTATGCGCAATGGCGTCGCCAGCTCGAAAAACTGGGGTGGACTAAAACAAATTTTCTAGGCCACGCCCTTCAGACTCTTGGAAAATCCCTTTTTTAGTATTTTTACCTATTTTGAAATATTTGGAAAAGCAACTTTTTCAAGCAGCATTTTTCGTAACGATGGCTTTTTTGCCAGTGCGAAAATTCAAATTCACGGGGTGGGCTGGGGTGGACATGTCCCCTCCCAAAAGTTCTTCAAAGGATTTTGAGAAATTAGAAAATCGACTTCTGGGAAAACTGAGATGGACATGTCCACCCCAGCCCACCCCGTGGTGACGCCACTGGCTAATGGGGAATCCCTCGTATCCCGTACAGAAATAGCCTGCGTGCAGACTCTGTTAACAAATTCAGAGACGACTGTACGTGGCCTAGTACTTAGCTAACCTGGAGAGCAAAATTTAGTGATCCACAGCACAGCATAAGGAAAATTTATTTTGCAAGGTGTTCAACAACTGTCATTTTGAATTAACATTTTGCAACTGTTCAGAAAAGATAGCTCTGTTTTAGTTGTTTATGATATTCAATCTTTGCACCTTGGCTATTTGCATCGAAATAGGGCGTGTCACACGTGCCACATTGCAAGCCTCACTCTTTTGCAAATCTGCAATGGTCAGATTGTTTCTGGATCCGTCCCTGTCATTATTTATTCAAGCTTACGGTGTGAAGTCTTAAAGTATCAAACGTCTTTTACAAGCTTCACAGATTTATTATTTTATTTGGATAATGTGTCTTCAAAAAGAAAATGTAATGTTAGAGCCTCCAAGAGAGTAGACAAAAACATTAAGCAGCTTTTTTCCAATGCAAGGTAAATAGCTTTTTAATTAAAGGCATTCAAGGTACGTATATGGTGAAAAGAATTCACCCTCAGCGCATAAAACAACATTTTTATTTTCTTGTTTTGTCATTTAGTATATTCGACTTTGACAAGACAATCAAACGTGCTTGCAAAATAAAAAGAGAAACAAAACAGGGAAAAGTGCTGCAAAATGTCGGAAGTCAAGTGGTGCAAAATATAATATGATGTTGTTTGTAACCAATCTGGAGGGTCTGGAGGGTGTGGTAACAAAACACCTACCGGACCATCTTTCCTTTTCCATTGGAAAAATCACCCCTTCTTGTCCTCATATACTTCCGGCATCCATATTTCTCTACCTGACCTCTCCACTAGATCTCAAATTGCAACATTACACCGGTGGGTTTCTTTTTGACTGGAGTTGAGTTGAATGAAATCATTTTGAACAGGCGAAGTGAATAAAAAACTTGAAATCGAAATGGCCCTTAATTTACTACAACAAAACAAACCGTCATACATTTTTAAGTAACTACGAGTTGCTAATTCTCAACCCTTCTTTTAAAAAACGAGTGTAAGCTAGGCTCCCCCTGTTATTTGTAAATGTCCTCAACTCAGAGTCCAGAAAAGTTGTTAACCTTACTCCAGATAAAAACATCTCAGAAGGCAAACCTTCCTTACAAAACAAAAGAAAGTGGGCGTGGCTTGGGCGTGTCATAGGAGCTTCTATTGTTTTTCGTGGACCTTCCTCCGGTCAGTGGCCGTACAAACGTAATGTTTACCTGACTCTGTTAACTTCTTATCAAAAATTGCTATGATAAAGCTGCTGAGAAGCCAGAAAACATTGCAGAGACTGCAGCAGAAGAATTTGAGCAAAGAAGTGTTTCATCTTACGATTCGGACATCTTACTCTCAATCACCCGTTTCAATTGTAAAAAGCGAAAGGGCATTTAGCCGCCCCTACAAATTGTTAAAAATTTCCTTCGATAAAAAGAACAAAGATAAAGGCTCAATTCCTTGATGCTTCTATATTGTGAAAGAGGTGTTTCAGATGAATTTTATCTGCAGCAAATGGCTTTAAAATGGGCAAAGCAGAAAAAGAGAAGAATCGCTGTTAATCGACTTGAAAGTATATTACTTTTTATCATTAAATAAATCAGATATCTAATACTGGTTTACCCTGAGTACCAGAGCCGCAATTTTTGGTTATGTTTAGATGTTGCTTTACTTCTTACGACAAGTTTGATATAAAACCTGGTGTCCATATAGTCGTCGAGGGTCGTAGATCATCACATGGACACCAGGCTTAAATGTTCCTGTTGCGTTAATCCAAATTTAGAGATTTCTATTATCGTCTTTTTGTCTTTTCATGTTTAAGACTAATTATCATGAGTAAAATGTTTGTTATTATAAGGAAACTAGAAATCTGGCAACAAGGCTATTTCCAAATATCAATTCCTTAGGAAAAGTTGGAATTTTCATCCTTCCACGATCCCCCAAAATTACCCAATTTGCTTTCGTCCATGGGTCTGTTGAATGAAAATGCCAGCTTGACATCAGAATTGTTAAGTGGCTAGCAATCCAAATGATCTTGATCAGGATTTTGCAGAGAATGTTAGACGACGTCTATAAAAGTTAATGCCGTGAATTCGTTAGCTTGATATTAGATTTTGAAACATTCAATAAGCTCAAAAGCAGCACGTCTCTCACATGGTCTTTTGAAACAGTTCTCTCACATTGAGGCCTGTGGGGCCCACACCACGAATTCAAAAGTTGGGGGGGGGGACAAGGCTAGAAAAAGTAGGGTGCCAAGACTTCTTACCCCTTATTCTGCAGCTTTAAAGCTATTGATGATTTTGTCATAAATAGATGTCAAAGAAAAGCTACATAAAGACTTTGTATTAGAATAGAATAAGGATCTCTTATTCATACTGCCTTAAAATCAAAACAAATTTTTGAACTTTGTTGACCCTTCATTTGATTTTTATGTTATCTATTTGCTCGGGATTCAATTACCCGATATATTTTGGCCAATTTTCCAATTTTTGTTATTTTTTCAATACTTTTTCAATACAACATCAAAGTCTGCCAAATTTGATTCAGTCATTTTTTGAAAAATTTTCAAGTTACCGAAGGAAATTAAATCAAGTTCGTTAAAAGCAGTCATTTAATTTCATTGAACATTTTATCGAACATTTCATTGAACATTTCATTTAACATCATCAAATGATTTGGTATTTGATATCGAATTGAATTTTTTAAGCAAATTGAACACTTCACCCGCTTGTTACAGAGATTCACTGATACAGAACAAATTTGTGCAATGAAGTGAAACACAAAAAGGTGGGAAAGGAAAATAGCTTCTACTTAAGAGTCTACTGTATCAAAATCGAGTCACAATTTTCTTCCTTGAAGTACTCTGATCAAACCCAGGTAATGTTTGCTGTTAGTGAATGCATAACATGTCGTTGTTTATACATTGATGGTGGAGAAAGGCAACCATTGAAATATTTTCAAATTAATTTGGCCTATTTCAATGCTGGCGAAATATTCAATATTCAACCAAGGCTTTGACGTCTAATTTGAAAATATCTATCGGGTTGTTTTCTTTTCCAGATAAAATTGAATTCGAACAATATTTGCAAGTTAATGAATTTCGCATTACAGGTAGTCATTGTATAGCATAGAGCGAAGTCTCCAGTTAAGATATTTTCAAAATAAATTTGCGGGAGAACTGAATACAGCAACCTACAATACCATAAATATTTATTTCTTCTAACCAAGATTCTCCCTTATCAGTGATATAACGTTGAATGGAATTAATTTCCAAAGCAGAGCGAAGCCGGAATTTTCAAAATCTAATTTCATCTATTTTCTTCATTTTTCATCAAAACCAAATACCGGAAATACAGCTGGGTGGGAATGATGTCATGCCATCTAAAAAAAGTAAATCATTGTATTCTGAGCAGTTTCAATCTGAAATTAGCATTCGTGACATTCTGATAAAATGTCCTTTCCTAACATGTAGACCTTCTCAATTCATTTTAAACTGGTTTGTATTGATTCGTCCCGAACATACAGATACAAGTTTTCAACATTATCAAACTGGACTGGCGGCAATACCATTTTTGATTTTATACGTATACATGTCGATAAATAGTCAATAAAAAGGGACAAATAACTTTCACCCAGTGGTGGATTTAAGGAGGGGGGCAACTAGAGGCAAGTCAAGCGCCCCTTTTTTGAAGAATTGTGCGCCCATTTTGAAGAATGAGAATCAGATGAAAAAGTTTCCGAGTCCGACGGGTTAATTTGCTTCGAGGGTTACCTCAAAGTTATGTTGTTTATTCTGAAAGTGGATCTGAAATTATTGTATACAGCGTAATCATTAATATAAAAATTGTTTCATTTGATTGAAATGACAGTTTATTTTGTTCCAGATAAGTATTTTTTCCCCAAAAATATCTTAACTTCATTGTGTTGTTGTAGAACAACATTAAGAAGAAATGGTGTACAAATTTACCTGAACCATAAATGTAATGCTCACGATTAACCTTCAATAGTCTTAGGAGCCAATATGTTTGTGTGCTAGATAGATACTTTATTTAGACATATTGAACAGCAGCACAAGTGAAAATGAAACAAGAAAAGTATGTATGAAATTTGAACATTTTTTCAAAAGACATGGAATTTTAAAGGACTATTGTTTTCTCTATCACATGGTGCTGAGAAAACCAAATGATACTGGATTCATTTTCAGTGGTCTAGAGCAACTGAACGATCTTCGTTTTCACCTTAGGACTCCATTGGTAACATTCTCAATAGGCAAGCCGACACTGATTGGGCAACCTCCACAGTCATGTGCTCGCGTTTTTGATTGGCCTATTTCGATCCACAATTGGGTATATATATTTCCTAGCGTAGATTTTGCGGTCTATGTTCTGAAGTTTTAAACTCTGAAGAGTGCCAGACGAAAAGCTATTGTATATTCAAATGTTTTCTTTTTTTCGAAGCCATTTTTAAACAATATCATGTGTTGCTATTTATCAAATTGAGATGGAACTATTTATCAGAATTCTTGTTTTGATGAATATTAGAAAGTATCCTCAATATCGAATGTATTGGAGCCCTGGGACTAGAATTCCAGCACTTGCAGATAAAATATCTTTAGCAAGGTCCGAAAAGCTGAAATGCTTTTTTCATCGAAATGACAACCTGGAAATGCCGATGCATGGTGATGCTAGCTTTGACAAGCTTTGCAAAATTTATCCCATCATTAAAAGTCCTGAAGCCTTAAGCCCTGAAGAGTCTCATTCAATAGAGTCTCATTCACCAGTACTAGCCAAAGAAACCACACAAGTGGGGCTTGAAAGTTTGGGATGAGTGGAAGGCTATAGAATTTTGAAGTCTACACAGTTAAACAGGCAGAGAACAGGAAATTTGGAATATTAGGTTCAGTTGTTACCAGGCTTGTTGAACATTTGCCAAAGCATTCGGGACACAAAGTCTACTATGACAATCTTTTCACAAATCTAAAGCTTGAACAGCACTTGAAACAGGGTGGAATATGGTCTCTTGGTACAATTCGCTCCACCCGACTTGATAGGTCGTTGAAGGGTGAGAAAGATTTGGAAATTCCAATATTGGTTCATCTGATTTTGTGATGATGTAAATTCCAATATTGTGTTCGTTGGCTTGATAATGGCCTAGTTCAAATGGTTTAATCATTTGTTGGTATTGAAGATGGTGGGACTGTTAAACGTTGGAGTGCAAAAGATAAGGCAATGATTGATGTACCCTGTTCCTTGATCATTATGAAGTACAACAGGCACATGGGGGGTGTTGACCTTTGTGATATGATTATAGCTCTCTACAGAATCAAGCTTGGTACCAGGAAATGGTAAATGCATATTGTGTACTATTACATAGCAGTTGCTGTGGTTGATACCTGACTTCTATGCATAAGGCACTGTCAACAAAAAGGAACTACAGAAAAGGGGTTTTGAGCCTGCTCTAATTTAAAATAACGATAGCAAATAGTCTTCTTGCCTCAGGTAAAGAGCCACAGCAAGTAAGTGAAGACGGTCTTCTTCTAGCCCCAGCAGCTAAACCACCCCCCCTCCCCCCTCCCCCCTCCCCTCTTCACATGTATGCCTTGCTGTACAAGCGATATCTTTGCTGACTATCAATAAACAACGGAAAATGATCTACTGTATCAAATCTCACAGTATCATCATATATGGGTATAAGAAAACCAAATTTCATCATTATAACATCACCAAGCAAATCTTTTGATTTTTCTGTTAACGCTCTTTTGATCACTTCCAAAAACAGTTACAAATATTTTTGTCTCACATATCCATAATTCAAAAAGTAAAAACAGGAAGAAATGTTTTAAACTTTTTTCTTGATCCGTTTTGTTCCGTCACGGATAAAAAATTCCAGTCATGTGACCACATTCGCGTCCAAAGCGCATCCGCACCACAAAATCTAATCCGATCTGCGGATCGTTTTCCGGAGTGGGTTTTCAGCTTGAAACAATATGCTTAATGTACGAGAGATTGAGAACTTGCGTTAATGGACTGATTTGACGTAATACAGCAACCACGATCTTTTTGTAATTTTGCAATAAGACAACAAAATTTCAAGACATTTTATACAAAACATAATGCGATACCAGCTTGGAAGTCTAAATAGACCATCAACTTCGCAAATAAGCTGGATTTCACACTCTACATTATTTGACGTTTTGAAGTGAAATCTTCAGTTCATACTCTCTAAGAGACTAGGCCATGGGCTAAGCAGCCTTGTCACTACAGGGCCTTGAGCCACTCCCCCCCCCCTCTCATCTCATCTCATCTCATCTCAACACTATTGAATAAATCAATTCCATCAATTTTGCTACACATCAACTATGTAATAATAAATTGGAGTGATGAATACTCCAATACATCAGACTTTAAACGTAAGAAGCTAAAAAGGGCCATGACGCTTTTCCTTCATTGTAAATCACATTTTTAATCTTGGCAATTGTTTAATGCTCGGGGGTACAAATTTTATGTTTTAATTTGTTACTTCAAATGAAATTTCAAATGTACATGTATACTGAATTTATTAAGGTTTGCAGCAGAAAGACATCATATTTCCAAAAGACAAGCTCCAAGCAGACATTTTTCACAACCAAGCTTAAAGTCTCATGCCTCATTTCACTACTAAAACTGATCTTGATACTTGGAACAAAACCATCCCAAAAATTGTTATTTTAAAGATGAGTATAGGGACGACAAACGTACTCCTCGTTTGTGTTTTCCTTCAACTTGCAATGGTATCATAACCTATTTTGTTAAGTTGCTATATTTAAAGAGGTTTGTTGGTAAAGAGGTGAAGGTTTTCTTCTAGACCAAACTTGTTGCAGATAAAACAAATAACATTTTGATTAAAATATCTTTGTGGTACAAACATTGAAACATTCAAAACTCAACCAATATTCTTTCGCCCCAAACAAATTTGAAACCTTTATCGGTTTCTAGAAAATGGTTTCTTATAAACTATTTTGATGTAAAAAATGTAAAAATTCAAAGCCAATACTCTGGGATTGATTATTGGCTGTGTTTGTTTACGTGTGTTGTTCCTTGATCTGATTGTTGCTATGCCCTGAAATGTTCCTTTGTACGTTCTAATAGTACATTTGTTCTTTTTGAAATTGGAAATTTGAGCCAACGATTGACCAGGGTTTAAATGACGTGTTAGAAGATTAGCGAGGATTTCATTATCCTGCCCACTAACTGACGTCAGAGTCTGTTCTCAGGCATTTGTTGGAAATGATTAAGATGGCCAGTCCTTTTGATTGCACAAGTTTCCCGTTCATTTTCTAATTACATACCTATATCTTCCTATAGCAACAAAATCCAATAGTACCACCCCAAAATTATTTGGTTTTGAATCAAGCTGTGATAAATTTTATCCATTCTTTAGAGGAATTAAATTAGTTTATCTCTTTCCCGGAGAGGGGTAACTTCAAAAGGCTGAAGACGGGGGTGTGTGCCATAAGAAAAAATATTCTAAAATTTAGACATTTTCCAAAACCTGCCCCAAAATTAGGATACCATATGAAATGCATCCCCTTAAATTCAATTCAAAGTTGAGATTAATATTTAATGTCGGCTAATAATCGAGGCAAAAATCCAACAACTCAATCAAGCAAAGAAAATTTATTGCAGTTAAAGTTACTATTAAAGTTAAGGTCATGCCAACAATCAACCCTAAATTTTCTGACCATATTTGATCTGACCTCAAATTTATTTTTTCCTTGAAAGGTACCCCAAAAAATAGCACATACCGAACTAGTGTTTACCCTCCCCCTTCTTCCGGAATTTCCTTCTTTGGGTCCGTTGCAAAAGTTGAAAATCACTCCAAACATTCTATGACAGAGTCTTTCAATTTCATCGCACATTGTTTTGCACAAGATCTTTCTAAGAATTCCTTAATACAACCTTTCTCAAAGTGATTAATGTTTTTGGCCTTCGACATCTCTAACCTGACTTTGACCTGCATTAATGCCAGTAGGCCAGTGGCATTTCTCTTTACCATACCATTGCAGAAGAACTACAAAGCATAAGGTGGCAGCTGAGGCCTAGAGCAAAAAATTGTCAGGTTTAGTACAAAGTCTGCAATCTAGGTTTTATTTCGTGGGGCAAAAATATCATTTTTGGCAATACAAACTTATACATGCGGTTGTTCAATGTAGGTTTCAGATTCAGCCCCTCTAGTGTGTGTATGACCCGAAATACAAAGGCATAATACTGGAGCCTCCACATTGGAAAAAGGCATCCTGCATTATCAACAGACAGTTGAAAACTCATTCTGAGGTTGAATCATTTTGAATTGCTTATGAAGGGCTATGTTTGGAGACATACCATATTAGGCAAATCGTTTGCAAGTGATTGAAACTGATAAGCATGAAATTTGCTCATTGTACGAAATAACGTCACGATAAATGGTCTTTATGAGAAGCAACTGCTATTTGAAAAATAAACAATAAAGGCGAGTTATGCAGGTACTGTTGTGACGTGAGTAAACCTCGCAATCGAAAACTGCTTGTTGGTATGAAAGCCAAATAAAGCTTAGGCCGGTTTAGGCCGCAGAAGTGCTTTTCTGTAACCGATAGGAGGATCTTTCCGTACATCGTTTTGAAATTCACGTTTTTAAAGTAAGTTTTTAACGGTAATATTGAGCAGCTCGGGAATTTTTATTATATTTCGGAATGATTCAGAGAGGAAAACGATGTATTTATTTTCCTAAATTTTTAGAAAATCGCTTCTTATTCAAAATCCAGATTTGCCTTCCCGCTTATTAGGGCTTTTCTCCGCACAATTTTTCCACCAACCGAATTGCAGAAAGATATGAATATAAAGAAACATTCAAGTATTGATTCCATCAAAATTCATTTCAGAAAATATTTTTTCTTTTAAAAAATGTAATGAAGTCCCAATTTTTAAAGGAAGTTCGTTTTCCTCGACGAGGACCAAACAAGGCCTATGTTCTTGGAAAAAGAAGTAGGATACGACTTAACACGTGACATGGAAGGACGGGGGTACAAAAAGGGATATCCTGCTAAATTAATAGTCATTTCGGAAATTTTCTAATTCCTCATTCAATTTCAGCATTATTGTTTTCTTCATCCTTACGTCACCTTGTGAATGGTCTTGGAAAACCATTAATGAGATATCGCCGGCTTTTGAATAATGACGTCGTGAGTATGAAAAATTTTGTTGGACTCTCCATCAGCAAATGTATCCATAGCAATAGTAAACATTTAGTCACGATGCCCGCAGTTTTCTTCACGTGACAGGTTAAACCATACAGTTAACCAAAATGGTAAAGTAACATTCATTCTTGGCATATTTGCTCGTCTGAAACAAAGTTTATTCCTTCATGATTTTGTTCATGTCTCGATCGAACCACAGCACTTTAATCTTTTTATGTCTAGATTTTAATCATACGACTAAATTGGAGTTGATAAACCAAACCATCGAACGGCCCACGTTATCAAAATCATTTAAACGTTCCAGATTTCTGCCAAAACAAAAATGTTTCAAGGGATTTTGATACCCAGTCCAAAAAGCAATAGGATTTCCACCAAAGATGTACGAGATTTGTAAGGAATGATTTGCCTCTCGGTCTAAACAATATAAAATCACATTTATATCTAGACGTAAAGAATTCTTTATTTCTGTTCTCCCCCCCATAATAATGTTTTGCTTCTATAGCAACGTGTTCTGTCAAAATATTTAAAAACTATATCTTTAGCCATTTCTTGTTAACAGTTGGTAGGCAGTTCTGCAGTGTAGATATCAATGAGCTCATGTAATTGCAACATTGATCAATGCAGGATAAAGAATTAAATCGAAAGAAGGCGGTGAAGCACTGCTCCGTGCGATTTGAAAAGCATTCACATTTCATAACAAAACGATTAAGTACTCACAACAGGAGAAAATAACTCAAGAAATATGAAGCTTTGACAATCACTCTTATTTTTAAAATCTATTTCTCAATTTCTGGAACGCAATTTGTTTCGTTTGCCAATTCGCGGAGAATACTCATTGTCGATTATTCAGGCAATTTTTCGGTATGAGAATGAGTTAAAAACAAGAGCAGCAGACCCAGAGTTTCGGCTTACAGTTTTCTTTAAGATGACGTCTATAACGAACAAACAGCTCTTATCACAGAAACATAATATACAAATGCAGAACGAACGGTTGTACTTATTGGTATAGATTTTCGCGAATGAAGGACGATTGTTTCTCCTCTCACTTGCGTTAAAAATAGCCAAACTCGAGAGCAGGTCCTTATGGCTTTTTCTGTGCCAACTCGCAACCTGTTAATGCCTAGTGCTAAAATTCTACGCCAAAAACGTAAACAACCTCTAGGTAACTGAGAAACCCATTTACTTAACAGTGATTTCAAACAGCTACCTCAAATCTCAGAGCGTGTTGCTGAATTCGACTATGCATAATTAATGACTGAATTCATTTTAAAGAAAACCGGATCCTTAAAATGTTAGGGTACGCTGTTGTTTCTGTTTTCCGCCGTGGGAAAGAGCGTCTCTAGCCAGTTGCCCTCTATTGTTGATCAAAAGCATTTATATACCACCAATAAAAATAAGATTAGGAAAGTACGCGTCATTGCTCGTAAGAATGTCATTAAAAAGAATTTGAACAAAGCTTCTAACTGAAGCAGGAAATATTTCATTGTAATTGGCTGTGGAAGATTTGCATATGAATACTTATGACCCGTTGGATTTGTATTAATAAGATAGACAGAAGATTCCTTTGACAGAAAAAGTACAACACGAATCTGCGATAGGACGAAGCAGAGGATAACAATACGACTTCTTCTAAAGGATAATAACACGAAAATTGACGAGGCACAGTTCTGTAACTGAGCTACATTAAATTAAAAGAAAAGATGGCGAATGTTTGCGATCAAAACACTACACAATTATCAACTAATGAGCTCTTAAGTTTCGTATCGAATGCTTCAAGAGAGCTCAAGGACATGCTTGGTAAAGTTGACACCGACGAAAGAAGAGAAGCAACTTCAGGAACCTGTTTTAGTTTACCATTGCCAGCTACACCAATGAGTAGCCCTGTGCCGAGTCCAACTCCAAGCTGTGTGTCTTCGGTTAGTGACCAGGAGGTCCCTTCTATGTCTCCCCGCTTTTTTGCGAGCGGTTCCCAAAAATGGTCGCCTCGCAAAAGGAGCCACGATTCATTGCGCGATGTGCCTTTTTCCAACTCTTCTGCAAAATTCAGGCGAACCGACAGCGTTGGGGATTACGACGAGTACTATCAAAGTTGTGCTTTGAAGACACCTCACAGACCAAGCGTAATGCAAAGTTCGCCCCATGAAATCGACTATGTAGTACAGCAACTTGTTTGCCAAAAATCATTACAAGCAAGACAGACATTCGACCAGCTAAATGGCGCTCAGCTAGATTGCCACCAACATCCGTCTTACAACAGAATTTCCCAGCAATCGGCCTGTGAAAGTTACACTGTCCGTTTTGGGAACCAGCCGAGTTATACCGGACACGGTATGTACTTCCCATCGACGCACTCCTATCACATTCCACCAACGGAACCAGTTCCCGATTTCGCTGACCTGGTAAGTTGGATGCTGGCAGAAGACTTTCTAGATGCAGAGTCATTATCTGCTCTACTCTCGCGTTGTTAGTTAATGTATATTTTAATTAGACGAGATCTAGATTTAGCTCGAATTTAACCAATCATCGACAAGTGCTTCGACAAGTACGCTGTAACATTACTATCCACACCGTCACAATATTTCCAACTCATACTCAGAAATTATACGTTTTAACCATATAAACGGATAATAATTTACACGATGAAACATCTGATGGTCTTTCGAGAAATCTTTCAGTGCAAAATCAAATGTGAAATGTATAAGCATAGACCTTGTTAGAACCATGGGTTGTTCTTTGAGTTTGAAATATTGTTGAGCGTTTGTGGTATTTTATGCAGACAAATGTATATTTATATACGAATTGAATATTTAAAGGAAGCTTACACATCACCCTTGCACCGTGCCATTAATACTCAAGTAAGTTTAGACTATTAGTACAACAGTGGGCGTTTCCGTGTTTCGATGTTGCCAAACCAATAAAGATGGAGAAATTTGAAACTGAGTTTTATTTGTTTGGTTAGATTGCTTAGAAATTGAGAGTTTCTGTTTTGTTGAACAGACTCTTGAAACTGGCCTGCTAAGGGTTATGTGTTTGCTTATACCGGGTTTAGATGCATGACGTTGCAATCCATAGAAATTTATTTTATACTGACGCAGGACGTCCGAAGTATTGCGTCTCCATGGAATGGAGTGCATGTAAATAATGCTTAAATGACTGACATATTGTCTCTTAGAGCTCAAGTATGACTCTTGATTGTCGAACCTAACAAAGTTGTAAAATGAGGCCTTTTCAAAGCAAGGTCTTCATTTGTAGCATACTCAAATGTGACAAGGGGATGTCACATAGATGGGAAATGTATCAATTTGGCTTTTTGGAAAAGATGACTAAAAAAGACCGTAGATAATAGCCGGATATTTTGCCAATTTGCCATTACCTTTTAAACTATTAACACAAAACTGTTTTGCGCATCTTTAACTTTTAAAGCCTGATCTCAAAACACCCTATTTTGACAATAATAGAATTACCTGATCTTACACAGGCAATGGTAATTCATCAGAGGAGCAGCCCCTGTTTGATTTTGTTCCGATCACTTTGGCAACAGACTCAATTGAATTAATTGCGCAGATTTGAAGTTTTAAGAATCTGAAAGCTTTTGACACAAGGTTCAAGGTGAATCTAAATGCTTTTTATAAGGTTGACTTTGAGTTGCAAAGTCAAGTGACCTTGTGAAATTAGACTCTGGTTTACCAGTGTTGTGGTTTAACCTATATTGCGGTATAAATACGAGTAGAACGTAGGCAGGTGCTGCGTTTAGACTATCGCAACTTTCATAAGCTTGAATGCAATTTAATTATGCTCTGTCTACTTAAATATTCATGAATTGTGTTCAGTTAGGGGAAAGTTGCAAACCTGCACTCATTGAAATCTGATAGCAAAGATTTTAAGAGTTGGAAGCGTTTTATTTTGTCAGATACCATCATTTGATAGCATAGAGATGGCAGTTCTTCCCACTGCCAACGCAATGGCATTCCGCTGAAAGAGACAACAACATCAAGCATTATCTGTGTATTTGATGCCAAATAATCCTTTTCAAATGTGTACTTACATTCTTTTCTCTCCTTATGATAATGAACACACACGTTGTTTTTACCAAGACTGCCTATCTAGGTTTTTGTAAATACAAAAGCCTAGATAGGCAGTCTTGGTAAAAACAAGATCAAAAGCTTGAAATCAGTTGGTGAGGTTTGCAAGAACTCGCAGATCAATGTTTTGTTTTTACTCTCATTTTGTCTGTTACACACATAGAATTGAAAAGCGTGTCGACATCAATTCTTTTTTTGTTTAAATTGGTATTCAGAGGATCTTCTTATTCTTTATATACTTGAAATTTTTTTACTTTGCAACAAAAAAGTCTCAGTGTTTTATTTTGCTATTACGAAGAATGTTTTACTTTTTACGTACTGCACTAGACAGATTCCCTTTATCATCTTTTCAGCTGCCGCAAATTGGGGGGGGGGGGGGGTGGGGTGGGGGGATTAGAGCTTTGTGGGTCACCTTTCTAATTGAAAATAGACCCTTCTGGTAAGTGACCAGGCTAGAAAATTCCTAATCAGTGCTGAAACAATTGATGCAAAGAGATTACCAGTAACATTACATGTGATGGTGTTTTTGGCAACCATCAAAGCTAAAGGCCTGATTTTGAGACCCAAATATGCTTATTGTGGTTAGAAAATGAACGGCTAGACTTGCTCTTTTTTACTCTTTTTTTACTGAACCCATGATCTTTCAGAATTTTGGGCTAGCAGGCTTTTTGAAACCCATTGCAACGATTCACTGAGCTTCAATATAGAACCGTGTAAGGAGCATAATTTCAGCATACAACTTCATCGCTTTTCATCACCAAAAACTATAAAAACTGTCTACAACTTGAAGTGATATGAAATTAACGAGTTGCAAACGTGTTTTTAGACCTTAAAGTCGTATTCTCTGTTTTTATAAAGCTTCCTTCATGTGTATGTAAATTCTGATGCCCAGATGAAATTTAAAATGGCTTACCTTGTTTTCTTCATTTTCGTCGCAATATCTGATGGGAAAGACAGGCCTATATGACAGTGCTTCATGTCTTAATGGATTTTTGATAAACACAACTTATAAAACTTTTCTAATTAGGCATTATCTAATTGGCTGATGCTTGACATTTTGCATTGATTCTGTTAAAGTAAATCAGCCTAATATTTTCTCTAAAACACGTATTATGGTTCTACCCACGTCCAAGCATTTCAATTTTCTTCCTTTTCATTCCCGCACTTTCAAGAAAAGCTGAATGTGACTTCAAAATGCTTTGAAAGTGTTTGGTAAACACGGTCCTTAACCGCCAGCAATCCCAACAAAAACTGAAAGCATACTTACGTCCCAGTTCAGCACATATATTTGTATTTTTTGCTTGAAGATAATAGGAGGTAGGCGTTTAGAGAAAGTAGCGTTTGTTCTTTTTCAAGGGTTATGAGATTTTCACTTGTCGCAATATATTCGCCTTTTCATCGAACAAAATAATTGATGTACTCGGCCCATTCCAAAAAGCTGTTGAAGAATTTTATAGATGACCAAGTTTTTTCAAAAAATTTTAAACGAGGATTTAGAGGTTTGAGAGTCATGCATTCTGGTTTAAAGGTCTTTATAGTATAATTTTTGTATAGTACAATTTTTAAAAAGTCATTGCTGTGTTTAAATTCGTCTATGACGTCATTCATACGAATTGTGCTGAGCCATGATTAATGAAAAGCTTTAAGAGGTTCCAAAAAGATATTTTTCAAGAAATTATAGTTAATGTTTTGTGAACATGTTCATTTTAAATCATATAATTTGTAATCCCATGAAAGACGTTCGATCCTATGATCTTCAAAAAAGCCCGGGTATCTATCAACACAAGAGCAATAACCAAATGAGAGGACAAATGAGCTTCCTTAATTGGTATCAAGAGGTCATTAATTAGTAGCTTTATTGCCGCTGGCAGGAAGGAAAAATTAGAAAAAATTGCGCCATGAGAAATTAGAGGAATAGTAGGATTATTTTGTTGCTGTATGCATTTAAGATCAAATTAGTGCGAGAAAAACCATTGTGACAAAATTATTAGTGAAAATTGCAACTGAGGTATCTTTCTTCAAGTTAATAGAGTTTCAACCAATTTGGAATTTGTAAGCAACTAGCTACTACAACCTATGCTCTACATAAATACAGTAATAAATAAGAGTTTTTGTTCTAAGTACCCTCAGCTTTGAAATAAAAATTATTGAAGGTTAATTGTAGAAGACCTTTGTGCAGCTTTGTGTCACTTTAAAAAATTATTCAACTTAAACATTTTATCACTTTTTTACCATCCTGATCAAAGAAGGTAGCCAGAAAAAAGCTTTGTATAGTTCAACCAAAATTTTTTATATTTAAAAATCAACAGTCCTAGTTTGATCGCTTTAGTAGGGGCGAAAGTAATGTTCATACGCTATTTTCTAAATATATAATGGCACTAAAGAGATTGTCTCGCAAAGAAAAATTCATTCGTGCAGGGGCGTTGTGGCAAATGAATTCTAGAGGGGGCCAGAAAGATAGACTTTCCGACAAAATTTCTTTGATATATTTCAATCAAATAGAAGCATTTCGCGTAAATGTAAGACGGGGGTGGATTAGAAAAACTCATAACTTTTGCCTTAGTTGGAAAGATATTAAAAATGCACTTTTATCTTGTCTCTGTGCTTCAAACTTTTTATAACCTAATGCTTCAAATTCTGCAGAAATTGTATTCTTTGAAGGAAATTTTCATAACAAAATCTTATTCTTAAATTCAATATCCACTGGGGGAAAGCGATGGTTTTGATCGACTTCTTCCTTCTTTTACCTTACGCAACGTAACTGCAAAAATCTTCAAATCGGGTTAAAACACAATTTTAAAAAATCTGGTGATAGGCACAAAATTGGCCCTGTCCCAGTCTTCAATATCAAACAAAGATATAACTGATGACCAATATTGACCAATTTCCATTTTCAAATTTGGCCCTTGAAGCTTTGAATTTTCTCTGACAAAATCCGAGCAGTAACTCCTCACTTTGTGGTTGGAATCGGTAAATTCTGAGAAATCATTTTGATTTGCTGAACTATAGTATTTTCCTTACAAAATTGAATTGCCCCTCGAAATTACGGTAAGTTTTTTAGTCCAAGTAATTACCCACTGCTCAAGTTTGAGAATTTTCAGACAAAACAATGGTCCCAAAATCCGTCAAATTTTGAAAGCAGAGGGGCCACGGCCCCCACTGTTCCCCGGCCCCGACCCTCGTACATTCGTGGCGTTTTAACTAACGTAGGGAAAAGCTGGTCAGAACAACAAAGGGCTACCATATAAACACTGTTTATAAGGGAAACTACGGTGGATTCCCGATAAAATGAACCCCGGATATAACGAACTTCCCGGTATAACGAACTAAATGTCTGGTCTCTCTGATTCTGCCTAACAAACTCCTTAAAAATTCTCTCGGTATAACGAACCCCGGATATAACGAACTCTCGTTATTACGAACCAATTTCTAGGTCCCTTCATCATAATTACCCTCGATATAACGAACTTATAAATTGTTCATCTGTTATTTTTGTTTATTTATTTTCGATGTTTATTTACCACTTAATTTGGTGGGAAATCATTTTTAAAGTCATCAAAACATGCCCATGATACATTTCAAGCACTGGCTGATAGACTCGAAGCACGAGATGAAAGTTTGATTGCATCAGAAACAGCTGCGAATGAGTACATTGACAATAGTGAATACCTGTACCTCTTTACATATGAGACATTGGCAATGAGCGACGACTAACATTTATTGAGAGACCCAGATGGAAAAGCAGAAAATGACAAACAAGAATGTGAAGTAATCGAAGACGTCATTCAACAGGCAACTAGGAGTGAGGTGATAGCTTTGCCAATCTTTTGGTCCCAAATAATAAGAGGAAAATCAAGATTTCCATCTTAAATGACTAACCATTACAGTATCCACCCCCAATTAAAACACTCTAAAAGGCAGACTCCTCTGATTAGCGAGCCCACACTGCCACCATGTTTATGAATGCACGGCAAGTAGAGGATCAGAAGCAATTTATCCACAGTTGCTTTGAAATTTTTGATTCAATCAAAAACAGTTGGATTTTAATCAAGCAAAATATATAATAAAAAATATAATAAACGTATGAGTCAAGCGGCGTGACGGGGCAGTGCGGGGACCTTAACATGTGAAGAGAAATTCTGCTGCCTTAGATCTTTTCTATGATCCTTATCTAAGTTTTTCCCGGATTTTCATGCAGGATGATGCGTCTTTAAAAGTGCATTTGAAAACCTTTGAAAATCAATTAAATTTTAAATATCTATGATATTTACGTAAATTGAATGAAGAATTTTATAACGATCTAGATGTGCATAAGAGGGAAACCTGATTGGTTTGTATTTCTTTACATCATTGTTATATGGTTGATCACAAATCACACCCAGTTTTTCACCCATTTCCATGATGCTTTGAATGCTATTAAGAAACATGCTTTCATGAAAAACCCTGCTTTTCGAGAAACCTCTTGGGGTCCCCTACGTGGCCCAAAAGCTTGGGGGCCTTTAGCTTTGTGCTTAATGTGCACAAGCACACCGAGCGCTACGCCACTGTATGAGACTCTACATTTGTTGAAGGGTAGGAAGAATTTTGTAAAATAGATGCTTTAGTTGCAGCATAGTTTATACATAGCATAGTTGCAGCCCCACCTGATACAGCCGCATCACATTGGAGCCTCAATGTCAGACGAAAGGATGGAAAACCTTGTTCAAATTAGCATCGATCGAGACATGGCAGATTCAACCATTGCTAGCTACAAAAAACTACACTAAAATTAGGTTTTATGTCTGCCTATGAAAAACCTTTGCCTATGAAATTTACATAAAAATACATCAAACTTGGTTATCAATAACGAGCGCGATTTCTTGTATGGTGCTGCGCCGGTTTCTCACCCGGGCCCCTTTATCAGCTCCACCCTTTCATTGTCTACCCCAATATTTTGGGGCTTTTACCGCCCCTGACTGAAGAGAAATTGAACAGGGACTAGTTACGTAACAAATTAAAAAATTCACATCCAGTCAAGCCAGTGGCGGTTTTAAGGGTGGTCCAGGGGGGGCATGGCCCGAGGCCCCACGCTTATGATAGCCAAAAGGGGCTCCACACCAAAGAAAAAAAGACAGAAATTGTAAAGCAAAAGGGCACCGCAGTCTCTGAAACCGCCACTGAGTCAACCCTCTCTTTTCGGTTATAATTTTCCTCGCAGTGACGTTCTCTTATAGTTTCAGTTCGTATATTTTGAGGAAATTTGTTGTTTCTAAAAGCGAATTGCTGTTTTTCTTCCTCAGCTAAAAAATTACTTCTTGTGTAAACTTTTCGCGCCAAAAATGAATACGAGGCGATTTCAAAATGATTTGTCGATTGGATTGTTGATGGATGGTGTGTGTATGTCTGGATGTTATGTTAGTGGTGAGAATATAAGTTTTTGAAGTTAATTGAAGATTTAGCTCATGGAGAACAAAGGAGCTGATGATGTGTCTTGTGAGGTTTCTCCAGTTCGGCGTATGCTTTCCCCTACACTTCCATTAATGGAAAGAATAAACGCAATCCTTGGAAAAAGATCAGAGGCCGTTTCTACAAATGGTAAGACTAACCGTAAAGACTTTTTAGATATGATTCTAGATTTTTATATCAGTTTACCAACCACATTCGACCATTATCCCAGCTGCACCAAGGGTGTTGTTCTAGTTATAACCCCTCCCTGTCAAATGCCGAAAAGGAGGCCAATTATTGCTATTGTTTTTGCAAAATTTCGTGCATGCAAGAACTAGCACTACACCCCTGTTCTGCATGCCCTTGTAATATTTTTAAAAAAATTTTTCTCTCTCTCTTTTTACTTGCTAACGGGCTAAAAACACTTTACATAATGCCAGTAAATTGACTCTGCAAAATATATGATGGATGGATTGACATCTTGAAATATCTACCTCAGGGACTCTCTGTAGGCCATCTGAAAATTATTTTGGATTGACAGAGTTGGTGCGGTTAACGTGTGGTTAAACATATCAATATAATATTCAAGCAATATCAAATGTCTTTGGATTTAGATGAAATAAATGAACTTCCTTCAAAATGCTCAGAGACTTTGGAACTCCCTTGCCACCCCTATTACAAGGGAGAATAACATTTTATTTGTGAGTAAAGAAAAAAGCACATCAGCAGTGTTGGAAATAAAAGCAAAAATTTATGAAAAGCTACTTTTTACAAATATTATCTTCAGAAGGAGTCATAATGTAGAGATTCCTGGAAAAGTGTTGATGTCTTTTCAAAAAAAGATATCAAATATAAATCAAATGTTAATCCAGTTACATAACTTTATGTTTTCTGTCACTGGTATTCTGGGTCAATGATTTGATTAGATCCTGTGTGTTATATGACAAGTTATATTTAGGTAACTCGATACCTTTTTTATGTGTAGAAACCATGATTAAAATTCACATACATGATTATAATTTGCTCTTAGGATTTTTGCTGCCCTCCGGCAGCCTGAAGGGGCTGTTGGATTTGATTATTCAAATTTTAATTATTGTATGGCATTTTTGCTTGGCAAAATCCATGCATAAGATTGAAAAGATATGCACACGCAGGCTAGCTCATATGAAAAGTTTAGCTCGTATAATGACCTTCTGATAAAGTCTCAACAATGCATGTTTTCCAACTTAGATATCTCCCTTTGAAATTTTTAACACTCTGAATGGTCTCAATCTACCCTTCATTAAAAATTTTTTCAAGCTAGATCCTCCAATTATTCATTGCAGAATCCTAATATTCTAACTCATTATAGGCCAAATCAGGTTGCTTTAGGCAACAACACTCTCAAGTTTTTAGGACCACAGATTTGGAACTGCTTGCCAAATGAACTAAATCATAAGACAACCTCAATGCACGTCTGGCCGTTTGAGGAATGCAATCACCAACATGGTCCTCAGTGCCCTCCTAGATTGCTCAAGAAGGGAGGTCAATCTCCCTCCACTCTACCAACTTTAACGTTAAATGCCTGTCTCAGATTTTTATTTACATTTTAAGCTCAACACATTTGTCACATCTTAAGTTTCTATTTATTTGGGGAATGATAGCATGTTTATGTTAATTACATTAGAAATACCGGGTATCAAATTACAGGCATCAATGTTAAGACAGATACTTTATTTGTTCATGGTTTTTCAAGCCCCTGTCTACTTTTATTCAAATATTTCAAAAATTTATCAAATAATGTTTTCTATTAAAAAAAACCGTTCATTTGTTAACATCTTTTAAACATTGAAAATAAATGCAAAGTTTATGCACATTCTAATTTGGCTTGACCGCTAGCAATAGCAGTGACATTTGGTTGTTTGATAAAACTAGAGAAAATACCAGGCCATTATGTCTTTTTATGAAGACTACCTTGAAGACAGAACAGAACATCATGTCATTCAACCAATGACATAACTAAAACAAAACATAACATCATGGCAATTTTACTTTGGTCTGCTTCGTTAATGTCCAAGCAGGAATGTTCATGCTGAAACCAAACAAGATAAGTGTTTTCAAGTTTCACTTTCCCCCCTCTTTCCACACTGAGGTGTGTTAACAGTGTTTTCATAAAGTCCACAATAGAAGGATTTTTCAGAAGATGTTTGAGAAGAGAGCAATTTACTACTCATCTACCAAAATTCTCACGGCCAGGCCACTCAACGTGTTCCAATGCTTGATAACTCAATGTGAAGGTCCCACATGCAACCGAAATGCATGTTGTTTTATTGTGAATAATGTACAAACCATATAGATAAAGATAATTATACAGTTTTTTAAATTTTACTTTAGCCAATGTATCCATCTATTTAAATTAGTTTACTTGTACATTTTTTTGCAGAATGACTATTTATAATTGATGTAAAATAAATATGCACCAACAACATTTGTAATTGATAGATCAAGAGAGGTTATTGATAGTAATAATTTTTTCCTTGGTTATCTCCCATACTCAGTCCAGTTAATATGCTTTGTTTCTAAAACTATATTGATGTTAGTAAATTTTTTCATACAATTTAGACCAAAGTAGAGGATTTGAAACAGAAACAGACAGTGATGGAAGTTCTGATGTGGATCAACATGAAAGCTTACCAAAGTTCATTGAGGAACACAAGAAATATAACTATATTACAGAAAAGTTTTCCAAGAAAAGTGAGAGTGTAGACTGTGTTTTGGAGAGTGTGCTGCCTGACAGTATTCAGCATACAAGTAAAACAGAAAGAATTGCTATTTCTCTGTTGCCTGATGATATAAGTGGAGATGACCCTAATATCAATGATATTGAATTTCCCCTTCCTTCTACAAGAACTCAACTGTACAGTAAAATATGCAACAATTTTAAAAAACAAAATATTAAAGAAATGAATTTTTGTGAGGTAACTAAACCTTCCCTGACTGTTGAAGAAGACCTTGAGGTAAGTTTTCCATAGGTATAGTATAGGAAAGTTTGTATCATCTATATAAGCAGCCCAAATAATAAATCTTTATTAGCAAGTGGTATGTTTGTTGGTTGATAACTATTGACATATTAGTTTGCTGATAAATAAAGTATTGCTTATAATGGTGTCAATGTCTGAAAAGATTTCAAAACGCTTTGTGATGATGTCATCTGTATGACGTGTTGTGCATATCAAGTTTTTGTATGCATTTGAAGACAAGCATAAATGTGGGCAGTGTAAAAACTTAGAAAGTTTGATCAAGTATGTTTGTTATAAGTTTAAGGCTGTCCTTTCAGACTAAACTTTTCTTATCTTTTATAATATAATAAAGTATGCATTAGAGATGTTTTTCTAAGCAATGAGTTTGAGTTTCATTAAACCAGCCTTGTTAACTTAAATTCAGATGCCACTATATAATTGAAGTGAAAGAACCCATGATGAAAATTGTCACCATTGACCCGTCAATCAAATTTTGATCATAGACTTTTCATTTTGCTAAACTATATATTCACTAGCTGTGGCTCTAATTTTCCAGGTTCTCTCTAGCCATTTCATTAAGTATAAAAAACAAGTTAAAAAAATCTTTTATGCATGTGCACATTCGAGGTCGGTGACAGATTGGAGTGATTGGTATTGTCATCAATTAGATATTAAACATTGTTTGCAAATTTTCAGACCCGGTTCCTACATTTAAAATAATGCCTCATGTTTTCTTCAAAGACCTTAAAGTTTAGAGAGAAAAAGCAAGTTTTCTGAGTTTTGAATATTGTCGAATGTAGCAAATAAAATATTTTGGAGATAATTTGCATCACAAGAAGCATTGATAAATATATCCAAAACCAAGCTTTTTTTCTTGTAGAAACCAATCAATGCAAATGTATCCGCAGAAAACAGAATTGCTAAGGATGCTGGAAAGGAGCTAAAAAGGAAAACAAAGGAATCTGCTAAAATAGCTAAAGAGACAGCAAAAGAAGAAGAGAAGAGAAGGAGACTTGAGGAAAAGGAAGAAAAGAAGAGAAAACAAGAGCAGGATAAAAACACCAAAAGGGTAAGTTGCCATAGCTGCTATACCAAGATATTCTATTTGCAATTCCAATCTTGTGTTCAAAGTATCCATCATTTAACAGAATTCAGCATAGTTTGCTTTAATAGCTATTTATGGCATGTTGTTGGGTTAACTAACTTATTTATCAAAGTGTGATTAATTGCATAATTAGTTATGTTCTAGAGAGCTTGTATATTTCTGTAAATTTGTTTCTTTAGGCTGAGTCTATGACTGCAAAGGCAAACTCCATTGACCAATGTTTAAAGGTAGGCTTTATGGCTTGAATTTGCAACAAGCATATATGATAACTATAAAGAGACAAATGCATCAAAAAGTCTAAAGGATAAGATTTTGATTGGTCAGTTTTTACAATAAAGTAGCAGCATTCATTCCAGCTGATATTTCCCCACATAGCTGTATTTCTCAGATAGTTCCTAAAAATGCACCAATCCTAGCCAATCTTCGCTATCACTTTCTCACGGCCCCTAATGATTCTTGAACTATGCTCCCTTATATTTTGTAAGACAAAGAAAGCCATTTCGCAAAGTTTATTGTTTTCAGAATTTATTTTTCCCCTGACAACCCCCCCCCCCATTTTCCCAACAGTATTGTTTGAATACTGATCTTGTACTTTTTGGCCTTTATCTCTATCAAAACATGTGTCATTTTCAGCATATTACAACCGTTCTTGATTCGACGGTTTTAAGCGATGGTGGCAGTGCTATTCTCCAAGCTCTAGAGACTGCTGGCGTCCAGTTCGAAGTTAAAAGAATGCCAGTAGACTCTTCAATTGGCTGGATGCGTAATCAAGTCGAATACACAGCTGAAGAAAACGGACAGGTAATCTGTACAAGGCAGATAACTTTGCGCATTCAACATGAATAGATAGCAATGATAAAAGAATCTCGCGAGTTGGTAAAAAATAGTTTTGAAATGGAATGTTCATACCATTTGTTCCATTGGACAGCGTCACATTTTTTATGTTTGTTGGTGAAATTTCCAAAGCAACCTAATTTCACTACAAACTTTTTATAAAGTTCCTGGCTAATTACAGATCGACTCGACGTACCCTAGACAGTTGACTTCAATTCTTCCCACAGTTATCATTTTAAGATAAAACGTAGACCAGAATATCAGTCGCATACTCTACCCTTCCAATATCAATGTTATATTGTTCCCATATCGACATTATATTACTGGTTTTACACAATCAGTAACACTTTGATCCCTGTTAAATGCTTATTTCAATTTGTCTGGTTTTAGGTAATGAATTGGTTACAATGTTTTTTGCAAAGTCTCCCCGCCCCTGGCTGTGATATTGAGCCGACAAAAGGAAACGTAGACATTAGACAGCGGGATGACGAACATTTGAGGCCTTTTTACGTTTTATATTATCTTCATAAGAATTTGGGAGATACCATCGAACCCAATCTACCGTCTGTCATCCATTTATGCTCTAACTGATAAAGGTATCAGGATACCCCGAGAACATTTTTTCTGTCACAGAGGGAGGCAAAGCGTGACAGAGCAAAAATGGTAGAATGACTAGTGGATAAGGACGCCTGCGCCCGGGGGCAGCGAGGGCAGTGGCCCTCCTTGCTCTCACAAAATTGAGCATTTTTCTTCTTTTTGCTATTATTTTACCCTTTTTCTTGGTGCTTTTCCCCCGTTGCTCTCTTTGATTGCAGGCTTCCCTGGGAATAACCGCAAACAGGCGGACCAAATACCGTTTTATAATCATTTGGGGACGAAATTTCCGCAGGCCACTCTTTTTCTGCTTGCGTAGATTTTAGTCTTTCTGATTATCACCTTTTGTACCAGTACCTTTTTGATTTGTACCAGTACCTTTTTCTTTTATAGTAATGACAATTGCTTTTTAAGATCAAAAGAAAAGACAGTTATGAAGAAGAAGATCAAGTTTTAATGAAAATAAAAGCTGAGAGCCTTGCAGAAATGATTGATTTAGAGAAAAAGGTATGAATGAATTGTCTCTCTTCTCGCCTCTACAGGCCCGTACACTCTGTTACAAGCCTACGAGATAACTGGCACTTGCAAGTGGGGGAAAATGACATGGGACAAAAAGCTGTAAAGCCTCGCAAATGACTGTTTAGGCGTGTTCTCTACACATTTCGACGATTTGCAGATTTCCCTTGGGCTCTTTCTCTCTAATGCAACCTTGCCATCGAATTGCTAAGAAATTGTTGATTTCATCGAACTTGAAACTGTATAGACAGTTCTCAAGTCTTCGAGAATACCCAAAGTTCATTAAGTGAGAATGGTCTATTAATGTTTCAAAAACTGCAGTCCCTTATACGAGGCCACTGAAAAGTTCCAGCAAGAGTTAGCCTCTAGATATCTCAAGTAATCTCAACACAAACCTTGATATGGTTATGGACGAAGTTGTAAATGGCAGACAAGACGTACGCTGAAATGATTATGTTCTAATTTGAATCCATATCTATAGTTTACCATGGATGTATCTACCGTCACAAAAAGGCGAGCAAACAGGCCTAAGTAAGGGCTAAACCAAGGTGGTTGTATTTGGTAGGCAAGATACTGATGCAGAATTGGTCCTTTCATTGAGGATTATGCGCATTGCATCGTGGTCATTCCTGCAGTGAGGAGATCAAAGAGGTCTTTTCAATACATATGGAGCATTTGGTAGACTTAACAAGCTATTGAACGGGAGAGCAGGCAAAGCAGATTGTTCGAGTCCTAAGGACCTTCGTTTTCAGTATTTTACTTTTTGTCGCCGAAACGTGTACACCATGAGCATCAAGATAATTAGCATCAGAAAGTTAATAAATACCACGGATTCTTAGATTGAAAAGTCGGACAAAGTATTGGTAAAAATGAGAACATGGTACAGATAATTACTCGCAGGAAACTATTATTATGTAAGCAGACTCGTTAAGAGAGCATATTACTTGACAATAGACGGTGACAACTACTGCGTCAAGAATACTGTCAGTCAGCAAGCATATGTTTTTGAATAACATAAGAAAGGCAATATTTGTTACGTCGTCTTTTTGTTGAGATTTTTATAAATGCTCACTTTTTGACTGAGACCGTGTCGTTTTCTTTTTTATTCAACCGTTTTAGAATGGCTGTCCTGACTCATTTTAATACAAATAAGATATCAATCTTCATCAACATCTTTTTCACAATCAAAGATTTCCTGAGCAGCATAAAAACGCTCTCTTCACAAAACATCTCTGTTTTCTTTCAATTTCTGCTACCAACCAAGCATTATGGGATCCCCTTTATAAATAGATTGAACAAGTCTAGACATTCATGTATTGTCAGGATAAAGGACAGAAACGTTTTTCGAATGTGATAATTTTCCGTTCTAAGTACCTCAACCGGAGCAAAGCGCCCAAAAACAGAACAGTTCTAGGCTAAACAGTTATATAACTCGTAGCGCGTCATCTGTCTTATGTAGCTTATCAAAACCAGAGATGACTATACGAGTAACCTTCAAAGGTCATGATAACTTGGGCATGTGCTCTCCGAGTTATGCAAGTCAACAGGAGAGACGATGGAACAAAAGAAAGAGACACGTGAATTGACGGATAGAAAAAGATTACTTAAATGGTTTTTTATCCTGAAGATTTACATTCTGACTCTGATAAGAATTCTGATACGAAATGAATAAGAACAAAGGATTGATAAACCTGTTGACATTCTGCAAAATTTCAAACTTGATTGCTAATATCCAAAGATTATTTGAAATTTTATAGAGCCAGACTTCAGCGGTTAATGTGATGGTTAGTTAAAAATAAAAGTGTGTGTTGTCTCCAGTTTTTTAACATATACAACGAAATGATTTTTAAAGAATATCAAGGTCTTCCTGAAATTTCCATAGTTGGCCAGATTGTCCATAATCTGAGATGTGCTTGTGACATTTTTTTGCTTGCAAACTTGATAATTTGCAGAGGATTGCTAATAATGCTTTTCTCAAAAGCGAAATAAATACTTCTTTATCAATTGCAAAAGGATGGAAATATAATATAAGAGTATACTTAGATAACGATGTACCTGAGTGTAGGATAAATATTTATGACCACCAAGTCACCCACGTTGATTTGTTTAAAAACTTAGGAAGCAGGAAGGACTTGTATGACCTTAGATGTCTTTATAAAAACCAAGAGCACACTGTGCATTCTAGACAGGGTATGGCACCAGAAGAAAGATAAGAAAAACAAGAAGGAAAAAGAAAGAAGATGAATCAAAAGAAAAGAGAAGGAAGAGAAGTAGAAAAATACAAGACGAAGAAAAGGCAGAGAAGCAGAAAAGAATGAGAAGTGGTAGAACAGAAAGGAAATGAAGAAGAATGAAAAGCAAAACGGTAGAAGCAAAAGAAGAAGAAAGAAAGAGGTGAGACGACCGCAGAATAAAGCAGGATGAAAGAAGAGAAAGAAAGAAGCAGAAGAGTAAGAAGAAAAGTCCCAAAAAGTTGAAATGGCAAAAAATAGAAGAAGATATAGATGAGTAAAAAAGGGAGAGAAACAGAAAAAAGAGAATGAAAACAAAGAAAGCAGAGAAGTAGATGAAAATAAAAGAATAAGAAGTCAAAGGAAGCAGAAGAAAATTTAGAATGTTATGAAGATGAAAAGGAAGAAAATTTAGGAAGGGAGGAAGCACAGGAAAAAAACGAGAAGAACGAGAGAAAAAAAGCACAAAAGAAGCTGCAGATATAGTAAAAACAAAGCAAAGGAATAGAAGGAAGAATAGGCAGACGAAAGAAGAAGATTGTTATGATAAAAAGTAAAGGAAAAAGAAGGAGCAGAAAAGGGGAATAAGGAGTAAAAAAAGTTAGAAGATCAGGAAAAAGAGGTGGAACAAAAAGTATAAAAAGAACATAGGACAGAAGGAGAAGATTAAGAACAAAAATTAGCAGGATATCTATGACCTAACATGTGCTTAAAGAGATCAAAAAGTATTCCCAAGACAGAACATGTAGCAGAAAGAAGAGCAAGAATTCAAAGAAGAAGAAAATTTAGAAGAAGATGAAAAAAATTAATAAAGGGAATGATGAAGTAATAGTGGAAGAGTAAGAATAACAAGAGAATGTTGGAGGAGAAGAAAGAAAAGAAAAATAGAAAGAATAAGAAGCAAAAGAAAGAAGAAGCAAACATGAAGAGGAAGAAGAAGAAATATAGATTGAAGAAGAAGACAAAAATGAGACAAAGTGGAAACGTCGATCAAGGTGTGACATGGCAAACGCAATAATCCCGGTTTGACATTGAATTAGGCTGCGTTTAGACAAAGAGGAAACGTTGAGCAAGGTGTGACATGGCAAACGCAATAATCCCGGTTTGACAAAGAACGATTAACAAAAAAAGAGATGCGACGGAAATTCGAAAGTAGCCAAAGCTGTAAATAGCTGTTTCGCTATTTGCAAAAAAAGTTTTGGCTTTCTGGAAATTTTAAATAATGCTTCAGGGTTTTCTCCTTTATTCACTTGAACCCGAGAAAAGGTCACATTCGATCGCAAACTCCCATTGATAACTGGCATCGGATTGATGATTGAAGCTTCTCACTGTCATAACCGAAGAATCATCATGTTTCATTTTGATTCTTCGGGTATGGCGGCAGTTGAATTATTGTTTTATTTTATGACTACATTTGTAGAAGAGTTCTTTAATGCTGACTTCATAAAAATCTAATTTTTGAATTTTTGAATTTAGATCTGCTAACCTGACAGAGCATCATGAAATACCTATAAAAAATGCAAAATCAGATTAAATTTGTTCCAAGTTGGCTCAGGTACGGCCACATGAGCACAGGCACTTCACCCATTATGCTAAATAACTTTATGAACTGTGCCAAAATAGCAGTAATTTGTTAGCAAACTTCAAATCTTTTCTTAACAAAATCTCACCCCATTTTGACATATTCAACTGACTTTTCATATTAAGAAGTATTTCACTGTGTTCTTTTAGTTTGTATCGTTAATCTTTAATATGTAAAACTCTAGAGTGGAAATGAACGCTCAGGAAATGGCATTCTATCTTGTGTTTCGAACGCTGAAAGACTTCTTCCTGGCAAGAAAATAACAATCATTTTCACTGGCCTGGAAACCTATTCGAAGTAAGTTGGCAAACACTTCTTTCCAGTCTTAAAAGTAAAACTTCGAGTTTTCCCAGTAGTCTGCGTATCACCGATGATGTCGTTGTTAATTTTTAGCAAATATTAAATTGTAATTGAGACCTTGTAAATCTACAAAAATCACAGGGAAAGCATCTTGAATTTAAGTTGGAAGAAGAGCAAAAGAGTTTTGTTTCCAGTAACTAACAATATGCGTTACAAGAAAGGTGATGCACAGATGGTAATAAAATATTAGTATGTTCCTTGTCAGACCAACTTCGTCCTTAATAATGGCTTGATCATCGCTAATAACTTTGAAGATAAACTGGTCATCAACTGTTTTATCATCATCATCTATTGTACACTGTTATATGATGTGTCTAATTTCCGCTGTTTTATTGGTAAATTTCTGCAATTAGCACTATAATGAAGCAATTATGTTGTGCTGGAAAGGGGCCATCTTTTATTTCTGACGGATTACGAGGAGAAATACTTCTCTCCTGTCATGCACCAAAAAAGTCATGTCTACTGGAGTCCTCTCCTAATAGCCGGTTCCTTTTCAAAGACTAGGTAATAAAACAATAATTCGCGAATCGATGCCAGTTGCTTTTTCCTATCTGTCTGGTTTATTACAATTTATTTGAATTACATTTCATTTAGTAGGCGGCGCCTTTAAGAAGACAGCTGCCACCAAGAAATAAACCACTAGGCTGTCATCTTACTCGTGTTTTTCTTTCAAAAATGCTCTATTTGTCAGTAATAAGTGATTTTTGACAATTTACCTGACAAAGATGTTTTCTTTCCTTCAAACCTTGAATGTCTCTCGAAATGTGGCTAACGACGGTGAACGTATTGTGCAGAGATGCAAGCCCGCGCAGAAGCGCAGGTCCACGCAGAAACGCGTATGACACAGCAATGGTAAATGCTCCACACTGTCAATGAAAGTCATTCTCCATGCAAACAATCAATACACTGAAATAGCATTTGTGTTTTGCCATCTTTGACATGAATCTACACAAACTATCTAAAGCATATCTAAATGCTTCGACATTTTGCTATATATTGTATTGTATATATATTATATTATATATATAATCATAAGGCAAATGCTGACAGGAGGAAAATTCTTTCCACAAGGGTGCTGCCCAATTGTATTGAACTACTCTTGGTCGGAATCGAACTCCAGTTTGCTGCGTCGAAAGCCCCCGCTCATTCCACTGAGCCAAACGGCCCTGTTTGTTTAATCAGCTTTGCCCTGTCTGTGCTAGTCCATTGATTGAATGTTATACTGTAATCCTCTTCCTCGGTGAAGATATTATCTACTTCATTTGCATCTGCACTCGTTTCATCTTGGTCACTGGGTCTCGCATTCAGTTGTTCTCTAAGGTATTATATTATATATATATTCATATACTTATACTTAGAATTTTCGCCAGTGGTTTGTTAGTGGAGGGTGTCTTTGTTTCAAAGCGTCCAATTGAATGTGGTTTTTCCATTTTAAGGATAGTGAAAGCAAAATCTACTTTGAAAAGAAAACAGCCCTCAATGCCATGTATAACTAAAACAGATCTGGAAGATACTTTGCTGCAATTGCAGTTACAGTACAACTGTTGTGTCCATTTTTGTGAACAAGCTGAAGATTTTGCACAATTCGTTTGCGCCTTCACAAAGTCGATCGCTGAGAGACCCCATAAGTATACCCTTATTCAGCTAAACATTTCATTTCGCTTTTTATATGACGTCATTGTATGATTTTTTTTACTAAAGAATCAACTGTGTAATTAAGATTTCACCTTTTTTATTTTCTCGGGATATTGTTGACAGTTCAAATATCCTTGGTCAAATTGTTAAGCAGTTCAGTGTTTTTCAACCTTTTCCAGCCATACTAGAAAACAAAATTACCCTTCCCTGTTTTTTTTTACTTTCTCCGTCCTACTGGATCTTATGAAAATCGCCCTGCTTACTAATTTTTTAGATTTTAGTTGGCGTGGGTGCGAAAAAGCAATTGTTTCCACAAATGGATTTTTGAATTAACAATATTATGCAGTGCCCAAATATACATTAAGAACTAATAGTTTTTTGATGAATCATTTTATATCATATGCCTAGCGTATTTCCAAGCACTGCCCTGGTGTCCTGTAGCTCAGTTCCTTTTCTTATAACAACTGAAAGGCATAAATTCTAATTTTTCAGATAGACACCTCAGATATCTTATCAAGTTAAGTTTTGATTAAAAGTCAAAGAAATTCCCATTTTCATTTTGTTGATTGTAATTTTCCAGTGAGCTTAACTAAGTTGGTTTCTTTTGCGTTTAATGCGACACATACAAATTTAGCTAGAAATTTCCCTTTTGTGAGCATATTTTGTTCTTGCGAATTTTTTTGGATCCAAGCAAGTTTGTTCACTTGATGTGTAACTGCATGTACAAATTTGTATTCTTATCAAAACAAAAAATAGAAACCTGGATGAGTTATGAATAGCCAACAATTTAGACTTAATGTATATTAACGTTGCAATTTTAGGAAAACAAGCGGAGTAGCTTTTGATGTTTATATGAACAGCCACGAAAAGGGTTTGCCCCGGGTAAGTCGTGTTTTTGATTACCATTTCTACTTTTTAAGCATGTATGGAAATTATTCATCTCATGTTGAATCGTAACTTGATCGCTATTATTATTATCATTATCATTATCATGCTGATCTTATTTATTATTATTATCATTATTATTATTTTTATTATTATTTTTATTATTATTATTATTTTTATTATTATTATTATTAAAGCATGCCTCAGAATATTTTCAATTTCACCATAAGGTACCTAAACAATACCCTTGCTACACAGAAAAACTTGAAAAAGTGGAACTTGAGCCAGACTTCTGACTGTTCTTTCTGTTTTCTGCCAGAAACCCTCCTTCACGTTGTTGCTGGCTGCAAAACATACCTGGAACAAGGCCGATACACCTGGCGTCATAACTCTATCTTAAACTTTCTAGCTACGTCTCTTAAAGCTGTTAATGAATCTACCATCTACGCTGATATACCTGGCTATCTTTCACCATCAATCATAACTGGAGAAAACCTTCGCCCAGATCTTCTCTTGAAGACTAACAACAATTACCTATACATCTTAGAGCTTACTTGGTTTTGAATCCAATCTTGACACAAATGCAACAAGAAAACACAGCAAGTATGCTCCTCTCCTATCTGACTTACAGCGAAAGTTCAAATGTGTCTCTTTTGTGAATCTTTCTATGAGCTCTCTTGGCATCTTTGGCAATTCCTGCATCTCCTTCTTCAAAATGTGTGACTCTCTCTCCATCGATCAACAACAAAAACGGTATCTCATCTCTAAACTTTCCAACATTGCTATCCGTACTACGTACTACATATTTTGTTGCAAAAATAAACCATGGACAAATCCGGAATTAAATCCGTTTTAATTTTGGTTGTTTCATTTTTCTCAGTTATTCCTTTTATCTTACGATTGTTATAGTTTTTCTTCTTCTTGTAAAACCAGGCTAGCCAATTGCAAATTACCTTGTAATAGTGAGATTTGTAATTGTAGTTTAAGTTGAATTCAAAATGAAAAATTTACATTATTGTTATTGTTACAAGCCATCGAAGAGTCAACTCTTAATGCTGCTCTCAATACATTCTTCTCTCCTTCTGTCGTCACTGGAGAACAATTCTGTCCTGACTTGCCTTTGATCACTAAAGTCAAAAGCCTCTTTATCCTTGAACTTACTGTTGGTTTCGAAACGAATCTCGATAACGATGTAGAGAGAAAAAGGCTCAAGTATCGTTCATTAATATCTGACATGTCTTCTTCATAAAAATGCGTCACCTTTGTCAACCTTTCTATCGGTTCACTTGGTATTTTTGGCCAAGCATCAACTTCTTTCCTCGAAATGTGTGACATGCTTAATCTTGATCAACAACACACACTTAATGATACGTAAACTGTCAAACATCATCATTAGATCTACCTACTACATCTTTTGCCGGCGTAAGAAAACATGGAACAACCCAAAGCTTATATCTTTTAAACGAATATCTTGTTATTCTCTATTGTATATCTTTCTGTTGTTATGACTACGTGTAACATTCACTCAACTTATGTAACAGGCAAGCCATTTACAAAGTACCTTATCTTGTGCGCTTTGTAACTGTAATGTTTAAGAATTTAAAATGAAAATGTTTCCATTATTATTATTAAGAGACTGGATAGCAATATTTAAAGAAAGGCAGAAGATTGTAATCTCTCCATTAGAGTTGTCAAGTGATGACGTCACAAAAATCTATTTTTAAAATTTTTGAAATTTTTTCCAATAATCTGAAAGAGCTTCATGAAATACCTCTAAATCTGCAAAATCAGTTAAAGGTACTACGAATTGGCTGAGGCATGACCAGATGAACACAAGCTCTGGCCCCATCAAACCTCTGTAATTTGGACTCAGTGCATCACTTTATGAACTGAGCCAAAATAACAGTAACCCGATAGCAAGCTTAAAATCTTCAATGGGACATAGTTTATGCCACGTGAGCCTATTTGAAATTCTGTGATTAGACGAGGTAACCTCGAAATATGAAAATTTACCATCTTCTCTCTGAAATGGTTGTGTTTTATTTCAAACTTTTCTTGGGGGATTTCGTTGGGTCTTTTCACTGACTGGGCATTAAGAGTTTTAGAAATAAAGCAAAAACGAGTTTGAATTAAGTATGCATGGGCTTTTGCTTTCAGCTTGGGCTTTCGAAAATTGTGATAGCTGCTAGTACTTTTCTAGACAATGGTTAAAAGCCTTGGCTACGTCTGCAATAAAATTTTTCACTTTTTTAAGAAACTGCAGTCAACCAAGTACCACCAACGGTTCACTATGCCTGAGTTGAATATTGTATATGGCAAAATCATCATTCCTATATTCAGCGTGTCGTCCAACAGCGTGTCGTCTTAAATCCATTTTTTGCTAAATGTTGGTTTTTTGCTAAAGTATCAGTTATCTCCGCGTACCCACTTTGAAATTGAGGAGGTTGTTTCACAAATATTTATAGGCATCATTGCATGCATAAGCTTATAAAGGGGGATTCGAAATGGGTGCTACCTAGTTGTAAATACTGTATTTGGTAGGAATCGATTAAAAATTATAGATTTAAACAACACTTTCACGTAAAAGTTTCGACGAAATGTCTTGATGACCAATTGTCATTGAAAGTTTGGACGAATGGCTGGATACATAAATATAAATGATTAAATATGAAAATAACTCTTAACCGGTCTGCCATATAGTGGTCGATACCGTATACGCTGCACATTATTGTATCTTAGATTTTATGTTTTCATGTTGAAGGTCACGAAAGACGGACTGGGCCTCCTTGATGTTTGGGTAAGACAGCTACAGCAGTTTAAAGGTGTTGGCTATGAAACGGCCGCTGCCATTGCTCAAAAATATCCATCGCCATTACTTCTTTTTAAGGTTTGTAGGATTTGACAAATAAAAATTTTGCATGAAAGGAAAATCTTCTCCCTAACTTTCTTAGAAAACCCTAACTTTCGGATTTCTTAGAAAACCAATCAGCTACGCAAGCGACTACTGAATATGTTGGCCTGAAGTGTTGTGTGCGATTTTAGGGTTGAAATTTGCGATCTTCTTTCCAATCGCTGTTTTAAAACTTTAACGTGATTCTAATTGTAGCTGGAAGTTTTCCAAGTGCCATAGGAAAGTCCGTGTGCATGAAATTACCTTAATTGAAAGTTTTCTCCTATCTTGTTCACGAAAACAAACATTTTCTACGAAAGATGAGACGCCGGAAAACCAGATATAAATACAGAAAAGAATGAGAAATTGTTATTACCATTTATATTCTGAAATTCTGAAACCGATCAAAGTTGTCGAACGGAAAATTCACACTAAACAAAAACGAACGGAAAACTTTGGTTCCGTGCCTGAAAAAGTGACGATAGGCCTTGCGTTTACACTAGGCATCTTGGTTCTGTTCATCTTTGGTATCGCCAAAATGCGAAACACTTTGGTTTTCTCTAGTGTAAACCTTTAGGAACAGAACTTTTTGGTTATGATTGAAAACGGGGCTTAATCTAGTGTTGGGACGAGGATTTCTTTAAGTGTCAGGCGTCATTGCCGCGCCACTGCGCGTGTTTCGCATGAAAGTTCCGTTCTTTTTTACTCAAACACAGAATTGAGACTTATATGTAAACGGGCTCAAATTTTGTTCCGTTTCCAATTATTTCATTCATTCGAAATGCTCAAGAACGAACCCTTTGGTAATTTTTTCAGGAATCAGGGAATCGTAATTCGTTCGTAGAATACTTTTCTTGTTAAAATTGCGAAACACAGGACCCAATAACCCATAACCCCTGTCCAATAGACCACGTATACAAGTTCTAAAAAGTGTTTTCTCGTGACCGATAAACTTTCAATTTCCAGACAGTTTGGTGCAGAGAAATCGGTCATTATAACGATAAAACATTTGTAGAGTCATAAATTTCTTTGCTCGTTGAGTCTTTTTTGCTGAATCATTTACTGTAAATCGCCGAATACAACCAACCACAGGCTATGTTAAGGTGTTAAATTCCCTTGGTTTCTCTGAACTTGCTTTTCCTGAACTTTCAGATCGATCTTCCCTCTTTTACATTTGTTCAGCGTTAAAGGAATGTGACATCTGGATAAATAATTATTCGAGGGTCTCAACCCAAAAACCCCTGGTGTGCAAATCTATTTTTTCTTCAAAGTTTATATATTGCATCATTTTCCCATGTTCAGGAGTACCAAAGAGCCTCTTCTGAGTTGGGAGCAAGCTTGCTTTTACAGGATATTGAGGTAACCGCTTACATATTTCAATGTCAAATCATTGTTATTGTTTGAAAAAGGTGGTACATATTTTCGTTGGTTTGATGTCAGAGATCACATGATTGGTAAAACAATAATTTACTAGACTTTAGTTTCTTGGCTGTGAATCTTCAGATTCCTGGAAACCAAAAACTTAACAATGATGTAATGATATATTCAAAGACCTGCTTCTGGGAAATCAAACCCTTTGATTTGACTGTTCTCCTTCATCTAAGATTGTTATATAAAGATATAATATCTTTCTCTGAGGATTCCCTGAGGGGTTTTGCACCCTGCCAACTTTTTTGCACAAAATATATCGCATTTTGAACATTGTGTTCATTTCAATTATATAGATTTCTATTGATCTAAGAGCTTCAATGTCTATTTAATCATAGGTCAGAAGAGGTCATGGTGTTCTGGCCACATCTCGAAGAGTTGGACCAGAGCTATCAAAAAAGATTTACACCTTATTAATGTCTATTTGTGGTACTGCTGAACTTGCAAAGTCATAATGCTCACAGTCCCATGACCAAAATAGTTTTAAAAAATAATGTATCAAATAGTTTTATCATATAATTATTCCTTTTAAGCAACATTCAGGCAAATGAACACCCAATAAATGATAAGACATTAATTTTATTCACTGTTAGATAAAACACATTTTGCTATCCTTAGAAAGTTTTGCAAAGGAATTTTAAATATATCCTCTCCTAGATTATGGTTTCCCTCATTTTCTGAGTTTTTTCCTGATGGGTTAGAAATGAGTATTTTTATTCTTAACAGTTTCCTGAAACGCATATACACTGTTGATTTCATCAAAGTTATAAAATTTAACTAGTTTTGGTTTTGTAAATATGTTCTTATTTTGGTTCCCAATAATGTTAAAGAGTACATAAAAAGCCACATTACCTCTGTCCCTGTTTCATATTTACAACTGGTAAAACCAATAATAAAGTCTAATAAATAAGTCTTTGGCTATTTGTATCAAGAAGTTCTTTAAGTATGAAAAAGAGTCCTTTAATTCACTTTTTGATTGCATATAACCTCATTTGCTCCTCCATGTCATCATATGAGTCAATTCCATACTGATTCTGGGATGACTGCATCAATTGAAATATTTCTTGAAGTTGCTGTTTTTTTACTCTGAAATCATAAGATATATTTTACTGGGACTATGATGGATTTTTGGTTGAGAATACTAGAGTAAGGTGTGTTGTTTCTTAGCATGTCTTACCCTTGGTTGAACTGGGGTATCTATGGGCTCGACATAGCATGATTCTTACTTCGCTTTGTAAGGCCTTGAGAGTGCTGTTCATTCTTTACCAGCCAAGCCACCTTCATTTTGTTTCCTTATACAAAATTCGCTTTTTTGTAGATCCCTGACACTTTTAGTCTCTTTTTCCAGCATCATGAAAACTTCTCATACCTTTGAGCAACTGTCATGCTATTGCTGTTTTATTGGTTCTAGGTAGGACTGGTGCATCAGCTACCTTTCTTGTCCATTCCTTCCCCACTATCATTTATATTTGGGGGTTTTGTGTAACTTCACTTAGTTATCGTAATATGTACCACTCTCCTGTTAAAGGGAAAAGTAGGTGAGTGATTTGTGCTGATGCACAACTTGCTCTTGACAATGTGGGAATGTAGCCTCATTAATTACTTCCTGATGTCTAAGGTAAGTTTTCTCTAAGGTAGCATCTCTGCTCTAAAACTTGCATTGAAACTTCTGTCCCCAGTGAGAAGATTAACATTTACTTTTGTGAACTTTCAGGAAAAGGAAAATTTACAGATAAACTAGATGGTGCCATTCTATTTATGAAAAGGTGACATTACCAATCAATTAATGCTCTAGCAGACCAAATCAGGCAAGAGCAGGTTGTTGCACCCCCTACCCCCAGCAGATACACCCCTGATTATAAAATTACCACATTACACATGTTTTTGGATAAAGAAAGCCTGATATATTTCAGTAACAAAACTGCATTTGAGGGTGCTCTGGGATAAAGTAGATGTCATATCAGATATATCAGATTTCATCACTTTTTTGTCAATAAAAAGATGCTAAATGACAATTCTCTTTTGGCTAAATCAGGTTGCTTTCTGCAACAACAGTCTCAAGTTCTCAGGACCACAGCTCTGGAGCTGCTTGCCAAATAATCTAAAATCGTCAGACAACCTAGACACGTTCAAATGTGTGATAAAACAATGGGATGGTCCTACGTGCAACTGCAATACCTGTCATTTTATTGTAAATAATGTACAAACCATGTACAAAATTACATATAAGATTATTTAAACTTTACTTTAACCAACGTATCCTATTTAGCCAACATATTTTAAATTTACTTAGCCATGGATTTAGATAAGTTTACTTGTACATTTGTATTTTGTAAACTAACTTGTGTAATCAATGTAAAATAAATATGTAACAACATAACAATCATCAGATTATTTGGTTAGTACTCAAGTTCTCTTAGCAAAACCATTTTCACATGCTACCTGTTATTTCCTAGGCTAGATGCCCTTCTGCAGAGCTTCAAAGCAGCAGAATTTCAAAATTGAAAAAAACCCTTTCTCCTCTGTTTTCTGCATTTTGTTAATGGTAAGACACATTAGTGCCAAAACTCACTATAAAAGCAAGGTTTTATTCTGCCTTTTGAGATTGCCATCTTAGCTAATTATCTTTCAAGTATTAAAGCCTTTTCATGTATCATATTAACTTTACTATAGAAGCAAAACCAAACAAAATCACAGATGTATACATGACCATAAGCGCATGGGCAGGGGGGCTGGGGGGGGGGGGTGGTAGCCCCCCCAGTTTTTGAAAAACCATGTCAGTCTGGCAATTTTTCAAAAATTCTCTGCAAAAAGTCGGGCAGAAATGACACTGGAAAGTGATGGGACTTACTTTAGGCAATTTGGTTAAACATTTGTGGATTCTTCGAATAACCCACACACTGAAAGCTACGAGTCAATATCGTTGCATTATCAAATCGACCAAGAGTGCCTTAAAAATGATAAGATGGTTTTTGAAAATTACAAGAAGCAAAGCGTTTCTGAATCTTATGGTAATAATGCAGCAATGCTTGTCCAGAAGATGTTTCAAGAAGGTTTGCATCAAGTACTGCCATGAAACAACATCATTGCTAGCAACGATTCCAGCAACATCTTGCTCAGCTGAAAGATCATTCAGTGGCCTTTGACGGCTGAAAACATATCTCAGATCAACCATGGGCGAAGAACGGCTGAGCAATTTGGCACTACTTAGCATCGAGAGGAAATTTTCAAACAAAGTTTTGAAAAGTGACATGAATGCGATGATTGATACATTTGGACACAGGAAGGGTCGGGACTCACATTTCTTTTGATTATAGCCGAATTCAAGAGATAATAATAGTATTTTAAGTGATATTAAGTAAAATATTGGAAAATATTTTACATTGCTGCCCTTTTCTATGAGAAACTTAGATCAAACTTTAGACATTATAGAAGAATCTCTCAACTGACTATTTTTACTTTAAATATTTTGATGAAAAAGAACTCGTAATGTAAATATTCCTATGTCAAGTTCCTTATCACCAACAGGCTCATAAATATATGCATGCCTCTGTACTCTTTCAAAAATCCTACTGCCCCCCTTATAAGAATTCCACTGTACGCTTATGTACATGACTCTTTCAAAGTACAGAAAACAAAACTACAGACTTGCCTGTAACATGTCATGCAGTAAGACCGTAATGTAAGGTTATATGCTGTCATTAGAAAAGAGTCTTCAAACTGTGATGCAATTTTTGCATTTGCTTAAATTTTGCAACATATTGTTTTAACTTGTGTTTGCTTATGATCTCATTTAGCCCAAAAATGTTTAGCAATTCATTTTTCTATTTTTTAACATTTTTAACATTAAGATTAAATAAAGCAATTCATTTTTTGAAAGTCATTACCTGTTCTCTTGCTCAATTTCTTCCTCTGTCATATCCTCCATATGGTTTTCTCTCAAGCTTCTTATAAACTCTTTAACCTTGATTGGTTTAGCATTTCCTTCACTTGTTGATAATAAATCTAAATCATGCGGATTAATAAAAAGGTCACTTGCATCATCTATTGATTTATCTCCGTGGCTAAAGCATTCGCTATTTTGTGTTGCCTTTTTTTGTGTGCTGTTTTGTTCATTTTGTGAATTCGGTTCTTCCTTCACCTTGTTTGTGGCTTTTTCTTCTAGGGGATGCACACACTTGTAGAAAGAACGAAAATGTTTTTCAGATAAAATCTCGATCGACAAGCAATAAGCAAGATTTTCCGGGAAGGGAAAAGTTATTTTTACATAAAATCGAAAATTATAGAAATGAGAAACCTCGTTCCTTGTAATTTAAATCCTCCAGCAAGAAAATTACATAATATACCTTATGAATGGGGGTTTTAGATTCAGCCGCCATTCCCTCTTTCACAACAGCACAGATGTTAAAGTTGTTTGCTGATGTTTTCGATCCTCCACTAAAAATTGCTCGGATGGAAAGAAATCCGAAAATTATGGCCAACAGAGTAGCTATTAAGGCCAAGATGATCTCCATTTTAATTATTTACGATGAGAAATGCTACACGGGGTAGCTTATTGTGAAGAATTAAGATCACCAAAACATCTTCTCGTTGGAAACGAAAACTTGCAGCTCAAGGCCTGTCAAGCCGCCAGATGTCTCCTCCATGGGGATTGTAAGAAGGGAAGAGCAGGCTTTCCTCGCAGTAAATTGAGTTGAATTGTATGCATGCGACACGCTGACATATACATACCGTAAATCCTCGAATTAGCCCCCTGGAGGCTTATTTATTTTTGATATTTTTGGATGGGGGCTTATTCGAGGGGAGATTATACGAGGAAGGGGGGCTTATAAAATTATTGTCGACATTAATAAGACATTTTTAAAAGACCCCATTTATTCTAGTAGGAATTTCTTTATGAACATTTAATTAATTACTACAAGAAGTATGAATTTGTTGTGGTAATTCAAAAAAACGGCAATGACGAAAATCTCAGATGGCAAAAATCATCAAATGGAGGGGTCCAGTTCGATAATTTACAGTGAAAGTGGGGGGGGGCTTATTGACAATTTGTAGTTCTAAAGTGGGGGCTTATTCGAGGGGGTGGGCTTTTTCGAGGGAGGAGCCAATTCGAGGATTTACGGTATATTTTTTAATTAGTCCGGATCCTTGACAATGTCCTTGGAACACCTTGCGGCCAACGTTTCCGGCTATAAGATACAGAAATATCCTCATCCCCCCTAAAACAATGTTGGTTGAAATTACAAGCTTTGAAACTGTTGTTATTCAACAAGGGGGAGAGGGGGATGCTACTGAAGTTATGCGAAAATTTGGCTTAGTGTACCAAGACTTTTGGCACGGATTGCAGGGTAGAATTGGCTTCTCTTTTCAAAAACAATGTGTCCACCGCATTTGTGTTTCCGTTTCTTAATGACGTCTTGTGACGTCATAACAATATTTTTGCATAAACTTCCTAAATTGATTTTAATTTGGCCTCTAACATGCAATCTTGGGTGAAAATATATGCCGAGGCACATAATCGATTTTTAGCTCATCAGACGTCATAATTTATTATATCATTCACTGGTGATGACGTCATGACGTTTCTGCTAAATCTGCTGCTACAATCATGGACAAAATATAATGAGACAGTCCAACAAACGGTGACTTCCCCTTTCCCCTTACTTTAATGTTGAATGAGAGCCAGACGATCATCACGTTCTTTCCTTGCTGCCATACCTAGATCTCAACATTGATATGGGGGAGGGGGAGAGGCATTGGCGGACACCCAGAGGTGCCCTAATATTTTGGAAGACTTTAGTCTTTTGTTCTAAAACAATAAACAATGTGACGTATATCTAAACAAAACTGTAGGGAACATATTCACTGAATCATTCCTCTGAATGAATGAATGAGCGAAGGAATGAATGAGTGAATGAATGAATGAATGAATGAATGAATGAATGAATGAATGAATGAATGAATGAATGAATGAATGAATGAATGAATGAATGAATGAATGAATGAATGAATGAATGAATGAATGAATGAATGAATGAATGAATGAATGAATGAATGAACCAATGAATTGTTTGACAAGCTAGCAAGTAGCAACATATTATGTCCAATCCAGTTACGTGGCACCAAGTTGGTCATCCGACATCCTTGGTCTTAGTTGGTATTTTCAGCCAGACTGCCTTCATTGAACTCCAATTTTAAACCTGGGGATGCAGGGACAGTGCACCAGTCTAAATCTGGGAGGGCTGAAAAGGGCGTGACCGAATTTTTTTTAGGCCGCGCCCTCTAGAACGGCGGAAAATGCCCCTTTTAGGAAATACTGGCATAATTCTCCTGGGGTTTTATAAACAGTCTGGTTCAGAGAAGATATCAATAGCTATAAAAATAGATATAAATTAGCTTGGGATAATAAAACATCAAGAAAAACACCCAGAGAATGAACAAAAGGGTTCCCGGTCAAGAAGACTTTTATTTTTATTGCTTTAGGCCAATTCAGAAATGCATAGATAATCTATCTGTTATGCTTTTTTATGAGAAAGCTCAATTGCAAATACCGTTGTTACAAGCTAATATGTCTCAATAAAAGCTGAAAAATTTGTTTCTAACATCTTTTACATCAGTTGCCTTAGGCCCACTTAGAAGTGCATGGCGAAATTTTCTGTTATTCGTTCCTGTGTCAGGCAGCTCAATTGAAAGTACCACATAATTTCATCAAAACGGCATATCCACTGACCAGAAGCTGTTGCTACAATCTGATATGTCTGTTCACATAAGACAGGGATTGTGCGTTTTAATTTTGATAACTCTAGGCATCTTAGGCCCATACGTTAGGCATTTCGTGCATTGTTATACGTTTCTTACTTGTTCATTTCCCACCGGGCAGCTGACTTCAAAATTTCACCGACTTTCATTTTATAAACATACCAGTTCCCAACTCAGTTTTGACTCCAGTCAAATTAAATCAATTTTGCTTAAAATCATGAACATTTCTATCCGCTGCACCTACTATATCTTATGTCGTTGATTTCGATCTTTGTATAGAATTAGGCTTCCTAGTAGATAGATCATGGTTGGAGTGAATGAGGATTCGATTGTCAGAGTGAAAAAGTGCTTTACGCTTAGAGTGTCGTGTGCAGTGACTCAGAAGACGATCTTGAGGAACTTTAAAACGATTAGACTACGTTTACATGATCCAGTTGTTAGTGTTATTTATCAGTTGGTAATAAATAGCGCTGCGTAGTTCCTTCGGATGACAATTCAAAAATTAGTCCCAACAAAAGATGTATTAAGCTTTTTAGATGTCTATTTAAGGATAAGAATTTTAAGATTGCGGACCCAAATTCAATTTTAATCATTTATGCGCAAGAGATATGCTTAATTTACTTTAAGACTTTAACGTATTCCCATTTAAACTGTTTTTTCATTGATTACTTTCATATACGCAAAAACGAGACTTCAAACACGAAAAAGAGGCTGATGGTCCCCCAAAACCCCGTATAACATCGATTTTCGAAATCAGCACCCTAGAATTGACCAAAAGCACTTGGTCACAGAATAATTCTGTGACTTGGTCCCATAAATTCCTCTCTCGGACGACCATTCCCCTATTCTCCGCCTGGTCTATTTTTATTGTAATTTTTTAAACAAATGCTCCCATTAAAGTGAAGTTTTGATTGATTATTGTTTTACTTCCAACTAATTCCTATTCGCCAATTAAAACACAAATAATTTGCATAAAAATAGCTTTCGACTATCCTTGCCCCAGTTCCCCTCCTTCGAGGTGATACAATATCTACTTTTAATAAACTTTTGAATAACTTTTTTGCTTGAATTTTTTCAGGCCAGCAAGTTACAAATAACCTATATAAAAGTAAGATTGTTGATTGAAAATGAAAAGTTTCCGCTTTAGATACGATAAAAGCATAAAAAGGAACAATAGAACAATTGATCTCACGCATCCGGAACCGGATGAGTTTGCAAGAATGTGTGTACACGACAACGACACATACCAAGATGGAAATTGGGAAGGAAACGGCTTCAGCTAATATCAATTATTTAAAGATGTAGCAGGTAAGGTATTAACATTTCAGGCAATTTCTGTAATCTGGGTTTCATTAATGTACAACAGATCTGTGATTCAAGCGGGTTACAAAATACCCATGTTAGTTTAATCAAGCCCCAACATGTAGGACTAACGGTAGAACATTTCCACGTGTGTTGTAAGGAGATCACCAGGTCCAGTGTCTTCATAAACCCAATAAATGTTTCACAATTCAAGTCTCAATTCCGGTCAGAAATTTCATAGACGAATAGGCTAACTTCAACGTGCCCTGTCTTGAAAACATGTTGAATCTCGCTTGAAATGTGCCGAAGGTCATGCCGTCGGAACAAGAATTGGGGAAGTAGTGTAGCAGACTGAGACAATGTTTTGCTTCCAATTCCTATTTCTACTTTTACACGTTAATTCAAAAAATCAGATAGAATTCAATGCTCTATGTGATACAATATGGTTTAGCAGTTACCAATTGTACAGTTGAGGGGAAGGGGGGAATTATTAAGGGAAGGGATGCTGCAACCCTTTATGTAAGCAACATATTATTGCATGTTCTGCAGTCTTATTAGCATATCAAATCCATCTTTGGCCAGCTGTCAACAACCTGACTTTAGATTATAGACACCCTATGATATCGGAAGTAAGCTTTTTGTTGTTTTCTTAGAAATACTTTTTGTGCAACGCATAAAGCAAATCCACCCGCACTAACAAAGTTCAGAGGGAATTGCGAGTGGTGCGAGAGCGCCGTCGGCAAGAAAAATACTTTGCAACTCTACCGAAGGCCCGAATCGGTAAGTAAACCAGAGAGGTTTGAAAAATATCTCATTTCAGTGGCAAGATTATGGTACCTCGATAAACATTCTCCTTCTTATCGCATTGTTTATTTAGCTTTTCCCCCTCTATTTGTATCAAGACTGTATTATTCTTATCATATATCTTGCTTTCATATTTACTCAGAAGTTGTCTTTGTATTACATGATGAAATTTGCATACTTTGCTACATCTAAGATACTTTGTTGCTACTTTTTTAATGACACTGGGTTCAACCATTGCAGCTTCCTTTCCTAAGGATCTTTGTATTCTTAAACTTGGTTTTGTAATTTGTATTGTATACATATTAAGTCAATTTATTAGTTTATTATTCTTTAATTTGTTTCTTAATTTACAATTTATTAGAATTTGGTTACAAAAAGTGTGTGGGAAACTTTTGTAATTGTTTACATAGTGAATTCATACTTTCATGTAACTTGAATTTCACATCTTTTTATCTTTGATATTTTTTAAGTCTGCCACATTTTCTTATATCAGTCTTGTTCCAGATTCAGCAGATTGGTAAATGTGATGGATTGCATTCTGTGAAAGTATAGAACTGATCTCATTTGTGCTCTTGTGATTTTCCCTGGAGAACAGGTACTAAATCATAGTAATTGATTTGAATTTTACTAAATGTTTGTTTTCTGTCACCTATATCTTATTTCTTAGTTTAGAAAACACCATTTCTGATGATGGTGTCAGGGAATTCTCATTTATTGGAAAAAAGTTTAAGTTCTTTGTCTTCTTTCCACTTAAAGGCAGTGTGTCGCGCTGTTCATTTTGTTGAATTTCGAGGGTCCTCGAAATTAGAGAAGCGTGACAAATTAGAACAACACATCGCTAGCATCATTAAGCGTTTTTTTTATACGAAATGAAAACTCACTGAAATAGAAATTTTGTTCTTTGCTTCGATAAACCAATGAACGGCGCGACGTACTGCCTTTAAATTACATTTAATGACATAGCAACCAATTGTTTCACAGACTGTTTCACAGATTTGCATCCTATAATTTTATATCTGACCATGGTTAGAGCCATTGAAAATTTTTGATTAAGTTCAGTATTTTTGCTGGTATTGTTAAGCAAATATTAGTCTGTTCATGTCACTAAACTCTTTACAGTGATGCTTAGCATGGTAGTGTTATCAATATTGCTCTACTCACTGGATACATTTTCCTTGTTTTACACTAAACAACATTGATAAGGCAATTCCTTTCATTTCTAATTTTTCTGACAAATGCCTCCGAGTCTCTCTTCTATTTCTGTTGGTACTTTGAAGCTTCTGACTTTGTTCAATAAAAATTAAAGCCAGGTCACTAATAATTTAAGATTAATAATACATAATTGCCACTCTTTTAAAGAATAAAGTATTGAAAGTTATCGAGACAGTATTGTGCAAGACATGTACTAAGTTTTTATAGAAATATGAAATGATCTGCTAGATACTGTATTCTCCCTTGTATTCCCAATCTCTCCAATATTCCTGCCTCTCTCATAATCCAGCTTTTTCTCTATATTTTGACAAATTAATTCTGATCTTCATTTGTTCAGTTATTATTTTCAGTTTATTTTTAGGTTTTTTAAAGATACAGGTTTTGAAATTTTTGTAGTTTTGAAATATAGACTACTTCCTTTAATTTTTCTTGTGACAAAATTTCAAGCCTGCTTTCTAAAATCATGTTGAAAAACTAATTCTGCCTCTCTGATAGTCCCACATCTATGATAATCCCATATTTAGTTAGAGATTCTATCAAGAAACCCACAGCAAGTAAGAAAAGGTGATATATGGCAATTGTTTTACATTGAATTAAAATAAATTCTCAACAACAAAAACAAGAACCTTTGCTAACATTGTGAAGCTTTTTAAACTCTTTACAAGTTTAAAGGTGTCTTGATTGATATCTGATTGCAGGTGCTATCACTGATAGTCAGCTTTTTTCTTACCAGGCTTTCTATAGGATTTTGTAGCCTAAGCATCTGAGAGTTTAATGAGCTAATGCATTTTTTAACCTGATTCAATATTAAAAATACTATACACTTTTATTAGTCCAGTAGCAAAGAAAGAAAGGGGGCATTACCACTATGGAAGGAAGTTCATGAGACAAGGTGATACTGGTTGATTTGGGGAGTGGGTAGAATTCAACATTTGATATATATGTCCCAAAATTGAACCAAAATTTGTTTTTTACAACTTTTAATAAAGCTCTTTAAATATTTGATTTCTGGTTATGAAACATTGATAATGGACTCTCCAAGCCTATATTAGTTGTTATTCAAGCTTCAGTTTATTGTATTCCTTTCTAGGGTAGTTGTGCCCCCAAATATGGGCAACTAGACAGTACACATGTTCATGCCCCATTTATTAAACATACCTTGTATTTTGAGTTTCCAGGGTGTAGAATCTGAATTTTGTTTACTATACACCCATTGTCAAATTAAAATTGTTTACTATACACCCATTGTCAGCTTACTTACATTGGGAGCTGTCATACAATCTTCTGATATTAGGAGATTTGGGATCCAGTTTGTTGTTTGAGTGGTATGCTCAAAGAGAAGGGGCTCTATAACCTAACTCTTAAGCCTGAATAAGGCATATAATAAGCTTGAAGGGTCGATGATTAATGCCATGTAACCAAGTAATCGCACACTATTGGACAGTTTTTATTGAATAGCATTTTTTGTTTCAATTTATATGCATCTATCTCCATATCTTATAGGGGCAGTTGCCCCTCCCTCATCAAGTTGAAGCAAGTCTGGTGCCCCTTTTTGGAAGTTGTGCACCCATTTTGAAGAATGAGAATCAGATGAAAAATTTTCTGAGACCTATCTGTTAATTGACTTCAAGGATTACCTCAAAGTTAACTTGTTTATTCCAAAAATAGATAATTTTTTTGCTAAAAGATAACTCTTTGAAAAACAACAAAGGCTATCCACAAAACTGTGTTCTCCAATTCTTGCCTTCACTCAAACAGTTTTCAATTTTTTGAGCTTAAAAGTTGTCCAATCTTTATGTCATTAATCAAACAAAATAGAGCTATGGAGCATAATTGCGAAGGATTAATTGCTTTTTGCCTAGGATCTTTGGTTCTCAGTCGATGTTGTAAATATTCTAGACCCATGTTAAGGCTACCTCCAGAATTTCAAATTAGCAAAACTTTTTCTGCCGCCAACCATAGTGGCCGCAGAACCCTGAATCCATCTTACCTTTTGCAATAAAGACGTACTATTGAATTCTAGGTGCATTCATTAAAGTACTGTCTAACTATACAGCCAAACTCCAATTGGAAATTTAGTCAAGATTGGCAAATTTTCTGGGCCTCGGTTTCTCGCTAAGGAAAAAGCATTCAGATCAGTCCCTTTTGCAAAAAACACTAGCAGAGTTGGAGCCACTATGGCGGAGCAGCGGAAAATTTTTCTATTATAAAATAAATTTTAATAAGAGATACTCAGACTACATATCATTACTTTGAAGCAATGATTGTGAAAATTTTCTTAGAACGTAAATAGAGAGCCTTCTGTCAGTGGTTTGGATCGGAAATTGTTGCATACAGCCTGCTCTCGTTATCAATTTCTAAAAATTTTTCAGCGCCCCTACCACCAACTGCCCCTCCTTCAAATTTTGTCTGGATCCGTCCCTGCGCCCCTCTCCCAACTTCCGGCTACTATTGGGCGGGCTGCCTTTTTGGTTTGTTTGTTCCCTGCAGACACAACATGATACTTTTCAAAAGTTTTCCAATTTTTCAGTCCCTTTGGTTTTAAGGATCGACATCATTCCCTGCCATGCCAAAATCATTTGTGCAGCCAAAGCTCTTCTAAGAAAGTGTCCCGCGCTGCAAGAGGACAATATTAAGAGAAGGGATATCTTGGAAATGTACTTTCCATCCAATGAGAATATGAGGAAATTTACAGAGCAATTAAAACCATGCGCATTAAGTGGGTCTCTTGACGGGTCTAGTGACGATAAGATAAAGTCTAAAGGGTTTTGATGCTGGTCCTTTCGAAGTTATCCCAGGAGAAAAAGTTTGTTTAGAAGATTTTTCAGGGTTATCAATTGATCCCAATTATTCTGATCAAGATGAAAACATTATAACTGACTAATGTAAATAGGCTGCCGGCAAAGTTTTTTCGCTAAAAATCATGCAGAGAAGATGTAAAATAACATTTTTATATCATTTTGTACTTTGAATTATTAATTAGTCCCCCTCTCTGTTAAGACCCCTTCTAGGACTGAAAAAACAAATAAGCCCCCCCCCCAAGGGTTTAATGGAGCTTTAACCTTACATGCCTTTTTGCAAACATTTTAAAACTGCATAGTTTTTTTAGAACTGCACAAAAAGCTTTTAGAGCTACGCATTTTAAGTAGAACTGCACGTTAAAAAAACCCCAAATAACTGTAGCTCTGTCCGGCTGAAAGTCAAGATCCTAATGAAACCAGAAGTTCAAACTCCTTTAACCTTGACTCAGCCATGCATTATTTCTTCAGCATTGACATTTTTATTCATTAGTTAAAAATTTCATTCATTCAGCATATTCCTTTTGATTTATATCATTACTAATTTCATATATTGACATTGTTAATTTCAAATACTTCGTTTCTCACATCCTAATATCTTTCCTGAAGTAAATTTTTGGGCCCTTGATGGATTTTTTCATACTTCTCATATTACGGAAGGGCGACCCCTTTTTCACTTTATCAGTGATGACTGTTTGCCGACCTTGTGAACATATTTAACATAAAAGCGAGAAAGAAAAGACTTGAAGCAGATATGCTTTTATGTTTGCTCATCTACAAACGTTAGTGACATCTGGAAAGTTTCAAATGTTCAGTGAAAAAATTAAATTAAATTTGGCGCGCTTTAGAGATTTGGAGGGAATTTTGGGGGAAGCTTTAGGTCCATTGTAAACCAAGAAGCTTACTTATTTGTAAGATTGCAAGAAGCCCCAGTTTACCTTACTTTATGTTTTGCATTGCATGGAATGTGTCTTCCCTTGTCAACAAAAAAAATATAACAGCCAACTTCATTTTACGCAAATTATAATATTTAACGGAGCGAATATACTAGATTGATAAGATCTGGTTTATTGAAATTAGTTTTCTTTTTTAGGCGATTGAAGCATTCGAAGAATGTTTTTAAGTGAAATCCAGAGATTTTTTCATATGAAATATGTTCTTGATACTATGCTCAACGATGGTATCGAACTATTGGAATCAGGCAAGACTGAAGAAGCGATCTATCAGCTTGGAAAGTGCATTGGACTAGCTCCAGAATCAGATGATTTTTTAAACGTTCGGGTTTTAGCAATAGTGCATTTGGGAAAGGCACATATTAAGGAGGGCAGATTTGAAGAAGCAGTGCGTGTCTTTCATTTAGTACCATCTTCTTTGCGGCTTAACAAAGAATTCATCGACCGTGTAAGTGTTGACGAAATACAACTGTTATTGTTTTATTAAGAATAAACATCCCTGTTTGCTTGCAATCAACAAAGCTTCAATCAACAAAGTTGCAATCAGTTGTTTTGAAGAAGCCCTGTGTGTCGAAGCGAAATGAAAACTTACAAATAGTTGTTTATTTACGACGCATTACCCAATTTCCTATATCTTTTACAAATTTTCCATCATCACAATCTATTGACTCCATATCACAAAATATTGTGTTTGAAATTGGAAGTTTTCCTCCTTGGTTTTTTCCGAATGTAAGCAATTTTTTGGGTCCGCATACGACCACTTCTTGCTATGTCGAACTAATTCTTCTTAGCTCTCCCATTTCTCAATAATTTTTATATCATTTTGCAGAGTGATGTTCAAGTTTTGCTCCAAACCGGAGTTCAGCATTTAGGCGATGAAAACTATCAAAAAGCAATATTGTTTTTTCATGGAGTTAGAGTAGTTGCAGTTGATCGGCCATCCGTTCTTAAAGCAGAAGTTGGATTGTATATAGCTATTTACCAAAAAGAGAGAAAATCGTCCACTTGGCTTGCAAGCAAATTAAACGAGATAGTACATGATTTTCTTTCTTTGCCAATGAGAAGCAACATTTTACAAGTATGTATCAGCCTTTGTTTTGATATTATTTATTTAATTGCCATAGATAAATACTAAGTGAGCCAAACTGGTGCATTGGCTGAAGCAGCAATGGCTGCACGACTGCAAATTTTTAGCTAACCGAAAGTTTGATAGAAGTTATAAGATGACTTTTTAGTTTGAAAATAATGGAAAATATCAAAATTGATAACTAAAAATAGCAAATGCAAGGATATACTTTTTGCCTTTTTCTAAACAATTTCAGCACTTACAACAACACAAAACTTAAGCCTTGACGATAGGACTACTTGTGAGATATTTATAATCAAAAGCTGAAAGTCAAGATCCTAATGAAACCAGAAGTTCAAACTCCTTTAACCTTGACTCAGCCATGCATTATTTCTTCAGCATTGACATTTTTATTCATTAGTTAAAAATTTAATTTATTCAGCGCCGACCTTTTGATTTATATCATTATTAATTTCATACATTGACATTGTTAATTTCAAATACTTCGTTTCTCACACCTTAATTTCTTTCCTGAAGTAAATTTTTGGCCCTCTATGGCTTTCTTCATACTTTTCATATTATGGAAGGGTGACCCCCTTTTAACCTTGTCAGTCATGACCGTTTGCCGTCCTTGGCAATGTCGTGAACATAAAAGCGAGGAAGCACTTGGGAGACCTCCTTATCTATTAAACTTCTTAGATGGTCACAGTAACAAATCAAGTCATAAGAATAATAATTATGATGTAATGATTTTGTTATAACGATTTGAGCTTTATTTTGATAAATATATTGCAAGAAATATATTGACCTGTTTTTATTAAATTGTATCTATATCAATATTTGAAAAATACCGAAACCTCTCAATATAAAGCAAAATATTGTTTTGCAGGAATTCTGTGAAGTATTGTTTACAATGGGCAAGAAGAAGAAGTCAAAGCAAGATTACAGTACATCCGTCAGAGATCTTGCTGCTGCATACGAGCTGTGTAGCCATTTGCCGACAAAAGAGTCCAAAGAGTTGTATAAAGCAATTAATCAGTGCTTCATTAAAGTTTATGTAAAATTGAATGATGGAGAAAAGGCGTTGAAAAAGTTTGAAGAATGCATGAATCTGGAAAAGAATTTCTATAAAGTAAGATATCTCTGTTCATCAGCTTATATCATCATAATTTTTAATTTTTAACAATCTCTCAGAGTCGATGCACAAGGCATTTGTTTATCAACACAAAACATTAATGTTTGCTGAGACTGGCTGAAGAACACTTTATGGACTGGTAAATAATTCCAAATAGGTATATTGCATCAAGCTCAACTGTATCAACTTTGCAAAACCTTTTGGTGATCTTTTTTTGAGTTTGACTCTCTTTTGTAGCTCGATGGGTTTTTTGGCTTATATAGTCTGTTCCATTTCACTGCAAGTTTAGTGTGACAAACTCTCTAAGACAAAGGTCTCAAGCAAGTTGATATCTATTACAATTTAATGCCAAAACATTTTTTGTTTTTGGATAGTTATTTGTACGTTGACATGACATGTGAAGGGATGCCTTTGCTGCCTGGCTCACGATAAGAGCTTTGTTATAGCAGGTTTGGCTTGCCCGCTTTGCTATTCATTCCTAAAGACATGAAGAACTCCTAGCGGTCAAGTTGCGTAGGTTATTGAGCCCAATTAAGGGGGGAAAGAGAAAAAATACTGAATTTATTTCCCCTTTTACTTTTCTTCTGGCTTTAAATGGCCCTTTTAAACATTTGCCTGGTTTAACTACCCACAATATCATACTTTTGTTCGCGAACAGAGCGTGATTTTCCTCAAAAGATTAAGATCATAGAGATTTGCATTTTTCATAAAGGCATATGCAGAATAAACGCGAGCTTAGTCAGTTATTATCTGTTAGAGTAAACGTGATTTTTGTTTCATAGCAATTTTGGAAATCAGAAGAATGCAAAGCAAAGCAAGAGTTGGCAAAATACCGAGATAAAGCCCTTGGGAGATTCTGGATGCTGTCCATCCTAACACCGGCATTGCCAAATGACGTTACACTCTTGCCAGTTGCCATCAATATGCATTTGACTCTCTACAAAATGAAACGTGATTCGAATGCATTAGAAGATGCATTGTCGTGTCTTCAAAACGTCACAAGTTATTTAGAAGCCCATGCACATAGTGATGAGGTATCCTTTGTCTTCTCTTTTTTCCGGCATGCAAGCCTAAATGACTTGCCTGTGTCTGTAAATTTTTTTGTTGAGCTTCAGTGTGTGTGTTAATTCGTGTTATAGCAAGCAGGATCAATAGCTGCTTTTCTATTGCTATGTAAGCACTTTGCCATGTAAGCACTGGATATGTGCTTATACTACAGACAAAGCATAGCAATAATAGCATACATCCTATTGCAATACTGATAGTCACATGCGTTACCTTTCTCTTTCCTTACTCTGATCGTACTCAATTTTTTTCCTCTAGCATTTTGCCAAAGAAATGAAATCCTTTGGAAACTGCTTATCAAAGGAAAATAAAACTCTTGAAGCTAAAAGGGTTTACAGCTTTGCACTCAGTGCTGCCCCAAAAAATGGCGTTGTCCTTAGACGTGATCTGTTTTCAAATCGAGCCTACATGAATCAGCTGTTGGGAAAAAATGAAGATGCAGTGCGGGATGCTAGGGCATGCGTGGAGCTGTGTCCTCAGTGGCCTAAGGTATTCTACTTGTTGAAATGATGTCATATAGTTCCGTTTTTACCTAACTTATATTTTTCCTTAATTCATTATGAACAGTTTATTTGAAGACTTTTATAATTCCTGAAACTTTTTCCCCCACGTCTTGCGAGAAAATTATGCATTTTCTTATATTGTACAGTATGCTTCGTTGAAGTCCCCTTGTGAGCTCCTTGTAAGTGGTGCTTATTGTGACTTCCTCACTACTTCCATCTTTAACGCGCAAATCGTACCATATCAGGGCTATCTCCGACTTGCCGTGGCTCAGCGAGAGCAGAAGCAATTCAAAGAGGCACACAATGCATTACTGAAATGCTTTCAGTTTTCGCCGGTCACAGAGCAGCCCAATTTACTTGTGCACATTTTCAAGAATATTCTGGATATCGGTACGTTCTTTTCTGTACACTTTTTTAAGAAAAATTTTAATTTTGTATGATTAGAGAGCAATGAATACACGGAGAACGGAGAGGTTGCTCCTGTCAAGTTAAAATCGAGAAAATGAAGTTGTCTAGTTATAAATTCAAGTCTAGTTCCACAGTGCCATCATTTTATCGCCTGCTACCTAGGCCTTGTTGCGTTCCGCCATGTTAGGTGTTTTTTAATAGCAAACTAAGTGTTACAATTATTTTTATAAACTAGCGTTCTTGTGCCGTTCGTATTTTTTTCAAAAGCGCTTTTTTAGGAGTCATAGCAGATCAACACAAGTGCAGAAATTGAAAGAATTCTTATCAGACTTCCATAGCAGCAAACGGACTGCCATTAGATGGTATCTTTCGATGTAATTGCGTGTTAGTTGTGACCGTTTTGTATTCCGTAGATACAGAGAAAGAGCGACAGAAGTTTAAACTTCCAAGTGACATTTCCATTAATGCTATCAACAACTGTGTGGCCAAGTTAGCTAAGGAACAGTCTCCAATCGCTTTTGATGTCATTAGGTACATTTTCAAGGAATCTAAGTATGCTGATTACGCAAATGCCGGTCCAGTGGATGTTGTCAGAATGATGCAGAAAGACTGCTCACCCCATTTCATTCGATGCCTGATTAGCCGTGGAGCAAATTCGAGCCAACCTTTAAATCACCTTCTTAAATCTGACTCCCGCACTGAAGAACAAAGGGAAATTCTAATGTTCCTGATAGAGCAGGATATTGATCTTTCCAGATACATTAAAGCAATCCCAAATGAACCGCCTTCGTTTATGTTTGTTAGATTTTGCTTGGAATACAGTAAGTAGAGAGAAAGTTGGATTTTTATGCTAAATTTGTGATGATCTTGATGTTGAAAACTGTTCATTCTTGTTAACATTTAATCAAGCCCAAGAAAGAACGGGCTATCAAAAAGCTGCTGACCTAAAAACCCTCCTTTGGGAAATTTTGGTGTTAAAAGAAAATAAAACTTTTTACTTTTCAGTTGTCACGAAAAGAGGCTTTCCAGAATATCTAGAAAATCTGAATATTACATAGAAGCCATTCAGCGATTTTAATTTTCTTTTCAAATGTTTTCCCCAACAGATCTTTTGGATATCCTTTCTAATGTTGTGGATAAAAAAGATTTCAGTGTTAAGGATGGCAACGGCAACAACATTCTGCATGTTTTAATGAAAATGGAGGACTCAAACAACGTATACCGCTGTATTAACCTCGTTCTCAAACGAGTTGCTGTGGACCCAAAAGAGACAAACAAGGACGGGTTGAAACCAAGCCAGTTAAGTGAATTGGTATCGGATAAGAGAGTGACTCTGCTTGAAGAATTCGAGAGGGATGGACGCAGTGGGAAAAAGAATAAGAAGAAAAAGAACAAAAATAGCGTGGAATCCCCCGTAGAAAGTCTTGTAGCAAGCACAAGTAAGTGTTTGGTCAAGTGCATGCACTATCATGAAATAGTAAAAGCTTTGGTAGTTTTTTTTCCGTGATTTGCTTTAAGAATTATGGAGACACGTTATTTAAGTATTTATTAACTAACAACCATTGTGGGTTGTGACATGCACACAGCACCTAGATCTTGATTTAAGTGTATCTTAGGTTTCTAAATAGCAAATAAGATCTTGTTTTTGTTCCTGCCTTTAAATTTGAATGTGGGCAGCCATTTTTAAACATTTCAGGCGAAAAACTGCTATGTATTTTTGAAGATGTTTCTGCTTTTTCTTATTGGCGTGAAATGCGGGAGCAAAACTAAACATTTAAGATCACATGCTATGAATGTGGAGATAAAGGGGAGGTGTTTTGCTCTTTGTTCTCCTATAGCCGGAAGGTATTATGAAACCGGAAGACATTTTCAAAATAGGATTTTTGATAAAATTTGATAAACGAGAACCAGAATAAATGAGGATCGGAATTCTATAGAATGGCAAGAAACCAATGAAAAGGTGAATTTTTGAATACGATGAAAGACTTTTTAAACCTGTAAGAAATTTTGACCTTCCAGGTGAAATTCCTAGAAATGAGGCAACAAGCATAAACAGTTTGCAAATAGCTGACGACACGCAAAAGTTGACCGTACATGGCCCGAATGAAGATAACCAACTGGTCATGAAAGCGGGGCCCAGTCTCCCTTCTCTGTATGAGCAAAGCAGAAAGACCGTTACTGATTGCATTCGGAGTTTCAAAATGGAGGCTGTTGAGAAAAAGCCAGAGTCTGACGTTATCCATGTCATTAAAGATAAACCCGTCCCAGAAGAACGGCCTGTCGTGGACACCAAATTGGTTGCTGGTAACGAGCCAGTTAGAAAGGACGGGGAAGTTGTTGATGAAAAGCCGGTCGGTGAAAACAGACCTGTCAATGAGGAAAAACCTGCTGCAATACAAAGTGCTGGGTCACGACCATCAGCAAACGGCAATGAATACAGTGGTAGGGATTCGCTCCTGGCTTGTGGGTATGACGACGAAGACCAAGACTTTGAAACGAATAATGATTTCAAACAGTTAAATGTATTCGAAGGCCTGCCATGGGATGTCCAATGCACGTCGGAATTTTGGAAAAAATTGAAGAATCCGAAGCTGGCAGAAACATTGAAGAAAAAGCTACTAATCAAGATCAAATTGCTGGCATCTGGAGAGTGGCGCAAGTCGTTGGCCATCAAGCTGGAAGGAGCCTGGTGCTCCTCAGGCAAGTACCAAATCTTCTGAAAATTGTCTTTTTTTCTGTCACTTAAGCATTATATTTGAGTTGTAAACTTTGTTTTGTCTATTTTTTTAATTGCGCCGAAAAATTTTATCCCATTGCACAAACTCCTGGTTGACAAAGATTTTAAATTTGAAATAAATAATCATGAAATAAAGTTGTGCCCTGTCACGTTTCATGTAAGCATTGCTTGAAATTTTTTAAATATCGTATCAGTTATGATATGATTGACTTCTGCATAGTCACCCCTCTTTACGATAAATCATTTTTTGGTGTTGCACAGCATTTTCTTGCTTGTATCAGACAGCATGGCAGGAAATTCTGTTCGTAGCGCAAACTCTTGTCCTTTTTGAAATAAAAGCATAACTTTGTATTTTTTTGTCGTAGGAATTCGATTGTACAAATGCAAAGTGACAAAGGCAGCGAGGATGATTTGGGAAGAAGCGATTGCATTTTCAGAACGACGAAGCCTTGATCAAGGAAAAAATGTCCAGGGTAACAGCCAGTTTGTGTACGCAGATGTCATCAGATTGTGGGACTTCACAGTGGACCATGATGAAGTAGCCACTATGATTAACCGGGTTGCGGAATCTCGCATTCGTGGTAAGTCTTGCTCATTCAAAAAGAAACTGACCAAAGTTGAAGTCAAGAGTGTGACAGAAACAAGTGAAAATATTCGCCTGCCGAATTTGTACAAATCTCGAAATTGTGTCGAGGTTATATCTGCAGAGCGCAGCAAACAAAAGTCTTTGCGTAATTTTACATTCTTCCCGTCTGCAAGCCCCAATGATGACGAATATCACATCTTGAAATTCTACGCACTGTCAAGCGCAATGGCAAAAAGTGTTCTGCAAAACTGTGAGCAGGACTTTGACTTTCCATTTCAAGTCAGCGAATTAGAATACTGTATCATCAGGCTAAACCCTGTCCCACTCTCATCTATTTTACTCTTGGGCAGAAGTGGTACAGGCAAGACAACATGCTGTGTCTACCGCCTTTGGAGCAAATTCAAGACCTACTGGGAAAATGCTGTCACTGCTGGACCGCACATTCCTATTTTGCAGAGATTAGTAAACGTGGAATCAGAAGAAAAGGAAGACATTGCGAAGAATGAAAATGACATGGCGGCCTCACCTCGTAAAGTCTCTAGATCAGAGGAGCGTGTTATGTCATGTGGTTGTATGGGGATCTGCATGTGTGCCTTAGCGGCTGCACGAGCTGCCAATCCGTCGATTTACGCCGATGAGGATGTAGAATCAGAGACCATCGAAACAAAATCATCTGCCCATCCGGTAACTGAAGGTCCTTCTGACGTTGGTGATGAAAGGAGCAGCCCCAGTTTGGTAGAGGATCATGAAAATGAGCGCTATCGTCATTTGCGGCAGCTTTTTGTTACCAAAAACAAAGTTCTTTGTCATGAAGTGAGAAAGAATTTCAAAGAACTCTGCAGTGGCCTGCCAGTCTCAATAGACCACGTTTCTTTTCAAAATGAGGTTGCAATTGAGAATCTAAATAAAATCCACCATTTGTCATACCCGCTGTTTCTAGGCTCTAGAGACTTGTTGCTAGCTCTTGATGCTACCTTGCCAGGAAAGCCGTTTTTTGCACGCGACAGCGATGGTAAACTGCTGACACAAGTTGCTGGTTGGGGTGAAAAAGAAAGTCATCTGGCTTTCCTACCTAAACTTGATTCGGAAAGTGAAGATGAAGACTCTGATGTTGAGAATGACGATGAATCGATTGCACCCGTCAAGGATAAACGTCCAAAGAGCATGCGTCAAGTCAACAGTGTGAAGCGGGAGGTGTCGTATTTGATTTTTGCTAATGAGGTATGGCCTTTGATTGAGAAGAAGACTGTTTCAAGCTATCACCCGTCTCTTGTTTGGACGGAGTTTTGCTCGTTCATTAAAGGCTCTTTTGCGTCACTGACGTCGCCCAGTGGTTGTCTGACGAAAGAGCAGTATGAGTCAATTGGACGAAAAAAAGCACCAAGTTTTACTGGCAATCGAGATATAATTTACAAGATGTTTGCAAAGTACCAGAGGATATGCAGAGACCGAAATCTGTTCGATGAGTTTGACTTCCTGTTTAACGTGTACAAAAGACTCAGCAAAAACCCAATCCAGCCGTGGCTATTTGATGAAATCTATGTTGATGAAACACAAGACTTCACTGAAGCTGAGCTTTTCACATTGATTCGCTGCTGCCAGGACCCCAATCGGCTCTTTTTTACCGGCGACACAGCACAAAGCATAATGAGAGGAGTCACCTTCAGGTTCAGTGACCTCATTTCGTTATTTCTCAATGCAAAAGAGGCCCTTGGCAGTGTCAAGAAATACCCGATTCAAGTTCCAGACAGAGTCCACCAGCTAACGTTCAACTACAGATCTCACAAAGGGATTCTAAACCTAGCCTCAAGTATAGTCAAACTACTGCACTTCTTTTTCCCAGAGTCCTTTGACCACCTTAGAGACGATGTTGGCTTATTTGATGGGCCTAAACCAGTGATCTTGGAAACGAGCGACTTTGGTGACCTCGCCTTGATGCTGAGAGGAAACCGTCGCAAAACATCACCCATTGAGTTTGGTGCGCATCAAGTTGTCTTGGTAGCATCAGAAGCTAGCAAAGACAAGCTACCAGAAGAGCTGACTGATGCCCTCGTCTTGACTATTTATGAAGCAAAGGGACTGGAGTTCGATGACGTGCTGTTATACAACTTCTTCAATGATTCCCAGGCAAGAACGCTTCTTAATTCAAGATGATTTTTTACTCCTTTTTTGTAAATTTGGTTTTTCCGCTGTAAATTTTTCTTTAGGCTTAAAAATTTCATGATGAAATTTGTGGGTTAATCTACAATTTCAGTGATTTCCCGTGTTCAAAATAACTTTCACGTATGAAAATCGATTAAGGAATTCCATCATCAAACAATTTGATTAAACCTTAGCAGGCTAAACCTTTGATTAAAAAAAACTAAGTTTTAAAAAGAGGAGGAAAGGAAAATTTTGAAAAACAAATGAGGAGATGGTGTTATTTCATGTGTAGTACGTAGCTATGTGTTTAATGAACGGTATAGACTCAAGTGAAAGGAAAATCCTCTGCAAAATCACAAGTTTGACAATTTTTGATCGACTATTTTAGATACTGCAATACCCTATTGTTGCTACAATTCAATGAATCGGTTTGTAAAGGCTTTTTCGATCTATATTCCATAGGCAGGGAAAGAATGGCGTGTTATTAACACTTACGTGGTACCTGAAAGCACCAAAGGAAAGGAGTCAGAAGAAAACGGAAATGCGAAATCCAGTGGGGTTGTCAGCATGACGGAAAGCGATCTAGCTTTGGAAAGTCGCCCGTTAGAGTTCGATTATAACAAGCACAAAATTTTGAATTCTGAGCTAAAACAGCTGTATACTGCTTTAACTCGCGCCAGAGTGAATGTCTGGATCTATGACGAAGACAGAGAAAAAAGGGCACCAATGTTCAGTTTTTTCAAAAAACAGGGCCTTGCTAATACCCTGAAACTGGATGAAAATCAGAGTGATTCTAGTCAAGAGAATGGAATGTTTGCCGTGAAATCGTCCATTACCGATTGGGAAAAGAGAGGCGAGTATTTCTACAAGAAGGAGTTGTGGAGTGTTGCATACAAATGCTTTGCCAAAACAGAAGATAAGCTTATGTTGAGAAAATGCAGCGCACACCTCCAAGCAATGAAATCTTATAAAATGGGTATGGATTGGCGTGAAAGTAGAACAGGGTCGCTAAAAAGCGTTTACACAGAGTATCTCGCGGCCACAGCAATGTACCTCGAATGCGGTATGGCGGAAGAAGCAATCATTTGCTTAAGGAACGCCAAAGAATGGAAACTGTTGGGAGATTTGCTTTTCTCTCTCGGGAAGGTATGAAGCTCATGATATGCCTAATAAAAATTGTTGTAGCAATTTAAAATGCAGATGCCTCCATTTATATTTTCATAACAACATGATAAGTTTAATGTTTATTTAATCTGATTTTGAATCCATGCTGGAAGAATGTGAAATAGGTTGGAGAAATCACGTTTATTTATCTCCAAATGTAGATAATTCTATCAAAATGGTATCTTGGTATAAATTTTGGAAAGCTTTTTATAAACACGACCCCAATACTTTTATGTTGCAGTACTTGGATGCTGGGAAGTATTACGCCAAAGCATCAGATTCGCCGAAAGACAACAGCGCAGTGAAAGCCAGCGCAGTGAAAGCCAGCGAGTGCTACGAAGTCATCGGGGATTACAGAAGTGCTGCGGACATTTTGTACAAAAAAGAGAAATACCAGGAATGCATTCAAGTTCTCAAGAGGTTTGAAACAAAAAGAAGTAATAATAATGGGATGGTGCTCAAGCCCCCTCGAAGCACTCTGAGTGTGGAGAAAGTTGTGAAAGAAGCGGCAGATATCTGTGCAAAAAAGCGTGATTTCGACAATCTGAAGGGATATCTTAAAGAGCTGCCACTTGAGAGTCAGTTGGAGTACCTGCGGAGGAAGCGTGGATGCAGAGATATTGAGTTGGAGGTACTCATTGAAAACGGAAGAGGTGAAGAGGCTGCGGAGATTTACATCCAAAATGGAGAACATCTTAAGGCTGCAGACTGCTCAAAGGAAGATACGACAAGGGGGATTTGCTACCTAGAGCAGGCACGTAGTATTTGGAACGACATAGGGCAAGCAATATCTGCAAATTTACAACAACAGAAGTATAAGCAGGTAAAGCAGTTTGTAGATTATGCTGTTAACTACCTGCCAAAGGATGACACAAATCTTGCAGACTGCCATTTTCTCAATGGGCTGGTGTCTGAAGACCGATCAAAGTCTCTCATAGAGGCCGCCGATGTTTACAGAAAGAATGACAATAATATTGGTGTGCTTTTATGTCACGGGCTGCTTCTTGAAGAGGGCAAGATTGATAGTGATGTAATTATAGAGTCCCTGGACAAGATGTTTCGCCAACTTGCAAACATTCATGTGTCCAAGAAAGCAGCTGAAGTATTTAAGTTGGTGCAACAATTTTTTGGCATTGTTAAGGTTGCCCGAGATGGAGCTACCTTCGAATTTCGCGTCAATAAATCCAAGATACAGTTTCGTTTACAGATTCTTGGCTCACCAGCCGAATTAGAGGCGATTAAGTGGTTTGATAACTTGGATGAAGAAAATGGCACTCTTGACCTCATATCTGCTCTTTTCCTCTATGTTGAGGATATAGCGGCCAAGCTTTTCCAGTTTTACGAGTCAGAACTAGAGAGGTTATCTTTCTGCAGCCAGTTCTTGCAAGGAACTTCCCATGCCAATTGCCAAATGATGCACCTGATCCCAGATGGTGAATTCGCCCAGCAGAGATTAAATCTATACTTCTCTCTCATACAGTTGCAAGGCCTCATAAGGAAACACATCACTTCACTTGTGAAAAGTAAATATCTTGAGAGTAAAGTTAATAACCATCAATGGTTAAGTATGTACAATGCAGAAATGGAGATGGTGAAAACCTGCAAAGAGCTTTACCAGGAAATCATTGCCTTATACAAGTATTTAAATGTATCCAAATTCACAGGGCTTCAGCTAGTCAACTCACTGCCGGATATGCCATTTGTAAAAGAACAGATTCAGTGGTGCCTGAAGATGATGTTTCGTGGTGACAAAAAGTACAAAGACGTGAACATTTTTCTCGAGACCTTCACCATGTCTAACTTTGCAAGGCTGAACTTTATTCAGTATGAAGTAGATGCTATTAGTGAAGATATCAAGCAGCGTTATAAGGAGACGGTACCAATCGATGAGCCTGGTCTACGCAACAACAGGGAACACCGGATCGAATGCTTCCATACCATATTTATGGAAAGCTGGCAATGGTTGCATAGTGAAGGGGCCTTAATCGAGTCGATTCATTACTTGCTGCGACGTGCTTTGCCATTGCTGGTGACTAAACACGTGATTATGCCCACGCTCAAGAACTGTTTGTCCCTGCTGGAGTTCAGTTTGACGCTGTCACTTATCTCACTATGCAGAACATCGTCTACAAACAGGAAAAGGACGTGGATTTACATCCCGGCCTTTTATATCGAGGGGCTTCAGTTCTGGTGCGGGATTTATGAATCCTGTAATAAGCCAAATTATTCAGTCTGGGATAGTATTGAGTATGTCTCCGTTCAAAAGGGAAGATCGTATGTAATTTCCCTGGTGAAGTGGTTGATAGATTTCATTCTTACGACCAAATCAGGCAAGCTTGACCTATTTTCGCAAGCCTTTGGCCGAACATCAGTAGAATCAGGAGACTCACAACAGTTTTTAATTCTTGTTCTGGTTCTGCTTGCAAACGAGGAGCTGATTTCATCGATTGAGAACGGTTACCGAGATGTCGCAAAGCTGGAAGAAGGTCTGAAATCATTATGGCGGAAACTGATGTCCGTTACATCAAACGCTGAAACAACAGAGGATCGAGTAACAATCTCCCTGAAAAATGCTGCCCTTTGCTCACAAGATAATGCCTATAAGCTACTAAGTGAAACTACAGAAAAGTTTGGTAGCGAGTTGATGAACTTCAATTGGAGAATGATCTGTGATCTGTATACACCAAAACAAAGAAAAGTAGAAAATATCGCCTCCAAGGAACGAAGATTTTTGCAAAAAGAAGAGATCAAGCCCCCACGTTTCAGACAAGAAGCAACCACTATGGGAACATCAAAAGAACATCAATCGAACAATGTTGCGGAAGTAAATCAAGATCTTCTGCAGAATACGAAAGTCATCGATGCAGCCACAGAGCAGACAATTTTCTCAAGGAATACTTCAGATGCAGCGGTTGTCTCCAAGCCCCTTGCCGACGATACCAAGGCATCGCGAGGTAAAGAAATGCATATTAGATAATGGTTAACCCTTTATAAAAAAAAGATGATTTGCGATATAGCGTACAATGACATTCATTTTGAGAGCTAGACTGGTTTAACTTCAGGAGAGGCAAAAAAAGATTTATCATTTCTAAAATTTATTGAACATTTATTTGTTAAAATTTTAAATTTCAAATCTGTTTTATAGCTGATCGGACTGATGATTTTACAGTTATATCGACGGCTGCAGAACACAATGAGACGAAAATCCTAATGCGCGAAGTTTCATATGAAGACCAAACACTGGCATTGAGGGACCCATCAGCACAAGTGAAAGCAATCGAAGAAAGGCGAACCCGAGATAATGATGCTGCCCGAAAGATTCAGTCATGGTGGAGAAGAGTTGGACCGAATAATGAGAAGGCTTTTGGTGGAAGTGAGAAACTGGAGCAGGCTGAGGAACATTGTTCCAAGTACTTTGTAGATCTGAAATGCGTACCGGCTGCAGAACACAATGAGACGAAAATCCTAATGCGCGAAGTTTCATATGAAGACCAAACACTGGCATTGAGGGACCCATCAGCACAAGTGAAAGCAAGCGAAGAAAGGCGAACCCGACAAAATGATGCTGCCCGAAAGATTCAGTCATGGTGGAGAAGAGTTAGACCGAATTATGAGAAGGCTTTTGGTGGAAGTGGGGAACTGGAGAAGGCTGAGGAACATTTTTCCAAGTACTTTCTAGACCTGAAATGCGTACCATGTGGAATTCGTTTCAGTTCAAGAAAAGATGTGGATCAGCACATACTCAGCGATCAACTTCACGAAAGACACGCAGCTGACTATGACAAGTACATTTCGTACAAACAGTCCGTTTCGGTTGTTTGGTTGAACAAAGCTGATGATCTATTGGATCTGGAAATCCAAGGGCAGAAAGTCAGTACCTTACCAAATATTTCTACTAATCTCTCCAAGCGCATTGCTGAGGTTTCAATGGAAGAAAATTCTATAGAAAAATTGCATCAGTGGAAGGAGTTGCCAAAGCTCAAGGAATGTGTAACTGCTTTGCAGAGGTCTCATTTTAAGCTTTTGGAAAAGTTTCGCCGCTCAGAAGGTAAGCTGGTATTATAAGCAGAATTAGTTTGCACTTTTTATATTGAATCGATTAAACCAAATGGAAACAATGACGCAACAAAACACACAATACAACACAACAACACAACTACACAACACAACACAACACAACACAACACAACACAACACAACACAACACAACACAACACAACACAACACAACACAACACAACACAACAAAACACAACACAACACAGCAAGCATTACACGGAATAGTCAGATACATCTGCACATTGATCTATAACATAATACTCTACAACACAACAACACAAAAAACAGAACACAACGCAACACAACGCAGCACAAATCAACACTAATCAATGAACACAATGCACACAAGACAAAAGCTATACGAAATACAGTGCAACGCGACGATTTATGATTTTGATCTTTGGTTTTGATTAAAGGTTTATGCTGTGAGCATATCAACGCTTTTAACGTTTCACGTGTGATCCAAGATAATTGTCAAACATTAGACGATTGCAAACATTTTCGATTTTCTTGAAAGATACGCTATCAATCCCATCATCTCACTCACATCTTACCCAACAAAGCTTACCTAATGTCCCAAAGGAGAAGTCTCCCCTGACATTTCCCGTTTTCTTTGTGGGTTAGTCCCTCCTTGAGTTAGCACAAGGGAAGGCAACGCAGTGCCACAGAGCGCAAAAAACTGAAATTTCTTACAACATAGAGTATTGTATGAATACTTATTTAAACATAACCAGAAATCTCATTCCCTTCTTTCCCGCTTTTGACACAGTCTTGCGTCAATATTTTGTTATTTTATATTTTAGAAAATGACGATGAGAATTATAACAATGATGGAGATTACAGCTTCAGAGATGATGACAATTACGATGATTTCGAAATGGTGACAGGCAAAAGAAAATCAAAAAGGTTTACCAGTGCAAACCACCGATTTCATAGAGGTATGCATATACAGTGTGTACCAATACGTGTGAACAGTATGCCTATACAGTGTGTACCAATATGTGTGAACAGTATGCCTATACAGTGTGTACCAATATGTGTGAACAGTATGCATATACAGTGTGTACCAATACGTGTGAACAGTATGCCTATACAGTGTGTACCAATATGTTTGTACAGTATGCATATACAGTGTGTACCAATATGTGTGAACAGTATGCCTATACAGTGTGTACCAATATGTGTGTACAGTATGCATATACAGTGTGTACCAATATGTTTGTACAGTATACATATACAGTGTGTACCAATATGTGTGAACAGTATGCATATAGAGTGTGTACCAATATGTGTGAACAGTATACATATACAGTGTGTACCAATATGTGTGAACAGTATGCCTATACAGTGTGTACCAATATGTGTGAACAGTATGCCTATACAGTGTGTACCAATATGTGTGAACAGTATGCCTATACAGTGTGTACCAATATGTGTGAACAGTATGCATATACAGTGTGTACCAATATGTTTGTACAGTATACATATACAGTGTGTACCAATATGTGTGAACAGTATGCCTATACAGTGTGTACCAATATGTGTGAACAGTATGCATATACAGTGTGTACCAATATGTGTGAACAGTATGCCTATACAGTGTGTACCAATATGTGTGAACAGTATGCCTATACAGTGTGTACCAATATGTGTGAACAGTATGCATATACAGTGTGTACCAATATGTTTGTACAGTATACATATACAGTGTGTACCAATATGTGTGAACAGTATGCCTATACAGTGTGTACCAATATGTGTGAACAGTATGCATATACAGTGTGTACCAATATGTGTGAACAGTATGCATATACAGTGTGTACCAATATGTGTGAACAGTATGCCTATACAGTGTGTACCAATATGTGTGAACAGTATGCATATACAGTGTGTACCAATATGTGTGTACAGTATGCCTATACAGTGTGTACCAATATGTGTGAACAGTATGCCTATACAGTGTGTACCAATATGTGTGAACAGTATGCCTATACAGTGTGTACCAATATGTGTGAACAGTATGCATATACAGTGTGTACCAATATGTGTGTACAGTATGCATATACAGTGTGTACCAATATGTGTGAACAGTATGCATATACAGTGTGTACCAATATGTGTGAACAGTATGCCTATACAGTGTGTACCAATATGTGTGAACAGTATGCCTATACAGTGTGTACCAATATGTGTGAACAGTATGCCTATACAGTGTGTACCAATATGTGTGAACAGTATGCCTATACAGTGTGTACCAATATGTGTGAACAGTATGCATATACAGTGTGTACCAATATGTGTGAACAGTATGCCTATACAGTGTGTACCAATATGTGTGAACAGTATGCCTATACAGTGTGTACCAATATGTGTGAACAGTATGCCTATACAGTGTGTACCAATATGTGTGAACAGTATGCATATACAGTGTGTACCAATATGTGTGAACAGTATGCATATACAGTGTGTACCAATATGTGTGAACAGTATGCATATACAGTGTGTACCAATATGTGTGAACAGTATGCATATACAGTGTGTACCAATATGTGTGAACAGTATGCCTATACAGTGTGTACCAATATGTGTGAACAGTATGCATATACAGTGTGTACCAATATGTGTGAACAGTATGCATATACAGTGTGTACCAATATGTGTGAACAGTATGCCTATACAGTGTGTACCAATATGTGTGAACAGTATGCCTATACAGTGTGTACCAATATGTGTGAACAGTATGCATATACAGTGTGTACCAATATGTTTGTACAGTATACATATACAGTGTGTACCAATATGTGTGAACAGTATGCCTATACAGTGTGTACCAATATGTGTGAACAGTATGCATATACAGTGTGTACCAATACGTGTGAACAGTATGCCTATACAGTGTGTACCAATATGTGTGAACAGTATGCATATACAGTGTGTACCAATATGTGTGAACAGTATGCCTATACAGTGTGTACCAATATGTGTGAACAGTATGCATATACAGTGTGTACCAATATGTGTGAACAGTATGCCTATACAGTGTGTACCAATATGTGTGAACAGTATGCATATACAGTGTGTACCAATATGTGTGAACAGTATGCCTATACAGTGTGTACCAATATGTGTGAACAGTATGCCTATACAGTGTGTACCAATATGTGTGAACAGTATGCCTATACAGTGTGTACCAATATGTGTGAACAGTATGCCTATACAGTGTGTACCAATATGTGTGAACAGTATGCATATACAGTGTGTACCAATATGTGTGAACAGTATGCCTATACAGTGTGTACCAATATGTGTGAACAGTATGCCTATACAGTGTGTACCAATATGTGTGAACAGTATGCATATACAGTGTGTACCAATATGTGTGAACAGTATGCATATAGAGTGTGTACCAATATGTGTGAACAGTATGCCTATACAGTGTGTACCAATATGTGTGAACAGTATGCCTATACAGTGTGTACCAATATGTGTGAACAGTATGCATATACAGTGTGTACCAATATGTGTGAACAGTATGCATATAGAGTGTGTACCAATATGTGTGAACAGTATGCCTATACAGTGTGTACCAATATGTGTGAACAGTATGCATATACAGTGTGTACCAATATGTGTGAACAGTATGCATATACAGTGTGTACCAATATGTGTGAACAGTATGCATATACAGTGTGTACCAATATGTGTGAACAGTATGCATATACAGTGTGTACCAATATGTGTGAACAGTATGCATATACAGTGTGTACCAATATGTGTGTACAGTATGCCTATACAGTGTGTACCAATATGTGTGAACAGTATGCATATACAGTGTGTACCAATATGTGTGAACAGTATGCATATACAGTGTGTACCAATATGTGTGAACAGTATGCATATACAGTGTGTACCAATATGTGTGAACAGTATGCCTATACAGTGTGTACCAATATGTGTGAACAGTATGCCTATACAGTGTGTACCAATATGTGTGAACAGTATGCATATACAGTGTGTACCAATATGTGTGTACAGTATACATATACAGTGTGTACCAATATGTGTGAACAGTATGCCTATACAGTGTGTACCAATATGTGTGAACAGTATGCCTATACAGTGTGTACCAATATGTGTGAACAGTATGCATATACAGTGTGTACCAATATGTGTGAACAGTATGCCTATACAGTGTGTACCAATATGTGTGAACAGTATGCCTATACAGTGTGTACCAATATGTGTGAACAGTATGCCTATACAGTGTGTACCAATATGTGTGAACAGTATGCATATACAGTGTGTACCAATATGTTTGTACAGTATACATATACAGTGTGTACCAATATGTGTGAACAGTATGCATATAGAGTGTGTACCAATATGTTTGTACAGTATACATATACAGTGTGTACCAATATGTGTGAACAGTATGCATATACAGTGTGTACCAATATGTGTGAACAGTATGCCTATACAGTGTGTACCAATATGTGTGAACAGTATGCCTATACAGTGTGTACCAATATGTGTGAACAGTATGCCTATACAGTGTGTACCAATATGTTTGTACAGTATACATATACAGTGTGTACCAATATGTGTGAACAGTATGCATATACAGTGTGTACCAATATGTGTGAACAGTATGCCTATACAGTGTGTACCAATATGTGTGAACAGTATGCATATACAGTGTGTACCAATATGTGTGAACAGTATGCATATACAGTGTGTACCAATACGTGTGAACAGTATGCCTATACAGTGTGTACCAATATGTGTGAACAGTATGCATATACAGTGTGTACCAATATGTGTGAACAGTATGCATATACAGTGTGTACCAATATGTTTGTACAGTATACATATACAGTGTGTACCAATATGTGTGAACAGTATGCATATAGAGTGTGTACCAATATGTTTGTACAGTATACATATACAGTGTGTACCAATATGTGTGAACAGTATGCATATACAGTGTGTACCAATATGTGTGAACAGTATGCCTATACAGTGTGTACCAATATGTGTGAACAGTATGCATATACAGTGTGTACCAATATGTGTGTACAGTATGCATATACAGTGTGTACCAATATGTGTGAACAGTATGCCTATACAGTGTGTACCAATATGTGTGAACAGTATGCCTATACAGTGTGTACCAATATGTGTGAACAGTATGCCTATACAGTGTGTACCAATATGTTTGTACAGTATACATATACAGTGTGTACCAATATGTGTGAACAGTATGCATATAGAGTGTGTACCAATATGTTTGTACAGTATACATATACAGTGTGTACCAATATGTGTGAACAGTATGCATATACAGTGTGTACCAATATGTGTGTACAGTATGCATATACAGTGTGTACCAATATGTGTGAACAGTATGCATATACAGTGTGTACCAATATGTTTGTACAGTATACATATACAGTGTGTACCAATATGTGTGAACAGTATGCATATAGAGTGTGTACCAATATGTTTGTACAGTATACATATACAGTGTGTACCAATATGTGTGAACAGTATGCATATAGAGTGTGTACCAATATGTGTGTACAGTATGCATAGACAGTGTGTACCAATATGTGTGTACAGTATGCATATACAGTGTGTACCAATATGTGTGTACAGTATGCATATACAGTGTGTACCAATTTGTGTGTACAGTATTTTGCTTGCAAATCTCGACGTTGACTAGCGAAAACCTTTTTCTAGTCTTAAATCTTTAATTACAAGTTTAGCCTCAGTGTTTTGGAACAATATTAGCGAAAAGCCAATTCCAACAGCCAGCCTGAACCTCGATTTCTAGTACTTACATAAAATACAAGTGTAGCTATAGGAGAAGCTATTGGCGTCAGTGATTCAACCTATAGAGCCAGAACCTTCCTTGATAAGTTCTTTGCTTGGTTGCTTTGGTATCCTCGTCTCAAATTGCTTACTTCCATTATTTACTCAGCAATTTTCTCCTGTATGAATGCGAAACCTAGTTTTCCCTAAATTGATATGTTCTGCTTTATTTTGCAGGTGGAAGAAAGTTCAACACGCATTGTTGAAAAAGAGACAACTTGTAATCAGCAAGAACTTTAACTTTGACGTATCTTGAATCATTTAATATCAGAAAGTGGGGTTTTATCCTGATAGTGAGACTATTTTACACTTAAAATAGAGAAAATAGTTTTGTTTAGTTACTTGTTCAGTTGTTCTGTTCGCTTTTATTTTTAAAGTGCTCTGATGTTAAAATATTTTTATATCAGATGTAATCACTGTTAACAACCTTTTTTCAGAATTTTGAAATTTTAAAAGTTTAGCTCTTCGGGGTAAATAATTGGATATTTTTAAATGATATGTAATCGAAATGACTTGCCTTTTATCGTATTTGTGCCTACAATTAAGTGTATAGTTATCTATCCTCAAACAGCCTGAGGGAACAGTCGTCAACTTACTTTGGCCAAGAAGATGGTAAACACTGGTTCTCCGCGAGGGGGTTTGTCTGTTTTCATGTGATAAGTTTGTTTTCATGTGATCAGATATCTTTGTCGAAAGCGAAAGGCATTTGAAAGCCTTTGTGGCATTTGAAAGGTACAAATGGGGGAAGAGGTTTTGAAATCTATTGTAGAGAGCAAGAGAAAAAAGAGAGAAAGAAAAAACCTTTAGAAACGGCGGAACAAAGAGCACTTACAACATCGTGTGTGCAGTTTGCTTGACAGCCAATCAGGTTAGCGAAGCTATCATAATGACTCAGCAATTTTTTGCAATTTTGGTATACTCTTCCTATTTCCCATGACTCAATACCTTTAAAGTGTTCAATATAGGCGTGGTCAGAAAAACTAGGATACTCAACTAGTCTTGGTTCCCTCTCCTTGCCACTCTGTTTTTCCAAAACAGTTTAAAGGGCCACTCCAGCCCAAAAAAATTTTCTGAGATTTTTGCATAAATTGGTGGTATCGTGAATTTTTTTTCGAAAATCTTTACTCGTTTTCCAGATATAGACGCGCAAAGATGAGAATCACCATAAAAATACGACAAAATTTTTTTTCGGAAAAAGTACCTTGTGACGTATGAAGGGACAATTGTTTCAACATTCGGCGCTATTGTTATGCGTCCGTTGTGAAATTCGCACGGCTCGGTAGAGGCGATTCGTGTCGGTTTATCGGATGTCATTTTATTTTGTTTCTTAATTGCGATTGATGTTAAGCTGAATGCTCATATCTAGTGCGTCACTTTGCGTTTCCTTTTAAAAAGTACGAAGGCAGTGATATTGGACTTAATTTCAGTTTATGTCTCAAGAATTTGAAAATGCAAGCAAAAGCAGCTCCTTTAGGATAAAACTTGGATTAGCGCTCTGTACATTTATTTCATTTAACACTGCCCTGGCTCGTTCAACGTTCTATCTTTATCGGGTCAGCGAAAATCTGTTTCAAATAGTCATTGCAAAAGGCTTTGAGGGAAGCATTCTGTGTGCCCATTCTCTGCAGTTCGAGAATATTTGTACGAAATAGTGTTTCTTTAGCGATATTGGCTCAGGCACCAATTTAATAGAACGCCATTAGAGTGTTTTCAAAAGCCCAGTCATGCCTCTTGTCCCGCTATTGTTTACAAAGAAAGAAGAACAGCTTGCTTACAAAACTCTTCTATTGTTCAGATGCAGCACCTTGCCGAAAAGGTTCACAATAATCACAATGTAAAGATTTGCAATTTCTGTTCACTAATCTCAAACATCTCTTTCTCTCCATATTTCCAACATTCTCTTTCGATGTCCCCTTCTGTTAGGTTCACTTTTGAATTTACAATACATTACCAATCTATTAATGGTCTTACTCCATTTCTGTCTGGCAGTTGCTTGATGACGACCGGGCCTGCGCTGCTCCTCCACAGGACACCTGCCAAACGAGGCACCTTCATCATTATTGATTCCAGTGCCATTCACATTATTGATTGATGAGTTATCATTAGATATTTACACTCACAATGAGGTTGCTTTTGTCCGGGTTTTCCTTCCCTCGGGTGTTTTTAATTTAACGTGACACCATCACTAGGGGGGTTGCCAACCAAGGCTGAAGAGTCCCCCCTACCCATGAGACAGACTAGTCCCCGCCGGACGCCAACCCGGTATTTCATGGCCTCGGGGAGAGCTAACAGGTGCTACGCTGTGGTCAACGGTGACCTGGAGGTAGTTGTGGCAAAGGGTAACTTTATTCGCCCACATCGAAGCTCCACAACCGGATGCAATTTAAAGTTACACCCAGGACCATATTTATTATTATTATTACCCAGGACGAAGAATACCCAGGACAATAATAATAAAGTCATACCCAAGACATTATTATTGTTATTATTATTTTGTATTCTTATTCACAGTATCGTTGTAATTTACTGGTTTACGTCCTACCAACAGGCTACTTCCCGTAGCTTTAGTAGATAGGGTACTACTGTTCAATTAATCTTTTCTTGTTGTTATCATCTAACTAATACTAATGTGCGGATATGCAAATGAACTCTATTCTCCTCGACAACAAAGGCCCAACACAATGCTCCAGCAGATCCCTGGGTCAAAATCGTATAGCGGTTCAAACGACACCGCCCGATCTTGGAGAAGATTACCAGCCAAAACCGCTCGGCCGATTTTCCAAATTCTTTTTTCCACGTCGTCCTGGATCCTCAAACTTGTGCTCGTGGGGTTTCTTTTTTCGTTTTTCCTCCCTTTTTTATAGATATTTGTACGTTTTCTCCCGGGTTCGTTCGAAATCCTCTAGATCTCGATTAGTGCTCTCCGAGGTCTTTGTCCCGCCTTTCTAAAGGTCCTTTCTCTCTCATATCTCTTGCTCTCTACTACAAAAGATTTCAAAACTTCTTCCTCCAGCAACCCTTCAATTTCAACGGAGGCTTTTCAAATCCGTTTCGTTTTTAACACAAAGAAGCTACTGTTTGCCGATAATTTCGGTGATTTGGATGAATTGGATGATAATAAATCTACGTGCACTGCTGGTTGGCATTCCTTTTCGAACTCGAAGCGGTTGTCGACGGTCGTGTTCTACAGTGCTACAGTGCTACAGTGCTACGGTGCTACAGTGCTACAGTGCTACAGGTGAGTCTCGCTAGCTATTTTCCTTTCCTTTTTATCGATTGATACCCCGTTTGTTGCTATTTCATTTGCAAGAGCCATGTAATTTATGGTTTTGACGATCTTCCTTTTTTTTCGTTTTAGTAGCTACGTACGGTACACCCGCTGCTGCCCGTATTTTGGTTTTGCGATTGCTGCTGGCTGTGCTTCTTCTTCACTGGCATCAGAATCGATGGCATGTGAATACAAGTAAGCGTTGTTGTTCTTACGTGTTTTCGAAATTTAAAATATTTGACATGATTTTCTGCTCATTTGGATAAAATTGCACTAAAAACCGGCTGCTAGAACCCCGCCGCGAACGAAAAATGTTTACCTCTTCTCGTGGTTTTGTGCTAAAAGGAAACTGGATTGGCTTTATTGCAATCAGAGTATGAAGAATTGTGGTAGATTATTCCTGCTGTTTATTCTTGATGCAAGAAAATTTGATTTTCATAGGAAACCCGTTGTAATGCGAATTTTGTAATCCCGCCAGCCCCCAACTTTTTATGTCTAACGAGAATCCTTTGCAGCAATTTTTCCTAACCGCCTTCCTTTTTTGTAGATAAACGATCGGATTCGCTGTCTTTTTGGTACAACAAGTGGGTGTTTTTCGATTAAAATTTCACTTTTTGTGCGATTTTCCCGCTGAAAAAAATGGGATTTGCCTGCCTCTTGAGTGAAAATTATTTCTAGCTTTTTGAGAGCATTTTTGGAATTGTAAAAAAATCATCCTAGAAACCATTTCAAATGACTTTATGCTTAATTGATGAAATTACACTAAAAACCGGTTGCTTACTGCTATACCCCCGCCGCGAACGGCGAATTTCTACCTCATTTCGTGGTTTTGTACTGAAAGGAAGCTGGATTGTTACGGTAGATTGTGCCTGCATCATTTTCGGAATTGTAAATTAATCATTCTAGAAACCATTTCAAATGACTTTATGCTTATTTGGGTGAAATTACACTAAAAACCGGTTGCTGAAAGGAGTCGCTAGACCCGCCACGAACGTGTTTCTCTGAATTTTTTACCTCGCGTAGTTTTCTGCTTATAAGAATATGGATTGGCTGTATATCGATTTCTTTGAAACGTGCTTTCATTAACCATGGAATAACATCTTCATTAATCTTTTTGTTCTTCATCTAGATCAAAGAGCGTTTCAAGCAATAATTACGACGCAGACGTGATTCTCGGACCTTCGAAACGAAATTTATGGCATTTATGCTGGCGTTAAATCAAACGATGAAACAAGAAAAAACTTGACTGTGGAGAAAAGGACTAAAGTTGTATAATATAGATTAGCTGTTGTCCGTAAATTGTATTTTGTTAATTTGTTGTTAGAGTAAGATTCCTTTCTGATGCACGAAACTTGGCTGTTTTTTATCTTTCTATTTCTTAACTGCTTTGTTCCTGCAGTGTTTCAAAAGCTAATTGTGACGAAGATGTGATATGTGGACCTCAAATGTATAGAACTGCGTAATAACTCTATAACTCTTTGGAGTTTAGAAGAGGAGTCATTAATTCTTAAGAAATTTTTAGATGATATATATCTAAACGAGCACCATGGACCAATAACGGCTAACAGGAATTTATTGTTGGAAAACTTTAATGTTTGATTCAAAATAAACAGAGGAAGTTTAAAGGTGGCCCCAAATTATACCTTAAAACAGCATCACAAGTGAACAAGAATTGAACGAAATGCTCTGATAAAGATATTCATGTTGGATTCAAAATGAGCATTACAGCTTTAAGAATGGCCTTAGAAAATATTTTCAAGCGCCCTATAAGTCGACGAGGGCTAAGAATGTATGATTGGAAAACTCAAAAATTTGTTTATGACTAAATAGGAGAAATTATAGGATTAACTCATGAAAATGATGGGGGCTGGCAGAAGTATGTAGCTGTCAAGTTTAAAGTAGAATTCAGAATATTAAACAAAGCTTTTAGATAAGCCTGCAAGATATTTAAACGAGCACCACGATTCACCGAGAGATAAAAGAAGATGCAAACTTTAAAACATTGCAATTAGAATAAGCAGTAGAAATAAAGAGGGTAACCCGTGAAAGTATTTAAACGAGGACCCCAATTAGATCGTGGCTTACAAAATGTATTGAAGCAACTTTCTGCATTGTCTTGATATTGCAACCGTTTATGTATCAAATTGATATGCACATTTTAATAAACGGAAGAGTAACTCCCAGTAAATCCCGCTCTGCGGGCACCCTATGGCCCCAACTTTTTATGCCTATCGAGAATCCTTTGCAGCAACTTTTTTCTAACCGCCTTCCTTTTTTATAGATAAACGATCGGATTCGCTGACTTTTTGGTTCAACAAGTGAGTATTTTTCTATTAAAATTTCACTTTTTGTGAGATTTTCCCACTGAGAATGAGATGGGATTTGCCTGCCTCTTGAGTGACAATTATTCTAGAAACCATTTCAAATGACTTTATGCTTAATTTGATGAAATTACACTAAAAACCGGTTGCTAAAAGGAGTCGCTAGACCCGCCACGAACGCCTTTCTCTTAATGTTTTACCTCTTCGTAGTTTTGTCCTTCAAGGAAGATGGATTTGCTGTATTGCTCGCTTCACAAGAACAAGTTCACATGATTTTATGCTTAGTTTGATGAAATTTCACTAAAAACAGGTCGCATAAAGGGGTGGCTAAACCCTCGGGGCGAACCTTTTTTTCTGAAATTTTTACAAAGCATTATGACTATGGATTTCCTTAAAAAGTGCTTTCATTAACCATGGAATAACATCTTAATTATTTGTGATGTTCTTCATCTAGATCAAAGATCGTTTCAAGCAATAATTATGACCCAGACGTGATTCTTGACTGTGGAGAAAAGGACTAAAGTTATATAGATTAGCTGTTGTCCGTAAATTGTATTTTGTTAATTTGTTGTTGGAGTAAGAATCATTTCTGATGCACGAAACTTTGGCTGTTTTCTATCTTTCCATTTCTTAAGTGCTTTGTTGCTGCAGTGTTTCAAAAGCTAATTGTGACGAAGATATGATATGTGGACCTCAAATGTATAGAACTGCGTAATAACTTTATAACTCTTTGGGGTTTAGAAGAGGTGTTTGATTCAGAATAAACAGGGAGCTTTGAGGGTGGCCCGCAATTATGTCTAAAAACAGCATCACAAGTGAACAAAGATTGAACGAAGTGCTTTAAAATGAACATTACAGCTCTAAGAATGACTTTAGAAAATATTTAAAAACGCCCCATAAGTCGACGAGGGCTAAGAGTGTATGATTGGAAAACTTAAAAATTTGATTCTGACTAAATAGGAGAACCTCTAGGAGTAACCCATGAAAATGTGCCAACGAGCATAAGGAATTGGTGGGACTGGCAGAAGCATGTTGCTGTCAAGTTTAAAGTAGAATTCAGAATAATTAACAAAGCTTTTAGATAAGCCTGCAAGATATTTAAACGACCACCACGATACACCGAGAGATAAAAGAAGATGGAAACTTTGAAAATTGCAATTAGAATAAGCAGGAGAATTAAAGAGGGTAACCCGTGAAAGTATTTAAACGAGGACCCCAATTAGATCGTGGCTTACAAAATATATTGAAGAACTTTTCTGCCTTGCCTCGATATTGCAACCGTTTATGTATCAAATTGGTGTGTACATTTTAATAAACGGAAGAATAGCTCCCAGTAAATCCCGCTCTGCGGGCACCCTATGGACCCCGGAATGGAATAGTAAGATTAGCCTCTGAAAGTCAAGAGTGCTATTAACCTCGATTTCAAAGGGGTTCAGATGGTGATGAAAGCTATGATATTGCTAATTGGTAATCATAATAATCACGGAACTACTTATTGGATTGATTCTATTAGGAATTTCGCAAGTATGGGTATCTTGAGCCAGCAAGTAATTAAGTTTGGGTTTACTTTTCTAAAGGGATTTACTGAATTACAATCAAGGTAATAAGGCATTATCTTCCTCCACGAAAATAGCTCTTATCTCAATAGGGTTGTTGCTGCAAGTAAATAATACTTTGTCCTCGAGCAATTATTTCCTGCTCTTGCCAATAGTATATGCTACTCACAGTAGGCGTGACTATGGATTAGATTAATTATGTTTGCCTTTTGTCACGTTTAAAGTGTCCTTGCCTGCTTGCTGTATGATATTACACTTTTTGCTCGCATTCCTTATTAAATTGAAAGAATGTAGGAGGACATTGTTTTTTTATTCTGATTTTCAAGATAGATTCAACTTTAATTTGATTTGTCAGAGGAGTAAACAGATAAGTAAGGTTGGGAAGTCTTAACATGAAATTTTATGGAAAATTAAAACAGGAGACTTAGGGGGTAACACATTAAAATATTTAAACGAGGAACACGAATAGACCTGGGCTGCAAATGTTTTGAAGCAACTTTCAATTAACGGAAGACTAGCTCCCCTACGAAGCCCGCTACGCGGGCTTGCCAGTGACCCTACGGTCGAGTACATAGATTAGCCTCGGAAAAGACAAGAATTTTCTTAAAACCCCTTGTGAATGATAGTAAAATTAGCCTCGGCAAAGACAAGAATTCTTTCGAAACCCCCAATGAGTATGCAGATTAGCCTCGGAAAAGACAAGAGGTGTATCAACCTCGATTTGAAAAAAATTGGCTCCGCATAGGTCACGTGATAAAAAAATTACTCGCACTCCTGTGACTATCGCTAGGAAGGGGGGAGCCTCTACCCCCTCTCTATTTCAGGCGACCCCCTGACTAGCGATAGTCACAGGAGTGCGAGTAATTTTTTTATCACGTGACCTATGCGGAGCCAATTTTTTTCAAATCGAGGTTGATACACCTCTTGTCTTTTCCGAGGCTAATCTGCATACTCATTGGGGGTTTCGAAAGAATTCTTGTCTTTGCCGAGGCTAATTTTACTATCATTCACAAGGGGTTTTAAGAAAATTCTTGTCTTTTCCGAGGCTAATCTATGTACTCGACCGTAGGGTCACTGGCAAGCCCGCGTAGCGGGCTTCGTAGGGGAGCTAGTCTAACTAATACTAATATGCCAATATGCAAATGAGCCCGAACAAAAGACCTCCACACTGCCCCGCGATTCTACCACCGCCCGGCGTTTCACACGGTGCCCAGCCAAAACTGCTGGGCCGATTTTCAAAATTCTTTTTTTCCCTTCGTCCTCGATCGTCGGTTCACCATACTACGGTCTCCTTTTTCTCCTTTTCGCTTCCGTTCCTGAGATATTTACGGTTTTCTCCCGGGTTCGTCTCCATCCCCACCGCCCCGCGATTGTACGGGTTTGCAGCCAAAACCGCTCGGCCGATTTTCAAAGTTCTTTTTTCCTCTCAATCCTCCATCCCCGATGCACCATCATCAGGTCTGCTTTTTCTCATCGTTATTTTCCTTTCTCAGATATTTACACGGTTTTCTCCGAGGATGCAACGTCTCGATTAGTGCTCTCCGTGGTCTTTGTCCCGCCTTTCTAAAGGTTCTTTCTCTCTTTTCTCTTGCTCTCTACTACAAAAGATTTCAAAACATCTTCCTCCAGCAACCCTTCAATTTCAACGGAGGCTTTTCAAATTCGTTTCGCTTTCCACAAAGAATCTACTGTCTGCCGATTTGGATAAATCTACGTGCACTGCTGCTTGGCATTCCTTTTCGAATTCGAAGCGGTTGTCGACGGTCGTGTTCTGTGCTACGGTGTTACGGTGCTACGGTGCTACAGTGCTACAGCTACAGCTACAGGTGAGTCTCGCTAGCTTTTCATAAACTTTTCGTCGTCATTTTCCTTTCCTTTTATTGGTCGATCGATCGATTAAAACCCCGTTTGTTATTATTTCGTTTACAAGAGCCATGTAACTCGTGCTTCTGACGATCTTCCTTTTCTTCGTTTTAGTAGCTACGTACGTACGGTACACCCGCTGCTGCCCGTTTTTTTGGTTCTGCGATGGCTGCTTGCTGTTCTTCTTCTTCACTAGCATCAGAATCGATGGCATGTGAATACAGGTAAGCGCTGTTGTTCTTACGTGTTTTCGAAATTTATTATTTGACATGATTTTCTGCTCATTTGGATAAAATTACACTAAAAATCGGCTGCTAGACCCCGCTGCGAACGAAAACTTTTTACCTCTTCTCGTGGTTTTGTGCTAAAAGGAAACTGGATTGGCTTTATTGCAATCAGAGTATGAAGAATTGTGGTAGATTATTCCTGCTGTTTATTTTTGATGCAAGAAAATATGATTTTCATAGGAAACCCGTTGTAATGCGAATTTTGTTATCCCGCCAACCCCCAACTTTTTATGCCTAACGAGAATCCTTTGCAGCAACCTTTCCTAACCGCCTTCCTTTTTTGTAGATAAACGATCGGATTCGCTGACTTTTTGGTACAACAAGTGAGTATTTTTCGATTAAAATTTCATTTTTTTGTGCGATTTTCCCGCTGAAACAAATGGGATTTGCCTGCCTCTTGATAAAAATTATTTCTAGCTTTTTGAGAGCATTTGGGGAATTGTAAATAAATCATTCTAGAAACCATTTCAAATGACTTTATGCTTAATTTGATGAAATTACACTAAAAACCGGTTGCTTACTGCTAGACCCCCGCCGCGAACGGCGAAGTTCTACCTCTTTTCGTGGTTTTGTAATGAAAGGAAGCTGGATTGTTACGGTAGATTGTGCCTGTATCATTTTCGGAATTGTAAATTAATCATTCTAGAAACCATTTCAAATGACTTTATGCTTATTTGGGTGAAATTACACTAAAAATCGGTTGCTGAAAGGAGTCGCTAGACCCGCCACGAACGTGCTTCTCTTAATGTTTTACCTCTTCGCAGTTTTGTAATTCAAGGAAAATGGATTTGCTGTATTCCTCGCTTAACGAGAACAATTTCAAATGATTTTATGCTTAATTTGATGAAATTACACTAAAAACCGGTCGCTTACTGCTAGACCCCCGCCGCGAACGGCGAATTTCTACCTCATTTCGTGGTTTTGTACTGAAAGGAAGCTGGATTGTTACGGTAGATTGTGCCTGCATCATTTTGGGAATTGTAAATTAATCATTCTAGAAACCATTTCAAATGACTTTATGCTTATTTGGGTGAAATTACACTAAAAACCGGTTGCTGAAAGGAGTCGCTAGACCCGCCACGAACGTGTTTCTCTGAATTTTTTACCTCTTGCGTACATTTCTGCTTAAAAGAATATGGATTGGCTGTATATCGATTTCTTTGAAACGTGCTTTCATTAACCATGGAATGACATCTTCATTAATCTCTTTGTTCTTCATCTAGATCAAAGATCGTTTCAAGCAATAATTATGACGCAGACGTGATTCTCGGACCTTCGAAACGAAATTTATGGCATTTATGCTGGCGTTAAATCAAATGATGAAACAAGAAAAAACTTGACTGTGGAGAAAAGGACTAAAGTTATATAGATCAGCTGTTGTCCGTAAATTGTATTTTGTTAATTTGTTGTTAGAGTAAGATTACTTTCTGATGCACGAAACTTTGCTTTTATCTATCTTTCCATTTCCTAAATGCTTTGTTCCTGCAGTGTTTCAAAAGCTAATTCTGACGGAGATGTGATATGTGGACCTCAAATGTATAGAACTGCGTAATAACTCTATAACTCTTTGGAGTTTAGAAGGGGAGTCGTTAATTCTTTTATGAATCAACATATTTTTTAGGAATTTTGATGCTTAAGAAATTTTTAGATGATATATATCTAAACGAGCACCATGGACCAATAACGGCTAACAGGAATTTATTGTTGGAAAATTTTAATGTTTGATTCAAAATAAACAGAGGAACTTTAAAAGGTGGCCCCAAATTATATCTTAAAACAGCATCACAAGTGAAGAAGAATTGAACGAAATGCTATGATAAAGATATTCACGCTGGATTCAAAATGAACATTACAGCATTAAGAATGGCCTTAGAAAATATTGATAAGCGCCCTATAAGTCGACGAGGGCTAAGATTGTATGATTGAAAAACTTAAAAATTTGATTCTGACTAAATAGGAGAAATTATAGGATTAACCCATGAAAATTTTTTCCTTCAAGGAAAATGGATTTGCTGTATTGGTTGCTTAATAAGAACAATTTCAAATGATTTTTGGCTTAATTTGATGAAATTACACTAAAAACCGGTCGCTTACTGCTAGACCCCTGCCGCTAACGGCGAATTTCTACCTCATTTCGTGGTTTTGTGCTGAAAGGAAGCTGGATTGTTACGGTAGATTGTGCCTGCATCATTTTCGGAATTGTAAATTAATCATTCTAGAAACCATTTTAAATGACTTTCTGCTTATTTGGGTGAAGTTACACTAAAAACCGGTTGCTAAAAGGAGTCGTTAGACCCGCCGCGAACGTGTTTCTATTGCTAATTGATAATCTTAATAATCGAGGAACTACTCATTGGGTTGATTCCATTTCTATGGTTGATTCTATTAGGAATTTCGCAAGTATCGGTATCTGGAGCCAGCAAGTAATTAAGTTTGGGTTTACTTTTCTAAAAGGATTTACTGAATTACAATCAGGGTAATAAAGCATTATCTTCCTACACGAAAGAAGCTCTTATCTCAATTGGGTTGTTGCTGCAAGTAAATAATACTTTGTCCTCGAGCAATTATTTCCTGCTCTTGCCAATAGTATATGCTACTCACAGTAGGCGTGACTATGGATTGGATTAATTATGTTTGTCTTTTGTCATGTTTAGAATGTGCTTGCCTGCTTGCTGTATGATATTACACTTTTTGCTTGCATTCCTTATAAAATTGGAAGAATGTAGGAGGGCATTGTTTTTTTATTCTCATTTTCAGGATAGATTCAATTTTAGTAATATTTGTCAGAGGAGTAAACAGATAAGTAAAGTTGGGAAGTCTTACCATGAAATTTTATGGAAAATTAAAACAGGAGACTTAGGGGGTCACCCATTAAAATATCTAAACGAGGAACACGAATAGACCTGGGCTGCAAATGTTTTGAAGCAACTTTCAATTAACGGAAGACTAGCTCCCCTACGAAGCCCGCTACGCGGGCTTGCCAGTGACCCTACGGTCGAGTACATAGATTAGCCTCGGAAAAGACAAGAATTTTCTTAAAACCCCCTGTGAATGATAGTAAAATTAGCCTCGGCAAAGACAAGAATTCTTTCGAAACCCCCAATGAGTATGCAGATTAGCCTCGGAAAAGACAAGAGGTGTATCAACCTCGATTTGAAAAAAATTGGCTCCGCATAGGTCACGTGATAAAAAAATTACTCGCACTCCTGTGACTATCGCTAGGAAGGGGGGAGCCTCTACCCCTTCTCTATTTCAGGCGACCCCCTGACTAGCGATAGTCACAGGAGTGCGAGTAATTTTTTTATCACGTGACCTGTGCGGAGCCAATTTTTTTCAAATCGAGGTTGATACACCTCTTGTCTTTTCCGAGGCTAATCTGCATACTCATTGGGGGTTTCGAAAGAATTCTTGTCTTTGCCGAGGCTAATTTTACTATCATTCACAGGGGGTTTTAAGAAAATTCTTGTCTTTTCCGAGGCTAATCTATGTACTCGACCGTAGGGTCACTGGCAAGCCCGCGTAGCGGGCTTCGTAGGGGAGCTAGTCTAACTAATACTAATGTGCGGATATGCAAATGAACTCTATTCTCCTCGACAACAAAAGCCCAACACAATGCTCCAGCAGATCCCTGGGTCAAAATCGTATAGCGGTTCAAACGACACCGCCCGATCTTGGAGAAGATTACCAGCCAAAACCGCTCGGCTGATTTTCCAAATTCTTTTTTCCACGTCGTCCTGGATCCTCAAACTTGTGCTCGTGGGGTTTCTTTTTTCGTTTTTCCTCCCTTTTTTATAGATATTTGTACGTTTTCTCCCGGGTTCGTTCGAAATCCTCTAGATCTCGATTAGTGCTCTCCGAGGTCTTTGTCCCGCCTTTCTAAAGGTCCTTTCTCTCTCATATCTCTTGCTCTCTACTACAAAAGATTTCAAAACTTCTTCCTCCAGCAACCCTTCAATTTGAACGGAGGCTTTTCAAATCCGTTTCGTTTTTAACACAAAGAAGCTACTGTTTGCCGATAATTTAGGTGATTTGGATGATTTGGATAAATCTACGTGCACTGCTGGTTGGCATTCCTTTTCGAACTCGAAGCGGTTGTCGACGGTCGTGTTCTACAGTGCTACAGTGCTACAGTACTACGGTGCTACAGTGCTACAGTGCTACAGGTGAGTCTCGCTAGCTATTTTCCTTTCCTTTTTATCGATCGATTGAAACCCCGTTTGTTATTATTTCGTTTGCAAGAGCCATGTAATTCGTGCTTTTGACGATCTTCCTTTTCTTCGTTTTAGCAGCTACGTACGGTACGCACGCTGCTGCCCGTTTTTTGGTTTTGCGATGGCTGCTGGCTGTTCCCCTTCTTCACTGGCATCAGAATCGATGGCATGCGAATACAAGTAAGCGTTGTTGTTCTTACCTGTTTTCGAAATTTAAATTATTTGACATGATTTTCTGCTCATTTGGATGAAATTGCACTAAAAACCGGCTGCTAGAACCCCGCCGCGAACGAAAAATGTTTACCTCTTCTCGTGGTTTTGTGCTAAAAGGAAACTGGATTGGCTTTATTGCAATCAAAGTATGAAGAATCGTGGTAGATTATTCCTGCTGTTTATTCTTGATGCAAGAAAATTTGATTTTCATAGGAAAACCCATTGTAATGCGAATTATGTAATCCCGCCAGCCCCTAACTTTTTATGCCTATCGAGAATCCTTTGCAGCAACTTTTCCTAACCTCCTTCCTTTTTTGTAGATAAACGATCGGATTCGCTGACTTTTTGGTACAACAAGTGAGTATTTTTCGATTAAAATTTCACTTTTTGTGCGATTTTCCCGCTGAGACTGAGGTTGGATTTGCCTGCCCCTCGAGTGAAAATTATTTCTAGCTTTTTGAGAGCATTTTTTCGGAATTATCAATAAATCATTCTAGAAACCATTTCAAATGACTTTTTGCTTATTTGGGTGAAATTACACTAAAAACCGGTTGCCAAAAGGGGTCGCTAGACCCGCCACGAACGTGTTTTACCTCTTCGCAGTTTTGTCCTTCAAGGAAAATGGATTTGCTGTATTGCTCGCTTAACAAGAACAAATTCAAATGATTTTATGCTTAATTTGATGAAATTACAGTAAAAACCGGTCGCTTACTGCTAGACCCCCGCCGCGAACGGCGAATTTCCACATCTTTTCGTGGTTTTGTACTAAAAGAAAGCTGGATTGTTACGGTAGATTGTGCCTGCATCATTTTCGGAATTGTAAATGAATTATTCTAGAAAGAATTTTAAATGACTTTATGCTTATTTGGGTGAAATTACACTAAAAACCGGTTGCTAAAAGGAGTCGCTAGACCCGCCACGAACGTGTTTCTCTGAATTTTTTACCTCGCGTAGTTTTCTGCTTAAAAGAATATGGATTGGCTGTATATTGATTTCTTTAAAACGTGCTTTCATTAACCATGGAATAACATTTTCATTATTTTGTTTGTTCTTCATCTAGATCAAAGATCGTTTCAAGCAATAGTTATGTCGCAGACGTGATTCTCGGACCTTCGAAACGAAATTGATGGCATTTATGCTGGCGTTAAATCAAACGATGAAACAAGAAAAAACTTGACTGTGGAGAAAAGGACTAAAGTTAAATAGATAGCTGTTGTCTGTAAATTGTATTTTGTTAATTTGTTGTTGGAGTAAGATTTCTTTTTGATGCTCTAAATTTTGGCTGTTTTCTATCGCTCAATTTCTTGCGTTCTTTGTTGCTGCATTGTTTTAAAGACTCATCATCACGAATAGTTCATTTTTTTGATTTTTTCACAACGAGCATCATGGACCAACGACGGCTAACAGAAATTTATTGTTAGATTAAACACGAGAGCTCTAAGTAAGGCCCTAGAAAATATAAAGAAGATTCCCATAAGTCAACGAGGGCTAAAAGTGTATGGTTAAAGAACTCACAATTTTTTTCTTAATAAGTAAGCCCCCTGTTTTTCCTCTTGCTGCCACTCTCCCTCGCCGCCTTAAGTGTTTGCGATTTTTCCACTGACAAATTTTTGTGAAGAAGGCCTTTTACAGGATATACACTGTCCTCGAAGTTAAACTAAATGAATTTACAAAAAAGCATGTTGGCTATAGATTTCCTTTAGTGTGCTTTTTGTTTGTTATAAAGTAGTTTCACATTCCTGGGTTTATTTGACAAGATATAAACATGGGACAAAAGTAAGATCTGATAATGTTTTTCTAAGAGTTGTTGTAAAAGCATGTTGAAGTTTGTGAAAAATCAGACAAAAAAAATTATGCATCAATCTTGTACAAAGAATGCATCTCGATAAAGGGGACTAAATCTGCAAATTACCAGCCTAAAGAAAAATTAAAGACAGTTAATCAGTTGATATTGCGAGATATCAAATTAATTACTAGGTACACTGTCTTCCAGAGACAATGAGGAGAAAATCCACCTTGCTTTTTTACTAAGAAGTCCCATCTTGAGTTTCTCTGGACTTGGAAGCACCTTTGTTGAAGCTAGCAACAATAAATTTAAAAAAAATATAACTTGGCAGGCTGACGTGCCAAAAAGTTTGAATCTTGGCACGGTGAACTAAATGCTGGGATTTTGAAACCGTCTTCTTGTGGCGACTCCATCTCGGGTTTTTTCTTGCAAACACATTTGAAGAAGGGTAGCGATGCGCACCATAATTTATATTTGCTTGATGTGTTAAATGCCGGCAATTTTAAACTGTCTTTCATGTCAAGAAAGGGGGGTACAGCCCGCCATGTTGTTTTTATTCTTATCATGGATCCTGAGTTTCTTTCGGCTTCCAAACATTGTAACCGAAGGTAGTAGTAATACACAATATGAATTATACCTGACTCCATTAACTGGGGGTAAACTTTTAACTTTGTTTTTTGAAATTTTGAACAGCCCTCTCTCACGGCAAGTGCTATCAGGAAAGAGAAACATATTTCGTGAATTTGATATTTAAGGAAAACCCCCTTTCGAAAGTGTCTTGCTTTCAAATCATTAATGAAATAAATTTAAAGTGCCCGCGAATTTCGCTCTTTGATTAAATAAAATTTGATGCAAGGATGTAACATCTAAAGCTAATTCATAAAACATGTCATTTTCGTTTTCTCTACTTGTTCAAGATGACGGTTTCAGATATGCTGTTTGTATTGCCGACTTTGTACAGCCAAAACGTTTTAAATCTGAGTTTGATTAAAAACAAGCAGTGGCAACAAAACCTATATTAGCCATTTTGTTAATGCATATTATAGTCAGTGTAACTGTGTGTGAATGACACGTTCTTTATATAGATTAACTTTACTTTTTTTCATGAAGCACAGACATGCTTTATCTTGCATGATTGCGATGAGAGCTATGATATTGCTAATGGTAATAATAATGATAATGAATTTCTCAAGTATCAAGAGTCAACAAGTAATTAGGCCAGGGTTTAATTTTCTAGAAGGATTTACTGAATTACAATCAAGGTAATAGAACATTCCCGTCCCACACGAAAATAGCTCATATCTTAATAGGATTCTTGCTGCAAGTAAATACTTTTTCCTCTGTCAATAGTAAATGCTACTCACAGAAGGCGTGACTATTAATTGGATTAATCATGTTTGGCTGACGCCACATTGAAAGTACGCTTGCGTGCTTGCTGTATGATATTACATTTGGTGCAGATCCCTTATGAAATTGTAAGCGTGTAGGAGGGCATTATTCATAGGAACTTTTTTGATTTTTAGAAAAACCAATTTTGATTTGATTTGTCAAGTCAGGAGAGTAAACAGGTTAATAATGTGGGGCAATCTTAACATGAAAGGCACAATATCCAACAATTACAAGTATTTACTAAAAATACAAAGGCTGATCAATCTAATTTGAAGAATAGATGGTTTTGGCATCTCCATTGCTTTTTAAAAGGAAATGCTCACAACTTTACTACAATCATATGACTACCATAAGTATTTTCCCATGAGCTGAAAACAAACAAAAATCACTCCTACACGAAATTTTTTTTATATTCTTTTCAACCCTTCTTTGTATATGGGTGCCTATTGTCCTCTACCTCTATTTAAGAAATACTCTTCCCTTCCTTAAACCAACGAACTAAAAACAAAATAAAAATGAGCAACGAAGAAAAAACAGTCGTCGTGCATTTCAGAGGAGAGGTGAAAGTAAGTACTCTTCCTATCTCGAATACTATCTTCATGAATTCGAACCTATTCGCTTTGCAAAGAACAACACCTCTATTTTTTTTTCTTATACGACTCATTGCTACTTCTATCTATGACACTAGGCAAAAGGATTCTCTAAACGTTACCAAAATTGAATTCTTGAAACCCTTTCCATGTTCACATTTTTTTTTAATAATTTTTTCAACAGAATCTACCCTACAATGATGGCAGCATACGACGCCTGAAAATTGAAGCTGCCAGGGCATTTGCCCTGAGCAAAAAAACAAAATTCGGGTTCCTTGATCGTCATCGGCGTCCCGTAAGAGAATTAAGGTACCTTCCCTCGGATCTTTTCGTCTTATTACATTTATTCTTTAGCTGTTTCTTTGACTTTATTTTCTCTATTTTTAACAAATGTTCAATTAAAAGTTACATCATTGATATTTCAAGACAGGTTTCCTTAAACAAATTTTTTTTTCGCAGGGCAGGGGATGAGGTATTCCTGCATCTCTACAGGAAACCAAGGAACAAAAGGGGCGGTAAAGTTAGAGAAACAGTAACTTTCAATTTTTCATTTTCATAACTACCTTTTAATTTCAATCTTCGTGTTTAGTTTCTTAATCTTAACGCTTTTTAAATTAAACGTATAATTTTAATTAGTAGATTGGCTGATTAGTTAATTTTGTCAATTAATCGTCGTTTCCCAATAATTTTCCCTATATGTAATTGACATCCAAATAAGGGCAAGTGTCCTTCCATAATCACATAGTCTAAATATGGGCAAGCGTCTTTCAATGATCACATGACCATTTCGCCTCATAAAACTTGGCTGTTGAATGACAACCCCAAATTACACACTTCTGCATATCTCCAGTTGCACTTCGACTTCAACGCATTCAAAGTTGTAAGTACCTTTAATTCAATGATTTGCAACTCCATCTTATATTCAAATTTCGTATCCAAAGTCATCAAATCTATGTCATATATAGTAACCTGAGGCAGCGAATGTTGCTATGTCCAATGTTTTACAAATGTTATGCAAAATTAAAACATCCCTTTCATCAAGATTTTACCGTTGATATTGCGTATGATCGTTTTAAAGTTTTAATTTCTATTTTGATGCAATTTCATATAAACTTCATAATTTTCTTGCGTTTCCTCTATGTATTTATCAATGGCGTAACGAAAGGCTGCGTAGGTTCGAAACCACCCCTCCCCTACTAAGAATCATTGACTCAACAGTGAAGTTCAGGAAAAGCAATTATAAGAATGCCTTACTTTCATCTTAATACAGTGCAAATGACCTTTGACATAAAACCATTCAGTTTCGCACCCCCTAGAGAAACTCCAGCTTATGCCATTGGAAATCTTCTATATAATTGTAGATACAACGTGTTTCCATTAAAAATGCTATCTGTAGTTAATTCTTTAATTCCAGTTTTGACCTTGTGCTATTGAGTGATAATTTTAAACGACCACGACTTCTACTCATTGATTCTATCTTTAATCGTTGCATTCGTTGTATTCGTAGAAGTTTATGAAACGAACCAATTCAACAAATTTAACTGTATCACAGTAGCCTATAACATTTATAACGCATTTCAGGGGCAAATATTTACCTGTTTCATCGGTTCTCTCCACCCATCATGTTGTATTAAAAAAATCCCTTTTTCCAAAACTGGTTATAAAATCTGTGAAAAATATTAACTGCAATATATACCATCCAATGCCATCGAAGTAATCACTATGCACTATATTTCTCTTGGTTTCATACAGTTTGACCTTTCTTTTACCCAAAATTTCTCCCTTCATATAGCATACGAAATGGCTCAATGTAATATTGAAACTAAATTGAAGGAGCTGGCATCTTTGCTTGATGTATGCAAAACGTCTCTTTCTGATATCGAAAAGGGGGACGACCAACAAAGGGCTATAAGAATATGCAGAGCCAAATTGCAAAGTGCTTGCAGCCGCCTTGAGGTCATTAGAAAAAACTTCGATGATTTGTTTTACGAACAAAATATTTCAAAAGACATGGACGATTCAGACTTTTTATTGGAAGTTAAAGACATTAATTAGTTGTAGATCCGCTTTTTACGTTTAGATTATGTAGAAATATACACCTCTATTTTGTTTCATCTTTTTCTGTCTCTGTTCTCAACATCTAGATACCTGTCGGAGATCAATACCACTTATTTAAACCGAATCAATCCATACAAAATTCCTACAAAATCCATACAATTTTTCACACAGTTTTGACAGGAACAATTCTAAATCCAGTACAGGTTTCATCATATTTCAATTTATTTTCGAAAACCCTTTATTTGTACATTCGTTATCGTAAACCTTTAAGCAAATAAGGGCAAAGTGAGAAGACTTGTCAACAATTTCCGACAACCTGTATCAGTTAACGATATCTATTCAAACAACGATCTATTTGCCAAAAAGGATAGGACAGGAAAGCAGGAACGAGGCTTATTTTACCATGCCAAATGTCCTCCTTGCCTGATAGTAATTACTGTAATATGTGCAGTGCATAGGAAGAACACAACAGAACTACTGTATATGGTAGTACCATTGTTTTGGAACGATACAAACAAAATAAATTCTTCATTGGAAACAAAGCCTTTTTATAATTTTTTGGTGCATGAGCACCCAAGAACAATAAATATTTCTGGGTTACGGATGTGGGATGTGTAATTTATTGATTAAGAGGCTAAAACTTAGACGACATGTTGAAAATTGCTGCCTTTTCTTTGCACCTTTAAAAAAAGATGAAATTTTTGGATTTTTTTCACAAATTCGATCTGACAACACACGTTCGTTTTTATCATGTATGAAGAACTTCTGAGTACACATTTAGGGAGGCGGCGGAAAAGGTATCCATAATGGCGGTTTAGAACAAATTGTCTGCGTTCGGCGCTTACAGTTGAAACGAAACAACAAGTTACCGGAGACGCTTTCTTCCATTTAGGAATATAAGGAATAAGTCCAAATATTCAATTTTCTATTATTGACCCTACTTTAAAGCAGGGAAGTATGTGATTTTCTACCTTATTTTTGTCTCTTTTCGTTAAATCACAAATTTTACATTATTTACGTTGCTTCTAAGGTACAATAAACTTACGAAAATTCTTGCGGAAAAAAATTTAAATATAGCTTTCAATCCTATATGCATTTTTCCTGTTTTCCGGCTTTTCATGTCTTGAAATTTTCAATTACGGGGAAGTGAATCTATGTGTGGCACTTAAACTTTTTTTTGTTACATTGGCCTACCTCACAGTCATTGACCATCTGCAAAAAGGTCATTTGCTAACTTTTAGGGGAGGCCACTAACTTAATTATTAGACAAACAGGGCCCTGGGTGAATAGTCTCAGCTTAGTAACCTACAATATATATTCATTAATCGCAATATGAAAATTCACAAACAATACTCTTAAAGTTTTTTATTAATTTTAGGCAAGTCTGTGCAACATTGCTTTCCAATTGATTGTTTTCTTTCTTTGAGGTCATAAATGGAACCTTACCCCTTCATCTTCAGTTTCAAATTTTTTCAGGATTCTCATACTCCAATAATTGTTTCTTATATTAAAATTAAATTACATGTTTTCTTATACTCAATGTCAGCCATCACCTTTTACACTCTTTCCCCTTTTGGTTGAATTGGGTAATTTTGTAATCCCCAGCTTTAAAGTATGCCACGTCGCCGGCGGCAAAACTTTGATCGGCGAAGAGCAAGAGAAAGGCAAAGACAATATAATCAGAACCGTCGTAACAACAACAGACCACCAAATGCAGAGGAGCAACAAGTTGCTGATGCAGTAAATGAATTAGCTGCATTGGAACTTCAAATTGCACAAAATGAGCTGCCAGATCAACAGGGCAATCATGAAAATAATCTTGACCAACAGCCCCCACAACCGTTTCAACCTAACCAACCTGCTGAGCAACTGAATGCTGATCAGCATCCACAGCTGTTTTTCAACCTACCACAACCACATTACGTTGGCATGATGGAAAATTCATGTGAACATTGTCATGCCAAATTTTTCATTGGTGAGCAGAATGCACATAATGTATTCACCAAGTGTTGCTTTCAAGGCAAAGTCACTCTACCACCAATTACACTACCTTCAGCAAATATTATTGACTTATTCAGTGCAGAAACACCACAATCACGCCATTTTTTGGAAAACATTCGTCATTACAATGCTGCTTTGGCAATGGCTTCCTGGAATGCCACTGTAAATGAACTTCCTGGTAGAGGACCCCGTGTTGTCACTATTCATGGGCAAACATACCACTTGACAAGTGCAGCAGATGCACCTGAAGGTCAACGCCCACAATATTCGCAGTTATATATACTGGACACAAATCAAGCATTGCAGGAAAGGATTCACGATCCAAGAAATGCAAACCTGCAACCTGACATCTTGCGGCTGCTACAGGATGAACTTGTGGCTGTTAATCCATTTGCCAGACAGTTCCAAAACATGGGACAAGTTCTTGAAAGAGAACGCAACAATGCGGTGGCAAATAATCAGCCATTACCACCAGTGAGAATGATCATAGCACAGCGACCATTTCAAGATCGACGTTATGATAATCCTACAGCCACAGAAATAGCTGCAGTTTATGTTGGAGATGAGGGGGCACCCCCTGATCCTGCTAACAGAGACATAGTTATATACCATACTGCCAACAACAATACAACAAAAATAAAGGCAACATCTCCAAATGCAGACCCAATGACATATCCACTGTTGTTTTTCAATGGAGAATTTGGGTGGAATATTGAACTTCGACGCAATCAGCAGCTACCAGCAGGGCGTCGTCCTAATCAAAGGGAGCGTATCTCTTTAAATGAGTTTTATGCTTACAGGGTTGCTTTTCGTGATGGTTTTTCAACCATTCACCGTGCAAAGTTGCTTTTCCAACAATATTTGGTTGATGCATACACCAAAATTGAAGGAAATGAACTGACATACATCAGAACCCATCAAGCACAACTGAGGGTAGAATCATATCAAGGTCTTGTAGACCACATACACAGACGAGCAGAAGCTGAAGATGCAAATGTTGGCCGCATTGTCATTCTGCCCTCAACCTTTCAAGGAAGTCCAAGAAACATGCAGCAAAACTATCAAGATGCAATGACCATTGTCACAAAATTTGGTAAACCTGACATCTTCTTAACCATGACTGCAAATCCAAACTGGCCTGAGGTGAGAGAAAATCTTCTTCCACACCAGACATCTAATGACAGGCCAGATGTTATCAGTCGTGTCTTCCACCTAAAACTCAAGGAACTTTTGTGTGACCTTCTTGAAAGAAATGTCTTAGGACATGTGGTTGCCTATGTTTACACAATTGAATTCCAGAAAAGAGGTTTGCCGCATGCACACATGGTTCTGTTTTTCTCAGATGCTGATAAACCACGTGTGGCAGAAGATGCTGACAGGTTAGTGTCTGCAGAGATTCCAGATCCACAACAATTTCCAAACTTGCATGAAATGGTCAAGAAACACATGATCCATGGACCATGTGGTGACCTCAATCCACACTGTGTTTGCATGCAAAATGGTGAGTGTAAGAAGAACTTTCCAAAGCCACTAGCACAGGTAACTCTCTTTGAGGTGAATGGATATCCAGAGTATCGACGACGAGGACAACACCATGCACAGCTACGCCATCACTTGGTTAACGACTCTTGGGTGGTTCCTTACAATCCTCACCTTCTCATGAAATTCAACTGCCACATGAATGTAGAAGTTTGCAGCACTGTGAAAAGCGTCAAGTACATCTTCAAATACATTCACAAAGGCAATGACTGTGCGCATGTTGAAATAAAAGAAAACACTTTACACCATGATGAGATTCTCCAGTATCTTAATGCAAGATATGTTGGCCCACATCAGGCAATGTTCAGGATCATGCAGTACAAAATGCATGACAAAAGTCACATCATCATACGCCTTGCAGTGCATCTTCCTCTACAACAGAACATCTATTTCCAAGAAGGAAACGAGGAAAGAGTTTTGAATGTAAACCCAAACACAACATTAACTGCATGGTTTCAACTTAATCAAGTGGATGCAGATGCTCATCAGTATCTTTATACTGAAATTCCAGTGCATTATACATTTGATAAAAGAACAAAAGCATGGAGACGAAGACAGCGTGCAGCAGGGCCCACCATTGGGAGACTGTACCAAGTTCAGCCTACAGATCCAGAAAAGTATTCACTTCGATTGCTGTTGCTTCATCGCAGAGGGGCTACATCCTTTGAGGACATAAGAACCATTGAGGGAGAGCTGCATGACACATTCAAGGGTGCAGCAAGTGCAATGGGACTCTTCCAAGATGATGCTGAACATAGGCGTTGTCTCCGAGAGGCTACAGTCATGAATATGCCTTCACAGATGAGACAGCTATTTGCCACACTGATGTTGTTTCAGATGCCAGCTGAGCTCAGAGCTCTTTTTGATGAGTTCAAACAGGCAATGTCTGAAGATTTTGTCCGGCATGATCACCTTGAAGACCCAAATGTAGCCTTTGAAGACCGACATATGTATCTTTGCCTCTGGGACATCGATCGCAATTTGAGAGTTCATGGAAAATCAATCAGAAACATTGAATTCTCAGAACTTCCACAGCTTCCAGAAAACTATGTTCACCCACAAGATGAAGCTGAAGATATCAACATAGTCCATGAAAGGGAACGAGGAGCACAAATGCTTGAACTTCTCAACAACGACCAGCTTCATATTCACAACACAGTCATGGAGGCAGTACAAACTGCATCACAACAGAATTGCTACTTTGTAGATGGACCAGCAGGAACAGGTAAGACATTTCTTTATAACACATTAGTACATAACCTTCAAGGGTTAGGTATAAAAGTCAAATGTGTTGCATATTCAGGGATAGCTAGCACATTGCTTATTAATGGAGCTACAGCACACTCCACTTTCCAAATCCCTATCCCATTATTACCTGATTCTACTTGTAACATTAAACGCCAAAGTACCAGGGCTCAGAAGCTCTTAGAAACCACTCTGTTTATCTGGGATGAAGCTTCAATGATCCCAGCAAATGCTTTGAAAGCAGTTGATATTCTCCTTAGAGACATTACACAAATTGACAGACCATTTGGAGGTAAGTACATGTTTCTTGGAGGTGATTTTAGACAAGTTCTCCCAGTTGTTCTTAGAGCAGGTAGAGAAAGAATTGTCCAGGAGAGCTTGAAGAATTCACATCTTTGGCACCATTTCCACAAGTTTCAACTTGTAATCAACATGAGAGCCATTCGTGATGACATGTACAGAGAGTTTGCAGATTGGCTCTTGAGGATTGGCAATGGTGTGGAACCTCATGACGATCGTGATCAAGTCACCTTGCCACAGAACATCTTGGTGCCTTCACTCAACGAAATGGTGAATTTCCTCTATCCACTTGCACAGCCAGGACAGCCTAACCTGATGCTTGATCCTGAAACAATGTCAGAGCGTTGCTGCTTGACACCAAAAAACCAGTTCTCACACCAGATTAATGAACTGGTACTTAACAGGATGCAAACACCTGTACGCACATACCTCAGTACAGACAGAGTCGTCACTGATGATCCACTTGAAGCAGAAGCATACCCAGTTGAGTTCCTTAATGCGCAAACACCTGGTGGAATGCCACTCCACAAATTACAACTAAAGGTAATTTTTATTTGTTGACTTACATTTTTCATATGATATCATTCTTAACATCAATAACACATTTGATAATCATCTCTTCTTATGTACTTGAACAACAACACAAAGATGCTGCACTGTCTTTCAATTATTATTTACATTTTTAAGAATGTTTTTTCTTTATATCTATAAATTTTCATTCACAGGTTGGTGCAACAATCATCCTGCTTCGAAACATCAACCCTAAAAGGGGGCTATGCAACGGCACCCGTCTGATAGTACGAGATCTGCAACGTCATGTAATCTGTGCAGAAATCATTGCAAATGAGTACAGGGGACAGTATGTTTTGATACCCAGAATCACCATGTCCTCCCAAGATACAGCTCTGCCAGTCAACATTGCAAGAGTGCAATTCCCAGTGAGACTAGCATACTGTCTCACAATCAACAAAGCTCAAGGACAGTCCTTAAGGTATGTAGGTATTTACCTCCCTGAGCCTGTTTTTGGTCACGGTCAGCTATATGTTGCCATGTCACGTGCAAAAACATTTGCAGGTATCAAAGTAATGTTACCACAGGGAAACAAAACAACCAACATTGTTTACCCTGAAGTCTTGCAGTAGAAATAACCTATTATGGCACAATATTGTTGCAAAGGGCACTTCCCTGTTACCACAACACATGTCAGTCTTTATTATCATCACTTTGCTATTTTCATATCACTACCTGTTCTTCTGGGACTTATCCTGTTACATTTCACCATACTGACACAGTACTCATCATTTGAGCCACGTGCCCAAGGTGACATATGGATTCTCAATTACATCAACACACAAAGCAGTTGATTTCACAGATCCTTCCCTGTCACTATAGCATAGACAACTCTGATCAATGAGCTCAGCCAGTTGTGGTGATGTAGCAGGTAAAGTTTCATCCCTTCTTTACTTGCAATCCCCTATTCCTTTTCCTTTCCTTTCAGCTTTCTCTAATCCAGCATATGTTGATTCTTTGCTCCAGCGAGTTACGCTTTTGCATGTTCCTCGATGTTGCCTATGGGAACATGTGTTTCCTTCTCAGTAGAAACTGCAGCAGCTTATCCCAAAGGTACTTTTCCAAAAGATAAAATTTGGATGTCCAAAAATTTCTCTACACTTGTGTTTTGTAAACAAAGATTTCATCCAAAACTAACAAGCTGTCAACTGCACTTCTGCACAAAAAGGAAACCCCAAACAATGGGTGCTCCTTGCCGTGGTGTTTGGGCTTCCTTACTAATGCACCCGGCAACATCTTAAGCTCAGAGAAGGGAAGTTTTATAAATAAGGTTTCTGAAATTTCAAACTATTGTGGTTTACAATAAACAACATTTCTGGATTGTGAATACACATTCTTAACAATCTCAACCAAACAAGGCATTACTTCTTTCTCTGAGCTCTTGATTTACTTTCTATTTCACCATCTTCATTTAAATATATCAATACTCAATGATAAAAAGTTACAACCATTGTATGACACAATTATAATAGATAATAGCAACAACTTTCAAGTACACTGAAGAAAATAAAACAAGCCCCACGAGTCACCCAGGAATAAATGAATCAAATTTTATGGAAAATTAAAACAGGAGACTTAGGGGGTAACCCATTAAAATATCTAAACGAGGAACACGAATAGACCTGGGCTGCAAATGTTTTGAAGCAACTTTCAATTAACGGAAGACTAGCTCCCCTACGAAGCCCGCTACGCGGGCTTGCCAGTGACCCTACGGTCGAGTACATAGATTAGCCTCGGAAAAGACAAGAATTTTCTTAAAACCCCCTGTGAATGATAGTAAAATTAGCCTCGGCAAAGACAAGAATTCTTTCGAAACCCCCAATGAGTATGCAGATTAGCCTCGGAAAAGACAAGAGGTGTATCAACCTCGATTTGAAAAAAATTGGCTCCGCATAGGTCACGTGATAAAAAAATTACTCGCACTCCTGTGACTATCGCTAGGAAGGGGGGAGCCTCTACCCCTTCTCTATTTCAGGCGACCCCCTGACTAGCGATAGTCACAGGAGTGCGAGTAATTTTTTTATCACGTGACCTATGCGGAGCCAATTTTTTTCAAATCGAGGTTGATACACCTCTTGTCTTTTCCGAGGCTAATCTGCATACTCATTGGGGGTTTCGAAAGAATTCTTGTCTTTGCCGAGGCTAATTTTACTATCATTCACAGGGGGTTTTAAGAAAATTCTTGTCTTTTCCGAGGCTAATCTATGTACTCGACCGTAGGGTCACTGGCAAGCCCGCGTAGCGGGCTTCGTAGGGGAGCTAGTCTAACTAATACTAATATGCCAATATGCAAATGAACTCTATTCTCCTCAACAACAAAGGCCCAACACAATGCTCCAGCAGATCCCTGGGTCAAAATCGTATAGCGGTTCAAACGACACCGCCCGATCTTGGAGAAGATTACCAGCCAAAACCGCTCGGCTGATTTTCCTAATTCTTTTTTCCACGTCGTCCTTGATCCTCAAACTTGTGCTCGTGGGGTTTCTTTTTTCGTTTTTCCTCCCTTTTTTATAGATATTTGTACGTTTTCTCCCGGGTTCGTTCGAAATCCTCTCGATCTCGATTAGTGCTCTCCGAGGTCTTTGTCCCGCCTTTCTAAAGGTCCTTTCTCTCTTTTCTCTTGCTCTCTACTACAAAAGATTTCAAAACTTCTTCCTCCAGCAACCCTTCAATTTGAACGGAGGCTTTTCAAATCCGTTTTTGCTTTCCACAAAGAAGCTACTGTTTGCCGATAATTTCGGTGATTTGGAGGATAAATCTTCGTGCACTGCTAATTGGCATTCCTTTTCGAACTCGAAGCGGTTGTCGACGGTCGTGTTCTGTGCTACAGTGCTACAGTACTACGGTGCTACAGTACTACGGTGCTACAGCGCTACAGTGCTACAGTGCTACAGTGCTACAGCTACAGGTGAGTCTCGCTAGCTATTTTCCTTTCCTTTTTATCGATCGATACCCCGTTTGTTATTATTTCGTTTGCAAGAGCCATGTAATTCGTGGTTTTGACGATCTTCCTTTTTTTTCGTTTTAGTAGCTACGTACGGTACACCCGCTGCTGCCCGTTTTTTGGTTCTGCGATGACTGCTGGCTGATCCCCTTCTTCACTGGCATCAGAATCGATGGCATGCGAATACAAGTAAGCGTTGTTGTTCTTACGTGTTTTCGAAATTTAAAATATTTGACATGATTTTCTGCTCATTTGGATAAAATTGCACTAAAAACCGGCTGCTAGAACCCCGCCGCGAACGAAAAATGTTTACCTCTTCTCGTGGTTTTGTGTTAAAAGGAAACTGGATCGGCTTTAAAAGTATGAAGAATTGTGGTAGATTTTTCCTGCTGTTTATTCTTGATGCAAGAAGATTTGATTTTCATAGAAAACCCGTTGTAATGCGAATTATGTAATCCCGCCAGCCCCCAACTTTTTATGCCTATCGAGAATCCTTTGCAGCAACTTTTCCTAACCGCCTTCCTTTTTTGTAGATAAACGATCGGATTCGCTGACTTTTTGGTTCAACAAGTGAGTATTTTTCGATTAAAATTTCACTTTTTGTGCGATTTTCCCGCTGAGACTGAGGTTGGATTTGCCTGCCCCTCGAGTGAAAATTATTTCTAGCTTTTTGAGAGCATTTTTTCGGAATTATCAATAAATCATTCTAGAAACCATTTCAAATGACTTTTTGCTTATTTGGGTGAAATTACACTAAAAACCGGTTGCCAAAAGGGGTCGCTAGACCCGCCACGAACGTGTTTCTCTTAATGTTTTACCTCTTCGCAGTTTTGTCCTTCAAGGAAAATGGATTTGCTGTATTGCTCGCTTAACAAGAACAATTTCAAATGATTTTATGCTTAATTTGATGAAATTACACTAAAAACCGGTCGCTTACTGCTAGACCCCCGCCGCGAACGGCGAATTTCCACCTCTTTTCGTGGTTTTGTACTGAAAGGAAGCTGGATTGTTACGGTAGATTGTGCCTGCATCATTTTCGGAATTGTAAATTAATCATTATAAAAACCATTTTAAATGACTTTACGCTTATTTGGGTGAAATTACACTAAAAATCGGTTGCTGAAAGGAGTCGCTAGACCCGCCACGAACGTGTTTCTCTGAATTTTTTACCTCTTGCGTAGTTTTGTGCTTAAAAGAATATGGATTGGCTGTATATCGATTTCTTTGAAACGTGCTTTCATTAACCATGGAATAACATCTTCATTAATCTTTTTGTTCTTCATCTAGATCAAAGAGCGTTTCAAGCAATAATTACGACGCAGACGTGTTTCTCGAACCTTCGAAACGAAATTTATGGCATTTATGCTGGCGTTAAATCAAACGATGAAACAAGAAAAAACTTGACTGTGGAGAAAAGGACTAAAGTTATATAATATAGATTAGCTGTTGTCCGTAAATTGTATTTTGTTTATTTGTTGTTAGAGTAAGATTCCTTTCTGATGCACGAAACTTGGCTGTTTTTTATCTTTCTATCTCTTAACTGCTTTGTTCCTGCAGTGTTTCAAAAGCTAATTGTGACGAAGATGTGACATGTGGACCTCAAATGTACAGAACTGCGTAATAACTCTATAACTCTTTGGAGTTCAGAAGAGGAGTCATTAATTCTTAAGAAATTTTTAGATGATATATATCTAAACGAGCACCATGGACCAATAACGGCTAACAGGAATTTATTGTTGGAAAACTTTAATGTTTGATTCAAAATAAACAGAGGAAGTTTAAAGGTGGCCCCAAATTATACCTTAAAACAGCATCACAAGTGAACAAGAATTGAACGAAATGGTCTGATAAAGATATTCATGTTGGATTCAAAATGAACATTACAGCTTTAAGAATGGCCTTAGAAAATATTTTCAAGCGCCCTATAAGTCGACGAGGGCTAAGAATGTATGATTGGAAAACTCAAAAATTTGATTCTGACTAAATAGGAGAAATTATAGGATTAACTCATGAAAATGATGGGGGCTGGCAGAAGTATGTAGCTGTCAAGTTTAAAGTAGAATTCAGAATATTTAACAAAGCTTTTAGATAAGCCTGCAAGATATTTAAACGACCACCACGATACACCGAGAGATAAAAGAAGATGGAAACTTTAAAACATTGCAATTAGAATAAGCAGTAGAAATAAAGAGGGTAACCCGTGAAAGTATTTAAACGAGGACCCCAATTAGATCGTGGCTTACAAAATGTATTGAAGCAACTTTCTGTATTGCCTTGATATTGCAACCGTTTATGTATCAAATTGATATGCACATTTTAATAAACGGAAGAGTAGCTCCCAGTAAATCCCGCTCTGCGGGCACCCTATGGCCCCAAAATGGGATAGTAAGATTAGCCTCTGAAAGTCAAGAGTGCTATTAACCTTGATTTCAAAGGGGTTCAGATGGTGAAGAAAGCTATGATATTGCTAATTGGTAATCGTAATAATCGAGGAACTACTCATTGGGTTGATTCTATTAGGAATTTCGCAAGTATCGGTATCTGGAGCCAGCAAGTAATTAAGTTTGGGTTTACTTTTCTAAAAGGATTTACTGAAATACAATCAGGGTAATAAAGCATTATCTTCCTACACGAAAGAAGCTCTTATCTCAATAGGGTTGTTGCTGTGAGTAAATAATACTTTGTCCTCGAGCAATTCTTTCCTGCTCTTGCCAATAGTATATGCTACTCACAGTAGGCGTGACTATGGATTGGATTAATTATGTTTTTATTTTGTCATGTTTAGAATGTGCTTGCCTGCTTGCTGTATGATATTACACTTTTTGCTTGCATTCCTTATTAAATTGGAAGAATGTAGGAGGCATTGTTTTTTTATTCTCATTTTCAGGATAGATTCAATTTTAATTTTATTTGTCAGAGGAGTAAACAGATAAGTAAAGTTGGGAAGTCTTACCATGAAATTTTATGGAAAATTAAAACACGAGACTTAGGGGGTAACCCATCAAAATATCTAAACGAGGAACACGAATAGACCTGGGCTGCAAATGTTTTGAAGCAACTTTCAATTAACGGAAGACTAGCTCCCCTACGAAGCCCGCTACGCGGGCTTGCCAGTGACCCTACGGTAGAGTACATAGATTAGCCTCGGAAAAGACAAGAATTTTCTTAAAACCCCCTGTGAATGATAATAAAATTAGCCTCGGTAAAGACAAGAATTCTTTCGAAGCCCCCAATGAGTATGCAGATTAGCCTCGGAAAAGACAAGAGGTGTATCAAACTCGATTTGAAAAAAATTGGCTCCGCACAGGTCACGTGATAAAAAAATTACTCGCACTCCTGTGACTATCGCTAGGAAGGGGGGAGCCTCTACCCCTTCTCTATTTCAGGCGACCCCCTGACTAGCGATAGTCACAGGAGTGCGAGTAATTTTTTTATCACGTGACCTGTGCGGAGCCAATTTTTTTCAAATCGAGTTTGATACACCTCTTGTCTTTTCCGAGGCTAATCTGCATACTCATTGGGGGCTTCGAAAGAATTCTTGTCTTTACCGAGGCTAATTTTATTATCATTCACAGGGGGTTTTAAGAAAATTCTTGTCTTTTCCGAGGCTAATCTATGTACTCTACCGTAGGGTCACTGGCAAGCCCGCGTAGCGGGCTTCGTAGGGGATCTAACTAATACTAATGTGCGACTATGCAAATTTTCTCTAATCTCCTCAAACAAAAGCCCCACACAATGCACGAGCGGATCCCTCCATCAAAACCACCCAGCGCTTCAAAAGGTTACGAGCCAAAACCGCTTTGCCGATTTTCAAAATTCTTTTTTCCACTTCGTCCTGGATCCTCAAACTACTGCGTAGGGGGTTTCTTTTTTTCGTTTTTCCTCCCTTTTTATAGATATTTGTACCTTTTCTCCCGGGTTCGTTCCAAAATCGCTCCAAAACCTCTCCATCACGATTAGTGCTCTCCGAGCTCTTTGTCCCATTGTCCCGTTTCTAAAGGTTCTTTCTCTCTCTTTTCTCTTGGTCTCTACAAAAGATTTCAAAACTTCTTCCTCCAGCAATCGTTCCATTTCAAAGGAGGCTTTTCAAATGTGCTCATAATTTTTTGGTGATTTGGAATTGGATGATAATAAATCTACGTGCACTGCTGGTTGGCATTCCTTTTCGAACTCGAAGCGGTTGTCGACGGTCGTGTTCTACAGTGCTACAGTGCTACAGTGCTACAGCTGCAGGTGAGTCTCGCTAGCTTTTTATTATAAACTTTCTCGCTAGCTATTTTCCTTTCCTTTTTGTCGATCGATACCCCGTTTGTTGTTATTTCATTTGCAAGAGCCATGTAATTCGTGGTTTTGACGATCTTCCTTTTCTTCGTTTTAGTAGCTACGTACGTACGGTACACCCGCTGCTGCCCGTTTTTTGGTTTTGCGATTGCTGCTGGCTGATCCCCTTCTTCACTGGCATCAGAATCGATGGCATGTGAATACAGGTAAGCGCTGTTGTTCTTACGTGTTTTCGAAATTTAAATTATTTGACATGATTTCCTGCTCATTTGGATAAAATTGCACTAAAAACCGGCTGCTAGAACCCCGCCGCGAACGAAAAATGTTTACCTCTTCTCGTGGTTTTGTGCTAAAAGGAAACTGGATTGGCTTTATTGCAATCAGAGTATGAAGAATTGTGGTAGATTATTCCTGCTGTTTATTCTTGATGCAAGAAAATTTGATTTTCATAGGAAACCCGTTGCAATGCGAATTATGTAATCCCGCCAGCCCCCAACTTTTTATGCCTATCGAGAATCCTTTGCAGCAACCTTTTCTAACCGCCTTCCTTTTTTGTAGATAAACGATCGGATTCGCTGACTTTTTGGTACAACAAGTGAGTATTTTTCGATTAAAATTTCACTTTTTGTGCGATTTTCCCGCTGAGACTGAGGTTGGATTTGCCTGCCCCTCGAGTGAAAATTATTTCTAGCTTTTTGAGAGCATTTTTTCGGAATTATCAATAAATCATTCTAGAAACCATTTCAAATGACTTTTTGCTTATTTGGGTGAAATTACACTAAAAACCGGTTGCCAAAAGGGGTCGCTAGACCCGCCACGAACGTGTTTCTCTTAATGTTTTACCTCTTCGCAGTTTTGTCCTTCAAGGAAAATGGATTTGCTGTATTGCTCGCTTAACAAGAACAAATTCAAATGATTTTATGCTTAATTTGATGAAATTACACTAAAAACCGGTCGCTTACTGCTAGACCCCCGCCGCGAACGGCGAATTTCCACCTCTTTTCGTGGTTTTGTACTGAAAGGAAGCTGGATTGTTACGGTAGATTGTGCCTGCATCATTTTCGGAATTGTAAATTAATCATTATAGAAACCATTTCAAATGACTCTATGCTTATTTGGGTGAAATTACACTAAAAATCGGTTGCTGAAAGGAGTCGCTAGACCCGCCACGAACGTGTTTCTCTGAATTGTTTACCTCTTGCGTAGTTTTCTGCTTAAAAGAATATGGATTGGCTCTATTGCCATCAGAATAGAGAGAACCATTTCAAATGAATTTATTTTTAATTTGATGAAATTACACTAAAAACCGGACGCTAAAAATGGATAGCTAAACCCGCCGCGAGCGTGTTTCTACAAAATTTTTACCTCTTCCGTAGCTTTGTGCTAAAAAGAAAATGGATTGGCTCTATTGCCATCAGAATAGGGAGAACCATTTCAAATGAATTTATTTTTAAATTGATGTAATTACACTAAAAACCGGTGGCTAAAAATGGGTAGCTAAACCCGCCGCGAACGTGTTTCTCCGAAATTTTTACCTCTCGCGTAGTTTCGTGCTAAAAAAAATAGATTGGCTGTATTACCCTCTAAAAAAGAGCAATTTCAAATGATTTTGCGCTTATTTCGACGAAATTACACTAAAAACCAGCCGCTTGAAGGGCTGGCTAGGCTCTCGAGGCGAACAAATTTTCTGAAATTTTTACAAAGCATTATGACCATCGATTTCCTTAGAACGTGCTTTCATTAACCATAGAATAACATCTTAATTATTTTTTTTGTTCTTCATCTAGATCAAATAGCGTTTCAAGCAATGATTACGACGCAGACGTGATTCTCGGACCTTCGAAACGAAATTCGTGGCATTTATGTTGTCGTTAAATCGAACAAAGAAACATGAAAAAACTTGACTGTGGAGAAACGGACTAAAGTTATTTAGATTAGCTGTTGTCCGTAAATTGTATTTTGTTAATTTGTTGTTAGAGTAAGATTCCTTTCTGATGCACGAAACTTGGCTGTTTTTTATCTTTCTATTTCTTAACTGCTTTGTTCCTGCAGTGTTTCAAAAGCTAATTGTGACGGAGATTTGATATGTGGACCTCAAATGTATAGAACTGCGTAATAACTCTATAACTCTTTGGAGTTTAGAAGAGGAGTCGTTAATTCTTTTATGAATCGACATTTTTTAAGGAATTTTGATGCTTAAGAAATTTTTAGATGATATATATCTAAACGAGCACCATGGACCAATAACGGCTAACAGGAATTTATTGTTGGAAAACGTTAATGTTTGATTCAAAATAAACAGAGGAACTTTAAAGGTGGCCCCAAATTATATCTTAAAACAGCATCACAAATGAACAAGAATTGAACGAAATGCTATGTTAAAGATATTCACGCTGGATTCAAAATGAACATTACAGCATTAAGAATGGCCTTAGAAAATATTTATAAGCGCCCTATAAGTCGACGAGGGCTAAGAGTGTATGATTGGACAACTTAAAAATTTGATTCTGACTAAATAGGAGAAATTATAGGATTAACTCGTGAAAATGATGGGGGCTGGCAGAAGTATGTAGCTGTCAAGTTTAAAGTAGAATTCAGAATATTTAACAAAGCTTTTAGATAAGCCTGCAAGATATTTAAACGAGCACCACGATTCACCGAGAGATAAAAGAAAATGGAAGTTTCAAAACATTGCAATTAGAATAAGCAGGAGAAATAAAGAGGGTAACCCGTGAAAGTATTTAAGCAAGGACCCCAAATAGATCGTGGCTTACAAAATGTATTGAAGCAACTTTCTGTATTGCCTTGATATTGCAACCGTTTATGTATCAAATTGATATGCACATTTTAATAAACGGAAGAGTAGCTCCCAGTAAATCCCGCTCTTTGGGCACCCTATGGCCCCAAAATGGGATAGTAAGATTAGCTTCTGAATAAGTCAAGAGTGCTATTAACCTTGATTTCAAAGGGCTTCAGATGGTGATGAAAGCCATGATATTGCTAATTGGTAATCATAATAATCAAGGAACTACTTATTGGATTGATTCTATTAGGAATTTCGCAAGTATGGGTATCTGGAGCCAGCAAGTAATTAAGTTTGGGTTTACTTTTCTAAAAGGATTTACTGAATTACAATCAAGGTAATAAAGCATTATCTTCCTACACGAAAATAGCTCTTATCTCAATAGGGTTGTTGCTGCAAGTAAATAATACTTTGTCCTCGAGCAATTATTTCCTGCTCTTGCCAATAGTATATGATACTCACAGTAGGCGTGACTATGGATTGGATTAATTATGTTTGTCTTTTGTCATGCTTAGAATGTGCTTGCCTGCTTGCCGTATGATATTACACTTTTTGCTTGCATTCCTTATTAAATTGAAAGAATGTAAGAGGGCATTGTTTTTTTACTTTGATTTTCAGGATAGATTCAATTTTAATTTTATTTGTCAGAGGAGTAAACAAATAAGTAAAGTTGGGAAGTCTTACCATGAAATTCTATGGAAAATTAAAACAGGAGACTTAGGGGGTAACCCATTAAAATATCTAAACGAGGAACACGAATAGACCTGGGCTTCCAAATGTTTTGAAGCAACTTTCAATTAACGGAAGACTAGCTCCCCTACGAAGCCCGCTACGCGGGCTTGCCAGTGACCCTACGGTAGAGTACATAGATTAGCCTCGGAAAAGACAAGAATTTTCTTAAAACCCCCTGTGAATGATAGTAAAATTAGCCTCGGTAAAGACAAGAATTCTTTCGAAGCCCCTAATGAGTATGCAGATTAGCCTCGGAAAAGACAAGAGGTGTATCAAACTCGATTTGAAAAAAATTGGCTCCGCACAGGTCACGTGATAAAAAAATTACTCGCACTCCTGTGACTATCGCTAGGAAGGGGGGAGCCTCTACCCCTTCTCTATTTCAGGCGACCCCCTGACTAGCGATAGTCACAGGAGTGCGAGTAATTTTTTTATCACGTGACCTGTGCGGAGCCAATTTTTTTCAAATCGAGTTTGATACACCTCTTGTCTTTTCCGAGGCTAATCTGCATACTCATTAGGGGCTTCGAAAGAATTCTTGTCTTTACCGAGGCTAATTTTACTATCATTCACAGGGGGTTTTAAGAAAATTCTTGTCTTTTCCGAGGCTAATCTATGTACTCTACCGTAGGGTCACTGGCAAGCCCGCGTAGCGGGCTTCGTAGGGGAGCTAGTTTGTTCTTCTATTTCGTGTCCAAAACTTTCCTTAGTATTCTTGATGTTCCCAGAAGGCAGGTCCTTTGCACTACTTCAATCCAAACTTTGCACTTTAGTTGCTCTAGGTAATTTTTGAATCTTTTGGTCACTGAGCCTAACGCTCCGATGATAACTGGAATGATGAGAACTTTATTGACTTCACCTTTATAGACTTTGAATATCTCGTACTTCAGATCGCAGTAAGCACTTTCTTTTCCATTTCTTTTTTCTCAATTCTGGTATCGAAGGGACATGCCACGTCTATTATATAACATGTTTTTGACTTTTTTTCAATGACAACTATATCTGGCCTGTTATGTTCGATTTTAGACTCAGTTTGAATGGAGAAGTCCCATAGAAGTCTAATTGCTTCATTTTCTAGTACAGCAATTGTGTTATCTACAAAGTGATCGTTGTTCTTTGATCCGCAAGGAAATCCAAACTTGTGGCACAGATGCCAATGTATCACAGCAGCCACTTTATCATGAAGCCATTTCTTGTACTCATTTTGTGCCAGTTTTTTACACTCCGAGACAATGTGGCTTATAGTCTCATCCCGCTCCCCGCACATTCGATACATTGCGGATCCTTGCCTTTTATCTATCATAACCGATATCCAGTTTGTTCTAAGTGCAATGGTTTTTCGCTAAACCTTTCTTTTCTGTTTTCAATGATCATTCTCTTCTTTTCCCCTGGGCTTTGTCTCTCTTTGATGATATTGTCTTTGCGCACTTCTTTCAGTAGTTGTTCTTGCTTAGTATTTATATAATATCCAAGGCTATTCTCTTCTATAGTGATACAATCCTCTATACTAATTAGCCCCGACCTCCTTCTTTTCTCTTCCAAAACAGTCTGTCTACATCTTTCTGTGGGTGCATGCACAGGTATACAGTTAGCAGTTTTCGTGTTTCCTGTCCATTTCTCGTAAGTCTTCCTTTGTCCCGTTTACAATTCCTGCGCTATATCGCACTGTTGCAACTGCCCATGAATTTATTGACTCGATTGTATTCTTTCCATTAAGACTTGCTTTTAGAACCTTTCTTACCCTCCTGAAGTATTTTTTCTTGGTCATTTGTTTCATTTCGTTGTTCTTGATATCATCACTTTGAAGAATGCCGAGATATTTATATCCCTCACTTTGCTCCAAAGATCTTATCTCTGCTCCATCTGGTTATGCTATGCCTGAACTTTCCACAATATGACCTCTTATCAGCTTAACCATTGCGCATTTTTGGATGCCGAATTCCATACCGATATCTTCACTAAAGATTCTCACCGTCTGTACAAGTGTGTCAAGCTCTTTTTCATTTTTTGCGTATAGCTTCAGATCATCCATAAAGAGAAGATGATTTATCTTGCCACGGTCTATTCCAAGCTTATATCCATCTCCCATTCCATTCAACAATGCAGATAATGGTATCAAACATAGAACAAACAAGATTGGAGATAAACTGTCTCCCTGAAAAATCCCTCTCCTAATATTCACCATTCCTAATCCATCTGTACCGGATGTTAACTCTACCTTCCAGGAATTCATAGAATTTGTTATCAGTCGCCCAACGCTTTCAGATATCTTAAACATTTGCAGACATCGTTTGATCCAGGAGTGGGGCACCATATCATATGCCTTCTTGTAGTCAATCCACGCAAGGCATAGGTTTGTCATTCTCCTTTTGCAGTTCTTGATAACCATTTTATCGATCAAAAGCTGGTTTTTAGTACCCCTACTATTTCGCCTGCAACCTTTCTGTTCTTTCTGTACTATTATTATCATTATTATTATTATTTTTGTCATTATTATTATTATTATTATTATTATTATTATTATTATTATTATTATTATTATTATTATTATTGTTATTATTATTATTATTATTATTATTAATATTATTCAACTCTTCTCATGGTTTTGATGGTATACCAGTGTTTTGTCTATGATCAGGCCACCTCCCGTGGCTTAAGGTGGTAATTAACACTAAATTTCTTAGAAGCACTAACATTAAACAAAATCAATTTCCAAAAAGGCTCTATGATGCAGGACAAAATAAACTTAGCTGATGTGAATGCATAGAATGGACTATCATTCTGACGGATTTTTTATTTGTTTATTCTATAAATAGAATATGCAAATTAGCGAAATGCGCACACAAGGGTAAAACTTGGAGATGTATTTATTAAGAGACTGTTAATCATGCACTTATGAAATCTTGCATGTAGCTTAAACTATTGAACCTCTATGCAATGAGTGTAACACTTTTTAAAAAAATGATTCATAATGCTTTCTATTCCAAATAAGGATGTTTTCCATAGCAACGGTTGCCATGTGAAACACAAACTATTTTTTTTCCACTCATTGCACTCTTCAAGTCTAATCCTATGCCACTGCAAAATTTCATGAGTGTACAGTAAAAGATTTGGAGTACACTTAGTCTCCAATATGGTGTGGTACTAAAATCTCCTATTTTGAGAAAACGGCTGTTAAAGTTTTCATATAATTGTCAAGTTGACAGAGCGGGTTATATCATCTAAAATCAGTTTTAAAACATCAATAAGACTTCCAGCTCATAAGCCAGAAGAGTTACCATGAATCCTTTCAAAGATAGGTTCTCTAAATAGAATTTTAGGTTCCTCTGTTTTGCTGTCCTCTGATAACTCTTCATCTTGCGTTTTTTTATGTTTTCCAGTATTTCCTTTTCTCTGATTTTTTCCCAAAGTCTTGCTTCCTATGGATGGTTTTCTTTTTTTAGCAACTGGAAAGTCTGGCTCAGGGTTAGTGCCAAAGCCCCCTGGTAAATAACTCATATCACTTTTCTTTTTTGACGCTTGTCTCTTTCTTGTTCTTGTTCTGATGTATTTCTCAGAGATCTTTTGAGCTGCTGATTGTAGCCTAGTTTTATCTTGAAATCTGAGCCCTCTAAATGTGTTTTTTCCAATGTGTACCCTTGACTTCTCAAACAGCTTGGCTTTGGATGCAGCACCTGTATTTGAAACAGCAATTGTTTCACACACTGCAACCACGACTCTTCTCTTGCCACAAAATCTGGTCTTGGGACACCTTGCCCAGACTTGTCCATTGACACACTCATTCTGATTTTGTGTCATGCCGGCAAGACATCTCTGAAGGAGAACTCTATCAGAAAGTCTTGTAAAAATGGGCTTTAATTCATCATGAAACACCTCTGGTAGTCTGCCTTCTTCAGAATATGATTTTGTATTATGAATTTTATCTTTCACAAATTTGCACCAAGTGTCGCTGGCTTGGGGACAATAACGATGTTGTTGCTCAAGGCTTTCATTTGAGTTGGCAATAGTGTGGCAAAATATTGCCCAAACAGCTCTATGCATCCCTTCCAAATTATTTTTGTTGCTCCTGATTGCCTTTCCATAATACCCTTGAATTTTATCAATTACAAGATCTGTGAGCCTTGCTTTACCACCAACAGTTTTTCCATCAGAAAGTTTCATTCCTTTCTTCCCTTTCTTGTAACTTCTAAGAGCTGTTCCCATCCTTTTTTGTATGTGGCCCACACAGTCCTCTTTTACAATTGGATATCTGTCTCCATACTTGTCTTGTATGGCAGCTTTCACTTTACCAAATGAATTTGAATCACCATCACCTACATATGTGGTATACTTGAGATGTCTCTTTTCGATTGATCTGGAGAATATATCAACTGCTGCAGATGATTCCATAGCATCGGAGGTTCCCTTATGATTTATGTTACAAAATGGTTTATGTGTCTCCTGCCATTGATTCATCTCATCTGTATCATTTCCAAGTTTCTTAGTGGCTTTGCTGCATTGGTGACACACCAATGACTTAACTTCATAGTCTAATATATCTCCAGTTCTAGCAGACATGACAAAAACTATGCCAATCTTTGATGCATGTCCTCTTCGTTGCCATGTGCCATCCACTGTCACACTACATGGTAGTGCTCCATCAGAATCTTCATCGATGAGTTCTGGATTCTCAGAAGAGATCAAATCTCTAAGACGTTGTGCGGCAGCACGCATCACTTCCTCTGCATTTGTCACTGATGCAGACTCTATAAACTTCACTTGGGCAGCAAATGCTGGTTGAGAAATTGGAGCAGGAAGGTTCATTTGTGTGCAAAAGTTCTGTAGGCTTGACCGTCCTCCCCCACTGGACATTGTGGCTATCACTGATCTTCTGTTTACTTCATATGATCCACCTCCTTTTCCACCAATCTGTTTGCTTGTTTCAAGGTTGTAAGAAAAGTTGCAATTTTTACAAGTAACAACACATTTTTCAGCAAGTCCATCTCTTTGACTATTTATTTGTTTTATAACAAGCTCAGACTTTGATTTACGACATTTTCTACAAACTGTTGCTTCGTTCAAAAATTGCTGCAGCAGTGTGAAGTCCTGTAATTTATAGCCATGGGCTTCCTCGATTGTTGGGGTTTTCAGTCCAAGATTTACCCGAGCACTTCTTGTAAGCTGTGGTATACTGTTTTCAAATTCCAAAAATGATGAATTGTCAAGTTTATGTTGGCTTCTGCTCGTTTTTTTGTCATCTGGGGTGCTATGATGGTGAAGTGCTAGCTCTATTTCACTTCGTTGATGGCTAGGCCCCGGCCGTGGCTCATCCGCTGCTTCATCCTCAGCCAACGAACTGCTAATGGTGAAACTTTCCAACTCTAGCTGTGAATTTAAACTTTTTTCTGATTCTTTATTTCCTTTTCCATAAAAAACTTTCTTTCTTTTCTTTCGAGTTACAGATCTAAACTTTTTCCTCGCCATGTAGGACTGTTGGAATAGCTTCGGCTTTTTCTTCCGTTCTTTTAATTGAATTGAATTGAACTGAATTGTGGGTAGAAACGGACAGGACCTTTGGAATACTGGAGAGTGGATTTTTTCCGAAATACCTTGTGGGGTGCCTGAGAAACTTCCAAAATTGTCACCCTAGCAACCAAACTTTTCGGTTGCTAAGCACACTAACTAATTGTTTGGGGCTTTTTTCACCCTTTATGATTAGGATAATTTGAAAAAATTCTTTTCATACAAATTTTGAAGCATTAAAGTACTACTTGACATAAAAATCCCAGATTAGCAGTTTCTCACCAAGACCAGTATTTTTTACTGTTAATGACCACCTTAAGATAATAGATCTTTAGTCTTCCATGCAAACCAGTCTTTCTTTTCCAGCTCTCTATTTCGTCCTATTTGCTGTAATCCAAAACTTTTCTCATTATTCTAGCAATGCCCAACAAACAAGCTTTTTGCAGAGGATCTAAACCAGGTTTAAAGTCGATATTTTCAAGATACTTTGCAACATTCTTCGTGACTATTCCTAGCGCACCAATGACAATTGGTATTATGTATACTTTTGTTATTTCTCTGTTCCAAACCTTCAAAAGTTCATACTTCAGATCTGTATAGTGCTCAAACTTTTCCTTCTCCTTCTTTTCAACTCTTGTGTCAAAAGGACATGCCACCTCTATAATATAGCATGTTCTTCCTTTCTTATCCAGTAGGACTAGATCAGGCTTGTTATGGTCAATTCTTATTATTATTATTATTATTATTATTATTATTATTATTATTCTTATTCAACTCTTCTCATGGTCTTGATGGTATACCAGTGTTTTGTCTATGATCAGGCCACCTCCCGTGGCTTAAGATAATAGATCTTTAGTCTTCCATGCAAACCAGTCTTTCTTTTCCAGCTCTCTATTTCGTCCTATTTGCTGTAATCCAAAACTTTTCTCATTATTATTATTTATTATTGTCAAAATTGTTTCTGTTGCTTTTTGTTGTGTCCACTATACTGCTGGCTAATGCCTAGGCAGACTATTTTTGTTGTTCTATTTTCTTTCATAAAAAGTTTTAACAATCTCGCAGTTTTGGCTGAGTACCCATTTTTGACATTGCTCGATTACTAATTTTGCCTCCTTCTCTCCTTTACATAGTCTCTTGATATGACACTCCAATTGCTTGCTGTAACAGCCTAGAAAGTCAAATACAACATTGATTTGATCTATTTCGTATCCACGATTTAACCGTTCCAGTGACTTCCTCATTTCAGAATACTTGTCTTGTTTTTCTTTCTCTCTCTTGGCAATACATCCAGGTGCACATATAGTCCCCTCTATCAAACTGACCTTTTTTCCTACTTTGTCAATTATCAGCATATCAGGCTTAATGGCATTGTTGCTTGGTCTTTTGTCTAAGTGCATCGGTATGTCCCACATAATCTTAGCACGATCATTTTCGATGCTTGCAAGAGGTAATGCTTGCTTGTACCATGGAACTCCACGATTATTTCCATCAAATTCAAACTTTGCTCGTATTAGATGATAGATAGGTCTTAACATTCTATCGTGTCGTGCCTTGTAGAGTGTTTGTGCTAATGCTGCACAGGAGCACAGCAAATGAACGACTGTTTCTTCTGCTTGCTTACATAGACTACATGTTGTATTTGCAGTTTCCATCTTTGACTTGTACTTTGAATACGCTTTGGTAGGTAGTAACTGTTGCTTTATTGATTCATTTGTCGATAAGACTATATCTGGGATGTTTTTCCAGCTTCGAAAAATTTTTCTACTGTTCTTTGATATTTCATCATTATCTAGTATTGAAACCGTGTAGAATCCTACTCTTTCTTCATATAGTCTTTGAAGGATACTTCCTAGTCTGCGTTGGATCTGTATATAGTTGTCATCTTTTAACTCTACTCTTTCCTGTTCATAGCTTAATACAGACTTTTCCTCTAAAAGGCTCAAGTCAGCTTTGAAATGTTCCTTTGCGTACCTTGTTGCTTCAACAAAAGTTGACTTGAAGTTCTTTTTGCTTTTGTAATGTTGGAACGAGCGTACCAGCTTTATTCTTGGATCTTTGCTTATGTTAATGTGCCACCTTAATTTTTGAGATCTTATAGGTATCCTCTACAGACTTGAAGCCCCTTCCACCACATTTTTGTGGCAAATAGAGCATTGCTATTGATTCTGAGATGTGTTTTCCTTTATGCATCTCGACTACCTTTCTGCTTTTCCTGTCAAGATTTTGAATATCTGCTATCAACCAATTACTTGTCCCCATGAAGTATTCTAATGTAGGCAAAGCAAAGACGATGCAAGCTGTCTGTTTTCTTGGTACTGACAAGGGTGATGACCATATAACATTCAATCTTCGTAGATACTCTTTTTCTGCTTGTTGGAACGTGAACTTGTCCAGCTGTTCGAAATTTTCATACTTTCCAAGAAATTTGTACTTGTCGCTAGATTCCATAACTGAGATGGAATCCTTTGCCCCTATTGGTAAATCTTCGCTCTTTGATACTTTCCCTCTAACTACATGCAAAGAAGCACACTTTTCCAGGCCCCAGGACATCCCAATATCTTCATACATTTCCTTAACTTTCTTTGTCACGACTGATATTTTGTTCTCTGATTTTGCATAGAGTTTCAAATCGTCAACAAATAATAGGTGTGTTATCTTCATTGTCCTGTCGTGCGTCAGTTGGTAACCCTCATATCCTCTAATCGTCCAAGCTATTGGGTCAAGACATAGTACAAAAAGCCTGACAACAAAGCTGTCTCCTTGCAGTATACCTCTCTTGACATTTATTGGCTCCAATTGTTCCTTTCCATTTACTGTATCGACGGTTATTGAGATTTTCCAGCCTTTCATTATGTTTTCTACAAACTTTATGATTGGTTTGTTTGTCTTATTCATTGATAACACCTTAAGAATCCAAGCGTGTGTCACGGAATCAAATGCTTTTCTTACATCAGTCCAAACCATTGATAAATTCTTTTTATTCATTTTTGCATCTTCTAGGATCATTTTGTCAATTAACATGTTGTCAGTGCATCCCATTACTCCAGGTCTACCTCCTCTCTGATCCATCTGTAGCGTCTTTAATGGTAGATATTCGCCTACGAGTGAAGTGATTGACTTGTACATCGTATTTAAGCAGGTGATGGGACGATGGTCAGGTGCTTTTGGTTGGAGCTTTTTTGGGTGTAGCCCACATCTTCCTTCAAGTAACCATGTGGGAATAGGTGTCTGCTTGTTAATCAGTTCAGTGACTGCTACCGATATACCTTCGTGTGTAGTTGTAAACGCTTTGAGCTAGTAATTCACTATTTTATCTTTACCGGGTGACGACCAGTTTTTTTTCGTTTTAAGCATATTCGTGAATTTCTCCTTTGTGATATTTACGATTTCATCATCATTGACTGCTGTTGACTGACTAATGGCTTGTTCAACGTCTTTGATCCATTTTGCTTCCAGATTTACCTTCGATTCTTCGCTCCAAATTTTTGGCCAGTAGTCTTCAAAATCTTCTTTGGTAAGTGTTGTTTGGCTTCCGGTTTTGTCTCTTCTTGTCTTAAAACTCACATCATCCGAGTCATCGTTTTTCCGGATTTCTCTAAACGTGTTGTATACTTTTCTTTAGTCTGTGTCATATAGCCTGTTAATTTTGTTTCTCACGATCTGGCCTTTTTTCTTTTCCTTATTGTATTTCATTGATTTTACCACACTAATCTTGTGTTCCCTTATTTCCAGTAGCCCATTTAGGGTTATTCTACCCTTCAGTTCTCTTTTCATCCACCTCCTGTTTCTTCTCATGTTTCTCGTAAGTTTCTTATTATTCTTTATTCTCTGTATTTCCTCGGCAATTTGTGAGATCTTGCCCCTAATTTTGTTCATTTTCTCATTCATTCGTTTTTCCCAGACTGGAATTCCCTTTTGCTTTCCCTGGTTGTTGCTGTTGTTATTCCCATCTTTATGATCGCATGCTAACTTCCATCCACAAATCATTGCATACATTGCACAGTTCACATCCCACAGGTATTTCGTTGGTTCTTCCTTTGGGCTATGCATTTCCAAACCCATAAGAATTCCTTGCAGGTCTTGCAGTTCTTTACATGTTGGCTTCTTTTTTACATATGTGTTTAAACCACGTCTACTCCAGTCCCCAGGGATTGTTTTTACATCAAGATATTTTTGTTTGACTTTTTCTTGTATTCCTTTGAAATGACTGTCTAGCTCCGCATCTGGCGTAAAGGGTGGATTTTCAATGCTCCTTTGTTCGGTTTCTACATTATTCAATGCAGCATTGTCTTGTATTTGGCATTCTGTTTGTTCTATTATCTCATTTTGTATTGTCTGTTGGTCTGTTATTGTCACCTTCTCAATGCGTGCAGCTTGGTCTCGCAAGTTCTGTGCTGTTTTGCCTAAATCTGCGTAACCAATTTCTTCCCAAAAGATTTTTGTGAGCTCCATCACTCCAGTCTTTCGTCCATTTCGTTTGCGTGGGCAGTCAGCTCTTGTATGGGTACTTTTGGCCTTTTCTCTGCAGTTGAGTAGATCCATATTCATTTTTGCGGTCCAATTTGTTTTTGATTGGCGTCGAGCATGGCTGCTTTGATGTTGTTCCCCATCTTCCATTCTGTATTTCGCTTTTGCGACTCCTGTTTGACTTTGGAAGTGTTGCAGGTCGCTAATTATACATTGGTATATAGATATCAATAATATAATTACATGCTCCTTTCCTAAAATACGCATAATGAGAGCATTATTTTAGGTTCGCGTGCGAGATTCCAAACACGTCCTCTCAGCACGGCACCATCATCATGATTATTATTATTATTATTATTATTATTATTATTATTATTATTATTATTATTATCATTATTATTATTATGACACATTCGCTCTTTATGGAAAAATACCAGCAGTAGCACAAATATACAATATGATATATATAGGAACACGAAAGAAGCATTAAAGGCTGTCCAGCAAGAACATAAAGATCGTCTGCAAAACAATCTAACTTCCCAAGGATCTTTATTATCACATCTTTTTAACCAGGATCTTCCACAAATAAACAAACTTTGGTCCAAGGTGCAAAGTATCATGCCTCAGAATATTTTCAATTTCACCATAAGGTACCTAAGCAATACCCTTTCTACACAGAAAAACTTGAAAAAGTGGAACTTGAGCCAGACTTCTGACTGTTCTTTCTGTTTTATGCCAGAAACCCTCCTTCACGTTGTTGCTGGCTGCAAAACATACCTGGAACAAGGCCGATACACCTGGCGTCATAACTCTATCTTAAACTTTCTAGCTACGTCTCTTAAAGCTGTTAATGAATCTACCATCTACGCTGATATACCTGGCTATCTTTCACCATCAATCATAACTGGAGAAAACCTTCGCCCAGATCTTCTCTTGAAGACTAACAACAACTACCTATACATCTTAGAGCTTACTGTTGGTTTTGAATCTAATCTTGACACAAATGCAACAAGAAAACATAGCAAGCATGCTTCTCTCCTATCTGACTTACAGCGGAAGTTCAAATGTGTCTCTTTTGTGAATCTTTCTATGAGCTCTCTTGGCATCTTTGGCAATTCCTGTATCTCCTTCTTCAAAATGTGCGACTCTCTCTCCATCGATCAACAACAAAAACGGTATCTCATCTCTAAACTTTCCAACATTGCCATCCGTACTACGTACTCATATTTTGTTGCAAAAATAAACCATGGACAAATCCGGAATTACATCCGTTTTAATTTCGGTTGTTTTATTTTTCTCAGTTTTTCCTTCTACCTTACGATTGTTATAGTTTTTTCTTGTAAAACCAGGCTAGCCAATTGCAAATTACCTTGTAATAGTGAGATTTGTAATTGTAGTTCAAATTGAATTGAAAATGAAATGTTTCCATTATTATTATTATTATTATTATTATTATTATTGTTATTATTATTGATATTAATGTCGTTTTGGTTTTCGTTTTGTCGTTTTTATTATTATTGATATTAATGTTGATTAATGTCGTTGAGCTTTGGCGCACAGATGCCATCGTGCACGGCTCTCGTTTTATAGCTATTTAACTGCCTGGAAACTTACATCAAGGGATTCAAATACTACTTATTTTTTATTGTGTCAACAAAGTATCTTTTTCGAATATGTTTCGTTCGTTCGTGCTTTGGATATTGCTGTTTTTCGCAATTTGTTCGTTCTGCGGTAAAGAATTTCAGGCCTTAGGCCGCCATACTTGGAGGTGCAAGCGACGGTTGGACAACAATGACAGTGGCCCGTCGGGATCAATTAACATTCCATTTATTGAAATAGAAAACGAAAGCGCGTCTGTCATCAACGAAAGAATTGTCAAATGCTCATGTGGTAAAGAATGCAAGGGGATGAAAGGATTGAAAATGCATCAAAGGAGATGTCGAGTCATTAGCGGTTTCCAAAGTGACGACACTTTCGAACAGGTATCAGAGGAAACCCTAGACAATGAGATTGTATTTGCCGATATCTCTTTGAATGAATATTTTGAACTGAAACCTGGCGTTTGTCTTCTAAGGTCAAACGAAGAATGGACTGTCGCTAACGAATACTTCAAATACTTTTTTACAATCAACCCCATGGACCTTTCCTCAATTGATCAATCGATACAGTCAATGAATCAAGCAATTTATAATTATTTCAGAGATACTTGCGGATTTGTCGAAGAAGTAAATGAAGAACTTGCTGCAAAATATCAAGACCATGCTACCAAAAATTGAAAAAAGAACTACAGTTATTGAAAAGAAACGGCGCACCTGTCATTGAAATTAAATACGTTTCACGGCTCTTAAGACAACGACTTAACTCATCTGCTTCTACCGTAGTTAAAAACATCTCAAATCATGATAACTTCATTTCAAAGAGTTTTTGGGGATACGTCAAACGTGTTCTCCAAACAAGCTCGACTCTGCTGCCTTCCTTTTCCAAAGATCAATGCTCTCAGTATTTCTTTAAAATGTTTTCTTCTCTGTCGCCATGCAAAAACTTTTCTATTCCTTCATGGATTCCATCTCTTAGGGAGCCTGACCACCCTTTTCCTTTGAAGCCCCCTTCTTATGAAAAGATCACATCAGTAATTCGGCGTATGAAATCTTCAGCCACTCCATGTCCCCGTGACAAAATTTTCATCATTGTTTTTAAACGATGTCCATATTTACGCTCTTTAATAACAAATAACATTCATAATATCTGGCTCTCTGGAAAAGTTCCTTTAGAGTGGAAAAAGGCATGCACTATCCTAATTCACAAAAAGGGTAGCAATGACGATCCAGCAAACTTCAGGCCAATCACTCTTGAGCCAGTGCCTTTGAAAATCTTCACATCATGCCTGCGTGACAGTCTATCCAATTTTCTTAAAGTTAATGGTCTCATTGAGCACGAAATACAAAAAGGCTTCACCTCGAATATTTCAGGGACCTTAGAGCATACTGCCATGATGGCTCAGGTCATAAACAAAGCTCGTATCAAACAACGTTCACTAGTTGTCACTCTTCTCGATCTTAAAAATGCCTTTGGTGAAGTACATCATAATTTGATACCCACTATACTGTCTTATCATCATATCCCTGACAACATACAGCTTCTTATTTCTAGCCTTTACACCGATTTTAAAACCTCTATCATCACAAGCCGCTATAATACTCCTGCTATTCCAGTCCGTCGCGGTGTTCTTCAAGGCGACTGCCTCAGTCCTCTACTATTTAATCTATGCTTCAACACATTCATACAGTACATAAAAGCTGAAAAATACAAACAGTTAGGTTTTTCCCTACATGATCAGAACGACCGTATGTTTCAACCAGTCCATTGGTTCCAATTCGCAGACGATGCTGCCGTTATCACCAGCAATGAGAAAGAAAACCAACTTCTACTGAATTGTTTCACTCGCTGGTGCCAATGGGCTAACATGATCATACGTGTCGATAAATGCATCACTTTTGGAATAAAGAAATTTTCCACACGTTCTCTTCAGTATCAACCTAAGCTTTTCATAAACAACGAATCTATCCCACCTGTCTCGAATGGAAATTCTTTTAAGTACCTCGGTCGTCATTTTGACTTTGAAATGACAAACCAAGAACATAAATCTGATCTTTTATCATCACTGTCCAACATGCTCAAACAAATTGATTCCCAGCCTCTACATGCAAAAAATAAATTGCTTCTTTATCACAACTTTGTTCTTTCTAAAATCTCTTGGAACCTTACTGTAGCAGATCTTTCAAAGACGTGGGTTGTCGAGAATCTTGACAGCCTCGTATCCAAATACATCCGCCAGTGGCTCGACCTCCCAATAAGTGCTACCTTGAGTAGCATTATTCTTTCTAAAAACCAATTTGGACTCAGCCTAACTTTACCATCCGCCAAATTCCTACAGTGTCAAACTATTTTACGCAACGCATTGAAATCTTCACCAAACGATAACATTCGCTCTTTATGGAAAAATACCAGCAGTAGCACAAATATACAATATGATATATATAGGAACACGAAAGAAGCATTAAAGGCTGTCCAGCAAGAACATAAAGATCGTCTGCAAAACATTCTAACTTTCAAGGATCTTTATTATCACATCTTTTTAACCAGGATCTTCCACAAATAAGCAAACTTTGGTCCAAGGTGCAAAGTAGCATGCCTCAGAATATTTTCAATTTCACCATAAGGTACCTAAGCAATACCCTTTCTACACAGAAAAACTTGAAAAAGTGGAACTTGAGCCAGACTTCTGACTGTTCTTTCTGTTTTATGCCAGAAACCCTCCTTCACGTTGTTGCTGGCTGCAAAACATACCTGGAACAAGGCCGATACACCTGGCGTCATAACTCTATCTTAAACTTTCTAGCTACGTCTCTTAAAGCTGTTAATGAATCTACCATCTACGCTGATATACCTGGCTTTCTTTCACCATCAATCATAACTGGAGAAAACCTTCGCCCAGATCTTCTCTTGAAGACTAACAACAATTACCTATACATCTTAGAGCTTACTGTTGGTTTTGAATCCAATCTTGACACAAATGCAACAAGAAAACATAGCAAGTATGCTTCTCTCCTATCTGACTTACAGCGGAAGTTCAAATGTGTCTCTTTTGTGAATCTTTCTATGAGCTCTCTTGGCATCTTTGGCAATTCCTGCATCTCCTTCTTCAAAATGTGTGACTCTCTCTCTCCATCGATCAACAACAAAAACGGTATCTCATCTCTAAACTTTCCAACATTGCCATCCGTACTACGTACTACATATTATGTTGCAAAAATAAACCATGGACAAATCCGGAATTACATCCGTTTTAATTTTGGTTGTTTTATTTTTCTCAGTTTTTCCTTTTACCTTACGATTGTTATAGTTTTTTCTTGTAAAACCAGGCTAGCCAATTGCAAATTACCTTGTAATAGTGAGATTTGTAATTGTAGTTTAAATTGAATTGAAAATGAAATGTTTCCATTAATTCCGTTGAGCGGTAGCGTGCGGACGCTTCTGTACACGGCTCCTGTTTGACTGCGACTTACTACGCCTGGATTTAATTTATGGCATTTTACTGTTGCAGATCTACCAAAGACCTGGGTTGTCCAAAACCTAGAAAATCTTGTTTCCAATTACATTCGCCAGTGGCTTGATCTTCCTGTTTCTGCAACATTGAGTGGAATAATAACTGCCTTCTGTCAAATTTACGCAATGCCAAACTGTCTGTCGCAATGCCCTAAAATCTTCTCCTAATATTGACATTCAAACCCTATGGAAAAACACCAGTCATGGCACGAACCTACAGTACGACATCTATCGTAATACTAAAGAGGTATTAAAGGCTGTCAAATCAGACAACAAAGAACGTCTCTCTCAAAACTTACCATCTCAGGGAGCTACAATTACCTTCCTACTGAAACATTCACTGGAAAAGCTGAACGGTATTTGGTCAAGTACACAGAGCAATTTGCCTAGTAACATCTTTAACGTTACCATCAAGTATCTTAACAACACTCTTCCAACTCGTAAAAATCTGCTGAAATGGAACCTTAGTCAAACATCTGACTGTGAATTCTGTCTTCTTCCAGAAACACTTCTACACGTTGTTGCTGGATGCAAAGTGTACCTTGACCAAGGCCGCTATACTTGGCGTCATAATTCTGCATTAAACTTTCTAGCCACTTCCTTCCAAGCAATAAATGGGTCTTCTCTCTACGCAGATTTACCAGGCTTTCTTTCCCCTTCTATCATAACTTGAGATCAACTACGCCCTGACTTACTTCTCAAAACTAAGGAAAACTGTCTGTACGTTTTAGAGCTAACCATAGGCTTTGAAACAAATCTCAACTGCAATGCTGTCAGAAAGTCAGAGAAATATGCCACCCTCGTATCTGACTTAAAACGTCAGTTTAAGTCAGTCTCGTTTGTCAATCTTTCCATCAGTTCATTCGGTATTTTTGGCGACTCCTGCAGCTCATTCATCGACATGTGTGACTCTTTGTCCATTGATCATCAACAGAAACGCTACCTCATCTCCAAACTTACAAGCATCTCCATTCGCACCACATACTATATATTCTGCTGTAGAAACAAAACTTGGACTTATCCAGATCTACTCCCCTTTTAATATTTTTTCTTTCTTTCTTCATTACTACGATTGTAATAGTTTTTATTTTGTAAACACAGGCTAGCCAATTACAAATTACCTTGTAATAGTGAGATTTGTAATTGTAGTTTTAACAGGAATTCAAAATGAAAAGTTTCCATTATTATTATTGATTGATGATTTTGGCACCTAATTGCTCTCTTTACGCAGACCTTTCAGGTTATCTCTCACCCTCTATCATAAAAGGAGACTCTTTCCGTCCTGACCTTCTTCTAGTCACTTCTGACCATCGCCTTTTCATACTCGAGCTTACAGTAGGATACGAAACCAGTGGCGGCTCGTGTATTGGGGCTAGTGGGGCTCAGCCCCACCAAAGATTTCCAAAAATAAGTTTTAGACTTATAAACGTAAATAAATTCAACGTCCATTATTAATTTAGCACTGTTCACTAATTTCTTTGCTTCGAGTTTCACTGTTTGTTTAGGTCCCACTGCCCGCGGTTCTTTCGAAAGCTGAACAAACACACGTATCGGAAACCATCCCCGATATTTTGGGGCTAGCCCCAAACTAGCAGAGAATGCACCAATCAAGTGCCTCTCATGACTCGACTATTCAATTGATGACTGCCTTCTGATTGGCCAATTCTGCTCAAATCTGCATTCCTTTGGGGCTAGTTGAAACTAGCCCCAAATAATTCAATTCAACGGTAGCTGAATTTTTGTTATTGTGATAGGCAATGTTGATCTTGAAGCGGAACGCAGCAGAGTGGCGTGTATTCGTTGACTCGCATTTTCAGCTTTAAAACTTTGAAATAAGGCATACAAGTTAGATCTTTATCAGAATTAATTTTGCCGATCTTGAAATAAGCTCATAATGGGAAGGCTAGGCCGTAGGCCTTCTAATGGCATAAAGCATATTTCCAATGCAGGCTTTCAACTGGAGCAATTTTAGCTTCACGGCATATGAAAATTAATCAATTAACAGTTTGAACTTTTTGTTCTTTAAAAATTTTTAATTGCCATGATATGCAATGCAAAGG